>NC_056547.1:15326646-16576646 GCF_910596095.1 Thunnus maccoyii
GCTTTAGGATATTGTGATGGCCGTTTTTCACTGTTTTCTGATGAGTCATTGACCAAATGATTAGCCAAGAAAAATAATAATCAGGTTAATCGAAAGATAATGAAAATAGTTATTAGTTGCAGTCGTAATAACAATGCTTTATGGTGATTTCTGTATTTTGTCACCTTCATCTGATGTTAAAGCCACTTTTGGGGTCAACACTTCACTTCAATTCTGTTCTACATTTTGGGTTTTAAGAAGGTGGGAAGAAAGAGGAAAACAACAGGCTGATTTTGCAGTTATTTTTCTTTTTTTCCTTATTGACATATAAAAACAGTTACAAGTTCTTCTACCACAAAATGATTATATACAAAATACACATCTTACAGTTTGCAGAAAAACAAACAAACTCTGAGCTAGGGGGAGTTACAGTTGATACAAAGATTTAAAGCAAAAATCAGGTATTAACAGTTATTAGCTTTTGGATTAGAGGAACACTGAATTGACTCATGGCGATGGCCACATAGGTGGCTTTCTTGGCACCAAATGAGGGAGGGGATATCAAATCAGTGTGATGTGTTTTTTTGTTTGTTTGTTTTCTTAACAACAGGTGTGCTTGTATACAGCTTTTGGAAATACACACTTTTTCTCCTTAACGTTTTTCCTCTTCTTTTTCCCCATTGACTTGCATGGATTTTCATCTAGTTTGATTTTCATTTTGTAAATCATGGTTCCATTTGGAGTAAAATAGACGATAAAGCAGGGTATGTTTTAGGGCATTGTCATTGACAAGTCGCTACCATGGTGACAATGTTGATTATGTGACATAACTGTGGCGTAACCCCAGATTCACAGAATATAGGCGTAACTGTAGCTCTCACTATCTCAGTGTGTTTCAACTAAAAGACCCTCTAAGTAGTCAGCTGTTCAGTTTTGCTGGGAAGTACATTTTGTTTTAATGTTTTTCACTAACGAAAATGAGCATTAGCATGATCATGGTTAACCATAGACTGTAAATGCACTGTGCTAATTGGTGCTAGCCAAACTAGAAGCTAGCGTTAGGATCAGCTAGCCCTGGTTTGACCTCCTTTGTGAAAACCAAGAAGTTAGGCAATTGAGAATGAGAATTTAAATGAAATTAATGAGAATTTAAATTAGTGTTATCTTCTAGTATGCCAAACAGTACATGTTTTCCAATTCATCAACATGGTTATTGATAAAAATACGCATGTTATTCCAAAAGAGTCTTAATAAACACATGAACAGCACTCTCAGGAAAATGTATACAACATGTATACCAAACCACAAGGAAGCACAACCAATGTAAACACAAGGTAAGGGTTAAAAAAAATAGCTATGCCCCTTTAAAAACATTCAAGCGCTTCTCTTGTTTGTATACCACCGCCACTGCCCCGCCCCTTTATGCAAATTAGCCATGACGTCGGCGGAAGCGGGCGCTACGTCTCTTCTTCCGACAGCTATTCCTTTAAAGGCGTATTTAAAGCCCTGGCTTCAGTTGCAGTCGCAGCGGACAACCTATGCAACAAAAGCTTGCTGCAGAGCCGAGCGACTGTCCGACCGCTCAGCGGACACACACACGGAGCCAGCGGCTGACACAACCCGGCGAGGTGAGCGCAGTGTCCGGTTAAGACACCGGCGACGAGAGGGGACGGATATTAAACATTTTCTAGCTGCTGTTAGTCGGCTCCGGCAGACGGAATACACAGCATCTCAGGTTGCTACTGCAGAGAGAGAAGGAGGAGGAGGAGGAGGAGGAGGAGGAGGTATTTACAGTAGTTTCTGTAGGCCTGTGTCAAAAACAAAAAGAGGAGAGAGGCTGGAGAGGCAGACAGCCTGAGACAGGTCAGGCTGCATAATTAGGTTGCTCTAATCATAAAGTCTTTATAATTAGGACTCCTGAAAGGCGTTTAAATGTAAAGTAGGTGAAGACGGTTTGAAAACAGAAGAGGCAGGCTCAGGCTTGCAGTTTGCAGTTTGCAGTTTGAACATTGAAGGGGATTAGTATTACAATAAGCTTCATTTCCTTCATCAGTGCATCAAGAGGAAGCTTTATACAGTAGTGAAATACACACCTGTGACTGTGGGATGATCAAAACAAAAGAGCAACCGGTATGTGTGATTTGTGGGGCCAATTAAAGATAAATATGAGGAGTGTCCTGCTTTGTAATTGCTTATTCCTCTGTCTTTTCATAATCAGTGGATGAAAGTACGTACACGTCATTGGATGTGGGTGTTTAATTTAACTTAAATATAAAAACAATGACAGAGCAACAGAGCTCCTCCACCCTTTTTTTTTTTTACTGTCAGAAAACATTCATAAGTATGTTTTTATTTGCATTAGAAGACAATATCCCTTCTTTAACGTACATCCATTTGATATTACTTCACTTTAATAGGAATTTCCATCAGATATATTAAACAACATGTAAACATAATGTGACTACTGCAGCTCCGTCAAACTGCATCACAGGATGAGTGATCGGAGAGACTAGAGAGTGTTTTGCTGGTGTGTGTGTGTGTTCTGGTTTATTGGCAACTACTGATTTATTTTTGTGCTTGTGCTCATGTGCTGTTGTGTTGGGCACTGTATTGATTTAATGCGCAGTATAAGCTTACTTACTGCTTGTGTGTTTATTTGCACTGTGTTGATCTGTTGGGTCTTAACTCTCTCGTGTGTGTGTGTGTGTGTGTGTCCAGGTACGACTGCAGGGCCAGCGTTAGATTGCAGCCTGGACCAAACGACGACGTCTCAGCGACATTTATGAAGCTTTCAAGGCCTTTTGGTGAGTCGAAGATGCACAAACGTCGCATTTACTTTGTGTTTTTTAAAATGTCCTCCTTGTGTCTCTTCATTTCCATGTTTGGTCTAGTGAATCAGCACAAAAACATAACAAAGGTCATAAAGAGACTTGTAAATGTCCAACAGATGTGTTCCCTTTATTGCCTTTTCAAGTTTAATGTGTTTCTATTCTGCTGAAAACCACAACCAGCACGAGCAGAACAATACTGAATAGATGTGCAGTATGTGGCTCGATCAGATCGTGGTCTCGGTTTGGATCGACCTGACGGGATTTAGCAGTAACACACTGTGCACACACACCTCTTCCTTAAAAAATCTGCGTCTCCCTGTGTCAGGAGTTTTGCTTTTGTTGCGATGCAGTTTAGGTTTCAGATTGCATGCTTGGGACCGGCCGTTTCAGCTGAAGTGAAAGCAGTCTACTTCCTCTTGATGAATGTTTGCTGACTATCAACTGGTGCTGAATCAGCATTTGGTTATTACACACACACACACACACACACACACATACATAGCCAACCCCGCGAATGCAGTCAGACACAAGTGGTCAGGCGCAGGCAGTCACATGAACACACACAAATTGTGCACATCAATTTACATCTGCACAGATGTTAAGCAAACACAGCATAACACACCCTTTAATCATCTGCCCACACACAAATACGTGATCATTTACATGCTAAAATCGATTACATTTACATATACAACATATAAATAATGTCTCAGTATGTTACCTTTAATCCCAACTATAACCAGGATCATAAGCAGCCAGTCTGTATACATACACCAGTGTTTTCCACATGTATTGCACATGTTTCTCTAATCCAGATGTTTCCTGGTCTCTCAGTAGAACCGTCCAACAACAGACATAAACACATGAATGATAAATGGGTGAGGACAACTGAAATTTTGTGAGGGATTTTACATTCGCCCACTAAGGCCAGTCATACTACTGTGTATATTCTCCGACTGCTCTTGAATACTGCGCTGTGAGCGAATACCAGTACAATCAGTTTGTTTAATGGTTTCCACACCACGTAAAGGAAGCTTGAGTGTGTCAGTGAGAGCAGAGATGACTTGCACGCTCCTCAAAACATGACGGCGTCCTTTTGAGAAGAGACTTTTAGATGCAAACCTCATACCTGGTTTGAGTCAAAACTGTCCAATAAGGGCAAACTACCAAACAAAATTTAAAAAAAATGTGAGGTAAACATGGAGTTATGCTAAAATTTGCATATTGGAGTAAACAGAAAAGTTGCAAGACAAGATTTTTAGAAGTTACTGGGCGTTTAGACCAAAAACAGCACTGTGTTCTCGGAATAGTTTGACCTTTTGGGACATGCACTAAAGCTGGAGCCAGGAGACAATTAGCTTAGCTTAGTATAAAGACCGGATAGATCCATGAGTTTGATGGCTTATCAGATATTAAACTTATCACTAAGAGTCATCATCCTCTGTCCCTACGATTGTGAGGTGAACAATATAATTATGCCCTTCACATTACAGATTAATCTACTTTATAATGAATGTGTGTTTTTCGCATATTTGATCGGCCAAGGCAGTGTGTAATTTGACCGATGACGTCGCATTGTGTCACTTTTTGCAAGATGTTCCAGACGTTACGTTTTTTTGCCGCACCCCAACGCAGAGCTTCCACTGAAATGAAAGTCAGCCAGCGGCCAGCGCACACTGCTGCAATCTTAGCAGAATGCTAATGGTAGCAAATCCACCATTTTGGCAAATTCTATTTTTTTTTTTGGCACAAAACTGCCTGCCTGATACTCTCCAAGTCCCTTTCTAATCATTTTTGCCTCTCTCTGTCCATCACACACACACACACACACACACACACACACACACACACACAGCAGATATGGCTTTGTATCCTGAGCGCTGATCCTGTGTGTAGATAACCCACTTCCTACTGGTGTGAAGTTTTTATACACAAACCTGAGAGAGAGAGAGCAAGTACAGAAAAGAGTAAGCGAGTATGTTTTCCCATCCCTGATCAGAGGACAAGAGTGTGTGTTTATGCGTGTGTGTGTTTGTCGTCTCACTTACATCAATGTCATCAATAGCCCCCCTTATCTCTACCAGATCTTAAACAAACACACACACACACACACACAAACAAAGTTGCAGCTATAAATGCTGTTTGAACCCAGTTGGAGTCCCAGTATTGAGCAGCTGAGGAAGAAACATGACATATTCCTGCTCTGTTTACTTTTTATTTTTACTTTTTTTACATTCTTTGACCCACAAGGCAAATTGAAAAGATCTGGCACAGCGATTTACAAGTATGGCTGGGTACTTTCTAGGTGGGTAAAAAAATATTCTACTACTTAATTTTGGCTCTTATATTTGCAAAGTTAGCCTCTAAACTTTCTCTGTAGACAGCAGAGATCAAGTCAAATGCATGTGTGTGTGGATGGGAATCTACAGGCTGTTGTGTTTTTCTGTAAAGCTGTGTGCAGAGACTATCAGCAATACTGTATGCATGGCAGCCTGGTTTTCTAGTGGTGGCGGACTGTTATCAAAGTCAATATCAGATGGCTGTGCTGTATTTAGCCCTGGCTTTGAGTTAGAGGACACACCCACAAATACACTCTGCACTCGGTCAAGAGATTGTCAATAATACAAAACGTCTTCAAAGAATAGAGACTCTCCAGTGCTCGCTGTCCTGTCAGCTCTCCTCCTCTCTTGTCTTGTCTACCTTCTGTTTCTTCTTTTTTTTTTTGTCTCCATTTTTTCTCAGCAGAGCTTGACTCCTCTGTCTCACTTCTGTATTTTGCTACAGGTGGTTTAAACCCATCATTTAAAATCACCGAAAACCATGTGTGCCCAAACACGTAAAGAGGATGTTTCCTGCGCTTTCCGGGTCTAAATTTATATTCCGGTGCTTTACTGGTATATCTTTGCATGATTTACAATTCAAAAAATGTCTCAAAATATCAATTCAAAAGCATCCTTTTGTATATTATACTGGCCCTTTATGCAGCCCCTCAGTTCAGCCTCTGTCTGAAACAGGCCGTTTTTAGCTCCTGTCTCTTTAAGATTCCCCTCCTGATGAGCCCTCTCTGTTCTGATTGGCCAGCTGACCCTCGGCAGACTTCCAGTGGCTCCGGAGGTTACGTAAACAAACGATCGGATTTCACTTCTTGTTCTCCTTCTTTACTTGAAATGGGAACTTCTCAAATATATCTGTACATGTTCGGACCCAAATCTGATTTGAAATATGTGAGTGGACAAAGCGAACATACCAATAACATTATCAACAAACGGAACGGACAGCTGTTTGTGGGCATGTGAAAACGATCTGATGTCAGTGAGATGGGGAAGCAGAGCTAACTTCGTAAACAGAGCATTCAGAACAGGTTGAAGTCTCGGCTTTTGACTTTCAGGGAGCATTTTTATGTATGTTCACCTCAAGTTTTGGAAGTTTGACCATGTTTAACACAGACATCCAACATCATAATAGTATAAAAATAACAAAGAGAAACAGGTTGATGTTCAGGTTGCCACTTCTGCCAACATTTTAGAGATGTTTTGACACTTTGGTCCTAAACTTAAAAAGCTCAGAAGCAGCTGGTGGTGTAAGATAAAGAGGCTTACAACATGTTTTTTTTCTCTTCTACCACTTTGACCATTAATGTTACATTACCAAAACAAATTGGAAATGATTTAGATAATACTTGTGTCAACAAAAAAAACAACCCCATATCTGCATTTACTGCACCGGTATCTTTGTAGTTCTCCCAGTCATCCACTGTTCTGTTGTTGTAACTGTTCTGTTATTTTTACAGTTATTTACCTTCAGTCTCTCTCAATGGCACTGAATGCATTTCAAGCCTCATAAAACATTTTTAAAGGCAAGGCATGGCAAGTTTATTTGTATAGCACATTTCAACAGCAAGGCAATTCAAAGTGCCTTTACATAGAACATAAAAGGCATCAAGACAGAATATAAAAGCAACACAAGTAAAAAGACATTTAAATACAATTTAAAAGTGTTAAATTTAGAAATAAAAAGAAGCTAAAAGGAATAAGACAGATATAACAGACGAATAAAAGTTACAATGCAGTGTAAAATATTAACCCTCAAATTTGGTTTAATAAAAGACAGCGGCAAACAGAAAAGTCTTCAGCTGTGATGTAAAACCAGAGGCAGGACCATATATCATGTCACCAGTCTGCATCCTCCTGCATATGCACGAGATACAAACAAAAGGGGGAACCAATTCATAACAACATCGCTTCATAGTGCTACTAGTTGTCAAAAACTCCACAAGGTAACTTTTCCCCGTTCCTATAGAGCACTTTTTGCAGAAAACAATTGCTCTCAGCCAAAGTTTTAGCTTAGAGTTTTTGGAGGTGTGAAATCATATTTATAGATCTGCTCATTATCATGTGCAAAGAAATGTTGACATAATGCAAAAATCATGCCCAATTAAAGGAACAATAAAGCCTAGTGCCTTGCTCAAGGGCATCTTATTTATTTTTCCAGTTTCTATCTTCTCCTAGACTTTCCTGAACTATGCAGGGTTTTTGGAGATTTTAAACAGCAGTTTGCTTCACTGTTGTCTTGGCTGGAGCCTAATTCAGGTCATTGTTACAACCTTTAGTACAATACAAGGCGCCATTTACAGATGTTTGTCCTGTTGACATCTCCTTCAGAGCTCATAAAATGTTTCCCATTGCTGTTTTTAAACTACAAGTCATGGTAAAGGTCAGCTTTTTCCATCAGGGCAGGATAAGCTTGAACCCAGATAGCATGAAAAGCTCAAACACATTTGGCCTCACCTCGTGTTAGAGCTATTTGGCCTCTGATTGGTTGCCTTTGGTTAATTTTAATACTCCACAGGTGAGCTGTGTTAACTTCTCTTGCCCCCCAAATTTTTTTTCCTCCCAAAAGTCATCCCATCCTGCAGTAGAGATGTTAGTTCTAAATCACATGATTAAACTTTAGTCTTCAGATGTCTTTTTGGGTGTCCTCCAATCGCTGTTCCCATCTTCCCAGGACAAATGTCCCAGGACAAACTGTGATTGCCTTCCAATTAAATTTGCAGACAACTGACTGAATGCCAGAAATGATTGGCAGAAGATCAGCTTTGTCTGGTACATCTTGGTAGCCTTTAGGTCTTTGTAAGCAAAGTACACCACAGCCACACCCAGCCCTCATACACTTATCTCTTGACTTTTTGCCGTGTCATAAAGCTGATTTGACAAACCCACTTTGGGAAGATAGCTGTGGTATGGTATACATCATATATTCCACTCTGCACATCAAAAAAGTTTTAGTTGTGTTGATGTTGTGGCTGTCAGTCGGGCCATGGGGTAGAGCCTTTGATATTGTGTCACTGTGTCTTGGAATGTTGTTGTTGTTGTCGAAATCCAAAAAAATGCCAAAAGAGGGCGAGACTGGTGATCTGTAGCCAGAGGCACAAACACACAGACTATATCTGCCTTTAGACATGCAGCCTGTAACTTTATTGGGTCATCTAGTTTGACTCTGTTCTGTTTAGGGATGAGTTTGAATAACTTGTTCCATTTTGGAGGACAAAATACCGGGATTCGTTAAGCTTTGGTGCTACCAGATCTCTTGTCCAATATTTTATCTTTTGTTTTATTAGTAAAGAGCAAAAGAAAACATATACTCTAAGTAGGAGGCTTCACATTTTTAGCCGATAGTCGCTGTCTCTGGTTAAAATAACAGACATTGTCGGCAGCAGATTAGATCAGCTGCAGCTAATTAATTCAGTAATTGCTAAATTAAAACATTAAGCTGTTCTTTGGTTAATGTTCTTGCTGCAGCTGGTGTCTTAAGCCAAAGACACATCACTCTAACATCACTGTATGACTACCAGTTGACTTTGTGTTTTCATTGTTTGGACACAGATCATCTCACAACAATGTAAGAATCTCCCATTTTTAAACAATGGTTCATATCAGCATTTCAATCTGATCCGCTTAATAGATCTGAATCAGGACCTTCAGGATTTGGAGGAAGTTGCTCGTGAAGTACAGCTGTTAATGAAACGTGTCAGATACATTTAACAAACATTATGCTGCTCATCTCGTTTCAGGTTGTTAACATTAAATAAGTCGCCACTAAAAACTGTAGTGTTTCTGACTTTTCAGCAAACAAAAAGTGATTAGACATATTTATTATATTTATTGCAGCCTGAAGTTACTTGCAAATGCAATGAATTCGATACCGGGTTTGAATTTGATAAAAAGCTATCGAACCACATCTCTAGTTCTGTTCCAGATAAAGCCACAATGCTTACGTGATATTTGGCGTCTGCTAGCTGACACTAGGTCGAGGAGGAAGTTTTATGTACATTGCAAGAGATTGTTTACCACTCAGGCTGAAGCAGTTAATCAATAAATCGACTAGTGGATCAACAGGAGATTGATTTGCAACAATTTTGACCATCAATTGATTGTTTAAATTATTTGTTAAACACAAATGCCAAACTGTTTTCTTTTCTCTGTTGAGTAACTTAATGTTTTAGACTGTTGGTTCCACAAAAAATGCAGTGTGAAGATGTCTCTGTGAAATTGTGATGGGCTACTTCTCACTGTTTTCTGACACTTTATAGTCTAAATGGTTAATTCAGTAATCGAAAAAATAATTAAGCAGATTGAGCAATAATCATTGGTTTCAGGCCTATTTACTGCAGCCTGCGGCTAAATTTTATCTCGTCCTCTGCATGGAGGGAGAACACTTCTGTAATTTCAGCACTGGACATCCCTAATTTTAATGTCTGCCCAATTTCAGGCTCTTTTAACAATCATCACAATCAAATCTGCCATTAAAACTTATCCAAAGGCTCAGATAACCAACAAATATTCACATTTTAAAGGCTTTTGAATAACTTTTTGCTTAAAAAGAGACATAGCCTAAGTGATTAATCTTATCAAAATGGTTGCCGATTAAATTTCTGTCAATCATTTCAGCTGTAGATGTGGAGACGGGACATTAGCAGAGCGTTTACAGACTGGACTGGTCTGAAATGGGCGACAGAGCACAGACAGAGAGGTAGTCAGGTATCGAGGGTGAAAGAGGAGAGAAGATAACTGGCCGTGTGCCAGTAATCTCATTAAGACTGTTAGCAATACTGCACTCAAAGTAATGGACACACACTCATGCAGACACACACAGTCACAATGTTTAGTGTTCACATTTAAGCTGATTTGCCTGCTACAGCAGAAGAAAGAGGGTTCACCTCTTGCACCTTTTTACAAAGTTGATTTATCACAGCTAACCTTGTAAGTGATACTTTATTATACAGCTCAGTGTCACATATCAGGTTTCAGTCGGCTCTCCGTCTGCTCTGCCTCAGCAGTCAGACGACTGAACGCTCAGTGCCCAAAAAAGGTGACACTTTGGCTAACATTGTCACACCAGTGGTGCCAAGATCCACAATATCAGACCAGAGAGGCTGATGATGAATCATTTATCTAAAGAGGTAGTTTGAAAAATTCCTTCCTCTCTTTCATTGTCTCTTTGTTTTGTCATGCGGGTGTTTTGACACTCATTAGATTTGAAAGCAGCCAGAATAACAGGTTTTATTGCGGCCTCCCAAGTATAAAAATATGCACACTCATGGTACCAACTGGTTTAACTAGCTCTGTGTGTTTGTCTGACTCAGTTATTGATGTTTGTAATTTGATATTTGGATTGTTTTTGGATGGTTCATTGGGGTGTTTATGAGAACTTGTGTGGTGAAAGTAATTTGCTCCACGTCTTGGTGAAGCGTTTGGTAAAGTCAGGCACGATAATGACTCACCACAGCCAGCAGATTTGATCATAACCTCATGTTCTTCGACGCAACAGATGAAAACCATGTGTGAAACGTTTTTGCCGGTTCTGAGGTTTCATAAAGCCAGTTTGTGTACTCGCCTGCCATTTTTTGTGTGGGCTGGAGATTTTTTAATTAACAACTAATTTGTGACTTATCTCATACACCATAACGTTTGTTGTTGCTGGTTATGAAAATCACTAGTGATGAATTTTGACATACAGGGTATAATATTTCACTCTAGACAGTCGGACAGCACAATGGTGGACACAACAAACGAACAATTTTTCATCGCTAGACTCTTGTGATGAATTTGGATGTATTGTTTTCAATCATTGATTCAATTGTTGGACTGCCAGACTGCTTTGAATGCGGGTAGACACCATTTTTAAGGTTTCAGTTCTACTGTTTTCTCTGCCTTGCATCGCATGAGTAGATCTATATCTATAATATTGATTATACACTCTTGTTTTGTCTTGTTTTGAGTATGGATACAATGGAAAATTGATCCTTCTGTCATTAGATCACATTCTGGACACATAAACATAAAAATAACATGAAAAAAATGTTGTTAAAACATTTGATGGTAATGAAAATGCATTCAGGAGTAATGACTCTCCCCTACATTATAGTATATTAGCCAATTGTGAATGATTTTAGACACAGCCTATGTTTAATGGCTGCAGGAAGATTGTATTTTTGTACAGAAATTGGAAATTTATATTTGTGTCCTTATGGATGCATAAAATGATTCATATTTTTTGTTTTATCTGACTGTTGACAACATGAAATGCTTGCTAGAAATCCATCACATGTTTTTGCTGGAGTCAAATTTCTCACAAGTTAATATAGCACAGAACCCAGAGGCACACATCTACTGACATGTCGCCAATTTAGTTTTTTTTTTTTTTTTCAAACAGACTGCATTTGTGTGCAGCATATAGCCAGTGTTGAGCTGCAGGTTTGGCAAGATATTTGAACACAGCTTGGCTTGTATGCAACCCAAACTAAATTTGTTCCATGTGTCAATCCCCATTCCTGTCCTGCTCTGACAGGGGAACAACATCTGAGGCAAGGAACAGAACAAGGGAAAAAAAACTTGACTTTCATCTCTGATCCCATCATAACAACTTCTCATTTATAATAGTTTTTTTTAAAAATTATTATTAATGGGTGGGAGTTGGTTTCACCAGCTATACAAAAGAAAATTTATAGAGCACAAGATGTTCCTGGGTGGTTAAAGCAGTGCCAATGCCAAGCTTGAGTGATGGTGTGCTGTTTAGAAAGTTGGTGAGAAAGTGTTACTCCTGCAATAATATGATGACTTATTACACTACCTGTCCTCACTGGTGGATGTCAGGCATGTGTTTGCAAATGTTTGTTTTTGATAGTTAGATTCTTACAAAGCTGTGTGAGAGATGCAGGTCATGCAGTTTGCTGCTGTTGGTTTTAGCTAGCATTTATCTGTGTCAAATGTGTAAATTTATAAGGAAGAGTGTTTGTGCGTCAGCTCTGCAGTGGAATATTCCATAAATTGTGAGGGCGGGGATAAAACTTACTATCTCGAGGTCTAGTACGCTCCTTAACAGGTCTGTGCAGACAGTTATAATTCTTTTTGGCGTGTTTTCAAGTGGGCTAGTGTAAAAGTTTTATTGGGTACACGACAAAAACACTGGCATTTGCTGGTACAGTGGTGTTCGGTGGTTATAAGTAGACTGATGTGATGAGCTGAGGGGTTTTTATTCGTGTTAGTGAGGTTTGATTAGGCTAAGGCAGTTTCAAACGTCAGAAAGAAGCGAACAAACAGACAGTGACAGACAGTGCTGGGTCACACAAAAAACCACACGCCCACAAACTGGGAGATGCATAAAGAAGATCTGTATCACCTCCTTGCACGCTTTTCTTTTCTGTCTCCTGTTTGGCTTGCTGCTCCCTTGTGGGTAAAGGCCTCTGGGGGCTGTGTGTCATCCTAGCCACATAAACACACACACACACACACACACACATACACACACACACACACACACACACACACACACACACACACAAACACGGTCCCTGTGAAAGGGGGCAGGCCCCGAAGGGATCAGAGAGACAGGATACAGATGGGGGTGCAGTAATGTGATGTTGGGTTGGGGGTACTGTAGTCTGAAGGGGGCACAGATGGGGTTTGAGGGAGGGAGTGAGTTACATTTGTGTGCGTGTATACGTGTGTGTGTGTGTGTATGTGTGTGTGTGGTTATGTGGCTAGGATGACACACAGTGAGTAACGTGACTCTGGTGTAGAAGTAAGCCAAGGCTGCTGTCAGCAGCTTGTCAAAACCTCACTGTTCCCAGCTTCAAACATCCAGACCTGCAAAGGATAATTATTTTGTTAGCATGCTCATCCTGAAAAAGAGCTTCTGGGTAAGCAGGTTACATAAAAGTGATCCTGAATTTATCAGACACTATATTGATATCAACTGTCTAGACAGGCTCAGATCAGCTTAAAATAACAGTATGTATGTCACCGTGTGTGTGTGGCCTGTAATGTAAAATTAAAGGCCTCAGTGTGCACAGAGAGGACACTCTGCTCCTGTTTACAAACTCATAATGTGTTACATCATTAATATTTCATAGTGTTGTTATAAAGCTCTGGTCACCTTCACCTTTGTGCTGCTTTATCAGAGATGATATTTTACTTTAGCCTTAAATGCACAAAAAAAAGCTACCTAGCAAAAACAGGCTGAAGAGTGATTGTTTTCCTTCTGAGAGTAGAATGGTTTAACTAGCTAGCTGTGTTGTGCTAACTGCTGTGGGTGAATGCTAACTAGCTAGCCTATTAACTGGGCTAAATATAAACACCAGGATGACAGGGTTATTCCTGGCTGCTAAGCTAGCTGTCACAACACACACTGTCCTCTCCTTTCTTCTACTCTGTGATAGCTGTTGCTAATGTTATGCTAACAATGTCTGTTTATTTGTTGAACTAAAAAAAAAAAACCCCAAAAACAAACAAGCCCTTTTTGGGGCCTCTTGACCCACAGAAGGCTTTGGTGGAATAACAGATCTGCCAACACCACAGGCCACTTAAAACCAGCAGCTGTAGTCTTAGTTTTTCTTCTTGCTGCTATTCAGTTGCTTAATGCACAAAAACAGAGATTATTTCAGTTCTGCCTCTGCGACCTCTATTTCCACACCAAACAGAAGAACCGCCTGGTCATTTCCTTACTGATACATGTGGTCAATATTGTGTTTATCTGTTTTCTTGCTGATTATAAACGTGGCATCTAGTTTGTAGTTGAAGGCTTCTGACTTAAAGCTGCATTAAGGGAATAAAATGGGAAAACTGCTGTTATTTCCAGCTTGGGGAGTCTATGCATTATTCAAAGAGGGTTGCCAACATCATCAATATTTTAGTCACAGCATATATAATAAATTGGCAATTTTTATTGTGTTACGTGTACAAAATCCTTTTTAATTAGCTGAACAGACAGAATAAGGTGATGTATCTGGGGTAGATGTGACTACTAGCCATTTTGCCACTGGTTTGTTGACACTTCTGTAGTTTCTGTGTAGAGTTGTGGGTATTATCACTATCTGACTTTCCCTCAGGGATGTCCTGACCACGTTTTATTATTTAGTATTAATTTTAAATCTAGTTGGACACATTGTTTCACCTTCAATATATAACTTGCATTGCACACTTACAGTAAAGCCAGCTGCAATTCAAAATACACATATCTAAATTGATATTTTACAGCTGAATTGCTTTGCATTAAGGACATTTCCTATAAAAAATGTTATAGTTTCCCCACTGTATTTGCTATAATATCCACAGACTCTGCCTGTAGACTCTCTTACTAGTCAGCTGTGTGACTAGTAGTTTTTTAAACAATAACTGCACACATTTGATGTCAGTGACAGACTTGGAAATAGATTGGGTGTCTGAAATTAATATTTTATAATAGATTGACTCATTTGAACTTGATCGACCTGTTAGTAAATGGTAGATTGGACCTTGACTGAAGATTGACACAGGACCGTGGAACAATTACTTGTGTGTGTGTGTGTGTGTTCTCATTTCATGTTGTTGATAGCCGAAGGTTAAAGCGAGTGGAGACATTCAGCTTGTATTTTGAGAGCAGGCAGCTGTGAGGTTCAGGTGAGGCTGAGATTGGAGATTAATTTAGACTTGTTAGGACGTCAGGGGGAATAAAATCAAGTCAGTGGGGGGTTCTCATAAATAATAAGGTGTGTGAGAGCGAAAGTGCACGCATGTGAACAGCAGGTATATTACGTCACATTCATACCAGCCAGTATAGTGATATAAGCCCTGTTTTATGAGTAAGGGATTTGTCATTGATGCTGGTGCACGTTTGTACACATGTGCCCCCTCCACTTACTGCACTGCAGCAGCACTGCACCATAATGCACACATCCAGTGTCTGTTTACCTCTCTCGCCCACTCTCTCTCTCTCTCTGTCTCTCTCTCTATCTCTCTCGCTAGTACTTATCCCTGCCATCTGCTTCCCAAAGCTGGGAATATAGTTATTTTTCATGGGAATATCATCAACAGCATTGGGAATGTTGGACAAGTCTTGGTGTGCATGTGCAGCTTTGCAAAGCAGCTATTGTGTTTACATGTTTCTTGTGGGTGTAGATGTCTTAAAACTGTCTCCTGCTCTTCCAAATATGTGTGTGTGTGTGTGTGTGTGTGTGTGTGTGTGTGTGTCTCAAAAGAAAGAGAGATTGAGTATTCGACTGAAGGCTGAAGAGTCTGTACTCTAGTCACGCTATCCCAGTAAAGGACAGAAAATGACATGGTAGTAAACATCCGTGTCTGACATTTAGCCGAGTTTCTCATCAAACACACTTTAAAACTACATCTTACAGCCACTAAACAAAGGTGTATCTGTGATTTTGACAGACATTAGATGCCATCTCTTGAGTCACATTATTTCACGAGGTTTGTTCTGTACTCACACTTGACTTGAGCCAATTTTTATGTCCGGTCACAGCCCATCCGTCTACGTCGTGATCATCAGTGAATGAAAAGCAGCTTTTTGTTGAAATGAACTGGCTCCTGTCCTAATTATTAATAGAGTGCAGCACAGAATGTGATATTGACATCTAATAGCTCCCAGTGGCAGTTTATATAACCAAATTACATTATTTCCCCTTTTTTCAGTTCTACCTGAAGGGACGTCTTAGATTTCACGGGCAATTAATCTCACAAAAACTCTCAAATTGAACCAAATAAAGCACCAGATCAGGTCAAAAATTGCAGTCTTGTTTCTCTCTCAGTAAAAAAACACATTCTCTTTATTATCATTCATTCGTTGTCCCTCTTTCTTTCTTTCTTTTTTTTACACACACATACACAGAAACACACAAACATCCAGCAGTATGTGAACTTGATCCAGAGGTCCTCAGCCTTGTAATGTATATCCAGCTCTATATGGGTCAGTGCTATGTTGTGCGTCATGTTCGCAGTGTATGTGACACCAAAATGAATGTACAGATACAACATGCTGGAATGGTGATGGGGTTTAATTAGACACACGGATACATAAACATACACCTAGGGCTGGGTCTAAGGATTTTTATTATTGATTATGTTCCAGATTCATCACATGGTCATCAAACAATGAAAAATACCCATCGCATTTTGAGAAAAGCAGCAAATTCTCACAGCACAGTAGTAACAATTTGATATTTTTACTGGAATTGATAAACAGAATTATTTTCAATGTATTTTCTGCTAATTGACTAATTACCTGATCATTTCAGCACTCCTATGCTGCACCTTTGTTACTGTTTGGCAGCAATTACAAAGCATTTCAATGATAACCCAGGTCAAAACCTGAAACTCCTCAAAAATTTTCCTGCAGCATTACATGCTTCTCTATGGTTAAGTCAAGTCAAATCAAGTCAATTTTATTCATATAGCAGCCCAATATCACAAATTTACTTCAAGCGACAACATACAACACACTCTAATCGTAAACTCTCAATTCGCAGAAGGAAAAAACTTTTTAACGGGGGGAAAAACATGGAGGAAACCCCAGGAAGAGCAACAGAGGATGGATCCCTCTTCCAGGATGGGCAGACATGCAATAGATGTCGTGTGTACAGAATAGACAAAACAATATGTCGTCAGTGTGTTTCAAACGTTACCGCTTTATCAATAAATTCCTAAATATACTGCTTCCAGCAGAGATTCAAAGCTAGAGAAAGTAAACATCATGACACAGAAGTTTGGTTTTGTTGTGGAGAAACAATACCTCAAAACAGCACTCCTTTTAAGTTTTTAAATATAGGTTTCTTTGGGACATGTTTGCCTTGATTGACAGGTAAGTCAGGTTGTTGGTTTCAACCATTGTGGTTGCTTGTTCCTCCCCAGCTCCACTCTGTTGCCCAACTTCGTATTTCTTGTTTGTAACAGATCCATAGGATAGCCAAGGGGTTGCACAAGAGCAAAGTATTTTACAGTTCAAGTCACTGCTAATTTGCACATTGGCACTATGGTCCATACATGATCAGGCTTGCAGAAGACAACATGGGGCTGTCTGTTTTCTCATGTTACCTTCATGTAAGAGAGACAGAGTTAGGGCTCAAAGAAGAAGGAGCAGGGAAGTTAAGATGGTGGATGCTTGCCCTGATTTCATGCCTGGGTCACAGGTAATCTGGTCTGTGGCACAAGAATAAACACTCACTAAAATAGACCTGGGTTGCGTGTGTTTAGTGTGTGTCTTTGCAGATTCAGAAAGCTTGTGTGTATGTGCGTGTGTTGATCTGTGAGACACAGTAGACGACAGATTCTTAATTTGTCCATGACCTTGAACTTTACAGGCATCTCCTTCCCCTCCCTCCTGTTCTTGTTTTCCTCTCTTCTTCTGTCTCTGTGCATCTGAGGATAATAACATTTTCAAGTCTTTGTCTTGTCTTTTGTCAAATATTTGACTTTATTTCATTTGTGTCTTGCTCATCGCCACCTAATTTGCCTCATTCTGTCCGTCTTCCCACTTATCCTACTTCTTTTTTCCTTATTCATAATTTTCTCCAAACATGTCCCTCTTTCCACCTTAATTCGTTCTTTGCTCCAACCCCAACCTTACCTTTACTTGTTCCCTCTTCGCTCTCACGTGAGACGTGTGCGTTGTTTATGTTGGCTCCCAGAAAAGCTGAAAAGTAATTCTGTATAAGCTGAGCTCATGTTACGGACACACACACACATGCACAAACACACAGAAACAATAGGACAGCTGACTGGACTGGTGCTACATGTGTACGGACCTATAATCAGATAGCATTCACTGCTTTGTATGTGTGTGTGTGTGTGTGTGTGTGTGTGTGTGTTTTGCAGGACTGAGAATTACAGATGCAGGCCAGATAGTGCTGTCAGCTGAGAGAAAGAGATGCAAGGATGGATAGCAACACCTTTACTTGTTTCGTCAGCCGTGCTTGTTAACTTTGACCTTCTACTTTCTTTCTTTAAAAAAATCACACACTACTTTAGTTACATACTGTACATATTTAAAGCACGAATCCACATATTTACATAGCACACATACGTGACACACTTTTAGACTGAACCCAAGTACTCAAACTTGATGGGTTGCTCTTAAAATAACCCTGAATAGGGCCCTCAAACGCAAATGTTTCATTGTCAGAATAGATGAATAAGTCACTCTATGTTGTATTATGTTTACAGATGTATTCAGGTCCTCTTTTTTTTTGGTTTGCACCTCGACAACTTGTGCTGTTCATAGTTTTATTGTCTTATTGAGTCATCTGGCTTACTATGCATTCTCTGCAGCAGGTGTCTATACTTTTAATGCTTTATTTGTGTAGTGAAATATGCTACCATACTAATGGTTTTATGTAACCATGTATGGTTTATTAGCCTATTGCATACATTCACTCTACTGCTGAACATTATCCACAATGCCATAAAATTTTAGACTGAGACAGAAGCTTACTGCTTTGGAGTACTCATCATCTTCAGTTGTCACAGTTGCCATTGGGTGGTCATGCAGCTCAGATTGTATCAGAAGATGGTCGTAACATCATTCAATTTGCAGCATTTTCAATTTGTGCCTTAAAAAATTGGTGAAAATTCAAAAAGATTGAGAAATATAATATTACAATACTTTTATGCTTGGCTGAGGTGGAAAACCTGGTGTATTGATACAAGTAAAGTACAATGGAAACAGTCTTAGTGAATAAATTATGACACACATGAAGCATGTGACTTAGATGTCCACTTATGTTTCCGCTCCACTGAAGAGATGAAAAATAGCAGCAGACAAAAACATCCAATCTTTGTGGAGCCAGAAGTGACCATATATGGATGAGAGGGTGGAGCTAACCCTAATGCTAGCATTAGTGGCTTGGTTAGCACGGTGCATTTACAATCTATTGTTAACTGTGATAATGCTGCTGTTACAATTAACACTAAAATAGCAACAGCTACCCCTATATTCCTATTCTAATCTGGGTTTACATTATGTAACGTACATAACCAAGGCACCAATGTCATTTTCTCATAGACTTACATACAGCCGGACTTCTTTTTGCAACCAGTTGAGTCGTCCCCTGCTGGCCATTAGAGAGAATTCAGGTTTAAGTCACTTCTGCATTGGCCTCATTTTTCAGACCAAAAGCTTCCCGCCTCCTCTGAAATGGTTTAAAAGCCCCGACTGGAAAAACAGAATTACCAGCTTTTTATCTTGATTTACCAACTACAGCTATTCGCAAAACAGCAGTGGATAGAAACGAGCACTAATTTGAAATTTCTTTTGCTGATTTTCTGGAAATTCTGTGCAAATCTGTGCAAAGTTTCTAGAGCCAGAAAATCAAATTAATAAAACATGTGAACGTTGGAGGAGTGGCTAATGGAAACAGCTGTCAATCAAGAATCAGGTGAATACATTGAATAATAAAGGATAGACTTCTCTTTAAGCCTTTGCTTGATGCATATTATTGTTGAGACCTACAGTAGCCCCAGTTCGTGCCTCTCATGCATTAGTATACATTCAGGTCACAGAGGTAACCATCAGTTTCTCTGAAAGACAATTAACCTCCGATGTTTGAAAAACCCAGAGGGATGATCTACATGGTTATAAAATCTTTTCAGAACAGCAGTAAGTGTTTTTAAATGTCACTCTGGGTGTTTCAAACATCGCTAGTTAATTATCTTTTTAGAGAGTCACATGGTCGCCTATGTGACCGGGATGTACAGCATGCTAATACATAAGAGACACAACAACAGATTTGGTTAAGACTGTTACTTGTTCGTGCAATCAAATTCTTGTGTGAAACTTTCCAAATCGAATATGTGTATCATTCAAAAAAGGCGACGCTGATCAAGAACATGATTTCAGCATCTCCACTCTGTTTGCATCATTCCCAGTTTAACCATTAATTTATGTTCCCATCAAAAAGAAATATCGCTGGTTAACCAGATCTGGGCATTTTGTTGTTGTTGTTGTGACATGTCTCGCCTCAGAGGCTTTTGTGTCGTTTCTGGACCAAATGTTCTCTCTCTGACATCGCAGGCTGTGGTATTCTTTCTGTGGGCGTCCGCTAATTTTAAAAGAATTTAGCAGATAATTAGCGTGTGTTTGTTATATATGTATGTGTTTGTAAAGGAGAAGGGCTGTTATGTAATCTGCTGCAGCCTGTGAGGTCAGGTGAGGAGGGGGCTGTGTGTGTGTGTGCGTGTGTGTGTGTGTGTTGTGAGGATGAAATATTCATGACCATCTTGAGTGCATCATGAATGTTAATGTGGACATGTGAGAGCACTGAAAATGGAGAGATGAAGAGAGGAACCAGAGAAAGTAAGAAACGGGCAAAGAGACAAATATTTTCGACCTTCGTCCTCGTCCATCTGTCTGTCTCTTCTCATCTTCCTCTGTCGGACTTGTTTTCACCCTCTCCAAACTCTGTTTTCCCTCAGATCTCTTTTTTTTTCCCTCCCACCTTCCACCTGTCCGTACCCCTTCCTTTCCTCACCTCTCTCACTCCCTCTCTATTTTTTTTTCTCAATCTCTCACTAAGAGGCTTGATAAAGGTCTTAGCACTGTTATGTTGTGTGTGTGTGTGTCGTTCACGTGGCCAGCATTAGTGTGTGTTTGGTTGTGACGAAACATGCCGCCTGCATGGGTTATAATCCGGTTGCCTGCTGCACACAAAAACACACACTTTGGAATTTAACTCTGTGGGAAATCGTGATGAATGTCCATGCAGTCTTGTTTTCTCTCTCTCTATGAGGTGTGTTACTAGCTGAGCGCCTCTACTCCTTACACTCCTCTCTGTTTCTCTCTCTCTCTCTCTCTCTTTTTTTTTTCTATCCACATATCTCTCATTTCTTCTCACCACACACACAAGCCCTCTGTTTGTTGTCTCTGTAAAACAGTAGCACAGTTTGAAAACGTTTCAGCTAATAAAATACATTGCATGCTTTCATCCCTCCCGTCCACTTTCAAAAACTGTCCGAGTGTGTGTGCGAGGATGAATCATGTGCTCAAACCAATTACACTGTTTAAAAATGGACTCTTTTCATCTGAGAGAATACGTGTGTGTGTTGGCAAGGACTTGTGGTACCAGTGTGTTGGTAGTCTCAAACACTCTAGTAGCGTCTTGTCAGGCAGATTTTTATATTTTTCAAATTTTTTTTATTCATGTTTCCTGATTTCCACAGATATATTATGTCCATATCCTCTTTCCTGAATCAAATCAGGCTTTGCACTTGCAGCTCTTTCTCCTTTAATGATAATATACTGTATGTCTTTACATGTGTTCACAGTTTACTTTGTCCAATGTGATTTAGTTGGAGTGTGTATCCTGCTTGCTCTATTACTAATAAATCCATATATTCTTGAAGCTTGTTATCCAAACTATAACAATCCTGTTTCTGGATTTTCCAGTTCATTGAGATTGTCCGTCGGTGTTTGCTTTTGTCGTACATTTTCAAGTTGTGTAAACATATCTGAGATTTCTACCTTCTGCCCAATACAGTGGAGGTGACTGGAATCTTGTTTGTGGTGCTCAAACTTGCACTCCTTCTTGGAGTCATAATGCAGTCAAATCTGAACACACAGACATGATACATATATTTTTATATTCAGTGTGACTTACACTTCACAAGGATATCATCATCTCTGATATGCATCACATATATAAACATCCATAAATCCAGTGATAGTTGTCTGTACATACATGGGTACATAGCAAGCAGGAGCTCATAAAAGTTAATTTGGCATAAATTTATGGTGCCAATTTGCCAAAATTTAAACAATATAGTTGTAGCTCATAGGAAGTATAACACTGCCATGGATTCAGTAACTTTTCTGTTTACACCCCTTAAAGCATTATGGGAACTGTAGTTCAGAAAATGGAAAACATGATTATCCCCAAATCAAAGTAAGAGGCACAAGGAATAATAATGACAGTAGCACTATTAGTATATATATATATATATTTTTACATTATTATTGCTCAGATTCTTATTTTCCTGGAGACTCTCCACTATCCATTCATAAACAGATATTGGCCCTGTGTCAGAAACAAGTGGACATACAGACAAAAAACTCAGTTGTCACAATTTGAAATTATCACAAGGGTTGATGGTAGATGGGGGGTGTTGGGTTTTGAGTTTTTATAGAGACTATTTTTTTTAAGAAAGTAGTTCTAATGAAAACTTCAGTGAAATTGGTTATCCTTAGTAAAATCAAGGAAAAACAAAACGTCAGTGTGTACATGTTAAATGTGTATAACCGAGTGCAACACTATGAATGACTTTGAGGAGAAACTGTCCAAAAATGTGCACCATTATCCCCATTTGAAGGATTATTGCATCTCACTTCTATCTATGACAGCCAGCTTCTCCCCCTGCCTTTGCGTGTGCCTGTTCAGAAAAGCTATAAAAAATTTTTAGCAAGCAAGGGAAACACATAAAGGAGGCGCATGATGCAAGTCAAAACACCCAAACCAAGTGTTTTTTATTTAAATCCGCATGACATCTTCTGTGGATTTGCCACTGTCCTATTTCCTCACGTCAAAGTGTGTCAAAACATCAGAAAAACATTGATTTTATCACATTCACTCCCTGAATATTTCTCCTCTTGTCTGTATGATGTGTTTGGTGTGTGGTACGGGTGTGGCCACTCACCTACACCGAGTATGTACCTACTGTAATATAACATTTCGACATATGACACACCAGAGATACTGGCATGACAGGAAAAACATATGTATTCAGCAAAGTTATTATGCCCTGATTTAAATATGAATACATGTTTGAAAGTTAATTGCTATGACTAACTCTGTTGTCTTTTCTTTTTTTTTTCCCTCTCTCCCCTTCTCTTCTCAACCCACTCTACGGTCTTTCTCTCTCCTTCTGACCGATGGGACCTGCTTCCACCTTCCTCACCTTCTGGTTGGTGTTTTCCCTTCAGATTGATCAGCCAATCGATGGGGATTTTACGAGGAGCTCCGCCCACCTTCGCTTCCTGCCCTCCTCCTCCCCCCTCCACCTGCGGCCTCTCCCTCGCCCCAGCCCACTCCGTCAACCAGCCCTCCATCCAGCCCTCCATCCAGCCCTCCATACACAAAATGACTCTGGAATTTACTGAATGGTCTTCTATATGGATTTTTACTTCTTGTAATAGACAGTAGACAAAAAAAAGAGGGAAAAACCTCAATGACAAATAAGCCATAAACACACACACCACACATACACATATACACACTCACACACACAAACACACGCACCCCACATTCACGCACAGGCATGTAAACACTGACATACCAAATAGAGTTTTTCAGGCAGGATCTCGCACACCTGACACACACACGCACACACAGAAAAAAAAGCAAACGCACAAACTCACTCCTGGAATGTATCTCTCACTCTTCCTGTGAAAATTCAACTGCTTCCTTTTATTTCTGGGGTTTTCTACGAGTCTTTGGAAAGCTGATTTTATTATTTTTTTCGACTCTGGGGGGAAAACAAGGAGGAGGGAGGAGGATTAAAACGTGTTGAATTTCAAGCTGCAGTGTTTTTGGAGGACAAGTTCTCTTTAGGACAACTTGTTAAGAGGACAACTGATTTTTTTTTTTTTTTAACATATGCAGGTCTGAAATAGATAAATAGATTAGTTTCTTTTCTTTAGTATCCACAGCCTTTTTACTTTAGCAGGATCCAGTTTTAGCAAGGTGGGACACTATCTGTTATAAGTTTGTGTGTTTTTAGTTTTTATCTTAGTTGTATTAGCACTCCATTTATAGAACACCTTTGACTGGTGATTAGTCTTAAAGCAGTAATAAATGTAACTACTGTCTAAACAGCAAGTTACTATAGAAAGTTACAATTTGTAGCTTGTATTGATTTTAATTAAGTTACTTCCAGGAAGTCATTTCTAGTTTTTAAGGAACTAAAATAAGCTTGACACGAGTTTGTGGAAGCAGGGAAGTGGTATTGCTTTTTCTTTTGTAGCTACAGGCAGTTGTTTTCAGATTTGTCAGCGTGTTAGAAGGGGTGCGCTTGTTTTTCTCATCGCGTGCATGCCCTCGACCATGCCTCCCCAGAACACAGAGGCTGACGCCATGCAGGTCGGATCTCTGGTGGGCGGGGTTAATGCCAAAAACTCTACAGCATCAGGCTCGGAAGAGGAGAAAGGAGGAGCAGGAGGCGAGACGGATGGAACGGGGGGAGGGGGAGGAGGTCGAGGAGGTCGAGGAGGGGAAGAGTCGGCGAGCGAAGGATCGATCGAAGGCATCTCCTTGAAGAGATGGGTGATGCACGGGGCCGTGATGTTCGGCAGGGAGTTCTGCTACGCCATGGAGACGGCGCTGGTGACGCCCGTGCTGCTGCAGATAGGTAAGGAGAGACTCTGTATTGTATTGTATTGTATTGTATTGTATGTAAAATATAGACTTGTACAACATATGAAGTCAAGAGTCTGAAATCAACACCTGCTGAGTGCTAAATGCCAAAAGAAATGTATTTTTTAGTGTCCTGCAGTTTCTTTCTCACTTTCTTCCTGCTGGCCACCGCACACACTCTCTGAACCTGTTAATACAATGCAAACCACTTAATCTTCAGCTAACATAAAAAGCAGCAGTGTCAAAACCTCTGCAAAGTGGTTGGAGGGTTAACTCGCCAGACATCAGCTGAAACTGATGCTGGCCTGAAAACGAGTATTGTAACATATTTCTTCTGTTGCAAATACATATGGCATAGCAACTGCCTTGTTTTGAGCTTTCAAGATTAAAATATTTCACTGATTTAAAGTGGTTTGAAGATTTAATAAATCTCCAGCTTGCAACCTTTACTTTGGCCTCTCCAGATTGGCCAAAACTCAAAACTGGGTTTTTTTTTTGCAAGCTGCAGGTCCTAAAATGTGCAGCTGGTTCACACTCAATTGTCTGAGAGAGCTTGTTCCTTACAAAAGAAAAGGGTGCAGCCAACAGTGTGAAGGAAAACACCTCCAGCTTTACTTTTTTACTGTTGAAGTCACCCTTAATGACCATACACTGCTTTGTCATTGCACTTTGATTATTTAAGACACAATGCACCACCAATACAATCCTGTCAGATCAGTAAACCTGTGCAGGTGTATACACAGTGTCAATATTTACATGCACATATAATATAATTTGTGTAATTTAGGTTTTTGGCTGTTTTTGTTTTGAATTTCTGTGTGAAAACATCGTATTCAGTTCAGTTACCTAGTTTTTATGGCCAGAGGGGCTACAACTACAACATTGTTGAATAATCTCTATTAATTTTTGATGCATTGATTAATTGTTTAGTTTGTAAATGTCAGAAAATAGTAAAAAAAAATGTCCATAATGGAGGAGCCCAAGGTGACATCTTCAGATATCTTGCTTCGTCTGACCGACAGTCCAAAATCAAAGATATGTTTTGTACAAAATCATAAAGTAAAAATAAGCATAAGTATTGCTAGAATATGAGGATTGCATCCCTGTTAACAGCAATAATGAGTAATATTTACAATAAATGGTGCCTGGAGACACAAAAACATTGTGAGGGAACAGAGAGTCCTGTTTAATTCCCTGACATTCATCCTGGCATTTAAGAAGACACCTTGGCAGCTAGATGTCCGAGCACATTTCCCACCTCTTGTTCACCTTGTTCGGATGGACTTCCAGTGGATCTGCCAGGAGATTAGCTAGTTTGCCCTCTGACTCACACACACACACACACACAGACACACACACAGACTGACAGACTGACAGGCCCCCAGTCACAGTGAGTGTACTGTCATTTGCACCCAGCGCCGTATTTGACAGCCTTTGAGGACACGCCAAGTCCAATGTTGTCTGGAGTACACACTGGAGCCCTGAGGGAAGGCGGACAGGGTGTGAAGGGTGAAAAGAAGGAGAGAAATGAGAGAAGAAGGGGCAAAGAATGGGACGGAGACAGAGGGAGATAAAAAGGCTGAAGAAGTTGTAACCTTATTTATAATTCACTTTAATTCACTTATAAGTCACTTCTCGTGCAGTACCCCTCTCCCTTTTCTCCCCAAATCTCTCTTTCCTCCTCAGTGACGTAGTTTGATCTCTTCCCTTACGTAACCAAGGCGGCATGAGTGACGGTTTGCTTGGCGGCCACCATGACTCCTGGCTGGCTCACCCAAGATGAGCAGCCACAGGGAACCTGGCATTGAAACACTGGCTTCCTGTATTTTGTTATTTCGAAAAAGACGGTACTGAGATCTGCCAGGTGCTGAAAGTTAAAAAGATTTCAGCTTAATGAATAGAAGAGTGCCAAGATGAAACTGCATTATCTGATACATCATAGAAGCAGGAAGAGCCATGAACAGCCTTTAAAAATGTGTCTTTGTGGTAGTATGAGAGCATGGGAATTGCTGAATGCTTTTTTTATGCTCTGATTTAGCTGCTATAACCTATTTTTTTTTTTTTTTTTAGATAAGGATGTGTTTGAGCCCCTCTTAGTAGATTTTGGAACCGCTGGGAGGTACAACCCGACAGATTAGTCAGCTGAAATAAATAAAACTGAGGCAGACAGAGCTGTGACTTTGGTGTCTAGATGAGATTCATCACTGATGTGCAGAGTTAATCCTGTCATAGTGGGTTTTTTTTCCTCGTGTCTCGCTAATTGAGCGCTATTCATTCTGGCCTTTTGTACTGATCTCAGGTAGGGGATTACCTTTCATCCAAATGCATTGTGAGCTAGATTTCACTCAGGCGAGACATCCAACAACACAATGTAGCTGTTAAGACATACCAGTCCAACATTTACATCACTGTGCCTAACATGGGGTGAGATACAGGAGATGTGTTCAGATTACAGCCATTGTTAAACACTTTAGTGGAATATCGTAGCACTATCAGGCCAATCAGCATCATGTTTCAGAGGAGCAATAATACATTTTTTTTTTTTTTACCACTTTGGGGCTGTGGAACAAGATGTAAACCCAACATTGACACATTATTATCCTACAAAGTTGATATGGTGAGTGTGTTGGCAAACAGTTGCTTATGTACACATCCAGGAGCAACATTTGTAACAAGTGTTCATTTGAATGCCCACTTGAAAGTAATCTCTCTAATTTTAACTGTTTTTTTTGTCTAGACCAACTCCTCAGGCAAATATTGGCTCTTTATCAGCTAAATGCTTCGATATGTTCACCAGTTTGCAGCCAACTTTATCTGTCCGGCGTTTGCTGTTGGGCAGGTAGCATATGGTTGACGTATCTGAACTGTTTTGATGAAACAGCTGCCTGTTGCAAGTGTTAACAGGATTGATAAGAGAAAGACGTGAGACTGAATAAGAACAGTAAAGTTGCGAGCTGTAAAACCAAAACAATGAGCTGAAAGATGCTAAAAAGCTCTCTAGAGCTGAGGGGAAGTGCAGAATTGGGGGTTAATCACTATGAGCAGCTCATTTCACATTACACAGAGCCATTATATAAATATATTGATTTAGTGCAGGTTCAAGGTAGATTTAAGGTGTTCCCAGGGCACTTTAGAAAGATTTTACTTCCTGTGCAGTGTGTAGAAAACAAACAAAGTAGTTATGTCCGGACTGGAAATGAACACCGTGTATGATTCGGCCTATTATAGAACATTTTCCTCTTCCCTTAATTTGCTGAACATTACGGTGGCTGTATGTAGAGAGCTCGATATGGCACAACAACACAGCCTTGTTGCCAATTTTTCCCAGTAGCTAATCGCAGTATTGCATCAAAAAAAGAATCTACCGAGGCCCCATAAAACACCATTGTAAGTGTGTTGACAGGACCATTGTAACAGCGATGAAAAACTGTTGAAAGGGCATGATGCATGGCAAACAAGGTGGAAGCAAACTAGGAAGAGACAAAAAAAAGTTGGCCTATGTGCTTGGTGAGCGACTTTCTTTGAAATGACTGTATGGCATTTTACATGATCAGCTCACAAGGTTGGTAGTTGTCACGTAATCCTTTTAAGAAGTTATTTGCTTTGAAATATGAAGCCATGCTCATCACTTTACCCAATTATAACCAACTATTCAACAAAGGTTGTTTTAAATTAATTTTTTGAGGCAGCCTGCTAACAGACAAACGAACAGACATGGCGACATGAAAACAAAACCCCCTCCGACTCTGTCGGCACAGGTCCAAGTTTTGGGATAGCAAATATTGACCCCCCTCCGTGTGGTTAATGCTTCACGCATGCAGGAGACTGACTGTAGCTACTGGAATTAGCTGGATAGCTAGTAAGCTGGTTGGTTGGCTCACTCTGAGTGAAACCATTGTGTGTGTGTGTAACCCCACAACACTGGGGTCAGTGAAAGAGAGAGTGAGAGTATGTGTCAGAGTGTGTGTGCAGCAGACACATTTTGGTCAAGGAGCCCATATTTACACAACCCCAGAGAAAGGATAAGAAATGTCTACCCTACAAGGTCTGGTGTAGAAAGCGCGCAGAGCTTTTGTCTGCTCTGTGTCTGAGCTCCTGGCAGTGGTCACTCACACTGGGACTCAGGCTCTTTCCTTAAAAGCAGGGAGGCAAATTATAATTTAAGTCATGATTTAGGCATCCAAACTGATCAGACTAAGTCCAGTGCTCCTGTCTCACATCTAAGATCTTCTCCAAATTTAGTATCTTTTTAAAAAAAAAACTTTTATAAAGCACAAGCATGATTTTGCAATTCAAACTGTTCGTGACTAATGCTCATTTCTGTTTATCCTGGTTCCAGACCTCTGAATCATCGCCCATAACGGATTTGTTTTGTGATTCAAAAACTCCTGGTGCTTATTGGCGTTTCAAACAAACTGTTCATTAGTGAGCTTTAAAAGGTTAGGTATATAGCTATGGACAGAGGCAGTCTAACTGTTTCCCCCTGCTTGAAGTCTTTATGCTAAGCTAAGCTAATCACCTCCTGGCTAGCTTCATAGTGAATGGACAGACAATAAAGTGGTATCAATCTTCTCATCTAACTCCTAGCTAGAATTTGAATAAGTTAATTTCATGTCAAAGTATTTCCTTAAGAATGGGGACGTCATCTTCGTACCTAGTTGGCAAGCTACCTAGCTACATCCATCAAAATTAGCATCAGAAAAATGGCCACAGAATAGGCAGAAAGCGTGGATGAGATTAATGCACCTGTAGAGGTTTTTGTAATATAACTTACAGAAATAACAACTCTTAAATTGATTCATGTTTTCAATCATAGCGAAAAATGATAAGTTAACTGCTAGCAGCCACTACCACAACTTCCGTGTTGACTGAAAAATAATGTTTGTAGGACGGATACGCTACTTGCTACTTATTGTTTCAGGGCAAAATTAAGCAACGTAACCCCCCCTCCCAAACAGAAATCGCCTACTTTGTGAACATTGTGAACTGAATGAATGAAGCAAAATTAAATAACATTTCAGTCTGATTTATCAGGTTATTTCTGTTTTTGACCACAGGACAGTTCTCATGTTTTTGTGAAATTTCAGGGGTTGCCTGGCAACGCCATATTCTGCCTGTCATCCTTTGTATTTTCTGCTTTATCTAGTCGTTCAACATGTATGTTGATGGAAATAGTGATTTATAGACATCCGCATAGAAATATGTGGCATGTCTAGTCTTGTTGGGTTGCAAAAATCTTTAGGTCAGTTCCTACAGTAGCTTAAGCTGCCACACAGATTTCACTTCCCCTGCTGTGGCTGTGATTTATTCCTACTGTCCTCCAGATGTATTTTTACAGTTGGCTTCATTGAAAATCGCCCTGAGTAAGAGCATCACCTAATGACTTAATGCAGCTGAAAGTGAGATAAAAGAGAGAGAGAGATCAAGTTAATGACGGGGAGAGGGATTAAGAGAGATGATGATGAGGAGGAAAAAAGGAAGGAGTGAGTAGAAAGAGAGAGGACAGAGTGCTGAACAAGGAGGAGGAGAGGAGGTGATGAGTGCAGATGGCGTGTTGTGGCATTCTTTTTGGTCAGGAGCGTGGCGGATTACGTAACAAGCTTTCTCAGAACAGAGCTCAAAGTGACAGAGAGAAAGCAGTTAAAAGCATCATGATCCTCACTGGAGACAAATCAGAAGCCTCCAACAAACAGAAAACTACATTTATTACATTCATATCCAGTCGCAGCAGGTCCAAATTATCGGCATGGACATTAGATTCAGCTCCAGAGATTCATTTAGTGCAGCTGTAGACGATCACTGGTCTGATTTGGGATGTGCAGGCACATCATAATAAAATGAATGAACACAGATATATTTAATTTCATAATAGCAGCTAATGAATGGGGTTAAGTTATTATCCTAATAGTTTTACTGTGAAGTTTTGAAAGTAGGATATCATTATTACTAGTAGTGAACTTAAACCTGACCCCACTTCTCTCGTCAGGGGAAAAAAGCAAACTAACAGCCTAACTTACTGTGTCCTCTCCCACAGTACTGCAAAAGCTACCTATGAGAGTTCCAGCTCTGAAACAAAAAAAAAAAAATCCAATTAATGTTGAGACTCTGCAAAAATCTTCATCTTATCAAGTTATTGTGTCTACTATTACATTTCTTAAAACAAGTGAAAAAACGGCTAGTGTAGTGTGCGTTTTCTACATTTTGTCATTCTTCATGCTTGTTGTGCACCAATTTATGTTACTGTCTCCTCTGTCAAGATACTGACATCATTTCTACAAAGTTCTTGAAGCAAGTTGATTTCTTTTGGATACAAGTTGAAATAGCACCAGCAGATTCTTTCACTTGCTTGAAGAAAAAAGTCTTTCAGGGCTCAATAATGACAAATGACTTAATAAGACGTCTTTTGCAGTGCAGGTCATATAGAGACTGATGTCAAAGATACTGTTTTAATGACATTTAGCATTTTTTCAGTGTGCGTAAGCTTGCTGTATTTGTTTACCTAGAGTGTCTCTCGCTTGCTTGTTTGCCTCTAAGTTCATGAGTCAGGTTGGGTATCAGGAGCAGCACAGTTTGAAGGTGATCCAAAGGACACTTTTTCACCTTTCACTTTTTCATCTTGTTCATTCTTAATCTGTTTATTTGCTTTGTGTTGACTAACTAGCTGTGCAGGCAGCTGCAGCAGCTATACCCCCAATGTGGTTCCCAAAACAGTCTGGGGCTGGCAGCTCAACAACATTGTTATCCCTCTTTGGAGGCCTTCTTGGCTTTACTAAAGGAGATTACTACAATCCAACAGGAAACGTCCTGCTATTCATTCAGGGGCCGAAAAACATGTTTCACTGTATTAGTGTCCTGACCTTAACTGTATTTGGTTTCCTCGGCTAAATGTAGCACTTTCTGTTGCACCACACAGCACTAATATTCAACACCAAAACTGAATGAGCAACAAAGTGTTAAAGTTAACAAGAGTGCCTGTCATTTAATCCTTTGATCCATCAGTTTTTAGGTCCCTGTCCATAGTGCGTTTATATCTTGGCATGGTTATAGTTAGCTAACCTGGTGCCAGTTTCACCAAATTTGCAACATGCTTGCTGCAATTTGCAAAATGAAATCATTTCCTCCCCTGTTAATTTTGAAACTTCAGACTTGGTATAAGCAGTCCTCCAGAATTGCTTTTATGAAACGGGCCCCTGAACTTCTCTGGTTTCACATGTTAGCCTGTCATAGTCGCTGAATAGTAGCATGTTAGCATGTAGCCTATGGTTACCAGTGGCACTCAGCTAGCAGGGTCTTTTCAAAATACAGCTCATTGTGTTTCGTTCAGTATAATTCGAAATGCTATATGGTTTCATTATCTGCCAGCATGCTGCTTTAGCTACATTTATCACTTTCTTTAGCATCATACCAATATTTGCAGTCAAATTTTTTAAATGCTGTTGTTTGCACACTTTTCTAAACTGAGTCACTTCACAGTTTTTAGCTACATGCTATTTATTATAACATGCTACAAAATGAAGCATCCCAAGCAGCATGTTTATTGAGATGCAAATCAGCTTGATCTTGCATTGTTTATGTTACCATGCCAGGTAACCTAATCCTCCGAGTGATCCTATCATGTTAGCTGGTCTAATCTAGCAGATGACCTTGCAGACGGTGTAATACAGGGTTATATAAATGACTGGCTTGATGTCACACAGTGACTAATCACCATAATCTGACCCAGTCACTCGTGGGATGGAGAGATGCAGGATAGAGTAGGTGGTTAGATGAACAAAATGTGCTTTAAAAATGTTGCATGTCTGAGGCAGCTGCATGACTCGAGCTTTTATCCGGGGGCAGATGAAATATCTACGGAGGAAAAAGAGAGATGTAAAAGCCACTGATGGTGTGAATTATGATTCTGCCTTTCTGTGAGACCTTTTAACCACAATCTTTAGTCGTCAGTTATCTTTTCACACTTGTGTTCTGCAGAGAGAGAGAGAGAGAGAGACAGTGAGAGACAAACATGCCAGTCTAGTCAGAACTAAAGCCTTCCTATTTATAGCCCTTTATATAATAGCTGCAGTAACTTTGTTCATTTATTAATGTTATCACTGTACACACACACACACACAAAAACGTTTTATTGAGGGTTATTTGCTAACATCACCAGCGTTGCAGGGCGGGGTTATGGCTGTAGCACAGATGCAATGAAAGACAAGACAAACAGCAACACCAGTATGTGATGACTGATGCCAGTGGTTCCCAACATATGGTCTATGGACCATGAAGGGGCCATTGAGAAAGTTCTACCATCATAAACACTGTGGTACATGTTATGTGTACTTGTGTTTGTGTGATGTTGAGTAAATGCAGAGTCAGCAAATATTTTAGTCTTCAAGACAAAGCCATATTATGTGCGTTCGTATGGGTGTGCATGTTTTTCCATGCAACAGGCGATAAGCTAGGTATGTGTGTGCTATTAGTGTTAGATATGTGAGGAATGCAGAACTGATTGTGTGTGTGTTTGTGTGTGTGTGTAGTTGTTTGTCAGCACATTACTCCCACCCCACCCCCTCCAGGGAGGTGAAGTCATCAAAAACAAAACCACCACCGAGCTCTCAGGTGATGACGAGGGACAAAGAAACATCAGGGAAAGCAAATTCTTTAAACGAAAGCTGCAGCTAAAGATGATTATTTTCATTACATTGTTACATTATTGCATATAAGTTTAATCAAAAAGTCGGTTAATTTATCCCCAGAGTGTGTTCGGTTGTGCAGCAGTGAAACAGAAATGCAGGATAAAACACAAAGCACATAAACAAATCATATAAATACAATTATACAAATTATTCAAATTATTCAAAACTATTTAGATATTAATTTAAATATAAGTAAAAATACTAAATAAATAAATCATAAATTATAAATTGTCACCTTTTCCCCAGTTTAGTTCAGGGAGGGCAGAGGGTTTCATCTAAAATGTCAGAAGATGATAGCCAACACTCATCAAATAGCACCAGAGCCAATGATAAAAAGTCCTAACATTGCTTAACAAGTGCATATTAGCTAAAAGTAAACCAACCATTTTTAGTCTGTATTTATGGGGATCAAAACACAAACAAACAAAATAAACACAAGCTCATTTTGAGACAAAAATTGCACACAAGCTTGTGCTTTAAATGAGAGAAGATTAAGTTACATATTTTATGTATACATGCAAGTCTTATTCAAATAAACATCAAATAGTTTTACCATTGTTTGGCATAATTTTAGCAGCTGTGAAGTGACAGCCAGAAAATGTAATTGACTGTTTATAATCTAAATTACATTTCTGCAAACTGACTCCTAAATTAATCGTTTCAGCTCTGCAGGTGGAGAAGCCATGAGTTATGTTATGTTTATCTGTTTAGACACCCGAGAATGTGCAGGTGCAGGTCGATGATAGAGCTCCCATCACAGATGTTTTGTTTAACAAGACTCACATGACCTCCAAAAGGCCCAAAATGGAAATAGATCAGATGTAAACATTAAAAACCCACACTGAATTAACACTTCACTCACAGTTTGTTCAGAACATCACAACCTAGTGATCTCAACACTAATGGGACATAAAGCTTCTGTTGAATCTAATGTGTGTGTATCATCCTGTAACAGTTTCACAACACACACATTCTGAAATGATTAATCATAACCGCACCCTGAATGTAAGACTGGCAAATGAAATCCAGAAATCTAATATTAAAATCTAGCCAATTTAGTTTTTACCGTAATAGTCAATGAAAAAATACTTTTCTGGGTTTGAAGAATTATATACAAAAAAACACCAAATCGAGCCCAAATGTTTTGGAGCTGTCTAAAAATAAACGAAAAACACACAGTTTATAAGTTACGACTGTTTCTGTGTCATTTTTCCACTTGACATGTGTTTATTTTTCATAAATACTGAATGAATTGAACTGTAGTGCACTAGTCAGTCAAACTGGCTAGAAAATCTATAAACCTAGCAACATTTGGCACTTGGACACACACACACATAAACACACATAAACACACACAACGGGCCTAATAGGAGCCAGGAAGAGAGGCAGTAATGGCTGGCCTCAGGGTTATTGTGTGTGTGTGTGTCTGTGTGTGTGTGTGTGTGTTTTTTAAAAAAAGGGGAATTGAAAAAACATCTGCTCTCTCTCACTGAGGCTCGTTGACTTTGACAGTATATAATTGAGAGGATTGATGGATGGACACTGACAGACTAATCTGGTTTTGTCACATTTCCAGTAATTTAAGTACAGAAGGTCTGGTTCTTTGGGAATGTGACTAGTGCTGCATGTGAACTTATTATCACAGTCACCAGTTGCTTGTGTGATTTTGACATTGATGACAATTTAAGAAAGGGCCTCAATTCTGCAACCATAAGGTGCGCTGCTTAAAAGTCAACTTTTGTCAGGTATATCTTAATGGTTAAAGGTTGGATATTATCCTAAGTTCTGTTTATACCACATCTGCAGAGGTCACACTGTTAGTTATACTTTTCACACAGTTAAAATATGGTAAAATAATAGAGATCAAAGGATATATGCAAGGGAGGAAAGCAGCCAAGGGCATTATAAAGTCCTCCCAAATATGAAATAATAATAATCATAAAAATATGAAAAAAAAATCCATGAAGTGTAATTAATGTCCATGCATACAGTCCACATGGACATGGTCAGATGACTAAATTATTTACTTGGATTCTTGTGGCTCTGAGGCTACTGAAATCTTTATATCAGAGGAACAGTGATGTTACAGTTGCTTATTTATAAACTCTATGAAGGTAACTTTGTGTTTCAGTTTAGCCGGGATTTCTGTGTTTGTTTGTAGTAGTTAGTGTTAGCTTACCCTGCAGCCTTGTTGTTTCGGGCCAGAAAAACAAGCTTCAAGTGAATCTCAGAAATACTAACTCACTGTCAGAAAATCAATGTTGCCTTTAGCTCAACAAACTTGTTTTGTGAAGCATGTGGTCGGCCTTCTTCAACTCAGAAGACTGGAAGATTATCATGTAACTAGATAACATAGCTGTTTGTGTTCTGTGTTAGTACACGACACGAACTGGAGTGGACCAATGGAGACAATTGTTACAATCATTTACACATATTAAGATAGAGGAAAGGAAATTATATTGATTCATTTGTCATTAACCTGGTACTTTGGTTTGCCAGTTGTCCATCATGTGTTTATGGGAAAAATCAGTGACGCTTTATTTTACAGGTTGTTTAATTTTATACAAATTTCAGTAATTTGCCGATATTTAATGGTTAATTTGTTTGACAATTTATAGAAAGGGAGGTGCAACTGGGTACAAATTATAAGAAAAATGGAAAAAAGTGTTCAGTTATTTATAAAGGAACGTCCTTATATGTTAATGTATGGTATGACACACAGAACTACATAATTAAAAGTAAGTTTTTTTTCTGTCAAAGAATTTTTAATCAAATCTACATATGAACCTCAATATATTGAGTCAGTACTAAACCAACATAACACTTTTTTCCATTGTTTTTAAATAGTTGGTACCAAACTGCACCACCCTGTCTGTAAAATGTCAAAAAAAATTAACAATTAAATATTTGCAAATTAATGAAATTTGTGTAAACATTTCACCGAAAATGTCAAAGAAATTAGTTTAAAGGCATACTATGCAGGAGTTATGACCCGGCTCTTTGGCCACAACAAAATAGGAGACAAACCAGGTTACAGGAGTAACAAAAGATCATTTATTAAATCAAATTAGACAAATTAACTAAATATTTACAATATGGTTTGTGGATGTCAGTATAATCAGTAGTGTATTGTGCATGAGTGGAAGATGTGTGTGTGGGTGGGTGTTGTACGGTGCATAAAAGCAAAAACAAAGAACTAAAGAAACATAACCAAATCAAAAAAGGCGTCTGTGTGGAAGAGGGGAGAGCAGTAGCAGCAGAGTCAGCCAGAGAGCTGTACGCAGCAGCAGCTGCAAGCAGTCAGAGGAGAGTGAGAGAGAGAGACTGCCACAGCTGCAGCCCGGACTTTAACAACCCGGCAACAACCCTCAGGTGTTGCCAGTTGGCCTAACGAACACCAGCAGAAACAGAGCAGACAGGTAAATCCCAAGGCCAAACACAGATGACACCAGAGGTCATCACAAGAGTCATACAAAAACAATCCCTGTCAGCCATCACTTATGACCCACTAGAAGTGTGTTGCAGTGTTTGAGACTCTGCCCTCTGCCTGTATTTTCTCATTATTTTGCTGTGTTCAGGACGTTTCTGTCATCAATCTTCGGGCAGTGGGTGTGTAGCCCCCAGCCAATAACAGCGTGCAGGGTGTGAGGTCGAGACTCTATAAAAACATAGCAGCTAGGTTACATCGCTGTCTCCGTCTCCTCTGCTCTCTGTCTGTGTGTCTGCTTGACCGAGGACAGGGCTGAGCTACACACACACACGCACGCACACGCACACGCACACGCACACACACACAGAGCAGAGAGGCCACAGTGGACAGGGTGAAGCATGAGCTTTGGCTGCATTCACACAAAATCCGGCAATTCGGCACCTTCCCACCGAGTGGTGCGAAGGTGTGGGTGTGTTTATTTGTACTTTAGAACGTAAGAGGCATAAAACAATTGGAAAAATAACGTATTTGATTCACTGTTTTGTTCTCCCTGGCGCCGCTTCCTCTCTTCATTCACTCTTTAGCTTGCTCCAACACCTCTCTCTCTCTCTCTCTCGCCCTCTCTCACTCTCTCTCTCTCTCTCTCTCTCTTGCTCTGGCCGGGGTGGAGGTGCCAACTTTGAATGTTGTGTTTACAAACACCGACCAACAAATCCTGCTTAGTATGTCTTTTAAAATTAAAGTTACTGAAAAATCGTAACTCAAACCACTGCAACATCTTAGTTGTACAATTTTAAAATCGACAGTAGTCACTTGAACACATCATTATAACAAGAATTTTTGCTGACCTACTGTACTTGTGGTTACATAAGACCACTTTTGATTGGCTTAATTGATTACTTCTTTTGTAGGGAAAGGGCAGCAAATGATGCTGGTTGGAGCTTCCTGTGTGTGATAGGTCAGTGACAGTCAGAGGTCCGCCTCCATGCTGTCAATCGCATTTGGTCATATATTACTTGAATTAAATAGTAGAGTCATCGTAGTAAAGAATAAATACATTTGAACCTTTGTTAATTTCCATTCTTTCTCTGTATTAATCTCTCCCTCCCTCTCCCTCTGTCAGTGGGAGGTAGCCAGTTTACTGCAGTGCTGTTACGTAACTCTGCTGACTAGAAGCATCTGTGTGTGTGTGTGTGTGTGTGTGTGTTTGTGTGTGTGTGTGTGTGTGTGTGTGCATACATGCAAGCTTCATGCAATTTTAATGTCACCTTTTACATAGAGAGGACGATTGGTGGAGGGTTTTTGCCTCACACAGACACAGCCACACACACACCCACATACACATCGTCTTTTGTGTTAAATGAGCTGAATGGACAACTCTAAAACCAGTTTCCACTAAATATAAAGCAAGTTTGTGTGTGTGTATGCAGGATAAAGCCCCCCCACACCCCTCTCACCCGCCCTAAAGAATGATATTAACAATCTGTGACAACACACACACAAACACACACACACATTGAGATCTGGCTAAGTTTTTATTGAGTGTAATAATTTTCAAATGAATGTGAAAATATGCTACACTCATTATCTTTCTTACATTTAGAACATTTTTTTTGAGATTATTTCTTTCACGTCTGTTCTACTTTCTGCATTGATTGAATTAGCAGTTTGTTGTCGTCTGCAGTGCTACACACACACTCATAGTGCTTCACTCCACAAGCCCCTTTTTAAAAATGACCTTGGCTGTGTGGCTTGTGTGCCTTGTGTCTGCATTAGCTTGAGTATGTGTGTGTGTGTGTGTGTGGCCTGTAGACTTTGTGTGTGTCCTGTTGTGTGATTGATGTTCTCACCATCTCTTGCTGCTGGGAAGTACAGTGACTCACTCCTTCTCTCTGTCGCTCTCCTTCTCGATTGTCTCGATTGTTTCCTTCTCTCACTTTATGGTCCTTGTGAGCGTGATTTATGGTTCAAGTTAAAGTTAGCAGGTGGCACAAGCTACTCACCAGGGTTGGTTAGAGAGCTGTTAGCAGCGCCTGTAAAAAATATGCACCCACCCCAACTTTTAAAAAATATTTTATTGTTTTAAAGCCTGGATTAAATAAGTGTTCTTTCACAGATTAACCGAAAGGGGGGAGGGGAGGGGAGAATTGTGATTACAAAACACACCCAGCTTTATTTGAATAGCTTTTAATATATGTAAAAACCTTTTTAGTGAGAAAAAACAAAAACAAAACTCATTTTTTTTAGTGGCCAGAATGCAGAAGTTTCATTGGTATTGTTTTTTGTAATTTGACCATCTGAGCACAGCACACATTGTTCTCTTCATTCTGTTTCTATCAAAACTTTCCTGGCTGATGCCATTGCTGTCACCCTCTGCATAGTGCATACTTTAAAGCACATAAAACATTTTACTCCAAATTAAAGAAATGTCCTTTTAAAAGTAGATTCTCCTTCATTCAGTCGTTCAGTAATGACAACAGGCTCTAACCCCCAACACAAGTCAATGTTACTGTTATGTTCACAAATACTGCTACAACAACAGCAGCAACACTCAATAACTTGTTGTCTCATGTTATTTCCTGACCTGTCAATCAGTTTGAGAGTAGTAGCAGATATATACATTTGTCCTGATTGTTGGTGGTACACTTTCGTTTACATTTTGTGTCACAGATTGTAGTTTCTTAAAAGAGAGGCTGGTATTAAAACGGGCCTTTTTGTGTGTTTGTATTGAAATCACCAGTATGAAAAATCCTACAGCCTTCAGTGTTGGCATAAAACCTCTAGCCAGACGCTTATCAATAATAAAATATTGATGTTAATATTGTAAATCTGCTCTCGAAGACCATCTGCCACAAGCCACATTTCTTTCTTCCCCCGTTTCTGAATAGTACACCTGACACAATTCATACTGTACGTTTTGTTTTTTTCAAAAACACCTGCTTCCATTTTTTCCTTTCCTCGTGCTCTCTCTCATCCTCTCGCTCTCACCCTCCTTCCTTCCTGCACACTTTCTCCCGTCATGACCTCTGCCCTACTCTCACTTTCACACCATTTCTCTGGCTCTTTTCGGGGACGCTTGTCATTTTCCTTGTGGTTTTCTCACGCCAGCGCAGGATATGAAAGGATTGTTTCGTGTTTACGGGAGAATGGGAATGAGGGGGGGATGGAAACAGAGAGAGGAGAGGAGAGGTGAGGGGGGAAGAAGGAGAGAATGGGGTTGATATTTGTAGATATTGGAGTTTTGTTTGGGCATTGCTCACTTTAAGTTCATTGTGACGGAGAAGTAGTGAGAGGAAATGGGGAGGGAAATGGATGGAGAGATGTAGGTGTGAGAATAGATCGATTGTGTTTCTTTTTTACTGGAAAGACGCATTGATATGGTCGTGAAAGGTGAAGTAGAAGATTAAGAGAGTTGGATGGAGGGGTTGATTTGAATTATTCAAAACACAGTGATGTTGATGTTCTACCAGATTGACCACAGTTGATTGAGATGTTTTTTGAAAGTCAACATGTGTGAAGCAGAAGAAGAAAACTGACTAAAGAATAAAATTGACGTTATTCTATATTTTTCTCATTGTCAAGAAATCCCAACGATGTGTTAGTCCGCATCTCTCCTCAATTTCTGACTTCTGACTGTGGCCCTAATCATCTTGTGGCTCCAGTCTTAAAAAAACGTGTCACAAATATGTAGTTTCATTTTCAAAATTAATTAAGTGATTTCCTGAAACAGCTGGGCACTGTGGTTTTTAGCAAATGTTACTCAGTCAGGAGTAAAAATTACATTTGTTGGGAACTATTTTCAGTGGCGGATTAATACACATTAATGAAGCATAAGTGAATATTTCCAGCAGCAACATAGTGTCTAAATAAACTACAGTGACCATGTTTATGGTAATAAAAGACCATGTCACCCAGTGCAACATTGTGGCTCAGAGATGTGTTTATAAGGGTTATTGGGCAAAATGGAGGTCTGTGGCACAGAGAAATAAGCTAAATCAGGTTTTGGTCTTTCTGTGGGAAATATATTATATATTTCCAGCTTGAAAACCTACAATCAGACTCCCTTTCTTTTAGTTTTTGTTTTATAATCAAATTAATTAGTCCAACGGTGAGTGTACGGGGCACACTGCATTCATCAGTCTCCTTCCTTTTTTGTTGAGTTTTCACCAAAACACATCTCACAAGCTAAATGTAATCATCTGACAGTCCAGAAAAAAAAAAAAAACTTGTACAGATGGAAATGTAATATGGCTGGACACTTAATAATCAGTCCTACACAGACATCAGTCAGTGATAATTAACTGTATATCATGAGTTTGAATTATATTTATCGCAGCTTGCCACTAATCCTTGAATGATTGTCAAGCACCTACATATTAAATGAAGCATTTTGCAACAAAAAAAAGGGAGGAAAAATTTCATGTGATTTCAGGGGCTAAAACATTTCCAGAACAGCAGAATACACAGGGACACATTTTACAGCTTCATGTAGCTGCAGGAAACCATTAAAAAAACAAATTGTACAAGACATACAGTAATCCTTGTTCAGGTTCTTCCTGAAAACAAGGAGGGGACTGTTGTGAAAATGTTGCAGCTTAGGTGGAACTCATAGTATTCATATCAACTGATCGGGAACATTTAAAAAGAAAGCAGTATTTACAGTAATTGTGAAAATGAAAGTTAAAGGCATATGGAGAAGGAAAAGCTCAAGTAATTGTGGTGTCAACTTAGAAGTGGTCTAGTAACACGATAGCTTTTCTCATTTTTCACAGTTTCACAATGTTTTTCATGCAATTATATTTTGGAAAGTCCAAAACACTCTATGTCTAATTTTAGATTTGCAATTGGATACCACAAAGTTTTACTGTTGGTGAATTTTTCAGTGCAGGGATGATGAGGAGAAACACACCCATACACACAAAGTCTATGCAGAAGTTGTGATGAATGGGCAGTCTGTACTCCAACAGTCATACATTGAGCTCCATTTTTAGTATGTGTGTGTGTGTGTGTGTAAGGAGGAAATGTGCATAGTAAAAGGAGCGCTTTGATGATAGATGGAGGAGATTGTACATTTTTCTTTCCCACGATCAATCAGCAACACTCACAGCCATCTGAAAGCTTGAATATTAACTTTTTTTTCTGTCGGTATCTCCATCCTTCCGGCTTTCTCCCTTTCTGTCTTCCAAATTTCCTCCTCCTCCTCCTCTCACCTTATCCCTTTCTCGCTGTCCTCCCCTTTTGTGTTTCTTTGATCTTAATCCTTTCTCACACTCCTTCTCTCCCTGTTTCCTCCCTCCCTGTCTCTTACCACACTCATTTCTGTTTCTCTCTTTCTAAAATACTTCCTGCTTCTTGATTCTCTCAGTATTGTTTCTTGTGTGTGTGTGTCTGTGTGTGTGTTTGTACCTACAAGTTTGTGTGGGAACTCAGCTGTGCAAGTTTTTTATTTTTTTAATTTTTTTAGGTGCGTCTGTATGTCTGTGTGTGGGAACAGAGACATGTCTTTATTTGCTCGGTGTTGACTGTGTTTTTCTGCATTATGTTTGTGTGTCTGTGTGTGAGAACTGTTTATTAGGAACAGTTTTCCTGTTTTGATGTTGACAAACTTACAGACAGACAGATTCCTATCTGCTGCTTTGTCTCCTACTTTATGGCTGTTTGAGTCTTAGCAGGTATTGTGTGTGTGCCTTTGTGTATGTGTGTGTGCATTTTAGAGTCTGTGTTTGTGTGTGCACATTCAGTTTTTCCGGGTATCTATGAACACATAGGTGTGTGTGTTTATGTATTGCTCTGTGTGTGTGTGTGTGTGTGTGTGTGTGTGTGCCAGAGAAAAAAAGAAGGGGGAGAACAAAAAAAAAAGATTGGAGACAAACAAAGCTTGAAACAAAACTTTCCTCAGTCTGAACAAACCCCACAACAGGAAGCGCTGTGTGAATGACACGGCCATATTAGGAGCCAGGAAGCGAAGGTGATGGAGTCTCCGTGGTGACAGGGTTCCCAAGACCTGGTCACCACGGCAACAGGGGTCAAACCCTGTTCATGGCTCTCTCACGAGAAAGGCAGAGGTCGACATTTGTACAGGACATCAGGAACTGTGTGTGTAAAGTTTTGTAATGTAATACTCCTGTGTGAATGCCACTCAGAGGAGCCGGTATGATTCAAACTCTCCATTTTATCTCTATCTGGGGGAAAACAGATGTTCAAAATGCTAGAAAGATGTCCAAAAAAGGAAAGACGACTCTATTTTTAAGCTCAAGCTGTGTTTTTTAATAATCCTGTGGAGTTTTGAGAGGAGGATGGTAGAGATTCATTAATGTTTTATAAGGCTCAGGATTTAGAGCAGGTCATCCAATGATCACAAGGTTGGTCGGTCGATCCCCGGCTCCTCCTGTCCACACACAGAACTGTTCAAGAGCAAAACACTAAAGCCCAACTGCTCCCAATGGCCAATCCAATGCACTGCATGTCAGCTTTGCCACTACACATGTAAGAGTGTATATTTGGGTGAATGAAAGGCCCATTTTAAAGCACTTTGGAATAAAACCAGTGAAAACAATTAGTCAATTGGTCGTTCAATAGAAAATTAATCAGCAACTATTTTGATAATGAATAAATTGTTCTTTGGATTTCTTCTTTTCATTTGCAATTTTCAGGCATTTGATAGAGTAAACAATAAATTGATTAATAAAAAAATAAGCAACAGATTAGTCTGTAATGAAAATAGTTGCATCACTGGGGCCAGAAATGGACATTCCTGGCATCATTCACTCGCAGACAGATGACGCATTTTGTTGTAAATAATACTGAACTCATTTAAAGTGACATCATATTTTCATAATTTAGCAGGTTGGTATTTTTTCTTACTGCCAGCAGTGTTCAGTGCACCTCGAATCAAGTGGGTGATTTAAGATGGAGGCAGCTGTTACAGAAGTGTTGCAATAATATCCGTTTCTATATAATCAAAGCTAAGAGGGGTTTTCCCCTGCGACTGTACCTTGAGTTTGGGTGAGAGGTTGTGGTGAACAGGCATGTTAGGTTCTGCCCAAATGTCAGTAACCACCTGCAGTTTACTTGGTCTGTTTAGAAAAACATGGTGAAAAATTTCCAAAAGCGCACCAGTATGTAACCTCGGTTAAAACCCAATTAACTTGCTGCCACCTGCAGCTACACCACAGTACAAGACGTTGTAATCTATTTGTTTTGCATGAAGGCTTTTAATTTGCATTCATAAAAACACTAACAAGCCAACAACACTCCTGTTAGTCTCAGTCTCACCCTTTCGCAGAAATCGATCCCTGTTAAGCTCCTTTCTCTCTCAACATGTTCCTTGTTTCTCTCTACCGTCAACTATCGAATAAAGGCAAAAATGCAGAAAAAAAAAAATCTTGAAGCCACACATTAAAGTTGGCATAAGTTGTGAAGGGGGGCAGGTATTTTTGAATCAGACACATATGAAACGGCCCATCTCTGTGCACCTGCCCCCATATGTGGGCTGTCGAACAATTAGACAAGCAGAGAAAACTAGTTTTAAACTTGTTGCAGCTCTAGACTCTATAAACTGTACTTTAAAAGAAAGTCCTGCCATAGAATAACACGTGATTCATCAGCAGCTGTAAAACATGGAAATCACCAGGACTGGAACAGGGAGGTTTTCACATGACAGCAGCATTTAGCAGATAAACAAACTCCTCCAACAAACTTCCAGCTGCTGCAAGATTTTCCTGAATTTACTTAATCAAATGAGCTTCAGTCTCATTCTGCTGTCTGTCAAGAACCAGTCAAAGTCTTCTTCTTTATGCATTTCCTCAGTCAGTAGGTAATCTATCCAGACTGAGTCACACCTCAGACTGTTGTCAGTAACTGCTCCGACTCAGAGTGCTTTTAATGGATCTGTGCAGGAGGTTGGGGACATTTTCTGTCATTAACTCTTAATAATTTGATATCACGGCACTCAGCTATTGATGTTTGTCTCATTGAAGACACCTGTTTGAAAAATATGAAAGTGGATTATAAATTAATAACAGCCTAATGTCCTCTCAATCAAATTAGCCACCATCAACTCTGCTTTCTTCCCTCCCTATTGTTCACTGAGGAATGAAATATCAGTGGCATCGCCCTCGTATTGATCTGCAGCCATTTTCCAGTAGTCAACATCTCTATTGTCTCACTTTTTTTTGAGATGACTATAGATTTAATAAGAGAGAAGAAGAAGGGACTATGGCTTTTGGAAACTTTTTTCACTTGTCCAGAGTGAGACAAACTACCTTTTTAGAAAGAAAAATACGCCAGCGTTTAACAAAACACATTTTTTAAAATACATACAAAATACAAAATTACAGTATCACTTGGAACTCTGTTTTTTGCTGTCAGGATGTGGTTTGGTCAGTTAAAATCGAAATTCTCTTAGTAAAATTTGTAAAATGTCACATGCAATAGACTTGCCAATCCATCTTAAAGTTTGCAAAGTCTCCCAAACTTTGAGCAGATCTATTGATTGTTCTTCGTGCCAACACTGGCTGGCATACACTCAAATTGCCGGCAGAGACATTAAAAAAGAGAGATGGGACAGATCCGTGAGTTGATATTCTCATTGTCTGCTTCACTGTCTGTCTCTGGGGTAGGACAGATAGTGTGGCAGCCAAATGACATTTAATGTATTTCTGGGGAGCAGCATTAAGTTCCCAGTGGGACCACGATAAAGTTTTGATTTAATTATTTGCGATTCAGCTGACTTCACTTAACTTACTCTTGTTCTTCTTCCTCTCAGTAGCAGCTCAGTCAAATCACCGCTCTGTGTCCCAGGGCGTAGTCTAATGCTATTTTGGCAATGATAATGCAAGGGCGTGTGATGATTTTTTATTATGTGATGATTGATTTATTAATGTGAAAACACACCTTGAGATATGGCTTTTGTAATAAACAATACAATAGAAATACAGCTTTATTTTCAATGTGAGTAATGTAATTATGAGTTCTATGGACAAGAACAGACTAGGAACTATCTTGGCAAATTAACCTCCGGCAATGAGATTAATTTATAATTTAGGCTGTAAAATATTCTCTTAGACAGGAAAATGGTCATGGTGTTAGTGGTGTTTCACAAATACATGTAGTTAAGTTAAAAACTTTAAACTTGTTGGCACAGTTAATAAATTTGCAACCCTCAGCAGATGCAGCTGGATTAGCTTCTTTATCTCCTATCTTCATGGTGAATTTTCAGAATAGATTAAAAGGTCATTAACAGAGTTTTTCAGGTTTTTGCTCAAGCTGCGACCGCTATAGTTTAGATGCAGATCAGGTTTTCCAACTGTCAGAAAACAAATCCCTGCAGGACACCTGGCCTTGAGGAAAAAAAAAAAGGGCTGAATAGGCAGCATGTGGGATTTCAGTCAGTGAAAACAGTTTGGAGGTAAAACAAACTCCCAAAGTTTGCACAATGAAAGATAAGGCAAACAGTTTGTCAAAGAAGTGAGATGTTGTGCGCTGTAGATTTGACTCAACAGCTTTGATAAAGACCAGATGATTAACCTTTTGCTCACCCTCAAACTTGAATCCCTCTGTGTAAGGAGCAGGTGAAAGTCCTTATGGACACAGCATCAAAGCCGGACACTGACTAGCTGATGACTCACTCTCCTAATTCAAATTAAACCTGCTGATTTTGGAGCAGTTCTGTTAGTAAATGCTTCACACTGTCCTGGTTGGAAACATGTTACAGTCAAATCCACGTCCAGCTGTGATATTTTTGTTAGATTCAGTGCAAAACTTTGTTTAGAAATGATACATTTCTGAATTATATGAAATATAATAAACAGGATTTGAATTTCAGTGATACTGGACCCTCGAAAAGCAGATTTCAGAAATGTGTCCCATTTCACAGGAATTCATCCATGCTCCCGTAAGTTACATAATAAGAAGTCCTGGCCTGAGAATTCATTCTTATCACATGAATTTGCAAAAACATGTTTTTTTACTAAACAGATGCATGAAACTCAGTATAACACTTCACAAATTCTTATTCTGGGGTTGTAAAAGATGCATATATTGTCAGATGATATTGGAAAATGAATATTAAAATGTGTATGTTTCTAATTATTCAACACATTTTGTAAATGTTAGATAATTTCTGTCTTTAAAAATAGTACTCTCATTTACTGGAGTTGTAATTTCCGGTTATGTGTGTGAGTGTGAGATGGAAAGAGAGAGGGAAAATGGTAAGAAAAGGACTTGGAGAGTGACAGGCAGCAGTTTGTGTGTGTGTATGATGGTTTAAATGGTGTATCTGTTGGTTTTATTAGAAGTTAATAAAGAACTGGTTTTGTTAGCGATGGGCTGCGTGTGTCTGGTTTGCAAGGTGTTGTCTGATATTATTAACAGGTATTGAAAGCAGATGTCCCACACAGTGTACAGTTGGCATTTCCATTATGTTGCTGCATCCTGTGTGTGTGTGTGTGTGTGGCACAAAGTTATTTCCATCCTAATTTGAGACCTTGTCGTGCGACGTGTCTGTGTGTTTCTGTACATGTCTGCATGTCAGTCCTCAACTTCCACCTGGTTTCCGACTATGGAAAGTCAAGGCACACAATAATTAAACACATGCTCAGGAACAAGGTCACATGCACATGCAAGGTGTGCGTACAGCTCACGTCCACTCCTTTAAATTCAGGAAATGTATATTTTTTTAAATTTAAAATACTCAAAGACTTGGCATTAGGAGAGAAAAAGAAAAAAAATCCTTCTTCTGCTTTTGCTATTAGCCGGCACGACTTTCAGTTACTTTTTATGAGCTGCTGCTTTCAAGTTTGAGTTGGATGAAGTTTACTTAAGTACCAGAAATCAGAAATGACACCAAAGTAACAGCAAGACTTTAGAGCTTTTGTACTTAAGCACCACAAACTTATTTCTTCTTGACAGATAAAACACTGTCTGTGCTTTTTCTGTTGTGTCTGTTGCTCACAAAAGCCTGAGAAACTTGATCACTGGGTCGTCACTCTCCTGCTCATTTTCCCCTCGTTTACCAGTACAGAGGAATTAATGTTGCGGCCCTTTGTGCGATAATCCAGAGTCAACGTTCACAGAGACGCTCAGTAGACCTGAGATGAGTCCTCTTGTCACGCGCTGTTGCAACTTGCCTTGGCTTTTACCTTTTGTGTCGGTTTTAACAGGAAAGGTGTTGGAAAAAGTCATCCGCAGGTCAGCTCTTTGGTAACTGAGGTGACAAAACAAACACAGCAGCCAATTTATGCTGCTGTATATTTTCACTTACATTGGTATCACATGTGGCTGAAAATGTTGTTATATTATACTTTATGCACTAATTAACATCACAGCCATTTACATTCAATTAACCAGGCAGTCATCATTATGAAGTTGTTACTTTGACATTGGTAGAATATATAAATAAAGTAATATTTCATGGTTATTGTTGTTGTTTCACATGTGTTGAAATCTTATGTAAAATCACTTGATTTTTGGTTTCATAAAGGCTTAAAAAATATTCAGTTTAATTCAAACTAATTACATAGCAACAGTGACTCTTGCACCAACAAATAGGATGTTACTTGCACCCCCTGGTGGAAAACGGTAAAACTTCAGGGTCAAATCTGACGTGTTTATTGTTCATCTCTCAGCATCTTCTCAAAATGTGCCCTAAAATCCTTAAACTACCCACACTGGTAGTGAATATTCTCTCTATCTGTCTGCATACCTGTCTATAACTTGTAACTGTCTGTGTGTGTGTTTGTCCAGGTCTTCCAGAGCAGTACTACAGCTTGACGTGGTTCCTCAGTCCGGTCCTCGGCCTCATGTTCACCCCTCTGATCGGCTCGGCCAGTGACCGCTGCACTCTGCGATGGGGCAGGCGGAGACCATTCATCCTGGCTCTCTGTATAGGAACACTGATCGGAGTGGCGCTGTTTCTGAATGGATCACTGATAGGTGAGCGGATACGTGACAATCAGTATTTTTGTCATTTATGTTTTGTTAAAGTGTGTGTGTGACAGACTGAATTTTTTTTTATGTGACTAAAAGAGGATAAACTTCAATGTACTTTCTTTTAAGAATCATCAATCGCTTTGACTATTTATTGCTGATCACAAGCAGGAGGCTCTTTTCCTTTTTAGCCCTGTTTTTAGATGATTCTTCTGCCTGCTGTGTGAAGCTGTTGCGTCCTTTTCAATTTGTGACATGACTTCTAGTCACATGTGTAAAGTGCTAAGTCTAAAAGCATGAAGATGAGCTGCACCTCATCACAACTGCTTTAATGACAAAACAATTATACACTCTGTACAATCCCATGACGCCTTGTGACTGAGTTTATTTCGGTTAGTCAAGTCACCTAATTTCGCCTATTTTCAGAGCACTTCGTAACAGTAACGGTTGGTTGAGTAGTTAGGATCCAGTTACGCTATAGACACACTTCATGTGCACATAGATTACATACAGATACACTACTTATACATAGTTTTTTTTTCATATTATCATTCTGTCATTTTGCATTATCAGTCATCATTTTCATACTAATGAGAATGTCAGAGATTTAACTTGAAGCCAAATTGTGAAAACTTACTTGTAGATTTTCATTGTTAAGAACTTTTTACTTAATTTTCATAAATTACACCTCTAAAAACAATACCTGATTTGCGCAAAATGACTTGAAGGACTCACAGTGAACAAAAGAAAAACTGCAAAGCAGCGTTGTGGAATCTCAACTGCTTAAAACTCAAAACTAAAAGTGCAAATAGATATTAATTATCTGACACTGAAATATGTCCCCTCTGTTTTTGACTTTGTAGCATCTGCTCAGCGTTGTTCGCTAAACCACTTGGGAGTATCACGGCCCCAGCGGGAAAACAAACCCTAAACTCTGACAATTTGAGCGCTCTTCATTTACTCACCATGCACTTTTTTTTTCCTTTACTGGAAGCAGCGGAGCATCATTTTCCGAAAGCTCCGCCTCACACTGATGGTTGTGTCCTTTTGCGGAGACTGATGCTGCTCACAGTCAAGCCCTCTGCTTATTACATCACTAAGATGTCATTCCAAGGTCATATGCATCCAATCAAACATATTGATCATCTGCCGATCGTGCCGCACAGATATTGATCTCTATCAACGTAATTCCGGTTGTAATGTCATTAACCATGTGTTGCAAGTGCACATGTAAACAGACATGGGTTTTATGTCATCTGTGCGTCAAACATCTAAACTGACTGATGTTGCAGATGTTTTTCCTTTTTTCCCTTCCTGTGAACAAACAAATTATACTATATATATATAATTATACTATATTATAATAGACACTTAGGCTGCAATGTAGGATTGATAAAAACCAATTAAGATGCAAAAAAACTGGAAGTAAGTTTATGTCATCGGTAATATTTTCTTCAGTACTCTCCCTGGTTCTACTGTAGTTTTTTGTCCCAGCTATCAACCTCAATCAATACTGAAGGGCATATTGGCCAAAATTGAGGCAATGGATGTTAAATAGAGGCTGTATGTTGTACAAGTAAAATAAGCACTTAAAATAATTGCAAACATCCCTGGGGACTTTAACGACTAAATGCACCATGACTCAACAGAGAAGATAGGAAATTTGATTTGTGCTGAGCCGACGTTAAGTCTGGGTTAAGCCAAGTCGAGCTGTGTTTAATCTCTATTAATCTATTACTTTGTTGGTTTGTTTTGCTTGTTTTGTCCATATTGTCAGAAAATTGTTAATTTCTCGCACCCCAAGATGACAAAACAAAGGGAAACAGCAAATCCACAAAACCAAAAGTGGCAACAAATGTTTGGCATTTTTGGTTGATAAATGGCTAAATCTATCAAATTATCTAAGTGATTGTCTATGTAAATAATAGATCAATCAAATCATTGTTTTGGCACTACTAACAAGGCACAGTTCAACATCGCCCCATGAGTGACAACATGCTGCTTTTAACGTGAAATGACTGAAAATTTGCAACCAGGTTTTACTCAGGTGAATCTGATTGAGTTTTTAAAAGATACTGACTTTGAAACTCATGAAAACACATACACTCAATTTCAAGCCATTTAATTCAGCTTTGAAACATTTCAACTGATTTATCTAATAATCTAATAATCTACACACTGTTGTCAAATCAGATCAGATCAAATTAGTTTGAATTGAATCTCTGATTTTCTTTTCAGATTATTATTTGTAATAGTAAAAATTTTTCAATCCACTTTTTAACTCTTATAATGTCCTGTGTGTCAATGCAGGAAAGAAAAATGGAATCACAATTACAATCACAATACAAACTGGGGCTTTAAACGTCTCTAAATAGAACAAAGTGAAATGAATCGTCAAAGGAGTTATAAATAACAAGAACAAGTGCTGTGTGAACTGTTTTCTGTCAGCAGATTTTATTCAGTTCTATTCAATTCTATTCTATACTGTTCCACCTTCTATTCTTCTGCAGAGACGTTGGCACTCGGGTCGTTTAGGGGCACCGAGTGTGTGTGTGTGTGTGTGTTTGTGTGCGTGTCTGTGAGCACCTTGCCAGCGGGGTTGACATGGGAAAAAACCAGTGACCTGTATCTGTGTGAGAGGTACAAAAAAAGAAAGAGAGGAGAGAGAAAATGTGTGTATGTTTCCATGGAAATATGTATATGATTGTGTGTGAAAAACACCGGGTGACATGGGAAATATGTGGTAACCTGTATATGAGTGTGTTAGTGTGTGTGTATGTGTGTTGACATGGGAACACAGGAGCAGGCAGTTCACAGGGAAATGCTTCCTGTTTGCTTCCCCATTTCCACCAATCACATTTCACTTCCTGTCTGCTTGGCTAGTGAGTAGTGCCGCTCCATTGTCCCACACACACACACACACACACACAGTTGCTCCTTCTATGAACATTTGTTTCCTCGACATTAATGGATTTCAGTTTGTGAAGTCATGCTGCGTCAGACTACCTATGATATCACACACACACACACACACGCACACACACACACTTATACACAGACTAATGAAGCTTTCCCATGTCACCCTGTCTCGTTCACACACATTCATTCAGTCTCTCTCTCGAACGCACAGATGTTGAGCAGCTTGAGGGGAAGATGAATGGTCACATATGTAATGAGACACACAAGGTCACACACATCATGCAAAGCAGTATGGGAAATGTGCAGTGACCTAGTTGTGTGTGTGTTTGTGTGTGTGTATGTATTTGTGTTGCACGGCTGTAACTCACTAATCAGCTATTGATCACATGTGCAGCTCTGACCTGGGTTACATCAGCACCAGATGTTTGTGCCTGGATGTAGAGAGATTGAGATTATAGTCTCTAGTTTAATATTCATCTTTCAAATGAACATGCATTTATTCTTACATGTATTTATTCTTATTTCATGTGTGTTTTATATCACTATTAATAATTTTCTTTTAATATTTATTTCCTTTTTTATGATCTTTACATCAAACACGCATCAAAATGTGTGTATATTAGAAATGGCTTAACTTGGTCTTTAGGTCAATTTTAAAGAGCTGTTTTATCCAGATAACAAAAAATATATTTTCTCAGTTAGCCCCGTCAGTGAAGGAAGAAATCTCAGAAATAGAAACATCTATTATAGATTTATAGATTTTATTTATAGATACCCCTACAGGTAAGTTAGAATATATGTTTGCTTTTGTAATTTGGGTGAACTTACCCTTTATAAACTAAATATCTGTCACATTATTATAAGATAAAAAAAAAAACAGAAACACAAATATCTTGTTACATGCTGCTCCGCTGTTGGTTTGCTCGTCATATACTAATAAAAACAAACTCCATCTCTGTCTTTCTCTGTCAGGTCTGTCGCTGGGTGACGAGCAGGGGAGCCAGCCAATAGGAATCGTTCTTACTGTGCTGGGAGTGGTGGTGTTGGACTTCTGCGCAGACGCAACAGAGGGACCAATCAGAGCTTACCTGTTAGACGTGGCGGACGCAGAGGACCAAGACATGGCGCTCAACATCCATGCAGCCTCAGCAGGTACAACTAATATCTGACACACACACACAGAAATATTACAGGAACTAAACATGGCAAGGGTTTAATGCACAGAAATAAACTCGCTGCTGATGTAATATTTTGAGTTTTTAGGAGAGATCTTTTGTATAAGTTTTTAGCTTCCTACCTCTCCTGCACAAGCATTCATTAACTTAAAATTCATGTTTAGCTGTGAATATGTAGGTAAAAGTGTGTTTTTAGAAATCTGAATGTCATGTGCTATATAAATAAAGGTTATTATTATTATTATTATTATTATTATTATTACTAGTAGTATTATTACATATCAAGTCTACATAAAAATGTACAAACAAATAATTAAAGATGTAAATTCATTGTCACGTCAATGATAAACTGATTTACATCTAAACGTGAAAACAAATTGTTCACCAGGCTCGACTCACACATTTGACTCATACAAACTCAGTAAATGAGAAACAAATCAGGCCTCGTGCCCCTTGTGTCCATCTACATGTTTAAACCTCTCCATGTGTCTGTGTGTTCAGGTCTTGGCGGTGCGGTTGGCTACGCTCTCGGAGGTCTAGACTGGACACACACCTTCCTGGGAGCAGCCTTCAAGTCTCAGGAACAGATCCTGTTCTTCTTCGCCGCCATCCTCTTCTCTGTGTCTGTGGTGTTGCATCTGCTCAGCATCGAGGAGCAACAATACTCGCCCCATCACGACAGGCTGGACCAGGTACGGCGTGTGTGTTTACTGTAAAATCTTAGTTATAAAAACTTGTTTACAGCATGACTTTTGTCACAAAACACGTTCCTCTTGGTCTCTTCTTTGTAGGAGACTCCAGATCCCAACCACCCTCAACCTTCTGCCAATGGCCGGGCCGGACTTCTCGCTCCCAAGCTGGAAATGATCGGAGAGGATGAAACGATGGACAGCTATGAACTGTATGACCCCTATGGAGACGACCAGTCAGAGCGCGGGGACATGGACTTCCTAGAGGTGGAGCTCGTGAGAAGTAAGTTCAAGAGTCTCCTCTATTTTTCTGTTTTTTTCAGCCGGAAATTTTGAATTATATTTATCACTGTGTATGATGATCATATCTGGTAGTCCTGTGTTTCCGAAGCATGCAAGATTTTCCTTTCCTTAGTATTCAGACAGACAGTATTCCTTAGTATTTAACTAGATTTTATCACAGCTTTGTTAGGTTTAGTAAGCCTAATTTAGTCGTCTTAGGCAGTTAGTCTTTATTTACCCAAGTAACAAAACAATAAAAATCATGATTAATTATTAGTTAAAAAGCTTTGTGCTAGTGAGATTTAAAAACCTCAAACAGGCAAACAGGCATAAATGGCAGAAATATAATAATGACAAACAATACTTTTGAGTTAATTTACTTAATTTAGGAAATTTCCTAATAAAAAAAAGATATATAACTGTTATCTTATGTCTTTTTCTCTGTTTCTGTCCCTCCTTGAAAAACAAACAGTGTTATGATGGCTCATCTAGATCAGTGATTTTCAGCCATATGACTTAAAGATTAATAGTCTGCAGCTTTTTATTTCCAGATTTTATTCCATCTGGCAGTTAAATTATTAGCTTTTCTTTTTTTAGTTTATTCATGAGATAAAATTTCTGTCTTCTCTCTTAAAAAGTTGTGGTCATGACATGACAGATGCCACTCTAGTTGCCCTTTTCTCTTCTTCTTCTTGTTCATCCTTTTTCTCTGAATTCCTCATATCTAAACTTGTTACCCCTCACCTCCTCCCTCTCCAGGTAAAAGTGACAGTGTTCTCGCAATGGCAGACGCTACCCTTGACCACCTAGACCACGATGCGTTGTTCCTGTGCCACATCGAGCCGTCCATCTTCACTGACCGCCTCTCACCCTATCACCACTCGCCTCCTACGACCGCTTCCTTCTTCAATGCCAATCGCACCACCCCCCCTCCCCGGCTGGCCAACATCAGACGCAGCAGCAGCACAGGAAGTCAAGATCTGCTCCGCCCCCAAAACGGCAACCACCAAACACACGCTTCCACCACCAAGATTTCCCGCCTCTCTGCATTCTTACAGGAAATGGAGAATGACGAGGGACAGGAGGCGTTGCTGAACAATCAACTCAATGAGCAGCGGACGCTGAATGGGCGGCTGTTGGCCGGTGTAAATGCTGATAGAGATGGCACCAATGCTAACAGGCTGAGCGCTAAAGGACAGGCTCATCGTGCTGGCATGGTCAAAGGTCGGTGTCTTCATGTTATAATATATGTAATGCTTAATCGTATATTAAATTAACATAATGAAATTAAGAAATTGATATTGTTATTGAAATATATACAGTATTTTCCTTATTGCTATTTTAAATGCTATTATTGTAGATACTTTTTTGTATTTAAAGATTTTTTGAAGATTAAGGAATCTAAATGATTACAGAAATGCCATTGAAATATTTAAAGGAATAGTTCCACAATTAGGGCTAATTCACCTTCAGGCTAGCTGCTTCCGTAAGTTTCCAGTCTTTGTGCTAAGCTAAGCTAACCAGCTGCTCCCTCCAGCTATATATTTATTGCTCACTACAGACATGAGAGCCATATCGATCTTCTCATCTCTCAGCAAGAAAGCTAATAAGTATATTTCCCAAAATGTTTTAACTATTCCTTTGAAATATGTGGTTATATTTTATGTTCCAAACTTGTTGAAGTCAGAGTAACATCGTTACAAGTTTATTTATTTATTTTTTATCCTATTTTGTATTTATTTCAGGCTGAGCCAGTGTTTTACTCTCACAGTTTGTAGAAATATCCAACGTTGAGCGATAAGCTTCTTGGCCCCTGATGTACCAACTAGCCATATCTTGAGTGCCTTTTCCTGGAGTAGCAACTCTGAGGAGGCAATTAGGAAATGAAACAATGGATCTGTGGGAAATTTTGTATTTGTCAAGGTGGAAATAATCTGTATAATTTCCTGCCAGACGGATAAAATGCACAATTTGGATGGGAAGATAAACCCATGAGATATCTAAAGAAGAATAATAAACTGTCTCTTATATCAGCCGCCAGCACTGGAGCTCCCACACGGCAGTCGCGTCACCGTCACACCTTCTACCGCCAGCCGTCCTGCACCTTCTCCTACTACGGCCGAGTGGGGAGCCATCGCTACCGCTATCGCCGAGCCAACGCTGCTTTTCTCATCAAGCCGTCTCGCAGCATGAACGACCTGTACGAAGTGGAGGCCAGACACCGGAGGAGGAACAGACGGAGGAACAGAAACTGCAGTGGAAACACAAACTCTTCCAGCGGAGATGCAGAGAGTGAAGAGGGCGAGGTGAGGAGCAGAGGGATGAAATTATTACTAATATATAATATATATAGCTGCTCCTTTGCATCGAAAGGAGCCAGCTGAGGTGATTTGGGCACCTAGTTAGGATGCCTCCTGGACGCCTCCCTCTGGAGGTGCTCTAGGTATGTCCAACTGGTAGGAGACCCTGGGGCAGACCCAGAACATGCTGGAGGGACCTGGGAATGCCTTGGGATCCCCCAGGAGGAGCTGGAGGTTGTTGCCCGGGTGAAAGATGTCTGGTTTTCACTGCGAACTGGTCCCAGATAAGCAGCAGAAAATGGATGGATGCATATATATACATTTATTACTATCCAATGATAGCATCAATACTAACTACCACTAACTTGACACATTGTACAGAACATTTTTGTTTTTCACATGCTGACAAATAAATAAATAAATAATAATACATTCGAGGAATCCAAGACTTATGTTTTGTCAGGAAATTCAAGGTTTTTGTGCTTGTAACTGTAACCATGGCAACAGCTAACACTGTCATTTCCCTTCACTGTGAAACGTATCTTTTCTGTAGTATTTTGTGTGATGTTTCATTAATTCTCCTCCTCCTCTTGTCAGGTGGAGACCACCGTGCGGCTGCTGTGGCTCTCCATGCTGAAGATGCCTCCGGAGCTGCTGCGGCTGTGCGTTTGTCACCTGCTCACCTGGTTCTCCATCATTGCCGAGGCCCTCTTCTTCACAGACTTCATGGGACAAGTCATCTACCATGGAGATCCTACTGTAAGAGCAAAAAACATATAAATATAATCCCTACATTACCCTTTTCCCAATAGAAAAACAAAGTGAAGTGATTCATTATTTGACCTGAAAACATGTACTCTGCGTTGTTACATAATCTCTAATATCTAAGTAATAGAAAATGGTTCCAAATAAATTAAAAGCCATTTAGAGTTTATCAGACATCTTGGTAACAATCAAGCATTTGTAAATCCACTTCTATGTCAGAAAAATCCCAAATAATCCCAAAGGTGCCACAAAATTTTTCCTTAAGACTTTATCTCATATTCTGTTATTCTCATATGTTATATACTGTCTATCATGTCAAACTCTCTACAGCAGGATCCATCTGAACCGTTATTTTTCGCATTCATAGCTCTAATAAAAACTAAACCTGTACCTTTTCTCGCAGGCTCCTCTTAACTCTACTGCGCTGGAAAATTATCACAGAGGAGTTCAAATGGGATGTTGGGGACTGGTTATATATGCCATGACTGCTGCTACATGCTCAGGTGACAACACACACTCACACACACAGAAACGTAAACGCGTCAGATCGCTCAAATGTGGCTGTTTTTCAGCTTCAGAATGGGAGAGTAACACAACAACTACTCTCTATTTCTCTCCTCTTTTCTCTTCATTATTTTATCCAGCTATCCTTCAGAAATACCTGGATAACTTTGACCTGAGCATCAAGGTCATCTACATCCTGGGAACACTTGGATTCTCCATAGGTATGAAAAGAGTAGAATAAGACTCCTTTAGGCTTTAAGCCATAAGCTACGCTAACAAGAAACTCTTGAATTGATATCTTTCTTTTTTCCCTCCATAGGAACGGCTGTCATGGCGATCTTCCCTAATGTTTACGTTTCCATGGTGATGATTAGCAGTATGGGCATCATCTCCATGAGTATCTCCTACTGTCCTTACGCTCTGCTAGGACAATATCACGAAATGAAAGAGGTACAGAAATATTCAAATTAATGTGTAACATCAACTGGCTCAGAGACTGAAGATGTAAATATGCCTTTTGGCACATTTAATGTATAAACATGATTGTCCTCATTAAGATGAGGCACAAATGTCTGAAATTTAGGTGAAAAGCTTTTACCAAACTACGAGTTGGCCACCTTTTTTTTTTTTTTTTTTCCACGCGCATTCTGCGAAGACCTGCCCTACTCTGCCTCTGATTGGCTAGTACTCCTTGCCTTCTACGGTTAGGTTTAGGCATGAGGAGTGGATATTTTGGCCAGTGTGTGATTTGGAGAATGTCCAGCCTGGTCACACGCTGCTGTGGGATGGCATTCAATCCTTCAACCAGCATTTGTCGGATGGTGGGGTTTATCAGAGACCACCTCCAGAATTTGGGAGTGGAGAGGATGGAATGGCCTGCCAGCAGTCCTGACCTCAACCCCATTGAACACTTGTGGGATCAGCTTGGGCGTGCTGTTCGTGCCAGAGTGACCAACAAAATCACGTTGGCTGACTTGCGACAAATGCTGGTTGAAGAATGGGATGCCATCCCACAGCAGAGTGTGACCAGGCTGGTGACCAGCATGAGGAGGAGGTGCCAGGCTGTTGTGGCTGTGTATGGTTCTTCCACACGCTACTGAGGCTCCTGTTTGTTAAATGAATAAATTGGTAAATTGCCAATATGTCTTGTTTCTTCAAACTTCAATCATCCAATCCACTAAACACCAAACAAGAGTCAATGGCAGGATAAGCTGTTTGGCATTGGCAGAGAAGATTTGGCATATTTTTCATGGGCGTAACCCACATACTCAGCTCTGCTGCTCATCCCACAAATGCATGTTCCTTACAAATGTTGCACCATTTAAAAGGGAAATAAACAGACTTTCTAACAGTATAAGATTTATTGCCAAGAAGCATTGTTACAACAAAGAAATAATCTACCAAACACAAATTTCCTTACTTTTTGTGCTAAGTTTATGTATTTGCGGCCTGATTTACATTTCCTTGTTGACACTAAGAAAAATGTGGAATAAAGTGAAACTTATTCTTTAAAAGTTTATCTTCAAGCAAACTAATTTTTATCTTTGTTCTCTTTGTAATCCTCTGGATTCACTGTGTTTTTTTTGTTGTTTTTTTTAAATTGCTGTCAAGCTAAAGATGAATTATTGCAACTTGTTAATTTGGATGTGTTTCAAGTTAGAGATGTCAGTTAAAAAAGCGACATAAGGATTATTTACGATGAATAAAAATGATCAATTCTCTTATGTGTTTCTCTGTGTTGCAACAGTCTGTAATACTGTATATCAGAAACTTTTTTTTGAATATTTAGATTTCAGTGGCATTCATTAACTGATCGAAATGCACACAGAGCATTTTACTTATTTATTTAGGACTACAAACTGTAACTGTAACTTTCTTTGCTTCCTGCAGTACATCCAGCACAGTCCTGGTAACTCCCGGAGAGGCTTTGGCATCGACTGTGCCATCTTATCCTGCCAAGTGCGTCTTCACATTGTCTTTACAGTACCAAAAGTATTTAATTGAGTCTAATATATTGTATTTATATTATACTGAGACAATTGTGTTTTAATATAATCCACATGTAATGTTGCAGGTGTACATCAGTCAGATTTTGGCGGCCTCAGCTCTGGGTGCTGTAGTGGAAGCAGTCGGCAGCGTCCGTGTCATTCCCATGGTGGCCTCTGGTGGCTCCCTCCTTGGATTCTTCACCGCCTGCTTCCTGGTCATTTACCCCACTCCAAACACCGGGTGAGAAAACCACCTGTTTCAAATATTTTGACATTACCAAGCCAAAAAATGTCGTCCTAACAGTTGCGGTTTTAATTGTGATCGACAGGGAAGGGGTCTCGGCCAAAGCTTCAGAGAAACGGGCTTTGACGACCCTGGAAAATCCTAGTGGCAACGAAGTGGCTGTTACCGTGGTGAAGGAGAAACCCAGCTTCCTGAAACTCAACAAGGAGGGCAAGGCCACCACCACGACCACTTCCTGTCACACGGAGAATGAGTCCGCTCTGTGATTGGTCGGTCAGAGTCGACAGACAGGAGGAAGCTACAGGTTATAGCAGAAAACAAATTAAGTCACTTTTCTATCCATCGCTGTCGGAAAAGACTTCAGGATGTCTTCATCGTGCTGAAGAGGAGAGAGGAGGGCGGCTTGGTGTCTGTTTGGGCTTTTCTCTAATTTGGTGTGCTGTAATTTGCTGAAAAAAACAACTCAATCTGCAACGGGACCAACTTAACCTAAAAAAAAAAAGCATTCTGGTCCTTGTGCCATCTCAGCCTTCACCGAAATTCCTTCCACTTAGCCCTCACGGACAATTGATTGATCTGTCACGATCATCTAACAGTGAGAAATTCACAGGTCATGGTTTAAAGGAGAGGTTGTCTCTGTCTCTCAGGGGCTCTAGGAGGTGCTACCGAGCAGCTGCCTGGACAGGAAACTTCAGGGGACTCACTTACATACATACTGTACATTCATACAAACCCTCACATACGCACACACCTCTTCATCCGGGGTCAACACAATCCAATGAACGTTGTTAATGAACATTAGTCCTCGAAGCTGCAATCATTTGAAAAAAAAAAAAAAATGCTGAAAATCGTTCTTCCTCGCTGTGGATTGAATCTTTGCTTCCTGATGCGGAAGCCGATCGACGAGAGAGTGTGCGTCTGCTGACTTGGCGTCTCCGGCGGAGGCACCCGCGCTCACCAAAATAAACTCAACCACGCTCTTTAACAGCACTCTGCGACAGTAGCTTTAAGACTCTAGAGACTTTCGGAAGTGGCATTTCTGAAACCAAGAGCCCGAAGCCTGGTTCCTGGGGAGAAATTATTGAGTTTGAGCCCCCAAATTGATTGTGAGTGTTTTGTTTTTGCCCTCCTCCATGTGGCAGGAGTGCTTAAATCTTAAATTTAGCCTTCATTCCAGGGCAAAGACAACCATATTTAAGACTCTGCTCCAAAATGTAGAGCATGAGCATAAAGTTGCCTGTATATTGACAGTAAAAGAAACAGAAACAACAATCCAGATGTGTATTGAGTGAAATTCCAGGACAGATAGAGCATAGATGCAATATGTGCAGTATACAGGGCATTACTATCCCAAATATTATTTTCATGATTCATTGAGGACCCAGAGTAATGTTTTAAAGAGACATATGTTTCTGTTTGTTTTGAATAATCAGACTAACCTACATGCTGCATGTTAGAGGAGAAGAGAAGAGACAAACCAAACAGCAGAGGAGAAGAGAAGACAGATGTGCAGTTGTTCTCTTTCTCTGTCTTTGTTGCTTTTTTTTTGTTTGTTTTTAGGAAGTGCTAGCACAACTTTTGTCACTAACTGCACATTAGCTGAGCCGTTTTTGAGAGAACTGGTAAATTGTGTTCAGTTTGAAAAGTGTTTGAAATCCTCTCTGAGACATTTGGGGGTGTTGGATTCGTCCATCTTATGACGCCAGCAGGACGGGGATTCCTGACACTCTTTCTGTTCAACTGTACCAGAAATGAACAGAGTCTGAAATGGGAAATATTAGAACGTATCATGGATAATTTTTGAAAAAAAAATGCAGTTAATGTGCAAGTAATGTATGAGAGGTAAAATAAATCCTGTTAGTTTGGAGAATTAGTAGCCTGTAGTAACGCGGTTAGGTTTTTTGTTTGAACCTCGATAGAGGATTTATGCTTCTGGTGTAGGTGTGTTGGTTCCACTGAACTGGGCCAAATACAATCAGTAGAGAGTATATAGATGTTAATTACTAATGTGTGTGGCACAAGATTAAGGGAGGACTGGAGAAATGTGTCTACCTTAAAGAGTTCGACACATTTATTGGAGAAGAAGTTCCATTAAATGTTAAGAAAGATTTGAATTGTTACTAATTGGGAAATGCATGTCTTAACTTAAGATAGATCCAAAATAAGACAAATGAGGCAGGTTTAAACATTTTCAGCAGCTCCTGCAGACCCAGAAAAACATTTGTACAGTAAAGCAAAATAGCCAGTTTTGAAAGCTAGAACTTTATTGACAGCCGAGTTGGCAAAATCCAACTTTGCCTCCTAAAAAAACAACAAAAAAACAAAAAAAACCCCAGCTTGCACTAACGGAGAAATCATTATTTCTTGAAACCAACAGCCTCAGTTAGTTGCATGAAATTGTATGTGGGCAATGTTTCTCTTGCTGCCCTCACTTCAGTTTCACAAAAATAGATAGAAAATGGCTGCATCTTGTTGTTGTTTGCTGAAGGCAGTATGAGGAAGTAAAACTGTTGACTTTAGCTTTACTTCGACTCTGTTAACATCTATACGCAGTGTTGCGTGCCAGTGATGAGGCTAATAAGTCTATTACAAAAAAAAAGTTGATTATAAACACAGATGGGATACATGCAAGTTGTACAAATTAATACTAATCTCTTATTAATAACTTTTGTTTTTGAGTGTAGCCGATAAAGGTTCAATAATCTTAATCTTTTTGAATGTTTCCTTTGCTGACGATGCTGGACGCGTAAAAACAAACTTGAAGTTACAAAAGGCAAAATGAAAGATTTTTATTGTGGTTGTTTGTTTTCTGACAAATCAGGTCAGTTGTTGCAATATGGGCCTCTGTTAATCAGCCGGGGAAAAAGGACTGTGTGAGGTTTTGAGAGGGCAGAGCAGGGTTTGTTTGAGGTGGTTGGGGTTTTTTTTCCCCTGCACATGTCAGAGTGAAGGCCGTTGATTTGGGTCAGTTTCCTTTCAATGCAAATTGAAAAGGAATTGAAATGTAAATTGCAGTGGATTCATTTCCTAATGAAAGAGCATTTTATTTGAGTGTGTATTAAAACATTTAGAGGAAAAGCTTATTTTAAATATTTTTTTGGGTTTTAGAAGAGAATTCACTCACTGATGATGTGGTTGTTTTTTCACTTGGGTGAGGGGTCGGTGCAGAGTTGAATCCTTTTTTAAACAATTTAGATTCCTTCCATCATTTCAGGTACATTCAGTCCCAGAGCAGAGCAGAGTAGAGAAGAGTATTTTCCTTCCTGGGTTGATCCTACTCTAACTGTGGTGATGGGACAAAAAAAACAAAAAAAGCAGGGATGGGATGGTGACAAAACACGCAGACGCTCAGACTGCTCTGATGAAGAGTTTTGAACGGCCTCTGTAACCACTTGGGCAATAAACATTTTCTGGATAAATAAACGGACACAACTTCAGTTTAAGGACAAACATGACAATTTAAAAATATATATCAACTTTGGGTTTGGAAGGTTTGCATGCAACAACAGCGATATGCATGTGTGAAACACCAAAGTGTGACTCTGTACAAATCACTCGAGCTCTTTTCTTTATTGTCCTAATAGGTCAGGGATGTGTTTTCTAATGCATGGCTGGGTGTTTGTGTCATTTGTGTGAAACTTAAATGTGTAAAAAAAACAACAACAAAACAACAACAACAAAAAAAACCCAACATGTACTCTTTAAGCTGAAGCATTGTGCTCGGTCTGGGTCAGTACGCTCTTAACAAGCATGTGACTTTTTAAAAACTTTTTTGCACATTTATGAGTAAAGTTTCGGACAACACGCATCTTGCTGCTTTTCAACACACGTGGATGGGAGGTGTTGAAATGTTTAAAAGACGTAGATGTGCATCACCCTGAGCGACACTCCTTGTTAAAAGTGTAGGCGAGAAACTCCGGGCCGTGAATACTTGAAGTGCAGCTTGAGTGTTTTCTGTTCCAATGCAGTGGGGAAATCTTTGATTTTCTTTTGGAGGTTTCGTTCTTAATGTCCCAAGCCTTTTACCGTAGACTCTGGAATGTTCAGACAGCACGTCGGGCCTCTCGCTTGGCCTGCTGGGAGATTGAGTTCTTACTTTTGATTCCAACTGGTGACTTAAATGTTAAAAGTCCATGAATGTGAAGCGATTTCAGCCGAAATCCTTTTTGTTTTGATGTTCGACAAGCCAGAGGGAGGGGAGGGGGGCGGAGAGGGGGGGGGGGTTCTGACATTGCACAAATCTTGCACATAATAAGTCAAGAAAAAAACAAAAACAATAGAACTGTCTCACAAAAGGATAAAAAAATAACTGTGGATATTTATTTTTTTGAGCTTTCTTGTCTATAAAGGACACTTTTCACTTAGTTTCCAAAAGAGAAAATTATTCTATTTGCTGTTACGGACGATGTTTAAGAAGCGGACTGGAATGTGTGTGTGTGAGCAGTCATGTGTAAGTGTGTGTGTGTGTGTGTAGGTTCACAGCTGCTCACATGTAAAAGCAAAAGGCAAGAGTGTGTTTAAAAAAATGTCATCTCAGTGTTTGTTTTTGGTTCATGTTCTCTGCTCTTTGCAATCACCTGGTTTACACTTTACTCTGGAATCGATGGCTGCAATACCCGGAGGTTATTTTACGAGTCTTTATCGTCTCTGTTCAGATGTTTTAACTCAACTAGAAAATGTCTTTTTTTTTTTTTTTTTTTGTATATGTTCAACTCTGAATTCTAGGCAGAGCCACACATAAGAGTTGGTCTTTGCACTTTTCAGTGGCAGCCATGTTGGCTCCACCGTCCTACCTGGTGCTCCCGTGCCAGCTGAGCATTGAATGAATGTGGCGATGTGGTGATGCTGTTTCATATTTCCAGCCAGCAGCTGTCAGTGGCAGCAGCGTGGTGGCCGAACTCTGTGTGTATGAGTGTGTGGCTCTGCCTCTAGTAAACTGTGTGTTAATGACGGAGGAGAAAGATGCCTATATACTTTGATCTTAACAGAGATTAAATCAAGAATACTTAAAGAATGGGAAAGCAAGTATGTGCAGTGTACTATATAATATGCCTTGTTATTTGAAAAAAAAAAGATGTAAATATACATATTTCTCTTTTAGTTTCCTCTTTTTTGCTGCTATAAAAAAGATGATTATTTTTGTTAGTAGTTTTGTTTTCTATATAAAGACTGTATATATCTTTATGTTCTGTAAATATGCTTGAGCCTTCATATGTAGGACTCTGGATGAACACTGTATGGAACGCACCTTTAAAATCTGTTCAGAGGCAAAACAACTGACTCCGCTTCTTATTTGTTCAACTTTTTTATTACTCAAAAGGTAAATGTGTACAACGGGAAACAATATGAAAAGATTCAAAAATGAAGAAAGGGCTTAACAGATGCCTAAAAAAAAAATATCCAAAACTCAAACTTCAAACTGTATTTATTGAAACATTTTCTGCAAGTTTCTTGTTTACTTCATCAGGCGAGTTTCTTAATTAGGAGAACAAATTCAAGGTGTGATGTAGAAACTCAAATCTTGTTCAATCAAGGTTATTGTGTCGTGAAATAATATCAGAATCACCTTAAATACACATTCTGACTGATTATGACTTATTGGAAATTGCAATAAATCAACATAATATCCAGAAACTAGCACAATTGATCAAATGCATTTATTTTAGAAGACCAAACACCACCAAAGAAATTACAGTAAATATGCAGTTTCATCCAATAAATACATATGTAATCTAAAGTAGAAAGTTCCTTAAATGTGTACATGGGATTGCTCAATTTTACTAATTTAGATACAGTAGATGAAAGATTTCACCAGAGGAACTGTGGATATTGCTAATAGGCAGCTAAGCTGATTATCACTGTACAAAATTTATTTGAATGTCTAGAACAAAATTTAGATTTAATTCACATACAGTATTAGAAGATTAAGAAGTTCAGAAGGATATCATTTTGTTTAGGGAAATTTTCGCCTCCACCTGTGAATCGGTAATATTCCCTCGTTACGAACATCTTATTCCAGGGAAGATAGAAGAACAGTGAATAACAGTAAATGTCCACAAATACACATCTTGTGAGCAAACACATGAAGTAAATTTCATTCAGTATTATTATTGCATGTTAACTATGTGCAGGATTTACAAATTTAAGAGAACATTCTTCAGGGATTCTTAGACATAGCAAGGAGAAAAAATAATATTAAAAGCTTTTATTGAGTCAAGAGTAATGTTTTCCACCTCACAGGATCTTCATCGGGCCTGATGAACGTTTTCTTTTCTGAGACCTGTTTTAAGTTCAAAAGCACCTTACTGCATGTGAGAGACTGAATACTTTTTTTTAACCTTAAAATATGAATTCTTATTTACAAGCAAACTAAAATAAGAGCTATTGCTTTTAACCACTGTTTGCCCAAATTCTTATTTTTAAAGGAGTGTTTTTGAAAAATGATAAAAACCTAATTTTGGTAAATAACTGACCAGGGAACCAGCTGCAGATTTTAATAACGCATAAAAGAAGGTAAAATTAAAAATGTTAAAACAGTAGATTCCTGTTGTTCTATACTGCAGCTTTTAAGTTTCTGTATAAATTCATATCTAAGGACAGTTTAAATATGAAAGTGTGAAACTATGAAACATGACAACTTGGTTCAGTTCAGATCTTACTTGTCTCTTGAGGGGAAATTTGATACTGATGAAGTAACATGCTGGTCTGCAGTTTTTTGGACTACTTCAACATTTTTTTCTGCACAAAACATCTTTACTCATGATGCTTTGTGGTCAGACCGCAGAGAGAGGAGAGGAAGATCAGAAAACTTTGTCTGCTGCGTCCTGCAGAATCTAATTTCTCTCTTATGCACACACACACACACACACACACACACACACACACACACACACACACACACACACACACACACACACACACACACAGTTTCAAGTTCCTTCTCTTGTTTCTCTTCATGGAAAAAGAGAGGGACAGTGACCCTGTGTGTGTGTGTGTGTGCTTCTAACCTAGAGTCATCATGTGACAGCAGGACCAGCTGATGGTGTGTGTGTGTGTGTGTGTGTGTGTGTGTGTGTGTGATGTACCTATACAGAGGTTGTTAAGTGAACTGTAGTAACCTGCTGCCCCTCTGGAGGGATTAAAGGGAAATACCCCTCAATGTAATGACTCACAATCCTGCCTCTGACCTGCTCTTCTCTAATTTGTAATTTGTAATTAGTAAAAAGAAAACCTTTGAAGAGCAAACCCTTTCGACACAAATGTGCACTGTAATACATGGGGTGGAAATTTTCAGGGAAATGTTTTGGTTGGAAACTAATCAACTAACCTGTTTTAAGAGGCAGAGGACAAGTTGCTAATCCGTTTTGGGAGAAAATACGTTTATTATTTGGAGTTCATCATGAAAAACAAACAAGCAGACAGTAATCCTCCAGAAATGTTGCCACATGAAGTAGAAATATTATTTATTCTCTAAAAAGTAAAAGGAGATTTTCTTATATTCAAAGACGGTCCAGCACATATTAGTTAACTGTCTTGTGGGACCATTTAGAAAGCAGAGTGTCTGTGTATTTGCAGTAAGCAGTTACCAGATGGAAACTTGTTTACATGCCGCTTTAGATGATCACAGATAATGACACACACGCATACACAGAGATTATAACTGGATAAAAGCAGCTCTTCAGTGTGTGGACAGTCAATGATCCATCTATAATAGCTATACATATGGTTTATTAACACAGCCTGTTTTCATTACATTCACTGTTGCAGTTCATTGTATATAAGATCACCAGTATGATCCAACCTGTTCCAACACTGTCCTCTGGTGGAACAAATCAAACTGACTCGGTAGATCTGATTTCTAACTGGCTTAAATGTGATGCAGTCATTCATAGTTTAAATATCCCCTCCAGACATTTTGTAAGATATTTTCCTCTAGGAATAATAATATGTGTCTAATAAAAAAAGTCCAATTATCTCATTAAAATCCTTAAAATTACATCTCCTCCTACTCCCTCATTGAAGTATTGAAGAGAAATCAGTGAATACACATTGTTCATTTCAAAAGTTAAACTGCTGGACACAAGATGTCTCCTACTTCACTGAGAAGTCAATTCTCAGTGTATGTGCACTGGAGGCTTCACGTTCCCACATCACATGTTCGTAAGTTGTATTTTAGACCACATTTAGCTTCCAAACTGGTTGGGATGTCACAAATCATGATCGCAGGCCTACCTCTTAAACGCCGATTTTCAGTGAACATGGAGACAATTTCCCCCTTCAGCAGATGAATATGAAAGCAGCTTTCTGGTGTCAAACTCTGCACAGTTAAACTCCTGAACTGAAGTAATAATAAGCAAAAAACATTTTTGAGTGGAGAGAGACTTTAACTATTTGAGAGTGACACTTAATCCGAAAGCAGCAAAGGTTTGTGTCTTTGAATCCTATGATGACTACTAATATATAAAAGTGAGAGAAGAGCTTTGTTGAAGCTCTATATCAGCTGCTACAGAAACAACATCACCCCCATTTGAACTACTACAAAGAATGAGATTACATTGATTTACATTGATTACATTGATTTACAATGTAAACATCAGGAACATCGTCACATCAAATATCATCAAAATATCATCAGTAACAACATAAACTCAAGGGAAAACAAGAGGAAATGCTAAGCTTAGAACAAGCATTGTTGAGCTTATACAGTAGTTGGCAAACAAACAAAATATTTCCTCCATATGGTGAAGAGATAAAATTAGAGATAAAAACTGTGAAAGACAGTTAATCCCATTAAAACCTCACATACTGTGCATGTACCAGTGTTTGTGTAGTCAGATTTTTCTTAAATCAAACATCTCTCCTCCTATCCAAAGTTAAGTAAATGGAAAAATAATAAAAGAGCACAGTTACCTTTAACTTTAAAAAAAGCACACAAGGAAGTCTACTTTAAGCACTTGAATGTATTTATACTGTACATGTCTGAATAAATCTCTCCTGACACACACTACTGATCGTGTCCTATAAAAAGTCAGTATAATCAAAACTGGTATGTGTTGGAAATAAAGATGTGATTTTTTTTCTTTTTTGATGTTTTAGAGATGTAAGGTTTCTGTATGGCGCTGGCGTCACTCTTCCATTTAGACACTTGTAAAATGATAAACAAAGCCATTAAAAAAAGAGCTGCACTATATACTTGTAAGACTAACTGTTACAGGTGTTTATACTTGTGAAAAGAGGTTTGCTTCTAGCTCATTTAGTGTGTTGATTCAAGACTCCAACCCCTTTGTTTTGCTCTCAGTGTCTCTCTGTGTGTCATTCTGCACGGTCACGCTGCTAAAATAATCTTTTCTGAATGTTTCTAACCTCCACTTAGTTTTTAAACAGCAGTGACGGTCAAACATAGACTGAGTACGTCATAATTTTGCCACCATATACTGTTAAAACTCTAAATGCCACTTATGCATTTTGCAGGATGTTTGCAGCTTTTTCATTTGCGTAAAAATCTGTCAGATTTTCACAGATTAAAATATGTTTTAAAATATATCAAATAGAGAAAAAAAAGCCTACAAGCTGGTTCAGGCAGCCAGTGGAAGTCCGCCACTGCCTTCATGATGGTGGTAGACTAAGTTATTAACATTGCTCCTCACTCTTTGTTGTGCTGAGTTGAGCTTGGTGCTTCCTGTACGCTAAATATAAATGATGTACATATATATAGTCAATATTCACATATTATTTAAATTAAAGGTGAGTTGGCTGACTGAACTACTCAATGTAACTGAAGATCTTTCAATACTTTTGAACACTGCATGTTTTCATCATCACCCTTTAAAACACATTATCTCTCAGACAGTACAGCTTCACCAGTTTCACAGCAAAACCATCCCTTTGTGATCCAGTGTTTGTTCTCACGGGTCTCTGGACAACATCCAAATAAGGTCAAGGACACGGAGAGACGAAGGTTGGCTGGAGGGAGGCAGCCTCTGAAGGGTTTTTCATCCTTTAAAGTGGTTTATTTTGTTAATTTTCAAGAGAAATCTGCAGTGTTTCTGTTTTTTTTTTTTTTTTGGATAATTTATGATGTTCTTGGCCAGCTCCTGCCCATCCATCACTCTGTGTGAGTCTTTCTGTCCTTCTGTCTGTTCTGCTTCATCCTCTGGTGCCGAGTGGGGGTCACCTGTCTAAGCAGTCTGCTCTGTGTCAGCTGCAGAGGTGAGCGCATTGGTGAGGGTGAATGTGGCCAAGCTGTGAGCTATCGCCAGTGCTGTTCCTGAATATTTGTTAATTGAATTCCTCTCCACATCCCCTCCACTTGTATGCCCCACCTCCCCGTCCCCCTCCCTTGCTCCCATCCTCCTCGTCCTCCACACCCGCTTGAAGCTGTCCGTCACGAAGCAGTAAACCACTGGATCCAGGCAGCTGTTCAGGCTGCTCAGGGTCACTGTGATGTGATAGGCTAGCACGTGCCCCGCCCCCTGCCCTAGCCCCTCCTCTCCAACTTTGACCCGGAAGTAAACCAACACCTGCCGGATGTGGAACGGCGTAAAACAGATCGTGAAGACCACCAAGACAGTGGCCAGCAGCCGGACGGCACGAGCCCTCCTCGCCCTGCTCTGCTGGGGCACCAGGCCGTGGCTGGAGGAGAGAAAGCAGGCGACGCGCAGGGTGAAACCCACCACGGCCAGCAGGGGGAGCAGGAACTCCAGGATGGTGAGGTAAAAGAGGGCAGGGAGGAGAACGCAGGAAGAACTGAACTCCAACGCTGTGGTCTGGAGAGAGATGCCAACAAATCAAGTCTAACAGTAATTCCTCTCCTTTAAAGTCATCATAGCCTACTCAACATTTTCACAAGTCTATTTTTCTTATAACCACAAGGATTCAACCTCCATCCTTTTATTTCTTGTGACCCTTTAAAATGAAGCAATGTCTACTTATGACCTTCATCACAGGTTAAATAATGATTTATCCTGAGGAATCTTTAGAGGCCTGAGAATGGAAAGTTAGACTCTACTTCACAAGTAAAAAAGTCAAGAAATTAAAGAGAAATGTCACAAAAAATAAACAATATTCTTTGTAACATACACATTTTTTCTTTCTCATTCATTAAATAATCTTGTAACCCCTCAGATTTATCTCAAGACTCCTTGTAGGCTCAAACATGCAACATGCAATGATTTATTTGTATGTGTTGTGTTGCATGTGTCTTTACCTGGAAAGAGTAGGTTACAACAACTGCAATTAGCCACACCATGGCACTGACACACTTGGCTGCCCCTGCAGTCCTCCATCTATGGAGAGTACTGGATGCATGGACGACAGCCATGTACCGGTCTATACAGATACTGAGAGAATGGGAGGATGGGGTGGCGAGGAATGAAGGAAGAAGAGTAAAATAAGTGCTGATCATGTTATAATCACATAAAATGTTGAATGAAGCAGGAGCGAACCGCCTACCTGGTCAGGAACAGTATGCTACAGTACATGTTGACAAAGTAGCTGAAGGTGTGAACGTAGGAGCAGGCCACGCAGCTCCCTCCACTGTGGTATAAGGCGATGCGGGCAGGCAGTGACAACGCCACCAGCAGGTCAGCTACAGCCAGGTTAATGGTGTAAACCACGGAGGCTGATGGGTGGGTGGAGGCCCCGCAGAAGATGTAGAGAGCCAGACTGTTGAGGACCACGCCAACCACCAGCATCAGACAGTTAAACACCTGCAGCAGGAGAGGAATCAGCTTTTCACTTTGGTTTATTGGTTATTTGGTTTACATGTAGACAAATTACTCAAGTTATTTACTTTTGATAAACAATGTAGTTCAACAATCTTTCAACAAGAACAATCCTATTTTGTTTCGGGGAAAGGAAAAAATGTTTTTGCATTTTTTATCTTACCATGAGAGAGACCCAGACAGCATAGAAGTCTTGGTACAGCTGCACATCCAGGTGGGCTAACCTGTGCAGGTACGGCCCCCCCCACCGCTCGTCCCAAGTGCTGCAATTAGTGGGGTCAGGGGTCACAAGGGGCTCGGTGGCAGCAGAAGTGATGTTGGTGAGAAGGGTCTCCATTGGTTGAGAAAGACGAATGAGGGACTGGTCAGCCTCTGAGTGGCAGGAGAAGTAAAGAAGTGACAAACAAAAGATTTTAATCTTGTGGAAAATAGTGCAACATTAAAGCCCTTGTGTGTAGCACTGGACACCTTGTGTCTTTGGTGCCCCGCAGTGATAGTGTCAAAAAAGACACAGGCAGAAATACACGCCAACATCATCAGAATACTTTGAAAGATGCTGTTTTTATCACATAAAAACTGTAAATACTATGACTTTACTTTGCAGCTTTATAGAAATAGACAACACCATAATATCATTTTATATCCAAAAGGTCAAAGGTCAGCTTCACTGTGACATCATAATGTTCTGCATAAACATTTGTCTGGCCTTTAATCAACACCATAACTCAGGAACAGAAAGGCAGATTGTGACCATATTTCACATTTGGTTGGATACGTATCGGTGACACTAATCTTGGGTCTCCACCTTGAAACTATAGTGATTGTTTAGATTTTCTGTGCTGCCGGGTTGAAGATGTGTGTGAAGCATCCACGTTTTAGAATTTGTAGTTTCTTTGCAGCAACATCCACATCTGAAGCTTTATCTACTGTCATGGCTACAACTTTGTGTTCAATCAGAATCAACTTTATTGGCCAAGCATATGAACACATACAAGGAATTACACTTAATACGTTTTATTAAATTCCTTCAGAGTCCTCACTACAAATAAGAAAAAAGTCTGGACAGACATGTATGTAAACTGCAACTTGACTGGTTGCTGGAGGCATATGACTGCGAGGTGATATTTCTAGTTACCCTGGAGTCATCTTCAGATAAATAGACATAGACAGCTCAAGTCTAAAGTGATGGTGTGTGCTCCAACTAACTCCAACTAAAAGAAAGACTAATGACCTCTAGGGATGAAAAGTGGCCAACATCAGCAGGAGTTAATCCAGAGAAAGAGAGACTTTAGAAATCCTCGTTTTATAAACAACCTACTTGTACTGTAGAGCTGACCGAATCCATCTTCATACGCTCTCTAGAAGGATGTGACACTTTCAACAAAGTTAAGTACGTGACCTTGTGCGTTTGTTTAAACATGGTGTATTAATATGAACCATGTCACCGCGTGCTGCTGTTTAACACACCGTTGACACATGTTGTGTCGAACACGGGACATACAGTACCTTGAAGGAGTCACATAAATTTGATGAATGTGACACATCCTGTTTAAAGGAGGTGAGGCTTTAAAACCCTCAAGGTGCGGAGATGTTCTATTACAAGAGGTTTCAGGTAACTGTAACAGTAAAAATAGACCAAATTTTTTAAAAGGACACTGGTTTGCATTACATGTTGTGAGGAGAACTGTAACTTTCAAGATGTAATGTCCAAATAAGTTATACAGTAGTTGGACAAAGCAATGCCAACTCAAGGGCCACTTACTAGCTTTTTCTGTAGAGCTTAGCCAAAACTTATCATGTTCATCAACAGATGGATTTTTCTTGGTTGCCATGGAGATGGAGCTGTTCCTGTTATGATTTCACAGCACTTTTAGGACTTCTTGCCCATATTGACTGAAAAGTTGAGCATGAAGTTCATCTTTGGAACACAGAAATACTAGTTTGATTGTTTCGATTGTTCTCCAACTACTATTTTCCAGGTCAGGTATGAACTTTGATGCTTTTCCAGTGGAATTAAAAATGGAGGGTGTGTCTTGTGTTAAGTGTGTGTAAGACAACAATGAGGAAAGTGAGGAAAGTCACCAAGTACATAAAGTACATAACACTTAAAATAAAAGTTTTATCGTGACCTCAGTTAACCTTCATGTCAATGAAAATGTAAATGTTCTATTATGAAAAGAGAAATTTAAAAATCTTTCTCTTCATAATTAGATTACTATTTTTTATTTGTCACATTTAAGGTGTTACTGTAAAGCTATTTTGTAGAAATGATGACTTTTTCGAATTGTTTGAATTTGGAGGTTTTGAAATTTTATGAGACTGACAGCTGAGTGAAACCTTTTTTTCACTTCAAGCATAGCAGGACAAATTGTTTTCTTACCAAAAACTCAGGCAGAACACCAAATGGATTTCCTGCAGCTTATTGTTAAAAGTATTACTAGACAGAACCCCTCGTTTTGGCCAAAAAAATGTCTTCCTTTCCTTATAAATACCAGAGACGGATAAGCTCCAATCTGTTAACATGTCCTGCCGAGGAAGGTCTTTCCACTCTTCATCATCATACAGACAGTTGGATAAAACATAGCCAGGGGCCTGGATTCACATCAGAGGGCCAGATTGGATCAAATCAAATAAAAAAAACCCTCTAGCTCCCTTTAACCTGCAGTAAACTTTAAATCAGAAAATATCAACAGCTGTAAACAGAATAGTGAGATACACTCCGTGTAATGAAAGCTCCTGTTTTCACATATTGTTCCCAAAAAAAAATGAGCTGCATGAAACTTACAGGTGAGAGCAGCTTGACTGTAATGAGAAAGGTGAAATAAATACTTTTTAATCTCCTTGCCTTCAAATATTATCTCAGAGGGACCCTTGAGTGCAACACATACAGTCTTGTGAACACTGCATCAACATCATATCAAATCAAATAAATGATACTATAATATATTTTAGAGCTTATTGTGGAAAGTGAACTAAAAGGCATCATTTTATGAACTGATCTGCCCTGAAAAAAACTAAGATCAAACAATGATCACCAAAAAATTTACAGCACGTTCCTAAAACTTACCTGGTAAAGAGAGAGAAGGAGTGAAGAAGTCCTCGTACAGTAGATTCACACTCAACTTCTTGGAGGTATATAAAGTTATTTAAAGTTACAGAGTTGCTTTAAGTCTCCTTCTTTTATTTCTTCTTCTCTATGTTTCTGTAGTTGGTTAAAAGACAGAAGAAGAGGGTGAGGAGCGAGTTGGGATGTGAATCCATCTGGGCGGAACGAGCAGTCAGGCAGCTGGTCCACCTCCTCCTCATCTATTTCTCATGACACCCACCCATAGGTGCAATGTAGGAATGAACACAAATCAGGGTCAAATTGACTGAACACCTCTTCTTTTTTCTCTTCTATCCTCATCATCTTCCACCTCATTCTCTTCCTCTCTTATTTTTACCCCCTCTTCCTTCTCTCCCTCTTTATATCTTTTGCTCATACTGAATATTTCAAATTGTGATTTGGAAAGGATGGGATTAAGGAAATGGACAGCAAGCAATGTATTGGCTCAGTGAAAAAAAAAGGTTTGGACCCCAAAGCATGACTCACTGACAAGACAGATAAATTAAAAACAAAGTTTACTTGGTCGTTGAGGCGAGGCGAAGGTTGGCAACAGGCAAGCAAGTCCACAGGGAGATAAGATAAAGGATAAACATGATAAATAGACATCTGCACAATTTGCACAGACTCTCTTTAATGACAGTACGTGCACAAATTCATGCACCTTGATCTGTATCCATTTTAGAAACACTTTGAAACACTTCAGGCCTTACTACCTCAAATTGATATTTAAAGTTTTTTCTTGTTTTGTGCCCTTTTTTCATTTCTGCTTTTATTATTTATTTATTTTGTGTCTGATCTAAGTTTTATTAATTCCATCTTTTTCATATTATTGTCTTACATAATGGGCTGATACACAACAGAAAGTATTTCACTGCCATTTACAGAATATTTGTGATGCGTATGTGACAAATAAAAACCTTGAACTTGAACTTGAATAAAGGGCTGACTGTCCAAAACGGCAGATAGGGGTAGAAAAAAAATAACAGGTATAGATACTAAGATAGGAAATATACATTGAAAGCGACTGATGGTTGGATTGGGAATGACAGGATCTGATATAAGTGACTTTTGTGGGACAAAGGGAATGAGAGAGCAGAACAGACAATTTCATTCAAGTGGGTTTCCAATAAAGTTTATTTAAAGCTTTCTCTGGGGTGGTCTTACACTGAAAGAGTTTGGGGTGGGGTGGGGGAAACATATATTCTGTTCCACCTCTTGTTTGTCTCTGTGTAAATACCTGACTCAATTAGAGAAGAGGAGGAGAGAGAGGAAGGGAAGACGGAGCAGAAATAAAGCGTGAAACAGACAAAGAAATATAAACATTTTCTGTAGATGTTTTGACGAAGCTGCCAGCCTGTGAACATGTTACATGAAGATTTACACACACACTTCTAGGAAAAGAGAGAAAGAACTCGTAGAAATAGAGATGAAGAGGCGGAGTAGAGGAAAATTCCAAAGTCTTTTGCATGTATTTGAACACAGATATAGTATTTGGAGTGAAGCAGCAGCTCATAAATCACACTGACATAAATAACTGGAGAGTGTGTGTGTGTTTTATCATATGTCCAGGTGCATGTGTGTGTGTGTGTATACTACATATCAACATGTCAAACAAACTGTTGTAGCATCCTGAATTATTTCAGTTAGGGGACATTAACTTCATGTTGCATTGCTGGTGATGTCACCGCGCAAAGACGTGCCTGGCTAATGTCTGATTGAATGCTTCTTGGCTTGTTCAAATATTTGAAATTATTGTCAGATACAGATGGGCGACAAACCTGAATAAATGAGTGGAGAAACATAACAAATGCAGATGCTTCTACACAGATGCATTGCATAGTACAATTAAGCAGTTAACATCCAATCATGCTCTGTGGCATGTATAAAAATGCTGAGCAGGCCCGTTTTATTCTGATTATCAAGATGGCAAGAGGAAAAGTGACTTTGAAAGAGGGTTGATTGTTAGGGCACAGATGGCAAGAGCTTCAGTCACAAAGACTGCTCAGCCGAGTGTTTCAATAGGAACTGTGACTAAAGTTACATCTGCATTTAGATCTATGAGAAAGACATCAATACAGAGGGTCGGAAATTGTGGTTGACAGTGCACATTTGATGACTGTGATGCTCGTGCATTAGTGCGATATGCAAGGAAAAACAGAAGAACAACTATTCCTCGAGTGACTGAAAATGTCAATGCAGGACGTGATCAGACTGTCAGCAGGAACAGTCCATCGACAATTACATAGAGAGGAATATTAAAGGCAAAGCAAGTTTATTTGTGTAGCACGTTTCAACAACAAGGCAATTCAAAGTAGGGTTGCAGTGCATAAACCCCTCATTACAAAGATCAATGCACATTTGAGAGTTCAGTGGTGCAAAAACCATAGACACTGGTCTACAGAGATGTGGAAAAAAAGTGATATGGTCAGATGAGTCATCCCTTACCAGTGCATATGTAGCATACACCAAGAGAATGGTACAGGCCCGAATGCTTGACCCCTACAGTGAGCGGATCCAGTGGCTCTGTTATGCTGTGGCGGCTTTTTGCTGGCATGGTTTGGGTCCACTTGTTCCCTTAGAGGGAAGAGTCACTACAAATCAATACAAAGTTGTTCTGATCACCTTTCTCCTATGGTGAAACATTTCTATCCCGATGGGAGTGGTCTCTTCCAGGATGACAATGCCCCATCCATTGGGCATGAAGGGTCACTGAATAGTTTGATGAGTATGAAAATTATGTGAATCATACGCTATGGCCTTTGCAGTCACCAGATCTCAACCCAGTTCAACACCTATGGGAGATTTTGGACTGACGTGTTAGACAGCGCTCTCCACCATCAAAACACCAAATGAGGGAATATCTTTTGGAAGAATGGTGTTCATCCCTCCAGTAGAGTTCAGAGACTTGTAAAATCAATGCCGAGGCTCATTGAAGCTGTTACATGGTGGCCCAACACCTTACTAAGACACTTTATGTTGGTTTCCCCTTGATTTGTCAACCCAGCTGTATATCCTGGCCCGACTTGTTTAAAGTGCTGGAGACAGAAAGGAAGGATGTGCCACTTGACACTTTGGTGGGATTTAGTAAGTGAAAGAAGTGCTGAATATTTACTATGCACTCTGAGTTATGTGTAAGAAATCTATTTCTGGAAACTGTTAACTATTATTGTACGAGGATATTTAAATATGTTGAGGTTGTTTGAGGTGTTCTCATATACTCAAATGTATTTAAAGAGTCCTTTCCATACTGGCTGTGACGTGATCCTCTCTGAACTTTAGTGTAAGAGTTGAGGGACAAAAGTTAAGCTTAAGCAAATATGAGGATTCAGCTGTCAGAGTTAGACATATCAAGTGGGTATCATCTTAAAAAGGTCTTAAAAGACCTCTGAAGCCTCATTATCTCTTGTCTGTTACACTGGGGTTGTATTAGAAAGAGATTTCTTCACAGTCAGTAAATAGAGGAGAAATGATTACAGCGACTCTTTCTGCATAGTTATGTGAGTATTTTAATAAGTTAGACTTGAAAAAATATGAACTTATCTTTTAATTTCCTATGTTGATGAGTTAATACTATCATTGTTTGATATGCCACACTAATATTTTTACTCTAACACATTTTATTTATCTATTAATTTATACTTTTTATTCACTTCAATTCCTTATCTTTAGTAGTTTTTCTTGTCTTTTGTTAACCTAATATGTTTATTGTTTATATTATACTTGTTCTGGTATCATGTTTACCTTATTGTTACTGTGTATAATTACTTTTGCCTGTAATTTGTACTGTCCTGAGCCTCATCTTAAGCATTTCATTGTACAGATGACATGCGTTATTCTGCACAAATGTCAAATAAATCTGAACTTGAAAAATATAACTGAAATGTAGCTTACATAAATTATAAGCAATTGAATCAATGCCAGTCTTCATTATTTTAGCACAGTCTACATTTAAAAATGTGGAAACAGGGGAGAAGGACTTTATGAACTAAAATTAGTTTTTCAAGGTATTGTAGATGTCCATAGTCCTGATGGATTTCATATTTTTGTGTCAGATTTGAACAGGTATGTGATGAATTTTGTTTGCGACCATTTATATTCACGGATATACAATTTTGTAGATTTGAGAAGATTTAAAATAAAAAATGTCCTATGTCATTATCCTTTAATCTATTTTTCCGTAAAAGGAAATTAGTTTCGCACAGCATTTCAAATACATTTTTCAACATAAATGTCATTTCTACATTAAGACCCCTCCAGCGTTTTTATTATTATAAGAGCTTTATTGAAACAAGTATAGGCTACAAGTAAATAGCACCTTGTGTACTTGTGTCTATAAACACGGAACTAAAGAAATAATTAAATAAATATCTTGTAAAGCTTACAGGAGTTATAAGTTTTAACAGTTTTTTTGTTCGTACATTCAGATATGGAAGAAATGTATTGTTTGATATGGACATTCAGCCCTTATAAGTTTTGCTTTTTGCTTAAGTACAGTATAAAATTTGGTCAAAATAATAAACAAATTAATTACATAAAACTAAGAGCAGTGAATCCAAACGATACATTTTGGATAGCTATGAGCAGCAAGAAAAAGACCCCTCCAGCTTTTTGTTGCCATGGCGACCAAGTTACGTCAACATTTAAGAACCGGTGTGAACAACGCCAGCAGACACAGTTCCCCGGCAACAGCAAAGTAATGAGGAGGTGACCGCTGCTCTTCCTTCTTTTAACGCCTCCCTAGGAGAGACGTGTGGGGACATCACAACACACGACTAATCAAATCGATTCGAGCTGTTCGTTTGATTATTGATGTAACTGGGACGTTTTAATTTTCGGCGGCGGAACGGAGTTTTTTTTAGTGTCACACGGAAGCGGTAGCGTTGGGAACGGAAACCAAATCTGTAAACAAACGTCGCAACAGGTTTACTAGCTGGATCCAAACACATGTGCTAAAAGACAGAGGACTAAACACAAAGAATATGTTTAAAAACACATTCCAAAGCGGATTCTTGTCTATCTTATATAGCATCGGCAGCAAGCCTCTTCAGATATGGGATAAAAAGGTAAGCAGCGATTCAGAATGAAAGCTATGAACCTAAGCTAACGTTAGCTTCCCTGGGCCGTCGTGCTAATTCTAACTAACTCTGCTAATGTTAACGTTTGGGAGTTTGTAGTATCTTTTGAATGCAGTGCTTAAACTAAGGTAACTAAGGTTGTGCTACCTACTTATGACGCTTAAACAAATTTGTCATTTCGGTGAACGGCGCTGATCTGCATCAGCAAAGAGCTAAAGTAAAGATACACTTCCTTGTTGGGTTTATTATGTTAATACGCAATACAGTCTTCATAACCTATTGCTGATATTTTTGAAACTGCACACAGTTCACAATTGAGTGAAGATTCATCCTAATGTAATGCTTTTATTTAATGTTCAAATAGTTAACACATGGATGGGCCTGAAGGCGCTGTTGCTAAGCAACACTTAGGAATAATAACAGTGGAGGATTTAATTTGGTCAGGACAGTTCAAAGCGGTTTTGGCAATATTCACTGACATAATCATCCAGACTGACGGTTCCCACATCAGCACCTGGAATTTTGAGTCTGATGCTGATATTTGAGTGTTGAAAATCTGATATAAGTATATCAACAGATAGTAGAAACACACATCATGAGCTAACATTTTTAAGGATGATTTTTTTAAAGTTGTAACCAGGATATGTAACGTTACTGCATTATTTACTACATTTTACAGAAAAATAAATTTGCTTGTACTCTGTTGTGAACAACCTGTGTAATGGTGAGACTGCCTCTAAATGATCTTGAGCATATCTTTGGCATTTCTGCACTGCAATTTCTTGTTACTGACGTATTCACCAATACTAATAAATCTGCAATTAGCTAAAATGGGCCGATATATCAGCGCAGCCAATTTGTCAGTGTAGCTCTTTTCTGGATGTCCTGACCTGCATAAATTGCCACAGTTACAGAGAAGCGCCTGCAACATGAATTAGAGCTGCAACGATTAGTCGATCATCAGAAGATTCATTTTCAAATATCTTTGTAATCAATTAATTTTTTAATTTTTTTTTAAGAGAAAAAGGAAATTTCTTGATTCCAGCTTGGGTTTCTTTTGTCATTTGTTATAGTAAACTAAGTATTTTTGTGTTTTGAACTGTTTGGGATAAAAGAAGACATTCAAGGACATCACCGTGGGCTTTGGGAAACAGTGATTGACATTTTTTAAAACCATTTTCTGATGTTTTATGGACCAAACAATTAATGAATAAATGTGATAATGAGAAAATAATTGTCAGATTAATCCATAATGAAAATAATAATTCGTTGCAGCCCTAACATGGATAGTGATGGAGCTGCTGTGAGAAACAGCTTGATTTTTTTCCCACAAAAACTTAAGAAAAATTATATGTTTGTGGATTCACAGGTGAGAAATGGTCACATCAAGAGAGTAACAGACAATGACATACACTCGCTGGTGTTGGAGGTAGAGGGGTCAAATGTCAGGTGAGTTTGTGTCTGTTTGACTGATCCTTCAGCTCAGGTCAACACATTCAAGCATTAGTCACCCTCATCTTTCCCTCCTGTCACCCTATGTCCTGTCATCCCTACAGTACCACCTATATAACATGTCCTGCAGACCCTAAGAAGACACTGGGCATCAGGCTTCCTTTCCTGGTCATGATCATCAAGAACCTCAAGAAGTATTTCACCTTTGAAGTCCAGGTACAGATCCAGACACCTTCCATGTCTTGGGGACATGAATGTTCGGAGTCATGATCACTCACGCTTTCTCTCCGTCTCCTCCCGTTTTTACAACTCTCAGGTGTTAGATGATAAGAACGTTCGCCGGCGGTTTCGGGCAAGCAACTATCAGAGCACGACGCGGGTGAAGCCGTTCATCTGCACCATGCCTATGAGGCTGGACGACGGCTGGAACCAGATTCAGTTCAACCTGTCAGACTTCACCAGGAGGGCCTATGGAACCAATTATATCGAGACACTGCGTGTACAGGTTAGCGCGCAGCGACAGCCGGGGAAACTACTGCCCCCTTTCAATTTTTTTAATGTAGAATTTCAGTCTCAGACATTACAGTGAATGTCTGAGACTGTATTCTCTTTGTCTTTCTTATGTCTGATCTTTTTTCTTCTCAGATTCATGCGAACTGTCGTATAAGGAGGGTGTATTTCTCAGACAGACTGTACTCGGAGGATGAGCTCCCAGCAGAGTTTAAACTCTACCTGCCTGTCCAGAACCAGAAGGCGAAGGTGAGGCACACACCTCCACACACTTTACTTGGTCATACAGTATATATAACCCGATAATTATATTACAGTACTGTTAGATATCGGAGTATTTTATCATTGCAATGACATTTGAGTCAAATAAATAGTTGGACTTTTAGAATTTTAACACTTGTCTGTATGTGTGTTTGTGTCTTGCAGCAGTAGAGCTTCCACCCCTGCACTGTTCCCCTAGACCATGATGTGACATTTAGCTGTAAGATTTTCTGTGTAGACATGATGAACTATAAAACTTTGTAATATTGTCATTTTGGAACTATGAGTTTTTGAGTGCCGTCTTGCGTTGCTCTCTGCACAATAAAGTTTTTTATGTACTGATCTTTTTGTACAGTTTTAGTATCACGCTTGTTAGTACAAATTATTTTAGTCTAATTACAAAGGCTTCCAAGTTTTAATATTAAAACAAAAAAATGAAGAGATGCAATAAGATGATGGTCTTGTTACAAGCTGATATAGGGGTCCACATTAATGAAGACCTTTTCTTTTATAAACACTAAATTTATATATTGGCACATGCAAAGCTAAAGCAAAAAGGAACAATACTTTGTATAGACTGAAGTCTCACTGCTTGTTTTTAAAAATACAAAAAAAGACAGAGGAGTCAGTTTGTAGAATATAAACAATCTTTATCAAACAACACAAATAATTTCAAGTGAAAGGCTATGAAAATTATTTGCATTCCCAAAACATATAATCTTTGTTTAACTTCACAATTTCTTTATGCAATGTGAACAAATGAGTTATACATTCATTTTACATGTTGCATTATATAATCATTTAATCACAAAATGAACACTTAAAAGATGATTCAACTTAAAGCTTCAACTTCAACTCAAATTCACCGACGGATTCAACGCAGTAGTAAGATGGAGACAGGAAGTGTTGGGCTTCAGGTGAAGACGTGTCGACACTCAAGCATCACGGTCACTTCATAAAATCTCACCAAAACAAAAAAAACCAAAACAAAACAAGGCATTATTAAAAGTAAACACAACTAAATGAAATACTTTTTTCATAGACAACTGCTAACCACATTTCTTTTCACACTGTTTGCTCTTGGGTTGTATTTACCCATGAACGTCACCTTGTTGAAGTTGGCTGATGTTCCAGTTTACACGAAACTCTCATGTACAAGCTGAATTACAAGTGATCAGTCATCAGCCAGCATTTCCCTGACCACTCACTCCAGTTCCTTAGTGTTTTAGTCTTTCCATCTATCTAAAAAATAACGTACTGAACCACAGCAGTTCCTGGTATTTACATACAAGAGTTGTCATTATAGTACTCAGGAAATCTTTGCTACATCTGCTACCTCAGAGTCATCTTCAAATGTTCACTCTGTGGTGCCTGTCACAGGGTTTAAACCAATAAAAATTAAAAAAAAAAAAAATTGAACAAACATCACGTACTCACTGCTGCTCGGAGTTGATAAAATACAGACTCTACATTGGCTCATATTTCTAGATAAAAGTGGTTCAGACCGACTCAGATATTAAAGCTGTCAATAAAGCGATGAGACCCTGTGTATTCACGACTCTTAAATAAGGCTCAAAATAGCATCTTGTTTTCAAGAAAACCTTCTGTACACATCACTGTTTTAAAAATGAACATTTGAAAAAGGTTTCACACTTGCGGGTTAGACTGTATTTGGACATGGATTTGAACTCAGGACAGTGGGTCTTGCTGTATATTTTCAAATATCTCATAACCATGTTCATGCTGAGTTCTTTGGCTACAAAGAATAAGGTTAAGGTATTTCCTGTTCAAAGTATTTGGCCTCTTTTTTTTTTTAAACATTTAGAATTTAAGCTTTTTTTTTTTAACAGCAGGCACTTGTTATCTTTCTCACAACTGGTGTTATACTTTAAACAACAGTTTTCCCTGAAATTTGATCAATGAGGAAGAAGAAAAAAAACATGAAAAGGCTCCAATTTAACATGTTCACTTAGCTATCAATACGTATTTTGAAAAACAAAAAGGTAAAACAACAAAACATCTTCCTATAGCAAGTATTTTATGGCAATAATCATATTGACAACAGTGTCGGGTTCAAATAACTTTCAGACCAACCCAGAAATACTCTTTAGGATTTGAATACTGAGACTCCTGTCGCAGGAAAAGGCTGTTTGAGACTCTTATTTTTTTTACTATTGCAGCTGCTGTTTTACTTTTAAACAAACTGAAATTGAGCCGAACACATACGATAACAAAATGTAAACAAGCAAATTACAGAACATACAAACTATTTCAATAGAACACATTTTCCTATCACAACTGATAGAGCTTAAAGAATACATTCATAGAAATCTATTGCTTCAGTCGACAGCATGCATCTCTTTAAAGTGCAAAAGGATTGCATTGGTTCAAATCAGTAAATCAACTACTGCATTAAATCATTGATTTTAGCATAAAATACAACTTAAATATTAATTTCATGATGGCACAACATAACTACAGAACGTCATACGGACAAATAAAAGTATACAAAGTATAAAATAAATCATCTGATAGCTTAAATGCAACACAAAAAACACATTAAAGCCAAGGCAAATAACACACCCGTAGCATGTATGGTTACACTAATCGCTTGCATTGATGTTTGTAGTAGAAACAGGAGAGGACAGGCTGCCTGTAGATCCCATGTCTGTACAAATGCAGTCCCAAAACCCTTTATCCTTTACTGTTTCGATTTCTCCCACCTTCATTCCCTCAGTTTCCTGCCTTTTTTACAAATTATTTTAATATAAATCTCTGTAATACTTGACAAATGACATGTAAAAATGTGTCACAATAGTCAATTTGAATACTTGCAGACATCTGAAATTAGCAACTGGAATTTTTAAGCCAAACTGTTTATCTGGCTTTGAAATTTCTAAATTGCCTCAATACAAGAAAAGAGTGACTTCTGATATAGAAACATTATTTTGACATTGTCTGTGGAGGCACGGTCCTGTTCTGGCTTGTGCTCACTCGGCAGTGTTTCACATTTTTGTTGCACATGATGGTGTGTCCCTTTTCAAATATCCACAACTCAGGAGGAGTGCTTTGTTTCAAGCTGTGTTGTCACTTTCAAATGCATTGAAGTGCATGTAATTTCAAAACAAGCTCAGTGTAAGATAAAGTCATACTTCTAACAAATCTAACAGCGAGACATCAATAATTATAACAGATCCAAGTAGTATTTCACTTAGAGGCCAGGATCACATGTTTAAAGTTGAAATGTCCCATGCTGGATATTGAGAGCTACAGTAGTGGTGACTGTAGCTAATATTGCTTGAGAGTTAGACTCAGTAGAATACAACTTTAAAACAAGCACTTCTCCTGTTGTTCACATATGCAAGATCATTTCCTGACATATTCAGTTCTCTTAAAGGGTGGTCCACTTCTCTTTAAGGGAAACTTTGGTATTTTTCCCAACCTGGACCCTATTTTCCCATCTTTTTGTGTCTATGTGACTAATGGAAATAATTCCTGAGAGTGGTCCAGTGTTGATCGAGAGAACGGCCATGAAAACAGGCTGCAATGTAATCCAATGAGGCAAAATCGCCCCGTCAATGTATGTCTACTAAAAGTGCTTGTTTTTGCCACTGACAGACTAAGATTGTTATTATAAGTGTCTGACAACATTATGGAAAGGACTCTAAATGTGTTTATCTTCACCTTTCACTTGATCTGGTCTGTTTGATATTGTGTTTAATCAAGTCTCGTTCAAGAAGTAAGTTGTTGTCGAAATCGGCTACATATTCAGCCATGACAGGGTTGGAGAGAGGAGTGCCGTGAGGAGTTTGTTGTATTGGAGGACAGAAAACGTAGCTTAGTTTTATCTAAAAGATTTTCAAAGTCATGGCTAAATATTTAGCTGATTTCAACAACTCAAATTTTGTGAGATTTCAGAATAAGACTTCTCCTTGAGCGAGACTGGGTTAGACAGAATAACAAACAGACTGGATCAACTGAAAGGTAAAGAAAAATGTTTTATTTCTCTGTATGTTTCCATAACGTTGTCAGACACTTATCATAACAATCTGAGCCTGTCAGTGGCAAAAACAAGCACTTTCAGTGGACATACATTGACAGGGCGTAATTGCCCCATTGGATGACATTACAGCCCGCGGCTTTGAGCTGAAGCGCTCTCACTCAATACTGGACCAACTTCAAAAATTGTTGTCACCATTAGCCACTGAGACACAAAACGAAGGAAAAATAGGGTCCAGGTTGAAAAAAAACCGAAGTTTCCCTTTAAGTGCAAAAATCGAGAAGTCGCAAACAATTTTCCCGCTGTTGCTGCGGTTTACTGACAGGTTTATACTAGCAGCACTTTCCATCACTGTCACCTTAACCTGCTCTCCATTCACTCATTGAGTTGTCCTGCAGGCTGGTGTGTGTACAACATGACATGGGCATGTTTATGTGTGGTGTGTGTGTGTGTTTGTCCAGCACTATGTGGTGCCTCCGTAATGAATGACATAGTAGTCATGGACATACATCAACACAGCGACAGGCTGGCCAATGATGAGTGACATCCACACGGCGGCGTTGCCGTAGTTTCCAGTCAGATAGCGACCCACAAACCAAGCCAGAGGGACCTGGAGAGATTCAAGTTCAGAGGTCAAAGTGTGTTTTTCTACAGGTTTGTGTGGTGTTGAGAGAGAGAGAGACAGAGAGAGAGAGATGGTGACCAACAAGCAGTGGAGCAGCAGAGGAGAAAAAGAGTGAAAGATTAAGGTTTTATTTGTCTCACCTGAGCCATCATACCCATAAAAGCCCAGAGTCTGAACATCTTCAGGGGAACACTCACCAAGTACTGAGAAAGAGAGACATTAATGAAATCAAATACCAAAGTCAACATTTTAAAACATTTTGACTTATCTGCAAGCCAGCACCTCACAACAATAGGTATGTGTTTTCCTTCTGTTCTCATAATTTTTCAAATAATTCACTATTTTTTGTTTCTTAATTTGCATTGATTTTAAATTATCTACATAATTGTCTGCTTTATTGCAGTCATGAGTAAATAAACAGGCCATTTGATGTACAGACATGATGTCAAACACACAGAGGAAGACTGAATGTTGTTGGTTTACCTCATGGAAGAAGGCAGACACCAGGAAGACAGCAGTTTGAGCCAAAAACTTATTGACCCCCTTCCTCAACATAGGCTTATAGAAGTGTCTGCAACATACACAGATGCATGATACACACAATTAAATTACACACTTAACTTAATCTGGTTCACAATATAATCAATGGCAGTCCACACCTTGAAGTGTAGTTTCTATTTTATTTCACATGTTTGACAATATTTCATTACAGTAAGTGTTTGTTCTCACCTGAGACACCACTTGTGAACTGGGATGTTCCAGTTGGCCCAAAAATATGTGACACTCTCAGAGTTCCTGAAATGAAACCATTTGGGTTTCTTGATAATAGTGACATGTTTTAATGAATAAGATTGGATGCATATGGAAAGTTCCAACAGGCTTTAAAGAATAAATAGCTCATTCAGGAATTCAGGTTACTTAAACTTTTTGGAAACATACTTTCTTTGGAGAATTTGTTAGACAATACCTCTTTTGAATTATCGGTATTATTGAACAAAAGTGGATCACAGCTGAAAATATGTGGACTTAGCCCACTTGCCTCAAATCTGCAAGACAGCAGTCTGCCAATAAACCATCTTAGCAAGATGGAAAATGTACCAAATTACAATGCAGATTAACTGGGCCACACTGTGTGTGTACATAGACCTATGTACATGTGCTTTCATTTGTTTTGAGTATTTGTGGGTAAATGTTTCTATGTTCTCACTACTCACCACCAGTCTTTGTAGAACTCTCTGTCTCCGAACTGCAGAAGCTCTGCCATAAAGTTCATAGAAGAGTGAAAAAACCAATAGAAGAATATTAACCATATCAGATGGTTGGGGACCTGGGAGAGGAGGAGAGGAGAGGAACGGAGAGGAAAGGAGAGGAGAGGAGTCTAGGTTGGTAAGCTAATACACAATGTTCTAATTAAAAGTCCAAAGTTATCACAACTGGAGACGACCTCTGCAGTGGCATAAGGCGATGAAACTTTAAAATGTTTTCTCATTATAAGGTTATGGCAGTTATGATACTTACGGCTAGCTTCAGCAGGCGCTCCATCATCCTAGAAAAGTCCATTTCCTGTGAACACAAAGTTGACACAAAGAATTAAATGTTAATTTTTTCATGATCAATCTTTTATCCACAAAACAACAGAAATTACAGTCTACGCTCTTGTGCATGTAGCTCTCCTGAGTACCATTAATGTTAATTTACAGTAAACATTGCGTATAAATATGTACAAACCTGGAATGGTTTCATTGAGTTCTGTATAGTGGGAACCATCCACTGGAAGACACAAATAAGAATTCAGTTTGTTTGTGTTGTGAAAAGACATTTATTTAATTAGAACAAATCAAATTAATTTCTTTCAAACTGTGTGTCTCATGGTGTTTTGTACAGTGTGTGTATGCTTGTCTGTGTGTAAATGTTCAACATACCTGCTGTATTAATCCCACCAACAGCTGCATGAAGAAAACCTGCAAGAAAAATCAAGTTAGAATCATGACAATAATGCATACATCTCTTTCTGTGTGTGTTTGCGGCTCAATTTGTGGCCCACTATCTCAGTTACATTGTAAAATACCGTATGTGTGTGTATCCGTGTGTGAGTGTTTGCTCTCACCATTTCAAAAAGTCTTCTTATCAGGAAAGTTTTGCGTATTCGAGGCGACCGTGGGAAGTTGAGCTGGTAGCAGAGAGTTGGGGCGTAGACAAAGTAATACATGTCTAAAGACAAACAGAGAAATAAATGTTAATAGTTTATTAGAGTTTATAATACTTAGACTTAGTACGGAGCAATAATTTTGTCCCAATAAATACAGTCCATCTACATTGCTTCAAAATAAAAATAAAAGCTGTGCTGTTTGTCTCCATGCAGGCATCATTTTTACCTCTGTGGGTGAGGTTGCCTGGGTAGGAGACATGAGCATGAACAGCTGAACCATTGGACTGCGCCACAGACGGACCTGAAAAACACACAAACACATGCAGACATAGAGACATTCAACATCTTGAATTTCAAGCATTATTCAGTGAGTTGCTTGCTTAACAGCAGTATAAAGATCTCAGGCTTAAAATGAGCTCCAAACCACACACAATGATAGATGCACAACTCATGTCTATGTGTTAGCCAAAAGCTTCAGTTTGCCTTGCCACCACTAGATGGTAGTAGCATCATAGTGACAAATAAAAAAAAAAACCAAAACATAATCCAGTTTTAGTGTCCACAGGATAGATTTAATGGGCAGGATTGCTCTTTTCCAGAAACAGCTGCTTCACACTCACACAGTTACAAACATTCATACCTCAAAGCTGCTGTGTACAGTCTTATATACTCCAAACTTAATGACATTTATTCAACAGTTAGCATGTGTGTTGATATACTTACATGAGTATGATCGTGTTAATTTCTTGGCTTTGGCATGTCTGATTTCTCTACACCACCTGTTGGTGTCTTGGTAGGAGTACAGCTTGAGAAACAGCACTGTGTAGATTCCTAAGGAGAGGACACCACCCACTGCCCCACACACACACACACACACACACACACACACACACACACACACACACACACACACACACACACACACACACACACACACACACACACACAGACTCAGGGCCATAAATCACAGATGAAAGGAGCAGTGCAGGGAGTATGTGTGTAATAGAAACTAAATCCATTGAAACCAAACAGTTTATTGGTTTTTAATAGTTTTCGTATTATAATTCTTGACATCAATGGTCATTTTAATGTCATTTCTGATGTAGCATACTCTTTTTAAAATCACATGAATATACCGTATAAATATTTAACTACCTGGGGTAATGGAGGTCACAGTGAGTATTGTGGCAGAAGGAAAAATCAACAAGGCTGTCAGGTTAAAAAAGTGAAGAATCAGTCCTGTAATTTCTGAGATGGTACCCTAGAAAGAATGAAAAAAAAGGAAAAAATGTTTCTTGTCATTATACAGAAACAGAATCATTCATATTTTCAGTAGAAATCAATGAAACCACATGTGTTTCACATTTAAAACTTTGCATTTATCATGAGTGTTGGGATTATATATAATCTAATCATGATCAGAAGCGGTGTTCTTATCAGTATTAACAGCAGGTATAAACAGGGGTGGTGCTGTGACACTGAAACTATTGTATAGACTCCAGGAAGCAAATATCCTTGACTGGAGATCCCTGAGTGATACATTAAAAACAAATTTACACTTTCTTTATAGCTCATGTAACATTTTAGTGGGATTTCTGACAAAATCCTTGTAAAAATGTAGATCTTTGGGATTCAAACAAAGAATTAAAATAAGATACGGTCAAAGGTATTGATAATTTATCTGCACATTTGCAATGTCAGAAAACTGTATTACAAAGTCAAAAACTAAGTGAATTGAAGAATTTGGTAGAATTTGTCCACAATAGTTTAATTTTGGGTAACAATATGTATATAAAATTTTGTATGTATGCAAATCATTGTAAGGACTCACCACAGCCAGACGTCTCTCTGTGTATAAGGCTGCTAAGATGAACACGTTAGACACTGAAAAAAGCAGAAAAGACAAAAAACAGATTCATCAACCACAGCAGAACATCATTGCCATGAAACTTGGCAGGCTTACTTTAGTTTATTAGCTTGTGAAACCCCATTTTGACAGTGTCAGAATCTCTGCTCTTTCACCTAATGACTTCTTTTATGCATATATCAAAATGTGACTGCACTGTCTGGAATCGAAACCTTCTTTGGGTAAATAAACGGTGAATACTCAATAACAGCTGTGTTAAAGTATTATACACAGATGATGACACTAACTATGTTTCTATGAGATATGTTTGAGCATCTGGCCCATTAAGTGTAAATCATGTTGTATGAAATCAGTCATCTGGGACAGGAGTAGGCCGTAAAACATGTTTTCTTACTGTCAACAATAACACTTGTGACAGAAACTAATGTCGCCCAATTCAAGCACTGAAAGTACAACACTCGTTTGCTCAGTTCAACTCAAACATCAAACCTAAAGTCAAAGAAGGACAAATGACATTCAACATCTGTTCAGAAGACAAAAAGGAGGTAAGATAAAAAGCTTCATACCGATGATGAGGCATGCAGCTGGCCAGCTATAGGGGTCCTTCAAGAAGAGAGACACTACTTGGATGGGGTCTACCAAGATGCCATACCTTCAGAAGAGAGAAGATAAGTCATTGATCTCACTGGGCATGACTTTAAAAAAGGTTTTTTAGTTTAGAGGTTGAAATGGTGTTATGTTTAGGTAAAGGTTAGAGGTCAGAGAGATCAGGTAAAGGTTTGGTTTGGTTAAGGTTATTGTTATTGGTAAGGATGTTGGCAGGACTTCACACGCTCATAACTACAGTATGATCCATAAAATGGGATAATTTTCAAAAGGTGGACTGCAGATCTCCAGGATTGTCAGCTCACATTGAAATTGTGTGCATACTGTTTAATATCTAATCTAATATCAGTTTTAAAAAAGAACCTTTCATCAAATTTCTTTAAAACATAAGCAAACAACAAGAACTAGCTCTTGTTCCTATTGAGTTTGAATGCATTTATAATAATTTGCTTTGTAGAATAGTGTGCCAAATGAATGTAATGTTATATAAATAAGTGTGAATTGTAACAGCACTGGTTGTGTACATACATTACATAAGTATAACTTTGTGTGTGTAGGTGCATACTCACTTTATAATGTTCTCCAAGAAGAGGCGTGCATTACTCAGCACCTGAAACAGAGGACAAAAACAGCCCACAGGAGACAGTGAGCATGGTTCACAGTATCACCAAGAATCATACAAAAGAAATATTTGATAGCTCTTTAGCTTTGGCCTTTCTTTACCATTTAAACATATTTGTACCCCTAATGCAGGGCTTCATTTTTATTTCTGCACAAACTCAGCTATAAATGTGGTTTATCCCTTTCATTGCCCATCAGCTCTGCTCATGTCAAGTGGCAGATTTAAATGTATTTTGTTTGTCATATTGAGTGAGTTATTATTCAAAACCTTTCAATGATTTGCTCTCAATAACTGTGACTTTAGTGGGTTAAAATGTCACTGCCCACAAAACACACACACACACACACACACTCACTCAGGTATACACACCTGTCCTGAAAGCTGTTTTTATCCTGAGCAACTTGTAGAGAGACCAATATGAGCTAAGTAAAAAGTCACATATATGTGAGTCATATCTGTTGCAATGATCAGATCAGTTTCATACCTAAATGTGGCAATCTCTTCCTGCTCACATCACACCTATCACACATCCTGATGCCCTACTCACCCAGTTAAGAAGTGTTAAGTAAAATAAGTTTATTATTATATTATGTATTAAAGTTCAAGGTCTGAGTCCAGCTTTATGGCTGTCCTCAGTTATCTGAGTTTCTCTAAGATACCACCACCCACTTAATGGAAAGGGGACAGAGTGTATGTATAGTATGTAAACATTTTTTTTCATTCATTTTTATGGCAGTCATTTTCAGTCCATGAGTTAAGAAAATGAGGGCAGTGAGGGTATGACACATGATAAGGTCATGCTGCTGTGTTTATGTGGCATGTTGCACCTCAGCACGCTGGCCTGCCAAGAACCTGCAGCAATCTGGTTTTCATTCAACTATGTCTTTTGTCCAAACCAGTAACCTTTGCTTTAGTAACCTTCAGCATGGACAGCAGAGGACCTTCACGTATGACACAATAAATGAGGCAGTTTTCTCATGCTTTTGAGCAAGATTCAGTGTCTTGTGCAAAAGCACAAACAAAAACAAAAGAAAAGGAAAGAAAAATAAAGATTTGTTTTGAGAGCACAGGTTTTTCTTTTGTTGAGCCACATGTCCACCCATTCATTGGAATATTTATACTTTTATTTTCTTATCTAGCTATATTAAGAATAATTATCATTTACATTTTTGTCAGTAATTAAACAAGAGTGAGGATAAGTTCAAACAACCGATTAATTCATTCCAGTGTTCCAGTAATAACATCAAAGTCTACAAGCACCTTCTGTCTGGTTCAAGTTTTGATAAAGTTTAATTAATTAAGATGTTTAATTGAATTGTAACCTTTTGCCCTTAGCTGTGGACAGGAAAGATGGCTCAGATTTGATAAATGGTGGGGTTATAAAAATAGAACAAGCTTCTAGGGTTGGCTGACTCTCAGGATCCTGACCTGCCAAGCCAAGCCAACTTCATAGAGCCAGTGCCAACGAGGACTGAAAGATCATTTCACTCTGTTCAAAGTTACACTGTAATACAAAGAAGGCAACATGTATATAGGTTCTGCATCTGTGTAAGAGGAAATATAGTATTTGTGAGGACAGACAGACAAAATAATCTTGCATATCACTTTCACTGTTAAAACAACCACTGTCTCTTATATCATTGTTTGAACAGCCTCATAAACAAACTGACAGTCTGTTTGATAAATTGCAACTGGCACTGAACAGTTTTGCTTTGCTTTGCACTGGTCTTGTTGGCCTGTGTGGCCCTTCAAGCCGTTCATGTAGTCTGCTTGGCTGCACATCAGAGGGATCTTGAACTAGTGCTGAACAATTAATTGAAATCTCATTGAAATCACAATATGGCCTCCTGCAATTTAAAAATTGCAATTTGAAAATTGCAGGAGGTGCACTATTTGTTAAAGGAGAAATGTGTGTCAAAATACCATTTTGAATTATATATTGTTGTACTGCAGAGATGTCCAGGCCTACACATCATATTCTACAGACTACCAAACAAACATTTTGTTTGGTACAGATCCCTGCAAAAATCCTACCATAATCATTTTAATATGTATTTCAATGAAAATGAGAATAATGATGTAAAAATTATCATTCCTTCTAATAGTGCAAATCATATCACAATTGCAATATCAGTCAAAATAATCGCAAATGAACCAGCTGTTTAAACCACATCCTATGATGATTTTTGCTCATTGGGGTTTAACACTGTGTTGTATGTCACTATCTTCAGTGTCTGCTTATTATATCCTATCATCAAGGCCCACAGACTAAGGTGTCTGGAAGCACTGGAAATAATTAGGAGCACCAGTCTAAGTCTGCTCAACATCACCTTACATTGTCTTGTTAGTTTAAGCTTTACAGCACATGCTCGTAAGCAAAGCACAACATGAACCACAGTGTCTAATGCCAGCTGGTTGCCAAGCTGATGGATCTGGACTCATCTCTTGAGAGTCATTATGTAGGATGAGAATTACTCATGTAGCAACCAGAAAATTTCAGGCCAGAGCTTCAAGAGTGTTTTCATTAACAACAGGATTAAGTCAAGCACCGTCCATGGATGCAGTCAAAGGATGGAACCGTCAGTGAAGCTTTGTGAGCAGATGTCAATTTTAGAGCTACAACAATTAATTGATCATCAATGAGTCAAATGATAGAAAATTTATGGGCAACTATTTTGATAATCTGTTAATTGTTAAGGTTATTTTTTAAGCAAAAATATGAAACACTGGATGGTTCTAGGTACTCAAAATTTGAGAATTAACCTCTTTTCCTTGTCTTATATTATAGTAAATGTAATATTTTTGGGTACTGGACTGTTGGTCGGACAAAACAAGACATATGATGATGTCATCTTTGGGCTCTAAGAAGTTGTGTGTTTTATAGTCAAAATGGTTCATTGATTAAATTAAGAAGAAGAAAATAACAGTTTGTTTCAGCCAGACTCAAATTTCTTCATCCTCCGAACAACCAGAGACTGTTTCCTTCAACAACAACAGTTCAGTATCACTCACACACAATTCAGAACCTCTAATAGGGAATTAGTGGATTTTCTCCTATTTTGTCCACCATCTAACCTGACTGTTAACAGTAATAATGTCTGTAAACACCTGGCTTTAACATTCAGAAGGTAAAGATGAAGGAAGTACAAAAACACATCTAATCTCTGATCTATAGAAACATGCGCTCCAGCAGCTGACATTTTAGGAATTTTAACAGACACTCCTGGTTATCGAGGACGAATTACACAACTAAGCTTCTAAACGTACACACACACACACACACACACACACACACACACAAGTCTCCGTGGTTCCACTTCACACTCTTACAGCCTAATCCCAAAGGCTTCCTCAAAACGGTCTGAACTGAGCAGTGTCGGCTGTCCCTGGTGACCACAAAGTGGAGGACATGGTCGTCATGGCAATATAAACTTTCAGGGATGTGATTAATCCTGTTACAGAACTGCAAAATGAGGCTTGATTTGGAAACACACACACAAAAAAAAGCACTGGCATTCCCATTTTGCACACATATGCAGAGACAAGTGCGTAATCCTTCATGCATGCAACTATGCAAGTATAAAACCATCCATGAGTGCAAAGTGTGTATGTGTTTGCAAATCCAGACATAAATACTTGCACATATAGTGTCCTATTTATAGACTGGGTCCATTTCAATTTTATTAGGATTATGGCTAACTGGATATTTGTATCCTCCATGCCTGCCATAATACTAACAGTGTGATTGGATGTTCTGGGGCACAGCACGGTGCCTTTTGGAGACAAACACACACACACACACACACACACACACACACACACACACACACACACACACACACACACACACACACACACACACACACAGCCACTGGAACAGTGCAGAAAATTCATTTTTCTGGAGGAGGTCCTCTTGTCCTCAAGTGACCTCAGCCCAGGCGGATATTTAGCTGTGACACATCTGTGTTAAGCATCTTTAACAGAGCCTGTAAGATTCTGCCCGCATCAAACATACAACACATCATTTACTTATTTAATATTTACTGTAAGAAAGGGTTGTCAGGCAGGTTATGAAGGGCAATATGATCAAGATCTTGTTTTAACTAAATATTTTCAAATTTTATGATGTCCAAAAAAGTATTCCAGCACGCACCAGGATACTAGGATTAAGGGATTACATTAACAAACAAAAGGAGTGAACTAGACCTTTCACTCCTTTTGTTTTTTAATGTAATCCCTTAATAAATAGTGTCTATCCTAGTATCCTGGTGTGCCCTGGAATACTTTTTTGACTTTCTGTAATTTGCCCTGCATAAGCTGACACCCAGGAGAGAGTCACTGCTGTGCACAGGGTATCTTCATCTTTTTTATGATGTTTATGTTAGTATCTGGCTAAGTTGCAAGAGCCACAGCTACGGCCAAAAGAGCATCTGACATGAATGCCACATAACTCATTCATATGGCAATCACACTACATCCAGAAACTAGCATATTTTCCACTGCATTTAGCATACAGCCCATTACAGCACCTACGACTGTACACTATGTGCATACACTGTATAATTGCCCTTCAGCTGGTTTTACAGGAGCTTCCTGCTAGTTTATTTTCCTGTCATAAGATAAAAATGTTTTGGCAAACTGCTTCCGATGCTGCTCTCCTACTTGCTAGGTTGGAAATTGTGAGCATGAAGTGTTGAGCATTCAGCAGCTTTATTTCAGAGCTACTGCTAAATTTGTACTTGCCAGATGACGTGTCTTTTTGTGTTATTTTCTATTTTTAGAATCAGAGTAAACTTTATTGATCAAGCATGTTGACTCCACTTTGATCAAAAGATAAGAAAACATGCATCAGGCATGCCAGTGTGTTTTAAAAAATAACATAATACTAGCTGTTTTATCTATGCATGTGTTCACTGACGCTTCATGCTCTGCACTCTATAACCAAGGCCTTGCAACTTATGGATAATAGAAAATTGCTCCCCTGAAGTCATATTTTTTTCCTTGGTGCATGTTCAACATATGATTGTCGTTCGTCACTTCTAAATTACACTCCTGTGGGTATTCTCTGCAGGTATAACAGAATCACCTCCATACTAGTACAGCTGACAAGAAGTCCACTTATGATGACAGTCATAAGCTCAACTAAAGCAAACTTGCCGAGATTCGATTGTAACAAATCAACCCCTATCAATTCAATCAAATATCTAGAAATCAGAAAATACAGGAAATGGCAAACTGAGCCAAAGAAAGACCAACTGTTGCACAAGTAACTCTGCCTGCATATGTGGTTCATACCAGTGTAAAGAGAGATAACATAAAAAGCAACTTATCAGACCACTCACAGGCACACAAACAACAAGTTTAATGTGTCACAGAAAGTCACTGTTTACAGGTCCCTTAACTCAGGAGGATGTTGTGGGCCTGCACTTCTGCTTTTGCTATTTAAGCAACTGCCAAACACAGTTAAAATTGCAATATTAGTTAGTGTGTGTATGTATTTTTGTGTGTGTAAGAGTAACAGTGTGAAACCCTGGATTCCCAGGAAGTACAAAAAGGCCACAGACAATAAAACTCACACAAACATTCAAATGTCATGAGGAGTAATAATTAGCTTTGTCACAGCCTACAATGCTAATTGAATACAACACTGTTGGATGTAAAAGTCCAGTAGATATTCTGTACTCAGTGCACATGTAGCTTTACTCACCAGCATGACAACACACCAGTTGAGGATTCCTCTGTAGTTACTGTAGCCGCTGGCCGAGCTCAGAAGAGACTCTTGGAGGATGTGACAGCTACAAGAAAATACACAGTCAATAATTACAGTATTTTGACAGTAATTGGGCTAGTTGAAGCTCTTGACCATCCTTCCTGCATTTTGTATAATCATGCTCGCAGGAATTAAAATTACTAGGTCTCTCCTAACCACATTCAAACCCCAAGAGAAGAAACACTGAACTGTGTCTTTCAACTGACAAGAGGAAATCTCATTAAGAAGAGACCAAAATTACTGATTTTGCATTTTGATAATGGTAAGCATGTTTTTGAAGACTGCTGTGTGACTCAAAACCTACAGAGCATTTATAAGTCAGTGCGTCATCTCATGGTTAGCCCATAAATGACCACAAAAAGGACACATTTTACACAGCACAAAGTTTTGAAGACTCACTGTACTGCAAAGGTTTATGCTTTTTGTGAAATATTGTTGCTTTTCTTTCAGTCTTTGTTCTGACAGTAAAGAAAATCTGAATCCCAAGTTGGGATAGATTTTTTTTCCACTTTTAAAAGAATATTTGGCTTTTAAAGAAATGAATCATATCCTGCAGTACTATGTTTTTCCTACAGTTGCCCCAACTGAGGAAAGTGTTGGGAAAATTTAGGTTAAAGGGAATGACCTGAATGTCCAATAAGTATTGCGAAAACTGAGTTCATTCATCAGGCAGGAATTTTTACACAATCAGACAAATCAGAGAGGAGATGAGAGAGAGGGCAGAGGAAAGGAGCAGCAAAGAGAGAAAAGAAGAAAATGAAAAGGAGGAAAGAACCAAATAGAAGAAGGAATAGTAGAAAGTGATGGAAAATTGATGGAAGAGGAGAAGATAGGGGGTAAAGAAACAGTTGTAAAGAGAGAAAAGGGGATGAGGAGGACGGGTTATGTAAAGTGAGGTGAAAAGTCAAGTAAGGAGAAGAAGAATTGGTTAATTCAAGTAGAGGAAAGAGTAAAGGGGTTCCTCATGAGGACAAACGAGTCCAGCAAGACCAAACCAGGACAGAGACACACAGGCACAGAGGTAGACAACAACCCAAGTATTGCAAAAGTTGATGCCACATCTGTTTCACAATCACTGTAATATACAGGAAAGTCTTACACGCACACACTCATCTACTTGGCAAGTCTCCAATAAGAAATATTACAATGACTACATTCAGTGTCGTTTAGTTTAAGTCCAAAAGACTTGAAAACTCAGCCAGACATTTTAGGGTTCAGGGCATGTTTTCTAAGATGTGGACATATCTGGAGTAGTGGGCATGTTACCATACCATTAATAGTTATGTTTACTCACTCTCATAATGTCTATTCTCACTCTTGCATTAACTTTTCTCTTGAAATGCCCAGTGTCAAGTTACACTTCCTTCACAAAGTAGTGAGTTAAAAGTAGTTAGAAAGGCTGCAACTTCCCTTAAAAAAACACTACTCAAACAATTGATTTAATTATCTAGATTAGGTAGGGCTGCAACTTTCATTATTGATAAACCTGGTGATTATTTTCTCAATAATTGATTTATTGTTCGTACTCTAAAATGTCAGAAAATAGTGGAAAATGGCAATCAAACTCCTAAAGCTCAAGGTGATGTCTTCAAATTGCTTGTTTTGTTCAAGCAATGGTCCAAATCACAAACAATTAACAATGATATAAAAACAAAGAAAAGCAAATCCTCACATAGGAGAATTAGAGCTGCAAGATTAGTCCATTCATCAATCAGTGGATCGTCAGACAATTAATCTTCAACTATTTTGATAATCTAGTAATTACTTTAGTCATTTTTAAAGCAAAGATGCAAAAAAATAAAAATAAAATAAAAAAAATGCTGGATTTAGCTTCTCAAACGTGAGGATTTAATACTTTTCTTTTGTCAAACAGTAAACTGTATACTATTGGGTTTCGGACTGTTGGTCGGATGTGACCTTTGAGTCTGGGAAATTATATTGCAGCCCTAAAGATCCAAATCAAAAATAGAGATGAATTTACCGATCAATAAACGCTTCAAATCCAAATCAAGCATAGACATTTATTTAACAACATCACACTGGTTTTTACCATAACAGTGACAGTTCTGGCAGGTTTTCCCCCTCCAAACTTGAGCCAAACAAACATGCCAGATTGACCAGACATCCTCTCAAAAGTTATATGCCACTCAATCATTTCCAATCTTTAAGACGAAAATATATACCAGTTAAGTATGCAACCACTGATGCCCAATATCTTGGTTTTAAACCTGTAGAGTTGCTACAGGACAGATGTGTAGGCTACCTTTTTGGGCCTCATTTGATCCACGTTAGAGACAGTTTTGACAAGTTTTCACTGGCTAACTCTTGATGAAAGGGGCAAGGAAATGAAGATTTTATTGAAAAGGTAATCTTGTAATAAATTATACATGGTAAAGTTCAATTAGAAGATGAAAAACATCGGACAACCTAGGATAGTGTTAGCTAGTTAACGCTAGTTAGAGACATTTCAGTTGCCGTTAGTTTACGCACGTAGCTACCGTTGGAGTATTTGACGTCTTTCTAATCAACGGTTACCTGAGTCTCTCGTTAATATCTTCCACTGCACTCCGCTGTTTCTTTGGGCTGTTTGGGAGCTGCTGCTGCTGCCCTGACATCCCCATCTCTCTGTCCACCTTCCCGTTGTTGTTTGCATGTCTGGACACCTCGTCTGTTTTCGCTTTACCAGGACACTGTGGAGGTTTCTCCCCAGCGTCGTGCAACTTGCTCCCGTTGGCTTGCTTCACGCCGCCGCCGCCGCCACCGCCGCCGGAGATGGTCGTCCTCCTCTTGCGGCTTGTGGGCCCTCTCATCTCGGCTCTGTCGCTCATTTCGGCGGGGTTCAGTCACGCAGCTCTTATCTGCCTGACATTGCTGGTCAGACTGCTGTCACCGGTTTCTTTCTCTCTCACTCGCTTTAAAGACAAGGGCTCAGTGAATTGTGGCGCGCCGTGTCAGAGCTGATAGTGTAGAAGCCGTTTCATCACCACTCCAGCTCAAGGTGCAATTGTCAGTGAGGTTGCCAGGTCTGCTTTTTTCAGCTGACATCCCCCTATCGAGCCGGAGTCCCAACCCACATCCTGTTTGGTATCTGTTCCACTTATGGACTGTACTATACTATATTCAGTTTACGATCTAGAGGACTAAAGAAACCAGAAAATATTCACATTTAAGAAGCCGGAAGCAGAGAATTCAGACTTTTTTAAAAATACAAAATGAATAATCAATTATCAAAATACTTACTGATTAATTTAATATTTGGCAACTAATCGACTGATCGTTGCAGCTCAACCTTTCACAAAAGCTGATTTCATATGATACTAGTTTCTCCTGACCAATTTTAAGATAAATTGGCATATATCACAGTAAAATCTGAATACATCATCATAACAATTGATACACAAGATAAAAGGCAAATTATTTCAACTATAGCTCCTATGCAAGGTGATTACCAACTTGGCAAACTGGGCAACTGTCCAGACCCTCAGGAGCCCCAAAGGGCCCATGTTCAACGTGTGTCCATTTGATTAATTGGTTAATATAAACTGAAATGGAAAAGGATGTACGACAATTAATTTGTATCTAATGTTGAGGTCCTTTGTCAAAATCTTGTTTTAATACCTTCAATATTCCTGTTTATATCATGTTTACATGGAGAATATTCTTAAATAAAATTGTTTTAATCAACTTATAACCATACTAAGTTGGGGACAGTGGAGGGTTCAATAGGGGCCCACGGCTCATTCCTTTGCCCTTCGGCCCACTGACAGATTAATCCAGCCCTGGTCCCATGAGACTTCATTGACAGTGCCTTTGTGACTATTGGCCAAAGAGAGCAAATTATAATTCCTTGGCAATTTTATGTGTGTATTTCTATGTGTATTTTATTTATTTATCTATTTAACACTAAACACTTCTTACTATTAAATATGTACTGTATACTGTGAGGTTTTTTTAAGCAGCAGATTTAAAGTCAAAACCTTTTTTTTGGTAAATTGCCCTTAGGAAAGCAAATTTTTGCCAAGCTGTTTCACCCCCAACAAGCTCCAAAAATCAATGAATAAACATCTGATTATGTTGCTAATAGTACACGGATAGACAGTGGAGGGCACAATGTGAAGAGGGAGACAACTGTGGGTCTTATGTCAAACAAGGAAAATCCTGCCAAACCGCAAATCATGTCAAAAGCAATACTCATGCAATGTCTCCTCTGGGATCCCACCATATCTAGGCTTGGTCCTTTAGCTGTCTAGAGAACATATGCTTGGATAAAAAATGTGAGATTTGTTACTGTCAGGTATAGCCAATGCCAGGCATAACCACTATAAGCAACAGAGCTGGGATTTTTTTGTATGCAGTTGCCTGAAAGACAAAACTCTGGGCATCAAACCGACTCGCCTACGTGTGTCCTAACATGAACCTGAACCCGACAGTCAGGAAACCGGTTTGCAGAAGCATATCATGGCATTTAAAACATGGAGGTACATTCATACAGACATACAGTCATGCATTAAAAATATATACAGAAAATAAAGCAACTTATTAAAGAACGTTAAGTTAATGTTCTTAATAAATAACCAACAGTAATCTACATATTGATATTTGTTATCGTGGTTTTGTTTTGTTTTGTTTCACATCTATTCTGCCTGCGTTCTCATTGTTGTGACTTTACATTTTAGTGTTTTTTTAACACTCAACACTTAACAAGAAAAATAAAAAATAAAATGGTCACAAACATATTGTCCATTTACCCAAACACTATGCTAATTTCTTGTTACAGTTGTTATATAGCAGTTTTCTGTCACCCAGTGGAAAAGGTAGATGTGTTACTTCATATATTGCAAAAGAGCGAATCCCTTTTAACACTAAAATAAAACAAACATTGCCCACTATCGCTCAAAAATCAGAACTACAAAACTACAGTCAGGTCAGATTGCGGCGTGAGTCGGTGGGAAAGCCAATCGCGTTCGAGCATTGGGTCACGTTCCATTTCTAACAAATTGCAGCCTAGCAAGGTGATGTCATGTTAGGTTGATTCTTTTAGATAGACACCCAGCTGTTGAGAGAGACGTCGTGGTAGCAGATAAAATCAATGTTTTTTTTTTTTTTTTTACCTGTTTAGGGTCACACTTTCCATTTGTCCGTTTGCCTATGGCACAACAGAAACTTCGTCTTCTGGTAGTCAGTTTTTAAAGGGGGATGAAAAGGCTCAAGAGGAAGAAACATAACGTAGGAGTTGTGGTGAATGGGAATCGATCTGTCACAAGAGGTGAGTCAAGCAGCTAGCTAGGTAACAGTTAATGTTTAAGGTGTTGACCACAGAATAATCGCAAAAAGCTATCTCTTCAGTCACAGCACACCTGTATATGATCTTAGACAGATTAACAGTACGTGTAGCCTACAGACAGAAAGCTCGCCAATCCAGTTTGCTTGGTTTAACGTCATTGAACCTAATACTATTACAGAAGCCACCTGACTTCAGATACAAGACACTGATCACAAGTTGTTTTCATGACCTGCATCTTTTAGCCGCCCAGTCGTCTTCTTCTTCTTTTTTTTGTACACCGCCTTTAGTCAAAGTAAACTTTAGCTTTATAGCTACAAGTGCTGCTTGCGTGGCAGCCTGTCAGCCAACTTGGATAGTTAGGAAACTTGCAGCCAGGCAGAAGACAGATGGAAATAAAACTTCTATCTGTCCTCTGTCTACTAACTGTGCCACTCATTTCATCATTCAACACTAGATTTTTGTTTAACCTAGTGTTTGAGACTCATTATAACCAGTAATGTGAATATATTGTAGACACAAAATGAGTTAAGACATTACTAGAACTTTACAATAGAGGTGGGATTAAGTAGAGCTGCAATTATCAATCAATTTAATCACAGATTAATCTACTGTTGACTCAATTAATAGAAGAATTGTTTAAAAAGTCAGACAACAGTGAAAGTTCAAAGATTTCACAGAGTCAGTTCAAGTCGACAACTAAGAAAACCAGAAATATTCACATGTGAGAAGCTGGAGTCAGAGGATTGTGTAAAAATATCTTGAATGACTGTCCACTTATCAGAGTTGTTGCTGATTCACTTTCTGTCGATCAGCTAATAGATAAACTGAGTTGCGTCACTTCTAGAATTAAAAAAAAACACCTTAAAACATCTTTTCATTATGTCGTGCTGAAAATTTGAAGTTACTACAAAAAAATCAAAGTACCATGGAAAAGTCATACTTATAATGATTAATATAAGCTGTAAAGCTTGTGTCAGTTAATGTATTACAAAAGAGTATATCATGATATGGTGATTATTTATCCCAGGACGTTATATTTTTGGTTGTGTTTGTCCGTGCATGTTTCATGCAGATGATTGCTAGCCTCTATTTATAACCTCAACGTCATCACATTCCTTCCTTGATTCCTTTATCTTTCATCTCCCCACATCTTTCTGTCCCTCTCCCCCACCCTTACGCTTTGCACTTTTTCTTTCTTTCTTTTCCCTCTGTGTCTTTCTCCCAATGTCTCCTGTTACGTTATCTTTTTCACTGTTTACCCTCTGCTCTCTTATGTCTTTCTTTCATTCCTCAAACATTTATTTTCCCTTCCTCTTCTCCGTTTATCCTCCTTCTCTCACTCTGTATTACTTTTCTCTCATCCTCACATCTCTTTGTCCTTTACAGAACCAGATTGTGGGAGGAAACAGAAGTTGGCTGAGATCCATCAGGCTTTGAACAGGTTAATATTGATATAATCAATTAAAGTTTGCCTGTTAAGTTGTTTTTTTTCTTCTATGCTGAACAGTATTCACAGTATAAGTGGAGCTGCTTAAATGCAGATATCATTTTCTTTCCCCAGAGTTTGTAACATTTAGTCAAAACAACATCTGGATTTGTGAAACATTTGTTTGAATTATTTGAATTGGCTAAAAATGAGCAAACATGCTGCTAATGGGGTCCTCTTTTCCCAAAAAAATGCACCTTAAAATGCCCATATTTGTAGAATCCCTCAAAGTTTTGACAGTTTCCATTATACAACATGCCTCCATTAGCACCAGAGCAATAGGCCTCAGATCGTGTTTTCCCAAGTGAGAATGCGTCTCCTTCTGCTCTTCCAACACACTGTTCCACAATTAGAAGGAATGCATTTATCCACAGACAGTGACCTTCATCACTCCCTACTTAGCTAATTTCACACATGAAGATTACTCACATTTTCACAGAGGAAAAGTGTGACGAGGATCATGAAGACTCTAGTGTCAGGAGGCCTGTGGGACTAGATGGTAAATGGCGCAGGAAAGCTTATGCTGAATTGGAACAGGAATGACTTTATGTGTCCAAATAATACACTGACAAGCAGCCAGACTAATTGCACAAAACAAAACAACGGTTTCCTTTGTCCATTCAACCTAGACATGTGGATACACATCCTATTGTCAACAGCACAGGGCAGATACCAGGGTGTTAGTCATGGAATTTGACTGTCTTGAATGTAAGATTATTCATAAAACCCTGTAAAAAAATAAAAGCGTGTATAAAATACATTCAAAGAATAGTCACAATGGGAGTTTTTGCTGTATAGGCAAATCACACTGAATAATGCTTAATTCTGACTTTTGAATGGACAGTGATCCAGTGGACATTGAGACCCTGAGGAAGGCAGCAGCCAGTAAGGGAGGACTGCTCACTGATGAACTGAGGAGGAAAGTCTGGCCCAAACTGCTGAACATCAATGTGTATGATCTACCACATAAACCTGGTTAGTGGTTGACTACTAATAATATTGACTGGTTTGATGAATACTACATATTACTAATAACACTAACTAATTGTAATAATACATTTTATTTCTGTTGCAGGTCGAGATGTGAGGGAAAACCACAAGGACTACAACCAGGTAGTCCTGGATGTCAGGAGGTCTATGAAGCGGTTTCCTAAAGGTCTGTGTGAATGCTATCTCTAAAGATAGCAGCATAGCTCAGGCTGCAATTTATCAAACTGTACTCCCCGTACTTACAGCAACATGCAGATATCTGGCCAGGATTAATAATTAATGAGTTGAGTAAAAGCTGCACCAGAACATTTTTTTGTCACAAGATGCCTGTTTTGGCAGCCGAAATCATGAGGTTGTGATGGAACAGATAAAAAGTGTCCTATCTTTTCTATCTGAGAGGCCATTCAAGATTCAGTCCCAATGAATCATGGTATTGGCTATGTAAATGTTTGAAACAGTGGTGAACGAGGGAAAGCTGGACTCACAACATCAGCTCCTCAGTTTCATTGATATCTGTCTGTATACTAAGCTACTTCATAAATGTAAAGTTGTAGAATTTGACAGGTCTTCTTCCTACTGAAAGGTGCAAGAAAAGTTAGAATGATGACTATCAATGTTAATGTCTTTTTAGGTTGCACTTCCTAGAAGTTTATGCATATCTTGTTGAAAGCAGCTCATGTTTACCCTTTTATACCACAACAGAGCAGTGTTGGGCCTCTATATCAATGCATATCAATCTTCATATCAATGGCAAACACAGGCATGTCCCAGGTTGTTTCTTTGATGTGATAACCACTCTGTTCCTCGGCTTCTCTCAGGTATGCCAGCCACAGAGAGAGCCATACTTCAGGAGCAGCTCATTGACATCATCCTGGTGGTTTTGAAATGTAACCCTCAGCTCCACTACTACCAGGGCTATCACGATGTGGCCGTCACTCTGCTGCTGGTAGTCGGGGAGCGGATGGCCATTGCCATGCTGCACACGCTGTCCAAATATCACCTCAGGTAGTATATTTTTCCCTGTCGAACCAAATAATTTTATGTTAAGACATTAATCGTAATCAGTTTAAACTCGGATCCCATTAACCAGCCAAGTTCCAAGTAGTCATTCACTCATACCTCTATATTTTGTGTGTCTCTCTAGGGATTTCATGGATCCTACAATGGACAGCACTAAACACATTTTAAACTACCTGATGCCGATATTGGAACAGGTAGATACAGAACTACACGACTTCATGATCAGGTACATACACACAAACGCACCGTTTATGTCTTATGTCTCATTTCTTTAAACAAACAAAAAAAACCCTAAGCACTTGTAATGTTTTGTCACAGAAAGTGTTTTCAGTTGTTTTTTTGAAAGGGATGCAGCTCCAGTTTTTGGTGGCATGTAGCTCTTGTTTGTATTCAGTTTGAATTCACTTACTGTAAATTCCTTTGGACAAAACCATCTGTCAAAAGAAGGTAATGTAGTGTAAGTAAAAACCACTAGAGGGCATTAAAGGGTTGACTTTCACCTGTGAGCGTCACAGTGAAACAAAGGGGAGAGTGTTTTGTTGAATTGGACCTGAATTCAAAATTCAGCCTCAGTGGAGAATTCTATCGTCAGATGGTCCAACAGCTGCTTCAGAGGCTTTTCTCCCCCACCAACGTTCGCACAGTGTTAACCTTTGTGAGTAATCCTATAGTGTAATTAATCAAACAATGATATATTATTTGATTTTCAGTTTATTGAAACAGCAGCAACAAAAAATGCATTTTAAGATTGCAACCAGCTTGGTTAATGTTGGTGTGTGTGGCGAAGATTGGGATTTAAAATGTTTGCCAGTTAATGATTTGTCCTCTAAGGTATTTTGATATGCGTGTGTGTGTATGTGTGTGTGTGTGTGCGTCTGTGTCTCCAGTACCTCTGCTGTCTCGTTGCCTGTTCATAATTGATGCTGTGCTGGCAACCTCCAGATTTGCAGACTACTGTCAACTCACATACGCGCTCACACAATAACAAAAAGCATGGCACTCGGAGAAAAACGGCAGGATAAACAACACCCCACTTCAAAGTTTGGAAAGCTCTTTTTAGTGTGCACTTCCTCTCCCCCTCTCCCGCCTTCTTATCTCTGCCCTATCTCATGCTCTCACTTCTTTTTAGTTCCTTTATTTTCTCTCTTTCACTTCATTCTATTTCTCCGTCTCTCCCATTACACATGCTTCCTGCCCTTTGCTCCTTCTTTCTACCCCTCCCCCTCTCCATCACCACCGCCAGCTTCTTTTCACTTGTCACTCCCTTCTCCTTGTACTCATCCTTCTTCCTCCCCAAATGTTCCTATCCAATATTTATCAACAACCTCTCAGAGTTTCCAATTTACTTGAGACTCTGTCAAAAATAACTACAACGGACAAAGATATTAAGGGAGAGCGTGGGAGGGTTATAAACAGTTTGTGGAGGTAAAGAGAATGTAGTATGCTTTGACGTCTGTGGGGCTCTTTCTTTAGAAATTGGTGTTTAATGACCCTGTTTACGGGGATGAGCGGAGGAGTTCATTCTGGATCCTGGATAGAGTATGTGTGACAAAGCAACCTCAACTCCGAGGTCCACTCACTATCTTTTCCTGAGCTTCGTTGTGACCTATGTGTGGCACTTTGGTCAAAAATACATGTGAATCTTTTGGTATTTGGCTAAGGTTCGATGGATCACAGCTGTAGTATTTCACATTTCATTCAACCTACTATAAACTGTGTATATTTATATATATTTCTGCACGCCACTTTCCAAAGTGTACCATTTAGTTTTCAAAATGATTTCCTACCTTCCAAGCAGACATTAGTTTTCATTCATTTCATACAATATGAAAATCAAGTTGCAGAGACTTTCTCCATGTGATGGATTATCTTTGTCAAACAGGTTTTAAGTATTTGCAAGACATTTTTTATACCTAATAAACTGAAATTTAGGAAATCAGTATTGTGTATTTTTTTATATGGTTCTTATTGGCAAGTTTATTTTTAGGATTATTTTAGTTAACTCTGATCTTGTGAGTTATTTTCTGTTTTATGTTGTTAGACTTTTTAATCTCAGTGAGGCTTTTAAGGTTAAATAAAGGTTACATTAAAAAACAAAGGCAAGGTTATTTGTATAGCACTTTTCAACAACAAGGCAATTCAGAGTGCTTTCCATAAGACATAAAAAAGGCACTAAGACAAGACATAACACAAACACAAGGCAATATTTTAAAAAATACATATGAATAGGTTTTAAAAATACAATAGAATGTAGAAAAAATGGAAAAATAAAGTATGTCAGACTTTCTTTTAACATTAGTGGCTCCTTCCTTTGTGTTTTCTCTTAGAGCGGAGGTGGGAACCATCTTTGCACTGTCCTGGCTCATCACGTGGTACGGCCACGTCCTGCCAGAGTTCAAACACACCCTGAGACTCTATGACTTCTTCCTGGCCTCCCATCCACTGATGCCCATCTACCTCGCCGCTACGGTAAGAGGGCTTGAACGCCAGGGGAAAATGAGTGAAAGCCAGTGAGATTGTCTTTGTCAGTAATCCAGGACGCTCACACGCACACACACACACAGTAAGGCCGAGCACTGTGAAGTCACTGGACTAGTTAATTAGATACCTGTACCTCCTAATGAACAGATGAGAGAGAGAGAGTGAAAGAAGGGTACACAGGAAAGGAGGGACAGGAAGAGATAAAAGGAGAAAAAGAGGGAAAAGGATGACAAGGAGTACCTGACTGATGTTTTAGGGAAAAGGAAAGAGAGATTACAAAGGAAAAACATTCTTATATTTCAGACTTTTTTTCACTTGCTTCACTCTGGAACAGCCTCTTGGATGCTTTTACCTGACTGTCTTGGCATGTATGTTTACTGCTGGAACATATATGTGTGTGTGTTTGTAGAATTTATTCTGTATGTGTATCCTTTTGTTTTCTAAGGTATTTACTTGTGTGTGTGTGTGTGTGTGTGTGTAAGGAAGCTTTTTTTAACTGAAGGGTTTTGTGCACGTTGATTAATGTGTGTGTGTGTGTGTGTGTGTGTGTGTGTGTGTGTGTGTGTGTGTGTGTGTGTGTGTGTGTGTGTGTGTGTGTGTGTGTGTGTGTATAGGGGCTGGGCAGAGGGAGACTTCTGTTTGAAGTGTGTGTGAAACAACAAAGCAGAATGTAGTTCATGTTTCCTCCAAGGCTGCGTTCAGCTCACAGCATGGGGGGGTTAACTCTTCATCTGCCTATTTCACCGCTCAGCACTCATTCTGCCTCACTAGCAGCGATGAAACCAGCCAAATATACAACATGTAGAATCGGATTCATGTTAAACCACAGCGAACAGCTTCAGGGTTAACAGTTTTAACTCCTCCTCTCCCCGTCAGATTGTGCTGCACAGAGAGAAGGAGGTGAAGCAGACAGAATGTGACATGGCCATGGTCCACCACCTCCTCTCCCGCATCCCCCCGGACCTCCCATACGAACTTCTTATTGGCCAGGCTCAGGAGCTGTTCGACCAGTATCCTCCTTCTTTACTGGCCAAACGGGCAGCGCTGCAGTCTCGCAAGAGGTGAGGCAGTTGCAACTGAAAATAGTTAATGATATTAAAAACATTTGGAGATGGTGTGTATTGACTGCGGATAGCGTGATGTAATTTCCTCAGAATCCAAGAGGGGATGCTGTAAAACACATCTAGACTGAGTGATGCTGCTGACACACACGTTTAGTGTGTGTGTGTGTGTGTGTGTCTGTGTGTGTGTGACCGTTTTCCCACTTTTTTTATGGAGGAGAGACATTAGAGACTCAACTATTCTCTCGCTGTGTGTATCCATCTCTTTCTCTCCCCGCAAGCGTCCTTCAGTGTTACAGTCATTGTTCAGGAGAGGAAGTGACATCACTGACACAAGGCCTTGACTGACTGATACTGAAAGATACTGATATCCAATAATGCATTACACCCTTGGCTTCCTAGACACACGAGCAACTGAGTTAGCAGTTTTTTTCCAAATTGTCTCTCACACATTTTCCCTCACCTGCCTTCATCTATCAGTTTATCGTTCAGTCCATCTCTTCATGTCATTCCATCTGTCCATGTTTCACCTGAGACCTGACTCTGTTCTCCATCACTGACTAACTCTTCCACTCCATCCTCTTCCTCTGTTTTTTTCTCTCCAGTCTGTCCATAAGCACCTTTAAGGCATTTCAGCTCTCCACCCTCCACCAGAGACCAGACTCGGTGCTCCAACGCCTCACCAAGGCCCAGGACTCCACCACCTCCAGATATGGTAGAAATAATAACTGTAATCTTATCAAAATGTGAATTCTTGTTAGAAACCCTTTGAAGTGGGGGGAAAAATTAATATTGACTGTGAGATTGTAAGAACAGCCATTTCTACCCAACCAAAATTGTGATGGAACCACAGTTCCTTGCATGTTTTTTGATGCTTTACATGAGAACACTGTTGTTCAAAACAAGGCAACAATAAATATGTCATCCCCCCCACTAACGCGGCCCCCCTTTGGGCCAATCAATAACAAGTAAACAAATGTTGTAGCACCCCCGTCAGACCAATCAAGTGCACATTTAAATATGCCAGAACAAAACAAAGAGATGCATTATTCCCGTAGGTTTTGTTGGAATCTGATCAGCCGTGTCTGACATTGTTTGTGATGTACAGCGAATCAAAAATATGTTGTAGCGTTCCCCTCAGGCCAAACAGTGTAATATTAAAAATGATGCACGCTATTCCCTGCAGTTTCATCAAAATTCAATTAACAGCATCCGAGCTGAAGAACATAACGGACAGACAAAGAGCTGATCCGTAGCAACTCCTGACTTCACTTTGGCAGACAATGAATGCGAGTCAGTAAGCCTGACAGACAAACTGGCATCCAAATGCTAAACCAGTGATGTATATTGGCTGACTAGAGGACTTTAAAGTTACAGTATTTGAGCATTTTATTTTATTAATTGTCTGATACTATATGGATGGCATTTTTTTTAAGTAATAGCCATTCAGTCTATTAGCATTTTCCATTTGCTGATCAAGGCTGTGAGATACAGTTGAAAGGGGGAAAAGTAGATCATGAGTTAAGACAATTAAAAAAAAAAAAAAAATGTAATAAACTAAACAAGAACAATAACAAAAAAATGAACGTGATGCAGAATTTACCAGCTGAAAATCTTGTCTTTGCTTAACGTCTTACCTTGCTGCAGTGATGTAGAAGTGTACTCAGTACTCTGTGACATCACACACTCTCCTCAGGACAGTCTTCTGACCACACCCAAACTGCCCCAGTCAATAACACTGGATGTAGTCAGAGATGCAACAGACTTAAAACTTTCAACTAGGGAGGGCAGTGTAACAACATGACCCAATGAATCCTCTCAGCCTACAGTTTGTTTGTTGTGCCATAAACAGATGCACAGTTGCTGCCCTCCTGTTCCCTCTCTAACAGAGTAGCCACTCAAGTCATGTTTGCTTTTCCTGGTGGTCAACAAATGTGTAATTTCAACTGGAACTTTGAGTCCTGTATTATTAAAGTGCATTTGCCACTCACAGTTTATTTATTTATACTTACAGGTAGCTAAAACTAATGCAATCTAATATCACAGCCCTGCAAGAAATTCAGCCTTCATGAAGGTCATAATAATGTTTTTGTTGAGAGGTGTTGATCCAGCTTTAGGGTGGAGTTGTGTCTAATATTTAGTCTATCCTCATTGATATAAATGGGGTGAACTAAATATTTAAAATATCTCTCAGTGTAATACAGCAAAGATCAACAGCACCACAAAAAGTTGAACACCTCCCTAAAGCTGATTCAATAAAAAAGTGAACAGTAAAACCTTCATGAAGGTAGAATTTATTGCAGGGCCTGAATTAGACTGCATAGGTTTTACTTAAGCCTAGTTTGCCCTCTTGTTAAAGCTGGAGTGTGGGACTTTTGTCCTTGTGTCGCCCCTAGTGAGAGTAAAGGGGGCGTTCGGCTGTGTTTGCCTGACACAGGCATGCAGCACGCTCTCATGGCACCCCGAATGACAGGCATACAGAGAGGGCCAGTAAAAATGGATATGTTCTGACGGTCCACCAGCCCACCGGGATTTGTCGCAGTATGCCCGATGGCCAATACACCATCGGCCGTAACCTGCTGTTGCTGCTGTAAAATGGTGGATAAATTATTTTGAGCGTCACACAACCCCAACGAAATGACTCATTTCATTATCAGAATTTGATCCATTCGGTCCGATAACATTTGGAAGTCTAGAAGAGCCGCACGATTAATGGCCAAATGGCCAGTGCGGGAATGTCGCGCCCGACTTGAGATTTAAAAACTCCATATACTGTGAAATACAGAGAGATTTATCTGGCGGTGATAAGCTTAATCAGCATTGTGTGAACTCGTTTGGCAAGAGCTTGAAAGTAATGGACATTCATTTATATCTAAAAGTTCCGCACTGCAGGTTTAATTAAAGTGAGAGTATTGCTGTTAGTGGAGCAGGATAATACTTAATGTATTGTGATGCTTCTGCCTCCTCCATGTCTCTGCTCCTAGTGTTTTGACATTCCTTGACCTCCTTTTTGGTTTTCATCCCAGTAACAAAATGCAACTTGATCCTCCTTTGGTTCAGCTTGGAGCTCTGTGGAGCCTCTTGACCCCTTCATGTCTCTGCCCCTCAAAGTCTGACCCCCCCTCCTCCTCCTCCTTGTTCTATGCTCGCAGCCTCTCGACACTCTGGCCTGGAAGCAGCTTTGCCCCGGGACGGAGGCCAGCTGTGGGGGAAGGGGAACAGGATGGTGAAGATGGCAGTGTGGGGGCTGTCCGCCACGCTCGGGGCGGCCGTGTTCGCCGTGGCCCAGACGGCCATGGACTGGGGACCCGAGGTGTTACTACAACTGTTCTGATGTGGCGGTGGGGATTTAGACTGTTAGACACGCACATTGACACATGGTGACAGCAGACACTATCTGCTCTTCACATGGATAAACAATATATAAAAACACACATACACAAACACAGACTTTGAAGACTTGAAGCTCGTTTCTCCTGTTGAGAGGGGGCAACGGAGAAAAGCAGGAGGTCAGTTATCTTGGTGCCAAACAGGTTGTTGCTACTCAACCACGATGAACATATGTTGACTAGTAGAGCCTCAGGATGTGTGTGCATGTGTGTTGTATGTTTCTGAGCGTGCATGCCAGACCTCCTACCACATGTAAGACACTAACACATCTTGCTTTTTCAGGCTGTTGGTAACACATTACCACCGTTTTTACCATTTTTCATGCGTGTCTCAGTATGTTTCCTGTTTGCTGATAATTTTTCTGATTACTTGTTTTTAGGCTGTCATGCTTGTTACGCTGCAATTCTGTCGATAGTGTTTTTAGTGCGCCTGTTGGATCAGCAGCCATATCTAAGAGCCAAAAGTGCCCCTAGCCAGCACGATGACACATGAATACAAATTATTAAAGAGCGGTGTTTTCTGCTGAAAGCTTCCAGTTACGAGCGAAGACGGAGAGCAGGAGAGTAAATGTGAGAAAGAGGGGAGGATGGAAGGAGAGATTTTGCCTGTGAGCCACTGATATTAATTGTTTTACTCCAGGTGTCAGCGAGTTACATTTACAGTAGAGGAGCTGTTGCTGCCCCAAAAGTGAACATTGCACACAGTTAGCATGCAGAAAAGCAGCACTCATGCAAGCAACGAGCCTGTTGCAGATGCATTTTGCAAGAGGTATTGAAACACATCTTTTTTTAATACGTTATTTTTATATTTTCTGTAGCAGTTTTCTGGCTGTTGTGGCCCACCAGTGCTGAATAAGTATGGGGAAGACACCAGTACTTTTACATTCTTAAAATATTTACCAGGTTTGCGCCAACATCCACCCTGAACAGCCGTCAACAGAGCTACAGTGCATGTACTCTGTTCTCCTCAACATCATATTCCTCTTCAGCATTTACAGCTGTGCTTAAAAATAATTCTACTGCTACATTTAGGGGGGCAATCGGAGATTTTTAACATATTTCATAGAGGAAATTGTGATTTTATTTTTTTTTATAATTGGAAGAAGAAAACTACCTGCATCTCCTTTGACAGCACCTGACATAGATATTGTTGGGATATTTGTTTGACCAGAAACATAATCACAGAGTTTCATAGGCTGAATGGTATATTAATAATACAGGCTGTTACCAACTGAGGTACATACATATGTAAAGAATGTAGGGGTTTCTCCAGACAGCAATGGTATGCTCTGTGTGTCGACTTATATTCTGAAATATTTATCACCTTTTACTAGCATGTAGCCCAGCTGCATCTGTTAACACAACATCACTGTAGTCACAACACTCTCCTCCCTGCGCTTCCTCTATCATCAGATTTATGGAGAACATCTTCACACAGCTGCATGTACAGTCTGCACTGTTGAGTTTAGTTGCTTTGGAGCGTATGAATTCAACTGGTACATAGTCTGTTGTGTGCAAAATTACAGTTCACAAGAGTACGGTTCATCAACAGTAAGCACCAGAAGAAATTGATTGGTACATATAGGACAAACAAGGGTAGTTTGGCTGTAAATTTGTTGTACAAACACAGAGAGCTCCAGAAAGTCACATTTCTAGCTTTCAGGGCAATCTGGGCCTATTAGGACGAGGATTGTGGAATAGTTAACAAACCAGTCAGTTAATCTGTCACTTGATTAGTTAGATTCAGACATTCTTCAGAAAATGTGATAATCAGTCAGTTAATTTATTAGGCCATCAGTAAATCAATCAGTGGCCTGTAACTCAGGTAGTCGACTGATCTGTAGACCAGTTAGCAGCTCGATACGTGAGCGATTCAGACATCCAGTCAGTTAGTAACCTGCACTGATTGCTTGAATCACCTCTCAGATTTCAGTTTTACAAGTAGTACATCACATGAAACAATACATGTGTCTGTCTTTGTTTTTAAAATGCATTAATTGTGTGTGCTTGTGTGAATGTGGGTATGTGTGTGTGAGAGATGGAAAATATTAGCTTTAAGTCAGTTTCTTTTTTTCTTTCTTTTTAACTTTCTGGGCATCTTTTTTATTTATTATTTTTTGTTTTGGCACTCTCAGTGCCTAGTTATTAAATGTCAACAGTCTGATAATTTATTTTAAGAGCAACAATCTGATTGGCTATTTATTTAACGGGTAAACATTTAATTGACTTCATCATAATGAATATTATCACCAATCTGAGTGTTCATATTGTTTAAGGTAATCTAATTATCTGTCAGTTGAAATACTGTAGGTGGTCAGTTTTTATGGATCAGGTCAGAAGTTAAAGGTTTGGCTCGTGCTGATTCACTGCTTTCAAAATTAAAATAATAAATCAAGAAAAAGGGAACATTTTCTGTTATGATCTGCATGGTTGCTCTTACCACACAAACAGTTTATGCTGCAGTGAAGTTAATTTTGTAACCACTGGGTGTACTTTTAAATTGACTGTATGTACTGTAACTGTGCATCTATGATGCTTGGATACGGTTGATTGATATAAAACAATTTTATCAATGAAAAAAACATATGTAATCTTCTTTGCTTGCGATCAGTCGGCTGCTTAAGACATTAATATGCAGGGAGAAACTCCTGACCTGATCTTCAAACATTAGCCAAGATGCTGAGTAGTGTGTTTGTGCCATACACACACACACACACCACACACCACATAGACGTATACAGGGAGAGAGTGGTAGTGGTGCCAGATCCTAATGAGGATTTAATTCTTGCCCCTGGCTCTTGGCATGCTTAAGACACCATTTCCTATCTTTTTTTATATCCTCACATTCACAGTGAAACACCTACATCGACACCTGCACTGGTTTCAGTTTGGCAGATGCCTCAGCTGAAAAATGATAGAAGCCTAATAAATACTTGGTATGAATGAAAGCAAAATAAATAATGTATAAGAAGGAAGAGCGATGCTGGAGATGTTGATCCCATATCTAAATATGACTCACAGTTTTCAGGGCCATGAAATTCATGAAAATCACCATGTAAACTTGTTGTTATAGAAGAAATAGAAGATACATAATATCATTTGACTGCAGTGCAATTATTTACTTTTATCGATTAGCTCTGTTGAAAGTACCTTAACTATTTCACAGTTGAATCATTTGTTATCACTGCTTTTAATGCTTTTTAGTTTCATGTTATTAGCCTTTTTCATCTCACTTGATATCAGCTCACATCTGCAAGGATTTTGGGGCTATTTTGCACTCCACCCACTAATCATTCTATTAAATGTATTTGCCAAAGACACAAACAAAGTCCCATAGATGATTCATTGTAAAAAAAGGTGTATCAATTTGACTATTACGATCGGTATTTATGATGATTATGAAACAAGTGATGCATCTTTTGAAACACAGAAATTTGCAAACCAAATCATTTTGCTGCTGTTGACTGATAAGTGACAAGAGTAAAACTGGCTAACGTGACAGCTGTTCACTGAGTCTAATTCAAAGAAATCAACGCTCTCTGTAAACCAAAATATCTTGTTTTCATGCCAAATTATGAATTCTCTGTAGGGTGATGAAGAGCCGGAAGTTGAACTCCCAGTGAGGTTGCGTTGAGCCTCTCTTGACATCTCTGTCATCCCCTCAGGTCCAAAATTTTCCCAAAAGACTTAATCACACCAAATGCTTTTTTACAAATGTAAGCCTTTAGTTGTGTGTGTGTATACAATACATGAGTTATGTGGACATTTTAATGCATGGTTCTCATGGTGGTTCTTAAACCCTTGGTACAAACTGTATCCTTGAACATATCAGGTTATTTGCACCTTGCACTTGTAGTACTATGATGTGTTTCACATACAGATGAAGCGGTTTTTGTGTATGAAGTAGAGCGGTGAATAAATGATGAAGAAAACACTTCTTGTCACCTGTTTTTTTTGTGGCAATTTTGAACATAAGTACTTAGAAAACAGCTGCTTGGACTGACCTTATGTTTTCACTGCAGACTATACTTTTGAGGACAGCAATTTGAAGAATCCAGCTGCTGTGTTTACATCTGTGCAGTTCTAAAGAAAACAGAAAGGAGCACCCTCTTCCTTTGTGTGTGTGTTTTTGTTTGTACTGTACAGCTGTTGTCTTTTCATAGGCTCTGTTAAACTGGCGTCCTTGGAGAAATTAGGTCAGAAATGTGTTTTTTCTTTGTGTGTGTGGAGAGGACAAGGCTGCGCATCTGTCCGTCTGACCCCCAGGGAGATGAGACGTTAGAGAGCACAGGGGCAAATCAGACACATGAGGTGAGGCAGAAAAGGCGAGGGTTAAAGAGGAATGAGGGATGAGATGAGTGATAAGCAAAAGGAAAGATGTAGCAAAAAGACATCTGTTGGATGTGTTCGTGGCGGTGGAGAGGTAGCCGAGGTCTGCAAGAACATGGAGTCACTTGAGGATTTTAAATTAGCTGTAGTGGAGGTGAGAGCGGGTCTGATCAGGAGTTGAGAGCAGATGTGGTTTGAATTTATGCACAGAGATGGCTAGATGTGTTATGGCCCTAATTTCAACACTAACCAATGACCTCAACCACACGCAAACACACACACACACACACACACTTTTCTGCTTGTAGGCGCTCACCCTAAACAGCACTGAAGATTGTTCATATCTGATCCTCTGTTGGTAAATAAAACCTTTGATTCTGGCTTTCTGTGAGGTTGCATAAGCCCCAAAAACAACGTGTGTGTGTGTTTCTATTCATGAACCGTGTGTGTACTTTAACTTAGAGCACGCAATTGAAGCACACAAAGGAGCAGAGTGGAGGTTGGTGAACAAAATAGGTACTATTATGTATGTGTGAGTGTGTGCAAGCAGAATAAAATACTGCATTCCTACGTGTGTGTGTGTGCGTGTGTGTGAAACATTGGGCAGGCTGGGGACAACAGCTGCTCCAGGGGTCTGTCTGATGTTTTCTTTTTTCCCTTGTGACACACACACAAACTCACGCAGCCTCGTTGCTACCAATAACAGGAGCAGCAGCACCTCGACTTTCACTGCTGAGCTGCAACAAAATGACTTTACTTTAATTCATTCAGGGGATTTACTTATACAAATAAAATAAGCTCTTCATGAGGCCTGTTTTGTTTATTTTTTATGAATTGATCGAGTTGATCTTGTCCCCCTGCGGTAACCCTGGAACTGTGCCAAACCTTTAATTAATAGGCTACATGGTAATGTTTCAAAAATGCATTAAAATCAATGGTAATTATCTTGAGAAAAGTGACATTCGGGGCAATGACAGTATTCGCTAAGCTAGACCCTGATTAACTGAAATGTATCACATTAATATCCCTTGTGCTTCACTGAAAACAGACAAGAAAGGAAGCTTGAGTGTGGAGATCCCTTCTTGAGAATATACTTACCTCAAAGTTCACTTACTAGTTTTTTCTGGAGCTGAAAACCAGTCCCCCGCTGAAAAACCATCTCCGAATGGTTCCGTGATCAGTCTTTGAAGAAGACTCTGATATACAGTCGGAAGCTCAGTAAAAAGCTATTTAAGTGAGCCTTGGGTTTTATTACAGATAAAAATGGGAGGATTTTATGCAACAGATGTCCCCATCTGAACTTGAATCTGGGCTGTTGTGAGCATGTGTAGTCAAAAATATCCTAATCATCTTTGTGTTTGACTATTCTCATTTTCACCAAGCATTCTGTATTTACAACAAATTGTTGCACATATCTGTTTTACAGAGTAATAATGTAATTTTCAATGAGTTGTTAAACATGCATTCATTGATTTTTTTTGGTCATTTGGGGGCAACAGAAACAATCTGTAAACACAACCTTGACACATAATCACCTCATAAGGTTGGTGTGGTGAGCTTATTCGCAAACAGTTACCTATTTACACATACACCAGACATGGAGCAACATTCATCTTGAGTCATGTTTGTATCCACTGAATGAATGTCCAATATTCACTCTTTTCTATCTCTGTTTTGGTCCCCACCAACTCCTGAATGACATATCTGGCTCTACGGCCGCTAATGTTGTATGTTCACCAGCTAGCTGTTAACTGTGTATTTTTGGCGTTAAGCAGGTAGCATAGCGTCAGTTTTTAGAGATGCCTCCTGTGGCTGAAAACAACACTGATGAGAGTCAGTGAGAGTGAACCAAAACAGTAAAGTTGTAGACCGCAAAACCAAAACAATGAGCTGAAAGATGCTAAAATGCTCTGTAGAGCTGAGGGGATACTGTATTTTTCTGTGGGTTCTTTACTGCAAGCGACCACATTCATATACAATTAGCGATCCATTGTTAATGAAACATATAGCTGCTTTAAGTATTTCAACAAATCAAAGATCTTATAAAAATTGTTTTTTATCTTCAATAAATGTTCCTATTCTGCCTTGAGAGAGTGTTGCACTTCTTTTTATCAGATCAACAAATCAAAGACTGGCAGAACACTGATACACTTGAACATTTCGGCCACATCACATGTAATTTAAAGTGAAGCTGCATCGATCACAAAGGTTTATGAAGCTGGATTTGTGCCGAGCCACAGTCAGACACACATGCATACTACGCGCACAAACTCTCTTTGTCTGCAGCCCTTTTTCCTACTCTATCCTCCCCTCCCTCCCACTCAGCCCTTCACTCTGTCATGGATCAGAGAACATGTCCCAAAGTGCTTTACAGGCAACACACGTGCAGCATGTCCCTGCATGCTGATGTGGCTTTACAGCTTCAACCTTGTGCACTATACAGAATGTGTGTGTGAACATCCAGCAGTGACTGTGTGAAGGTAGATGTGTGGCCCTACATGCTCTGACAGTGTGCGTGACTGTTTCATATGGAGCAACTGCTCATGTTACCTTGAACAACCATGAGAATAAGATGTGTGTCAACATGCTTTTAGATTTAGATACTCGATGATGGGTAAAAAAAAAAAAAAAAAAGAGGTTGAGAGAGTGAAGTGAAACATAAATCATTTTACATAATATACAAATATAATACAAATATAATATAAGTAATTTCTCAGCAGTCGAAGATGAAGGTAATGAAAATGTTGTGATGTCATTCTGTAAAATTAATTGTCCTCTAAGCTTAAATCATAATTCATGTTTATTACAACTTTGGTCTTATTTTTTGTAGTTTTGACCATCATTTCTATTCGTTATGATTTACTAACCGAAGTTTATGCTGGGAATATGACATCACCACAATCAAGACCAACGGGGAAAGAAATGAGAAGACCGACAATCAAACAGGTTGTAAACAAATTAACAGTTTAGCTAAACCACTTTATTTGGAGGTAAAACTGAATATAAGCACACTTGACAAACATAATCCCTCATTGTACTCATCGTAACTTTTACTCATAGGAATGAGAGCCAAGAGATTAAAGAAAGCTTTACTGTTATTGCAGTTTCAGCTACAAACAGGTGGATTGTTGTCAAGGGATACAGCTATACTAGCACAGCAGTGCTTTGAGCTAAACGCTAACGTCAGCATGCTAACAAACTCACAATGACAATGCTAACATGCTGACGTCAAGCAGGTGTAATGTGTAGCATGTTCACCTCCTCACTTTAGTATTATTAACATGCTAACATTTGCTAATTATTACAAAAACACAAAATACAGCTGGCTGATGGGAATGTTATTAGTTCTTTAGGTACTTGGTCGTAAACCAAAGTCAGAGGATTACCAAATTACAATTGAAATTCATCCTGAAGGGACACTGAATGTCTATAAAAAAATTTCATGGTAATCCATCCAATAGTCATCGAGACATTTTACTCATAGCTGCGTTAAGAGGAAAACTAATTTTGTACTAATCCATCTGGTAAATGTGGAGGTATTTCACTAGATGAATGAAAATTTTGGCCCATAATGAAGGGGCTGGAGGAAAAGTCAAGGGATCACCAAAGTTGTTAGGATTCATCCTCTTAGTACCAGTCTATACCAAATTCCACGGTGGTTCATCCAATATTTGTTGCAACATTTAAAAGCCAAAAGCATCAATCTCATGGTGGCACTAGATCAAAAGTCAGTCAATCACCAAACTCAGTAGGATTCATCCTCAGGGGATCATGAATGTCTGTGCATAAATTCATGGCAATCTGTCCAGTAGTTGAGATATTTCAGTCTGGATCAAAGCGGTGGACAGACGCACCAGCATTGGCATCCATAGAGCCATGTGAGCTAAAAATTGTTAAAAATGATGGCCAAAAGTACAAAAGTATGACCAAAGTTGTAATAAACCAAAGTTAAAGGTATTAGAAGCATCCAGAGTGACTTTACAACAGGTGTGAACCTTTTAAACTTGTACGCTTCATATTGCTTTCACCCTCTAACACAGCAAAGATAGTGTCATATAACTGTGAATCTCTGATAACCCTGGGGCCTCATTAACCTAAAGCAAGCCTGGTCCATACAGCTCTATTAATACCCGTCTGTATGTGCCTGTCTGTTCATTTGTATAGACACTTGGGATTGACCTCTGTGCCTTTCACACATGACCTCTCGTCTTCTCGGTCTCTCACTCCCATTGGTCCCAACCTGTCCTGACCTCACCTCTGTTTCCATGGACACCAGAGGAATTAGGAAGTGCCCCAGTGTGTCACATCTCTCTGAAGAGGTTGAGATAGTTTGGCTCTCTGGGTTTATACAGGCTGTTCGAACAGTCTCGAGGCAGTGAAAAGATCTTTTCAGAAACTCTGATAATGGGGCTCTGTGTCACCAAATATTTATAACTTTCTAAAACTGACAATCTGACAGTCGTGCCCACTTTTCACAGTGATTAGCTGGGAGCACAAATGCGAAAGTATCCAGAGCTCCAAGCACTCTGCAAATTTTTGTATTCCCATCATTCTAATTTTTGGTGGCCTATTTAATGATCCTTTGCGCCAACAAATACTCCATTTAAAATTCATTAAGTGACAGATTTGATGATATTTGAACCTCAAGTTGGAACACAGAGGAAGAGCAGGAAAGATTAAAAGGCAATTTAATTTTGCCTTGATTAAAAAACATTGTTTGCAACAGGTGAGCAGTCTGCAAACAAGTCCAAAACAGGAGCATGCAGGGGAAAAAAACCCAAAACAATACACAACAAAGTGGTAAACGTGAACTGTTGGTAGACCGGTAAATATACTGGATGCTTGATTAGGGGAACGAGGGTCAGATGTGCAGGCAGGTGATGATCATGTGACTGGGGAATGGCAGAACAGACTTTACATACACATTTCGACATATCACGGTGTAGTCACACCAAAATTTGTTTTCCATTCACGTCTCTGTGGAACGGGGCAAGACATATTTGCTCCTGGTTGCGTATAGACCTGCCCCCTTTGCTTTCTGTCTGATTGAACTTTGACTCATGAAAACTGTGAGGCTCTCCATCGTCCAGCTGGTTCGAGAGAGGGAGAGGGCAATAACACAACCAGCAGAGAGGAGGAGATGGTGCTTGACTTGTTTGAATGCAAGAAAAGTGACAGAGGTTAACGGCAGTGAAATGTTTTGATAAAACACTGTATAATCATTTTGTGGAAAGTTGCTGACAGCACGCTAGCCAGGCAAGCTTCCACAATATATGTTTACACCCTTACCTACACTATTTCCTGTCATCCTGCTCTTGGCCACAACTAATGATGGTTGAATTCCAATTAGCTGCTTCAGTTTCAGGTTCTGGTATTGTGCATGCAGGCTCACTGTCATACTGTCACGGCTTAATGGGACACTATAAGATAACGGAGACATTGTTATTGTTATTAGTAACATCTGTGATTTTCCCACAATGACAAGTCAAAATGTCGGCTGTAAAAAACTCCTACTGCTGGATGATCAGGGAATGCTAGAGCGAAAGATATAGTAAATGGGAGAAAGAAGATGAAAAAGATGGTGATGTTGTCATGACACACAATGAAGAACAGCTTCTCGACCCACCTTCAAAGTCGGCTTTGTCAGCATGGCAAACAGTAAATTGTCCAACCTTGTTGTAAGAGAATAAATCTTCACATTTGGACCGAAAAGGATAAAACCAAATAAGTTAAGATATAATATACCTTACTGTAGCATTTCAGTTGGTGAAGCAAACATAGATAGAAAGATATATAGATCAACAGAGGTAGATAACAAATAAAATAATAAATAATCTAGCAAGAAACTGACCTACACTAAAAACAAGAGCTATACTCTAGATATATACAACAGTACTGCCCGGTAATATGCTACCGAATACATGTTTAGTGCAAGAACTACAAGAAACTGTACATTTTCTTGTATTGACGACAAGTTGCTTCATTGGAATTGAAAAGATTCCAATGAAGACATTTATTATAATCATTTTACAACACAAGGTTGTATAACGAAATGCAACAAAATGTAGTCCCTTTATGCTACTCACAAAAACAGAAATTATGTAAATGGATTAATAAATAATAAGTCATAAAAATAAAACTATTTTTATATTGGAGTGCGGAGGATGAATTGAGGAGTCTCACAGCCTGAGGAAAGAAGCTGCTCTGTAGTCTGTTGGTACAACAGCGGATACTTCTGTATCTCTTGCCAGACAGCAGCAGGGTGAACAGGCTGTGGTTACCGATATCACTGATGCTCGGTAGATGGGTACCGATGATGTTCTGGGCGGTTTTAATCACTTGCTGCAGAGCCTTACTGTCTTGGGCTGTTCACATCTCATGCCAATTTGGGATGTTTCCAGTTAATATACGGTGAATCTATATGTATACACAAATATATCATATACATACACACATATTCTATGACTTTACAAAGGCTTATAACAGATTCTCCAGTGCAATATACACCTGAGACTCATTAATGTGTGGAAGAAACTCTTCAGAGTATTTTCCAACTTGTGGGTTTGTTGTGTGAAAAAGTTATTTTCCGACTAGTTTCACAGTGTTTCATGGCAGCTGATGCTTGCTGACTGATTTCACAGTTTGACAATTGGGTCAAAGTTTCTTCCCTTTTCACCACTGACTAATTTAAGATGCGTCATAACTAAATCGTGATGTCTTGTTAATCTTTCAAACTGTCAGTAGTTCCGGTCTGTTCAGCTTCCATCCATTATATCAGTCTCACATAATCTAATTTACACACACACACACACACTGTAGAGAGGAGGCTAACAAGAGACGGCGAGTAAATTTTACGCTTGAATTGGATCTGTCGGTGTCAAGTGCGCGCACGCTGCTGGAGAAGCACATCTTTGGAGGCTGTGAAACAAGTTTTATGGCGGGAACGGATCAATCTGTCTTAAGTCACAGGGATCTATCTCATGTCCTTCGTTTGAAAATGCCCAGCAGAAAAATGCGTAGAGCTGGCAAATGTCAACAAGCGTTCCATGTGTGTCTGTGTGGGTGTTTGTGGATGTACTTCTACCACAGTGAGGACCAACAGGGTGACTGAGTGTGTGTCTTTTCCTGTGTGTGTGTGTGTGTGTGTACAAGTGTGGGTGTGTGTGAGAAATATGAATTTGTTGGTAAATGTCAAGAAGTTGGCAGTGTAATGGCTGGGCTGACAGATGATCCATAAAGCTATAAAGTGATTGGTTGGGGGATTCTCATTCATTCTAATGCAACTGTCATAGTGACAGAGCGTGTGTGTGTGTGTGTGTGTGTGTGTGAGTAGCTTGTGTGAGATAGGGGGAAGCAGTTGCATGTGTAGTTGCAGTTTAATTGTCACTTTCTTCTTTCAGCTCTTCACTGTAACTTCTGCTCAGCCTGAGGATCGCTGAGAAGCTTTTAGAGTATGTCCCTTCAAATAAAACCTTTATACTTCTTCCTATAGTCCGCCTTGTTTCCAAAAAGGCATACATGAACTCATTTCTGTTGGAAAAACTTTGCTTTAATAACATACTATATGAATTTAGAATGTATGTTTGGCATCTAGGCTCTGTGCTTGTCACTTCCCACAAAGGAACACCAGGCTCGGTACAGCAGGGAGCGGGGAGTGATGAAATGAAGTAGGGTAACGTAGAAATACCATATAAACAGCAGCAGTGGTGGCAGAAGTAGCAGCAAGTGTCAGCAAAGCTTTCAGGTGTCTGAATGGTGTGTCTGTCTTAACTAATTAAGTTTTTGGTAAGTGTTGTGATAGTTTTGGTATTTATTCGCGGATGTTACGTCAGTATTGAGTGTGCATTTGTTTTTGTCAATTTGACTATACTTCAACAAATAAAAATAATATTCAATAAAACCCTCCTTCCTACAGCCTAACATATTGATACAGAGGGATTTTTTGGCTGTTTTTGATTTTGGCTCATTGTTCACAGATATCACAAATATCGAGTTTGTTATGCATGTGAAATGCCTGATGAAGGTCGCTTGAATGAAAAGTAGCTATTCAATACATTTACCATAAGTGCTGAGCGGGTGCAGGAGTCTTTTTTTGTTTGAACTATTCATTTATCTCCTACACACCTGTCTGGTTAGACTACAGGTGTGCAAAGAGTGTGCAAGTGTGTTATGTTATAACACTTTATCTTTCAAGATAAAAAAAACCAAACTTAGGTACAGTATAAACAAGTATCATCCTAAAAGTGAGAAAATATATATGTTGGCACAACTTTGCAGGTAAGATTGGCTGATTAGTAAAAGATATTCCTGGCTTGTTTATATAATAGGTACAATAATTAACAAATTTATTGATCAAATCAAGGAGATATTAATGCAGCGTTAGTGCTCCTCCCTTAAGATTTCTTTATAATAGCTCAGCTATTATCAAGAAGTTGATTTGCATGTGTTTTATGAATCTACAAGCTGTACAATGAAAACTATCCTTACATATATTTGTTCCTTGTATGATGCAGAATCAATCAGAATCAACCAATTACTTTGGTTCCAAATCTGATGTCATATTTTAAAGGGTTTGTTTTCTCATTCATCTCCTGTCTAATCATGCTGATTATTTAGCTTTTATTTGTTCAGGTTTTGAGAAAAAAATGCTTTGTCCTTAAACTTAAGCTGTAACTGGTTAATGGAGATAAAGCCATGAAGGAAATACAAAGCAGCACATGCAGAATAACACTGGAACCTACAGCCTCAACTGTCCATGTCAGTGGCTCTGCTTTGGTTTACTGAAGCATCCTCGACTTTCAGCAACTCTCTGAGTGATTTAGCTTCATTTTAAGGATTGCCCTGCTTAGCCGGCATGGAAATATCCCCAGAAAAGGTAAGCAAATTGCACCTTTACCGCTACCATAAAGATGAGAGATGTGATCTACCTGCTAAAATTTTAAAATGAGGTCCACACTCCATTAGACATTAAATGGCTGACCACAGTGGAGCACTTTGAGACATGGGAGCCATAATCGCTAAAAATTCATCTATCAAATGAAACATAAACAGGAGACAAGTCAAGGCTAAGACCTGAAAGTTATTCATAGCTCCCATATTGACCAAGCAAAGGGTTGTAGTCCTTTATACATGGTACAGAAAAGGGTTCCTCAGTGCTTCCAGTTTCAATACTTTCACTCCTTTATAAACCACATTCAGTTAGACAGCAAAACAATGTGTGTTTTGTGAAAGAGTAAAGATTTCTGGCTCCAAATCTAATCTCCTGGTTCAGTAGTTATGCTACGCTGGCCATGTAGCTGGATGACACCAGGACGCTTCGAGCTTTGTCCTTTTTTCTTGTCTGCACTATGCAGGGCAGGGAGAACAGAAACACTGCTGCAAGGACCGATTTAAAGCACTTTTTGGTGTCAGTTCTGTCAACAAAACAGACAAGAGATGGTGGAGGATAAAAGGATGTTAAACCACCTCAGGACAGGAACAAGTTGGGATAAGATCTATCAAAGATTGGTCTTTTTACTGCAGCAGTCTGGTCACCAACAGGAAAAATGCAAATTACTCCTTCCTCCCATGCAAGGAAGTCACTGTTATCATTGTACTAACAGGATTGTATGTATGTGTGTGTGTGTGTGTGTGTGTGTGTGTGTGATCCAAAGCATAAACCCATATCCATGACCACGGATTATGTTATAAATAAGTGTGTCTGAGCATGTGCCTGTCGATGTTTGATTATGCTGTCACAACTTTGGACATGACATTACTTGAAATCCCATTTCAATCTCATTCTATAACGCAGATCCACTCGGAGTTGGAATTGACTATCAGCTTAAGTTGCCTTTCCACCATATATTTAAATGTTTCTGTTTACAGCGGTTTCAAAATGAAAACTGACAAACTATCCTTGTGTTGGAGGACAGAAAACACACACGCACGCACACACACGCACACGCACACACAGTTAATTCCCAATCTCCTTCTTCTACCTATAGATACTGATGGATCTACTGCATCTGACTATTAATATAGATTTCTCTTCTTCTCCTACATGTTGTTGCTCTGATCTGTACACTGTCAAAACAGGCAGATACACAAGATCTATAGCTAAATCTATATATCTAATACACAAAATCTACCATTAATTACCATAAAAATGTATTAAAATAATAGTTTAACACTGGGAAACATACTTATTCACTTTACTTCTGCGAGACGTGAAAAAAACAATATCAGTCTGATGTTTGTCTGTTAGCAGGTGGACGCAGACTGAAAGCCGCCCTTCATTTAAACAGTGCAAAGGACTGCATTGGTAAGAATGTGTTGTTTCAGGTCCAGAAAGGCCAGTTTGAGTAATAGATCCATGAGTTTGAAGGCTTATCAGCTGCCAAACTGCACAGCCGTTTATAATACTATGAGACACAATTTCATCATGACAGCAATTATTTAATCTTTTGTTGCAATGATCATGTGATAAACAGCAGAAATACTGAGTTTGTGTAATCCGAAGTAATCCACCAGGAGTATGCGCTTGCATGTATTTGATGACAATAGACTGCATTGCAGCAAAAGTTGAGCCAGGTTCAGCTTTTGTCAGAGCCCTCTGTGATGGCATCTCTGCTGCCAACGCAGCGATCCCATTCAAATGAATGAGGAGGTTGCGATTTTTCACACATTATGTCGTCTGTGAAGATGTATCTGCTAGCGATGGTGGTTTTGCAGCCATTTGGCCAACAGTTTGTCGACTCCTCTGTTGTTCTTTTCAGCAAGTTCACAAAAATTCACAATATCTTAGACTCACATTAACAACTCAGAGGCTGCTGTGAACAGTTTTTTAACTTGGTTGCTCAAAATGATGGTCTAAATGACATATGTTATATGAAGGACATAGGAAGTATGGAGCTGGGAGGTGATTAGCCAAGCTTAAAGGACCAGTGTGTAAGATTTAGGAGGATCTATTGGCAGAAATGGAATATAATATTCCTAAGTATGTTTTCATCAGTGTATAATCACTTGAAACTAAGAATTGTTTTTTTTGTTACATTAGAAGAGCCCTTTATATCTACACAGGGAGCAGGTCCTCTTCCATGGAACCCACCATGTTGCACCGCCATGTTTCTACAGTAGCCCAGAACGGACAAACCTAACATTGGCACTAGATAGGGCCTTTCACATTTTTAGCAAGTTTCGTGGCTACCATAGGTCCTTCTATGTGCTTGAACGGGAGGGGTGAGGGCAAGGACGTGGGGTTATTAGTTGGTTGCAGTCTGCTACCTCACCACTAGATGCCACTAAATCCTACACACTGGTCCTTAAAAAAGCTAGAATAGCTAGAGTAGCTATAGGCTAGCAACAACAGTAGGAAACTGCTAGCTTGCTCTCTCCAAAGTGAAAAACTTCAACTCCCATCTCTTCAGAGCAGGAGGGAACAGGCAGCCATTCAGCCAGTCAAAGAGATGACACATGCGCAATATTCACTCCATGACTTGTTCCCACAGACAAGAGCAGACAATACAAACAGACTTCTACAGAGCAGCAACAATTTTACACACGTCCGGTGCAGAACAAACAGGCTGAAAGCGACCCTGCCTACAGCAGTCCGAATACAATACAGAGCTGACTGGAACAAATGATGGATAGCTGAAGTCTTTGGGGTCTGTTTTATGTTTTTGTTTGTTTGTTTGTGTTTGTGTTGTCTATGGTTGTTTTTATCGCATTTTAAAAGGTATGCATGTTTGTATGTAAGTGTATGGTTGTATTTGTAAATGTATATATATGAGTATGAATGTATGGGTGCATGTGTCTATATAGATATGCAGTATGTATAGTTTTATATTTTTATGATGTGCAATCATGTATAGATATATTTCTATTTTTATTCATGTAAATTCTGCTTCTATTCAGTCAACTGTGAGCATAAATATTAATAAATTGAAACAGATTCAGATTCAATCAGAACCCTTTTAAAGCTCACTGATTAACATGTTGTATCTTGATCTGTAAAAAAACAATAATATAACAGAAATATAACAATGACAATTTCTGGTTTTAAGACGGGTTACTTGCTGTAACTATTTCTTGTCAAACAACAACAGGGTGCAGTTGATGTGAGCAACTTCCTGGAGTCTACTCATCATGGTACCATATCATGTTTGTACAGAAACCAAAACCTGTACTACTCATTGAACATATCTGGCAAGCTGTGCTACAGATGTGGCCAGAAATACATTGAAGATAGATAAACTGTTGTTTGCTAAAAAAAATAGTTCCTGCATGTAGGTTTCCGTTTGTGTGTGGATTAAACAAATTACATACATCATGTAAATTAGAGAGCTTTAGAGGTGCGGGTGGGCGTATTTATTCACTTTGGAGAAAACCAGGCTGCTGTATCCCCTTGCCTCCAGTTTTTATGCTAAGCTAGGCTAACAGTGTCCTCACTCCAGCCACGTACGTAACACACAGACATGAGATTGATATCAATCTCATCTTGCCTCAGAAAGAGAGCAAAGAAGAAAGTGTATTTTTCCAAAATGTTGAACTATTCCTTTAATTTCTGAATGCATGCAGAAGTAGCAGTATAACTTGTTTTGTTTGAATCTACACATGTGAGACAGAGAGGGTGTCAACTATTATTTTATTACCAAAAGTGACTATAAAAAAAAAGAGACATTTGCTCTAAAAGTGGATTTTTTTTTATGTGAGACTTTACAGGTTCATTAATTCAGAATAAACAAAGTGAACACAGAGAGAGACACAGACAGTAATAACACATTAAAGACATTAAAGCAAAGTCTCTGTGCATTACCAAGAATCTTTTTACTTTTTGAAAATATTATGATCATTTTCAAATGCCATGGTAGGATTTCTTTTGATGTCTTTTCTCAATTATACATATTCACTCTCCCACTCACTCACACCTCCTCTCCGTCTCATTCCCTTTCATCTGTATCTCAGCTCTTCCTCTCTGACCCACTACTCATCTCTCCATCACCACCACGTAACACAGTGAGTAAATCAGTACTCAGTTAGTCCTGCCAGTTAGTTGAATCCAACATGCTGGTTTACCAGGTGAACACATAAAGATCTTAGTAAAGTGAGGCAGTGTCCTGAAGGGAAGCGGATCCTATTACATGTGACCTCCGCTCCTCCCTGACTTCCCCTGCCGACCACCTCACATTTGACATTCAGTCACCTGATACTATCCGCCTGTACAAGGGGGCCCCGGGATTCATTTGGTGTTAGTTTAGTCAGAGGAATCAGCAAACAGCACTGAGAGATCAATTCACTCTGAGTGTAATGACTATTGATTCTGTAGGAGCAGAGAGACAGAGAGGGAGTTGAATGTATTTAGATAGAATAATGCTTTGCTCTTTCACGCTACGCTGAGCTTCTCTGCCGCTGTCGGTTGAACCGGGAGAAGGCTGGATGTGCATCCCAAATAGACACACACACACACGCACACACACACACACACACACACACAGGTGCACATACGAGTTACATGTACATGGAAACCAGGGACACACAACCCCCCTTTTGAACTGAGAAGCTCACACACCACATGCAAAATGCAACTGGTGTGCTGTTATGTGTCGTAACAGTTATCTAAAAACTTAAAAACCTTTTACAACCTTGGCCAAGCAAGAAAAGTGTGCATATCAAAACAAAACAAAACAAAAGAAAAAGGATGAAATAAAATCTGATGGAAACAGGTTTTTCAAATACACCTGGATAATTTGGTACCTGCTTCTGCTTCTTCTACTGTAGACAGAGTAATCATGTCGTGCAGCCACTCACAGTTACGTGCCTTCACTCAAGCAGTAAGCCCAAAAAAGTGAAGAGTAAAAAGTGCAGGGCTGCTGGGCATGTATGTAACAACATCCTCAGTTTGAGTCCAGATGGGAGCCCCCATGCATGTCATTCCCCAAGCTATTGCAAAAGTGGCTGATTAAAACATTACGGAGTAGATGCGATTTAGAAGAAATAAATGTTCTGGTTACGTAAAAAAACAAACACACAAACACACACCACAATAAACTGATTTCCCTTTTATTCCCCTGAATTTTGTGCTCTGCCTACTGTATATTGGCTGCAAGCAACCACAGCAACAACACTGATGCTTTATGCTTCGTTAATGGTTAAACTCACTAAAGCCATATTTCAGTCTGAACATGAACTGAATTTTCACTTTGCTTTTTTAAAATTTGACCAACGGCAACTTTTTTTTTTTATCTTATGACCCATAAACAGCCAATGGATGAGACACAGTTGTTTACTGCGGCAGTGAGCACCGACATTGTGTGTGTCAGCTCAGACTGATTAAAAAACTTACCATGAACCCCAGTTTGATGTATAGTTTGTGCACCGGTAAAGAAGTCCCTAAATGTGATGTCGCTTCTTGCTGTTAGACTTTTGAATGTCCTTTGGATCCCATTTGATACTGTTGATTGTGTGTATTAGTCTACCAGGAATTGCTGGGAAACTAACCTGGGATTTCCCAACTTTGACCAGTTGAAAGCACAGAGTCGTGATTTGCGAGGTGAGTCATTCTTTTTCTGCTGCTGTGCTTCCTCCGTGCCTCTTCTTCTTCTGTTTATTTCTTCTGATGTGTCATCACAGCCAAGAAATCCCTCATGTATTAAACGGTTGAAAGACCTTTCTGCTCCACGAGCTGCCTCTGTTTCCTTTGTGTCTTTCTCTCTTTACCTTTCTCTTTACTCAAGTCTCTCTCTTTCTTCCTCCTACATTTTCTTCCTCTTACATTTTCTTTAAACCTCTCTCTCCATTTGTCTCTCCTCAAGAACAAAATCTGCAGACTCACCTGGTCTTAAAATTGAGTGCGTGTAAGTGTGTGTGTTTGTGTATGTGTGTGGCCCTGACAAGCTTTGTTGGGTCATGAATCTTTTACCCTTAACAGTCAGCACAAATCCCCCCTCTGACAGACACACACACACACACACACACACACACACACACACACACACACATGCATGCACACGAACCTGGCAAGACAAACAGCTCCTGGCGGTGTATTTCGCTTTGGTGATCCACTATATGTTAACTTTGTTAGAGAGGCTCGTAAAAAGACAAATAGGGAATGAGGGAGTGAGAGGAGAGAAGGAAGACAGAAAGAGTGAAAAATTAAACGCAAAATGCTGGAGAGAGAGAGAGAAAGAGAGAGAAAGAGCAAGAAATCTTGTAGGCTGAAGGAAAGAGGAGGAGGGATGGAAAAGGAGAGCAGGAGAGCTGGACAGGAGAGAAAGGTATGAGCTTATCTCACTGGCCAGACTTTAGCGAGGTCACTCTGCAGACTGACTGAGGATAGAGGATGTAAAGAAGAAGGAGGTATAGTCACTTCACAGAGGACACAGCAAGCAGTAGAGTTGAAAAAAAAATACCCAAAATTTAAATACTCGTATCTATGGAGGATAGAGAAAAATTAGGTAAACGTTCCATGAAAAAGGACAGAAGTACAAACTGATATAAAGGTTAGACTTGTAGGTTGAATGCTAATTTGCAGCCTTTAAAGCTTTAGTTTAGTTTTCAGATCAACATGAGGTAACAAACTTCTCTCAAGTTGCCCGAGTTCCCTGATGCAGAACTGTCTAAACAATCTGCAACCCTGTCTTTTGAAAAATACAGCAAATACGTAATACCACTTCAATCATGTTTTTGATTAACATAATGAGGAAACGTTTTTAATGAACATATCTGCTAAGTCACAAACTGTTGATATTGAACTTAACTGATAAATGTTTACTGACAACTTATTTGGTTTGTTTTTCTACAATACTTTCTCCACTTATAATAACTAAAGCATAATTAATATGGTAATGTTTAGGTACTCACAACACTTGATTATGGTTAGAGGAAAGTCATGTCTTGGTATAATATTGAGTCAAAAGTGACTTGAAGCATGAGACACAATGTTTTTCTTTAATAAGATTTGACCAAAACCACAATCTTTCCTTAACCATAATTAAAGGCGTTTTTTTTTGCCTAAACCTAACCACACGTCTTGCACCTTTTTTTTTTATTCCAACTATCTCCAGCTTCCATGTGGTACAAGAATGCAGCACTTCGTTCACTGGAAAAAACATCCACACAGCAATTATACATTCTAAACAAGGTTGCAACCCAACAATCATGAACACAAACTGTATGCCAAACTGAAAATGTGCATCAACAAAATGGAAGAGTTTGCACACAATGTACATATACAGATTAGCCTTTAGGCTGTTGATAAATGCTGGCATTCAGCCTACAGTAAAATGATTGTGATGATGATGATGCTGATGTTTACATTATTCTGTGTACCCCCTGAAAGCTGCTTCACCCAAACGTTCAGATATCTTAACCACAATTTTACTGATGGAGATTTTCATGAAAACCCATAAAAACCCTGCTGAAAACAATTTTTTTTTCAAAAAGTATACATTTGAAATAAAGGCAGAATTCACCCTTAAGTTATTTAGTAATGTCCTGCTTTGTCCACTTCTACTTCAGCTAGTGATTTCATATTTCCATGAAGTCTTTAAACAACAGCCACTGATATGTGTGAATGTGTCAGTGGAGAGAGTAATTAATGACTGAAGGCTTTTAGCTAAAGAAAAGTGAGAGTGAAAGAAATTTCTGTACAAAAATGCCATCACAGAGTGTTGTTTTTCACATGTTACAGAGACGACAGGTCCACAAAGATACAAGCTGTTGCAGCATTACATGCTTGTCGATTTAGGCAAAACACTGGTTGTCAAAGAGGTATTTCTGCTGGCTCTGCAACAGATTTCTCCCTGTAACTGGTGAATGCTGGTAAAAACATCTTTGTTCTTTGATTTTGACTGACACGCCTTATCTTTACCGTTGATGAATAAGAAAAAAAAGGTTTCAACCATTTAAAATTATTGTAGCTGCACTAGAAATATCACTTCTAGGCTGCTGTCTACAGGAATTGGAAAGGTATCCCTCAAGCAAACACAATGGACCAAAAATGTTTTAGTTCACTAGTAGCAGTTTTTTTTAAAATCATTGTTCAAGTGTCAGTGAAAATGAAATTGCCTCTGAGCCAGTAGTGCCTAATCTTGTGCCATTTAAGCGTCTTTTGTTTGCCAAATTCTTGAATAACGTCTTGTGTCAAAGACGTTTATGGTTCATATATTTTCTTAGAAGTCAAAGCTTAATTTACATTTTCCCTCCAAGACAGTCAGTTGTGTTGCCTGCCAATTCTTAACCAAGCAACCACAATATGAATTTCTTATAAGTACTTAAAGGTCATTAAACATACATAGCACACTGGGAGCCAGAATCAAATCTAATCAAATCTAGGTCACCACAAAAAAGAAAACTTGCGATAAAGGGCTCTACTGATTGGTCATAAAGCCCCCACTCCTTGAAGAGCACCGGGGTACAGCGGGCTTTGATCTAAATGCTCACTAACATTCTGATGTTAAGCAGATATCATGTTTACTATGTTCACCATCTTAGTTCAGTGTGTTAGTATGCCAACATTTTGCCAATTAGCACTGAAGGCTGTGGACATGAAACATAGTATATGATGAATTGGAAAGTCTGACCTGATGATGGTGCTAGAGAAAAAGTTAAAGGATAAGACTGGTGATTTTCTATATATTTCTTATTGTCAACAAATCTCATGTGCAGAGCCAAACCAACAATAAACTGATACTACTCACAAGTATTGTGTGTGTATCCAAAGACTGATATATCTTATTCCTCTGTGCTGTAGACCTTCGTTGTTGTCCAAAAACATGTCAATGAGCCACACGGGCTCCAAAGACTAATAACAGCGATCACATTTTCAGTCTCTAGAGAGTAGCTCTTGCCTCAGAACCAAGAGCACATGTGCAAGAATGCTTCACCAGCTTGTTATGCGACATATCACAACCTCTTGACTTTATAATTAAGTTATTTACAATGTACAGTGTAGTACAAAGCCAAGAGGTTGTGATATGTAGCACAACAAGCTAGTGAAGCTCTAAACAGATCTGTGTTCCCGCTCACGCTCAGTGGTGTCTGCTGTACAAGGAATTACTCTCAGGAGTCTGAAAACGTGATCGCTGTTGGACTCCTTGGAGCCGTTTCTTAACAAACTACTGTGACCAAACTCTTTGTAATGAAGGAACATGTCATCCAGTGCAACAGAGTGACTCATTGACGTGTCTTTACTTTTTGGACAACAATGGAGGTCTGTAGCACAGAGGAATAGGACTCTATCAGGCTTTTGATACACATAATACTTGTAATAGTAGGATGAGTTCATTGTTTGTTTGGCTCTGCACATGAGATTTGTTGGCAGTAAGAAAAATAGTTAGAAAAACGCCTGCTTTATCACCAAACTGATTATAATTTATCCTGAGGAGAAATATGAATGTCTATATCAAATTTCATGGCAATCCACAGTTGTGTAGATATTTAACACAAAACCACAAATATTAACCTCAAGGTGGCGCTAGAGGAAAAGTCAGGACGTCACCAGAGTCAGCAGGGTTCATCCTCTGAAAACCATGAATGTCTGTACAAAATTTTGTATCAATCCATCTTGTAGATGTTAAGACAGTCTGAGTCCATTGACACTCAGGTGTTTTGCTGCAGTAATCTGTTTTATATTCACAGAAGATGTCTTGGTGGCACGTGAGGCTGGTTTTAATTTAATTTACTGTACTTTGTATATTTTGTGATTCAAGTCTGTCTGGAGATTTTTGCCGTGTCTTATCTCCACCATGCCTTCTCTCATCTCTCCTGTCACTGTACACTATCAAACACTGAGGAATTACCATAAACAATAATGACTCGCCTCCCTCTCTTCCTCTAAAATAAAACAGAGAAAGATTAAAAGACATCCAAATGATTCTAAAGCTTAACAGTTTTGCCTCAGAAGAAAAGAAAATAGTAAGTAAACACTCTGACAGTTTCACATGTGGAGTCCTGAGTAAACAAACACTGATCCAGAAAGCGCTGATCCAGCCCTTCCTGTGCTCCCTCGATGCAATCGTTCCCCTCCTCTCTTCATCTGTTCATTAAGGTCAACCTGATTTTTTGGCAAGAGTGGGGAGAGACGGTGAGGTAGAGGAGGAGGAGGAGGAAAGAGGAAGAAGATGAACAGAGCGAGGGATGTAAGAGGATTTGAAGCTAATTAGGGGAGTAGGAGGCGAGAGAGGAAACAGATGAGAGAGGGAGACAGAAAGAAGGGCAGATGAGAGGGGTGAAATGGGGGGAAGAGAGCGAGAGATAGACACAGAAAAAGAAAGAGTGGGCAGGTGAATTTGCTCAGTTAGCTCCCTGGTGTTTAATATCATTTTCCCACTCTTTCACTCCCTGCCTTTCTCACCCTCGCTTCTTCCCCCCTCGTCCATTTATCCTCCTCTCCATCTCTCTGTTGTATCCCTTCTTTCTTCCCACTTCCTTCTGTTTTTCTTTCTCCCCTCCCCTCCCCTCCCTCCTTCTCTCTCTCTTTCCCTCTCTGTTTCCCTCAGTCGACTGATTTTCTCTGTTTCACACCTCTGCTATCAGAGGGGACCGGCCAGATGGATGCAGGTGTGTGTGTGTGTGTGTGTGTGTGTGTGTGTGTGTGTGTGTGTGAGGCAGGAAGTAGGCAGTGCTGCAGAGGCAGAAGAGCATGACTAATCCTCAGGACACACACGCACAGATTAACACACACAAACACACACACACACCGAAGTTGGCACTCGCATAAACACAATTTTCCCGGCGTTATGTGCTGACCTGCCAGCGTACTTAGCTCCTGCCCAGGTAATTTTTCATTCAAATTGACCAGGTGCAAAAAGATGGCAGCCTCTTGAAAAGGCAGTTTTAGTCCTCCCTGCCCATCTCACGATGCAATTCTGTCCAAATGTGCAAAGCAGACATGATCGCTGGCACTTTGCAATATTCTGGTTCAGTTTTTCTGAAATCCTAAAAACCAGTTCACTTAGCAATTTCAAGAAAACTGATTTGTCTTTTTTTTTTGCATTTTGCTGACTCATTCTATCTTTCCCAGTAGATTGGTGTAGCTCTATCTGTAATATATATAATATAATATATATTGTATCAGGAATAATCTTATGGCTGCAGTAGAAAATAATAGGGTTGATAAAAAAACTTTGTGGGTGCAGTCAGTAAAAGCCTGTGAGATAGATCCAATCTACCAACCTAGATACATACAAGATTTCAGACTCTCTAACTCTCACCCCAACATCTTCATACAAGGCTGCAAACTGTGCCAGTATATGCTGTTCTACTAAAGGTCTACTAAAGTTAACAGAACTACATCATAATCATTACACTGCAGAGGTACGATCCTGAGGTGTCCAAACTGGTCGCTGTACTCCTCAGCTGCACCTAAAGGTTCGGTCCATGTAAATCACAGGATGAATATTTGATTTGATGCAGCACACTTCAAATACTGTCTGATTTCGATTAGAGTGGAATAGTTAGTGTGGGTAGCATACTAACATCACTGTAAGATCTGTATAAACACCATGGGGGATATGTGTGAGTGGCATTTCAGATTTTGAGAGGTGGGTTTGTGCACTTAAACTACCCTACACCCCTAAATAATCCCCAATCAATAGTTATATAATAATTATGCGTGATGTTGTAAGGGATAATACCGGACGAGTTGTACTTTTCACGATTGCAAGGGATGATGGAGGCAAAAAAGTTGAGTGGTTCTTTGCTTCTGCATCAACCAGTGTTGGGTGATGCTTGCCCTTAGGCTTGTCAGGCTATACTCTGGGCCCAGGTGTTAAAGGTTGGACGGAGGCATAAAATTACATCCATGCTACAGGACTGCTGCAGGTCTGTGTTTTTCCCTTTTGTACCAGAAAATCCACACCCACTCTGTAACTTCCTCCTTGAGGTTTTCTTCTTCTGTTTCATGCTCATGAGCAGCGTCTCATTCCTCAAAACTTGCATGTTCACCATTCATGTCGAAAGAGTTTTTAAATTTCTCCATTCTGTTGTTTCTTTGTCTATTCAAAAGTTGTTTTGTGTTAAATAGCCAGCTGCAAAAAAACTTCTTTTTGCTAAACTGTTACCATGGTTACAGTACCTACAGTTTAATACTGGGGGTAATAAGTGTGCGTTTACTAGAAATTAATCCATACTTGCCAGCCATTCATAATGGAGAATGTTCAGCAACCATGGTATAATTCTCAATAACTGCAGGTGTTGGATTGTTCTGCTTACAGGTGGCCTGCAAACAACATTATTGTCTTTTTTTATTGCCTGCTCTTTTCTTTTTTCATTTGTCAAGCACTTTTAAACCTGCATTTTGTGTATAAAAGGTGCTAAATACAGTATTATTATTATTATTACTATTATGATTATCTTATATTTTAGGGACAATATTGTCTTTAAATGCAAACTTCATTGTTAGCACTATCTCTGTCAACCTATAGACTAACTAGACTTTACTACCACCGCAGGTTGGAGAAACAGTTACCTGTTAATAGCTGCAACAAGAAGCCTTCCGGCTTTGTGTATTAACATGGAACAGTGATAAAAACACTATGTTAGAGCTGTGCAGTTATCTAACAATAATGCACATCCTCTTTACAGTCAGACTCTTCATGCATGTTGGATTTATGGACACACGTGCGGTGATGGTAGTAGAGTAAGACAGAAATGTACAAAATGAAGTCAGGGACAGAAACTTCTGACTGTGATATCTGGACATGTGGGCTGCTAATATACCAGCGTCACCCACTTATGTAACATTACATGTGTCAGTCTGTGCACGTTTTATTCTATTTTTATCTTTAACTATCGTAATCAATGAATTTTCACTAGTATGGGATGGTTGCAGAGAAAAACAAACATCACAAACCATAATCAGCGTGTTTACATTGGTTTAGTTTATCTCAGCCACTCAGTTTAGCTCGGTTCAGTTTGACTCGGTTCAGTTTGGTACAGTGTAGTTCTGTTCATCAGTGTGAATCAGTGTTGTTAATGTTGCTAAACTCATATAGTTGTGAAGTGTAGCAGAATCAATTACACGGCTAGATGCTCCCAATTAGACTAGGCTGATCAATGTCAGCCAAGATCACAGCATAATCTCTCTCACTCCATACATGCATACACTCACTGACTCACACACACACACACACACGTGCGCACAAACGCACACAGACTGCATAGATGATTTGATAATTAAATCAATCTGAACAACTAGAGCTTCACTAATGAAGCAATGATCTCAGATGAAATTCATCTGAGATCATTGAGGAAAAGAAAGTGTGTGTGTGTGTTTGTGTATGTGTGTGTGCGCGCGCCCCTGTGTGTTTGTCATAAATGCGTGCATGTGTCTTTGTGTGAGACAGATTGTTGTTTTGATTTTAATCAGCATTTAGACGTGATAGCACTTTCCCCCCATCCTTTCCCATCCTTAGAGGAGAGCTGTGGGAGGCAGATGGGTTTGGAGAAAGTGAGACACATGAAGCAGAGAACGACGAGCAAGACGAGGATGAGAGAGACAGAAAAGAAATACAAATAAAAGGTTGAACAGACAGTCTACTGGCAGGTATGATCAGATTTCATATCTTTATTGTGTTTAAAATGTTGACTCTGAGAAGAAACACTCATCTCCTGGAACGTGTGCAGAATTCACTGGTCAGTCGTCTTTTTTCTGAGTTCCTCATAGCTGAGAAAACTAAAAGTCCAAGTACCCAAGAGACGTCATTTCCTCTCAAATCGTCCAGCCTAATTTACCCGCTGAAGTCGATCAGAGTGACAATTCAGCGTGTTAGCCTGCTCGCGCTGGAAGGCCTCTGGTGGAAAAATGTCTTATAACGATTGGGACATCCCAGATGAGGTCAGGGGCAATTAAAGGCAGATGTGTCGACCTCCTCACAACAGGGAGCCAATGATGCTCCATAATGATTCTGCTGACATGTGAATTTATAAAACTGGCCTGGGTTGATCAAATAAGCCATCCCATTGTCTAGTGGGCACTTGTCTGAGTCTTGTGGGATATACCTTTGTAGTCTCATGAAGATGTAGAAACATTTTTTTTTCTGATAATTAAAATCCTTTGAAAAATCCTTTTCAAATTTGATCTAACATACTAGTAGCTACTGTGATTGTGCAAGCAGAAAATCTGGGGTGTGTTCATTTGCTATCACTTCCATATTGTATAAGCAATTAGATAAAAGACTTCAATACTGAATTTCTTTAAAACATCTCTGGCAACTCTTGTTGTACTAATGCACCTTTTTTGCTTGTGATCCCCCAACAAAGGCCCGTTTATACTGTGTGATTTTGGGCTGTCTGAGACGAGGTCCTAGATTACACTGTGACACACGTCCACCGATGACATCCTGAGGCAAAATTCTGACAGTGTCAGAAATTTAAGACTCACAATGTGACTGCTGCTATGACCCACATCTACAAACAGACCAATCAGAATACGACGTGAAATGATGTAGAACACACTGGCTGTCGTGACATTTTGTGAGTGCAGTTTTTGAATAAAGTTTAGAGAGAAAACACACTTGTTCTCCTTAATATGTCTTTGCACACAAAAACCAAACTGACAGAGGTGAAACGAAAAAGAAGTTTTTGTGACTTTGCTGCATTTTCAAAACATCAGAGCAGCGCAGATGGATGACGCGAGCTGATGATGTGCCTCTGATTTCATAAACTTTTTTTCTATAATCTATTTACATGGTAGCGCTACGATTCACCATGCATTCAGCGCACAATCTGACATGCCTCAAATTGATATCGTGCAGTCTGACACAGATTGTGATCAAGATTTTATCATAGGCATCTCGCACAATGTGACATCCAATAAGTTTACACGATTGTTGTTGTTCCTGCACAGTCTAAAGGTGCCTTAAGAAGCACTTGTGATGTGCATGTGTGATTATTTCTTCTTAGATGGTTTCATTTGATTCATTTTTTAGAGACCTGGAGAGATAAAACTATTTTAAATGAACATACAAACAAAATATTTCTGGGGAAGGATATTATATGTCATATTACCTTCCCTAGAAATCATCTTGTGGGTCCTTAGATTCATCTTGCAGCCCTTTCTTGGGGTGCCAACCTGCCCATTGCTGTAGTGAACTCTGTTGATGTGTTGAGCAGTGTCGCTGCATCCTCAGATCTCAATAATGGAAATTATGAAGTAAAATGTTGTCATAGCCTGCAAAAATAATGTCCAAAATGTACATTTTTTGTCACACTTTCAGTCTCTGTCTCTGGTGTGTGTGTGGGTGTGTGTGTGGTATGGACTTCTGTGTATGTGTGTATGATCTTACCAGTGACAGTTTGATTAAGCCAACAGTGATGAAGTCACTCTGCTGCCTGGCTATGCTCCAACTCTCCAGGGTGCCTCTGTGAGTGTGTGTGTGTGTGAGAGAGAGAGAGGTTGTGTTAATTGCTAATCACCAACATGTGGGTTTGCTTTCTTTTACATGCTACTTTAGCCCAGAAAAAAAAATCCTGATTAATGACATGATCCATCACCCTGGCAATATGATGATTAACGACATGATTCATCACCATGGCGATACGATGGAAATAAAGCCATTAATTCTACTGATCAGATGACAGAGGGGTGATGATGGGGGTGAAAGCAGACAGGCAGTGTAACAGGGAAATGTAAAGAGAGAGTAGGATGGACAGACAGAGAAAGTGTTTGATGAAGGAAGTAGACACTAAAATGAAAAGAAAAATATGTAAAGAAGTTATAGAACCAAGAAAGAAAGAGATAAAGCAATTGAGATTTAGGAAGCCATGAAATGAAAGGAAGACAAAGAGATGAAGGACTGTAGGTTTCTAATTGGGAAGTCAGTCTACTCAGACTCAGGGCATGACATCACCAACTCCATCTTTTCTGCAGACATGAAGTAAAAGAGAAAGAAGGAAAGAACCCAGATTGGTAGAAATGTCATTTTTTAACGGCAGACTGATTAAGTCAGCCTCCACTCTTAGACAAGAGATCCTTGCAGACTCACCCAAGCTGCTCGTCTGACTGTAATGTGCCTTTTTTAACTCCGACTGGACAACAATTTTTTGAAAGAAAGAGTAAAAACACAAGAAATTGTCATCAGGTTTGGTAAAACGTTTGGACCACACTGGGAGATATTTGACCGCTGACACTTTGTACCACCACATAATAAATCTGACAACCACATAACAAGGAAAGTGTTAGAAACATCAACACACATATCAACACTGACGGCAAAAACACGCTCTGGATAGATGAAGTATTGCATTTTCAGTAACTACAGTAACTTCTTCAGCACAGCAGCAGAATAAACTTTTGTGCAGAGCAGAAAGAGTTGATATGAGTTGATTTTAAAGGATAATTCTGGTGGGCATTCCTAGTAAAAAGATTGTACTCGCCAAGCTAGCTGTGATCTGGGAACACTAGGAAGAAGTCTAAAGGGGAAAGAAACACAAGCGGTCAGACCCTCATACATATATTAAACAAACCCCAGGTTAGCCAAACTACAGGGAATTTTGACTTGAAAATGAAGGAAAATGGTAAAATTATTACCCAAACTGTTTGTCCATCCATCACAGTTTACTGAGTGACTTCTTGGCTCATCTTTGACTCAATGTAGTTATGTAGTTTTCTTGTGTAAAGAGAAATTGTAACTGACATTTCAGGTACACTCAATCTTGGTTTAATCTAATCTAATCAAATAAAGTGGTGTGATTACTTTGGTTTGTACAAAGTCACAATAATTAACAGAAATAATGACCAAACCTGCGAAAATCAGATCCAAATTGTAATAAACTGAAATGATCCTTTAAGTCAGCAACTGTGGATTCTTGTATATCCACTCATAGAGGTGATACTGTATGACTTTAGGACAAGAATTTAAAACCAAGAGTTTCCTCTCAAGCTAAGAAACACATATTTTAGTAAGTTATACCCAGTTTCACATGCTTTATTGATTACTGGATTTAAACGAAAGTAAATTATGGATTGGAGGACATTTAGAGATAAAATTCAGCATGAAAGGTCATTCTTGACCTTGGAAAACGTAGTTTGACAAAAGATATTTACCATAGGACCACTTATTGGTTGTTTTTGGAGCTTTCAGCCGCATCTTATGGTCTTTGTGCCCTTTGTCGTGGAGAATATATTGTGTTTCCATGACAAATGAGTACATCCATCAACTCCACTGAGAAAGACCATGAGATGCATTTGAAAGCTCTTGAAACAACTAGTAAATTGACCTTGAATTGATTTTTTTTTGTCAAACTGTTCAGGAAATGTTAATATGATGAATTTGTTCAGATTAATAATTAAAACAATTTAAGTCACATGGAAGTATTGTAACTTGAGCTCCTTGGATTGGATGTAACATTGGAAGCTTCTTGATTTGACATCTGAATATTTTTTTGGTTGTATTTTTTTCTCATGGAAGGGGTTGGCTGCGTTGCTGCAAAATCCAAGATCACATTTTACCAGAAAGATCTTATTCATCACTCCACCGCAGGCCAAAGCTAAAAAATTTAAAATGTTTTTTTACAGGTCGACAAAAAGGTGACATTTTGACGAAAAACATGATTTTTTTTACACCTTAGGACACAAAGTAACAACATGAAAAAAAAATATATTTGTATCTCATGGAGCCTTACTGCATGACCAAAAAGCCGTCACTCTGTTATTTAGATGGGACATATCATGCTTTTTGTGGTTTTCTGTTATTTATACAGTTATGATGTTGGATATCTATGCTAGACAAGCCAACAAGCTGTGCACACCCATAAACTGCTGTCTGTCATGTAGCCTTTGTTGCTAAGGTTTTGTGTTGTTTGCGTTGTCCACTCACATATTTTGGATGAGATTCGGGCTCAAATATGCACAAATGTATGTGAGATGTTTCCATTTCGAATGAAGAATGAGAAAAAGAAGTGAAATCCTATAGTTTGTTTACCTAGCCGCCGGAAGTCGGCTGAGACACAGCTTCCGGAGGCTATCCAATCAGAATAGAGTGGGCTCATCAGAAGGGGGGTCTTAAAGAGACAGGAGCTGAAGCAGCCTGTTTAAGACAGAGGCTGAACTGAGGGGCTGTGTAAAGGGTCAGTGTGAGTTAAATAAAGATTTTTGTGAACTGTAAGTCATGCATAGATATTCCAGTAGAGCCCAAAATTAAAAATATAGACCTGGAAATGTGCACAGTATGTTCCCTTTAAGTTAAAATAACAGAGCATTTTAAAAGTCTGACACTGAATCCATACTTAATAAATACTTTATACTGTAGCGTCTGTGACTTACAGTACTGTGACTGTGCTGTATTGTTTCCCAAGGAGTTTCATTAGTATTGGATTCAGTGGATAGATGTTTTATAACAAAGACTAAATACCCACATTATAAAACATCAAAGAGTTTCAAAGAGTTTCATCAGTGCGGTTTTCAATGGAAAGTTTCTCTCAGTCTAAATAGTGCATCACAGTGATTCATTACTATCGGTTTTAGTGAGGTTTTACTATTCAGACCTAAATGATGCTTTCCTCCTCTGCCAAGAAATGTTTATTGGGGAGACAGCGGTGTGCTTGTGTGTGTGTGTGTGTGTGTGTGTGTGTGTGTATGTTAGAGAGTGAGAGAAGGCAACAGGGAGGTTGCGATGGTGTAATGTGCAACTGAACGTGTCAGGATGAAGTGTGTTCATGTCAGGCAGATGTCTCCTTGTCTCCTGTGTTTATTTACACGCTCCTTTGTGTATGTGTGCCTCTATGACACCGTGTGTACAGTGTGTTTGTGTGTGTGTATGGTGACATCACACCTGTCTCTACATCGCCCAGTAATGTCTCTCAGGATGGGGGCTGGTGTATCAGTTGTTGTTATGATTTCTCCCTCTGGACCTCAGAGACATACAGTGACTTCCCTGGCTCAAACACTTTGTGATTTGCATACAACAGTGTGTGTGTGTGTGTGTGTAGTATTTAGTGCTCTGTAGTTCTTCTGAGATGATGCAACACTAGTTTTAATGGTCCAATAAATAATCTGAACACACTGCTGAAGCTTTAGCAGGCATCTTTGTGATCTAATTAAACACTGGACACACAGAGCTGAAACTGCCATCAGCCCTTTTTGTTACACAATGGTAAGTTAATCAAGAGGCTCATTTGCCAAATAATCAGCATTTGCCTTTGAACACGGGGAAGATTGCAGAAATAGAATTTATTTTATTTTGCTGCCCATTTTCACTCTGTTATTTTTCTTTCTTTTGTCTCCTCTCTTCTCCTTTCCATCCTTTCCTATTCATCCTTTCCTTTTTCTTTCAGTTCCTTTCCTTTCCTCCCTCATTATCGTTGCTATTGTTTCTTTGCAGCACTATCTCAGGTCTTTTCCTCTCTGACAGTATATAGTCCTCATCACCACAGGCTCTAAGTGCTGCAACAGCTGTAGCACAGCAAATATTGCCAAATCCAAGAGAAACGCTCTCATCTGGGCGTTGCTGAGTGTGTACACGTGTGTGTGTGTGTGTGTGTGCTTGTGTGTGTGTGAGAGAGAAATAAAGAGAGGGAGACTTATTAAGAGAGAACATATGAATGGAAGTCTGTGAATGTCCCTAGATCCCTGTGTGTGTTTATGTGCGTGTGTGTGCACGCACATTTTTGTTACTTTAGTGGGACCTTTTCTGGTATAAACACCGACCTTGTTGGGACCAGTAGTCCTCATGGGGAGCAAAGCCTGGTTCTAATGAGGCAAAATGTCATTTTTGACATCCTGGTTAAGGTTAAGGGTAAGATGTGAATCAAGGTTAGGTTAAGGTTGGGGTTGCGTTAGGCTGTCCATGATGAATGGAAGTCAATGCAATGTCCTAACAAGAATAGCTGTGCAAACTTGCATGTGTGTGTGTGTGTGTGTGTGTATGTGCATGTGTATGTGTTTGTGTTAGCATGTGTTTGTGTGCACCTGTGTGTGTGTGTGTGTGTGTGTGTGTGTGTACTGACCCACTTTGTCTGCCATGCAGCAGCGGCAGCAGCTTGTGCAACAGAGCAGGATGTGCATTTTTTAATAGCAACAGTCTCCTGTGCTCTGCACCGAACACACACCACCACAGAGTGTGCGTGTGTGTGTGTGCAAGACCTCCACTGCTACAGCATTACATAGCCCTGGATACAGAGCACATTAAAATGTTAAAATATTAAAAATAATCTTTCAACTACACCTTAAATACACATTTAAATTTGTTTCTTTGCACAGTATGTGTTATTGATATTCTTCCAGACCTGTAATTCATTACCAGATTCCTTATTCAGCTACATGTTGTGTAGCTGGATGTTGTGCGTTGGAGAGTATTCAGGTTTTGTAGGTGAGACTAAATGGTGTAATAGCCGTCGCTACGTTGCGTTGGATGCAGAACTACAGGTTGAAGTGGCAGGTGTTAGTCTCCAAAGATATTAACCTCATTGCTGGTATTGAAGGCATTCTCAGTGTTCAAAGGTAAAAGGGTAAAAGTACTTGTGTGGAGAGAGAGATGAACATGGCACAGTGCCACATACAGTAGCTTGTGGCCAGCTGAGTAGAGAGTCAGCACTTCTAAAATCTCTTCTGCCTGGTTTTATACATCTGGAGACTAAATTGTAGTTAAACTAAATTCAGAAATGAAATTGTGCCTTAAAAATTTCAGCCATTTCATTCTTTATCAAATATGTTTTAACTCAACAATTCAGTGTGACAGATTCATATTCCTGCCTCTGCTGGCACTACATGACGCTGCACATTGTAGTGACAGAGGTGTTAGCTCTGCTAGAGGGAGGTGAGAGGTGAAACGCACTCTCAATCAACTTACTCTACATTGTATTTCTAATATTATATACTTCCATGGAGAGTTTTACTGTCACAGTGTTTGCATGGCAAAATGTAGGATGAATCCTATTGATCCTCAAGGGCAGACTGGATCCTTTCCACATAAAAGTGATGGAAAGATGCTACACATTAATCTGTAAACTGGTTACTGTGTATTCACCGCCTGCAGTTTGAATCCTGCAGTCAAAATGATGACAAAACATTTGCCTTACAAAGTAAAATTATAAGGCCATAAGTCAAAACCATGACTCACTATCTAAAAATCATCGTTAACATTATTATAATTTTCACTTAAAAAGTAAAAAAATGCTTATTTCATAATAATGACATAGTGTGTTATGAAATGAATTCCGTACCTCATAGTTTTACTCATAACCTTTCAATTATTTCTCCTTTTTCAGTCGAAAATCCATTTTTAAACGATAATAATGTAACATGTATAAATACATATATACCCATACGCATGTATAAATACATACACGTTATGCATGTGTGTTTGATTTTTTTATGGTTTATATGTCTGTATGAAAAACCAAATACATACACATTTACATACATGCATACTGACATACATTCGTGTACAAGAACATGCATACCCATTGTACTGTAAAAGAGTGCGCTCACTAATGCTCACACATTCATGCACACAAACCAACACACACACACACACACATACTCTAGGAAATGAGCTAATCACAAAATGAGTCATCAAATAAGGATTACTCTTCTCTTCTCTTCTCTTCTCTTCTCTTCTCTTCTCTTCTCTTTTTCTCTCTTCCAATCCAGTAATGGTAACATCATGTATATTCTATGAGAGATAAAAGCAGAGTAGAGCAACAATAGGCCAATTGGAGTGGCTGTGGGCTGGCGTGTGTGTGTGTGTGTGAGAGAGAGAGAGAGAGAGAAAGAGAGAGAAAGAGCATGGAGTCAAATAGACAGCTAATGGTTTTCCTTTAATAAACCACTGTACTGCTCTCAGATGATTCGTCTTTACACGCAAACAGACAGCCATGACTAAGATTAGCCTGCGGACAAACACAACAATAAACACAGGAGAGGAGAGGGAAGGAGAGGAGAGGAGAGGAGAGGAGAGGAGAGGAGAGGAGAGGAGAGGAGAGGAGAGGAGAGGAGGAGTGTGGACATACCATCAGATATACTGAGCTGTAATTTCATATCCTTACATCATTCATCTCTCCTGTCCAGTGAACTGTCTGTGTGTGGATTTCTCTGTGTGTGTTATTTTCTTTATTGATCATGTAAGCGTATTCTTTCATGGATGTCCTTCTCTGTGCATGCATGTGTGTGTGTAAGCACTTCTATGTTTTTTTCCTCACAGGTGTCAGTGTCTGCACACTGTGCAATAATGAAGTCTCTTTCTCTCTCTCTCCTCCCTTACGCTCATGACATATAGGCTAGATGGCAGTGATGGGAAAGATTCCCATGTTTACAACTTGAGAGTGTTGAAGATGATCCAAGACAGTTGAATGATTACAGAATTGGTCAAGTGAGGGTTAAAAATAGTGAATATTGACAATATAACACCATTTCCAGTAAATGTGGGTTTAATCACCTTGAACGACTGACTTTTTGCTTGTTTTTCAGGCACTTCTGTACCAAGTCAGCTACATTGGAGCTTTCAGTTTCCTAGTCGTAATTATGACTTGGATGTTAACGCGGACGTATTTACAAGTCGGAATATTATGAATTATGATAATTCAACCCTGTCTCCAAGACATTATGTTTATAGTCTACTAAATTGTTTTTTGCAAGCATAAAAACTGCCTGACTTATGTTCACAAGCAAATTTTTTTTGTTGTTTTGTTCATGATTTTTCTACATTTATATAGGCTTCTTGCACTGAAGTCATAGGGAGGAGGTCAGTGGGTGGATGGTTGGGAGCACAACATGCAGAGACCAGGGCTGGCTAGTTGTTACTTAGAGTTATGTTGTAATTTATCTCTGTGGTGCAACTGCTTTTATTTTAGTAATGCATAAATCACAACTTAGTAATAATTTATGTTATAACTAGGCTTAGATTGGACTTACACACAGCTGGTGCAACAGGCTGCAGCAGTTGTTTGTCCTACTCTGCAGCTACATGTTTTTGCTTGTAATAGGCTAATATCTACTCTATAACTGTCCAGATGCACTCAGGAAATGTTTGCAGAAGCCTCCAGCTGCTGGAGAAGGGACACCTGATCTCCCATCTACACCACCCTCTGAGGCAGGTAAGTTCAGCCAATTATTTGTGGTCTCTGTGTAATTGATTATACACTGCTATGTTGTCATTACTACTACTATTATTATAATTATTATTATTATTATTATTATTATTATTATTATTATTATTATTATTATTGTTGTTGTTGTTGTTGTTGTTGAATGTTACATTACACCTTGTTACTACTAACTATACTGGTGGGGTAATGTGCTGGTGGTGGGGGTCTCGCCTAGGGCATCAAAATGGCTAGAGCCGGCCCTGGCTGCAGCGTGTTGCACCAGCTGTGTGTTAGTTCTAACTTAGCCTAGTGCATGGTCAAACTACCTATGCGGTTGTTTAATCTATACACATTTCATTGCAAAGACAGGCAGGTATGGGGGAATTTTCCTTCTCAATGATCACTTGTGTCATTCCTACATCCTACATCTTCCACTTGGCTTCCATCCACACACCTGCAGCTCATTTGGTTCAGTGTGTCTGTGTTTACTCAGGACTCTGAGTGCCTTGGATTTTACCTTGTCATTTGCATTTGTTTTGGCACTTGACTCCAAAGAGCACCTATGTTCATTAATAAATGTAATTGTGTATGTGTGTGTGTGTGTGTGTGTGTGTGTGTGTGTGTGTGTGTGTGTGTGTGAGAGAGAGAGAGAGAGAGAGAGAGAGAGAGAGGAAAATGAACCAGCACCAAATCTAATGGATATTTAAATCCAGAGGATGTTTACACTTTGAGTTATAACTTTAATTTTCACCTTATTTTCATTTGCAAGTAAACCATATCAGTTATGGTTGAATTAAACTGGGGGCTAGCAGAGTTTGTGCATCCCAACATAGCAATCAAACTGGTGTTTAAAGTGTTATCATTACTGATAATGTATGATGGTCAAAACTTCAAATATTACCTTTTATAATATTTAGTCTAATAGCTAAATATATAGACAACTTCTTAAATTGGATGACTTCAGCATTAATTTCAGTCACGCATAAAAGCTTATCAGCAAACCACTTAAACACAATGATCAGCCTGTTTAACCATTTTTCTGTTACTTGCACTATAACTGTAAGTTATTGGCTATTGAGGTTAATAATTATCAATGAAGAGAAGAGATAACTGTGCATGACAAAAGTGCTATTTGATGAGAGACTGTGGGCTAAACAGCTGTCCAAAAACACATTGATTCAAAAGGAAAACAATTAGCTAGATTCAATATGTAGAATGCCCATGTGTCTCATATGCTTGTGAGATTCACTCCTCAAGTAAATTAAGTTCACATTAAGTTCAGCAAAAAAGATAAAACTTTTTTTTTGTATTGAACCTGATTTTTAATATTTTATCATTTCAACTTTGAGACTTTGCCGACAAGCTCTCTTAAAAGTTCTGGTCTGACTGTTCTCTTAACTAAATTATTATATGCTGAGTGGAAAGACAACATAATTTCTGCCTGTGTCAGACCATCATTAAAGTGAAATTTGATCTGTGCATCAATTTTGGTTTCTCTTTCTGACATTATAGTCAGATGTAAAATGAACGAGACTGTGGTTGCACAGTGCATAACTAATTACCTGTTTAGGGCCCCTTGATGACCAGGAAACTCCAAATCATCTAATCACAAATGTTGAATCCTCTGCTCACATTTTCTCATAATTAAGTAGTATAAACTTATGTTTTATATCCCATTTTTATAATTAATTTTTCCATGAGGAGCTAATTGTATCCACATTTACGGAAAATATCACAGATCCTAATGTGGAACCTTGCAGCAACTTCTTTGTAATTTAAAAAATGATGAGACAACAGGACGCACTGAGTTCCATTAAGGTCTTTTGCTAAAACAAATAATTTATAGGTATTTACATTTGAAAGGTGTCCCTCTTTTAAGCAGAGGGAAAACATTGCCAGATTTCGGGTTCTCGTTTGAGTGTTTCTAAAAATGTGTAACTTGGGTAAAAGATGACATTCACAGCTAAATTAAGAAGATCAAGAATCTGCTTCATCGATGTCAGTGTGTGAGCAGAATCACATTTTTTCATTCAGATTGGGGCCACTTTGGAGCGGCTGTGATACAATTCTACTATCTGTTACCATTTTTGCCAACATTTTCCTTCCTACAGCCTAATGCTCTAATAGTCATCCCAACAGGGGGATTCCTTTTCCTCTATCAGGGTTTCTTCCATTTTTAAAATTTTGTGCTGAGGCTTTCTGGAGAGACTTTTCTTGTCTTCTAAGATGGGATCACGATGGGAATCATGGCTGTTGTGGGCCTGTAAATCCCAACTTGCCATCTTTTTGTGGTAATGCAGTGTCAGTATGATATTTGAATTCATGCAACTTTTACATCACTCAAGTATGAAACTTGAAATTCACCATAATTCAGATCTTCAGCACACACCAAGTCGGTGGCCTTAGGAAAGACAGACAGAAGGCAGGTGTTTAATGGATGGACAGTTGAATATTTGATCTGTTAAGGATTTGAAGTGATGCTTCAGTACAAACAAGGCTTGAAGGGACACATTGAAGCCAGTCTGCATTGAAAGAAATGGACAAACAGAGCTTTAAGAGAACATGGTTACAATGTCACCGCACAAAACCTGCAAGAGAATATACAACAGCTGATGACTGAAGAAAATCAACAACAAAATTTATAATGTAGACATTATCTCCTTATTTCCTTATTTTAAGCCAATTATCCTAACATAACGTTGTGCAGTGTGTGTGTGTGTGTGTGTGTGTGTGTGTGTGTGTGTTTATCTATGAGATGTTGAGGAAATGAAGTACTTTCCGAATTTTGCTGTTCAGGTAAATTACAGAACAGTTTCTCATATCTGTTCTCCAGAGACAGCTGCAATACTGTCACGACAGCCTAGCTAGCTTATTACAGCTATAGCTTTATTGATCCACACACACACACACACACACACACACACACACACACACACACACACACACACACACACACACACACACAAGCTTGCACCTTGCACTCAGAGACACAACACCTGCATGTAACAAAGTTCTGCTCAGGAGCACAGAAAGACACACACCACATGGTACACACCCATGCTGTTCGCAACATGTGGAAATGCAGATATGAAAATTGTTTGTGTCCACACATTCTCACACTCACTCACTTACACACACACACACACACACACACACACACACACACACACACACACACACACACACACACACACACACACCTTGGGTCATTAAGGACTCCTACCAGTGTGTCCTGTAAGCAGTTTAGTTCCCTAGTGGACTGATAATATACCGCTGTGTGTGTGTTAGAGTGTGTGTGTCGTTGTGTCAGCTGTTTTGTGCCTGTTAAGCCAGAGTTACAGTTTCTTTGTTGGCTTGGGAACAGTTTGTTAGCTAGCTTAGGGACGGAGACATGCTGAAAAATCATTACACATAAAATTGGCTAAAGGGAGAGTTCAGGTAACAGGTACTTTAGTCCTGCTTTTACTGTTTTCTGTTACTTGATATCTGTTTATACACTCATATTCTTTAATCATTCTGTTAGTATAGGCTATTTCTAGCCTTCCTTTTATTTTTACATGATCCTCATTTACTTGGCTGCTTGTGGTTACTGGTATCACAAATCCTGACTTGACTTATTTAGTTATTTAGTTATTCACCAGTGAACTAAATTTGCTAAATGGTTGAAATAAATAATGTCTTTTTCCAGCCTGAAAGTCTTTTAAAAGTCTTCTGGTGTGTTTTTGGCTCAGACATTTTAGACTGGAATCTGGACATGGTTCATGAACATGACCCCGCAGCTTTAGTTAATAACAGAAATTTGAATTGAGATGATTTTCAATGTCTATCTTTTCCCAGTTTGCCAAGGCTTAACAAAGTCTTTAAGTTCATTTTTAGGTCAAGGATGAAAACTATCAGGTCTAAACGTAGTTTTCCTGAGGCGCCGATATGATCTGTGCCATGTTCAATACATATGATCACTGTAAACAGGCTTCCTGATGCACTGTTGCTTAAGAGATCAATGAAAAAACATTAACTGATGCTCTTTCTGTTTGTGGGAGAAAAGTTTAGGTAATTTTTCTTTTTAATGGAGGAAATTTGGAGAGGCAGCATGGATGAAAGGAGAAAAGAGAGAAAGACTAGAGAGAGGACACGAGGAGGAGAGAGAAGCTCTGCAGCTGCTGGAATTGATTTCTCAGGGAGCGACGGAGAGAAGCAGGAAACTGCTGCTACTTCCCCTCGAGCCTCTTCTGACACACACACACACACACACACACACACACACACACACACACACACACACCTGTGAGGACACACCTGCACACACACACTTTGCTGATTCTGCACATAACACACACACACGCTCTCTCTCTCTCACACGCACCTCGCCTCTCCGACACTTTCCTTTTAACCTTGCACAAACTCAGAGTCAAATCAGGAGAGATCACCTTTGAAAATGCTCTTTGTTGAGCTTTTTCTTCCTTATCAGTGCAGCTAAATTAGCTCTCTGGTAAACTCTGTTACACTTCAAAAAGCAACATGGAGTGGAAATAATGAAAAATACCTGTGTGTGTTTGAACACAATTCATTACAGTGATATTGATCTGCTCAAAGGAAAAAGCTCCGAGGTTACTACTGCGGCCACGACAGCGTTTTGATTTATGATGAGTCAGCAGGGTTTTATTTGGCTAGCAGTTTAAGAAATAAATAACTGAAAGTATGTTTTGTATGTTAAGCTGCATCACTCCAAAACTGACCAGATTATGTATTTGAATCACAAATTTGGGCTTGTAGCCGCCATGTTTACGCTATTTTAAAATGCTAAAGTCACATATTTCCCTGCACACCAGACAGCAGGGAGCCAATGTCAAGCTTAAGAGTTTTCCACATGTTGAAGTGGTGTGCATGGCGCTTTAAAGAGCGATACTCAGCATTCAAAGTTTGAATTTTTAGGAATGGTGTCTTCTTCCTTAGCTTTACCAAAACCGAAAAAATGCAAGAGCAAATTGGTAAGGAATGGATTAAACAATGTGTTTATCTGGTTTAAAGTATGTAATTATGAACATTTCCAGCTGACTACCTATGGTGGTAACCTAGTGTTAATCAAGGAGCATATATTGTAACTAGCTAACTACATTAGTTTGTGGGGATTTTCTTAAAAAAAAATTAAGTTCATGATGAGAATTTAAGGTAACATTAGCATCTCTGTCGTGCTTGATTGATTGGATTAATGGAAGTTTACACTTGACCAACCAGCCAACGTTGCCTGAGATAACATCCAGTTTGCCAAACACACTGGTTAGTTTCATCCTAAAATTTAAAATATACTGTTTGATAATAACATGTATGTAAGCTAAGTAGCCAGAGTTATGTTAGAACAAAAATAATAGCCTGATATTTCATTTTTCCTAATCATACTACGTACATAATAGAACTAACTCTAGAGTACAATACATGAACTGCTTTTTCTTGACATACACCAATATCTTCAGCCTTTCGTGAAAATATAACCATCAATTACATTAAGACCCCATTTACAAGATTCTTATTTTAAAGCAAGTCAGCTGGAAATATTAAAAAGTCAGTCATGCAAGACAACATTTTCAACCAATTCATGGTTGTAACTTAATTAGCTACAGCTGATAAAATCTAATGGTGACAGTTGTAATTTCGGAAGCTGCTTTTGTCTACTTCTTTCTGAAATCAAGGGCCCAAGTGTTAAATTTGCCACCATTATCATTGTAAACTGTATATGTGTGAGAACAGAAAGCTTCACAGGCGTATAGCCACAGTAAGGACAACTAAAGTCAGCAGAGCTTAGCATCACGCATGTTAAAAATGCCACAAAGAGCTGTTCTGTGATCATAAGGAGGAGTGATACAACTGAGTAAAAGGACATTGTGGCTTTTTTATGGCGTTTCAACACAGAGTGTGCAAAAGGAATGTACAGAATGATAGTAGAAAGCATGAAAATCACCAGCTAGCTTCCTTGTTTACTCAATTATTTGCTTAATTCAACAATACTGGAAATATGCTTATTTGATTTCTTGCCAAGAGTTAAAAGAGGACCTTGACTCTTATGATAAAGATAATGATACAGCTAGCAGCTGATTAGTTTGGCTTGGCAAAAAGACTAGAAACAGAGGCTAGCCTGGCTCTGTCCAAAAGTAATAATACATCTACCAGCTCTTCTAAAGCTCACTACACATACCTACCCCCATAAAACCACTAAACTTAAACTAAACACTTACACATGTAACCTGCTAATTAACTGATTAAACTAACCAGCTGCTGTCTGTAGGTACATTTTCTGAACAGACATGAGGGTGGTATTTCCTAAAATGTCAAACTATTCCTGGCTAGAAAGCTTGACAGAGTTGTTGAAACTTTTCTTCATTTAAACATCTGCTGTGTTTTTGCTATTTCCAAATAAAAACTGGAGTTGCATTTCACCCGCTAAAGCAACTGGTTTTGTGTGTTCACAGAGTTTCTAAAGGAATCAGTCTGAAATGAAACAAACTGTTGCTTGAAATAAATCTGTCTGAGGTTTTCTTTTAGCGAGGCTCACCGGTGTGAATGTGTATGAAGAGAAAGAAATGAAAAACAGCACGTTTGCTCAGCCAGCTTAACCCAGACAAATAAAGGTTAATGAAAAATAAGCCCTTAAACTGAATGTGTAATTTCCGCAGGAGGCTATGGAGCGTGTGTGTGTGGTACAGTAAATTCACATCTCACCTGTGTGTGTGTGTGTGTGTGTGTGTTTCTACACTAACCACACCCACACACTCACAATGCCACAGGAAAGCCCTGTAAAGTAAGTGTATAATTATGCAAAGGAAACGGACTCCACATGCTCCCGAAAGCGAACAAGCAATTCTTCAAAGTGAATCAACAGTTGTTGAGTTCTCTGTAAAATGAATGGAAATATGAATATGGATCAGAGTGCTGCCTTTTCTGCCCCGTCAGCTTTTCTTCTTCTTTATTTTTTTTAAGAGGCATTGCAGCACCAAAGACCTAGTTTTACTCTCCTCCTACCCCTGCATATTGAGTCTTTTAGATGCACGGAGAACTGCTCCGAGCAGAGAGAAACTCGCAGAAAGTAAAGATTTGTGTCGCTGTTCTTTACTCTTTTCTTTTCACTTTCAGGTCATTGGTTTATCAAATCTTTACAGTACATCTGCTTTATAATGGTCTTTATATAACTTATAATTTTTATAAATATCATCATATGTAACTGACACACTGTCAACTAAATGAAAAGGCCAAAAATGTTATCTCTTAAAGAAAATGTGAAAAAGTTGGCCCGCCCTCCCTGGCTTGCCTGCCCCCTGACCACAGTTGCCAGAACACAGCCTAGTGTACCACCTGCAGCATTACATATAATATTACATAAGGCGGCGATTCAGGAGCGGTGTACCTGACTACCTGCGGGGAAATGAGTGATGAGGTATTTTGCAAATATTTGATCAAACTAATGTGTTTATTGTGTGTTAATGGCATTGTTTGTGTATATGAATGAACAGTTACACTAATGACTGTTGACAGATCACTGGCTCTAATTAGCCAGTGAGTTTAGCAATCTTCAGTCTAACTAGCTAATAGGCATGGTAGTAATAAACAATAATTATGTGTCATCAAAATAACGTAATTACAATGCCTAGTAATCTGTTGAGCTACAAACAGCAACCAACAAGCCAACAGCAAAATTTTACCAAGCTTCTGACTCCGACATTACAGATTACAGTGTCAGCCAGGGCAGAACAGAGCCACCGGGGGAGAAGAGGCCAAGGAATGAGAGCTGGAGGCAAGAGCGAGGAGCAGAGGTCAAGGGAGAGCGAGAGGGAGATGAGTGAGGCCTGGTGAAGAGCAGGAAAGAGTGGAAGCTCTCCAAGAAGAAGAAGGGCCAATATAGAGGTTTGTTTAGGCTACTCTAATATAATGTAATTGTACTACATGCCTCACTGGTTTATAAAGAACGACTACAAGATATAAAAACATATAAGAAAGAAAGAAAGGTTCCGACATACAGCTATTTCTGAGTAGATTTATGTGGTTCCCCCCATGTCTTGTGTTCCCTCGGCAATTTCTTCAAGATATGAATCTGGAGGAGTGCAGAGACCTGCCAGAGAGCTGTTGCAAGGGAACCTGGCTTAGTTTTTGATGCACTCATGATGCACCAATACAGGCATGGTGCCCCACCGTCTGCTGGCCTATCTTGAGTACCATGGTGCACATGTGGAAACTTCAGGGACATGCCAACAGACAGAGAGAGATGCTGTATGTGCGGCCAGGACCCTGCATTTCCAAACTACCACACTGCTCCCTGTACTGCCTTGATGAAGGTAATTTGCACATTCACAGGCAGTACAGGGATGATGTGTTGGTAGTCAGACAAGCAAGGGAGCCAAGGGACGACAACCGGGAATACCGTTACGCTGCTTACAGGCAGTACATCTTTTGGCAACATGGTGCTCTTGGTTAGGGAAACAGGCTGGTCATCCCCAGCTGCAATGTTTTATTCATCAGGGACCGGTACCCTGACCCCCATGGTCAGTACACAGGTTTTATTCCTGGCACATTATAATCTAGTGCAATCTCAGCTAGATGCACTTTTTAAATAATCAGTTTGTATATATCTCTTTTTTTAAAGAAAATCTTTAACTATGTTTTTGCATTGCAATTTATATTTACTCATTGTTGTTTTATTTGATACTTGAAATCTTTTTACCTAATGTACAGTATTTACATTTATTCTTTTTTTGCACACATTGTAGATTTTTCAATATATTTGCCAACAAAATTCTTCTCTAGACATCATGCATGGTAAATATGTTGTGCTGACACTGGAAATGAATCAAACAAAATTCATGGGAAACAGTTTTTATTACATAACATTGGGTATAAATATATTTATATTTCCACTACAGGTACACTGCAGGTGCTGGTCATGAAGGGCCTGTGACAAGTGTAATTAGGACATTGCCTAAAACGGGGTAGCCCTAACAGATTATAGCCATAACTATACATACAATATATAAATGTAGTGTTGTAGTGGTTGTGAATGATGTGTATATTATTTCCTTACTTCTAACCATTACATGACAGGCTTCCCACAAATGTGAGTTTGGTGTTTGATCAGTCTGTTAGATAATGAACACATGCAAATGTTCACAAGCTGGTCATCGTTGAAAGTTATCTTTGTAGTGTGGTGTGTCAATCACCTGGGTGTCTGATGCAGGAAGGATGCTGAGGACACCTGGACCAGCTCTGCACCTACAAGACAGATACAGATACAGATTTTGCAACTGTGGTGTTTCTTCTAGTTTTGTTCCACATCTTTTGCTGTTTCGGTTATGTTTCAAATTGAGGTAGTACCAAAAGTGTTTTTGTTCTTCCAAAGCATTTGGACAAAACCTTTCATTCAGATGATTAATAATTAATTTCACATTTTTCTCAAGGTGATAATTTATTTGCTGCAGTGGCACAGAACAGCTAAATGAATGCATAGGAAGGACTGGACACACATACTGACAGAATCTTTCCATGAAGTGAAATACTATTGTGGCATGCTCCGTTATTTCATCATCTGTGACTCCATCTTGTCTTTACATTGTTTCATGTTGCTCACCAAAGGAGAGAGATGAGAATTTCAGACAGACAAAAAATGTAAAGGGAGATGTATCATGCACATTTCCTGGTCTATATTTTTATTCTGGGATTCTATTGGGCCATTTTTTCAAAAAACTCATTATTTAAGTTATACCGGCCCTCTATGCAGCTTCTGCCTAAAACAGACCATTTTATCTCCTGCCTCCCTCCCAATGAGCTACTCGGCTCTGACTGGTTAGCTTCCAGAAGCTGCCCCTATGCAGACTTCCAGCCAGCTGGAGGCTGCATAAACAAACAGTAGTCTGATTTCATTTATTTTTTCTCATTCTTAACTTGAAATGGAAATTTCTAAAATACATCTGTACATGTTTGAGCCCAAATCCGATCCAAAATATGCAAGTGGACAATGCAAACAACACATGGAACAATCTTAGCAACAAAGACAGAAGACAGAACAGAAGGCCTTTTGTGGGCATGCGTAAACAATCTAAAGTCATGTAGTAGATGTAACATTGAAGTGCTCAGAGCAAGCCCCCAGGAAGAGCAGAGAAGGGTTGTGAAGCCAAGTTTAAACAGTGGCAAAACCGTGTAATTACAACTTCCGGGTCTGTCATGTGATGCACACTGGCCCAAAAAGCATTTTTCTCATACACAATCATTAGAACAGGGGCAGCTGTACAACAGTGAATACATTTTTCTGAGTGTGACAACCACCGCAAAATGACTAGTTTTACTACCAGAATTTGATCCATTCGGTCCAATAACATTTGAAAGTCTAGAAGAGCTGCATGATTAAATTAATTTAACAAGGAACGTACCGGAAGCCAGTCAGAAACACTCTTATGTGTTGTTTGGCCATTTGATTTGGAGAACTTGTTGATATAGTCACTACCATTGTTTAATAAGGTTAAAATTTCTGGTTTTACTGGGTAACAGCTGCCACTTGAATCCTCTGTTTACATGCAGCCCCAAAGAAAATACAATATTAATAATCCCAATATGTGGCTTTATATTTGTCTGTGTCTGTGTTTAAATTTGACTTTGTTGCAGACATCCTAAGAGTCGAGTCTTGCTGCAGGCTGTTCCTCGCAGAAAGGTCAGATGTTATGACAGCTTTCCTGTTAATGTCAGTCTAAATGTTTATAACATTCAGCTCGGGTTGGACGGAAGTGCGAGGTTGCTGCACTACAATACATAAGAATCGGTATTAAATGCACTGTAAAATTAACAGTATAGCACAGAAAAAAGTTAACGGGGGATGATTTATAAATCAGTAGGATGTGGTAATGGCAGGTAGATTCATAGACATGACATGGATGATAGAGCAATAAAGGCTTCAGCGTTTGAATAGATTGTAACTGACAAGTGTAATTTATTTTTTTTCTACTCACATTTATCAAGCTATTTTAGAGGCAATTTAGATCCCAATGAAGTTCATTCTCCCAAGTCGTTACACACACACACACACACGCACACACACACACACACATAGAGATGTGTATTGGCAACATACATCTTCATTAGTGTCCAGTCATATCTGTTCTTCTCACACTTTGTGGCTCCAGTTTCTTTGTTTCTCTCTCTCTCTCTCATGAATGTTAAAATCTCTGAATATTAACACTCTGTCATATTTCGGCATAATGACTGAGAGACACTCAGACGATTGTTTTGTCAAATTTCCAGTTACGGTAATCATGGATATGCTTGCTTAACCTCACATAGGAAATAATGTCGGGAGAGAGAGAGAGAGAAAAAGAAGAGACAGAGTCGTGAGTGATGATTATAACTCTATTTCCATTTTATTGCAATGAGTAAAATTTATGGCAACATTTTTGTTGAAGGCAGATAGTGCAGGCACATGACAAAAGGTGATGTCTGTAAATAATATCTTTCAAATAATCTGCTATGATGACAAAAAAATCTTTTCACTTTGAAAAGAAAGAACAATTTTGTCATTTTATAAGATACTAAAGGTGAAGGATAGATAAACCTAAATAAACGGAGCCTAAAAATGATTACCCTTCATCTTTATCTTCACATAATCCACTGTCCATTTTCAAATTCTTCCAACCAAATAATTCTCTACAGAGACTGCCTATCATCTTAGCCCAACACAGTAATACTTAAAACACACAACAATGTGCACATCTCTGCTTAAATAGTCAAAAATCAAACCTCTATCCTTTTGCACTGGGAGACTGAGAGAAGACTGCAACAGGACAGCCTGAACTTCTCTGCTCCTGTAAGTCTCCAAATCAAATTCCAAGACTTCATTGCTCTTGCCAATCATTGCTGTACTGTAGCTACTGTTAAGAGGTAAATTCGGGATTTTCTTCTGCGAATGTGGAGACCTGAAGCATAGTTTATTTTTAAAATTTAAAGATCCCCTCCAGACATGTTGCAAGATATAGACAAAGGGAAGCCTCTGGGCTTTCTTCAGGCATATCAAATTTAAAAAATAACACCAAAAGGAGAACGCTGACCAGTTTCGACCCACACTGGGTCTTCCTCAAGGCGTGGCTAGAAAGAGGACTCAACCAGAGAGGGATGACATGATTCCTTATATAGACAATTACTGGCCAGGAGGCTAAATTACACCAGCATATCGCACAATAAATAAACCCAAGTAAGCTATGTGGAAAAGAAATTAATGGTCACCGTAATAATTGTAACCATAACAATAAATAGAATAACCTCAATAACACCAACAACAGTGAAAGGAGTAAGCCTGTTTACAAAAAAGGTCTGAAATCTATTTCCTTATTAAGACCTGGATACACCAAAGCATGAAATTTTAAAATCCAATAAGTTTCTCTCTGAAGTAATTTATTAAGACGATCACCACCTCTGATAGACTGCTCCACAAACTCAATACCCTCCACTTTTAAAAGGCTGTTGTGTTGTTGCTGGTGTCGTGGAATTACTGCAAAAACACTGGACACAAACACAGAAATCAAAGCACAGACACTGATTGATCTGAAGATTAAATAAATTATTATTGATCAGTAAGGAGACAGAACTCACACGAAGCGAATCGTTCCTCTGTCTCGGAATATAAAGCCAAACTGACCTTTTTATAGTCTTTATAGACAAAGAAATGATCATCGATTGGTCAAATCATACAAACTTATGGATTACAGCCAATGGCAAACAGCCACGAGATACATTTACATGCACATTTATGTTAACTAGGAGCCACACCACCTAAAGGCACAAATCAAGGAAGAGCCTCGAGCCATATGTGGCCTTCGACCCCTCAACATGTCCTGTTTACTGCAAGACACAAAATGGTACCTTATTTGGGCCTAAGCCAGGATGGAAAGTGAGGAGTGTGGCCTCCTAAGACACATTCCTTCTCTCAGGAACATGCACACATTAGCAAAGGAGAGAAGTAATGATTATCCTTACACATCTCCGCACATTAAAATGATAAGACAATCCTTTGGTCTTTGATTACCTTTACACTGGTTTTTATGGCATATTTGTGTTCTGCCATGCTATCTTTCAAATGCCTCTTAGTGTGCCCTAAAAACGTTCACATGGGCAGAGTTTGAGTGATTACAAGTGGTTTGCATGCATTTGAAAGTCCCAATAGGTCTCTCGAGCCAGTGGCCTTCCCTCCAAACTGGAAGATAACTGTGTGTAAGTCTGTCCTTAAAGGAGGGGGCTTGTTTGTAGCATAAGGTGGGAGGGAGTTGGAAAATCTCCTTCAGGGAGGGGTCGCTCTTGAGGATGAACCAATTAGACTGAATGATCTGCCTGATCTGCTGAGCCTGTTTGAAACATATGACAAAATGTATACCTGAAGTGTCTTTTCTCTGTCTGTTCGATTGTTGCGGGAAGTGATGACGTCCAATGGAAAATGTCGTTGTCCAAGCTGTGGAGATAGTGATCTTTTTGTATGATCGGTCTAAAAAGCATTTAGTCAGATGTTGGGACTGTGTATGAAAGTCAAAGTCCAAGTCGCAAATCCTTTGTTGTAAGAAAGTAAAGGTACTTGCGACTTTGAATAATAATATATGTGTCTGATATGGGTTTTCCACAAAAAAGTCCAGTAACCTTATTGAATTCCTTAAAACATCTCCTCGTTCTCTCTAATTGAAAAATCCAGAATCTATTAATATGCAAATATTCATTTAAAAGTTAAACTGTGAGATACCAGATGTCTCGTACTTCATGAAAGGTCCATTCTCAGTGTACAGTATGTGCACTGAAGGCTTTAGGTTTCCACATCACAAATCCTGCTCGTAGGCCCGCTCCTTAAACTCAGATTTCCAATTTCTGAGCACAGAGAAACTTTCGCCCTTGAGCAGATGAATGTGAAAACAGTCCTCTAGTGTCAAACTCTGCACATACATCATTCTGCACAGTGAAGCTCAAACATCCAAGTGAAGTAAGAAGAAGAAGCAGGACACATTTTTGAGTGGAGGGTTTTTTTTAAAGACTGATACCAATATTCTTTCAGCATTGTGCTTACTCATTTGGATATTTCAGCCAAAGAAAAAACATTAAAACTATAAAAATGACTAAATACAACAATTCAACAATTTTCCCCTCTAGAAATAATTTCTGGCAAAAGAGAAAAAGCTCTTAGAAAACAGTTTTTAGACCTTCATGTAGGGAAACCTCGGGGACATACAGCTGTTAAATGAATAAAAGCAAACAAGCCAAATGAATTAAACATGGGAAAAATATCCATATTGTCAGAGATTATCTGCAGGAGTGAGGGGTTGCTTGACCTCCATATATCTAAAAATAAAATACAGTGATCTGTAACTTCAGCAGTAATATTTTCACAAATGAAAGATGAGAAAGGCAGCGTACCTCAGAGATCCAACAGGTGAAGATGCATCATGCGTCCAAACACTACAGTAACATCAATGATAGTTTGAAATGAGTCACACACTAGTTGCTACATCAATATCTTTATTTATATATTGAAAATGCAACAAGCTGCAGTAAAGTGAGATTTTTTTTATTCCAAAATCTGAATCTCAGCACACATTGAAGCATTTTCTCTGTCTTTGTTATTGTTTAACAACTTTATCAGCCCCACACAGTTATTTATATTCAATGTTTTTTGCTTTTGGGGCAGTGAAAAATGCATTTCCTGTGTAAATATGCACCTCACACTGTGTCTCTGAACATGCTGACATCTCACTCCTGAGTTGTTTTGCCTTCAAGACAGATTAGCGGAGCACTCTGGTAGTTGAACGGTTACTGCGCATGCCACATAACCGCAGCGTCCCTGGCTCAATTCCAGCCAGTGACCTTTGTTGCATGTCGTACTCGTCTCTCTCCCCCCGTTTCCTGTCTGCCACCTCACTATCCTCTATCCAATAAAGGCGAAAGTGCCAAAAAAATAATCTTTAAAAAAAAAGACAGATTAGCAGGCCAGTTTGAAACAAGAACAATGACCTCAGTAAATAAGTTCAAGTCGTTTGATGAAATCTGCTTGATTACAGTCATTCTTCTCCGCTGCCTCTTTGTTTTCATGAACGCCTCTTCAGAAGCCGCTGTATTTAGCAGCCATTCATCAACACAATGCTTTCTCCTACTGTTCACCGCCGCACACATTTCCTCTTTATCAGGGCAAAATGTTGTGAACAGAGCTCAGATTTCTTTTGGATGGGGTCTTTACTCACTCAACCAAAGGCTAACTAGCTAATTAGATCTCAAGCTACGTGCTGTGTTTGCCCTTGAGGAAGGCAGCAGTGTAACACCAGGGAGTGATCGCAGATTTTTGGGTGATGAAAGTGTGTTAACCTCTGTGAAAGTGTGTATCATTGTGTACATGAATGCTGCCCTGCATTGAGGCACATACTGTGTAGTGTAGATGCTTGTACATGTGAGTGCACATTTAGTCTGCATATGCATGTGTTTGGGAGAATATGTGTATGTTATTAGGTGTGTAAGTGCATTTGTGTGTTTAATCTTTACTGTTCAGGTCAAGTATTACCCATTTTTACATTTAAGAGCAGTAAAAACACCCTAAACACCTTTCTTTTTACCTGAAATTTAATGAATTTCCCTAAAGTGACTCAGAATAGTTAACGTTTTCAAATTCTTGTGCAGCTGATACACATTTTTGTATGTAAAGGGTGTTCCAGGTTAAATTTGAACCGCATGTATTAAAACAAAATCAAAAATCATTAAAAAATGTTGCATTCTATCACAATATGTTATGTTTTCCTGTTTTATGTAACATACAACCATCATATAGTGTGATTGTGAAGGTTTTTTTTCTCCAGAAACAAATCGTATACACTCTCTCTGCTCTCTGAAAGCTTAATTAAGGATTAATAATGAGGGATTTATGAGTAAAAATTAGATTTGTGGTTCAAAGTTTGGTATAGAGAATAATTATGAGGGGATACTGTGAAGGGTCAGAATATGAACAGTATGTGAGGGTTAAGTTTAACTAGTGTGTTCAGTCCAATGCAGTGAGGAATGCACAGACTTGTATATCGGGGAGACTAAACAACCATTAAAGAAACGCATGGCTCAACACAGGAGGGCCAACTCCGCAGGTCAACACTCAGCAGTTTACCAACACCTGAAAGATAAGGGACAGTCTTTTGAGGGCAACAATGTGCACATTTTGGATAGGTAGGACAGATGGTTTGAAAGAGGAGTGAAGGAGGCCATCTACGTCACAGTAGAGAAACTACCTCTCAACAGGTGAGGAAGTCTACGACACCACTTATCGCCCAATAACAATGCTGTCCTTTCATCCCTTCCCAGGAGATTTAACAACCATTCACATCTGGCTTCATGTGAGAACTCCAATGACAGTCGTTACAACAGCCAGGAGCACTAACGAATCCAGTGGTATTAATGACCTTGATAACGACCCACAGAGGTTAAATAAGGTGTTTTTTTAAAGGATGGTTTTTCATGTGTTTGTGCTTGAGAAATTTATGAACGTTAGTTTGTGTTTAATAATGATGGAATACACTACTTGAGTTTTATTAACATTTCAGATGGATATTAATTTATCTAAGGTTCTCTTCTAGCTGAAAAACAAATTTGTATTTTAGTGAACACTGAATTAAGTAAACAACGTGACGAGTGATCTGTGTATCAGATTCACTTACTGCTTCCTTATTGTTCCACTTTCCTTTATTTCTACCATGGAATTGAGGAGAGCTACACTGTCTGAATTTAACATTTTATTACTTTGCATGACAGCAATTTATTGTCTTTTTTATTTTACAAATTAATGCTCTTCATTTGAAGTTTGAAGAACTACATCTTTCTGTGTACATGTATTCTTTGCATGCCTCAAAAATTAGGAAAAACAAACAAACAAAATTCATGATAAAGAAATTCAAGGTATAGTATAAGTGAGTTACCTTGAATAACCTTTACTGGACATCAAAGGAAATGCAATAAATGATTCCACCTTTTGACAATGACATTATAAAATGCAGCCTGCATATATATTTTTTTTCCAAATTTAATGTTGCATAATAAGGTGTTTATGTTATTTAGTAAATCCCCTGTGTGCCACTAGTTTGGATTTTCTTTCTGATGGTGAAATACTAGAAGTCACTACATCAAAGCACTCAACCCCCCTCCAAGTCATGACTTAAGATCATGTTCCTGCTTCCATTAGGAGCTGAACCAGAGAGGAAGCTTGTATCTCATCTTTGCTGCTCGACAGCTCTGGTCCATATTTAACTCACTCCAATGACGTGGAGCAGACCCAGCATGCACAAGAACTCATCTTGCAAAGAGTGTTTTTACTGTTGGTTTACTGGACTTGTAGAAGAATCAGCAAAGACACCTACAATCACACACTAAAGCCCTTCTGTAACTTTAAGTTTCTCTCTCTTTCTCAATAATGGTCCCACTCTTCACTGAAACATCTACAACACAAATGTGCACATTTTGTTAGTGTTACAGTTAGATTATTTGTGAGTCTTTTGGTTTTCCTCTCTGACTCAGATTGTGTTAATTTCCTTTATCGTCACTGATGTATTGTTGCTAAGGCTGTTATAGACTTTTGATTCTGTTCATGATTTAATATATATTATATTTCAGTGACTTCTATGTGACAAGAATTATTACATTTGATCAAAAGGCTGCAAGTTGTCTGAAACTCCCTGGTAAATGGTTCAATGTTTAAAGTGATGTACTGTGTTTTTATAACTAATAACATAAAGGCTTTGCATTTTTTAGGAACACAGTCTTTATCTTTACCTTTATTTCATTAAGAATATGTAGTTTGAATTCTGACCTGTCTTGGATTTTTTGGGGGGAGAAGACTGAACCCAACAATGTTTTCTTTGGTTTAAAGTATTGAAACTATGATAACAATTTAAATGAGTAAATTTTGAGTTGTACGTGGTTAAACTGTTAATTCCACTTATGTAAAATATAACGTAACAACACTTAAAACTGGATCCATATAATTGTAGCTTGTCTGTATGTGCAGGGAGCTACAGGTGGAAAGAGTGTGAAATCATTTATATACAGTGGCATTATGTCACATCCTCTCACTGGGAGAGGAACAATATTTCAAGTCTGTCTTAAAACAACAGTCAGGTGCCTAAATAATTGCAATAGGTTTTTCTTGCCATAATCATTCCTCCTGTTCATACTGACTATTAGAAGATCCATTCACAATGCACTTATAATGTAAGAGATGGGGTCCAAAATCCACACAAATGTGCAAAAATGTATTTTAAAGGTTACTTGAAGCTAATATGAAGTTTTAGTCATCCAAATGACTCAAATAAAGTAGATATCTTTTAACGTTACAGTCTTTTTAGTGCCAAAGTCCCTCTTTTTGTTACTATACTTCCACTGCAGCTCAACAGGGAAACACTGTTCGAGGAAACACAAAAAGGGAATTTGATGCTAAAAAGACTGTAACTGTAACTGTAAATATCCTTTTGATATGATTAACTCAGACTGCTGAAGCCTCATATAAGCTTCAGATAAACTTTTAACTGCATTTTTGCACAAAATGAGTGTGGACACACTGTAGATTTTGGCCCCCGTCACTTACATTGAAAACACATTCGAAAGGAATCTTTTAATGGCCAGTATAAACAGCAGGAGTGACTACAGCAAGGAAAACCTCCTTCAGTGTTCATATGGACACCCGATTGTTGTTTTAAGATGGACTTGAAAAATTGTAAACCTGTCCTTTAAGATGAGAGGAAACAACAGAATATGAATTAATCATATTCATTGTAGAAAGGGCCCTTTAACTTTTTTGTATGTGTGTAAGGAAGAAGATAAGAAACATCATATATCCACTGGCAGATTTATATACATTACATGAAAACAAAATGATAAAAAGAAAATGTATGAAATCTTATGAAATTAAACTGGTTAAACTGGTTAAATAACTAGTTAAACTGTTTGTTACTGTCAGTTTATCAGACTTTATGATGTAATAAGGATCCATTCCAGAATCCCATCATTATGTGTGAATCTGTTCACAATTCTCACTTCACTGAACAAACCTGTTGAGGGAAACCAGCAGCTAAAAAAAGTCAGGGAAAAATTTTCTCATATCGAAAATTCAAGATGAGTGACGAAGGCAGCTCTTCACACATCTCAAGCTCAATGTATAATGAACTCCGTCTGGCGGGAGAATTTTGTGACGCGGTTGTCAAAGTTGAGGATGTTGAATTTCAAATCCACAGGGTCATCCTCTGTAACTGCAGCCCCTACTTTGGGTGAGTTGGTTAGCTGATATCAAGGAGCAGTTTATGAATCTATATCCTTTAAAAGATTGAATAAACAACAACAGCAAATTGAGAACAATTACTGACAATAATGCGGGAAACAACATGATGACAACAAGTAATGACTTATATTGATTTACAGAGACTTTGCGATGAAACAGGTTTGTCACATAGAGTTTTATGAAGCAAGAGAGAGTATAAAAAATCTGGTGGATATGAAAAAAAATATTTTAAAGGATAATTAGAGCTGTTTCAAACATTTACCAAAGGTGCAGATTTCCTGTCAGTGAGCACACAATCAGCAAGATGAAGGTTTTTGCTGCCATTTGGTTGAAAAACAATTTCCATGATCATCATTTGTGGGTGTTTTACACTGACTGAAGACTTTATTAAGTTACATTAAGGGTGTTAATTTTTTTTTCAAATATCATGAGAAACTCAACTTTAACTTTATAGCTGTGTCTCAAATCCCAGATTACATACTTGAGCATTTTTAGCAGAGTATGCATTGTGTTAATGAACACTGTTGTCTCACAAACCACACAAAGGAAATGGAGCAAAAATTTAAACTACTTGTGGATGGTAGTGAGAGAGCTCCAGAACTTGCAGAAAACTAAAAATATGTATGTTTGAAGTTTATTAGACAAGTTGCATTTTGACTTCACATATTACCACATGTATTGTATCATTTTCTGTTAATGTGCAACTGTTAAGTATGTTTATTTCTTGTATACTAATTGCATAAAAAGTTTACTAAAAAGATTAGTAGTATATACTGTATACAATCAGTATGTAGTATGGACATGGGCTTTAGTAATGGTTAATATACATAGGAATCAAAATAAACAAATACATGACCTAAGTTATTAGACGATGACCATAGTCTGATAATAGGCCTAATCCTGGATTTAATGGTAGTAAAGATAATATATAGCCATTTATCTTCAAAGATGAATACTGAAAAAAGAAAGAAAAAAAATCATTCCAGATGTCAGTTCAATTCATTAAATTGATATTATGACTTTGGTTACAAATGTGAAGGCTCATCAAGACCCAAAATATATCCAGCAGACAGTAATTTGTGCCAAAGGAACACAGGATGAGTTCACTAGTTCACATGAGCTTCATGTACACTTGGACACTTGTATCTCATTTTTCACTGCAAATGTTTTCTGTCAGAATCTTCTCTTTCACTTTGTGACATCTGTTTTAAAAAAATGCATCTTGAAGTTTATGTTATTGTTCAATGTGAAGATGATAAGAAATGCTGAATAAGGTTTATTTATGATCCTGTGTCTGTGTCTCCTGACCCTCAGAGCCCTCTTCAGACGCTGGTCGACCCCAGAGAAAAAGGTCTTTGACATACCCGGTCTGTCTCCTTACATCATGCAGCTCATCATTGAGTTTGCATACACGGGTGTTGTTTCTGTGACAGAGGAGAACGCACAGGAACTGCTGCTAGCAGCTGATCAGCTCAACATAACGGAGATCGTACAAACCTGCTGCAGCTTCCTGGGGGAGCTGCTCTGCCCGAAGAACTGTATCGGCATCTGGCAGTTCACAAAAATCTTCTACTCCTTTGAACTACAGTGCAAAGCGTACCGCTACATCATTGATCACTTTGAGGATGTTGTTTCCTCTGATGAGTTCCTGCAGCTCTCTGTGCAGGAGCTCACTGTCATAATTGAGAGAGACGACCTCAATGTGAAAAATGAGACCGCTGTGTATGAGGCCATCCTTTACTGGATCGCCCACGCACCTGAAGAACGAAGAGGACACATCGCTGTGCTCTTGCCTAAGGTAAGTGAAAGATGGACAACCACTGTCCTGTCACTATATTCAAGTTAGATATACAATGTTGTAGAACAGCTTTTGTCAAGTTTAAGTTGATTCTAGTTCCAGTTGAGTTTAATAAGATTGAAAATGGGGTCAAATTCAAGACTGAGACTAAAATGCACTGAATCCAGGCAGTAGACACTGTTCTTTCCTCTTTAAATGCTACTGTAAAGTAAAGTATAAGTATATTCCTTAAAGACAAGCACGGTCATGTCCATTCTGTTCTTATTATCCAATGAAAAAAACACAAGCAACAATAAATTGATCCTGTGATCAATGTATCCCTAACAAGCATTACCTGTATGACTAAAGCCTGATATAGCTTATTTCTCCTCACTGTTACCCAAAATCTATTAAAAGCACATCAGTGAACCACACCTTTGCGCTGGATGATATGTTCCTTCATTGCCATGAACATGGGCATTGTAGTTTATTTTCAATGAATCCCACAAACACAGTCTTGCTGTTGGAAATACTCACTAGAGTGTCAAATTTGTATTTATCCACCGGTGAAAGTAGTCCCCAACAAATGAGCTATTTACTACTGTTTGACAATTATTTGTTTAAAACTACAGTGTTATTTAGTTTGTTTTTAATGAAAGTATTTGCTGTATTTATGACTTTAAGATTTACACCTTCAGTAGGAACATGTGGGCTTGGGGCTGCAACAGGTACGGTGGGCTGAGGGAGACTAAAAGAAATGAGAGATGACCTAAAGCAGTGTTGTTTACGATTAAAAAGATCATAGCATATCACTAGCCTTGTCCTTTAAAGATGAAATTTGAGTTTTCAATATTTTTGGAAGATTCTGGTCAGGATATGAGTGACTTAAAATGTTCATAAAATGGTGACAAATGCTAAGCATCAGTTAAGTCAAGTACTCCAGTCCAATGAGTGAAATTCATAGATTTTATATTCTTGTCCCTGCGAAGGTTCGGCTGGCCCTGATGGGTATGGATTACATCAGGATGAATGTGATGTCCAATGAACTTGTGAGAAACATCAGTGATTGCCTGCCTATGGTCGTAGATGCCACCCAAATCATGTGTCACATCATGACAAACAGAGCCTCTGTGTCTGGTTTCTGCAACCCACCTGCCCGTCCTCGCCTACCTAGTGCCATCCTGTTGGCCATTGGAGGCTGGAGTGGCGGTGATCCAACCAACGGCATTGAGGCATACGATATCCGCGCCGACCGTTGGATCAACGTGACAAACAATGTAGAGCGTCCTCGTGCTTATCACGGCGCTGTCTTCCTCAATGGATCTGTCTACTGTGTTGGCGGCTTCGACAGGGTGGAGCATTTCAACAGTGTGCGCAGGTTTGACCTGACCACACACACCTGGCATGAAATGGCACCCATGTACTTCCGCCGCTGCTATGTGAGTGTAACTGTGCTGCATGGTTGCATCTATGCCATGGGAGGCTATGATGGACATGTACGACTCAGCACTGCAGAGCGCTACACACCTGAGACCAACCAGTGGAGTCTTATTGCACCCATGCATGAGCATAGGAGCGACGCAAGCTGCACAGCACTCCATGACAAGGTGGGTGGAGCAAAAGAACAGCTAGGGATCCCTACCTGTCTGAAAAAAAATCTCAAGGACTACAAAAACCACAAAACTAACTAGATCATCTAATACAATCTAAAGTCAAGCAGCCTAATTATAGCTCGAGACTAAAAAGAAGTTGTAGTGACAAAAAATCTAAATATTTATATGATGCTATACAGTATTAGATTCTACAACCTAATCGATATTGGATTTTTTAGGCCGATACAATATTTGAGAGTTAAAAACAGCTGTACAGTATATCGACAGATAATCACTTTTAACATGAATGCATAACAAACAAACAAAAATTTAATTTAAGGGTCAATTAGATTTGGTCATTAAATAATTGTGACCAAGATACAGGATGTACTGACATACATGTGATATAGATATATTTACAAAAAGCTAATTGATAATATTCTTTACTAAATGTTTCTGTTGGATCTCAGCTGTAATTAACCAATTATCTTATAAAGATGTGGAATATTTCTGTATTATTTATTTTTACACAGAAAACACTGTTGCCAGTTGATGCCATTAAAAGTGCAACTTTTCCTAATGTGTCTTCTTTTCTCTCCAGGTTTACATTTGTGGTGGTTTCAACGGGACTGAGTGTCTGCAAACAGCTGAATGTTACAGCCCAGAGACCAATCAGTGGACAATGATCACCCCCATGAACATCCGGCGCAGTGGAATTGCAGTCATTGCGTATGCAGACCATGTCTATGCAGTAAGTCTGAAGAAACACTGCTGACACTCACATAGCACATAAACTCTATAACGTGTTAAGAGATTTGATCAGCAGCGGTTTTAATCTGGTTTGCCAATTTTGACCTCATTATATTGATATATACTATATATCCTGACCAAAAATGTTTTCTTACACTTTTATCTGTTAATTTAATTGATTTGTGATGTTTCTGATGACAGTATTTGTCATTTAATGGTACAAATGGGAATGTACCTCAAAAAAATGCACAAGAAAACAAATGTATGGGAAAAAAATACAGTATTTTCTTATTAGCAGTAAACACAAAGCAACTGTGGCTGTTGGAAGTGTCATTTGCAAGAATTTGGTCATTAAAAACCACTGGACAAATTGAAGTTTTTATCTGATGATGGCACTAGACAAAAAGTCAGAGCAACACCTAACTTACGAGACATTGCATTCAAAACCACATATGTGAACTTCACGATGGCACTAGAAGAAAAGCCACCAAAGTCGTTTGGATTCATCGTCTATGCACCATGAATGTCTGTGTAAAATTGTACTAATCCATCTGGTAGATGTTGAGATATTTCACAGGATGAGTGAAAAGTGGTGGTCACCAAGATTCATCCTCTGAGCACCATGAATGTCTGTACTGAATTTCATGGCAATCCATCAGATAATTGTCGTGACATTTCAAACAAAACTCTGTAAATTTGGATCTTCTAATCCACTATTCATTATTTAAGCCGACTGCCTTCTACTTTATGTATACTGTGTAACTTTTCTTTTAACTCACAAACACATTGAGGGCAATGTTGACAGATTGGTTTCACCTCCATTTAAACATTTGAGTCATTATTCCACTTTTCCTCCCATAGGTTGGTGGCTTTGATGGAAACAGCCGTCTGCGCAGCGCAGAGGCCTACAACCCCCGAACCAACACCTGGCATGCAGTGGCCTCCATGTTGACCCCACGCAGCAACTTTGGCATTGAAGTAGTTGATGACCGAATCCTTGCTGTCGGGGGATTCAACGGCTTCACCACCACCTATAACGTCGAGTACTACGACGCTACAACCGATGAATGGTCTGAGGCCTGTGACATGGAGATCTTCCGCAGCGCTCTGAGCTGCTGTGTGGTGTCCGGACTCCCCAACATGGCCGAGTACATTATCAATCGTGATGAACTGCCATTTCTCAATTTGGAGGATGACGCAGTGGATTCAGGAGATTCAATCTAACACGTAGACAGGTCCTGCCCTGTGCTACCATCCACCCTGGCAAGACTGTAACATACACTATTGAAATAAATTTCTTTGTGCATCAAACTGCTGTTACTCCCATGATAAATTTCAGTTTGTGTGGGCTATTGTAAGCTTTATATAGACTATAAATGCATAATTCTGTATCACTGACTGACAGAGAGACAAAAATCAGTGTTGAGGAATTAAAGAAGGGAAAGGGAAGCCCTGCAGAGAGAGACATGAACAGAAAAATGGCAGAAAGGTTCAGTCGGAGTATACTGTGAGTCGGTGCTGTTACATGACTTTCGTGCTGAAGTCAAGGACTGGATGTTCCACAATCTCCTTCAACTAAATTTGGACAAAACTGGGATTATTCAGGGGGAAGAAAAGCTTGAATGACTTCAGTCTGTCCTTCTCTGTTTTGCCGCATGCACCCCCCCCCCCCTCTCTATCTGTCTCTCTCCCTCTCTCTCTTAATCTCTCTCTTCCTCTCTTTCCCTACTCTCTACTGTCTCTTTTTGTCTTCCTCTTTATCTCACAGACAAAGCATTGGTTGCTCGCTTTTGGGTAGAGTCACCTTGAGACAGAGAGTGCAGTTAGTTGTCTGTGTATTTGGGTACATCTGCACAGGAATTTATAGTATGAGTGTGCACATATAGTACATGTGTTTATAATTGTTTTTATATCAGGGGAGGGGAAAACAATTTTCCTCCCTCAAAGCATGAGTGGACTCAGATTTCTGGCTTCTGTATCACATTTTAAAATGAAAAAAGAGCAAGTAAAAGAAACGATTCACTTATTCAGCACTCGTTGGTTTCAGTGGTGGCTTCTGACAATATTGTAAATGCTTTTTCTGTGTCAAAAAGTCTCATCTGAAGTAAAATGCAGCTTTATTGATGACTGACTTTTAAGCTTGGTGAGTTGATCACAGGTTTAACATTTCCAGAAATGTTAAATGTTTATCAGGGTTCATGCTCTGATGTGTTTTTTTAAAGAATAGAGCAAAAAATATGAAATGTGCAAGTACACACATACAGTATCAACAGATCATCTTTTCCTCTTTTTCCACTCATCTGACTCGACCCTCTCCTCCTTTCCAAACTAAATTTTCTTAATTTCTTCTTCTTTGTGTTTTGTGTATGTTCTTTTGTTTTTCACACTTATGACTGTTATGGAAAAGCTTATTGTTATTACAAACATGGACTGTTAGTGACTTGGCATCTGGCAAGGAAGACGAGGCAAAGCAGAAAGTTGAGGTTTCAAAAATTTTGATTGAAAATTCAAAAAATTCAAAAAACAAATAAGACATTTAAATTCACAATGAAAAATTTAGTCTTGAACCAAGCATACTTCTTTTTTTGTATTTTAGCAGATTTTAGACCACTTAGTGTCCGTTTAATTTACATTTTCCATTAAATTATGACACAGCAAATGCATACATAAAAAGGAAATACCAAGGTGTGATACATGAAGCAAGAGATGGTCCAGTTTTTATTGTCCTTGGCCAGAAGAAGTGCAGTTCTCTAATTTTGGCATCACTTGAAAATGATGGTCTCTGTACTACTGTATGTGTCTATATTAGACGATTCTGTAAAATCCCATATTACTTTCAATCATGTTTCTTTCTTCCTTTTTAACATCTGATGCCAACGTTTTAAAAATTCTGGCTTTCTACAGTATCTCCACATGACAACTACAGCATGGTTAAGGTTAGGGAAAGACTGCAGTTAAGGTATATTAGGGTTAGGCAACTAAAACACTTGGTTATGGCTAGGGAAAGATTGTGTCTACAGCTGAGAAAAAGGCAAAATTTAATTGCAAGTCTGTGACGAGACGCAAGCTCCGGTCTCCTGCATGTAAATCATCATGACTGTCACTAGCGCTACTGTGCTGTGATCTTGTGAATGCCTTTACTGCCAATATGACTGCATGCTTTCATTCAGCATTGTGTGGAGGATGTTACAAAATGTTATTTGGTTCTTAGTAGGCAGAGCAACTTTTATAGAAAAATTTCCTTTTCACATCCTTTTTAGACATGATGCGAACATGTAAAATCAGCAGAGCATTCACAGACTGCAATATATGTCTGAAAGGGGCTTGTGCATGTGTTTCTGTGCATGTGTGTGTCCCTAGAAGTATGAAGAAGGGTTGGGGGATCTTACACAAATACAGGCCGACAATCCCAACTGTTACACCGCCCACACACACTCACACACACATTAGGGAGGAGCCCTGACATGCACAAAGCACAGAGGTTTTTAAAAAATTATTAGCTGAAGTTGCTTGGCTGATGGTCGATGTTCTAAAAGCACTGTGCAATACAACTTTAATAGCACTGGCAACAGGGTACACACACACACACACACACACACACACACACACACACACATACAGAGAGCCATTTTGTCTTCCCTTATTTGCAATGTCTGGTTTCTCTGTCTTCTCCACTTTCTGTCTCCATTTCTCCTTCGTCTGTCTGCCTGCTTGGTAGCCGAAGGCTAACTGTAAAATACAGCCTCTCGCTCATAAAACCAGAGAAAAACACACAACCAGTTATTGTTCTGCGTGAGCGACTGTCAGCAAACTGACAAACGACACATAATTAGTGCTTCACCGGCACAGTTAGTCAATGACATCAAAGCCCGTGTGTGTATATACAGTATGCAAGTGCACATGAGTAGGTGTATGTGTGTGTGTGTGTGTGTGTGTGTGTGTGTCCTACATATTGTGTGATCTGTTATATCAAGCCAAACAGATACTTTATGTTTCAGTATGTGCCCTGTACATGTGTGTGTGTGAGACAGAAAGAGGGCGTATATGTATGTTTGTGTGTGTGTGTGTGTGTGTGCAGCGCCTGAGGGCTTTGTTCTGTAGTGGTGCAATAAAAGACACATTAGAGAAAGAGAGAGATTACAGGAAAAAAAAACATTATCAGCCATAAATGGTGTTTTTTTTCTCTCACAGAAAAAAAAAAGAAACAATAAATCTGTGTGGGTGCGAGAAGCAACAGAACAGGGTTTCACATGATGCACCCTCCTGGAAATCCTGAAAATTCAATGATGTACACACAACATACATTTTTGAGGAACATCTTACACTGCTTGTTGTAACGTGCTGAGAGGAGGGAAGCGAACATTTTACAGCCTCAAGTGTCCTGTCAGAGCTGTGACACTGTCGGTCGCATCAGAAGTGAAAATAAATATCAGAGGATGTCTATAAAGAAGAGTCTGAGGGATGAAGAAAGATAGAAGACAGAGATGAGAGGAGGATGGTGGCTTAAAGATAAGGGAAAGGGTGAAGTGTGTGTGTGTTAGTGTGTGTGTGTGTGTGTGTGTGTGTGTGTGTGTGTGTGTGTGTGTGTGTATTGAGTAAGGGGTTGAATCAATTTCTCCTGTCATGCTTAACACCCGTCTTACCCTCACAGTGTGTGTGGGGCAGGTGCAAGTGTGTTTTAGAGGTGATGAACACACAATACCTCCCCAATTGGAAAGGATTCAATTTATACCCAATCTATCCTCTGTCTCTCTTTCACACATACACACACTCCATAAGAGACAGCTCCTATACTCCTTCTTGACCTCTGGGTGACCTCTGTTTGTTCCCTCTTACCTGTTCTGTCAGTCATATGAGATCAGACTTACAATGCTGCTCTGCTTTAGCACAGACGGCAACTGTCTTGTTCACCGTCCCGCAGCTACCTTGGAGGATGAATTTTTCTCCCAAGAGTGTTGTGAAATATTACAGACCGAGCTGATAACTGAGGAGTTTCTCAATAAAGGCAGACTTCAGTTTGAGGATGAGGATCATCACAGAGAGATGAGAAAGCGGAGACAACTTGGATATTGTTTTGGTTGTTGTGGCTATCATTTGTTGAGATCTGGGCAAGCAGCAACATCATTAACAAACAAGCAGACAGACAAACAGCCAAACTTATTCAAAAGAAAAAAAAAGACAAATGGTAAAATGATAATAATAAGTATCCAAACTAAGCAACAAAATATATTATTTCTTAATGCTTTTGAAAATGACCCATATTGACACTTTCTGATTTGATGCCTTAATTGTTTGTCAGTGCCTTAAAAAAAAAAAGTCACCATCACAAATAGGATTCATATAACTGTCTCTTGATCTACCACCACTATGGTAAGACTTGTAGATTAAGCTAATTAACAATATGGTTAGGGTTAAAACATTTCCTAAGGAGAAGGAAGCTTCATGGTTGTCATCATGGTTAAAAGAATAACTTCTTAAGAGCTTGTCATGGTAAACTAGTGGTCTAAGATGTACAACATGTAACTGCTTTGTAACTGGTTCAAATCTGGACTTTTGTTGCATCTCTCTCTCCCCACATTTTCTGACTCTCAACTATATACTATCAAATAAATGATAACTACTTTACTTTTTGGCCACTTGGGAGCAGCAGGAACAAGTTTTGGACACAACATTGACATATCATCACCTTTTAAGTTGGTATGGCAAACTAGTCAGCAAACAGTTGCTTATATACACACCAATTAGGGAACAACATAATCATTCAATTGGCATTGTGTTCCTTGCCAGCTGGCAAAAGTCCAGTATTAACTCTCTTTTGGCTCTGTTTTTGGTCTCTATCAACTCCCGACGCTCTCTGCTAAATGCTCCACTATGTTCATTGATAACTGTGTCTATATGCCAATTGGAGCTCGGCAGGTAGTGTACAGTGGGTTTTCAGAGCTTTAGTGCTGAGAACAGCTGCTTGCTGAACACAAAAATGACGCTATGAGAATAATGAAAGTGAACCAAAACAGCTAAACAATAAGCTGAAACTCACTATGAAGAGTCGGGTGAGAATTTTCTGTTGGTTAATATCTGAAAGTGATGCCTCTCATATTGCACATTTTCATTTGATACATTGTAAAAATAAAAATCTTGAGTGTAGCTGCTTTAAAGTCCCACTCTGTTGATCCATTCATCCACCCCAAACTGCTCCCTGTGAGGTTTTGTCACTCCATAACAGCGTTGTGCCACTTCCACCTTTGCTCCTGACAATCACTTGTCAGATAAACATAAACAAAGGTCGTATTCGGACATTTGAAGGAATGACTGATGCTGTTTTTTTTGTTGGGCGGACAGTCTCAAAGTGTTGCAAGCATCCGTCACAGTTTACAGACTGACACCCTGGTCACTGAACCAACCACACTTGCCATATTTGTGCTCAGAATAACATTTCAGATGGACTCACTTTCAGTTTTACCTCCAAATAAAGTTATTTAGAGAATCTTGCTGTCTTGTTTTACAAAAGCAGGGGAATTTACCTTTAATAATACTTTGATATTATGCAATGTTGGAGACAAATGACTTCCTGACCAAACTGCACCGTAGTGTTATTGTTGTATGTACACTGTGTGCCTGCAGGAAAGGTGCCTGCAGGTTTTACCCTTCCAACAGCTCTTTCTCAGCAGACTTGTAACCAGCGAAAGACTCCTCTATTCAGGCCTCTATTCAAGCCTCCCCTGACAACCCAGGAGGTCAAACCACTGTCACTCACATTGATATGGAGAGAAAGACAGACAGACAGACACAGAGAGAGGGAGAGAGAGAGAGACAGAGTGAGAGAGAGAGAGAGAGAGGGAGGAGATCAGTAGAGAAGGAGGGAGAGTGAAAAGAAAGGGCACATACAGACGGGAAGCGGTAGGAGAAGAGATGAGAATCCAAATGAATCTTCTTCACCCAACGGACAGACTGTCAAGCTCAGTGTGTGCGTGAGAGAAAGAGAGAGAGTGTGTGTGTGTGTGTGTGTGTGTGTGTCTGTGAGAGTGTGTGTCTGCCTTACCTACTAATTGAAATGCGATGAGGTGTGAAACACCCCTTTAAAAGACCTATCACCATGTGTGAAGCTAAATGTGTGTTGGGGGGGTAGTGTACGTGCGTGCGTGTGTGTGTGTGTGTGCTATGCATATCAACATCCTTTGACCATAGATACAATAAAGTGTGTGTGTGTGTGTGTTTGTGAGCGTGTTAAATGCAGATGTGTGAGTAGGGATGTACCTGTTTGCATACAACACGTTTGTAGCAATTAAATACATGCATGCTGGCAATGTGAGCACACAAATGCAACATAAACAAGTGTGTGTGTGTGCGCAGTACAATATATATCATACAAGTGAACATGCATGTTTGTCCACATGCACAAAACAATAAAGTATGAACTCTTGATTATCTCCTGTGGATGTCTGTGTATGTGTGTGTGTGGGAATGTGACCGTGTATATGTGTGTATAATTTCATTTTGCTGTCTCAGCCTCTTGTTAAGGAGCCATTTAGAGCTCAGGTTGAGTTTCTTCAGCGCCTCCTGACACTTCTTTCCTCCTCACTGCCTCTCTGACTTGCACCGTCTTTTCTCCATCGTTGTCTCATTATCTCTGTCTGTCTTCTCTCCTCTCATCTTCTATTCTTGCTCTCTCCTCTCTTCCTGTGCGTGTTAGCTTACTCCGCTGCACCGCTGTCTTTAACCTGTTAATGAATGCTTCATAAAATGAGTAAAATGTTTTCATGAAGTTAAGTTGGAAATAGACACGAAACCTCTCTTTAAAGACACATCATAGGAGAAGTTACTGGCTAAATGTATATATAAATAAATATTAAATGAACATTGGCAGAAATTACACTAGCTAGTGCAGATTTTCATTAGCTGTATGAGTTTTTCATTCAACACAAGGAACACTTTGGTTAATAACTAAAACAGTTTTGCTTTGGTAATTGATGATATTCAGTTCAGTTCTCTGAGAGGGCGAATTGTATATGTGTGTGTTCATGTGTGTGTGTGTGTGTGCTATTTAACAACACTAACACAACTAAATATATCTTTGTGTATGTGTGAGTGTGTCCATCATACAGTACATACAGCCTTTGTGCTGCATGTGTTTGCATACAGATGCTTATGTGCATATGTGTGTGTATAAGAAGCCCTCTATATGTCTACATGTATCAGATTGGTGATCCGTGATATTACACTCTAAGCTTATATACATATTCATCCATTTGAGCACACACACATATACACACAGACAGTGGAAGTCACTTGCCCTCGAAGGACCTATTAAAATGACACCGTGATATCATCAGGCATAAATATCCATATTTCTTTTAAAAATGTACATACAGATTGTTTTTTCAGTGGTAAACATAACCCACGGCAGGAAGGTGTTACTGAAGTCCTGCCAGCACAAATTACAACCAGCTCAGCTAAAAGACACAACATACATTTTTTTTTATCTCTCTCATATTTTCACCTCTGCACTTAAAATTAAATAATACTCCAAGATTTTATGCTAAAATCTTAAACTATGCACACACAGACCTGCAGGTATATCTTCAGCATTCTTTATTCTTCAATTCTAAATCATTATTTTTTACAATATGTCAATGTGACACTTGAGCCAGAGTCTATTTAATGAAGCTCATGCAGGTTGGGATAAGCATGAACATTGGATTGAAAAGGGCAAAGCCACATGGTGGACACAGTGAACTGTCATCCTATTTTAAATCAGTAAAATTATAGCAGATAGAACTTTTTTCTCTGTTTATTCCCAACGTAAAAATAACCCGAGGTAAAGTCCTCCAAATGTAATGACAGAATATATTGTGTGTAATTGTTCTCCAGAACAACAGTCGCAAACATACAGTACCAGTCAAAAGTTTGGACACACTTTCCCTTGAATGAGAAAGTGTGTCCAAACCTTGACTGGTACTGTATGTTGGTGGGACATCATTTGTCTTCCATAACTGTTACAAATAACTGTTACGAAAATTTAATTGTTTTCTGATTGATGGTTAAGGTTTGGTTAAGTCTACACAAAAAGAGCATATAGTTAGGGTAAGGGAAAGATTGTTGTTTTTGTCAAAACAACCACCTGTTTATAGAACGCCTGAACCTGACTTTCAGTCGGAAACAGGCAGCAAATAGCAATCTTTCGTTTCAAAGTCCAACCAGCCCAGCTTCCTTTAGACTTTGAAGCTCTATAACAACATTTCATTACTTTCTTCCTTGCTCTTGAAGAACAAGAGTCATATTGTAAGTTGTACAGCTGCTAGAGGGCTTGCCACTTGAACGTAAACATATGTAGTTTTTGGGGCATTTTCTGGAACAACTGGTGCTTTCTGGAGGCTTTTTCAAACTCACTGGCTGCTTCGGGATTTTTACAGCATCTCAGTATCTCAATTTTTTGTCAGGATGTTTTCAAAAAGACTGAAAGTGTAATGAACAAGAACATACAGTATATGCTAACATTTTGACTCAGCATTAAATAAACATAATACACATGTTACTTTAGTGCATAGCTGAGGCAAACTCACAACTACTTTTTGACTCTAGTAAGCTGTGAAAGAGTTTTAGAAGATCCAGAATTGAATCCTCATTATCCACTGTGAAATCTTTATTTATTAAAGAAAGTAGGCCTATAAAATAACATTTTTTAAATTCAAGGTATTCCCACAATGTGTACTCAAATCTGCCCTTCACATCCTGGCAGACTGGGTATATCATTCAGGACATGGCCCTTTTCCCATTCCTTTACACCGCAGCATGTGATATCAGACATGAATTAAAAAGAGACAAATCACTGAGGAGCATCTGAAAGCCATTTCACTGTGGGGTGAGCTTTCAGTTCTTACACCCCAGAGATCTTACAGGTGTAAAGGCAGTTTTTAGTCAGTGATTGTAAAATCAAAGATTGCTTGGGGACATGGTTCTTACTCATAAAAGTGAAGGAAAGATTATTTTCCAGACATATAATGAAGAAGCGATTTATATTGAACAGGCTCCTCATAGCCTCGTTCATCTTATTTTTATACGTATAACTTCTCTTACTCCAAATTATTTGCTAGGTCAGGTCCAATATATAGGATTGTCTGATAAGTTATGGTGCACACTGTGTAGGTTTGAGTTTCACAGGCTTCTTGCTTTATGAATGATTTAAGGTGAAAACTACAAAGGGACAGTGTATGAACTATTTAAACCCATCACCTGCTGAAGGCTAGAAGGTCAAGCATCATGGGAAACAAGAATTAGCATATTTAAATGCTTCTGGGCAATAAATAAAATATTCTCTATGTGTGACGTTTCTTCTTATTTTCTCTGTCTTTCTTCTGTCTTATTGCATACTGATGAAGTCCATTTTGTTTGGTATTGAGTATTTATATATGAGTATTTAGTTGGTTAATACCGATCACTGTAAATACTGTAGTTGTGGGTTGGATGAGTTTTTTTCCTGACTTGGCAGTATGGTATAAAATGTGACGTCTCTCATAACATAGTCAGGTGTCAAGGATCCATTTAATACAAATATATGAGGTTGTATTATGATATTTCTATTTAAACCAAGTAATAAATAGAATGAGAACCCTAACCCTAATTATTCACAACAAAGAGCTCCAATATATAAAACATGCTGCTCAGTTTTGTAGAACCAGTTTGTTCCCACAGAAGAACCAGACCATATTGTCAGAAAACAGACAAGAAGTGATAACACCAAAGTTTGAGTCACTTTTTTAAAGGGGCATTCAACCAATTTTACACATTAAGTTCAGTTTACTCAAACTGCTCGACCCGTAAAAACAGTTGTAGAGTATAATCTCTTTTGTGGCTCTGGTGGGAGCCTTCTAAAGCCTGGAAAATTAACCCTGATGATCTAATCAGTCATAATGATCATCATAATAAGAGATGCTATTGAGTTGCATTATGGAAAATGTAGGATCCAGTGTTTTTGGAGCTTACAAAACATACTTGAGATAAAAAAAAGACCATTCCTTTTTAAATTCCAACTATATGTAAGTGCAAATACTAAACTACTGAACCATTTCCCATTTGAGTTCTTATCTTATCTTTGTGTTTTACCTATAATTGTTTACTCTCCCCAGTGATTCACAGCTTGCCCTCCTTAACTTGTCTGATTGGCAGATCCTCTATAAAGTGATCAAGCATTAGTTTCATGTTCCAAAAAAAATCTTCCGTCAATTTCTGTCAAGGATATTTAAAGCAAATTTATTGCAACTTATCCGACCAACCACTGATTTGACCTCACAGTTTAAGCAACTGTAGGTGTAAACATGTATCCTACTATTTGTGTAGATAAAACTCTGTGTTCACTCGTTTCTTCCTTTATTTCTTCACTGTATTTCCTCTTCGATTAAACCGGCTGTGATGTTGCGTCTGTTGCTGTGGATCCATAGTGGTTCAGACTGATTTAATGTGATGTAGAGTATAACACAAAGTAAAATAATGCTAGTATGGACTTCATAGATGTTTGTACAACACATACACACACACACACACACACACACACATACACACACACACACACAAACACATTGACAGTAGCTATTACAGCGAGGAAGCCTTTTTAAGGTCCAGTGGATTAGAATTAGTATCATTAGTGGACCAAAGGCAATACAAGAAAATCAATATCTTTAGGAGCAATAGGAGAAAATCAATCACCTTATAATAGAAGGTCATTTATCTTTAGAAGTAAAGTACTGGCAGATGGTAGCCAATCACAGTCAATGGGGTCTTCTGTATGGCTGATAGTAATCTAAGTTACGGTGTTATTGAGAAGCCTTTGAATGAGAATCACTGGAATCCATTGAGAACATGTGACGGGTGAAAATAAACCTAATGTGATGGGATTCTTGTCTGATAAAGCCTGGTTGGGTTAAACTTGGTAAACTCAGTATAATGAATATCAAGTCTGACATCAACATTAAACCGTGTGTACACAGTAACAACACAGACAAAACAAATGTTTAACAAACCTTTAAAACCAATATGATTGAAGACACTTTCAACAGATGGAAGGGCTCACTTGCCAATCTTTTACACATGCTCAGGACATGTTCTCAATTATCTGATTATTGGACTAAAATATTTGAAACACTGCAAAATGGTTTTGATACAACAGTTATTCCCAAACCATTTACAGTGCTTTTTGCTGTTCCCTTTGACGTTAACTTCTCTGTCACATTGCCAAAGGTCTTCACTACATTACTGAGTAGGTGCTGTATTATTCTGGAAATACGTGAGTTTCAACCCCTTAATTTAACGGTTGGATCAAGGAAGCACTGAACTGTATCAAGGTTGAGAAAATTAGATACTCTATAGCGGCTGTCTAAAATTTCCTTTACACATGATCACATAAAGTCTCTGACACTTCTGCTTGATGCTGAGGATGGCCGACACTTGGTTTTTGTTTGAGTTTTTGTTGGTGTCATGTGTCCAAAAGGTTGGATTGTGTATGTGTGTTGTTTTATTTAAGTTTTTTTGTAAGTGTTACAAATTATAAATAAAATTTGCACCAACAAAACTCCAACATGATTCTAATATACAGGGTCTGAAATGCTTGAAATCACAAAAATCTCTTCACACACATACCAATAAAATGCACACATACAAGATGTTCCTCAATCAGCTTTAAACTAATATCTCCTGCATTTTCATACTAAAACCTTTTGACTCTCAGCCAGACTGTATTTTAGGAAAACAAGCTGTTTAGTGTGCAGAAATTATGATAAATCGAGACAAACTACAGCTGAAGTCTCCAGTATTTCCCCATTTTTTCTCTTGTCTATAGCCTAATTGATTAAACCACACTTGCACTTCAAGAAAACATGCACACACTTAATTAAATTGAAAGTTCACTTTAATCAGTTTGTGTGTACATGTGCTGTACACTGCAGCTTGTGACATTTTGTAAGCCATGTGTCTCATACACATGTACTGTGCCATATCACATGCTATGCCATTTAATACAAGCATTTGTTTTGTCTTTTCCGCACAAAATATTGTCATATTAGTTCCAGCTGTTACATGGTGATTATTGCAAAGGGGCTTTTGTAATGACCTAACATAGTTTCATTGTGAGTGTTAGTGTTATTGTTATTGCTGATTAAAATATTACAGAAATCATATTTTTTATAAACTGGTTGTACCTTACGAGTGACATTTACTGCACTGTAGAAACAGCATGTCGTTAAAGTTTATTACATTTGGTTATTGTCAACATCTTTATTAGATTGTATCCAAAGTGGCTTCTCATGTCCACAATTATAACTTCAGTACCTTTTTAACTATTCGGAACACTTAACTCCATGATCCAACTAATTACAAATGATTTAATTTGTCTGAACAAACAAAGCAAATCCCAACAAATGCTCTCACATGTACACATACACACACACATATATATACACACACACACACAGTGTGTTGCAATGCTGTCAAGGTTAAAGACATTGCCCTGACATCAGCTTCCCTGTTCACGTATGGGGCTGAACGCAAGCAATTAAAATCTTTCTCTCTCTCTCTCTCTCTCTCTCTCTCTCTCTCTCTCTCTCTCACACACACACACACACACACACACACAGTCACTTGGAGATTTTGACCTCTGCACAGTCGCCACAGGGTAAAACAAAAGAGAGAGAGAGAGGGGGGACCAATGTAAACAATAATCAGTTGCAGTTTTTTTTACACTGCGGGCAAATCATCTTAATGAATGTTTTATAAAACACTAATTAACCACTTACAGAGTAATGAAAGCACTGGAGCCAAAAACAACATTTATTAAACTTTTACAAATTATTTTTTTATTATTATATTATTGTTGACTCAGGTATTCACAGTGTGCCCATGCAGTTTCTTGACACGATGATGTATCAGTATGCTAATAATGTATGAATACTGCGTAGCTGCATTGAAGTGCCCTTTTGTAATAGTCCTTGTTGCCTCACAGCTCACCAGGTCATGTGTAGATGCCGTAAAGATCATTCTGAAGGTCTTTATAGTGTTTGCATAATAGCTTCGAACATAAAGGGGCACTCCACTGATTTTACACATAAAGGTCACTTCACCCATCTTGAAGAGTTGTACTCAGCCTGTGAAAACAGCTGTATAATGCCCTCTGTGGCTCTGGAGGAGCTTTGTCAACCCTGATGATGTCATGTTATCTTGGCGGTATAGCTCTAGCAATGGCAATATCTCAATGACTATTGAATGGATTGCTATGAAATTCACAAACGTTCATGGTCTTTCAGAGGAAGACTTCCCCTGACTTTGTCTCTCGTGCAGGTCAAAACTTTTACTTATCCAGTGGAACATCTCAACATCTACTGAATGGATTGGCACTTTTTTTTTTAAAGTAGCCATTTTGTGCCTTTATTTGAGAGTGGACAGCAGAGAGATGACAAGAAGATTAGGAAACAGGATATGACGTGCATCAAAGGTTCCCAGCCGAAGATGACCATTAATGGTTCCCAGAGGATGATCAAAAGTAATGGTTACTTTTCCTTTAGTGCCAACACACTTTTCAAATTTGTGGTTTTGAGTCAAATGTCTCGCCAACCATTGGGTGGATTGCTGTGAAATTTGGTACAGATATTCATGTTCCACTAAGGATGAAATGTAATAACTCTGGTTATCCCATTAACTTTTCATCTAGCACCACCATCAGGTAAACATTTAAATGTGTCCAATACTTTGCTTTATGACTTAATACCTGCAAAACTAAAAGCATTCCTATGAACCTCAATTGTACTTTATTTTAGGGCTAATTAGCTAATCTTATAATGCTAACATGTTAAACTAGTTGGTAAACCTGCTAAACATCAACACATTGGCATTGTCACTGTGAGCATGTTAGCCTACTATTGCTAGCATGTTGTTCAAAGCATCGCAATGCCAATGTACAGCCTCACAGAGCCGCTAGCATGACTGTAGACTCTTTCTGTTAGGTTTTTATGTTTCCTGAGAGTCCCCGACTTCTTGAATGTATAATATAACTCACTGGATTGCCCCTTTAAAGTAGTATACACGTCTGAAAAAAGGTTCAGGATCAGAAAGATCTCTAAATGGTTACCAGCTGCATTGGCATAGCTATATAGGCAACTTTTTTTTTGGATAATCAGACTGTTGAGCTGAAACTGCAGTCATTAATAACAATAAGGAATAGACAAGTAAATGTTTGTTATGCACTGAAGAATGCATAAATATAAATGATGATTAACGTGTTTACAAAAGAAAAACATATCTTGACACACAAACTTTTTAAACCTAGTTTTTATTTAGGAAGTGAAACAAAATGCCCAGTGTTGTCTTTGTGCTTTACATTGTTTCAAACTGCCACTGGAGGTCCCAAAAAAAACCCAGAGGAAGAACTCAGAACAAAGCAGGAAGCTCCAGAAAAATTCATCATCATCGTCATCATCATCATCATCATCATCACTGTCACTTTGTACAGATCTGTAGAAATAATTGGACTCCAAAGTCACATCAGTGCTTATTTACAAGGCCTCTTGCCGCAAAATAGTCGAGTTTTCATTCGCCCTTAAAAAAAAGGTGTGGTGAAGATGCTCACACAGATATGTTGAAAAATGACACAACATGTAATGAGGATGTTGGTTTTACACCATGTGTCACTTTTAAAGCATATTTTCATGTGTCATTTAAGGACAACGCATCCAGTGTTATCTCAGCATCTTTGTTGTTTTATTGTTGTTGTTTCCTTTGATTCATCATAGTAGAAAAAGGAGAAAGAGGTTATTTCTACATACAAGGCATTGTCTACCTGAATCTAAACTCTTTTGTTGTGCTACTAACTTTGAAAAAAAAAAATTGTAAGATATAATTCGTAAGATGAAGTGCTTTTATATAAGAATAGGTAAACTAGATTGTGGCTATAGTAGGCTACAGTAGTTCATAGTAGAATCTAAGTGTTTGTCAATGCACTCTGGTGCTGAAATATTGACTGAACGTCCTCTCGTCGCTCTCAACAGTCCTTATAATTACATTGGGGATCACCATAACAACCTCACAACAGCCAGAGATGATGGACAGAAAAACATCCTGACATTGTGCAGGTTAAATGAGTATTGTTAGCTCCAGGGTCCTGACATGCAATTTGTGAATTAATGTCTCGCGAAGTTAAAGCAAAGGAGCAAAACTGATCCTCTAATAGATTTCAAGACTGTGATTGCTCACTCATTTTGCCCAACTCATGCGAGGAAATTTCTCCCTCAACATTAAGATCTCACGAAAGACGAGTAGGGACTTTATCAAGGCCTACTGAGGGTAAAAGAGCAACACGTTCAGCACCACAGATGTTAAGCTGTGTTTTCTCTGATTCAACATCTAGAACCAGGAACATTTTACAACCACAGCAGAAAAGTGCCAAAACCCCCCAATAATTCTCGTTCTGGCTTTGTGTTTTCGTCCATGTTTCAGCACCAGAGGCCTACAGTTGTACCCTCTACTTTCTACAATATTTTAGAATAATAATACGAGGCAGGCAGTGCATAAACCATGTACAAAAAGACCCGTCCCGACCCAACCCAGAGCCCTCCATCTAAAGGAGTTGTGCCATCTGTGTGAATCCCTGGAAGCCCCAACAGCTCAAAGCTTACACATAATTGTCAATAAGCTACTGATCGCAAGAAAGAACTATATAAGGGGAAATATTTTGGGCATACTAAATTAGCAAGGTTGGAAAGTTGACTCTCTGCTCTATTATTTTCTTCACACAGTTAACAATCACAAAAACTGACGCACTCAGTCACTGGAGAAGGCCTCAAAGAATCACAGCAGTGACAGTTTCTGTAAATATAGAGCTCTTAAATCAACCCTCCGTATTTAACACTAAATTGGTTTGCTAACTCCCTGAAATTTCATGTCTCATAACTACATAGAATAGTGATACTTGAAAAAATCAAGATGTTACAAGCAGTTATTACTCGCGCTTCTTCAAAAATATCATGCATTATTGCTCAATCGGATATGAATGAAATATTGCCCAAGACAGAAATTTGCTTAATTTGCCTGTATCTAAGAGGTGTTGGCAAATTATCCCAAAGATTCATAAAATTGGCATAGATTCCATTATTAGGCTATTGTTATTTTTTGCATGCAGTAAGTTTTTATAATTAAAGTGGCGGACGAAAGTAAAAAGGTAATTAGAAAGTGTCAAATGCTTTGGCATATTTGTAACAAAAGGCGAACTCTAACGAAGTAATGTAACAAAGTAAAGTGCAAATCAATACATATACAAAAAAATAAATTAAATAAATAAATTAGGCAATAAATAGACAAATAAAAGAACCTCAAAGTTGAATACTGTGTGGCCCACTGGCAACATAAAATGCTATTTTACAACACTTGAAAAAGGTTTGACCTTTTGAGGAAAATCAGGACATTTTTAATGTCTGTCTCCTCGTCTGACGTTGAAAAGTAAAAATAAATAACATTAGATTTTATAGTTTATAGGAAAACACTGTTTGTTGAGGAATACCCTGGTGGCTCAGTGGGGTTTACCGGCCATCTGATGAACTGGAAGTCCAGTTTTGTCTCCATAATTCCCTCTTACTTTCTACTGTTTACAGTCAAGTAAAGCACAAATGCCAAAAATAACTTTTAAAAAGATAAAACAGCTTCTCTGGCCATTTAAGACATTGGTTTAAAGAAAAATTCCCCAAAAAGCATTGTTTCCCCTTTGTACCTGTACTACCATGTTATCATAGGTTTGTACATCATATTTTCTTCACAGTTCAGTGTGGTTGTGTCAGTAGCCTAAGGAGACATAGCAGGTATAGCATGTCACTAGTGTAAATGAAAAACATTATAAGTATTTTTGTTTACTTGCGGAGAACAAATATCATGTGCTTTCTTTCTTTTGATGCTTTATCCCTTTAAAAGTTCAGTCCAAGGTCAGTTTCGCCAGATGCAGGATACCAGACGTATCCTTAGATTATGAATGTTTGTTTTGTTTTTTCTTTTTTTTTTTAAAAAAAAAGCATAATCTATGAAAGTTCATTTAATCTCTTTGCAAGAAAACTGAAGAAGTGATTCATGCTTTAAATTCCTGTGATATGCCTGTCACAGAGAAATGAAGAGATGGGAGAGGAATTGTGCTTCAGTGTAATTTTGTCATGGGCCAAAAAAAAAAAAAAAAAAAAGAATGATGAGGATAGATATGGACATAAATAGATCTAGGTTTTATTCAAAAATGATGAGCTAGATGTGCTGTGCTTTATTTATCTTCACAGATACTTTAAACAGCCTAAGAAGGGGATGTGTCTTATTGAAGCAGGTGACAATCTAAATCCGGCATCCAAAATGTGTACCAGCTGGTTTACTCCACCTCCAGATGAGGAAAGAGGAGACAAAAGAGGGATTAGAAGGGTCTTGATAAAAATGGACATGTCATCAATCTATTTTTGTTTGTCTTTTGCCTCATGATCCTAGCAAGGAAAACACTCCCCCTCCCCTCATAGTGCTCAGGCATACTGCTGTTCTTGTTGGGGGAAGCAGGAAAATTAGGGAGTGAGGCCATTAAATCAGATATAAATAAAGAAAAGAAAACCCATCACTCTCCCAGTGAGCTCAGAGGGGAGAACGCCCCCTTGAAGCACGCCGACTCGTAGTGCTTATTCAGGTAACTCTTGAGAGCAAACGTCTTGTCACACCGTTTACACTTGTAATGCTTGAAGGCCGAGTGCGTCTGCATGTGAGCGCGCAGGTTTGACCGGTCAGCAAACGCTTTCCCACAGTGCGCACACCCGAACGGCTTCTCGCCCGTGTGTGAGCGCATGTGACCCTGCAACAGCCACGGCCGGCTGAACGCTTTCCCGCACACGTCGCATTTGTGCTTGAGGTCGTGGGTCAGCAGGTGCATGGCCATCGCGGGCATGGACACGTAGACTTTCCCACATGTGGGGCACTTCTTGGCCATCTTGCTGTCTATGCTCCTGTGCGTCTGCTTGTGCCGACTCAGGTTGGAGGACGTGGCGTAGGTTTTGCCGCACTCGCTGCAGGTGTGCCTCTGGGCGGTTCCTCTGGGGTTCCCCGTAGTTTTCCTTCGTGATCGTCCGTCCATGATGAAAAATGCGTCCACTGAGTAGCCCTCGCTCACGGCTGCATCCCCGTTAATGTATCCGCCGGCTGATGACGAGACCTCAGACCGTGGGCTGTCCGGCTGGTCCGAATCACCATGGATATCGCCATGGATGCCAGTGTAGGTGTCATCAATGCGGCTGTAGATGATTGACGAGTGGCTCGGGGAAGGGACTTTAGAGATGACAGATGAGTCACTTCCCACCACATCATCATAAGGAGACGGACTCAGATAATCGCTGACATAACCTGAAGAGACAGAGGAAGAGGTCAATAATTTGCCCACAGCAGGGTGACTGTTTGGAAATTAGAAACTGATTGGTTTGAAAATCTTTACAAGATTCGTCATTTCTGTTCTTTGACATGTGAGTATTGACAAGTCTCTCCAAAACCAAAAAACCAAAACCTAGAGCTGCTCTTTTATGCAGAGACACCATTTCAGTATCTACAGAGCCCCTGATGATCCAAAAAACTTTTTAAAAAATCTTTCCAAGATATTACTGCTACCAGTAAAATTAAACAGATCTCCTATAATAATTGTAAAAACACAGGCCACAAATCAAACTCATTCACCGAAGCTCATTCATTATTAACAGAGCATGCTGTCTCCTGATAACATTACTGACGATAGTCTGGCGTCTCTGGTTTCTAAATATCAACTGGACCCCTCAGGACCACATTATCAGCATGTGCATTATATTTTAAGATAAACTTTTGTTTTCCCATTAACACATGTGAGACAAAGAGATACAGGAAACACAGGGGAACACAATTCTAGTCCAGATACAAGCTACAGCGTGTCTAAAACACAACCATTTTTGGAGATGGTATAAAGTGAAGAAGGAGAAGGGAAGAGGCAGGAGCAGTTGTGGTATTTATAGTGGTAGTAAAGTGCTTTTATGTCTTTGCCAGCAAGGAGACACTTTCCTCACAGTGGGAACTCTTTATTTTTCATAGGAGGGTTCAGTGAGCACACTTGCTCTTCATCGGCTGCACCCTTCCTGACAGGTCTGCAGCTGCACACAGTGACACCTCAGAGGTGCCAAGACTTCAACTGCTGCACACAGAGCATCTCTATTACAGCAGCTGGAGGGTCTAGTGCTTTGCTCAAGGGCACCCTGAAATCAATTATTTGTAGCCATGTTATGATGTCAGTTGCTTCGTTATTTCTATTATTGGCTTCTACGTTCAACAGGCTGAACTCTAAGAGACACAAGGAGAGCCTGCGAGCCAATACCCCACCGCCATGACTCCTGTGGATCTATGCCGATCAATAGCTCTCCATTTCAATTAGCACTCTCTGAGCATTTAGACACAGGCAGCAGAGGAGATACTACTGCTGGTAATATAATTTCATGATGCAGTTCTGAGAAAAGCTCAGAAGTTGGTCGATAATATGATGAGAACAAGAGACAGAGATAGAGGAACGGAGAGAGACAGAAGAAGCACAGTGAGAAGAGAGATGGAAAGAGAGGAAGAAAGAAGAGATGTAGAAGAGAGAAAGTGATGTTATGTTGGTGATTGTGGTTAGGTGGTTTGGCAATGCTGTTTACAGCTCTCATGCTAATTTAACGTTTTGAATTTAATTAAGACAGAGCAACAGAGGAAGACAGAAAATGAAGGCAAAAGAGAGAGCGAGTTGGAGAAAGAGAGAGAGAGAAGAATCATGAATATTCAATCGTTGCACTCTGGGACAAATACTGTGTTTGTGTGTGTGAGTTTGTGTGTGTGTGTGCGTGTTGTTTTATAGAGCATGACTAAAGTTTTGAACCCTTATTTAACCAAGTAAAGTTGATTAAGAGCAGCACTAGTCTTGGGGATGAAGAGCTTCACAATCACTCAAACTGGCAGCGTCCCAGTAAAACTACAGAATTCTGTATTGATAACATATTCTCATATATGTTATCAAACTACCTATAATTTTGTCATCCTGATTTCCATACTGTATTTTTGCTATCTGGTCTATTCTGTACACACAGCATCTGTCACATGTCTGTCCATCCTGGAGGAGGGATCCTACTCTGTCTCTCTTCTTAAGGTTTCTTCCATTTTTTTTCCCATTAAAGGGGTTTTTTCGGGGAGCATTTCATTATTTTAATCAAGGATGTCATATGCTGTACAGATTGTAAAGCCCCCTGAGGTAAATTTGTGATATGGGGCTATATAAATACAAATTGACTTGACTTGACATCTCCTGGTGGACAATGAACAGCTCCACTGGAGGAGGGGTCACGGCCTCGCTCAAGGGAACCTTCACAGCAGATGTTCACATTCCCTTCAAAGATTAACAGAAAAAAATGTCACTGCATGGGACAAATCCCACTAATACCAAATACTGGGACTAGTATTAAAACTTCCTTAAGCAAATCTGGGAAAAATGAACAAAAAAAGCGCAAAGTGGGAAGAAAACCCCACCTCTTTTCTCGTAACCATTTCCTCCTAATGAAGGACAGTTGTTAAATGACGGAAATGTAATGAATTCAAAAAGTTTTATGCACTAACAATGTTGCATTCTACTTAAAATATCAACCAAGAAAAACATTTTTGTCAGTGTAATTAGGCCAGAGTTTGATATCTGATATCTATTATCATGAAAATATAGATACAACAGTATCACTATCAATAAAATATGGCATGTTAAAATAAACAATTTGGTATAATTGCTATATCTCGCCATACTTATGACTAAGTTTTGGGCGGAACAAGAAAAATACAATGAAGACTTTTGTTGAAGTTTGTCCTGAGGGTGGCGCTTAAGAAAAAGCTCATGGAGCTTTAGATGCAGTAGATGTTATGGCAATGTGCCCAATAGATCTCTATATTTCTTGTGTGCAACTGAAAATTGTTGGGCTGAATGTGGTGCTGCAGTAAAGGAGGGGGTCACAGAAAGCTTTGAATTCATCCTCCTAAGAATCACTATAATCACTATACCTGTTTTAATGCCAATCCAGCCAAAACACAATGCTTTGGACCTGTGTGTTGGACAGATTGAATAAGGACTATGACTGACCTGAGTTTGGTTCCTGGAAAAAATGGCTTAGCTTATCCAATTATATTCTCTTACAGTATTCAGTTTGTATCATGCCACCTCCTCCATTGATGTATTTGTTTACTCTGCTGTGAAGGTACTAAGGACCAGACTGAGTTGTGCATGTGTGACTGACAGCCAGTAAGCACAGAGATAAAAAAGCAAACTCAGTACCTGGTTTTAGAGTGTAAATTTGTGCTGGTGTGTTTTCCTCACAGAAGCTCTCTCTATGATCCCTGCCAATTAAACATGACCGTTCTGGCGGTATCCTCTTTTTAAAGTGTTGTGAATGGTAATTGCTGTGCGTCTCAGCGTCTGCGTGCCGTCTCTGTTTGTTTGTCTTTGTCTCCCTCCAACTGTCTCAGTCTGGCTGTGTCAATTCTGTATTCATTTCAAAGTACTTTAGTAGCATTAGCGCTGATGGCTGTTCTAAATGCTTATTAAAGATTAAAACAGTCTGCCAAACCACAGCCATCCTTCTTTTATATGTCTTTGAAATACAGAGAACTAGAAAGAGGAAGAAAGACAGAGAAAATGATAGACAGAAAGAGAGAGAGAAAAGCTGCAAGCTACAATTTAATTTTTGATCCAAACCAGCAGTAACTGACACACACTTGTGTGCTTTGGACACTTGTAGGTCACAGAGTGCTTCCTCTGTGTGTGTGTGTGTGTGTGTGTATGTGTGTGTGATGCTGTGCACTCAGCTGTGCAAGCTGCCTGGGAAATGTGCCGAGTTGACAGAAACACAGCAGTGTGTGTTTGCGTGTGTGTGTGCAACAAGCTGCAGTTGCTTCAGTCAAACTCTTGTTATATTTATAACAAGGGATAGCAGTCTTAGTCTTTACATGCTTGCCACACTGCTGCTGCTGCTGCTGCTACTGCTTCCTCCATGTTTCCCTGTTCACTCTGTCATCTGAGCACCTGGGATCTCTTCATCTCACATTTGACCTTGGTACAATGTGAAAACCACCAGGCTGCACCATCAGTGTTACACACTTCTCCCTGTGCAGCAACAACAATGATTTTTCTTTAGTTCTTTAAAGCTGCATTAATTGATTTTTGGCCACTAGGGGGCAGACGACCTCCAAAATAAGCTGACAAACACACAACCTTGGCATATAATCCTGTTATAAAATTGTTAGGGCAAACAATTGCCTTATTAATCCAACAGATTAAAAGCAACACTCCTGCTAGAGTTGTGTTTCTGGCAACAAGACCAATATTAAAGCATTTTATTCTTCAATATGGTCATGCGGTACGGAAATTTGAATGCTAGGAATAGACAGTAACTGCAGGGAATAGTAAATATAGCTAACAAAATTATAGGGAGGCCACAGATGCAACCAAGTGAGAAATATAAAGAGTAAAGCTGCAATATTTTGCAATATTTGCATATTAACTATTTTCAACTGTATTTACGTAGTTTAGATGACTTTGTTGATGCTGTGTTTGTCAACTCTCCTGTTTTGTGTTAGTTTTTTGGTGCTGCATGATGAAACCAAACTATAAAGTTCTTCCATATACTCATTTGGTTTAAACAAACTTCTGAGATAATGTGGGGTCTTCAAATGTCCAACATTCACCAGCTAGTCACTAATTTGGTCTGTCTGCTGTTTGATGCTGAACAGCACACTGTGGGTTTATCAGAGCTTCTTTGCTGAAAATAGCTGCCTGCTGTTGCCGGAAACAGGGTTGATGTACTGTAATCAGTGGGACTGAACCATTCAGGAAATGTAAAAATAATTAGCGAAAAGGGGCTAAAAACCTTCAAAGAGCTTTGCAGTTGGGACATTTTTGTCAGAGGGTTCATGACTGTGAGCTGCCCTGTTTACACTCACATCTAAGAATTAGTATGGAAAATATTAATTCAGCTTTAACAAAAGGCCTCTACCTTTGTTTAAGTCCTAAACCCCTCACTGCGTGAAGCTCCTGTTGCTGTGGTTTTCAGAATTATAACTCCTAATTCCTCCAGAACAGACACCAACAACCAAATATAAGCCTGTCAGCTTCCATTTAGAAACTCTAGACAAGTATTTCATCAATACTTTTCTAGTGAATGTTTGACTCACAGTACATTCCCATTGACTCTGTATTGTATTTTTCCCGTGTATTCAGGATCATGCGTGGGAATCATTTAACGTTTGTGTAGCTGGGCAATATTGCATCAATCTGAGAAGGAAATTAGCATCTTCTGCGAAGAAAGTGATTTGAATAACACAGTGGGAAACAGCAACAGAGAATCCCAGTTCACGAGTGTGGTGCTGACATATTGATATCATTATTTAGTGTGCTTTTCAGCAACGATCTCAGCACTTTGGCTCCCCGTTGTTAATCAGCTGTCTTCATCCTCTCTATGGAGAAAATGCGAGTTGAATATGTGTTAATTTGTTAACTGCAAAGGACTATGAATCATTCTCACATCATGTAGCATCATCAAAATTCATTTCATGGTAATAAGAGTGTTGAAATCACAATCAAAATGTGACACATTTAAAGTTATATGTTAAATTTAAAGTCTAATACAGTTTTATTGGCTATTAGTAATAGGATACTGCCTATGTCATGCCAAAAATTCACATCTGAAAAGCCCATGTGTGAAATTAAAATATGGGCCTTTTGATTTCACATCATTTTCATACATGTTTTAGATGTGAATTTTTTGTTTTTACTGTATGTGATAAATTGTTGTTTGTCCAAAAGGGAAAATGTGTTTACAAGCTACTCTGCCAGGAGTATAACTGTAGTTAGGTCATCTTTATATGGGAAACTGGAAATTCAATATTTTCACATATAGATTGGCCTGCTGAAGTGCCTTTGAGGAGAACCCATGTGCAATGTCTTGACCTCTAACCTGGCTGTGGACAGGGTTAAGATGTACCACACATTAATCACATTAAACAATATTTCTCTCTTTTATAGCCCTGAGTGTGTGTGTGTGTGTGTGTGTGTGTGTGTGTGTGTGTGTGTGTGTGTGTGTGTGTGTGTGTGTGTGTGTGTGTTTGTGTGTGTGTTTTCTCACATCCTGGCATATTTCTGTTCTGATCTCTTTCACCACATAATAGCTACTGCTTCATGTAAATAATCTTTGCAAGAAAAAAGAAAATTTAAATGAATAGCATTTGCATGCAGTTGGTGTATTTCTGGGCTGTCACCGGAGTTTGACCCTGTAATTCCTTTTCCCTCCTCCTTCTCAGTCATGACTAATGCTTTAAATCTGGGGATAAAAAAATGCCCTTGATGCTGTATGCCAGACATTGTGTGTGTGTGTGTGTGTGTGTGTGTGTAGGGTAGGTGGGGTGGGGGGTGGGGGGGATGACTAACCTTTGTCATGATGATGGAATCGCAGACTCAGTTCTTCTCTTCGGCTGTGTCCATATGAACTCTCCAGTTCAGCGGCCGAAAAGTCGTCCAGCTTGACTTTCTTCACCAAGAAAGACCGAGGCATGATGGGACAGTATAGTTGCTCCTACACACATACGAAATACACGCACTCTCTGTATCTTCCAACCACTTCCCAAAAACCTATAGGTGTAAAGCGACGTGAACGTATGAAACGCTTAATCACTTGATTAAAGGTGTTTCCTGGGTCATGGCTTTTAAAGATCAGAGAAATGAATGGCTCCTCACGTGTTTCTGTATTTTTAGCATATCTAACGTTTATTTTTTGCTCACGTTTGTCAATCAGACTTTCTCTGTTCGTAGCTGTTGGATCCTTGAATGAAAAATTGTCAGTTTTCCTTTTCGACTCCTCGCCACTGGAAGACCTGTGGAGCTCTGGAAGGTCGAAAATAAATAAAAATCGGTTCCTGTATGGCTATTTCCCTCTAAACATGGAAGGCGAAAATTCCAGTAAAAACGTCTTTTTTAATGTTGTTAGATTATTTTGTTTGTTTGTTTGTCTTCAAGGAAAGGGGCCGTTTTTTCCCCCGGTCCAAACCGCTGGTCTTCACCACGCGCACAGCTCCCAGCAAACAGTTTCTCGCGTGCCCCGTGGTTTCAGCACCGGACAGCTCCCCTTCAGCGCCGCGTGCCACAAGCCAGCCGCCAACCACCGCTGTCCGTTCAGCACCAGAGGAAAAAGAGAGAAAAACAAAGCAAAACGACCTGTTTCATCTGTTTCCGCCCGTTTAAATTTGGCTCAGCTTGAAGCGAAACACACTCCAGTGGACATTCCCATGCAGGCGAGTCAACAAATAAAATCTTTTTTTTTTTTTATCGTAAACAAACCGCTGGATGTGCCGGTGCCTTCAGAAGAAGTGGAAAGACGCAAGTAACGAGTTGTAATGGTAAGCTAACGGTCACAGAGAAGTGAAGGCTAAATGGTTTCAAAAAGACAACCGATAGAGTCCAGAAAACGTCTAGAGACCATCACAAGACTTCAGCATTCCAGGAAAGACTCTCTGCCAAAATGTCATTTCAGTTCCTTAAAAATGTTGCTCAAAATGTTGCTAAAAACTGCACTTGGAAGACCAAAACAGCTTTTCTTCTCGTCGCTAACTCTCTCTCTCTTTCACTCTCTCCTCTCTCTCCTCTTCTCCTCTGCTCTGCGCGTGCTGAGCTGCGGCTCTCTCTGATGCACGAGATCAGCTGTTGCGGCTTTATAGACCGCGAGAGAGAGAGAGAGAGAGAGAGAGAGAGAGAGAGAGAGAGAGAGAGAGAGAGAGAGAGAGAGAGAGAGAGAGAGAGATGGGAGTGCTTAATTTTATTCATCAGAAGAAGAGAAAAAAAGAGCATCTTCTCTTGTGGGACCAGCAGCGGCGCGCGGAGATGGCCGAGGAGGGATTTAATTGGATAGTGTTAAGTGTTCGCTTGCACTGATTTTCATATCAGTTCAATTAAAAGGCACACAAGCAGACTGGGGGTTTTTGGTTCCCAAACTGGGGTCTATAAACTATTTGGGATTTTTGGGGGGGTATATGGAAAAAACGATATATTTGTTACATCCAAAAATCTACAAAATGGTTGTAAAGTTGTTAATGCCTCTGTGCGTGGACTGTTTGGCATACTCTAGAAACAATATTTTGATTACCAAATATCGTTTTACATGTTTTGACTGCTTTGCCAACTCTTGAGCCGATAACTTATTGTTAAGTTTGGTAAGTTTAGTTTACATTTAAGCCATATTTATCTCTGTATTTTGGAAATTTAACTCATTCTCAGAGTGACTTAAAATGATCAACTAAAACAGTAAAAACTAACTCTGTACTGTAATGACATGCAATGATTTTGTTATATACTACATTCTCACAACTGTGATGCAATCATCTATGTAACTGAAATAAGAAATTTTAAAAAATGAATGTCCCTTTTGTCTAAAAATTATCAATACATTTATAATATTAGATGTGTCTGAAAGAAAGCTCGACCACCTAGGTGTGCAGAAGACAGAAGAAAAACACATTTTTGACTGGAGGGGGGACTTTAAGTTTTAAAACTTAGAGTACAGTGTACATACACAGCAAGACAAAATTGAGATTTGATTAAACATGTTTAACTGTGATCATTATTTGTTTGATCCATGTTACATCCACAATGATGTTGAGTAGTTTAAGATGTTAGTGAAGAACAAAAATAGATGAATTGATTTTAAAAATATATTGTTGTAATCATAAAATGCTGCATCTGACTGACATCAAGACCTTTCTGAACCATGTTTACAATAAGCATGGGCTCCAAAGATTGACAACACACCTCAGTTAATGTTAATCATAGGTGCTCACATGACAATTTTAATAAATGGAAAACTGCAGAATAATCTGTTTATATTCTAAATATGACTGTCAATGTAAAAGTAAAGTACTAACTATTGCTCTAAAACCATCACCCTCCCACCTAATGATTTTAGCCTTTATTAAGGACTAACAACCATCAAACCAGCCACTGAAACCAACTTCTTGTGGTACTGAACACAGGTCAATGCTTTTACACTGCAGTCGACCAATGGAGTTCCTTTTATGCAAATCAGCGCTCCCCCTGGACCAATAGGATCCTCTGTGTGTAAATCCAGACTCAGCAGTAACCAATGAGTTTATTTACTGTAATGTAACTGAGGTGAAGGTGTTTTTACTGAATGGTCTCTCACAGAAACAGAGAGGGAGAGAAAGACAATGTCAGGACTTTGCTGTATGCAGTGTTCATTTGTGTGTGTGTGTGTGTGTGTGTGTGTGTGTGTGTGTGTGTGTGTGTGTGTGTGTGTGTGTGTGTGTGTGTGTGTCAGAAGAGAGAGGCACGGTGCAGAGTGATGATGCATTGTTTTGGTGTTTACACACTCATAGAAACAGACTTCTCCCTCCAGCCAGTAGATGACACACTCACACACACAAAGCCCTGCCCCCATTCATACACATACAGGCAGGCAGGAGGATGGTGTGTGATGTAATTCAGTGATGTGTGCATTTATGTAAGATCTATTCAGTGAGGTCCTTGGAGTTAACCTATTTTTGTAGTTCACTGAATGTTACTGAATGTTTAAGAGAGACAGAAAGACTGTGTCTGTGCATATGAGAGTGTGTCTTTTTTTAAGCTCATTTGTGTAGTGAAGTGCATTGCTTTTTACCTCATCAGTCTGTCTGTCTCTTTGGTTACCATTCCTTTATTTCTGTGTTGACTCCATAAAATGTAAAAAATAATGAATGTAGCCACTGTGATGTCACCCATTGGTTTGTGGACTCTGATTTTGAAACCTCAAGTTTGCATTTTGACTGTCACCATATTGGATTTTTGGAGCCAGAAGTGACCATATTTGGACGAAAGGGTGGAGCTGATCCTAACGCTAGCTGCTATCTGCTATCTGCTAGCTTGGTTAGCACAATGCATTTACAGTCTGTGGTTAACTGTGATAATGCTAATGCTAATTTTCGCTAGCGAAAAACAGGTTTCAAACCATCCAAGCAAAATGTACTTACCAGAAAAAACTGAACATCCGACTCCTTAGAGGGTTTTTTTAGTACAACCAAATGCTGAACAAGACTTTCTTAGGTGACCAAAATGTTGCAATTAACTTTCATGAACTGAAAACACACTGAAATAGCGACGGCTACGCCTATAGCCTGTAAACCCAGGGTTACACCATGATTACCTAGCCAACGTTGTCGCTGTGGTAGCAACTTGCCTATGACGGCACCAACTTGTCACTCAAAGCGGCCACTCACTTAATTATGCATAAATTTAAGCATTAATAAAATAAAAACGGGTGAGTTACATAAAAATTCACCTCCCGTACAGTTGTCATGAACAGGGACATTAGCTATAGAGACAAAAAACGTTTTTCGTACCAGGATGTAAAGATATTTAATTCTGCTGTAAAGTTTGACATTTTAACATGGGGATCTATGGGGCTTAACTCACTTTCAGAGCCAGCCTCAAGTGGCCAATCAAGGAATTGCGGCTTTTGACACCTCTGCATTGGCTTCAATTTTCAGCCCTGGAGGTTGCCGCTTGGTTAACCCACTGTATTGAAAGAATGTCTTGTTCACTCTCAAATGGACCATATAATATTAGATACAATGTTTAGCAGTATGTTTATGTACATGTTGTGTAAGGCTCTAAAAGGTTTCAGAAGTAACAACAAGTCCTCCAAATTAAATGACCAAAAAGGTTGTTTGACCACGCACTCCAGAACAACCCAGAAGTGTTTTCTAATCTGACACCTGTAATATCATTTGTCTCATCTGATTAGGTTTAGGCAAAAAAAGGTTTAGGTTAGGGGACGATCGTAGTTACGTTTTTTTTTAAAAACTGTCCTGACTCGCAGTTAGAAATGGGAAATGAACAGTTTTCTGTGTCAAAGTCCACTGCTGGGTTAAAATCTCCATCCACCACTCCTCCTCCACATGTGGAAAGAGAATTTCCTACATACAATTAGTGAATCACCCTTTTATCAGACTCACATTTTAAGTTAAACTTGTATTAAGCCCTGCAGTATGTTTCTCAGTGTAAGGTGAAAGAGGTAGTTCGTAGTACTGAACCCACTGAGAATCAACACCCAACTCCTGTACTTCTTTGGGACAAAGCTCTTAAAATAAGATAAAAACAATCTGAGTGGGGAACATTGCTCTTTACTGCCAACAGCTCATAGACATATGCAACCTGTAACAAAGGGTCATGAATATATATTGTTTGGCTATAAAGGGTCATAAACCCAAAAAGTTGGAAACCAGTGGTTTACAAGTCTCTCTGCCCCCTACTGGCCAAAAACCTCTTCCATAATCTGTGAGAAATATTCTAAAATTAGACACATAAAGCAGTTACTTCATAGAGCTTTTATTAAAATAAAATGCGAAAATAATCTGACATTTTCATGAGCTGTAGCATCACTGATGCTACAACTCCGCTTTTCTACGATCTATTGTGTCAACTACACACCTGAATGCTTGTTGAGCATTTGATCTTTTTCAACAAGGCAATCCAAAGAAAAGAAAAGATATCTGTCAGTGGGGGATGAGTGTGATTCTTTGACAGTCGCTCTGTGTCAATCGATGACACACCAGGAAGTGCTCATTCTATCTGGTCTATTTCTATGATGGTGAAATTGTCTACTCCTCGTTATTTCTCCTGCTGGCCTGCGAGCGCAGCTATACTGCTGAGCTCAGCGAAATATACGTGTGTGTCCGTGTGTATGTGTATGTGGGTGTGTGCAGAGGCTGTGGGGACATGTGGAGACTGGAGACTCATTAGCATAATAATAGACCTGAATGCATGTAGACAGGCAGGCGGTGTGCGAGCATGTGTGTGTTTGTGTGTGTATGTGTGTGTTTGTGTGTAAGAGAGTCCTGTCAGGAAACACAATCGAAGGGTCCTTGTTGACTTTTCATTCCTCCTTTAAAGAGCTATTTAAATGACAGGGTTTTAAATAAAACTCCATTCAAATAGAAGGGTTTTACATATAAAGCAATATCCAGATGAAAGGGTTTGTAAACAAAAACTGACAGAGTGAGATACAGGGCAGGAGGGAGGAGAGAAAACAGAAGGAGGGGGGAAGACAGACAGAGAAACAAAGAGAGCGAGCGAAACAGAGAAAGCAAAATAAAGAGAGAAAATACTTACAGAGGACAAACGGAAGGTCAAACTGGGTTTTGGATGAGAGAGAGATGCAGTTCACAGAAACATAACTGTCACAGTGGGTAGATAAAGGTAGTGATGGATGACCCTGACTGATTTCAACCAACGCAAATTTCATAGTCAGTTGCTACACCTGGGCCCATTAGAAACAAATAACTAGAGTCATTTTAGCTTTAGTGAGCCCTCCAAAAATATGGTGTTTATCATTGTCTTCCAAAATGCCACATATGAGCGATGTCTGATCAGATGCCCCCACCGACAAGATGACCTAATTTGTCCCACTAAAACGGTTAACTCTCATTGTGCTCCCTGTGAAAACCTTGTGTGCTGTCCTTAACTATTATTGTGTACATACTCACGCTCATGCTTTCATCTGTGCAGGAGTTTCCGACTATCTACAGCAAGCAGGCCACTGCAGAAGAAGAAGAAAGCGTGAAAGGCCACATGCGACTGTTCTTTTTGTACAGCATGTGTGTTTGTTTTTACTTGCTTCCTCGTTTTTCATCTCAGCAAACATGTTTGTTATCTAATTGCAGATGTGTTTCAAAGTGAGGCAGAAGAAGAAGTGATTGGATCAAACAAAGCAATCATTAACAAGGGGTCTTGTGCAGTCAACGCAGCCACAAACCACTGTGTTCCAAATTTCTGCGTCTGTGTCCACAAAATAGTTGGAGCCACTGCCTTAATTCAAAGTAATGCCACTCAGAATGATGTCAAACAAGGTCAACTTAATGTAAACATCAGTAAGACGTAAGGAAAATAATTATGAAAACCAGAATTCAAAAACAAGAAAACAGAAACTTGCAACCAAACCTGCAATCATGTAATCGTTTATCCTCTAATTACTGTATAAAATAGCTGATTTCCATTCTCAGATCTGCTTTTACCTGTCTTTTCCTCCTTTGCTCTTATTCATGATTTAGATAATACATTTACAGAATTTATTTTTTTATACATATATAAATATATACAATATGTTTTTTAACATTTACATTAAGCTGACCTTGTTTTGATTTCATACACTCAGTGTCAATATAAAACAACACAGTAAATAGTGAAAATGATACAATATGTCATGCATGTCCCGTGCATTAAGATGTGAAAAACACAGATCATGACAGAACAAAACACGACCAGCACACAGCAAAACAAAACAGATAAGAAAAGAAGAGAATATCACCAGTAAACCCATCATGTCCATGCCATTAAGATACATATATGACCCTGCATGTGTGCTATGAATATGTATGTTGTATGTATAAGATGTGACCCTGGACATTAATATGTATTGAGTGGTAATGAGGCGATTGGGCAGATCAGATGGGTCCTTTTTAACTGGTCACATGTGGCTCATTAGGATCGGGCCACACAGAGCACCTGATACCCTGAAGAAGACTACTGCACCCCAAGAATTATTTTATGTAATTTCTGTTTTATTAGTAGAGACGGGAGATATGAGAGACAGAGGAGAGACAACAAGACAGAAGTCTAAATTTGGATCTGAACCCATTTGACAGGTATGTGGGAACTGAGTGATCTGACAGGAAGGGGACTGGGAGATAGAATGAAGTTCAAACATGAATGAAAGCATGCATGTTCCCTGCAGAAGTATCCCGGAGCAAGACTTTCATGTCTCTACCAATTGAGGGGATGCTGCTCTGTTGCTGACCCTGACCTCTGATCTCTTTGTCCAACAGGAATCATCACACATCATCAACACAATCCTGGACCTGAGATGATCACACACAGGCAATGTTTTGGGGTCCAGAAGATGGGATGTATCACCTTTAGCAGTTAAGGATATAGGAAGGTGAGACAAAATCTGTAAATCTGTAAAAAAAAAAAAAAAAAAAAAAAAGATTATTATTAGTAATTATTTACTGAAATCTTCGGTGGACAAACAAGATTAATACTAGAAGGGAGGTAGATAGAGAGCAGCAGGACAGATAGTTGGGTCCATATGAACAAGTCACGTGTATCATTACTGTGGGGTGATATAAGACAGCTGGTACCCTCTGGTGTTTTAGAGTTATGCCACATTTCTTATTGCAAAACTAACAGCCATATGTGTTACATGACCACATTTTAGAGGCAGGAGACTTTAGCAGACATAGACTTCAGCTGGCTTAATTCATAAGAAATAAGAAAAGAATTTATTATTTTTTAAAAAAAACTCTCTATCCACATGGCTTGAATACCTTTTGGGGCTTTAAAATAGTCAGATAGGTAGATGAGCAGAGAGACAGAATGCAGGTTAGACAGGCAAACAGATAACAGAGCCACCTGATACTTAAGATTTCAAACAAGTGATGATACATGAACCATTTGCAGTAAATCTGTAGCTGAAAATAAGGTTAAATGTGTTGCCTTGAACTGGACACCCCGAATTTAGCAAGTACATTTATATTCCTGTATCATTTTTAAAGTTTAGGACCATTTCTAAGTCATCATGTATTGGGAAATTCAATGATATTGCATAAAAATACAATGAAATTGCAGTTTGAACACAACCAATAATATTGCAATTTTTCTATCTGTGACAATGAAACACCAATCAAATCCAAATCCACGAAATGCGTCTCTGCCTTGATTGTGTGAGGACTGATATTAAACTGGGAACAGATTATTCATAATGAATCCCCCGCCTGCTTGAAAACTTTCTAATACTTGAGAATTATCTAAGTTGATGATGCTCTCTCTTTATTCTTCACTATGATGACAGAAATCTGTGCTCTTCAGCAGTGCTTTTAAACACTAGTAGTGGCTCAAACCTGCTCCCTTTACCAAACCCATTTTGGCAAAGTTGTTTGGAGAAACATTTTTTGGCACTCTTAGTTGAATGGTCCAACATTTTTGTGAGAAATTTGCGACACACCCTAATTGATGTTGATAGTGTTTATTTGATCATATAGTGGAATATTAAGACACTCCAGTTAGGACATGAGGCTTGTATAAGTAATAGAAACATGACAGTGTAAAACTACCTCCATGTCATTCATTTAGGATTATAAAATGTGTCAAAAAGAAGACAAAGCATTTATCTCTTTGTCAGAGCGAAGGATAAATGCCAGCAAATTAGATCACTCTAAACTGTATGAAAGTTCTCAAATAGCAGTAAGGATTCATTTTGAACCATCTGTTCAGATTTTAATGATTAAAGTCTTTGTACTATCTTGGATAACTATGTTTCTTGGATTCTGTGTTCCTCAGATCTCTGCAATTTCATATAATCTCTTTACATTAAATTCAATTTGCCATTACACAATGATCCAAACACCTTATGATATCGCTGACGTATTCCTTTCTTAATACAATAGAGGTGCAGAAAAAGTGGAGAAAAAGTGCTTTAAAGACACAAAATAATGTGGCTGCTATGGAAAATTACTGTATTGTTAAGTTACCACTATTATAAAAGGCAGGTTTAGAGTTTATGTACAATAAAAATGAATTGTTTTAAAATTTACTAATGTTTATTATTCCTTTCTGGGTGTGAAAACTACCTTTAAAAACCCACAACAAATGTACACATGCAGTCAGACAGATAGACAGACAGGTTTATGAGTCATTAATTCAAACACAGACGGCTTATTAACCAGTCTGTGTTCACAGCTGGCTCACACCTGATACCTTCAATAGCCCCTTGACACCTTTAACTGTGTGTGTGCGTGTATATGAGGGTGTACGTGTATGGTCCTGTGGCACTATAAAATAATAAGAAATGCTTTTACTCTTTCTTCTCCCTTGCCCTGTCCTCCACCTTACTCCTCCAGAGAACGGCTCCTGTGTTCAAAGTGTTGAAACACATTTTAAATTGTGAACAAATATTTTTCATATTACAGTAAGGTATGATGAAATGGAGTGCACAAAATGACAAACAGAATAAGTGGACCCAGTCCCTGAAACTGACAGCACAGTGTATTTGTGACTGTGTTAGAGGGGACATACCACGCACATTTTCAGGTCTACAATTTTATTCTGGGGCTCTACTGGAATGTCTCTGTATGATTTACAGTTCAAAAAACTCCTTATTTATCTTATACTGGTCCTTTATGCAGCCCCTCAGTTCAGCCTCTGTCTGAAACAGGCCATTTTAGTTCCTGTCCCTCCTCCTAATGAGCCCACTCTGATCTGATTGGTGAGCTCCCAGAAGCTGCGTTTCAGCCGACCTCCGGTGGCTCTGGAGGCTACATCAGCAATAGTGGTTGGATTTCACTTCCTCTTTCTAATTTACTCAAAATGTCCGCTTCCAAATCCAATCCGAAATATGTGAGTGGACGACAAGAACAGCCTGTGGAAAAAACCTGAGCACCAAAGGTTACATAACAGACAGCCGTTTGTGGGCATACACGAACAATCTGACGTCAGATGGATGGCAAAGTAGAGGTAAATTTGCAAACGAAGCATTCAGATCATTCTGGAGCCCTGGCTTTTGACTTGCAGGCAGTATTTTTACATACATTTACCTAATGTTTTGGAGCTTCATTCAACATTATAGCAGCATATAAATGACAGAAAATCATGAAAAGCATGGCATGTTCCCTTTAAAAAGTATTACCAGAACACTTTATGCTAATAAACTCAACGACAGGAACAGGAAGTGATATTTTTTGGATTTTCCAAGACAGGGAGTTTTTTCTTGCCTGCTGCCTCAAATCGATGAATCGGGCTGCTGAAAATATGTAGGTACAGAAAGTGACAATACAGGACATTAACTCTTTATAATAATCAAGCAGGAAGTTTACAATTTCAACCTCTGGTGGTTGCTTTCAGAGCTTGGTAAATTTACTGTAAATATAATGTAATGTGTATATTATATACAATTAAAAATGACAATGATTTAATTTCCAAATACACATATCTTCCGGTATTGATACTAATTAATTACATCTACTGAGAGTTAAAGCACATTTTCTGTATTGTTTTCAACAGGAGTTTGTCTGTTAAATGCATGTGAGTGAATAATTAGTAAAATTCCAGATAAATGCTGTGTTTGCCTGTTTTATAATTGGAATAAATGCAACCAGCAGGAGTACCGGTGATCCATTTACCCTTCCCGCTGTTGTGTAAATTAAAACATCTTCAAAGTCTGCTTATCTCAAAGTTAGTCAGGTGTGGTCTATGCCACTTCTCCAAAATTCAAAGGAAATAGGATGAAAATCCGCTAAAATTAGAGAGGTAACAAGCAAAGCAAAGCCAGTTTTGATTGGCAGTGATGTTCTTGTGATAAAAAGATATCAAACTGTGATATTTGTAAACCAATCCACCTCTGATTTTAAGCCACGTTCAGATCTAATTTAGCACAGATCTCAGCATGCTGACCTTTAAAACACAGTTCACATGATGCTTCTCCTGTGATCTCAGACAATTTAGCTTCCATTTGCAAACACAAAAATGTCACACCTAAAGCTAGTTATTTAAATTGTCTCTCATTTTGTGCAACAGCTCAGCAGAGAGAAGAGATTCAGGGGGTTAATTGGGTCTAGGGACACAGCACACGTACACAGCACACACACACACACACACACACACACCACCAAATCCTCTTAGCTTTTATAATGAAGGAAGTAGAGGGGGGATAGGTTGAGATGGGTACAGGAGAAGAGACGCAGAGAGAGAGAGAAACATGGTGAAAGTGGAAGAAGAGAATGAGAAAGAGGACGGGGAGATGAGAGAAAGGAAAAAAAAAACAGAGACAGACAGAGATGCAGGTCAAGATAAAAGGATAAACACTGGGGGGATAAAAACGGAGGGATGCTGAGATGGAAGGAACAGGGAAATAAGACACGGAGAAAAAGTTGAAGGGGTGACAGTTAAGAGTGGATTGTAAAATAACAATGCTTTGTTGCCATGGAAACAAACATTTTTATCAGCCCGAGAGGCAAGGAAGTAACCTGCTTGTTAAACCTCCTGCACTATCTTGTTAAGCTGTTGTTGTGTTTGTGCAAGCAACAGTATGCAGTTGTGGCATTCCCTAATGAAACACTGCAGGCACACGTCTTTGTTCTGTTTTGATTTGGTGAAGATTTTTCCCTCCATTTCTTAGATTAATTACGGTTTTCTCTCCCCGATAAATGTGTGAGTTTTTGATATGTTTACTGTGTCACTGAAAATTTTAATTATGACATACTGGTACATTTTGTTTTAGGTTACTTTACAGTGGATTAAGGAAGTTTGAAAACTCGTAATTTCCATTACAAATCAAACTCTTTGAGAATCAGGTCAGGTGAAAAGTTTGCATCTGCAAAACCTGCTTCATTTTTAAGCTTGATCATTATGGATTTTTGGGGAGGTTGTTATAAGCCTAATAAGGTTGGAGAATTTTCTAAACCCACAGAAGAACATGTACAGTAGACGTTTCTGCTAATCCGAACACATCCAAATTCCAATGCTTTGCAATCTAACCTGACAGCAACAAAAAAAACAAACTTAGAAGTCTGATACTTTGTTCTCTGATGTCTGAGAGCAAAACAACCAACCCAACTACAACAGTCACACAGCAAACACACCTGTCTGTGTCTCTTGGAGTTGGAGGTTGGTTTAACCCTAAACACCACAAAAAAACATGATCCCAAACTCACCAAAAGACTTACATGTATATTTTTACTTATGATAGTCTAGTGATTAGTATTGCATTTCCATAAAGTTGTAGGACTTTAAAGAGAAAGTTTTTTTTTTTTTTAAAAATGGTCAAAAGCAACAGAGGATGACTTTTAGTCTCTAGTTATAGCCAAGCTCCAAAAACACTAGTTACTTACTGTTTTGATGATGCAACTTAAAAGTGTCTCTCTTTAGATCAGTAAATGTCCACATGTTTCAACTCCATGCCCCCAGTTAATAATGTAGGCCTTCTTTTAACAACTATTCAAGCAATGTCTTTCAGTATGTTTTTCAGAGGGGACACATCCTGCTTTTTGTTATTTTCTGTTATATTAGTTATACTGTTATGATGTCAGATGTTTGTGTTAAACATGGTCGAAGGTCCAAAAAATGAGGTGAACATATGTAAAAATGCTACCTAAAGGTCAAAAGATCAAGCTTCAACCTGCTCTGAACGCTTCATTTGCAACGTTACCTCTACTTCCCCATCAAACTGATGTCAGACTGTTCATACATGCCCACAAACGGCTGGCTGTTCCTTAGTCCTTGTTGATAAGATTGTTGCTTGATTGTTCATTATTTCAGATTGGATTCGGGCTCAAATATGTGCTGATGTATTTGAGAAGTTTCCATTTCTAGTAAAGAACGAGAAAAGGAAGTGAAATCCTACTGCTATTGTTCATTTACATAGCCTCCTGAGCTGCAGGAAGTCTTCTAGAAGCTGGCCAATCAGAACACAGAGGGCTCATCGAGAGGGGAGCCTTAAAGAAACAGGAGCTAAAAGTCTGTTTCAGACAGAGGCGGAACTGAGGGACTGCATAAAGGGTCTATAAGACAAATAAGGTTTGAGTTTCTTTAAATTTAAATATAATTGTTAGGCTTGTGAGTAATATTTTTTTGGGCTTTCATCGTCATCAGTTGTAAGACACGAGGTAATTTGCAAGCCGAGAGAAGAAATGTAGTACAGATTTTAAAACAAATACCACCAATTTTACAAAGAAAAATATGTCTTTCTCAGCCCTCCGAGTTGCACTGTGATCACAGACAAAATGCTCAAATCAGGTCAGGTCATATCAGCAGCTCAGATCCCTTCTCGCATGCTAATTTCACACATCCCTTTTTAGCACAAAGCACAGTCAACAAAAAGATCAGATCTAAGTCCTGCACCTGATGATTTGACAGCTTGTTTGATGGCCTCCGAACAGCCACAGGAGAGTCGAGAGCACATTTTCCCAGCTGTGTGTGAACATACAGTGATGTAATAAAAAAAACAATTGCATCAAAATCTATTTCATCCACATTCTGCTCTCCGTCTTTGTGCTGCTGAGCGCTCCCTCTCTGACCTTTATATGTTTGATTTATGCAATAAACCTCAGAATCTCTTATAAGGCACCCTTTCTACAGGGTTTATAAGTTGCTACTGATGGTGTAATAGTTAATAAATAATTGAGTAATGCTTTATAGATCATTTATAAACCATTAATTAGAACTTTTGGGTTGGAAGGTTGAGAAATATCTCTATGGCTGATGAGTCATTTATAGTTAAGTCAATAATTAAGTTAATAAAGGGCAAGAAGTGTCTAATTATCTAATAAGCCATATCAGTGTCCACTGAAAAACATGAAGGATTATATATTACTTTATTCATTGAGACACTTTTCTACTTCTAAAGCCAAATAAACTGTTAAAAAATTGATTGGATCTGAAGAATGAAAGTCATTTTTTTTTTTTTACAACAAATTTTACATTTTAAAAAATTGCTAATACATAGATTTTGGTCCAGATGCCATGCAGCATTTTTCCAAAAGGTCAGAGGTCAAACAGTCCATTTGAGTGGTCTACCAGATGAACTAAAGAGCTAAAAAGACAGAGTAAGTGTTCTACTGGAAGAGGATAAATGCCAGTTTGCAAGATTATTTTACACCCATCTTTGATAATGTTTTATGACTGCTCCATGAAGCATTAGTAATTATCTATTAGCCTATAATAAATCAATTAATTACAACTTACAAACCATTTATGAAGAGTGCCTTATTAGAAAGTGCTATTGACACTGCACCTAACATCCATCAGATGTTTGCAGGGGTTCATCAAGCCAGTCACCTTAAGACAAAACAATCAAAACACTTCATGAAACAATAAAGCAAAGAACGGATTACAATGCATTTCCTGTACAACCTGCCTATTTAATGAGACCAAGTGCCACAGCAGAAGCATCAATAATGACTGCATTACTGTACTTTATGTACTGTAAGCATTTCTCAAAGTCTGCACAGTTCACATCCAAAATCTGGAAAACAAGAAGTTATGGACAAGATAGACATAAGGTTATAAAATTAGGAATTATATACTGACTCATCCAGACACACAATGACGCGGATGATAGAGCTGTTTTATATCCTGTCATTGTCTTTGTCAATGGCAATTTATTTATATAGAATTTTAATCTTATATGCTCTATAGTGGGTGGGTTATTGCGCTAGAATTTCATGGTCAGCTAAGACAGTAAATGGATCAGAGGAGAATATTATATAGAAGTTTGGCACAAATACACGCACACATGCACCTACCGTTCCCTCTCTCTCACTTTTCTCTCATTTCCAGTGAACCTCTCTCTACCTCGCTGCAATACTGCTGATTCTAGTGTCACAGAGTTGCAGAGCCATGCAGTTATTCCATTGAGTTATACTGTATCTAGTAAAGTGGAGGAGAACTGGATCATATCTCGGTTTCTTTTGGTCTGAGACAAAGATGAAAGGCAGAAGTTGCGTGTTTAATCACCAGAAACCACATAGACCGCACTGAAGGTTTTTTAAAAAACAGACCAAATTAACGATAAGGGATGAAAGGCTTTGATGTCATTATTGAATCAAACAATCTTTTATCTTTATATTTTTTTATCATTATCTTTTTTTCATCGAGGTATTAAATTTAATTTCTTTGCAAAGTTGACTTTTTGGAAAGAGAAGAAAGAATGATTTCTTCTTTTTCCAAAAAAAGAAATTATTATTTTTACTAACTTGATTTTATTAATCATAATGAGTCTGGTAAGATGTCTTATTTTCACTCAGATACTATAAGTCCCTGCTCACTTTTCTATTTTGTCTGTCAGTTCTCCAACAATATATCATCATTGTTACATGTTGAGACTCACTCCATCTGTGTTTTGTGTGTGTATGTGTGTGTGCGTGTGTGTGTGTGTTATAGGACGCAGGGGGAACAAAGGATTTCCATGACACAAGGGGCCCAGGACAGGGCTGTTGGGGAGGAAAGGGGGGTGCAGTAGAGGAGAAATTAGGAAAATGTAGCCCAGCAGAGCCGCTGACAGACTCTGGAGGAGTCGAGACAACAGAATTGGAGATCAGAGGAGAAATGTGGAATAAATGACAGGGAAATTTTATAGAAAGACATGCTTTAATGGTTTTAGGGATGAGCACTTTTGAGGGGTTTTTTTCTTCTTCTTCTTGATTCTGCCCGGCCTCATTCAACTTTGTCTCTAAGCTCAGTAGAAGTCTGGTTAAGTCAGCTTACGTCTGCTCAGTTAATGGGAAGCTATAGCCAAGTCAGTGTGGGCCAGTTAACTGAATTTTGGGCTTGAAAAGTCCAAAGTCATGCTGACCTTTTGCTTCTTACTAAATTTTAAATCCTTGTGTGACATTGGCTGAAGAGGGCAAACAAAAAAGTTTAAGTTTCACATTTAAAATATCGATAAACCATTACTCCATTTTGAAAAACCTGGATTCTAGATGTCACTTGTCATATCTCTTATTTTTTTCAATAATTCAAATAGTAATAAAATAATGAAGTGAAAAGGCATGGCAGTTCAGTCTGATTATCACGATAGGTACAGTAGACAGGTGACAGACTTGAACTGCGGTTTCTACAATGAATTTCATATTAACTGGGTACAATCTTTATTGAAATTTGCTGAGTTGTTTCACATGACAAAACAGCAAGTGGTGACTGCTCCTCTTCGGAAAACAAAGCAAAAGCAGTTTTTCTGATGGTAAAGCCAGTGAAAGCTCAAAGTAAAACCTATTTTGCAACAAAGGTATCTTCTTCAGCAAAAGTGAAAACTAATACATGTCGAGTGACACCAGGGACAAAAGGATTTCTGGAAAATGTGATTTTTTGCATCTGAGAAATGCCAGCATCAACAGCGACAGTGTCAAACTACTCATTACAAATGTGGTCTATTTCTGAAGACTAGTTTTACCAACCTATTACAATTAAATTGACAATGCATAATCTTGTCTGAAAGTGTTATACTTTGCATCAATCTTTTTTTGGAATTTATGTGCCATATGATTTACTTTTTTATCATCTGACTATATGTGATTGAATGTTTTTACTGCTATCATTCAGTTGTGTCAAGCTGAAGTGGAGCAAGTGAACGCTTGTGAACTCTATGTTGTCACGCTTTTCTAGAAAATGCTTTGTAAAATCTGGTTTGATGGTTGATTATCAGCGCTCACCCAGACGTCTGTTGTTCCCCCAACAATAGACTACCACCACCAGCCCCTCTGCGTGTGTGTGTGTGTGTATGTGTGTGTGCGTGTGTTAATCATGCAGCTCTTATCAGCGACCGTCAGACCTGCAGAGACTCCGATGTGCTCCCTGCTGATAGCTGCACACATAGAGGTCTCCTCCCCCCTTGGGGTTTTAAATAGAGAACTAATAGACCTCAGCCTGGAAAATAAAAGCCGAAGATCATTACCAAGCAAGAATGACAAGTCGGTATAACAGTAACTAGAGTAACAAACAGCTGATGATCCGCTGGCCTCTTGATGTGCAGCCACTGAGTGGGAAGAAGCTGAGGAAGACACCGCTGTATGAAACACCTGCATCCAAGTATCTCCACAATTTTGCTGCAGTATCTAATAAAAACACGCTCCATCAAGCAGAAGATCTCGGCTTTTTATTCAATCCTGCACCATCTTATGCATATATTTGATAAAAATGCAGAGCAGATGCCTCAGAACCAAAGGTTTCAGGATGGCAGTCACAAAAAATTCTAATCTAGATGCATTTATCTCCTTTTAAACGACATAAATCATAAATCAAGCATTATACATTGAGTATTATTCGGGAAATATTTTCTGCATTGTGTTGTTTTTATGCAACCTGAGGCATCAGAGGTCAGGTGTGTTTGAAATATGTCCTGCAACTCATGACTCTGACTCTGATTTCAGCTTTGACGTTGAGAGAAAGACACGCAGAGAGGAGGAGGAGGGCGGGGTGAAAGGATAAAATCAATCATTAGAGTCTATTCACTCCGTCTCTATGGTGCCAATGGAAAGGCTCTTAACCTGCTGACACACACACAGGAGCTGTAATGAACAGTCGAGGGAGTCCATTGCCCCTTCTGTTCACATTTAGACTCTTGATTGGGCGACACCTTTGACCATGGAGTTCAAAAGGTCAAAACAGTGACCCTCAGGACAGATCTGTGCGCATGTGTGTGCGGCATTAAGAGGTGTAAGGTCCATAACAAGAGCTAAAACTTGAATATTTTGATGGAGAACTTTAATGGTCAAACACTGATGAGAGTTCAGACTAAATTTTATGAATAAACACATCATAAAGGGGGGCAGAGTGTATAGCGAGTCATGAACTCGAGGTCTGTTTGGATGTGTGGGAACTCCAGTCTGCAGATGACAGCTCGTTAACAGAAGGAGATTTGACCGCCAACCCCAATCACTCTCTTTCTCTCTCTCCCCTTCCCCCCTCAGGCTCTGCAGCAACAAGGTCAAACACAGAGGCGGAATGGGGGGCGAGATGTAGACAGGAAGGTGTTTATGCTGATATTTCACTTAAGCACACACACACACACACTAAACTCACTTTTTCTTTGTGTCCAGTCCTGATCAGCTTTTTCTGAAAATCCAGCAGAGTATTGTGAGATACTGCCAAACAATCAGTAACAGGGAGCCCTGGTTCAATTACAGCCAGGAACCTTTGTTGTACATCATACCTGTCTGTCTGTCTGTCTCTCTATCTCCAAATGTTTTCTACAATGTCAACTATCACATAAAGGCAAAAAATCCTTTTAAAACACAAAATAAGGAACCCAGAAATACAGGAAAGATGATATAAACATAAGACTTTTTGTTATAAGATATCACATTACAAGCTGGGCCCAATAATGCACCATGAGTCTTATTGTTTGCAGTGGAAAGGTGAAAACCTTCCTCTCCCTCATTAATTACTGATGTCCTTTAGCAAAGCATCCTTTAGTACTAGCATCTGCTCCGGACATACAGTGAGTGCGAATGAAGACGTTTTGATTGGAGCAGGTGATTCGATTTTCTTGCGGGAATAACTCAGCTGTACAATTACAGGATATTTAACTTGTGAAAAGTTGTGCATATTTCTGTGGAGAGATTGTTAACCTGAAAAGTCTTTCAGTTCCTGAGAAGAGAAATGTTTTTTAAAGTGTTTACTGCTTCTTGTGGAGAGAAGCATGAGCCATCAAACTCTTTTTCAGCCTAATTTCTGTTCATTGTGTCACTGAAATTGAGGCAAAGACATTCTTTTAAACCAAAGACAGCTCAGTTTGTTTCACTTGCACACGCTGAAAGTGTGGGTATTGTAATTGAGGTAACTGGTTGTTTATGTTTTGTGCTGCTCTGCAGTTTGCTTGTTTGCAACACTGTACCGTATGTTAAAAATAGGCAGTAAGTGGAGCAAAACAGCAGTAAAAAGTTCACACAGGGCAACTCGAGGTCAAACTGTTGAATGGAAACACACTAATAAAAGGTCTGCATAAAGTGAACGTTATTATCAAGCAAATACCTGAAGAAGATATATATTTCAGAGCCCCTTCTTGTGATTAAAATCATATTAATTCCTAATTTCTTATCATTTCTGTCTTCTCTGTATGATCTTTGCCAAATGTGACAGTAATTGCGGGATGCAGAGGCACATGTCAGCAGCAGGATCACTACCTGCAGAGAAGAAGACTGACAAATACAGAAGAGACAGTAAAGTGGGAGAAAATCATGCATTAAGATCCTGCCAACAGAGATCAATGACCAAAATTAAATTCTAAATAACAAACTAGATTCTTTTGCAGTTTAAAGACTGAACAATGTATGACAAAAGAAAAAAAATAAACAAATAGAGGGAAAGGGATGGGTAGGTGTAGAGATAGAGGGAGGTAAAGAATTGGGCCAAGCAGGGATCAGCTTCACACTGAGATCACAGACATGGAGCGCTGTTTTCCTATCTCTTATTTCTGCTGTCTGTCTGTTTACCTCCCTCGCTCCATCTTTACCTCCATCACTGTCTTCTTTTTTTCTCCGTGTGTCTCTACGTCTTAGTCTTTCTCACACAGAGACCGAGAGACAGATAAGATAAGCAGAGACAGAGATGCAGCAGTAAAATCAGGCAGTTATAGAGAAGAAAGACAAGAGGAAATGCAAATAGTTGTTTTATGGCGGGGTCAATGAAAGGAACAATACTTCTCTCTCTCGTTTTTTTACTCTATAGGCTGTGGACACAGCAATAAGGCAAGAGAGCAACAAACAGTGAGGGTGACAAAAAGACCACACCGTGATCGATAGACATACCCACCAAAAAAACAAAAACAAAATTGTTTTCCTGCTTTCTAGATCCCATTACACCAAACAGTCTATCCCACCATCTACTGCCATCACTGGATATTGGGTAAAAAACAATCAATTTCAGAAATAATAATGCAATTTACAGTATAAGTTATAATCTAATAAAATTTTTGCCAATAATGATGCACTGTTCCCCAGATTCAGACGGTTCTTCCTACTCAGGGAATTTATTCAAATATTATTAAACACTTTTAGGTTTCTATTTATTTTAGAGCTTTTTGAGAATTAAATTGTAGCACCTACAATGACAATGTCTTATGTAATTCATTTGCTTTTGCCTACAGCTTTAGAGAAAGCATTTCTTAAAATTGTATATGAAGTCTGTATAGCATGTCTGTGAGTGTATGTGTGTGTGTGCGTGTGTGTGTTTTGTATGATTGGGCAGATTGTGAGGAGAGGAGCAAACGAGAGGAGCTCATGATGACAAAAAATAACATGCACACACTCATACATATACACAGGAAGAAAGGGAACGAGGAGCTTAATCATCTCCAATCAAGATGTTATTGATTTGATGCTTGATTTCTCTCTCTCTCTCCTAACAGCACCTGGCTCTTGTCACAGTAGGACACTGAGGCTCAATAGCAGCAGAGACAGACAGTTATACATCATTATCTTTCTGTCTCACACGCGTACATACACACACTTTCTCTTTTGAAACACACGCACACACACACACACACACACACACACACACACACACACAAAACACTCTGTCTCTCTCGGTCTGCTTCCTGGTCATTGGCTCCGAAACCAAACACACACAGATGTTTTCTGCTCCCTTCTCCTCTCCAATCACGATTCACCGCTCATCTGCAGCCACAACAACTACACACAAACAGAAGATGCTTCCGGTTTTTCTTGGATATTTAGGTGTTTCCATTCAACTTCACATCTCATCTGCTGTACAATAACCTGCTTAATCTCATGTCTGATCATCTTTTCAAACCTCAATGTGATTACCTGTTGTACAGATGCAATGTATCCCAATTCCCTTCTATGTACAAATACTATAACATACACATTATGTCCAGCAAGTAATGCGAATGATAATCAAAGTTAGTGTAAATGACAGTAATATTGTTGACAGTTTTGTACTGACAGAACAACTATAAACACTATTAATTTCCGATGTGGTCAGTCAACGCGTCATACAAATCAGTTCAGTTCAGATCGACCATAAACTGACCTTCACACACCAAGACAGTATTTTTATCAGTTCTCTACAGAATCAATGGCACTTTATGTCAAAGTAGAAATATTATTTGGTCGATGAAATCTTCTCAACATGTACGTACGTTTATGAGCAGGTTGTGTCTGTTGTGTTGTCAGAGAAACAGTCAAAGGCATCACAAGGGATTCCCCAGATGTGTGTGTGTGTGTGTGTGTGTGTCAGTGTCGGTGTGTCTGTAGCCGTATGTTAATCAATGCCGTTAATGTAGCAATGAATTAGTAGTTTAGATGTCACGGGACGCTTAACACAGCTGATCCTTACCAGACACCCACAGAAACACACACACACACACATACACACACTCACAACCCACAGGACCCCTGGGGACCACAGGCGGACATTGTATAGTAGGCTAATTATCCCAAATTGCTAAAGTAGTGGAGATGGTATGTGTGTGTGTGCTCTCACAGCTGCTCCTGGTGTCAAGCCTTTGATAGATGAGAGATAGAGAGAGTGTTCATTTACTGCTCGGAGACACACACACACACATGCACACACACCTGACTGCTCATTTATTGGTCTAACAGATTGGTCTTTTGTTGCTCAGTCGCTGGTTCACACTGGAAGAACTGCTGAAGTTCACACTATGATGCTCAGGGGGAAAATGCACCCTGTCATAAGCCATAAATGCCTTAAATGCTGCAACCAGGCCTTGTATGAAATTTGTGGTTATAATTAGGAAATAAGAAGCATCATAAACAGACAGCAGTTTAACAATGAACAGACGCAGGGGAGAATAAGTGTGTGATGGGTGAGTGAATACGATTGCCTTCAGCTCTGACAACCAGGAGTCCCAATTCACTTACAGGGGCTTTCTGTTGTCAGGGAAGTTTTCTTTTGCAAAAGTTTTTTCACTATACCATGACCCAAAGTTTCAGCCAGTATTATCTGTTTGGATTACTCTCTGGATATTTTATTTGTTTAAACATAAGCATGTGTTGTATGTTTAGTGCTATGGACAGTCAGTCGGCCCAGACTGAAATATCTCAGTAACTATTAGACGGATTGCCATGAAATTTGGTTATGCAGCAATATATCTTAACATCTACTGGATCGATTAGCACAAAATAATTTTGTACAAACATTCATGTGTCCTTGACTAATCAATTTGGTGATCTTCTGGCTTTTTGTCTAACAGCACCATTTGTGGTTTTGAATAAAATGTCTTGACAATTATTGAATGTATTGCTATGAAATTTGGTGCAGACATTCATGTTCCCTTCAAGATGAATTGTAATAACTTTGGTAATCCTCTGATTTTTCATCAAGTACCATCATCGGGTAAAAAATTTAGTTTCTGCACAACTCATGACATTCTCATCAGCCTCAGCTATATGTATAGTGCTAATTAGCAAATATTAGCATCCTAACAGGCCAAACTAACATTATGAACATTGTACATATTATACCTGCCTGACATTAACATTTAGCTCAAAGCAGTGCTGTGGCTATGTGGTCTCACAGAGCCTCGTAAGACATTTGTTAATCTGTTTAAATAAAAATGATTAATCATTTTAGTATCAATCACAGCCATATAATATGTATAATATTATCCATATGCTATATTTATTTTAATTGAGCCAAAAATGTGCGCTCCTAACTGCTATTTCCCCTTAAACCCCGAAAAAGCACAGAAGCAGCGACAACCCACCAATACTGCAAAGCCAATATGAGTTTTATGAGTTCTCTTCACCTTACTTTTGTTGTGATATGGTCGTGCCCCGAAGAAAAAACAAAATCTTTAATAACTTCCTATCATACACAAGCATCATAGGATCAGAGCAAAAATTGTGAGAGCAGCAAAGCACTGTTAGTGAGCTCAGACTTTAATCTAAGATTTGTCTTCTTCTTTGTCTTCTCCTTTTTTTCTGAGACAATGCTTCCCCCCCCTTTCCTCTCCTCCCTCCTTCCATCCATCCATCCATCCATCTCCTCATTCCTCCGTCCCTCCATCTCTCCGTTATTGATGAAGTGACGGGGCCACAGGCTGAAAGACACCACCTCATCTGGTTTAAATTACCTACAAACCGCACACACACCTGCACCAGCACCACTACGGCTGTGTGTGTGGGTGGAAAGGATGGGGCGGGTGGGTGAGGAAGGGGGGATAGTGCCTCTGGGATAGGTGGTGGGGGAACGCCCATGACCCCGACCATACAGACAAACACACACACACACAACAGGAAGAGAGCAACAGAGCGGGTGGGGTGTGAAATGAGCTGTAAGGCAGAGGGGATATTAAGCTGCCACATGTGTTCTGTTTACTATTCTCTAATTAACCCCCAGGCTGTCTTATAGACTACACGTACACACTCGCTCACACACACACACACACACCTCGTCTTGTCTGCAATAAATTGGCTCTGGTGTCATACAGTCTGAACATCAACAGTGATATTGTGTTGATCCAAACACACATTTAAACTGATGCAACTGTGGACAACAAAACATCTTTGTTGCAGTGTTAAAGCATACAGAACTGCCAGCTAACTGTATATTAAGGATATGTTTGTGTGAAGAAGCTGACCTCCAAGTTTGACTCCTTTACCCGTCTCATGGTGTACAGAGGGCAGCCATCTTATTCATGTCGATGATGGATGGCTCACCAGGAAACACAGACTGGAGATGTATGAGTTTCCTCCACCTGCACCATTTTGTGCGGCCAAAAGAAAGATTAGAGTTGGGTTTAAGGACTCTGTGTAACTGACTAAATGTATGAAAGTAACTACTGGACAGAAATTAGAAGGGTGCTTATCAGTGTGCTTGTGTTTTAGTACATTTAGCCATCATAGCAGTTAAGGAATGTAAATATTGAAGAATTCTGCAAAATGAAAATTTTCCGTAAAACTCTCACTTTCTACAATGTCATGACATTACATGATGGCTAGGCATGATGGTTATGGCAAATAAACTATGGTTGAGGGTTATGATTAGGGAAAAAAAATGTTAAGAAGTTAATAACAAACAAAAACAGTTAATGAAAAGGAAAATGTTAATTGCAGGTCTGTAACAGGGAGCAAACTCTGGTGCATGAAAGTGAGACGTGATACACACCCATCCACCACCCCGACCTCCACACAATTACTCGCTACATTAAGGACACACTACTTATTGCATTGGTAATGATCGTTGGCATTGGACGTAAATCGTTGCTGGTGTGGATTCATCCAATATGGATGTAATTCGTAGGGCTGGATTACATTCATGCTGTTCACGTTAAATGTTTACATTTTCACAAAAATGCATCATATGTTTGCAGCCTAACAAACATGGTTTGCAATTACTTTCTCATAAGGAAATTGAAAATCCCAAATTTCTGAATATTTAGAAAACTGTATTGCTGTCATTCATGTTTACTAGCAATCCTCTTCTTCCCAGCCTTTTGCTGGCAAATTGCAATATTTCTTTGCATTTGATGTGTAGCCATAGCCAGCCTGGTATGTTACATTCATGCAATTCTTTGTATTATTACATTTGCACATTTGCACAATAGTTGGAAATAATGCAGGGAGGAATAGCACAAGCAGAAGCAGCCACAGGGATCATGATGTTTGATTAAGAGCTGCAGACAACCAGCACACCTCCAACAGGTAAACTACTTATTTTACTTTGCAGTACTGTGTAATGGAAAAACACTCACAGCATGCCAGCTCGAACTGAGTCATGGCTCGGTATGACTAACCCCAAATCAATGGAAAAATGCCATTATGTTAATGGAACGGAGCAGTAAACTCACATGCTGTGTGTGGAGCAGATGACCATATAAAGAAATCCGTCACGAGCCGGCGTTGGCGTGGGCTAAAAGTAGAAAAAAATGCTGGAAACCAAGTGTTCAGATCAGTATGAAGCCGGTACTTTTTGCTCACAGGGATTAATTCTATATACGTTTACCTCATTATTTGATACTTTGGCCACGTTTAATATGAATGTTCGACATTGTGACATTATATATATGACTAAAATAAGGAAAACCCCTGTTCCCCTGTAAGCCAAGAAACATTACAAAGAGTTTGTAGCTATCTGGTTAATTTGTATTACACAACTTTTATCAGGTCTGTATTATTGTTATAACTTCTCAAGATATCCTATTGCTAGAGTACGGTGACAGTTTTATGTACACAATAACCTTGACTTACAACACACAGTGTAGATTGAAAGAACATTACATGAACTTGCTCTCTGCATGTGTGTGTGTGTGTGTGTGTGTGTGGGTATGTGTGTCTGTGTTTGTGCACATGCGATGATATCACCTATAATACAATCAGCTGTCACCACTAATGGTCTCATCTGTTCTAATAGAGTGAGTCAGAGAAGAGAAGAAGAGAAGAGAGGAGAAGAGAAGAGAAGAGAAGAGAAGAGAAGAGAAGAGAAGAGAAGAGAAGTGAAGAGAAGAGAAGAAGAGAAGAGGGCGGACACTTGCTGCGTTTTGAGTGTTGGAAAATGAGCGGCTGCTTAATAGAATTCACCATGGTGTCTTTTCCTAAGGTGTCACACACACACATGCACACTGAACACAGAGACACACTCAGGGCTGTGGGAAGTGAGCAAGTCTAATTGAAAAGAACCAAGCAGAGAGAAATCTGATAGCTGCAGTTTGGCCTGAGGGAGGAGGACGAGCGAGAGAGGAGAGAAAGGGAAGAGAGAAGGTGAAGGATAGAAAGGGAGGAGAGATGGGGTGAGACAAGGAGGCAGAGAGGGATATGGGAGGTACAGAGAGAGTGAGAAAACTGATTGAGATAAAAACATTAGAAGACAAGAGAGAGTAATAAAGACAGATGTCATGAGGTGAAGGCTTCTATTTACTTTTTTTTGATGGATTTTACTTTCCACCAGTGGTATCTAGCCACTTTAGTTTAGTTTTTTCCAGGTTTGAGATATCTATCCTTCCTACCAAAGAAATAGTGCAGACGAAAACTGTTCTGTTCACAACTTGTCCTGTGGATTGATATGGGACCATAGACTGTAAAAAATATGGACGTAGCCACTATGATGTCACCCATTGGTTTCTGAAGAGTGGTTTTGAAGCTCAAAGTGGGCAGTGCCTGACTCCGCCTAAGTCCAGGCTAATCCAAAATGGGCAACAAGGTGGAGCTGAGGCGAGCCAAATGAAGCCTGGTTGTTGAAACAAGCCAACTAGCGGCTAGCGACCTGTCACTCAAAGCGGATACATCCTTCATTATGCATAACTTTACAGCTTAATGAAGTACAGTTGTCATGAAAAGGTAAACATGTTTATTTCTGCTGTAAAGTTGGGCATTTTAACATGGGGGTCTATGGGGATTGACTCACTTTTGGAGCCAGCCTCAAGTGGCCATTCAAGGAACTGCAGTTTTTGGCACTTCTGTGTTGGCTTCATTTTTCCGCCCTGGAGGTTGCCACTTGTGTGGGACATTGTTTCTGGGAGGAGATATTGATGATAAGTTTCTTTAAATGCAATTTTTTTTTCTGAGACAGATATCTCAAAACCTGGACAAATAAAACCAGATTTGTCTGCATGTTCATTAAGTGTAAATAAGGGATTTTTGTAATGTGGGTGAAAGGATGTTTAAAATCAGAGAAGCATTTTCTGTTGCTTTATGGTTGAAGTTGTATAAGTGTTGCTGCAAACAAACTGTAATGTTGGTCTCAGTGCTGACTCAGTCAGAGCTGTCACTGTTCCACTTTCCTCTGGTCTTGAACATTTTTCATATTATAGGCTGTTTTTATTTCTGGCTCATGTGATGTGTCATCATTTTTATTTGTGACTGACATCTCGTATACAGTAAGTTACAGGGCTGATCAGTTGCACACAGAAAAATGAAGGCACTAACTGGAACCAAAAATGGTTCTTGAGTGATGCCATTGAAGAACAAAGACCCTTTAGGAATTAGGTTGCTCAAAGAACCCCCAAAGGTGCGTGAAAGGACTATCAAAAATGGTTCTTTGAGGCACCATAAGAGGAAAACTAGTGCAAAAATGGGTGACTATATTCAATGAAGTTCTTTGTGGACTTTGTTTTTAATGGTTATTCAACCAATTCTAAAAAAATATTAATGGTTCATTGAGTATTTCAAATTGAATCATTGTGTGTAGGGTGAAAAACAGTATGAACACATCGCTCTTATATGAAAGTAAGCATTATCCAATATTTTTTTGAATTTATTTGAAAATATTAAACATTTCAGTAAAAACAGGCAAGTTCAACTGTTAAAAGTACAGCCGGCATCAGGAAATATGATTGATACACACAGTACATACATACAGATTTATATGCATACAAAAACTAAATTCATGTTTAATTTTCTCTGTTCCAAATGAATGTTTGACACCATTTAAAAACTGATATTCTGAGCAAAGCCTATATTAAATGAACCAGTTTGTTGGTTTATTTTGGAAAAACTTCACAATGTCTGTCTGGTAGAGATACAACAGCTAGAGTTTTCTCAGGCAGGCAGAGTGTTGCTTTAGGGCCCCTGTATCAAGATTTAATTTGGTGTTTCACAAAATAGTATTTAGAATTTGGTTTCACAGACACAAACAGTTTCTGCCTTCTCCCTAATTAAATGCTTTTTCCCCTGATAGCACATCTGACCATCTTTTATTCTTTCTTCTGAGGTTGTTGCAGGTTTCACAGCGAGGACCTCGGGGTCTTTTAACCCACAGCACCATGACAAAATAGAGAGAAAAGGGAGCGACAGTCCTGCATAATGTCCCTTTGTCCTGCCCACACACTTACACACACTCACACACACACACACACACACACACACAAACACACACATACATAATGCGATGGGCACACAAAGTTTAGACACCGTCATGGACTAATGAGAGGTAAGAGTAATTTGTGTTACTGAGATATAGTAACAGCAAAGGACACAAAGTGAATTATATTATAACCCAAACAAAGGCCACATGCACACACACACACACACACACACACACACACACACAACAGCACAGTCTTTGTCTTGTTTCCACCGTCTTAACTCTCACATGTAATTAGCCTCACTCTCTCTGTCCGTCGCAGATACCGATAGCACAGGAGGGGGTGTTTGAGTATGTGTGTGTGTGAGTGGGTTTGGGGACAAGGGGGGTCCCAGCGTCTCAAGGGACAGGTTATGACAAATAAGATTAATGTGTCCCCTATTTCCAGACTGGTGCACTGGCCTCTCCTCTGTTCACACACACACTCATGTAATAAAAAAAACACACATACACGCCTCCCTGATAGCTTTTTCTCTCAGGAGAGGGTCCATATGGGGAGTACAGTCGAGAGGGAGTGTGTCTGTGTGTGTGCACCCTGATAGGACGTCACCTCTCGGTCTTTTCCTTTGTTGTCACACACAACTAAAGAGCAATTATAGTTTGAAGATGCAATCTAAACCTAAATTCTGTCGATATTAATACATGTCTTTGGAGAATATGACTCACAGCTGCATTATTTTATCTTTGTATTAAAGTTTTAAACAAAGACATTGTATATCTGATCCAATGAATGTACTTATATATAAACAAAACAGGTACAGCAAAAAACATAAAAGAGAATATAGATACATAAATAAAAATAAATGTTCTAATGACTGTAGCATTTTGTCAACAAAAGACTACCATGGAGCAAATACCAGTAGAACTTTGTCTAATTTAAAGTATTGTTTCTGTGTAAAATTAAGAACAAACAGGAATATCTGGATGATGACATTTGCATTCAGGTGTAGTGAAAAAACTTTAAAGGACAAGTGGTCCTTTGTTCAGTTGGTTGCAATCTTCAACCTCATCACTAGATGCCACTAAATCCTATGCACTGCACCATTAAAAGAAAATAATCTAAAAATCAAACTATTGAAGCAACTTTTTCCATTGTAGGTCTAATATATTCTCTAAAAATATATTGGCAGCAAGGTTAAGTGTAATAATTATATGGATTTATCATTTTACAGTGTTTTTGTTTTAGAGTTTCTGTAAAACTTAATTTGCTCAAACAAAAAAAGAGGTTTGAGTTTCAATTTAACAAAGACGTTGACTGGCATTATGGTGCAAATGTACATTTTGCTGTTTTTTCAAACTGATACATTTTGCACTACACATTGTTTTATTTTAGTTTAAATAGTTAAAATTTAGAGTACTTTAAGTAGCACATAGTAGTAAGTAATAGTAAGTAGTACTTATGAATATGACTATGTATGTAGAATATGAACTGCATTTTGAAAAGTTATTTGGTAATTTTATAATAATGTACAGATAGCACAAAATTGTATCACACATCTTATACCATGTTATGAGTTATTTCAAGACCTTCATTTATATTTCTACTGCAAGCTTGTTTCCAAGATAATATATCAACAAGTCTTACAAATTAGACAACATATGTCGCTGATCCATGCCCTCCAGAATGACACAAAAGAGCCCCTATTTGCAGGATGACATAATTGTTTCAAAAATAAAAACGTTTTATGACATGACAACACTGTGAGTTTGATTGGATTTGGGCACCAAAACAACTTGGTAAGGTTTAAGGAAAGATCATGGTTTGGATTAAAATAACAACTTGTTTACAGCTAGGGAATGGTTAGTTAAAGGAAGCTAAAACTGACTGTCATAGGAAACAGTGATCTCCTGTGTTTAAGTCTGCTGTTTTGTTGACCCACATATCCACCCCAACCTCCTCCCCACAGGGACTTTGTTGCTCTATAATAATGTCACTTTTCCCTCCTTTGCTGCTGGCAGCAAGGAGTTATAATTCCTACAGCCACTATAGAAGTTTTTTTCTAATTTTTTGGCTTTTTACTGGAATAACTACTGCCCTCATTTTTCTTGGGAGGACAGTCTCTAATATATAAGAAGTTCTGTTCATCAAAATGTTTTTAAAAACACCATTAAGCAACATTTTATTCATTTTAAAAAAAGTTAATTGTATTTCTATCACTTTCTGTTTTTCTTATTCCCTAAAGTTGACAGATATTTGATCATCTGCTGGCAGCATTTGGCTGCAGTTTCAACAACAAACACAACATGTCATCTCATGGTTCAGGTGGCCCGACTCCTGCGACGAAACTCGTTCCATCAGAGGAACATGAGAGCTGATCTGAGTTCAGTGATGATAATGCTGTCAGGTGTGTCAGCAGGCACACTGATGCCCTCTGAGGATTGAAAATGTGTTTGGTGCATTCAGTGGTGGTGCTCACTGAGAACAAGTCATGCACTCACAAGCTCTGCTGAACCGGCACGCCCTGCCCATTTTCACCCTTGACCTCAGCTCTATTGGCTCTCCATGCTTGAGTGGTCATTATGTATGACCAAGACAAAGAGGAAATCTGTCTGTGTGTGAGACAGATACAGAGAAAGAGTGAGAGAAAGCAGGAGAACTGAAGAAACTGTGAATTTATACATATGTGTAACTTTATATAGTACAGTTAACACACGCACGTTCGTTATGTTGGTGAGCTGCAGTTTATTTGAGGTTGTCAAAAATTTACTCCTGCTCAAAACATTTCAACATATGTTAAAATTACATGATGACATGACACTGTTTACTGCACGCTAGATGCCCTTACAGGATATTTTTTTGATTAAAAGTCATTTTTTAAAAAGTAATTAGCTTATTTTAGGCCAACACATCTAATTTTTTACTCATATTTTCAATTCATCATATTCTTTGTATATGCAAAAAGTCAAAATAAAGTCAAGTCAAATTAATTTACAGAGCACATTTAAAAACAGTAAGTGTTGACTAAAGTGCTTTACAGATATATTTAAGATAGGGATATTTTCAGGGCCAAACTTCTGTCTCACTTTCGTTTAGCTGAAGAAAATTTTGGTCATCCAGGGATATTGAATTTTCTCAAGACATACCTCAATGAAAGCATATATAGTGAAAATAAAATAGGACCTAGGGTGGAGCCTTGGGGTGCACCACAGGAGACATTAGAAGAAGAGGATGAACAATTATCAATATTAATATATATATATATCAATAATTAATACAGATCTGTGTTGCAGGTATGATTTAAACCACTATAGTGCTTTACACTGTAAAAACAACTTTTACATGACAAAACCCTGCCTGCCTGATCAATAGATGGACAGTCTTTTTTGTCTCACGTTTCTCCGTCCTGCACATGTTTGTTTCTCACAAAGCAAACAAACAATGAACACATAGTCACACATGCACATACAATAAATATCAAGGCTCCTATATATATCTTCCGTAATGGTGTTAACAAAAAAAAGTGCTGATTTGATTTTCCCCCGCTTTACTGAGGGCCTCTTTTCGTCCCTGCCACACACGGTCAGATTTTGCTGCTAGGCGGAAGTAACCGCCCACTAAACACTCTGATTGTCTAAGCACAGATCAACTCACAAGGTGGTCTGGGGTCAGATTTTGATGGATGGAAGGCTATGGTAAACATGGCTGCTAGATTGATAAGACCTTACCAGTTTGAGCCTGAATCACATTCAGATCATTCAGGTGAAAATGACCAGGAACCACATTTTAGAAGAGGGCAGCAGGACGTTTTAGAGTGGTAAGTTGAGTGTGTTTTTATTTTAGTAGGTAACATTTTAGATAACAACGGTTTGTCAGCTAGATAAGTTGATAGCTAGCATCAGGGGTGATTCTAGGATCATACCTTTAGGGGGGGCTGTTTTAGAGAAGACAATCAGTCAGTTAATGAAATCTGAGGCAAAAACTCAATCATAATGACCAGAACTTTCCAAAATAAGTTAGAGATCGAGTTATTGCAAAGCAGATATGAGAAGAAATGTACAAAACATTGTTTCAGTCTCTGAACCACATGGGGACAGTCGACTATTTCATCAAGCAATGAGAGAAGCATCATACAATACAGATATTGTCAAATCAGGCCATCCCTCCAATCTGTGCGCCTGGGCAAGAAGCAAACTGATAAGAGATAACAATCTGAGACCAAAAACAACAACAAGAAAAACAACTTTGAAAAAGTTCAGTGGCTGCAGCAATAAGAGAAAGAGTGTATGAGTCACATTTTCTGAATGCTGTACAAATATGGCCTATATGGCATGATGACAAAAAAGAAGCCATTACTTTTTCTAAAAAAAAATGGGGGTGAAACTCATCAAAGATCCAAGTGACAAATGGCCCAAAGTACCATGGTCAGAAAAAATTACATCAAAGTTTTTGACTTCACACAAACCCTCACTTTATTGTGCAGACTCAACACAGGGCATCACCCATGTACCCCAATCCCCAAAGGTGCTGATTTTCAATTTACATGCATTTCTGCCCTCAGACAAGTTCACAAAATCTAACATTGGAGGGCTAAAAATGATTGGCTGCTGTGGATGAGCACACTGTTGCTGCCTCACTTAGAAGTTGCTAAATATTTGACAGCCTGGGGATCAAGCCTTAACCGTGAATAGTTTCCAAATAGATTAGATTTATTTTCACAGAGAATTAAAGCCACTTACTCTAAGAAAAAGAGACTACTTTTCCCGTTTCATGCCTCAGCCGATGTTTACCTTTCTATAGGTGCACTTGTGGACATTGTGACTGGATGCCCACCGAGATGGAGTATGTGTGCTGCAGGGAGATACCTCAGGTAACGTTATAATTATTATCTGGTTTATATCACTGCATCCACATAACCAATAAAATTGTGGAAAAGGGTCCATAGTGGGTGACGGTACATAAAATAAAGGTGGGAACCATGTGTGCTCAAAAACACTTAGCATCACCTTTTTCCCTTTGTTCCCACTTTTTTTTAATATAATTGTCGATGTGACCAGCTTCCTGACCCACTACAGTGCGTGATGGACCACCCAGGCCTGGAACCTGTCTGCCTGAACCCGTATTCACTGCAGAATGCAATGAATATTTACAGGGCTGATTATAGGCTTCTGTGAATCAGAGACATGACAAAGTATGTATTAATTTTGCTGGTGATTCACGTTTTGTCTGAAAAAATAAATAAAAAAATCTGCAGCTGTGGGATGTTATTCCACTCATGTAATCCAGACGTACTCAATGAGGTTGAGGTCATGAGAGAAAGCAAGCCAGGGTAGCACCTGCACAGCACAAAAACACTTCAACCCTATTCAGCACCTGTGGGTGCCCTGGACTGCAGCATCAGGAGACATGACCCTCTACCAACCAAAGGCTTCACCAGGCTGTTCGGGAATAACATTTCACAGCTGCAGATCCATAGGCTTCATTGGCTCTATGTGCAAGAGGTATTAAGCAGTGGTGGCTGCAGCACACACTATCTGATGGACTTTTTCATGCCAGTGTTACATTGTTTACAACATATTTTTCTGAATTAGAGTTGCTATTATATTGTCAGCCCAACACTCTTATAAAACTTAATCCGATGGGATCTCATCTGTGTGGAAATATTATTTGTTTGCAAAAGTTTTTCAATGTGAACTCAAATTATCCAAAAAATATAGTTTAGGCTTGTGCTCATACACTACTTAACTAAATTAAATTACTTTTGAGGTCTTAATTATTGAAGCAGCCAGAAAACTCTGTTGTACAACACCAAAGAGTGTGAGGGTCACTGTAGAGCAGCGGACAAAAAGGCAACAGAAGCTTAAGTATGTTTACAGTAATGGCGCCAGACTCATATTACACCAAATCAGACCAGTTGACAATCAGTTAAAAGATAAAATACTGACTCAACCTTCAGCATTACCGAGCAAAACTAACAGCATTTCAAGGGACACTCGATACAATTCAACAATAGTATCTGACTTACTTCCTTCATCACTCTTTCTATATGTGCATGTCAGCCCCAGGGGTATAATCTTTTCCCCTTGTACTCCCACTGTGCTCGTCTCTCCCCTAGATCACAGCCTCTACCCCCAACTGGGACAATGAGTATGTGTGTGTGTGTGTGTGTCATGTCCTCCCAGTGTGTGCATGTCACAGATACCCAGGAGACACACACACCCCATGGGATCTCTGACACACACACACACATATGCCTGAGGGCCCCCAAGAAAGCAAAAAAAGAGAACAAGAGAGAGGGGAATGAATGGATAGAAAAAAATAATTTTCAAAAATCGACACAACTCAATCTGTGGGCGAGGGTGGAAATCATGCGCACAATTTAATTGCTTTCGTTTTATTAGTATTATAGTATTAGTAGTAGGAGGAGGAGGAGGAGAAGTAAGAGTTGTGTGCTTTTCCAGAGCTAAAAAGAGGACATGAAAAAAAAGAGGAAGTAAGAACAGATGAAGTGAAATGGACAATTTCTTGGAGCTAATTGGATTAATAGTAAGCAAAATCAGTGTGGGATGATCTGGTGTGTGCACGTCCATGTGTCTCTGTGTAGCAGTTGTTATGCAAGGACAAGCTGGAGAAAAAGATGGAGAAAGAAGTGATGAGAGATTTACATGGACAGAGAAAGATTTGGAGGAAACGATGAAGAAAGAAAATCATTAAGGGAAGAAGAGAGAGAGAGAAGATGTTCCTCATCTCTGTCCTGGGTTGAAACTAATTGGTCCAGGATTAGAGGAGATTATAAAAAACACACACACACACAAATTATACAAATCCTTCCACTGGTCTGGTTTCCATGGCGATAGTCTGCTGTGCAACAGTGCAACAGCAACAGAGAGAGACAATAAAACCAGTTGCTGGCTTGATTACCAAATTGACACAATTACAGCCAGTTTTAGGAGACTATTTAGAGGAACAGTAAAGCTTATTACAGATCCTTACAGGTAGTGAACCTGTGGCTTTGTTACTATAGTCTCTCACTACAACAGTTTTACAGCCTGTTGACACCAGGCAGCTATATTTAACTGTAAAAACAAGAAAGGAGTGTGTATCCTGCTTTTTATGATCTAGATGAAGCTGTACGAGAAAATAAATCACAAAAAACATAAATATAAAGATACAACAAAGACATTTTAAGAAAGAAAAGTGTTCAGGTAGCAATAAAAGTCAGAATGAACTTGCTGATGATGATTAATTAGCCCTCTAACCATTTTAACAAATGTTATTTGACAGAAAAAAATGGATAGGCTCATATATTATTGTAATTATTATATTATATTGTATTGTATGTAATGATGATAATGATAATATTATATCTTTATAATGTTATTTTAATATTATGATATTATTATAGTGATATTGCTGTTACATCATATATTTATTATCATTATAACATTAACACTATGTCTTTTTCTTTCTCCCTGCACACATGTGGTACTCCTTACTCCACACACCAACATGTTCAGGATCACTAAACACAGATACATATCACAGCCTCTCATATAAACATCCAAACATGCTCCAACACACATTACTCTCACATGGCCTACTTTATCTAATCTCTACTCCTGAATTGTTATCATATCGTCACATACATTGTCGTAACTGCTTCATGGTATTGTCTACATATCTGTCTATTATGTCTATCTTATTTATCTTCTATGTCACTCTTTTTTGTCACACTACTTCACCAATAAAAAAAAAGATAGGTTCACAATTTTTCAAGTCTGTCTTAAAGCACAAGACAGGTGTCCATATATATTCCAACACTATTGATGGGTAGTCAGCTTCAGTGTGTCTCTGTATTATACTTTACAGTGTGTTTTTATTATACTGCATATACGTTGACAGATTGGTGAATGAGTTTCTCAATTTGCCTGTTTACTTTCTTTGCAGCATTTTTTCCTAAACGCTGCACATTGTATGTATCCTTGAACACTGAATGCATTTTCTTCCTCATAAGCCACTCAAGAGAAGATTTTTTGAATATTTTTTTAATCCTGTTTGTTTACATCCATGTTTACTTGTTAGCAGACTTCTTCTCCCCTACCTTTGTTGGCTATATGTTTTTTTGCATGTACCGTCAACAACTGTCAATCAGTGGAATAACCTGAAACCCACCACATGAATGTGTATCATACTGCCTGCATGCTCACACACATGAATGTGCTTCCTTATTCAGCTTCACAAGAGTAAACAAAGCGGAGACCCATTCATGAAAACATTGATCCATAGCACTACTGGTCAAAAGCTTAACAGGGTACCTATGAGTTATGCAGGGTTGAGCTCTCGGGTCACTGTAAAAAAGACTCCAAAATCACAATCTTGTCACTAGAAGGAATAAAATAGAGTAGATTAGAAAATGATAGAATAAAACAGAACAGAAAAGGAAATGTGTCATATTACAAGTAGAAAACATCAAAAGGAGGTAAAGTGGTTTATCTGCTTGCCACAGGTACATATTTCTGTGCTCAAAAAAAGATTGAAGAATATGTTTTGGTGGCAATGAGGGAAAAATAAACAGGGAAAAACTGATGTCTCGGCCTGTCTGATCAGCCCGTAAGAGTGACAGGGAGAAAAACTTGCTGCTTTAGAGTTGAGTACGTTTCACAGACGAAGCGGCAGCGTGACACCAAAGGAAAAAAAAAAACAACAGCTGACACGTTGTAAAGCCTTTGTTCAAGCACTGAAATATATACAGAGCTGGATTTGAAGCCTAAAGCGGCACATGTGAGTGTTTTAGCTGAGATCCATAAGCAGCCATAATCAGACAGAGTATCAGCTGCTTTTTGAAAGGTAGAGGCCTGTTTTTAATTAACAGCAGATGGGTTTTTTTTGGTGTTAGAACAAGAAGATGCCTCAGCGATTAATTGAAGTTTAACATTTTTGAGAAGTGTTCTTGTTCAGTGTGACGCCTCAGGAGCTTTCTGTTTCTCTTTATACCTCTGCCCTTTCCTCCCTCCCTCTCTCTTTCCCAATTTAAACAGAGTCAATGAGACAGAGGACTTTTTAAAATATTAATGATCACTAATACTGAATATCATGAGATTGTTAGTGTTGCCTTGTGCACTGGCTTGAGAAAAAGAAATGACAGTCCTCCCACTGTGGACTCTTTTTGTGATTAATGCAACCAATTAAACTTGATCTTATGGCAGCATTTAAAAAACTGTAAGACATTTTGCATGTGCGCTTATTTATTTTTGTGTTTTGTCTAATATGTCATCATTCATCTCTATTTTTTCTTATTAAGTTGAGTATACTTTACAAGGAGCAACAGAAAACAGCTACATATTTAAAAAGGAGAAAAGCATTTTGTTTCCTAATGAGTCAGATTTCCCTTTAAATAACCTGCATCAGTATTGTAAAATCTAACATGACAAGATGTATTGTTAGTGGGCTTAGAGGCCCAATTAAAGAAGTTGTTTGATATTTTGGTAAATGTGGTAAATGTTCTTGCTGAGAATTAGATGAGAGCAGCACATTCATGTCTGTTTGGTAGATATAGAGCTGAAGCCAGAGTCGATTAACTCAATTTAGCACAAAGACTAGCTTGCTCTCTACTAAGAAATATGACCAAGACACCTACAGAAACTCCCAGCTCCCCTCGGCTTTATGGAGCTTTATAGCAAGTTTCAGTGCATTGTCTAGCTTTCCAGTTCACTGTCACCACTCTCATTGTGTTGTTTTCAGCTACAGCAGGCAGTTGTTTTCAGAGAAAAAGCTCTAAAAATACACTGTACACTACCTGCTTAGCAGCAAATGGCAAACAGACAAAGTTAGCAGCTAGTTGGTGAACATGGTGGAGCATTTAGCAGCTAAAGAGCCACATATTTCCCTTACGAGCTGGTAGAGACCAGAGCCAAAAGAGAGATATATTATTGTACTTCATTCACCAGGTGGACAGAAACATGGCTCCAAATGAATGATAATGTTGCTCCAAAAACTAAATGAGTTCAAAAACAAATGAGTTCTTAGGTCTATTGGTCTTGCAACTTGGCAGATTGTATCTGTGGCCAGACAGAAGAAGCTTGAACTCCTTGTACTGATGAGGAAGGTCATTCAAGCTGGTGCCTGCAAATTTACTGCAGACTTTGACAATACCCTGCAATCTGTTTCTATTTTTGAAGGTAAGTGACCTGTACCAGCAGACAAAGGTGAATGTGAGGACTGATTCAATAAAACAGGAATAAAACATTTTCATGAAAGTACTGTCAACTGTAAAATTCAAAGCTTACAATAAAAGTAAATGCGCATGATTCCATACACAGCATCTACATGAGGATCGAAGGTCAGCTTGTCATCAATTGTAGTGCCAAGATATTTGTACTGCTGCACAAACTCCAGAGCCCGACCGTTAATCACTGCAGGAAAGACGACCATAGAATTCTTCCTAAAATCTATTGTCATCTGTTTGGTTTTCGACACATTGATGTCCAAGTAGGACAACTTGCACTAGTCCGTGAATTCAGGAACAGCATTTTTGAAGACTGACAACTCCTCACTAAAATCATAGACTTTAAAACAATTATAAAAAGTGTTCAGTTCATTAGAAAGGTCAAGGTCTAGCTTGCCATTAAGGGAAATTTGACACTTCTTGGACTGCATCCCCATCATAGACTTCACACCCTCCTCATGCAGGGCATGAATTACCAGTACTGATTATGTTCTCTACTTTGTCCTTGTAACTACACTTAGCAAGCTTAAGTTCCTTTTTTAACTTGTTTCTGTAATTCCCTGTGCAAAATCACATTCCCTTGGTTAAAACTGATATTTTGCTGGTTAACTGTGCTTTTGGCAGATTTGGAGACCCATGGTTTATTATTTGGATAAATGAAAATTGATTACCGGGGTATGACCAAGTCCTTGCAAAAAGTGATATATGCAGACAGTCTCTGTGAGTTCATCCAGATTATCACAGACATTTTTAAACAAGTCCAACTCTGTGCAAGTATTACAGTCCTGGAGACATTGGATAGACTCCTCTGACCAGACCAGAACTGAACGTCATTCTGGCTTGTTTCTCTTCAGAACCGGTTTGTAGGATGGAGCCAAATACACAATCAGATAAACCAAATGGAGCTCTATGAAAGGATTTATAAGCTCCCTTGACGGATCAATAACAAAGATCCAGACACTTGACAAGTCGTGTTGGACAAGTCACATACTGGTAAAAATTACACAACGATCCTCCTGATTTACAGTGATTAAAATCATCCATAACAAAGTTTGGTGCATCTGACACAATCCCTTGAAGCTGTTGCACTGTATTTACCATAGCCCGAGTTACAATGTCAACCGCAGCCTTCGGGTGAATATACACAAGCGGAACAAACAACTGTGGGAATTCCCTTGGTAAATAAAAGGGTCACAGGGATGCAGACAAGAGTTCAATGTCGAGTGTGCACAGTGCCTAACGACCACTGAGTTGCACCAGTTTTTGTTGACATAGAGACACAAGTCTCCAACCAGTGATTTACTGGTCCCCGTAGATTCTCTGTCAAGGCGAAAGGGTACTCCATAACCTTCAATTTCCAGATTGAATTTTGTTCTTTGAGCCATGTTTCAGTTAAAGTGAGAAGACAAGCATTGTTATACTCTCTCAGGAACTTGACATTTGTCTGAAGCTTGACAACTTTGTAGTGGAGTGACTGAACATTGGCAAGGATGACTGTGGGGAGGGTTATCCGATGGTGGCACTGTCTCTTGAGCCTCTGGCGCATGCCGCCACATCTTCCCCTTTTCCTCACACCGATCGGCTAGGATGCCCAGCTCCAGTTCCCCGCAGAAGGATCCAGCTAGATGATCTCCGCAGGAAGAACTGCAGAGAAATTGTGCAATAGCAAGGAACTCACGGCTAAACTGGAGAGGCTCCCAGTGCTCATAAAGTCCACTCAAAAAGTGGCATAAAACCATCAAAAGGAAGAGAAAGCCTGTCAAACTGACATGAGTCATGGTTGCTTCTGTCACATGCAGATACTACACAACTGCTGCTGCATGTCACCATCACCAGCACCATCTCCCACCCTCCATGTATGATAATATTGCAGATAATATAGTGCACTGGCTAACATAAACTGTATTACACTAGGTCATAGAATAAGTAAGTCCATCTTCAAAACATAGCAACAACTTGCATGCCCAGGAGTGTTCATTAGTTTTTAGTGTCCCCTGGAAACTTTTTTTGTTTTGTAACTTTGTTCTGTTTTGTACTGTGCAGCTTTTCTGTATTTGCTTATGCTTTCCCTTTTTACTCGTGTTTTCTATATTTGCAGCATGTTTTGTTTTGCTGTATATGAATGTGTTGTCAAATTGCTGCAGATGTTTTCTTCATTTGGTTGTATTTTGCCTGTTTTTTCTTTAGTTGTATTGCATGTGTTGAGCTCTCAGGGCCATCATTCTTTTTAACGTGTATCTTGTTTATTAATCTTTGTTATATTCGGATTACATAACCAAAGAGTCTTTCTTTGTCACTCACACACACAGACACATGCACATACACACTCACACACACACCTGGTCTTTTCCTCCCTTGTTGGCCAGATGTTAGCTTTGAGATTTCAATGTAAAATCAAGTGTGAGAAATGTTTTTAATTATCTGGCCACCTGGACAGAGTTGTAAATGCACGCACACACACACACACACACACACACACACACACACACACACACACACACACACACACACACACACACACACACACACAGATACACACACAAATGGCATCAAGCAAAAGCATCACTTGCTTTGACGCACAATTAACAATTCCCTGTAACCCTTGACTTTCTAACTTAAAAAATATGTATTTTGCCAGAATCAACTTCAATAAATCTCATTTTGTGAGTTGTGAGAACCTCATGAGGATTGAATAACACACACACACACACACACACACACACACACACACACACACACACACACACACATTGTTTCAGGTAACAGATGTTGTCCTTCTTTTAATTAAAGTCAACAAATTAAGACATTGTACTTACTCACTGCTGCAGAAAGGCCCCAACACACACACACACACACACACACACATTTCTGTTCTCACCACATTATAATCAGCTGTAGGGGAATAATGCAGCTTGTTTAAAAACTCAATGCAATCTTAATTATTATTCAAGGGCAGCAGCAGACACTCTTACAATCCTGGACTTTGATGTTGTTTTGTTCTTCAGAGTGTTTTCAGGCTGTTGTTGTGCTTTGGCGGGTTCAGGACTCTCAGTGATGGCTTTTGAAACCACAGGTTTGAATCCAGCCTTCACATACGACACGGAGTGGACATGGTTTGTGCTTCAGCCCACTGAGCTACAAAGAGTGTGGTGTCTGTCCAGATTATATATCTTCTTCCCTCTCCATCTGTCACTCTCAATTTCTTAATCTTTCCGTACTGTGTACTGTCTAATAAGAAGGAAAGGTAGACACATTTCATCTTCAAAAAATGCATTTTTTTCTCGCTCAACCGTTGTTGTTGATAATACAGTAAATCTCTTGACTTAGTGAATGGAACACAATTATGTTTAGCTCTAAGCAGCCTTAAAATACCAGACTAACATTTGGTGTGCACTTTAAGATGAACAAACAAACTCAAAATGTTCTCTTTCTCCCAAAGGCATTACTATAATCTCCATAAAAAAATATGTACATGTCACATTAAAGGTACATTTCAAAAATTCCATCTTATCTGATTGTGACTCATAGCTTAATTAATGGTTAAAAATACAATTGTAGATTAGTTATAAGTCCTTAATAATAACAACTTTTGGGTTACCAGGCTGTGAAAAATCCTCTTAGTAAATTGGACCAGACAGCCACTTACCTTCCAGAGAAGGCCTGCAGAGGACCTTGACCAAAATCCATTTATTAATAACTTTTTCAGCATTTATAAATGAATTATCAATATATATAATAGCATTATTACCAAATACAACAGAAATAGGGCCAAATTATTACAAGAATGAACATAAAATGGCAACATAAAGTGTGTGCATGTGTGAAAGAAAACAGTAATGACTAAGGAAAGAGACATTCAAAGTGCACTTTCTCTAGAAAGACAGTGAATATCAGTAAGCAATCCTGCTGATTTTGTTAACAGTAACTGAGACTGAAGTGCATCATGGAACAAGGTCAGTGCACACATTTTGTTAAGATAATACTTTATTGTTGAGTGTGTTACAATGTAAAACATTGTAAGGGACACAAATAATAATCAACAGACAGAAATTACGACTTAAAACTGTATTGTATTTGATCTTTCTTCTTCTTTATAATTGTTAACTGAAGAAATCCTTAATTTTCTGAAAGAAGCTTTTACTTTCAACATTGCAGAGTTTTGACTGACAGCATTTGAAGTCGAAGTCTGGGAGGGCATATCTGACAGCCAGATGCATGAAGTCACACTCTGCGTACCTCAGACATGAAGTGTAGGTTGTTCCTGAAGTGAGACAGTATATGAGAGAAACAGCATTAGTCATTTTAACTTTATTGTTACATTGATTATAACAGAGCTATGCACTGAATCTTTCAATGAAAAATACAGGGAAGGTAAGGGAAGTCATTTCAGAGAAAGGCTGATAAAAGACCATTTCAGAGATGTTTCTTCCAAATATGTGTTTAGAAAATAACCAACAAATTAAAGCAATAAAATAAATAAAAAATTGAAAGTTGAATCTGGTTCAGTGCATCATTATTACAACTTCTGGAAGAGGAAGAGTTTGAAGATTCATTATCGGGCTTGGAAATGGTTGTTTGGCAACCTTTGCACAAAACCCTATTGTAAATGTTCCTGAAATTTCAGTCACATCTCATGGCCTTCATCAGTGGATGGAGTTTGCTCAGTTGTCATGGAGATGATTCAGCTATTATTACATGACCTAAAATATGGACTTTCAGTCACGTGATAACAATAAAATAATACTTTATTACATACTTCGGTCACGTGATCACAGCTAAACCATCTTCATGACAGCTGACCAAAGTCTAACCACTGATGAGGGCCATGAGATGTGGCAGAAAACTCCAATAATTGGACTTTTTTCTAAAAAGCCGTCATTGTTTCAGTTTGTAGGTAATTTGTCAAAATTGGTTGGAACCTAGGAACAATGTAATATGATACTCAAAATTTGTTCACAAATTCAGGAGTGCACCACTTAACATTACTTCAGAGTTTATTAACAATAAACAACAGCCAGTGCACTGCAATTAGTGCCGCTCTGCATCCAGTTGCACAGACATGTGTTTTATGTTCTCGAAATAAGATTTTATGGTGTCCTTAACTATTGGTGGACTTTTCAACTTTGTTTCTTTTATCATTCTTACCCTCACTGGTGAGTTTCAGGCACGTGTCTTCACCTGGGTTACACTCCTGTTCAACCTCACAGTTGCTGGAGGAGCCATGAGGGCAGGAGTAACACTTCAGAGAGAGGCCTGAAGAGAGGAGACAGAGTTCACATGATTGAGGTTATTTTGGTCCAGTCGGTATTTGTGAACATGAACTCATCTCCCAAAGTTTCAAACTATGTGACTGATACATCACATGAACATTTCAGTGCTCATTTCAGTGCTATTATTAGAAGTGTTCATAATTGAAATCAAACTTGATTTAAAGGTACCTTGTGGAGTTTTCTACCACTAGTTGCGCTATAAAGCAATGTTTTTATTAGTTTGCCCATGTTTTTTGTTTGTTTTTTTTAAATGCTGTTGTTTCACATTATTCCATTGATCTACAGGTGGCGGTAATGCATCAAGAAATGCAGCAATGCATCAGCAAAAGAAGACTGCCAGCAAGTAAGCATAGATGTAAACAATATAGGATTCAAAATGTTTTTGAAAATGGCTTTGCGAATGTTTTATATGTTGGTAGACCAAGATCCATCAAGGATGCATACAATGGGCTTTGGTGAGTAAAACACTGGATTCAAACAAAAACTTGCTTTAAAGAAAAGTCCACAGGGCACCTTTAAGAAGGAGTCAAATGTTCCTACTGTACCTTTAAAGGAATAGCTCAACATTTTCACTGCGCCCAGCCAAGAAATAGTCCGGTACATAACCATCCCAAAAAACTCAAGTTGTTGTTTTCACACTTTGTTTTTGCACAGGTTAAACAAATAAGATATAAAATGTTAATTAATGAGTTTTAGAGGTGCTGTTAGGTGGATTTTGTCACTTTTGGACAGAGTCAAGCTGTTTCCTAATGTTTCCAGTCTTTATGCTAAGCTAAGCTAAGCTAAGTGGATGCAGGTTCCAACTACATATTTACTGTACAGACATGAAGACAGTATCAATCTTCTCAACAAATTCTTGGTGAGAAAGTGAAAAAGCTTACTTCCAAAAATGTCAAACTATTCCTTTAAGGTAAAGGCTAAACAATGGCTGCTAGACAATATCCCCTAAAATAATGTGGATATTGTAATAAAAACATTTTTAAAAAACCTTTTCTAATATTTCTTAATGTCAGACATTAAATGAATGGTGGACTGTGGAAAATACCTGCGATAGAAAATTTTGAATCCCTGACAAAAACATGTCTGATATGTTGTGATTGATTGACACCTTGGTACGGAAAGCCGGTACATCTGGTCTCTAAGGATACATAGAACATTCAACCATGATATGGCATCACAGCCAGTAGGAGGGGTAAAAGCAGAGGGCGGGTGCACCTGATGTCACCGTTGAGCCCTCTGGAGATGTTGTGGACCTATCAACAAAACACCAAGGAAGGAGGGTGCCCACCTGATGACCCCCATGAAGCTTCTACCCCTACCTCCACTGCTGGTTATGATGATGATTATGATTTACAGTCTGCATAAACAGGACTGAATCATAGAGAGAAGAAACCTGGACTCGACTGATCCTCCTGAAGTCCTGTTGCTGCTGGTTATGATTTACAGTCTGCATAAACAGGACTGAATCATTGAGAGAAGAAACCTGGACTCGACTGATCCTCTTGAAGTTCTGTTGCTGCTGGTTATGATTTACAGTCTGCATAAACAGGACTGAATCATTGAGAGAAGAAATCTTGACTCGACTGATCCTCCTGAAGTCTTGTTGCTGCTCGTTATGATTTACAGTCTGCATAAACAGGACTGAATCATTGAGAGAAGAAACCTGGACTCGACTGATCCTCTTGAAGTTCTGTTGCTGCGTTCAATAAAACACCAAGGAAAGAGGGTGCCCACCTGATGACCACAGGGAACCATTTACCCCCTACTCCCACTCAAGGAATGATTGCCAATTATAATACAGGACTGTACAACTTATTCCTATGACCTGAACTATAAATAAGTTAAAATCTTGTCAATAAACCAAACCAAACCAAACCAAAAAGCTGTCACAACTGTTCAGAGAGCAAACTGCAAGTTGTGGGACATCATAGAAAATATTATGAATGAATATTTATCACTGACTCTGCTGTAGTGTGAACTGGAAGCAGATGACACAGCAGCAGCACATGCAAACAGCACACTGATCTGCCAAAATGTTCCCTGGGGCTTGTAAGTGCTGAATACGTTTGCTCTTTGAGAAACATGTAATCTTTCTGACTTAGCCCCACTTGGCTGAGCTTTTCAGAGACAAAAAAGAGTGAGCATTAATGAAAGATTCCTTCTTCAACCCCTTTTTCTTACCAAATCCAAACATGGCAAAGCTGACAGCCAGGAAAAACACCACAGAGCTCCTCATGACTGAAAGTGTTGTCACGCCTGAAAATCAAAACAAAAAGGCACAATTCACAAAATCGCAGCTGGATAAAAGGTAGGGGATTAACTTTGTTGAGGTAAAAAAGGATTGGCACATGCAGGGTGTATAAAAAAACATTTTAAAGCCTGTAAAAACAGAAGGCTTCCACACATAACTTGTGCTTCTGTCTTGCTGTCACAATTTGGTAAAGAAAGTTTTCATAAAAACAAAACCAGCCTCATTTAATGTGTTTCTTCTCACCTTTACTGACTCATTTTTTTTGGAGCTTTCTTTCAAATAACTGATGAAATATGACTTAAAATTACTTAAAAGTATAAAAAGACAGAGTTTACCTCAATACTGACATAAAGGTATTCATGTTTGATGATCACATTTTGCTGAGTTTTCTAAAAAAACTAAAAAATTGGCATCACAAATTGTTAGCCTTGCAGTCATCCAACACTCACCTGTGAATGTGAAGAAAATGATTTTTAGCTCATGAAGAAGAGGCTTTTTATAACAGTGTCAACACAAAGTAAACAACCAATTTGTTTGGGCTCAGAGTCTATGTATGGATGTATGGATTGGATTCTGTCTAATATATGGGCCAACGGTGTGTGTTTGTGCATCACAGAGAGATTTTTCTATATTTTTTCCTCACCTTTTTTTCAGATGACAAATGCACATGTGAAGTACATTCAATAATGTGTAATTTGGCTTTTATTTGATATAGAAATGGAGAGATGACACAGCAGTCATTAGAGGGAAAATGAGGGCAGGCAGGGCATTGACCGATTACATATCACATGATTAGGGTACTTCAGGTTGTGATTTGTGAAAAAACACGGTTATCTTATTGTAGATGTTTAACCAGAGATTTGGTAACAACAGAGAGAGAGGAAGAGAAGCAGAGGGCAAAATGTAAGGGGAGGGAGAAAAATATGAAGAAAGAAAAGAAAGTCTTTGCCCTAAATGTCAGTTATGTGTCTAATATCTTTGTCCATCAAAGAAAGAGAGGAGTTAGCACATTTCAGCTGAGAGAAAATGAATTAGTGTAAACCGAACTGATAGCAGACACCTTCAGGAGAAAAACAAATGATGGACAGCAAAGTCTCAGAGCTGAACTGCTGAAAAGATGCACTGCTCATGTACTGTACGCTTGATATGCCCCAGAGGATACAGTAGGTTTAATTTCAGAAAAAGTTGGGGGTTTAGCAAATAATACATGATGCTACAAATTGTGTGTTTATCTGTTTATTTATTTATCAGATAAGATACTACACAAGATGTACAACTGTACATACTTTGTTTGATTATGTTCTGATTTTGTAACTTTTTAACTCTCTTCATAATGCAAGAAGATGCAGCTACATAACACAAGAGCCACAGGCTCTGAAAAACAACCCACATTAGCTTTCCTGCTAAAGTCTCCTTCTTATCTAACTTACAAACATAAACATGTCTTGTCCTGCACCTTAGCTTGTGGAACGAGCCACCAAACACACATTCACCAAAAAGTGGCAGGCTAGGTAGCAAATTACATGCTCCGGTGCAGCGGTGCATTAAACAGCATGTTAATGTGCTTGGAAATGTAACTTTGGTCCAGTGTCTGCTGATTGTGTGTTTGGTCATTGATCTTCAAAATCCCTGATAGCAACATACTGTCTGCCCATGACTTGTAGCCACAGCAGTTTGTTTTCTTTGTCTCTGTTGTGTATTGTGTAACTCTGGTAGCCTGCCAGCTAATGCCAATCAAACAAAAAGGAGCATTTCTGATATTTCAGACCTGTTTTCTTTATTCTAATAATACAAAACTATTAACAATACATTTTAAAAACATGTTGGACTTTAATCTTAGAACCAGCTGTCTTGGTTCTTGGATTTTCTGCTGTACACACATCACTAAATCACGCGAGAATCCATCTTGTCATGCTTCAAGTTATGCGCTTGTGTCCGAACCACTGGTAGTCAATCAGCATCCTATGAGGATTCTTGCATGATCTCGCAAATCCAGCTGCCTTGCAAGGTAAGATGGTGATAGACAGTGATAGACAGATGGTTCATCCAATCAACTGCCAAGTATTTTTTAAAAGTGCCTGCCCTTTTCCAAACAGTTTTCATGGACAACTTCTGAGATGGGTCTTAGTAACAAACCGTCTGGCGTGTCAGGTTAGAGAAATATGTTTGTGAAAAGGGATTCAACAATGTCTTAAAGGGACAAAAAGTTGTTTGCAATCTAACAGGGATCTAAAAGGGCCTCTCAGTTTACAGAACACCAACCCAGATCAGATCAGACATGAGTGTAACAGCAGGTCCTGGAAGAACGCTGGTTAATTAGATTTTGTTTGGGTTCAGTGGTTTTCAGTGGTGTTGACAAAGACCCAAAACCTGTCGCACTAAAATTGGACCCAACCCAGAACAAAGATAAGACCTGTTCAGTACAAGTAAGGTCCTCACATTCACCGCTTAGATCTCAATGATCAAATCCATCTGAAATATTTTCACACTGTGTTTTTCTGTTAACAGCAAACACTGCCAGGAGAGCTTTTTTATTATGAAATGTTCACTGTAAAAATGACTGAACCTTCTACTGTTGTCAGCAGTGACACAGGTTTTATGTCAGTAAACATTCAATCAGGACTGAAACTCTCCTCTGGGTGTTATGAGTTTCATAATCCTGAATTCATATTAAGTCTTCATTCTTCCTCTTCTCTCTCTGTAGATCTTTGTAAGCTTCAGAGCCTGCTGGAGGCGTGAAATCAGAGTTCAGACACACAAATACACATGCATCAGAGGCATGAAATCAAAGTTCATGTTGCAGTTTTTCCACTGTGAAAATTTTCTTTATGGACGTGCAGCAGCTTTTTAGCCTTGGTGCTCGGAGGAAGAGCAAAAGAAATCATTTCAATTGAATAATAGATATGATTATATCACAACTTTATTGCAATAAAACCCTAAAAGTTCTGTCTTCCCCAACCTATGAGTAATAACGATCAATTAAAGAGAATAATCTTATTTGGGAATGAGGCCCGTGTCATGTTTAATTCAGAGAACTCATGTGTATCATTTCTCCCAGGGGGAAGCTCAACATTTTCTCACAGAGGTTTAAACGTCGCCATCTGAAAGCTACATGACTTTCCTTTGCCATTGCAGCTATTTAGGCTAATGACTGGCTGTCGTGCTGCTCATTACTTCTTGTCTGAGGCTGGGCTAAAGGCTGGTGTAATGAGGCAAACCAGCACTTTCATTTGTTTCTGGTGCCAGCTTGGCCTTCAGTGGGTTTTGCTGTGTGCCTTTGCAGTGCTCACACCTCAGCCTACAGAGATGTTTTGTACGTGCTAAACAATATTTCTGTTTATCTATTGGCACAGTAAGAAAGTTGTTGACAACCGGTGTTCATTTTCGCACCTGATTTTGATTTAGTTTTTGGTCTAATTCTCAGTGGATTGTAGATGAATTTAGTTCATAAATCTGTTTTTATCAAGAATATCAGGTAACAGTATTGAGATAGACATAAATATTTCTGAATGCAAGATGCTTCTTATTATTGGTAGTACAAAAGGTCAGACAGCTGAATCAACTTCCAAACAAGAGATTTTGGGGGGATACTGCTTTATTTGTCAGAAGTTAGGCTACAAAATATGTTACTGCATTAAAACAGTCTTGTCCATTTGTCTGTTTTCATTTGCTGGCAAAATATGTAATACATTTTGTCATAATTGTTGTTTTCAATGGTTACTTTTTATTTCATTTTAGTCTCGCTTTTGTTGTCAAGAAAAGGTTATCAACAAATATTTTTCATCAGTTTCATTGACAGAATTAACACAGTTAACAACTTTGTCTTCAGAGGTAGCAGGTGGTTCTTTGTTGGGTAAAAACTAAACTTGTTAGGCAAATCAGAGCTTTCAGTAAATGGTCAGCATTCTTTGGCCACACCGAGGTGTAAAACTGACTTCCCCTTGTCATTTATATGTGGCTAATATTTTTAGTGGTGTGACTTCAGGGAAACTATTGGATGGATTGCCATGAAATGTGGTATTTTTGGGACATTTCTGGTCTCCAGAGGATGAATCTTTATGAATTTGAAAATCCTCATTTTCCTCTAGTGGCACCATGAGATTGACATTTTAGTTTTTGGTGAAATGTCTCAACTAGACTACTGGATGGATTGTCATGAGATTTGGTACAGATATTCAATACTTGAAATAAGTGTGGTGATCTCTTAACATTCATGCAGCACCGTCATCAGGTCAAGACATTAGTGCAGTAATTTGTCCACTTCGGTTTATGACCAAGTACGTCCAAAACTAATGACATCTCCATCAGTGTCAGTTGTACTCGGGAAACATAATGCCATTTTTCAACATATTGGCCAGAGGGTGCTAAATATAAAACGCTAAATGCTCACTGCCAAAGATCTTAAAGGAATAGTTCATTAGCTTGAGAAATGCCATTATTTGCTTTTGTGCTGAAAGAGAGATGAAAAGATGGACATTGATCTTATGTCTGTGTGGTAAGTACAAAGCTGGAGTCAGAATATGTTTACCTTAGCTTAGCATAAAAACTTGTAGCAGAGGGAAACAGCCAGCCTGGCTCTGTCCAACGTGAAAAAATAAGCCTTTACAGATGCCTTATTTTAATCAATCAATATTACAGTCTATCTTATTTGTGTAACCCGTACATGCACACTTGATTTTATGTAATGTTGAAATATTATAATATAAATTAGTCTCTGCAAATTAGTGAAGGTTATGGAAAGATTGTGTTCAAATGATGAAAATGTTTATATTAATTCCCATATTTTATTATGAACTTGTGACATCCTGTTTATGAAACCATCTGTCACACAAACAGTTTTTTTTCACCAGGTTTTTCAAGTTTGTTGTTGTGAAAGCGAATGGTCAAAGCTCACTCACTTTTGTTATTTCATCATCACAGATTTACGAGAACTGCACAGCTAAACTCTGATTTACACAAACAGTGCAGTAGCTGCTTCAGTATAACACAAATGCTGACAACAGTTTCAACTCACACATTTACAGATTTGAGCAGTTATTGATTGGTTTTGCATAAATATTGTAATGTCCAACAGCAATAAAACAACTCAAACAGTTCTACAACTCTCCCATAATCCCATCTCTTCTCTCTTCCACTCTCCTGTTCTCAGTCTGCATTCCCCTTATTTTTCCTTTTCGCCTGTTTCTCTTTCTTTTTCCCATCCCCCCTTTCCCTCTTTTCTCCATTCATTCACTGCCTCTCCCTTTATTTTTTTCTGCTCTCTTTACATCTCTCCTCTCTTTCTCCTTCCCGCTGCCACCATTTCTCTCTGTCTTTCTCTCATTTCCCAGTCCACTGAGTTAAATATGGGAAAACCAAACCAATCAGGCCATGACATGGTTATTATTTTTAAATACTGATTTTTTTTAATTCCCTCTCTCTCAGTCATTACCATTCTTTCTCTTCTTCCTTTCCTCCATCACTTTTTATGCACGCTCTTTCTCTCTCAGTATTCTGTCCATCTGCAAGGTTGAAGAATTTCAGAAGATTTAAACGCCTGAATTAATAAATCATTAACATTTGACCAACATGTGTGAGTGGCTTTTTGAGGGTTCTCTGAAAAAGCCTACTTACCATGAATTAAGAGACCATCTATATGCATACAGATATGTATGCACTTCACTATTTTTTTCATTCAGAAGGTCCATAAGAAACCCTGAACGTAGATTTGCACAAACTACATGTATTATGCTAATCGTGCACCAACTGTGCAAAGTTACTCACCTCATCCAGGGATTGAAACACACATGTTTGAGCTGTTCCTGTTGAACAGATTCAAAGTGAGCAGTGAGTATTTACAGTATAACATCTTCAGCAGGGATGAGGAACAGCAAATTGGGTGAATAATGCAGCAGGATAAAAGTAAAGAAGGTAGAAAAAGCAAAAAAATAAATTTTTAGCTCTAGTTTATAATCCCTCAAAATGCTTTGCTCAGTGTTGTCCACTGTGTTACTGTGGGTCATCCCCTAATCAGAAGGTTGTGGTTCGATCCCTGTCTCCTCCTGTCCACATGTTGAAGTGTGGCAAGATACTGAACCCCAAATTTCTCCCGATGGTTGCCACCGTCAGTGTGTGAGTGTGTGTGTGTGAATGGGTGAGTGAGCAGCAGAAACATTGTAAAGCACTTTAGATAAAAGCACTATATAAATGCAGCTCTCTATTACTTATATATTGCAATTTACAGTAAAAGATGTCCTACATAATGGCATGTTTTCCTCTGTATAATTCCAAGGTTTTATTACCTGTGATGCTCTGATTCAGGTGCCATTCACACTTTACAATTTCTGACTGTCCCAGCTTAAAAGGGATGTATCATGCACATTTCCAGGTCTTTATTTATATTCTGGGGCTCTACTGGAATATATTTGCATGATTTACAGTTTTAAAAAATCCTTATTTTCTCATATTGGTTCTTTATGCAGCCCCTCAGTTCAGCCTCTGTCTGAAACAGGCCATTTTATCTCCTTTCTCTTTAAAGGCCCCCATCCCAATAAAATCATTCATACATGTTCGAGTCTGAATTTGATCCAAAATATGTGAGAGGATGATGTGAACCTTAGCAATAAAGGCTAGAGTTTGTGGGCATGTGGGAAAGATCTGACGTCAGTCCAATGGGGAAGTAGAAGAATTTTTGCAAATGAAGCATTCAGAGCACTTGCAAGGAGCATTTTTACATACGTTTGAACTTTGACTATGTTTAATATAGACATCTGACATCACAACTGTATAAAAATACCAGAAAATCACAAAAAAAAAGCATGGTATGTCCCCTTTAAAGTTAACAGTCATGAGAGAAAAGTCATGAAATTATTGGTCATAAATCCAAAAAGGTGGTCTTAGTTCGTACTCCACACAGACATGACAACCTTGATGATGGCACTGACAACCACAGACAGCCAACGTCAAAATTCGGACAGTGTCAGAAATTAATGTCCAAAGTCAAAGTATTCCATGAAAATTTGACATGCAGAATACACTGGCTGAGGGCAATTTTGGAAAAAGCTTTTAAATATATGGTCTGTACAGTCTGACACACATTGCAACCAACATTTTTTTATTAAACCCATCTCACACAGTATGCCATACTACGAACCTGTGAGACTGCTGTTACTGCACAGTGTGTAGAGAAACTTTACACCTGCTACACACACCAGCGCCTGCACATGAAAAAAGACTTGTAGGTTAGAGGAAAGGACAAACACTCACTGGATCTCGTAGGACAGCAATTTTTATCTTGCCCGGTCATTTTCAGGACACTGACAATTAAGTGGTGTAACTACCCTTTAATTAGATATAGAAGGAAATAGTGTACTCATTAAGGACATAATTAACTTAATCAATGAACGCTAAAGAGCAGCAATTAAACTTCACATATATGTACAATACGTAAACGGGTCATTTGTGTGTGCGTGTGTGTGTGTGTGTGTGTGTGTGTGTGTGTGTGTGTGTGTGTGTGTGTGTGTGTGTGTGTGTGTCAGAGAGAGTTTGTATATGTTTTTATTAACTTGTGGGGTCCAAACGTTAACAAGACTATAGAAAAACTCATGGTCAGTCACGTGAGGGTTAACGAAGTTAATAAATGTTTGAGGGAGACAGAGAGGAAAAAAGCCATAGGTAGTATAATTACCCAGAGTGACCTGTGTGCTCATGCATGTAGGACATACCTGTTCTAGCTCTTTCTCTCTCTCTTGATTTTATGCACAATTTCAGGTAACTTCATCTCTACCTCTCTCATCACCAAGTGAACAATACTGCAGCCTAAAATCTGACACAATTTTCTTTAGTGTTGCATTTTCAAACACAGCCTAAGAGATGTAAAATCAGTATATGAAAAGGTGTTTAGTAACTCATTCCATGTGGAAATTTTGCAGAATCAGTTTTTACGCTGTGAAGATTTCCTGATCATCTACAAGTGCTGATCTGATTCAAAAACCAGGCCGCAAAGGTAAGTGATTAAAGGTCTTATCATATAAAGGAAGTATTGCAAGTATTGTAGAAAACTGAAGAAAACAGGAGAAGACAGGTGATCTACAACTGAACCTATAAGTCAACTATTTAACTTTATTTGGATTTGACTCATAATGTTATTAAAGATCATGTAAAGATTCTGCAGCCTTTTAAAACTGTCTCAAAACCCACTGAGGTAAAAGGAACATAAATCTCATCAAGGTAAAAGAGAAACCTTGAGACAAAATACATGGTGGGTGAAATTCAGGGCCATAAAAAACATCTCTGTTAGCATCATCAGTGCCATCATCAAGGTTGTCATGAGAACGACACTTGTGTGCAACATAGTGCTCCGTCTCTGTTTTTTTTTTATCCCATTTTTGTCTTTTTGATATGCAATTTTGATCTATTAAAGGGATTTTACAATCTCAAAGTCTATTTAAAATTTACCAGTCACAGGAAGTACTACACAGCCTGTAAACACAGTTGTAGTAAGTCTTTAGTGGCTCTAGAGAAGCTTCATCATGTCTGAGAAAATTACTTTGACTTGTAGACTTCACATTTCTACCAGAATACTGTTGTTGTGTAGGTTTGTGGACATTTACTTGGACAGGGAAGTCTAAGATCCAGTGTTTTTTAGCTTGTAGTGACTAAAAGTCAGAATATCGTGGCCTCTGCTGTATTAATTTTTACCTTTTTAAATTTTTTGGAAGTGCAATAGCTGGAGTATTTTTTAATGTTTGGGAAAAAAAACATAATTTGCAGTCTAACAAAGAGAAAAGCATCCGCTGTGCTGCTCAAGAGTGTCAAAAGATATTTCACGAAGTCATGATGGGATTGAATCCAGACTGTGACCTCTGTTCTACCTCCTACATCTAAATCCTACATCTAAATAAGTAAATGTAGCCTAAATGATGTTCCTTATGAGAACAGAGAGACACAGAAGGTGAAGTTGAAGACATCGCAGTCAGATCTATGAAAGGTCTTGCTTCCTTTTTTTCATTTCCTTCAGTTCTCCCTATTTTTTTTCACTGTGTAGGAAGGACGTGCAGCTCTGTGGGAAATTGTCTTGAGAGATTACCAGTGTGTGTGTGTGTGTGTGTGAGTGTGTGTGTGTGTAATCTGACTTATCCTACTTTCGGGGACACATTTCAGACTCAAGACCAGTTAACTGAGGACAACTTGTCCAATAGGGGACAAAAGCCATGGTTAGGTTTCCTAGTCTCCAGGAAATGATGTAATGTCCCCAAAAGTGTGTGTGTGTGTGTGTGTGTGTGTGTGTGTGTGTGTGTGTGTGTGTGTGTGTGTGTGTGTGTGTGTGTGTGTGTGTGTCTGTGTCTGTGTCTGTGTGTGGATTACCAATGTTTGGTATTTATTTCCAGAGCTCCAGAAAGCTCTTTTTGACTTTTTCACAACATGGGGTCTTGCTTCAATCGCATGCCCCCTGTGAGTGTGTGAGTGTGTTTATTTTCCTCTTTCTATGTGTGTCCACTTGCAACATGTGTGTGCCTCATTTTTGTGCATGCTTTTTTGTGCCTATTTGTGCGTGTATGTATGCATGCATGATATGCATTCAGGTATATGTGTGTGTTTGTGTGTGTGTGTGTGCGCGCGTGCGTGCGTGTGTGTGTGTGTGTGTGTATGTGTGGGTGTGTGTGTCGTCCAGGGAACATATAACTGGATTAGCCGTCATGCTTTTATTTCTGTAATGGAAACATCAGCCTGAGAAAGAAAGTAGGGCTGAGGCTGAGACGATGGGAGAGAGAGAGAGAGACGTTGTTCAGGATGATCTTCTGAGCTTCTTGAATATTTTAGCATGAAAGTCCATTCACGACCTTTGGGAAGAGTGTATATAACAAAATAATCTGAGCTCAAACGTCCACCGACGGTAGCAGCTTTTTAGAGTTTTCAACCACATCTCATAGTCTTCTTCAGTGGATTGGAGATCGAAAATCAAGAGAAAAACAAACATATTTATGACCCTTGGATAGTATCCTTCCAGCTGCAAGAGGACACATACAAACTCACTGTAAATCTTTGTTTTTAATAAAATTATTAAAGTCAAACAACCTTGCAGAAATGATGACTAGATATAATACATGGCCAAAAGTATGTGAACACCCAAACATTACATCCTTAAGTGAGCATCTCATCGTCTCAGAGGCAGGAAACTGAAGAAGCATTTAAAAAATGTATTATCTTGGCAAAAAAAAAAAAAAAAACCCTACAGCCAGAAGAGCTATCTAACTAGTCTCACTCGGCAGCTGTCAATCTACTGCACTGAAAACAACAAACATTACTAAGATAATTCTTCTCAGGTACATGCAGTCATGAAAGGCAAACTCAAGACTCAGCAACCAGGAAACACTAACGGGGCATATATGTGTGTTTGGAAAAAGGTGAAGGCAAGGCAAGTTATGGACCTCGTTTTGTACACAGGGGCACTGTCAGGAAACAGGAAAAGGATCTTCCCCAAACTGTTGCTACAATGTTGTAAATGTACTATGGTCTAAAACATCATCAGGTGTGTCCACATACATGTGGTGATGTGTAGATAATAACCGTGACAAACATAACAAATGCCAGTTAATATTTTATGCAAATATATACTGAAATAGAGATGTATGTGTACACACAGTGTAATAATGATGATGCTGTGAGAGTGTCCACAGGTTTTAATGACAGATATGCATGTAAAAATTGTGTGTGTGTGTGTGTGTGTGTGTACAGTGGAGGACTTGATGAATGTGTGTGTTGAGAACATCTACAGGTTTTCATGACAGACAACGTAACAGAGAGTGACATGACAATAGGCGGTGTAAAAACAGGTCACTGTACAGTGTGTGTTTTGTCTCAAAGATTAGCAGCGCGGGGGTCACGGTGCGTGAGTGTGTGTGTGTTGGGTGAACAGGGGCAGATGTCCAGGGTCCCATGGCATATGCGGGTTTGTGTGTGTGTTGCTGTCTGTTCATGTGTGTGAAGTGATGTGCAGCCAATCAACTCAATATCCTCTCCTTCAGTGATTTCTGAGGCCGACAGCGAGTGACCATTGACGTGATTTCACGTCACGTTCTGGAGATGAAACAACAGCAGAACAAGTCAGAATCTGTAAATCTCACCACAGTAGATAAAACAAAGCAATATTATACAGTAGTAATGGACTGATGGATTTTGGAGACAATGAAAAAATGTATTGCACTGCCCTTCTGCATTCTCATTTTATTTTACTTACTGCCTTATTTCTCTGGGGGAAAACAAGAAGATTAGAATTAGAAGAAAGAAAATTAGACTTATTGTGAGCAATTTTAGCAATTTCACATTGTTAGAATAGAAAAGGATAAGTTCTTTCCTTACTGTTGCTTGTCATTTTACTCACATAGCTACTGTGAATTATTACAAACTATGGTAAAAACAACTTTTTTCTTTCAATCAGTTCACATTTTATTTTACACATCTGAATATTTTCTTGACTTTATGCAGTTATTACGTTTTAAGTAGCATTTAAGAGCACTGTGCAGTAGCAGACAGTGGATATAGTGGAGAAACATTACAAAAGAGTAGCACAATGTTATTTTCCATTAGAAATAAATGAAAGTTCACACAAAAACATCACTTTTCTGTTTCTAAATAAGCAGCCGTTAATGTAAAATCTTAAATCACATGCTAATATCGATCAAATTATAAAGCACAGTATATGAACAAGTGTTATTCATTGTACTTCAGCAATGATTAAAACAGTTTTCCTCAATATAAACTTAACAGCTAACATGTGTAGTTGATCTAAATAACAGAAGGATGCATTTAAATATAATCTGAAATGTGTAATTTTTTTTGATTTGGGGACTTACAGAAGTGTCAAAGAACTGGACAACACAGATGCATAAACTGCTGAAATTACACAGAGCAGCTGCACCATCTGCTGGTTGATATAGTCACACACACACACACACACACACACACACACACACACACACACACACATACACACACACACACACACACACACACACACACACACGCACACAAATACAGGTTATAAATCCAATTAGAAGCATTATACAGTAGTGTAGCATATTATCAGGGACAGGTGGATGTAGAAAATAAATTTGAATGTAAACTATGTGAAGAAAATTTAAATATACATAGTAAAGTTTTTTTTTAAACTCATGGATAAACTTCTATTTTTGCTTTTGTTTTTGTTTTGTTTTTGATACCTTGAATAACATTTGACAAGTTATTTTTGCCTCTTTTCTTCTCGCTCTGCTGTGTTTACTGTCATTAACTGGCTTAACCTCATTTAGCCTATATAAAGAAACATCTAAAGGATATTCACAGTGCAATAATCACAGCAGAGCAGAGTGTAGGTGACGTCATTTTTTTGAGATCGTGTTCCTTTCATAAGTGGTGGACATGTTGATGCAGAGTGCATTGCATTACACACAACTTTATCATGTTAAACCCAGACAAACATAAAAACATCATGGCATTTGATCTTCAGTGCTTCAGGTTTCTGCAGCTGTCATTTGAAAAAACAGAAGAAAGAAATATGTGACTCGCACTTGCAGAATAAAAATGTGCATTCTCCTGGTAGATTCACACTGAAAAGATATATTTGCTCTATTCAGTTTCCTTTTTTGCCTCTTGGACATTTGTGTTACAGCATTAAGATAAAAACTGCATGAGCCTACATTATAAGCAACATTAGCAAAAACTAATAGTCAAATCACACAAACACAGCATCCAACATTTAACACAGTGAAGTGAAAGTTAATTTTAAATATTGTGTAGATGAAGCCAGATCATTATAAATAATTAATGAAGCATGTAAAAATGTAGTATTGTTGTTGGTTAGTGTGATTTGTCTGTCTCCTGTTGTAAATCAAGCAAACTGAATGAATGGTTTTGAGAGAGACTGTTTGCAGTTATCTGTACTCGATAAACAGCTGAGTAGAGCTAAAGGAGGTACAGATTGAAAAGTAAGAAAAAGGAAATAAAAAACAGAACAGTATCATAGTTGTTTTGCATTTCCGTGTGACTAAAGTGCATAATTTGATTACCTGTTGTCTGTTTTTGTCTTGCAAGCAAATAGATAGAATAGTTCACATTCTGGTCTTGACTCAGAACATTTCAATCAAGCCCAGAAACCACATTTAATGTGTTTATTACATGTTCTTGTGCTTGGTGTTCCTGTTCTTGTTCAAGTACTGTCAATCAGGAACCTGAGTCAGTGATAACATGGGTTAATCTAAGCCCTGGGCTAAGACTGTCAGGCTCTCTACTGTCAGTAATGTGTATATTCAGATATACAAGTATATATACAATATATAAGTATTGAGTCAAACAGAACCAGAGTCATAAGTTGCTGAACTGTAGCAGAAAATCTTTTTTTCTACCTTTAAGGACATATGGAAGTTTCTTGTTGTAATGACTTACCAACTTATGTTTCTAAGGAGAACAGTTGTTTTACTGAGATATGTTGGTTTTGTGAAATAACAAGTTTTGTGTTTCATTATAACAGGAAACTATTTTATTTGTTATTATGAAAAGGATCTCATAATAACATGAAAAGGATTGTGTTAAAAATGAGAAAAGTTTCTTGTTATATCAGGAAACTGAGCAAATATTTTCTGTCATAGTGGGAAAAATACGCTGCCATAGGAAGCAACTGTAAAGATTGTCTTTTTAACTATTAAAGCTTCTATTCATGAGACTAAAACTGGTCTTTAAAGTTGTGTCTTTAATGTTAAAGAGCATTCATCTGTGAACACTAGAAACTTTCACTGAGCCACTGACACAATGTTTAGACAATAACCTGCTCACTCTTCAACCTCTGTCCTTTTTTTATAGCTCTTTTTTTTCCTTACTGCATCGTTGAGGAGCTGAAACTGTCTCATACTTGTGTAATGAGACAATTACAGTAGATGTAACAACAAGGAACTTGGACTTGAACTTGCTGACATCTCTGTCAGTGAACTTCTGAGAAAGTTCTTTTTGTTAAATTGTCACCAGTGAAAAGAGGCTGTCGAGTTGGTGAAGCAATGATTGTGGCAGATAAGTTTTCAGGAAGTCATCATCTTACAAGGAAATGTACTCTGAAATCATACATCCCTCTATTTTTGAAAGACATTGATGTTTTTTTGTCTGTAGACTTTCTTAACATGAAATGTCAAGAGACACATGATATCTTCACACTCACACAGCAGGTTCCCATTTAGAGATTACACAATCTCCTTAGAAAGTGTTTAGAAAGTGAAGAGTTAGTCCTCTTAATGAATCACTTAAATATCTTATGTTATGTTTACTACATTATTGTTGACAATGGCTGGAAGCTGCGGCTCAGTTTCCCTTTCTTTCTGTAAGCACTGCTTTACCAAAAATTAGATGTGAATCTGTTTGTTGTCCTGGTGATGCCTTGGAGAGCTTTAAATCTCATAGTCGACATGCAGGTGTGATGAAGAGACCCTCTCATGCCTTGTGCAGGTGACAACAGAGTATTGTAGGTTAAGCCACGTCTCAGCCAATCACAATCCAGAGTCCAGGTCCCGTAAATTGCAGCCGTTTTAAACAGATAAGAACGGAGAGCTGAGCCCCATACAGCTCAATGTGTCTGTAGAAATACTTTGGGACTGGATCAGCCTGTATCTACCTACTTTGTGCTGTTTCTTTCCTTCTCAATTAATCATTTCTTTGTATTAAAAAGTAGTTGTTGTTTTTTTTTTTAAGAGAAAGATGTCTTCCTCCGTGCTGCTGTTTCTCCCTCTGCTCGTCAGTTGGGGTTTATTCGGTTCTGTTTCGGGTTCTCCCGCCGTGGAGGAGGCGTACAGAGCCGTGATCAGCGTCGTGTCTCCAGGACAGCAGCATCTAACCAGGCAGTCCCTTCGCACCCTCTTTAATACACTAGAGAAACGTGTGCAGTGCGGTGAAGTGTCGTGTGAAAAGGTAAGTTTTATTAGGCTAACTCCGCAGACGGGTCAGAGAGCCAGGTGTTAACACTCAGTTGCAGGCTCTGTGCAAAGAGGTCGAGGTCCAAAAGCTATTAACCAGAGACCCTGCTGATAAACTGAATGTCTCAATGGGGATTTCCAACCGTCTTCAAGTGTAATATTATCTACCGTATATGTATTTAATTAATTTGACACCTTGTATAAGAATGAAGAGTTTCAAAATTTTGATTCACTCTCCACAGTGATAATTATGTCTGGGCTGCAGACAAAACGTCATATTATCAGTTTTTTTTTTTCCCAAGAGGTCCGTTTTTTGTCAATAACCCTTTCAAATACATTGTTTTTTGTTAAAAGTGTTGTTAAAACGGATTATTTCTGTCTATTATTTAATTTGAAGTGCGCACCTGTTGCGCACCTGACTTAGCAGCAGCTCTGACACTAGTGTTTCAATGAAGGATTTTTCCTATGAAGTCACAACATTACTGCACTGTAATCTTAGGATGACGTATTAAATTTAACCAGCAGGTGCTGTGACCAGAGTATGAAATAGCTATGAAGACAGACAACAAATTATAAAAATAGTTACAATTACTTACAGTGACTCAGTCTGCAAAACCAGGGGAATAACTACTACACTGCCCATAAAGGGTTCTTTTTTCTTATTCAAGAAAGTAACATGTACATCCAAAGTACAGATTTAGTATAAAAATACAACATATGAATATAACATAAACAGAAATTAAGGGGAACAACGACATCAATAATAATAACTTTATTTATATAGCACCTTAAAAAAGAGCAAATAGAAAAAATGTCTTTCTGAGCCTTTTACACAAAAACTGCACTAGACAAAAATAATCGATTGTTATTATTATTTCTATGATTACTGGTTGATGTAATTTGTTTTTGCATTTTTAACCAACAGTTGGCTTCACAATATCTTTAGAGCCTTTTCCCATCTGGACGCTACTTACTAAATGCAGTAGTGACTTTCTGAATTGTGCATAAAAGGATGAAACTGAGAATTTGTTCAGTCAAATCTGTAAATTTTCTCAAAAATCTGTTTTTTTCACTTTGTCAGTCTATAAAAGGGCAGAATAATGACAACTGCCTATCACAAGAACCATCTTAGTCTTAGTCTGACTATGGAGCTGTTTGTATTTTTATAATATATATATATATATTTTTAAACAGCTAACTAATCAATAGAGTCGTTTATGAAAGGCACTGTTCAGTATTTGCAGGCAACTTGTAAAAAAACACTTTATCAGTGTGAGTCCTTGAGCCTCCTTCACATCGATTGTAATCTGCTTGAATAGACAGTGCATTTTATTGATATTGATTGATAATATTTACTGTCAAACAACTACAGTAAGAAAGCTGGCAGAGACTGAATGGACAAAAAGCAAAGAGATTGTGAAGAACTGCTTTACTACACTTAATAGTGCTAATAAAGATGAAGATTCGATAAACTAATAAAACTCATTTGAGCTACAATAAAAGTTTAAAATGTTATGTCATGTCAAAGTGTCCGAACAGTTTGACATTGTGAGTTCAAAGCCTTTATTTCCTATTATGACAGTTAAAAGAGTCAGTTCTGCCAAATTCACTTTTACTGCTAGTTATTCAAGCAGGTAGTTTTATTTGTCCAAGTACTGCTTCTTCTACCGCCATTCCTATACAAATGAGGAGAATGTAATTTAATTTGTGCTGCACAAAGCATTGAAACTATATTTATGAAAACATTTCCATTACTGCCCCAAATCCTCAGAAAATGCTGCCAAAACTTTTCATACTGACTATTTCTTCAGTCAAAGTTGCACCAATGAAAAGATTAAATTGGAAAGGAATGTTGCTGCTTTAGGGAGGAGGCAGAAATCTCAGAACCTTGGCAAAAAACCCAAAACTATCTGCATGGCTAGATACCACTTGCAGTTAAGTGAGAAAATATGTTTGAGTAAATCGACCCTTTAATAAAACCCTTTCCCTCCCCCAAGTCAAACTAATAGAGCAACTTTTAAGAAATGTTAATTAATGTGTCAGAGTTTCTGGGTCACGATATATAGTTGTCAGTATTTTATGGAGTTTTCATACTTTTACATTATACCCTACTTCCTCCCCTTCTAGTTATCAGAAAAGCTTGATAGAGCTGATATTCGTGATGACACTAATTCTATGAAAACCTAACCTTGTTTTTAGTCAAATTTAATAATGAAATCAGCATAACAAAAAAAGGGGTTCATGGTCTTTGATTCAATTATCCAAGACCCTGTTGTCACTGCTGTTTCTTTATGTGTGTTTTCATAGAAGTTAAACATGCATACAAAGCTATTGTTCCCTGGAAATTACTTGAAATCCCTGAGTTTGCTAAATCAAACAGTTTCTATAAGGATACAGTGGAACCTGAAATGTATTTGAAAGATCATTTACATTTTCTGTTGCTTAATTTGATGTGTATGAATGTTTCTGTGTGTGTGTGTGTGTGTGAATGTTCTGTAGTGTAATCTACTAGATGCTGTCCACCAGCTCATCAGCAATCACTCTATCCACGGAGAGGGTGAAACCAGAACAGGCAGGGAAAACTTTACCATCAGCGTAGCCGAGTTCCCTGCCGTCGCTGCCGGCTGCGTCCTGTACCTTACTTCTCCTGGCTTGGTGTGTGCTGCAGTGAGGCAGGGGAGGTGGGGAGAGGAGACCGAACACTTCCTACACAAAATCACACATGGGGAACACCATGAAGAGAGAGAGCCGCATCATGACCATGAGCATATAGATATTCATGGATTAGAAACTGTGCTTCAAGAGCTTCACAACCACTATGAGCCTGCGGACAGTGAGGTAAGCATTCAGCAGACTATTTCTTTAGTAAATGTTTAGTATTAGTTCATCTTTGGTCGATCTATTGCTCTGTTTTTACCAAAAGTGATTCAATATCCTCTATAGTTCATAAATTGACAGTCTTGAAAATACTGCATGACAGTGGTTCCATTACTTTTTCTTTCATGCCCCCTTTTGGGAGCTGAAAAAACAGTTTCCCCCCTCATCATGTGTGCCCACCCCACAGTTTGGAAACCAGTGCTGTATGATAAATAAGATTATGCTGACTTAAGGAGCCAGTTTGTAATATTTCTTGCTTTTTTACCCAATTTTTTCACATGACTTTTGAGATCAGACATCAATCATGCACGTGTTCCTCACAGTAGGATATTTCCCTCAGGGGTGTGCTTTAGTCTAATCATGGTCCCCTACAGTATTTATCACTCACCATATCTTATCATACTTGGGTGATGCCTGCTAGGTTATGCCCTGAACTCAGCCACATCAACGTGACACCCATAATCACACTGAAAAATGCCCTCTTGAATGTTTGGCAATGCCGTGTTGCCAGACACTGAACATAATGTTAGTGAGTAAGCATACAAGTAATTGGTCGAGTAAGATTGCATGTCACCGCAATAGTGATCAATGAGCTTAACATGTGGTCTGTTTTTTTGTTTCCTGGAGTCAAAGTCATTATTTGTAACAAAGCAAAGTGAGGACAATACTGACAAAACAATCAGCATTCCTTAACGATAGTGCACATGCTCAGTGACTGTAACACAAAGTGTGTATTTAATGTAGATGATGACTAACAAGTTAGCTAATTAACTTTAAAATAAACTGTAAGAGAGCTTTCTGTAAATATATGTCAATCATGACTGAAGAGTCCACAGTGCCAAACATAATATTAAATGTTTAACAAATTCAAGTTATCCTCAGGTTAAAGGATAGTTGTGTTATCTGGTTAACCTTTAAATCTTGCTTTGTGAATTATTCCCAAAACCAGCTGTATGATTAAACACCGAAATAATGATTAAACATCAAAAACGATGCTGCTTAGCTGAAATGGCATTCAGCAGGAATGCTATAAATCCTCAAAATGTCAGCTCAGTGGTTTCTTGACAACTCTGTAGGCCTTTTTCAAAGAAGACATTTTGACATGTCACAGCAGGAAAATCACACGTGTAAATAATAAAATGAATAATGGCTGAATGCCATTTAGCTACTTCAGTTTCAGCTTCCTGGTCTTGTGCATGCTGGCACTGTCACACTGTCATGAGTCACTGAGACACTTGAATAGAAAGGAGCCATCATCATTATTATTATTAACACTTTGTTTTTACCACTATGACAAGTTAAAATAACCCTTCTCTTTGTCCTTCTTCTTCCTTATCACCATGGTAACCAGAGCTGTGTAACAACCGGTGACATCATGACAGAAGTTGGCGTACCCTCAGCAGACCAGCCAGTGGGTGCAGTTTTGGGCCGTGTCCTGTATCACGCCTTGCTAGGTCACTGTTTTGTTAGCCAGACCCTGCCCGAGGAGAGCTTCTTCCTGGACTACATCATGAACCGACTGGGGTCCGAGAATTTCACTGTCGGAGGTCAATGTCCTGCACAAACACAGAAGAACACAGACACAAATGCATGCATAGCTGCAGATAGATTCACCACTCAAAAATCCAGACCCTGTTTTTACTGTATTTTAAGTAAAATAGCCACTAATAGTATAAATCTGAGGATAATTGAAGATTTTCATGAGCAAAAAATAACCAGAAATGTGTAGTAATTTTCTTTTTGTTAATCAAGTCTTTATTTTCTATATTTTCTTTCTTTTCAGTAGTCATCAGTTCTTACTTTAAATATACTTGAATACCAAATGAATCTGGGTGTTCGTATCTTGTATTTGTGCTCTATAGATCTTGAAGCTCTTATGAGGAGTCTGAACCTCGGACCCAACGACCACGAACATGAGCATGAAAATGAGCATGACCACCATGAAGATGAACACACTGACCATGATCACAGAGATGGAAGATGGAGGAAGAGGAGCAGGCATGAACACCATGAGGAGCATGAGAAAAATGCCACCTGGGAGCAGGTATAAATACCAATGTTGCATATGCACAACGATAAAACATTCAGTTATTGATAATGCTAGTGGAATGATGGTACACTTTAAAACTTGAAGATCAGCAGGTAAAGAATATGTGCATTACTGTGATCATGGATAGAAATGGATATATAATTTTTATAATCTGATTATGTTTGAAGTGGTAAATGTAGTGTTGTTTTGTTTACTTTCATCTCTCTCCCTGCACAGGCAAAATTGTATTTCAACAAAAAAAACCTATTAAACTAACATGAAACAACTTAGTTGTTTTTTCTCTGCACATTTCCTTGTTTTCATTCATCTTTACAAAAAAACACATACAGTATGTAAGAAACAGCTAATGTAATAGTTTATTACTCTACTAGATCACCAGTTTGTACTGAAATGTTTCACCTTTCCTTCTCCCAGCACTGTTTCTCAGCTGAAGATCTGGTGCTGATCTACAATCTGCCAGAGAACAGCTCTGCCTCCTCTGGCCTGGGTCGGTCTGACTTGGCTCGGCTCAGCCCGGCGCTTGTCCAGCAGATCCTGAGTGGAGCCTGTACAAACGTCATAGAGCCGGTGCATCCAGATGGGCTCACTAAGACAGAGAGTAAGTGTGCATGTATGTGTGTTTGCATGTGGATTAACACGGTAAAAACACAACCTGTCAATCTGTGCCTTTGCCTGCTATTAAAAGTATTAGAAATAACCAGTTTACAGTTATTAAAGACTCAGTTTATATCCCAGTATTTCTTTATTTCTTAAAACATTAATAAAGGTGTCAAGGTAACTTTTCCAACGATTAAAACCAGCATCTATCTTCTCCTTACACCCCCCTTTTTGGCATGGAAGCACTTGAATGTGGCTTTCTAATTACAACTACACATGAAATGTTTAAATTCATTGACAAGGTGCAAGCAGGGTAAGTTCAACTATGCACAGATGTTGTCTCCATTTCAAAGACCGAGTTGCACATCATACTCTCTCAGGATACCTGGATGCACAGGTGGTTTTTGAGCTTTCACACTCAACATGTTGACGACTGACCACCTGCTTTTTCTCTATTCTTTCCTTTCTTGTAGGATACCTCTACGCAACCCTTGCCAACATGGTGATAACACTGGTGTCCATGTTTGGCATTGTGCTGCTGCTGTGTACCTCATGCACCAATTTTTTCCAGCTGTGTATCCAGTTTTGCATCAGCCTGGCAGTAGGTTCACTCAGTGGAGATGCCTTACTGCACCTGCTACCCATGGTGAGTGATTTAAACATTTTTAAAGCTTGAACAAGCATTTTTTTTTACAACTAGCAAGCCAAAAGACTCCAAAACAAAATTAATATATAAAAAATTAAATGGCTTACATGATAGGAAGTAGTTGCCTATACTTACATGCCCACATTACGGGCATCATATTCTAATAATCACAGTCCAGTATTCACTTAAATATATAGCTCTGGTTTGGGGACATTGTGTTATATAGTATTCTTCTTAACCCTAGGCCACCAGGGCATCTTCCCAGCTTTGTCATAACATTAACACATGTTGATTTTTGTGTAGCAGATACTTGTTTTGACTTCTTCTTGCGGGTCTGTGTGTCTAGTTTCTAGGCTTACATGTGCACGGAAACGGCGACAGCGGGCATAGGCATTCAGATCACAGTCATGAGGAAGAAACGCCAGAGTACATATACAAGATGTTGGTAGTGATGGCCGGGATCTACTACTTTTACCTGATGGAAACAATCTTCTCTCTGATCACACGTAAAGATACTACTCACCATCATCAACATCATCATGGGGTAAGCAAAAAATACCATACCAGCATAGATAACTGTTAGCATCACACACAACATTATGTTGATGGAATATAAATATGGATACATTCACTTACGTTTACTGTAACATTATCATCCCCTGATTATAATAAATTGGAAGGTGGATTTAATACAGCGGTAATCTTGAAGAATATAACAAGAATGTATCTGGACCAGATGTCAAACATCTATATCTATGGGTGTTTTAAGAGTTATGACTTTTCAAAGGCTATGGGTACCTGTTCTAAAGTTGATAATAATCTTATCCTAAATTTTTTAACAACTAAACTTTGCAAAGTTTAGTTAGTGTTGAATGTAAAATAGTCATGAAACGCAGAAAATCAACCACAAGTGAGACAAATCTTCTTTGCTTCTGTGTGCAAAATACTCACTCTTACTCGGTCTAAGTTTCCTCATGTCCTTGCCTCTCTTTTCCTCTCTTTAGGAAGATTCAGAGCCTCACCACTGTGACCACGGGAGGGTTTTAGAGATGTATCAACAGGAAAGGAGACAAAGAGACAAATCACAGTCAGCATCAAAAGCAGACCTGGTGAGAAACAAACTGACATTAATGGACGTTTCAGGTCGACAACAGATGTTCAGTTGATTCAGTCACTCACGATACACGCTGCTGCCACGTGAAAGTATGGTCTAAGTCACCTGCACAGAACAGGCATTTTGTCTCTCATTACAGTAAAAGTCATAAACCCCAAAGAGGTTTTAGAGCTGTCCTTGACCTCTTACCATAACACTGATGTCAGAGTGACATTACAGCCTCCTGGATCCACTAAAGCTCTAAAGTGTCTTACTCATGTAACTCTTATCGGCTGTTAAAATGTATCTTGTAAAAGATGGTTATAAGTTACCTCAGCTGTTGTGATAAACCTTTTGGTACTTTGGTTGATAGCGTGTAGAAACACACCCCTACGAATACGTATACGTCATTGAAAAGAACCAAGTGTTAGATTAAATTAAATTTTAGATTAAATTACATTTCAGGTTGGCGATGAGGGCAATGACATATCGTTTTCAACTCCAGAAGAGCGCACCAGAGGTGAGGAAAGTTATTATTATTATCCAACACAAACACAAGCCTGACATCATTAAACTGTAGTAATTACTGTCCACCACTAACCATAACTTTGTGCGTCTGCCCCATGCAGAACAGCGTCTGTTGCCTTATATGATAACTCTTGGCGATGGAATCCACAACTTTGCAGACGGCTTAGCAATGGGTGCAGCTTTCTCCCTGTCATGGAAGTCTGGTTTGGCCACATCATTGGCTGTACTCTGCCACGAACTGCCACATGAACTAGGTGAGTAACACACACACACATACTGTAAAAACAACTTCTAGTTTGGTCTTCTGGTCTTTTGGTCTTCAAGTTTTAAAGACACCCTCCTGTCCCTCTTGTTTCTGTCCAGGTGACTTTGCCATTTTGCTCCATAGCGGCGTGTCTGTCCGCAAGGCCCTGCTTTTAAACGTCGGCAGTGCCATGACCTCTTTCATCGGCATGTATGTCGCTCTGTCTGTAGCCACGGACCTTGCTACCAAACAGTGGATAGCTGCCATCACCGCAGGACTCTTTCTGTATGTGGGACTGGCTGATATGGTGAGTGTTTGTGTTTACAGACCAGAAAGAAAAACAGAGTTAGTTTATAAATGATAAAACATACAGTCAAAGACTTCACTCTTATCTCCCTGCATCTCTTTCTCTCATTCCAGCTTCCCACCATGGTTCATGTGAACCACAAGAGACCCTGGCTGATGTTTCTGTTGCAGAATATCGGTCTTCTGAGCGGGTGGGCTATTTTGTTGGTACTGTCACTTTATGAGGAGAGAATCAGCTTTTAATACAAAAACATTCAAGACAAATATATTGTTCTATTCAGTGGGTTCATCTTACTTCTGGTATAATCTATGCAGATCGTAAAAACGTAACACCTGTGTTCTTTTTCTGAGGGTGTTTGTTGGGCCAATGAGACCACCGGGACAGAGAGAAAAAGCTTATCCAGTAAAGATTACAATTTGCTGGGGCATCCAAAGGCCTCAAACTTTAAAACCAATCAATCACAGATGTGATTATTTGATTAGGTTTCAAATGTTGTTCACTGATACCTCAAGTAGAAAAAAACACCCAGTGGCCTCCTTATATATTTTAATCAGTACAGTAGGATGCCATTTTCTCTGGCACACCAGTGGGAGTGAGTGAAATATCAGAAACACCTTATAAAATAATGTAATCCAGTAAACAAACACCACTAACTTCAGAGTTGGAGGGTTAGGGTTAGGGTTATATATATGTGTTTTGTAGCAAACACATATATACGCGGTATCTTCACTCAGATGACTTTTTACTGACCCATTAAATAACTTTAATGGGTCATAGTAAGTTGATAATCAATGTTGAACAGTTCAAGTCCAACAAAATCCAACACTGTTTTTCTGGTCATAAATGTGCCAGGTCTGAAGTTTATTTTGCAGCACTGATAAGTGTAAAACAAGGAAATCGACTAACATATATATATATAGAGAGAAAATATATACAGTAAGTTCCCCTTTTATTTCTTAATGATGTACTTGTATCAAACAGCTTTGTGCAGGGTTGTTCCTTGTGTGCTTTTTATTAAATGTATGTTGATGAGTAAGAGGAAAAAGTCATTTGTCAAAGCAAAAAATATACAGTTTGAATTGATTTTGACTAAACTAAGAATCCCACCACACTAATTATGATGAAGGTAAATGTATAAAAAGTGTTAATATGTTGGAACATACAGTATGATATATATTTTGTACTTTTGTCCAGTTTGAAAAAATTAAAATGCTTTCAAAACCCATTATCGTTTCTAAGTTTCTTCTACTTAAGTAGCCAATGAATGGTGACTGAAAAATTCTGCATTTACACTTTAGAAACTGTCAGTTTTTATTGTTTCTTGGGTGGTTATAACTTTGTAAACTCTGACTAAAAAATCTGAAACATATTTAAATTTCAGGCATAAATGGGTTTTTTTGTATAATGGAGACAGCATCTTTAAACAGCCATGAGATTAGATTAAAAAATATGCTAATAAATTAAAGTCAAATTTGAGTTTGACTAATAAATGAAAAATATTTTATTTCTAAACTTGCCTGAATTGAAAATATAAGCCTGTGTCTATAAACATTACTGATGGCAACAAATCTTGAACAGTACAAGAAAACAATTTTGGGAGTGAAATAAAGTCTTAATTCTGTATTTGTGAAAACAGATCACATCAGAAGAATATGTAATCTTAATGTGAATGAATGCAGCCAGAGGTGGAGGACTTTATCTGTCACATCTAATCTGCTAGACTTACAGGTTATATGAACATTTTCATTAGGGACAGAGTCCACCGACAACTCATCATACAAAGAGGGAGACATAATATGTATATGCTTGCAGGTAAGCATGCATTATATATGTATGCTTAGTCATGTGCTGTATGTGTAACCACAAGCAGTCAGACAAAATTATACATTTAATGACAACATTTAGGTTGTGTGCTGATCCTTTAATCATGCTATAAAGACAGGGGTTAAAGTTCTCAGGCACCTTCTCCGACTTCAGGCATAGAGCAGTTTTAAATTCATGTAATACTTAATTCAATACATTGTGCACATTTCCTCCTGGAAAACTTACCAGGCTAACAAATCTTTTCTTGCTTTAATCCCTGTGTAAAGAACAAATAGTGCAGATTACAGTATGTAGCTGCTGACAGAGGAGAACTACGTTCCCCTAAAACCAGCTTTTCAGCAAATTGACATCCATAATTTTGTAATTCTAGGAGGTTTTATGAGCCGCTGGGATCACGTAACTCACTCTACCAATAAAACACTCTAAAACTGGACCTTTGAGCTTCTCATACATTATACTGGATAATGTGTCTTTCACAGTACTGTTGACTGAGACACCAGCAGATTAACAGGAAGACAGAGAAGGATCAAAAGGGGACTTGTTTAGCTGGACGTGTAGTTTTACAACTTCATAAAGAACTTTGTCAGGCGGTAATGTGCTGCAGTAACACAGAAAGATGAGAAAGGAAAGTAGCTATAAATAAAAACAGCTGCTTCTTTGTGGAAGAAATGTGAAGCCAGACTTATTCTGTTTCTGTAATGTCTGAAGATGGAGTTATTGCAACTGCTGCACCTGCAGTGAGTGTTCGAGTGAATGACTGTTATTAAGGAGAGGTGATGAGTAGTGAACTTCCAGGTGAAGTCTGTGGTGGTCATTTACAGTCAGTGGTTGAATGGTCAGCTGAGTTACAACATGTAGGGAGGTGAGGAAGACGACGACAGCACTGACAGCAGTTGTGGTTGAACTCTCTCTGTAACCTGCCATCAAAAGACCATTTTGCTTCCTTATTGTCTCTCACATTCAATAAAACTACAAATGTGTCTCTCTTCCATCCAGTCACAAACAAAATACGCAGTCATTATTAATATTATGATGGTAGTTCACTTACTACAGAAATCATCATTCTTTCTTTCAAATATACGTAAGTCCCTGCAAAGTTTGACAACTTATTTTTACATTTATTCATTTGGCAGAGGCTTTAGTCTAAAAACTGAAAAAAATGAGGTACAATGCAAGCTACAATAGATCAAGGAGAAGCTTAGTTTACACACATACATTTGATCATCATTTTAGTCATTTTTCATGCAAAATTTTTCCAACATTTTGTGGTTCCAGCTTCTCAAATATGACGATTTGCTGTTTTTCTTTGTCATATATGACAGTGAATTAAACATCTGAAGGTTTTGAACTGTTAGCCAGACAAAACAAGCGAATGGAAGACTTCACCATCGCTGCTGAGAAATTTTGAACGTCATTTTTTCCGATTAATCAATAACCAAAATAATCAGTAGTTAGCCTTAGTTGTCTTGGAGCAAAATATTCATATGACTTCCTTTCACCTTGAATTTTGAGTGTTTAAAACCTGCTCAGTACCATTTTAAAAACTCACATTGATCAAGCATCTGTAGTTTACAGCACTGATGTTAAACTGTGAATTGAAATTAATGTGTTCATTGAGATGAATTCTTTCTGTTTGGGGGATTCGACATGTGGAACTTGTTACCCACAGAAATCAAAGAGGAATCAGTCATGTTTTCAAGAGTGATCTGGTGCTTGTCGTTTTATATTTTTATTGTATCATTGTAGATTGTTTGTCTCTTGTGCTGTTTTGTTTATTTTCTTGTTGAGTTTTATGTTTTTCTAAGGCCCATCTCAGAATGGGCATTGCAAACTAGCTCAGGCAATGCTGTGGTGAGTGGCATTAATTCATGCTATACACTTATCCCTTTACAAATAAACATTAAATGAAAGTCTTTCTATCACCTCACTGTATGTATGTTGACCCATATATAAGAATAGAAAAGAACTGGGGTCAGTTTGACTTCATCAAACTCATTTTCACATTCCCTTGTTCGTCAAAGCCACTTGTTCAAGAACAAACTTTCCCAGGAGTGTCGGTTGATCATTGCCATCATTGACCTGCCGAACCTTTTTCCTGTTTTTCCTGTTTCAGCTGCAGAGATATGAGTATTATCACCTGTAAGCTCATACAACCACAATCCTCTAATCCAGTTGAAGCAGTTCCAGGAAAGCGTCACCAATTTTCAGCCTTTTTTGTATGTTTTAATGGAGTCAGTCAGCATGTCTGTAACATCTGTGCCACTGTTCTCTGCATTGCTGCAGCAGCAAAGTTTAAAATTTACCATCAAATAACAATAATGGACACAGACGTGGAAAAATGAAAGAGAGCTTGAGTTACAGTTCAGTCTCTCAGTCTGAGGGTATCACTACACTGTAGTCTGTCAGCCAATATATACAGAATATGCACCTTGGACAGATATCTTTACATTTTATGACAAGTTGTCAGTGTCGCAGCAGATAGGTATTCTTATATGTTCAGAGTTCACAGTTAAAAGACGCTGAAGTGGTTTTATTGTTCTCTTTAAATCATTGTTCATTCAGATAACCTCCTTTCAGCTTGTAATCAGATTAGAAAAGCGGATCAACTATTAAGATACTTCAATCAATACAGGTCAATATTTGCATTCTTGTCACATTTTAAGTGTCTTGAGTCAACAGTAATGTTGACACAGTCGGATGGTCGGAGGAGATATCAGTTCATTTCTGGGTCAGGTCTTTTTTTTTTCTTTCTTTCTGATGTTTAAGCATTTGAGTCACTGTACTAACAAAACCCACCAAAAACAAGGCAAGAACTTTTAATTAATGTGACACAAATCTTTTTTTTTTTTTTTTTTTTTTTTTTTTTAAAAACTCCATCTTCTGACTTGCTGATGAAATATTACTAGCAAACTATTTTTAAATAAATGTCACCGCAAGACCAAGCTAGAAAAATACAAATATTTTATTTGGTTTCAGTCTATAAATAAAAACATTTTAAACATCTGTACAAAAGGGGAGCATGTAGAAAACATCACACTTTAAAATAATTTAACATGATGGAGTACAAGTCATGTAAAAAACAAACCCATCTAAACCAGGTCCACCTGTGCTGAACAGCGTGTGCATTTCACTTAAAGTGAATGATTTCCTGAGTGGCCAGTCTGATCAGCTGGTTGAAGTCAAACTGGATGTACTTTCTCCAGTAGTGTCTATCTTTTCCATAGGTTTGAGCAGGATAACAAGGACTGCCTGAAACAGAGATTGGAAGTCCTTACGTGAAGCATAAAGATACTCAACTGATAAATGCACTTTGGGCAGAGTTACCCCTGATTTGCCTCTCCCAACAAGTGGGGCAGAAATATTAGATATTCTGTTAAAAAAAAATGTAACTGCAATTCTTTTTTTCACACAGTCACAGTTTTCTGAGCATGCATACAGTAGCCAATAAGATGAAAATCAGCAAAGAGAAGAGAGGACTTTTGAAATGATGACAGCTGTGACTGGGTAAAGGCTAAGATAACTTTAAGATATTATCTTATAAATAAAGAGAATTCAATGAGCATGTATGAGAGACAAAGCCACAGGTGGTGCATTGCTCTCCTCAGCAAGATGATCAATATTAATAATGGTTACTTTATAAAGTTGTTTGCTTGCAAACTGAGAATAGATAGATAAACAAGATTTTTGATTTCCTTCTACCAGCCCTATTAAGTGTGACAATGTCAATCTCTTATTTTTCTCATTGATCCCATATCGCCCTCTAGAGGTTGAAAGTCTATGTTGACACAAATCTTTTTCTTTTTTTTTCTTTTTTTAAAAACTCCCCCATCTTCTGACTTGCTGATGAAATATTACTAGCAAACTATTTTTAAATAAATGTCACCGCAAGACCAAGCTAGAAAAATACAAATATTTTATTTAGTTACAGTCTACAAATAAAAACATTTTAAACATCTGTACAAAAGGGGAGCATGTAGAAAACATCACACTTTAAAATAATTTAACATGATGGAGTACAAGTCATGTAAAAAACAAACCCATCTAAACCAGGTCCACCTGTGCTGAACAGCGTGTGCATTTCACTTAAAGTGAATGATTTCCTGAGTGGCCAGTCTGATCAGCTGGTTGAAGTCAAACTGGATGTACTTTCTCCAGTAGCGTCTATCTTTTCCATAGGTTTGAGCAGGATAACAAGGGCTGCCTGAAACAGAGATTGGAAGTCCTTACGTCAAGCATAAAGATACTCAACTGATAAATGCACTTTGGGCAGAGTTACCCCTGATTTGCCTCTCCCAACAAGTGGGGCAGAAATATTAGATAGTCTGTTAGAAAAAATGTAACTGCAATTCTTTTTTTCACACAGTCACAGTTTTCTGAGCATGCATACAGTAGCCAATGAGATGAAAATCAGCAAAGAGAAGAGAGAACTTTTGAAATGATGACAATGAAGTCTAGAAGCTTATGGTTTTGCTGGACAGCTGTGACTGGGTAAAGGATAAGATAACTTTAAGACATTATCTTATAAATAAAGAGAATTCAATGAGCATGTATGAGAGACAAAGCCACAGGTGGTGCATTGCTCTCCTCAGCAAGATGATCAATATTAATAATGGTTACTTTATAAAGTTGTTTGCTTGCAAACTGAGAATAGATAGATAAACAAGATTTTTGATTTCCTTCTACCAGCCCTATTAAGTGTGACAATGTCAATCTCTTATTTTTCTCAGTGATCTCATATCGCCCTCTAGAGGTTGAAAGTCTATGTTGAAGTCTAACAGGGCAAACAGACATTAATCATAGTAGTGTACTTACGTTTTTTTGTTTTTGTTTTTCTCTCTTTTCCCTCTTTATTTTAAAGTGACATGTTTGTATTATCTGTATTTTTGTATTGTGTCAAAATGTCAAAATGAATAAAAACTTAAATGACCAAAAAAAAAAAAAAAGAGTTAAACCTGCAGACTTGTACCTGTAAATACCTTCATGTTTAATGCAGAGCAGATGGTGATTTTGTAGAAAAAGTACCTTTTTTATTGAGTTCTTCCTAAACATATTTAATAGATTATTTGCTCTTAGGATTCAATTATCTCTTTAGTATTTATTTTCAAATATTTTTCACGTCAGACAACAAACACCTGTCTCCATCTGTTAGAACACCAGGGACGACCATGGAAATAAGTCCAGCGTTCTACCCCTGACGACGTCTGATATGTTGTATTTTATAATATGTTAGAGTTGCCAATAAACCTAAAACGGTGGAGACTAGCACTTGAACATCATGTGGGAAGATAATTGGATGCTTTTGTTTGTGTACGTGTGCTCTCACCTATGCCGTGGAGGATTCTCGCAACAGCTCTTCCAGAGAACTTCTCATCACTTCGGTTGGAAAGAAAACTTCTAATGTCCGCTCTGATCTGATTCTCCCAGTCTAACAACTACAAACGAAAAACAAAAACACACATTAACTTCACGTTCAGTTCACACATTCAGTTAAAACTCTGATAATCATCCTGTGTGTTTTACCTTAAATTTGTCAAGCTCCTCGGTGTCCACTGGTTTGAGCGCGTGATCTCGGTCTCGCCTCTTGTCAAAGTACTCAGAGAGAAGGTTTTTCAGCTGCAGACTGCGACTCTCATCCAGATCATCTACACAGGACAATACACTTCGGAACGCAACACTGCAACACAACACAAACACACACAAAGTTAAAAACATACAGTATAAAATGAACACAAAGTAAAGTATACAAGTATACAGACGGGCAGAGGATACAGTAGCACACACACACGGTTGCACATACAAAGAGCAGAGACATAAACAGGAATATAAAAAGGATTAGTCAACACACATGCTTATGACTGAGTCAAATCTTTAAAGCTTATTCTTACGGGTCAACTCTTAATTTATTGAGATTTTCTGCAGAGTCTCTACTGGTGATAATGCCGACAATGTGGGCAGTTTTAATAATGGGAGAATCAGATATTTCATAACAACCTTTAAAATGTACAGAAAAAAACTCACTGCTCAATTGGAGTCCTACAATGTTCATATTTGTTAAGGCAATGTCAATCACACAGTATAAAATAAAGTGCAACATTCTGAAACCAATAGAAACAATAACTTCCCATTAAAAAACATCTGAAAACACTCTTCCAACCTATCTTTCAGCAGTGTGAACAAAAACATTTGTCAGCTGCACTGGAAATGTGTGACACATTTCAATAGAGGGTGAAAATGTGAGTGCACCTTTTGAAGGCCTTGAAGCAGGCGGTCAGCTGGTAGAGTTGCGTTCTCTCTTGGTCCTGCACTCGATTATGGAGGAACTGACACACTTTGTCCATCTCCTCATCACTTAGGTCGCCATAGGAACGAAAGTAGAAAGACGGGGAGGAGAATTCAACAAGGACACCACTACGTCCGCCAGCTGAAACACAAATATTTATGACCAATAGTTTCAGTGTCATTAATCAACTTTTACTTGATTCACTTTTTCATGACAGTGTCAGTTTATATAATAACACTAAAAATTTAACCTGTGACACACACACACACACACACACACCTCTATCAGTGCTCCACTGCAGCTGTCTGAGTCCTCTTTTCACAAGAGGAAGCTGCCATCCCATAGTGTCCGCTACCTCGACAACATCAAACTCCACCTGATCACACGTCTCCACTCGTTCGCCTACCATCCGCCTTCTGGCCAGCACCACAGCAATCGGAGGGCAGCTGTGGGGGAAAAATACAAGTTGAATATAAAAAAAATGAACACTAGTCCTTCAACAGTTCTATATCTTTATATAGACAAACACATGGTGACGTTTGGTACATTTCTGTGGCTTTTTAAGTCTAGTGTACCCGAGTGAGGACAGACAGTCATTTCATACATTTTTGTCAGTTTCTTGAGCTGTCTTGGTCCATCGTAGCAGCTGACTTTACACACAGAAAGGGTGGAGTGGAGAAGTTCAACAAAGCGCTGAGGATGCAGCTCCAGATAGCAGAGCAGCGTTTCTACACCTGAAACACACACACACACACACAAAATGAGAGAAATGGATTCATAAGTGATATTGTTTTGCTCTCCAAGTAGAAAGTTTACAGATTTTCTTGTACATTCTGTATGTTTTAACGGTTTCTTCTGTTTCAGTGTGTATTTGTTTTTTTCCCAAATTTTCCTCCAATAAACACGGAGAACATCTATACACTACTACTACTGGACTAACTCTGACTAGAACAGTTCTGCTCCAGCCTGTTCTTTTGCGTTTTCACTTGATTTACTGCATTCAAACACACAAAACTCCTCTATTCTAAATGTACTGTTAAAAAAATAAATAAGTATATTGCCACCTCACAGGACTTGACTGGACCTGTCTTCCTGGATCATGTAAAAAATATATTTTTATTCCTTTTAAAATACATACCAGTAAGAAAAAGAAAAATACCTCAATAACATTAATGATTTCTATTTATATTCTCCACAGGTGTCTTGTATGTGTACCTACTCTCCCACTCACATATCTATCTGCCCAGCAACATATAGCATCTACTTTTGTTTTCATTCATGGTTTCATGTCCATATCCTTGTGTATGTTTCCACATACCCTCCTCTGTAATGTCCAGAGCTTCTACTGTCTCCTGGATGGGAATCGCTCTTTCATGGGTGTGACACACTCGCTCTCTGGGCCAATCGCTTCTCTCCACTTCCTGCTCCCTCGGCCAATCGCCAGCTGCCATCACCTCCACATCCTGTTGTTTCACTGAACCATCCGTCTCCTCTTCTTTAACTCCCTTCTCTCCTTTCTTCTCCTCCTCCTCCTCCTCCTGCTTCTCCTCTTCCTTTTGTTCAGCTTTATCTTCTTGGAGAAGTGGCTCCTCTGAATCAGGATGTGACACCACCTTTTAACAAAAACACAGTCATGTCACACACTCACTTCCTATACAGATAATATTGTAAGTTGTCCTCAACAAAAATGATCAACAACACATAGTTCATAGACTTCAATTTCTTGGATTCTGAATTTTTCTCTTATCCACTTCAGTGTCCCATTTTTATTGGGTAAAAGAGTAAAGAATAAGTTCAAATTCAAGACCATTTTCCCTTTTAAATACCTGTGCAGCAGAAGGTTTTGGTATGTCTGCATGGTGACTGTAGTCTGTGGACTGCACCATGTCCTGCTGAGTGGAGGGGTTCAGGCTGCTTTCCTGATCACACACATCCATCATCTCCAACAGCTCCGAGTCCTCAATGTCCTCCAAACACAGACAGATACATACATTTAATATCTTGTGTTTTTAGTCTATAGAGTACCATGGTGTCTATGAAGCAGCATTTAAACCACACTGACAGGGAGAGTTACCTTAACAAGTTCCTGTTGTTTCTGGTGTATCTGTTTACATTTGCACGGAGGGAAAACTTTCTGGACCAGTCTCTTTACTGTGTAGTAGTCTACTGTGTCTGCGTAGATGTGACGTCGGAGTTCATGGAGGTCCCCGCCCTACACATAAGAACACAGCCATCAAATTCATTTGTAACATACTGTACAGGTGATAGCACCAAGAAACAGACCACCAGAGAACCACATAGTAAGAAAATGTAGCAGTCAAGAGTACCGGTGTGGGAGGAAAAAAAAAGAAAGAGTACCTTTACCAGTAATACCAGTACCTTTATTACATAATAATATTATATATTACTAGATTTCTAGCGTGTTGTACTGTTGTGAGTGTGACATATTTAGGCATGAAGAAGACAAAAAAAGATTCAAGGCACTATAAAGGACGTAGATAAACACATTTATCAGCTACAGCCAACGTAATTGTATTATGCAATAACATGTTTGACATAAAGTTTAAATGCTAAATCATTGTACATGACTGGAATAAACAGCAAAATAACATGACAAATCCAACTGCAAATCCAGTGATTTGGGCCGTAAGCCCTGAAATGTTTAGGGTCAGGTTAGTTCCTTCCTAAATTGACAGTTCAAGTCTTACCTCAGGGTCAAGGAAAAGGTGACAGTGAGCCGGTTCTCCGTCTCTCCCTGCTCTCCCAATTTCCTGAACGTAGCTCTCAAAGCTCTGAAAAAACATTTAGAAGTAAGAAAATTCTGTTAAAGATATGACTTGGGCTGTAATAGACACACATTGAAAGACAGATACCAAACAATCTCTCAAAAAAAGATATATTGACATATTAAATACTGACGAGTAGATATTAAAAGTGTTTTTGATTTCCTTCATATTTTTTTGTAAAAGTTATCACACTTTTGTTTGTTAGTTGCACTCCGACACTCAGAGCTGCAATAAGAGTCCAAAATATTTCATTGCTCTTATAAATCCAGTATGAAGAGAGACTGCTTCAGAGGAATTAGACCACTACGCACCTTGGGCATGTTGTAGTGAATGATACCACGGACGTCAGATTTATCGAGGCCCATTCCAAACGCCACAGTGGCCACCACGATTCTGAGCTCCCCGCACATGAAGTTGTTCTGAACCCGACGGCGTTCTGATCCTGAAAGGCCGGCGTGGTACGACTCGGCCTGCCACTTCAGCGGTTTACGAATCTTCTTCCTTGCTGAATGTAGAAAGACAGGGTGGTGGGAAAACAAGAGATGAAAACACTGAGAAAATGCCCGTTAAGTGATGTAAACAGTTTTCCGTACCACATTGTAGCTTGAAATATGGTATGTCTGTGTTTCTCTCTTTCCATTTTAGTGAAAAATAAACTAATTTTCGATCAATCAGAAACACAAAATATCCCACCCTTACCCAGTTCTTTCTTTCTCTGTCCTGCAGGGTTGCTTTCTATCTGGCTGCTGTTACTAATTTGGCGGTTTTCTTTCAACAGCACTCCCTGCAGGCAGGTCCTGAGCAACGCCGCCACACGAGCAGTCTCCTCCCTTCTGGTGCAGTAGACGATGATGGAGTCCAGACAACCAAAACGATCACCTTTCAGCAAGGCTACTAAGGCCTTGAAAAATACAGACAGCAGAGACAGAGAAAAAACAAGAGTGAATTCATTTCAATAAGTCACTTCCTTCCAAACCTGCACTCAGTCTAATTTAATCGTTTACCAGGGACACAAAGAAACACACTAATCATCATACCTGATCCTTCTCTCTGTCCATGGACACAGACAGTTGCAGGTTTGGAGGCACTGCTGCAGATCTGACTGCGATGCCGTCCTGATCATTGATGCCCAGATGCTGAGCAATGTCCAGAGCCGTGGACAGCGTGGCTGTAGCAGTGAGTCCCAGTAAGCACTGCACTCCCAAACGCTCCCTCAGTACCTACAAAGACAAATACATCAGGTTGTTTGTATATACACAACAACATTGTTTTGTGGCTGATTGGCTGCTGATCAGCCGACAGTGATTTCAGCTATCATCAGTAGGCAATAAGCTATGAAAACTTCAACTATGACTTCAGATTTACTCACCTTACAGAGCCTTAGGTAGCAGGGTCGGAAGTTGTGGGACCACTCTGAGACACAGTGAGCTTCATCTATACAGGCAAAGGCCACAGGAGGGAGCTCCTGAGCAGAGGGCAGACACCCTGAACCTGAACCACCGCCACCAACCAGAGCCTCTGGAGAGAGGAGTAACAAACACACCTGACCTGACTTCACCTGTAGAAACAGAGAAAGGAAAGCACACATTCTGGGCTGAAAAAAAAACAAAAAAACAAATCTAGAGTTTACAGAAGAAAATAATACCGCCTAGTTGTAGCAGGACTGGATTGAAGCATTAAACTATTTCTGGAAACAATTTGTGATTCTTAAATTATATCCATACACAAATGAGGGGGAGGAGAATTATGATGTGACCTGTAGGGATTCATTTTGATACTAGATTTAAAATTTTGTTATTTTTTATTCCCTGATACATGCAGGAAGATGCTGGGGATCTACACACAGAACTATAGCGTTTCAACCCTGATGGCTTCCTACTACTCTTCACTGTGTGTGTTACCTTTTCTATCGCAGCTTCTCTCTGTTTCATCGTCATGTTGGAGTGGATACAGGCTGCTTTCAGCTTGGCTGGAAGGCCAGACAGCTACACACACAAACAAGACATTCACAACAGAATTTGTTAACTGTTCTCAAAAAGTATATTTCTTGTTGCTTGATTTGTGTGTGAGAGAGGGTGCGGACCTGGTCATCCATTAGTGAAACTAGAGGTGAAATTACTAAAGTGATGCAGTTTGATCGCTGTGCGTAAAGGTAAGCTGGGAGCTGATAGCACAATGATTTGCCCATCCCTGTTGACAACACCACAAGGGTAGAGAGACCTAAAGAGAGAGAGAGAGAGAGAAGTCATTGTCATTTGTCTTTGATTTGTTCCTAACCATCAAGAAGGTGGGTCTTATCTAACATAAGTTGGTCATGGGGCAGACACCAGACAGAGAGAGAGAGGTAGACCTAATAACTAATAATTTTACCAGTACTACTTGTGCCATGACAACAAACATGAATACAGAGATTATACATACATATACAGATATAAATACATATAGTACAAGACTGTGCTGTGTGTGTTTACCTGACAGAATCCTCATGATGGCGTCTTCCTGTCCTGGTCTGAACGACTGATAGCCGAGGTCTTTCAGAGCTGCAAACACTTCGGCTGGTGTTGCTGAACAGACACACACATGTCACGGTCATATGGTTGTGATATAGAAATACACATTTTTTTTTAAAAGTCAAATGCATGACTACTTTTATTCACCGAGTATCATTCAGGTTTTCAATATAATATCACAAGGTGTTTTTACCCTGAACTTTTCCATCATCTTTGAGATGATAAAGTGGTTCCATGGGTGGTGGAGGAGCGGGGCGTTCATAGTCAGGACGAATCACATTCAGCAACACCTCGTCTTTATTGTCCCCCTCCTTCTCCTGGACCCCCTGCTCCTCTTTGATACCGGGAGTTGATGCTGCAACACACAGACACAACAGAACTCACACACGTTAAACACACACACACAAGCATCTGTCATACTGCAACTAAAGCTTCATGATTTTGCAGCTGTTTTTTCTCATGTTTTGTTGCAACATGCTCATTAAATAGGCAGTAAGTTCAACAGGCTTACATAGCGGCTGGGGTTGCAGCGTTCCTGTTGCCCTGGCAACCTCCTCCAGGGTGGGTAGTTCAAACGGTTCCTCCTCAACAGGTTGGTCCTCAGAAACAGGAGGAGGAGGGGCTGTGAAATAGAGGTCAGAGGTTTTTGGTGTTCATTAATAGCAATAATTCAGAGGTGATATTTAGAGTTTTGTGAGAAGTTTCTCCAGATAGCTAAAGATGAAGGATATGAATAGAATATGACTAAGTGAGAAGTAGAAAAACAAAGAAATACGTGGAAGCAAACCCTTGCTCTTGTCTCATTATTTCAATAATAGTCACAACAATTCAAGACATTTGACACTAACCTGTGCTGGCTTGTTTCTACAGAGCAGTTTGTGATGCTGAACGATCATTACTATTCTGGACCTGAAGGGTTCGGTTTTGAACGTGATATTTTCTAAAATTTACCCCGGGAGCTTATATTTGTTGTTAACAAGCAAGGAAATTATAAGTCCTTATGTGTGTGTGTGCACGTCACCCTGTGTTACCTCGTCCTTTGCATTCAATGGCCCAGTGTCCAGTCCCTCCACACTTGAAGCAGGTATCCCCCTGGCGATTGAGGCCCCCTCTGAAGCCCCCTCTGAAGCCCCCTCTGAAGCCACCCCTGCCTCGGCCAAAAAATCCACCACCTCCACCAAAACGCTCCCCTTTCAGCTGGAACTTCTGCATGTACAACTGAAACACATACACAGGAGTCAATTTGTGTTACTCTGGATAAATTTGGCTTTATGTGTTTAAGAATCATGCAAAATTGCATGCATGGTTCAGATTCCTGGGACAAAGACATAGTAAGGGCACTCTTGTCTTATTTCCAGTATATCAATAGCAATAAACAAAGTTTGTTTATCAGATTTGGATGAGAATTCCCCAACATTTTATGTTTATAATTTGTTTAATTTGAAAGAACAAATATACCTGCAATGTTTTATTATAACACAACCTCCCTAAACACCAGCAGCAATGTATGTTGGACTAATCCTGCATTCAGTCATAAACATACACACGGACACACACTCATACTTACCTGTTTGCGTAGAGCAACCCCTCTTAGTGCATATCCTTTGACATGAGATTTCTTCTTCAGGTTTATCTTCACAAAGTTACCCTCTGCTCCTTTCATGCTTCTGTAAAGTTCAAATTAAGATTTTTTTGCACACAGGCTACAAAGAGGAGACACTTCAATACCATTTTGCAGTCTGAGAACATGTATGTTCTTACCTGGCTCTGACAGGCTGCGTGTAAGACATTCTCTTAGCTCCAAATTCTTCTTCTATTTCTCCTAACAAGTTCTCTTGGGGGACCTTGACAGGAATAATATTGTACTTAACGCATCCGCACAAAAACTATAACATACAGTATGATCCAGGATGGATATGAATGAATTGCCTTACCTTTTTTGGTACCTTGGTTTCTTTCTCTTCTTCTGGCTCACCCTCTTCCTCTCCCTTTTTCTTGGTTCTCCTTTTCTTCCCTCCTCCTCCTCCTCCTTCAGCTGGGCTAGGGTTTACGTCAGAGCTCCCCTCTTTCTTTTTGCCTTTTCTCTGCCTCTTCTTTACTCCTCCTTCCTCTGTCATCTCTCCCTCCATGTTCTCTCCCTCTCTCTGCCTCTTCCTCCCTCTCTTCTTTGTAACTTTGGATTTGGGATTAATCGCACTGTCGGCTTCTGGTGTTTGAGGTGGTGTCAGTCCTCTTGCCATCTCAGTGTCTCCCTCCCTTATCTCTCTGACTTCCTCTCCTCCTTTTCCATGTTTCGCTGCACTTTTACTGACTTTTCTGTCACTGGTAATGCTCTCTAAGCTTTCATCTCTGTCCACGCCTAATCTCCCACTTCTCTCTCCCTCTTCTACCATTGCTCCTTTCCCTCCTCTGTCACCTCCTTGCTTTTCTTCTTCAATTTCTTTTCCCTCTGCTCTCTCTCCCTCTTTTTTTGTCAGCTCTATCTCCTGGTTTCCTGCTCCAGGCCTCTCTTCAGCCCCCATCTCTCCAAACACCTGACACCTCTCTAGCCACCTCCTGTCCACAGAGCTCAGCCTGCTGGCAGGAGAGGGCCTTCCTCTCACTCCTCCTCTGAAACTTCCAACAGGCTGTGGGCTTCCTCTCAAGCCAGACAAACTGCCAACACCTGCAGCCCCAATGCCTCCCTGTGAAGTTCCTACAGTTTTGGCATTTCCTTTTATGTCTTCTGAAGCTCTTATACTGTCATTTAACTTCCCTGAGACTCCCGCATCTTCTCTTGAGGTTCCTACACTACCAGGAGGAGACAGTGATGTAAACAGGGCAGAGGATCTGAATGGAGAAGCAAGACTCGAAGCATTTTGACTGTGTGAACTAATAACTTCACCATTACTACTCTTAGTACTATTATTATTGCCACTACTACTACTGGTAGCATTTACAGGTTCTTCGCAAGACTCTCTGACAGGTTCAAATGGTTGAAACGGTTCCTCAGGCTCCACTGGATGGAGCTCCTTTGAAGCCAGAGATCCTAGACAAGGTTTCACTCTTCTGTAAACAGAGACACAATTAAAAGGAGGGCTTAAAAACAAAAGATTTATTTGTAGAATGGCCATTTGTATTCAAATACATGTTTTTAAGGGGTACCTGGCTTGAAACAAAATTATTGGAGTGTTGTGAAAGAATATGAAATATGGAGTATATGGTTGGGCTGCACAAGTCATTACAAAAGAAAAAGAAACTGCTATATTAACTACTTGAATTTCCCATTTGCCACCGGGTTCAATTATCTGATGTTGTATCTGATATTATAACCAGAATAATTAGCAAAATAAATTGTATATACGTATGTATCAGTGACAATTGCACTAATAATATGGACCTAACATCATTACCTTGGTGAGAAGGGGCTGGATTCAGGATCAGTGGATGTGGTTCTGGCAGTAGCAGCAGCAGCGACGGGGCTGTTTGTCTGTCCACTTTGTCCATCTCTCAAGGAGTTTAGAGGCAACCGACCAGGAAAGCCTGACTTCTTCAATGAGACGGGTCTCTCCTTGAATAACAGGATATGATAATAATAGTACAAAAATTAAGGAAATCTGTTCTACTGTCTATTCTTCTATCCTATAACAGTTAGAGAGCCCAGATTGTTTTCAAGGGTATAATTCTTCTCTCTCTCACCCCAGTGAGTGTGCTGATTTTTTCCAAGTGTGCCTCACCTTACTGAGAGTACCCAGGTTGTTTTTAAGTTTTAGGCCATAGTACTGAGCTGAGGCCTTAAGACTGTCTCTGTCCTGGGATGTCAGTTTGGGAGAAGACACCGGCAATGTACTGCGATTCAGATGGGCACCCCAACAATCAGCATCCTAAATAGACAGAGTAGACAAATACATGGGCTTGTTTTGTAACTTGTTTATGCTTATACACTGTCACATTTACACTGTAAACACATTTATACACACAAAAATATGTATGCGCACACACACTTTCTTCAGTACCTTCTGTGCTGCGTGATTCTCAGCTGTAGATCTGGACTGTTCAATGTATCTACTAGTTGCATCAGTGCTGCTGCTGTTCTCTTTAGCCAGTTTCAGACTGCGATACTCTTTATACAGATCTGGAAAGAAGACATACGATATTGCATTCCTGTGTCCCTGAACAGATTTTTAATGCAAGAGATGGACCAGAAATAAAGATCAAGGAGACAAATCTGTTTATCTGTGGTGAAATGTATAGTCTGTACTCACTCCTGGTCTCCTCTGGGGCTTGGTCAATGTCCTCCTGAAAATGAAAATAATAAACTTTTATGAAAAAAGGGAAACAACCTGTCAGCAAAACTAACTGTAGCAGTAAGTGGTGCGTCCTGTGGATAACAGAACTATAATGAGACCACGAGAATAATACAAAATACCTCGTTGTAGTAACGTTAACTCAAAACAATGCGTTGCCCTGTCTTTGCTGCCTGCTAACTATCAGCTATCATTTAACATTTAAATCACCTTGTTGGGTTTCCTCTGGTGCTGTCTGACAAATCCCTGCTCCCAGCTCTTCAGCAGAAGTTTCACGTCGTTGTAGTGATCCATAATGACTGTAGGGTCAATACTCCCACTACCTGACAGAATGTATAATTTAGCTATCTTTATAATAACGCGTACATATTTTGGGGTTACGTGTTAGGTGAAAGCTAATGTTACAGCAACGCAATGGCTTGCTAACGTTATAAACGCAACGTTTTTAGTAACCGTTAGTAACTTTAGCTTCTCATTTCGCCAGTAAAAGTTCTAGAACGTTCGCAGACGAGCACTTTATATTTTTAGTCCATAGCAATCACACTGTTAGCTGCTGCCTGTAGTAAGGAGCAAGAGGGTTGTTTACGATTTTCCCGCGCCGGAAATTGACAGCTTGTGTTGCAAGGTTGCAATAATTTTTTTCCTAGGATGGCGAAGTCTTGACCCGCCCTACTCTACCTCTGATTGGTTTATCCTGACCAATCTCACGCCTCATTCCTAAACCTAGCCAACCCAACCAATGAAGGCAGTGAAAAGTAGCCAATCAGAGGCAGCGCAGGGCAGGTCATGACTTCGCCATCCTATGAGATATGATTTGGCTGCCAGGTTCGCTCCTCGATCCCTCTTTCCGTCAATTTAATTACACATAGATTTGTCTTTTCTTACCGGCTTCATTTAATGGTTGAAATTAATTAAATAGTGATGACAACATAACGATGATAGAGATAAAAACTGGTCAGCGTAACAATTGTGGAGCTGCCGAATATCTAACCTGTCCATTAACTGTGCCAAAGAGAAATCTGGCATCCAGATTCAGTGGGATGAGCTTGGGCAGCATGTCCTCCATGCCCCTTCATTTAAGTTTGAACTATGATGAAGTAGTGTGTAAACTACATAAATCGACAGTGGTGGAATGTAACTAAATACATGTACTGTACTGTAATTTTGAGGTACTTGTACTTTTATTATAAAATACAAAAAAATTAAGTTAATGATTAAACCATTACTTCCCAAACTTTTTGGCTTGTAACGCTTGTGTGTAGGTAGCTGTGGCTCCTTGTCTTGTTACAGATGTTTGAGCTGTTAGCAGTTCCACCAAATAAATAATTGTTCAGGCCCAAAGAGGTAAAACTGTCCAATAGTTTGGGGGGTTGGCCAGCATTGGACTGTTCTTTCCAAAAATCATATGTTGCACATTGTGAGTGTGCTTCTGCACAGGAACCATATGGAAACCCCTACTAACTGATATGGAGCATTTAAGACTAGAGCCCAAACAATACTGTATTTTTGAGGTATTATGGATATTTGAGAGTTAAAAAAGTAACTATATATCATGAGAACTAAACTTATAAGAACCCTCTAGTGGACAAACTACATAATGGAAACCATAAACCATATCTTTGGCATTTCTGTGCTGCTATTTCTTGTTACTTATTGGCCAAAATATATGCCAAAATTAATATGTGATTAACTAATATTAGCCCAAAGTGGCTGGGTTAATATTATTGGCCTTTAAATACAATAACATTATGGGTAATTATAAGATGGTTATTGATGCAGTTCCTTATGGTAAAATCAAAAACATTTACGGCATTAATGAAACAGGACAACAAAAAGAACAAAGAAAAGCTCTTTTATTATTAGGAGGCAGTGTGTATAAAACTGTTCACTGTGGGAGGTATATCATACTAAGGCTATGGCTCTAATAGAGAGACAGAGATGGATATTATTTCACATTTCTCTTAAGACATCAATTTATTCCAGTTGAGACACCTCATGGAAGTATGCACCCAGCATCTTGACTCCCTGAATGTAGTTGGACCTGAAAAGGCAAAAAAGAAACAGTGATGACTTTTGTGGTAAAAGTAAAAGTCAAACAGATAGACAGTAGTTAAAAATGGCCTTAATGATGTTCTTTTCCCTCATCATCGCCTCTAAATTAACAAAAAAAGTGATTATTTGCTGCTATGGACTCCTCAGCTCCCTTTCCTCTTTAATCACAGTGGCTCAGGTAGAAAAGGAAGTGAAACTCTGCACTGTGACACACACCTGTTGAGTTTTTCATTCTGGGAGTGAGCACCATCATCAGAGGATCCTACGGGAAGCAGCATGACGTTGCGTCCCGTGGCCTCCTGGAAAGTCAGGGTGACGGGGATACTGCCACCCTCACGGGTCAGGTCAGGCTCCACACCGAAGACTACAGCCCAGCAGGGAGGAGAAGAGAAACAGAAGAGACACAGTCAATAAGGAAAAAATATATATTCGCAAGAGAAGAATGTATGGTGAAAAAAAAACCAACTTTTAAACATGCAGATAGTTTCAGGGTTTTGTTTTTTTTTTTACATTTGAGATGGGGTTTTGCGACTGTTAAACAATTAGAAAGTTGGAACTATATTCTACAGTTGTAACTTCTGACAATGTCAGAAGTCTGTGGATTATTTTGATGAGTTGAGCACCACAAACAAAATTCCATTAATGTCTATGTATATGTTTTTTGTGTGTTTTGATTGAACTGATGGTTGAACTGAGCAGCTTTAATCATATAGATTTCTATCAGTCTTCTATCACTCAGTCTCTGTACCTGTCTTCATGGCCTTTCGACCAGCCATGTAGTGAGGGTGGTTGAAGTCAGACACCCAGGCTTTGGCCCCGTGGCCCATGCATACATTCAATTTGTTGGGGCTCCCCAGCTCAGCAAACTTCTTCTGCAGATAGTCAGTAACCTTTAAATTAAAAAAAGAGAAAAATGTTAGTGAAATCAAAGCACCAAGAAGATTTTTGACTATTTTGTTTGTGAGGACCAGACATTTGAGGTTATGAAACATGCTGGAGCAGACTAATGCTGAATCAGTCTCGTATTTTAAAGGATTGCTGATAATACACATTTATAATCTTGCATTTTAATGTGATTTTAATGTGCTCTCAATTTTGTGTGTATTCATGGTATGTCACTTGTTTTGTTCGTGTGTTTTTTTCAATTTGTTAGGTGTATGAAACACCTGGTAAACTGCTTTTTGACAAAGGATATTAAAGCAATGCTCTGTTAATGTATTACTATATATATTTTTATTGTAGTGGTAGGGGCCACATTACAATATCTTCAACATTTCAATAACCCCACTTGTCCTAGAAAATGGAAGACGACCCACATTGTTCACTGAGTTATTGTCTTTGAGTATCTTAGTAGCTTTTTGGCCAGTTTGTTATCATAAGCACTGCACAAATACAGGCTGCTCTGTAAAATCTGCTTTACAAGCAACATTTTAGTTGTAGATGCAATATTCTTTTTAAGAAAGCATGACTGGGTGAATCATCATTGTGTCACACTTCCACTAAGGGACTCAAGTGGTTGCCACAATCATAAAGTTTTAAATTCCACTGGTGGATGTTCCACACCACAACCTTTACAACGGTGCAGTCACATGAATACTACCAGATGACAAAGATCATTATAATGTATTTCAGGTCTACCTGCTTCTCCACAACTTTGGGGTCCATGTCAGGGACGAGGCGGATGGAGAATTTGCCGATGACCTTGCGAGGGATGACAGTCTTGGCCCCTGTTTCAGCAAAAGCCCCCTCAATACCATGAAGGGAAAGAGATGGGTACCTCCAGCGGTGCATTAGGATTTGCTCCTACAAGAAAAAGAAATAAAAACAATTTTCCTAACAATGCAGCAACCAAGAGTAGTGCAGCACAGTTCTACTTTTTGAGTCGTGTTAATAACAGACTTAAATTCCTTGCCTTGGTGTCGTGCAGTAGCTGTCCAACTCCGACATCTTTGCAGTACTCATCCAAGTCAAAATCAATTTTCTCATACAGCTTTTTCTCCTCTTCTGTCAGAGGGGCCACGTCGTCATGCATCCCAGGAACCAAGATCTTCCCCCTCTTGTCTATCAAGGAGCCTGTTGAAGAAAAGACAAACTAAATGTAAAACTCTCCTAAAATCGTCTGTTCAAATAAACAATTTTTTATTGCCAGTGTCTGCCTTCAAGACTGAACTCAAATGAGCTTTATGAGACTTAAGTTCAAACAGCAGCTTCACTTGCCCATAAGTGCAATGAGGTCGGTCATGGCTTCGTGAACAGAACCGCCAAACACCCCTGAGTGTAGGTCCTTGCAACCGCACTCCACCTTTAAATTTAGAGATCATTTAGACAAGGTTGTTTTCCCCACAGTTTAAATGATTCTGCTTAAAGTTTAAAACAGTGCTGCAATCAGACTTCACCTCGATGAAGAAGTAGCAGATCCCTCTCAGACCATAGGTGATGCAGGGTTTGGTCTTGCCCAGCCAATAGTTGTCAGAGATGCAGACATAGTCCACGTCTTTTAAGAAGGTATCTTTTCGGGCAAAGACCAGTTCGTCCAGGCCCTCAGATCCAGATTCCTCCATCCCCTCGAAGCAGAATTTAATGTTGATGGGAAGCTCCTGCAACACAAATATAAAGGGGGGAAAAAAACGTCTAAATGTTCATAAGTATTATCACCAGGTCTCACTCTTGCACATTGGTGAGACAAGCAACAGGGAAATCAATTTCATGAGAGCAAAGCTGAAGGTACGCAGGTGGAAAATAACAGTATTGTATGTCGATATTTACTATACTATGTAGGCTATTACAATCATTTTTTTGTTCTGTACCAAGCTACAGCTTCAGCTTCACTAAATGTCCATCACTGTTTCAGGAAAAACTGAAAAGGTGGTTCAAAACAAGAAGCAGACGACATGACTTGGTTTAATCATTAAGTGAGAGCTGGGATATGACAAGCCACAAGATTACCTATTTTATCCAGAGACCTTTGACCACTTACCCTGCTGACAGCTCTAAAGTAATCAACAAGCAATTACCAAATCAGCTCTGTACTTTAACACAGAGATAGTCCATTTTTAAAAATAATGCACAATCATTGTGGAAAATGACTCGTTGAAATCCACTGTCCTATATCTAAGTATTTTATATCTTTAATTTATGTTTACTCTATCATTTTACCCTGTATGTATGCTATCAGTAAACTGTGCACATCTCCTGGAATCAAAATTCACAACTTTTAAAAGGACATTTCCACTGAAAAACACTCAATATTGTCATTTATGTCTTGTATATCAGAGTGAATTTGTAAATAATAAAGTATAATAATAGAGCAGTCCAGTCTAAAGACAGATTGATATTTTATATTATGTAGGTAATGATCAATACTGTACTAGTATTGGTGAACTATCAATACTTCACCAGTGTGGCTTTACTTGTTTGTTTTGTGTGGCAGTTAAAAATCACACTGAAAATCCATAAAATATCCAACATCCAGCTAAATACTCTGATTTTATGCAAGGATGGATAGAACTATAGCAACAGCGCTAGTAGTCTTTGCCTTTCAAGACAGAGTGAGTTGCATCTCAGATGCAGGAACCAAAATGTTCTGTGGCTTATGGACTACTGTGATCACTGTCACAGCATAATAAACCACAGCTATATAGTTTGCATTCATCCAAAATAACCAGCATCTCTAGCAATCTGTTATGTAATCTCAGAAGTCTAAAAACATAAAATTAATTTGTTGAACAACGCAAGAGATTGATGTAACCTCAAGTTATCATTCTATTCACTTTCAATAAATTCCAAATCAATGTTAACATTTCCCATAAATTAACACGTTACCACTCTGCCTTTCAAACGGCATTCCAGTCCTGATGTTTCCCATCACATTTCAACCACACCCAACTTGCCAAGTGATAAATAAACAGCTTCAGGTTATTTTTGTACAGAACATAACCAACCTCACGCCAAAGTATATTTGTTCTCATTATCTTCAGACTTGTTCTGTCACGCCTCTATGATTAATATCGGCTGGCTGCACATCACACAAAGTCTTGTTACAGAGGTCTGGTCCCACTTCACTCACAGTTCGCACTTTATGTTTTGGATAATCTACGGATACAATTTGTCTCAGCAAATAGACTAAAGAAAGCTTGATTTGTGTGAGTGTGGGTGGGAACTGCTGTCGGACTCAAAGCACCCCTGTAAACAGGACACTGCAGATGTGGTTTTGTCAACTTCAGCTCTTTTTCTGACCCTGATTACAGTGTGCATCGAAGGGTATAAACAGATACTACATTCTGGATGAAACTGTGGTGGGAACTTTACCTGCTTTATCTTCTGGTGGGCCTCAATGCAGTTAAACCAGGCCAATACTGGACCTTTGTCATCAGTGGAGCCTCTGCCATAGAGCTTACCTGCAAAGAGAAAAAAGTGGTTTAGCTTCAAGCCCAAGTGTGTAGAATTTTAATGTGATTGTAGCATCTTATGTATTTGTTTGTTGAAAAATGAGACAAACCAAAAAATTCAACAGGTCAGTTCAAGGTCAGATCAGTTTAGTTTATGCTTATTATAGCTGAATATCAAATATGTCTGTCCATTTTGATGTGAAATGAGCATTACAACTAGTCAAGACTTTGTGTTGCTCAAATACACATTTCCAATAAGAAATGAATAGCTAACAGTGAATCAGTTGTGTCTGGTAAAACATAACGAAAGTAAGAATTGAGATGGACAGACAGGAATGAGACAGGAGGAAGTGAATGTGGGTTTTTCTGTCAGCTGACAGCTCACCAAAAAATGCACGAGAACATCTGGGTAAAAAATCCAGCAAAGAAAAAAGGGAAACAATAAAAAACTGTCCCAATATCTGACAGCAAGGTGCAAAATTAACTTTTTTTGTCCACCGGACAAATGGCTAGTGAATGTTCACATTTTACCAGCCACTCAATAGACTACCATTGTTTTTTTGGCTGGTGAGTGAAGCAAATCTACCAGCCACTTGCATATTTTACCAGCATTTGGCTGGTGACTGGTGCTAATTTTGTGCCCTATCTGACAGTTTACCATCCTGATGTTATCAAAGGTGAGCTTGTCTCATTGATGTGATTTATTGGATATTTATATCAGATATAATTTATATTGTCCTAATCTGTAATACTTTATCTGTCAAGTACATCAGCAGGCGAGGAAGCTGATCAGGTTAAATTGTGCTGATGCATTACACAGAGGTTACAGAGGTTATAGAAGTTCACACCCAGTTGCTGTTCAACAGTATAGTATTTGTATTACTGTGGAGTCTAACAATGCATTGGCACCAATTTAAAAGCACTGTGACGAGTACAGACAATTTGTAGATGTGTGAATTGGAACTACATTGATGAATAACAAAGAATAATTAAATGACACATATAAAATACATACAGTGTGTCCAAAAAGACTGAACAACATTGTCATTGTAGCAATATATTTCCAGAATAAATGATTAATTTGAGCCATTTTTCCCTCTGAAAAGCTGAGTGCATTACTGATCGATGTTGAAAACAGCAGTTCCAGTTAAACTTCACCTGTGAGTTTGGCAGATAAGACATAATTAAGTACTCTACCCTAAAACATAAGGTGACCGGGTCGGACTTTGGAAATATGTAGTGATATGATCACAGGTACAAAGCAGATAAAAGTTCAAAGAGCATTTAAACAAGAAGTTGATTAAATGATGATTAAAATAACTCATCTGCTCATGAAAGAAGCTGATTGATGTTGCCGTTATGTGGTAGTGAGATATGAATGACACCGACACATGTGTTAAAGAGGGTTTGATATTAAATTACCAGTTTCATTTTACAAAGGGCGAAAAGGTCATTGCTCAGTTAAACTGTATTTTCCATACTGTTCTTTTTGTTTCTGGTGGGGGAAACAGTCTCTGTAGGGAATATGAAGGCTTTTATGTCAGTAACATTTGATATTGTAAACTTTCTGAAAGTAACCCTGAAGTTTATAACATTGCATATCTTCTTACTGCACAAACAGCATTCCAGTGTCTTTCAATAACTTCCAGTGAAGCGGTTTCGTTTTGACTGGAAAACTTTCCGGATCATATTGAAACAGCTTCAGGGTTGTTCTGTACAGAACTTGACCAAACAGAAACCAAATATATTCTGCTCTCACCATCTTTCTCCACCAGAGTGAAAGGCTCTGTATCCCATCCGTCATCGATACTGGCTGGCTGGACATCAAGGTGACCATAGATGCACACAGTCTTCTTGCCTGGGTCTGACCCCAAACGCCCCAGAACGATAGGTGGCAGGGGGATCTCCTCTCCAGTGGAAAGCTGCATGGTCAACAGGTATAATGACTATCAGCTGCTAAATTTGTAGGGTACTTGACTGCTTTCAAACAACAAAAATAGTCAAAGAGGCTCCACACTGCTAAATAGGGCAAATTTGAGTTTTAAAAGCAGCAGGTTATATAGGAAAACACACTCTCACACACTCTGACCTTCTGTTTGCCGATGTCCACCAACTCCACTGTTCCCCCCAGCCTCTCAATGTCCTTAGCTGCCATCTCCATCATCTTCTTGATCTCCCCGCGCTTCTCTGGCCAAGCGGACACACTCTGGACTCCCACCCACTCTGCAAGGCGCTGGCAAAGACAAACAATTCTGATCAAACCTCTGCATTGTCTAAACAGAAGTTTAATGTTCACATGTTGTTAGAGCTTCGTTCAAACTGTAAAATGGAGCCAGAGTGAGCGTTTCTAAGCACATTTAGACTTCTGTGAAGTTTAACTACAGCTACAGTTATCATGACACTGAAGCCAATGTGATTTCATGTGGTCCAGTGGTTTTACATTTATGACATTTGGCACAAAAACTCTAACTGACTCCGAGTGAATGAGTTACAATGCTGCTGAAGACTGCTACTTGATCAGGTAAAGGCAGACCTTTGGCTGCAATCTAATCACTGCAATGATTAGTTGACCTAACAGCAAGAGGTCCAATAGGGAACATATTGAACTATTAAGTCAAAATGTTCCTCAGAATGAGCTTACCTGCACATAAAGATCCTGATGTTCGTCCACATACTTGAAAAATGCTGGGAGATGAGCCATCTTTGCCAGTGAGAGGAGCTGAGGGTTAAACAGGCAGAATGGTGTGAGACTCTACCTCGAGGCCTGTGTTATCTTATGGGAGGATAAAAACCCCGCCCTGCCGCAAACCTGCTGACAATTGCTGTATTGTAGCTCCTCTGTCATGCACACAATTTGCCGTAGTGCCAGGAAGTTAGGGTTGTGACAGCTGACTGGCCGATTACTTTGTGAATTTTGTTTGCTTTTTATGAGTAGTATGGAGAGTAAATGTCAAGACACAAAAGGCACAAATTAGGAAGTTACATCATAAAAAAGTACCATTATGGGAGAGGACTCACTTCCCTCCCTCTCAGCTGTATTTGGAGACATTTATCACATCACTGAAAAATCTTGCCACACATTTTTTATTAGAAATCTCTAAAAAATACATGAATTTTAGTGCAGTGAAGCCCTGATTTAAATTTCATTTATTCTATTCTAATTAAGTACCTCACAGTGATCCTCTTATTGAGTTGAGAACAAATCTTACTAAGATATGAGCAGCAAGTTAAACTATTATACGTGTTATTCACTGATCTACTCTCATAAAATATGAATCGTTTTGTGCCATTTTTAAGAAGAAAAAATCCAAATTCTCTTATTCCAACTTCTCATTAGTGAATATTTTCTGGTTTCTTTAGTCTTCTATGACAATAAACTGAATATATTTGGGTTGAATATGTTGGTCGGGACAAAACAAGACATTTGGGGATGTCATCTTGGGATTTGGGACACAGTGATGTCTGACACACATTTTTCATAATTTTCACCAACTAATTGATTCATCGAGAAAATAATCAACACATCGATAATGAAAATAGTTGCAGCCCTACTTCTGTTAACTGAACATTATTCATATACAGAATTATTGCAAGATTTTGTATATTAATATATATTTGTACATTGGAATTTGAACAATTACATACAATAAAATAGGACATGAAATAGCAAAATGTGCATTTTACCTAAGGCGGAGTTATGATCTGCTTTTAGAGCTAGCGTTAAACATTGTAGCTATTCATAACTAATAATCTGAACTTCAGTGAATTGAAAATTAATTAGATATTGAAGTTTCGATTTTCCTGTACATAAATACAGAGCTTTTAGCAGAGCAGGCCCGTAGCTCAACAGATTTAAAGCAGCTAGGTAACAGTCTGAGTGACAGTAAGGTTGCTGACTGACTAGCTAAACAGTTAAATATCTCCATGAGTAGCAATAGCTGGGTGAGGTAACGTTTCATTGAATGACAGGTAAACTTTCCTGTCAAATAGTGTACAAAGATAGCGGTGCCATCTTCTAAAACAGAGAGAATCAACAAACTACTCGCTCAGTTATAAACTCACTTCCTGTTAATTCCTGTGCAGCTGATTTCCACACGTGACTCTTCTCAACTGACAAACACGTTTTGTGTTTGCAGCTTTGCCGACTGACACACCTCGTAGATAAGCTTGAAGGGTTGAAATCGTTTCGTTTTATTCTACGCAACAAAACAAGCGACAGGAGCGGAGAGACTTCAGCACACTGGTGGCTGCTTGATTGTATTCATGGCGCAAAGAATTGTGGGTCAGCGGAGATGCTTCGTAATGGTCCAGAGACCCTGTAAAGGGGAGATGTACCCACTCTGATGAATCTACATGTGTCCCCAAAATGAACAGGATGCATGCTACATAATGTGAATATCCCTTACTGTGATGTACGGTTATGATTGTTTTCCTGTGTCTCTCCGGGGACCCCTAAGGCGTCCTTGACGGGGTTCCAGGGGGTCCTCAGCAAAAAGGGGAATAATTTATATAATAAGCAACACAATGAAAGAATGTATGACTATTTTGGTTACACTTTCTGTAATAAAACATCTAAAAGAAAAAATCTTATCAGATGGAGGTCCGTGGTCTAATTTGTGTCGGTTTAGGGGTCCTTGATGTGAAAAAGTGAGAACTATTGATGTAAACATTATAAGAACTAGACGTGTTCCAATAATTTTTCAGAAGATGTGTTGTTGCCTTCTATTTCTCCTTTGTTTGGACCTCATTAAAGGATGGGTTCACAGTTCTTCCAAGTCTGTCTTAAACTACAGTCATGTGCCCAGCTGAACACTGACATGTTTTTCTTGCTGTGATCATTCCTCCTGTTCATACTGGCTATTAAGGGATCATTTTGTAATGCACTTTTAATGGAAGTGATGGGTGGACAAAATCCACAGTCCTTCTGTGCAAAAAAGTATGAGGCTTCAGTTGTCCAAATTAGTCATATCAGTTCAATATCTTGAAAGTCTTTTTAGTGCCAAAGTCCCTCTTGTTATGATCCTTCCACAGCAGCTGAACAGGAAAACACAAGAGAAAACTTTCCCAAAAAGACTGCAACTGTGGAAGATATCCACTTTGACAAACTCAGATGACTGAAGGCTCATTATCTTCAGATAAACCTTTAAGTATATTTTTGGTCAGAACTAGGGCTGTGGATTTTGTTACCCATCACTTACACTAAGTATTTGGAAAGGATCAGCATGAACGATTACAGCAAGCAAAACCTGTTTCAATGTTTGTTTGGGCACCTGACTTATTTTATGAAAGACTTGAGAAGTTGTGGATCTGTCCTTTTAAATTTTTAAAGTGGGACTGTGGCACATGTAACAATGGGAAGACACATGAACAGTATTGATTTAAAACCCATATAATAATGCAGTGATTGAGCTTAAATCAGTTCAGCATGTATAGGAAGAGTGGCATTTTTAATTCATACATTTGAATGTCAGTCTTTACATCATGTAGACGTCTCAATTTCAAAATTGTCTTTATTCATTGCAGTTAAAAAAAAAAAAAAAAAAGCCTGTAATTATGCTGGTGCCACATTTACTAGACTTGGTGTATGAAAAATACAATATTAGCTACGTCTCTTAAAAGTGGCAAATTGTATCCATTCATGCATTTCAAATGGAGAAACCCCACGATAAGACAATAAAATTGGGAATTAAATGTCCTGTGCAAACATATGTTCTCCAGAGAATTAACTCCTTTTGAAAACTTGGCAACTATAAATTAAATTGACCTAACGCCCCAGGGACCTCTTCATTTGTCATTATGGCTTCCCACAGCTCCATCCTTAGGCCAAATGGATCACAGTCAACATGATATTCATTGTCCCAATATGATTGATTGCAGTGACTTCATGAACATGTACTACCTTTCATGCCAACATTTTTAAATAGATACTGCATAATGCAGAACAGAAAACACCAAGATCCATGATGTACTGTACAATAAAAATTTTAATTTATGCAAGTTCATTATTCACATTTCTTAAGTCTTCATCTGTAAATCCAAGCCAGTTTTTTGGCAAATTCTTAAGATGCCTAGAAGCAGAAGAAATTGATTAGACATTTTAACCAACATGCTAAAAAAATTTGCAAAGTTTAGACTAGAGACTCACCTTTCCATCAAAGCACCGCTGTTCACACGTCTTTTCACCTGGCCTACAAACCTCAGTAGAGCACATGAAATAGATCTGCAGAGGAAACAGCATGTGAGAACACAATATTCATACATCCTTTAGTTGCCTTTAAGAGTGCCAAGTGAGGCCAGTTTACATAGGTGAATAGACAATTCACACTTGAAATCCAGGCAAAGTGTAGTTAATCTCTCATTTTTAGGTTATTTATTACAGCTTTGCAATCAGAACAATGACATTTGAACGAGGCTGGAATACCAGCCATGCAACTGCCTTTTAGGCCACAATGACTTCCTGAATATTGCACTCACTTCTTCATCTAGGTACTTGTTTGTCTTTTGATCCATAAACTGGAAGGCCCTGACCATGAAGCGCCTGTGGTGGCGATTTTTGGGAAGGTCACTGACTACAAGGACGGACACATTTGGATCATAAGGGTTGGCGCACCTACAGAGACAGAATTAACATAAATTGATAGGTAATAGTTAAGGTGAACCTCTGGACATATGCATTGGGTACACACAGTCACACTTACCCTTCATATATAAGCACCAGAGCATTCTTTGCAGAACGAGGGTAAGCTAGACAATAGTTAACAAGAAGCACTGCATCTGGTTTTGGAGACCTCAGGTGCAGTTCAAGATAAACAGGTTTGCCAAGGAGTAGCCGCAAGGGCTGGTGGTAAGTGGGGAAGTAACTTGAATAGGTCGCATCTGTTGGGATTATACACAGGGAATTGGCATTGAAATCATGAAGTACCAAAATGTAACATTTATTTATGGAGATTCTTATTCCATGCTAAAATAATACATTGTTTGGCAAATGCATGAATACCTGACCTTTAGCAATTCGTAATTGAACACCATATAAGCCATTGGAGATCACTGATGATGGCAAACTGGAACTCGGGATCTTGACCATGTAGCCAACACTGGCCAGCGACTGCGGAGCAGCTCCTGTTTTGCTATAGCGGCACTCAACCATGAATCTAAAAAGGAGACATGGAAAGGGCAATCTTTAAGGTTGGTATACAACATGCATGTACAGATTAAAACTTGAACTCAACAGGACCAGATTATTCAGTTACTCGAATGACTGATAAAACTTTGTGCCTACAAGTTGTGCCTATAAAGTGAAATCATACTATAATCCACTCACCTAAGTGGATCACTTCTTGTGATTACACCATACTTCAGGTTCAAAGCTTGGACAGTCGTCTGCACTTCAGCCAGGTAGATCTTTGTCTCACCAACTTCCTATTAAGACAAGTCAACTTTTCTCAGGTGGTGGCTCCAGGTCTAAGATTGTTCTCATGCTGATGGCATGAACTTCACACAATAAAGCCACCAAGTCTATGTAGTTGTATGATGAAAATGCACACACTTTAATAAGGGCATTACATACAGGGATATTTCCCTTCTTTAAAAAGCAGTAGCAATCAAGACAACTGGGATCTTGCAATCTCGACATATTACTGACTAGTCACTTGCTTCAGTCCATTTTCTGACATGAACAAGGTGATTGTCAAGTTTGTCAAGTTTTGAAGCTTTCCCAACTCAGGATGTGCAACCTAACATCTCTTGAGATTAGGTAACAGTAACATTTTAGCTTAATGCACAGATTTAAGAAAAGTAAAGATGGATGACAAACTTACATAAGAACGAGCTCCACATTCTGTAACTTTAAACTTAAAGATGGCAACCTTGTCATTAACAATGACTGGTTTACAGTTTGTATCCTCAGGAATAATGAGCTTGGTGGGATTCACAGGGATGGATGCAGAGTTGTCACGAATGGCAAAAACAAAGTGTTTATCCCCAGTACACTCTAAAGTGAGAAAAGACAGTTATAAATACCAGAACAGTCAGTAACCAACAACTGGAATACAGAAGTTGCATTTTTTATTAGAAGATTTCTAAAACAGAAGTCTTACCATCCAGTGGATAGTAGCAGGCAGATGTAGAAGAATCCACACAGCATCCCATCTTTTTACAATCTGAGGAAGATATTCCTGACTGACCACAAGTCACCTGCTCCCCAGTGGGGACAGCACAGTCTGGAATAAGCAAGTGCAAAATTAAAAGTTAATGCATTCAAAAGTGAAGGAAAAAAAAAAAAAAAGAAGTCAGTCAACAAAACAGCATAGTCCTGTTGTCAGAACTTAGGATCTGGATTCTGTGTCTTTCACGTGATCAGGTGCAGTGTTAACACTACATGCACCAATTATGCTCTTGTCCCCTCTCCTCTTGTACTAAATTCTTGGCCATCACATCAGCATCACACAATTTGTTAAGTCCTTTCTGAATCCTTGTATTCAGCTCAATTACTGTATAAATTTTGCACTCACTTTGTGCTGTTGAGGGTGTTGATGTTGGAGGTGCAGTAGTTGGGTTATTGCACTTTGAAGGCTCGGTTTGGCCACTGACACGAGGAAACAGGCCAGAGTCAAACTTCTGACCATGATCACAAGATGCGGTGACAATTTGTATCTGACCAAGCTCATCGATGTACAGCAACTGCAGGCTGTAGTGGCCAGTCTAATCATTTTAAAAGTAGAGAGACTTTGCTTTAACATTCAAACAGTATTTCTTTTTTAGAAACAATAAAATAAGCCAGCTACATTCTTTAGTCTTATCATCAAGATATTAGTGAGCCAAGGCAATAACCTACATGTTGTTTCACATGGCACCCATTGAAGGGTACAGTAAAGCTGCTCTGGGAAGGATTCACAATATAACCGCAATACTCTGGAGCTTCCATAACAGACAGCAGGTCCGTCGAGTCTGGAGAGGGAAAATAAATTACTGGAGTTGGTTACTTCATAGCATGCATTCATTGGATACAAAGAAAAGTACAAGTACATACCCAAAACTTTAGCTTCACTTAAAGAACCTGCTGGCAGACTAATTTGGAAGCTAGCTTCACCACAGACAACATCAAACCCAGGTGAACTTGGACTGGTAATGCTGGTCCAGCTCCTTGGAGGGGCATCTGTAAATTCTATGCTGGCCCAGTTCCCTAGATCAGAATCTGCCTCCACCTGGAATCCATGGTCAGCAAAAGGGTCAGAGTCGTCACTGGTGGCAGCACCTTCAGTAAATGCATTTACAAGAATTGTATCTTTGCCATCGTCGTAGTCACTGCTGTCATCTGAAGGAGAGAGAGGGGTAGCTGTTACCATATGTCATGGGATAGCTAGTCAAAAACTTCGTGTTGCCCAGTTCAATAGTTTTTCACTCAGTAAACCATATTTTTTTTAAAGTCTATGAACTAGGGCTGCAATTAACAATTTTAATTTGATCAATCTGAAGATTTTTTTCCTCAAATCAATTAGTCATTTAATTTATAAAATGTCAAAAGAAAAAAGTGAAAGACATCAATCAGCATTTCCCAAAGCCCAAGATGCAACCTAAAATTTCTTGTTTTGTCCTGACCAACAGTCCTTAATCCAAAGATATACAGTTAATGATCATAATTTAAGAAGTTGGAATCAGAAATTAAGCATTTTCTTTCAAAACACGACATTATCAATCAATTATCAAAATTTTGTCAATTTTCTGTGAATTCACTGATTAAATCGACTAATCGTTGCAGCTCTACTACAAATAAGCAGTTTCTCCTATGGATTGATTTCAGCTCTCATTGAAGAGGTGTTTGAGCCTCTGCATTCAAAATTTAACATACAAACCAATGAAACATGGTCAGCTAGTTCCATGACCTTACAAACCTTCCCCATTTATAGCCACTGTGAGCGGTTTGTTATACCAGACCAAGTAAGGCCTGAATGTTTTAAAGTTGAGTAAGTGTGTCTGCTTCTGAAAATTCAGCTGTTACAGTTACACTGCCTCACTTTCATTTTCAAAAGTTATGTAGGAAAATACTTCTTTATCTTGTGAAGCGGTTTTCTTGCTACTGTAGCACAGGTTTATGTTGATGAAGAAGTGCGAGAACCCACTGACAGTGAACACAACATATAATAATTTGCGCATCGTTTGAGCTATCTGACCATAATTTGGTAGTCCTTTATCTGGCGATGTAAGTCCTTTCCCCGGCGATGTAGGCACGTGTCCCAACTGTCCCCTCTCGTAGAAATTAACAAGTCGACTTCCGTCGATCGTCTCCCACCGCTGGGCTGAAACCAGCAGCAGAGTCCCGGTCAGGACGACCAGCAGCAGCTCGACCCTGACCCAAGCCATGGATCCAAGTGAAAGCCGCCCTGCAGCTGCTGAACACCGAATAAAGACGTGACCTCGTGCTGAGGTACAAGTAGTGGTTTGGCGTTAATTGACTGCACCTGGCAGGTGGCTAATTGGCACTTGGCAGTGAATTTAAGTGAAAACCGCCGACTGGCTGTGAAAGAAAGACCTAGAAAAAAAGATAAATCCCTTTTCGTGTTTCTTATATGTTACAGTTGTTTCTAAATACATTAATTGACCAAAACTATGTAATATGTATGTAAATGACATTTACTGAACATACCCAACAAGTATCTTGCAAAATGTGCAGGTGGTAGGCCTCAATTCTGGCTACAGAAAACAAGACTGCAGACTTTTTGAAAACTTGAAATGTAGCCGACTTCCAAAGTATAACATCAGTATATATTTTTCAGACCTGAATTGAGATTAATTAGCCAACAAAAAAAATATTTTTCAGCTTTTCTTTCACTTGGTGCAGACAATTAATATTTTAACAGCTGTAAATTCACACCATCAATATTACTTTTTATACATTTAATCAACACAGGACCTCTGGTTTCAAATCTGACAAAAGTGAGTCTTCCCTGTGTTGACTTGCATGTTCTCCCTCTTGTCTGTCTGGGTTTTCCTACAGGTGCCGCATTATAGTTTGAGGCATTATATAATATTCTATGGTCCTCATGTTAAGTAGTGAGAATGGACAAAAAAATAAATAAATCCACACCAGCTAAAATCTCCAAAATTAAAGTTAAAGCCAGCTATCTTTTCTCCTTAACAAAAGCTAAACATCCATGTGAACAACATGTAGACATTTCAGTGTCATTTACAAGGTATTCCATAATAACTTCCATGGGGACCGCCATGTTTCTACAGTATCCCAGAATAGACAAACCAAACACTGGCTCTAGAGAGGGCCAATCTCCAACCTCACTGCCAGATGCCACTTAATACTACACACTGCACCTTCAAACAGCAGGAAAAAATAATGACAGAAATATCTTGTGGCAAAAGACTTTAATGCATATATTAAGTATACAAACATTCATGTACGTATACTACTGCAAATAAGTAGACTTTTCAATAGTCTTCATCATTTGAAACGCCATACATTTGATTTCTTTAAACTTTCTTCTCCAGATTAAAAAAAAAAAAAATCCAAATATCTGGATATAGTTATAGTACTCCAAGAGAAAATCACTTGTAGGCGTTGGCTTTATGTTTGGGCAAAAAGTTGAAATTCTTCGGTACAGGTCCAAGCAGCATTTCACTGGAAAAAAAGTTAAGAGGTTTTAATCAGAAAGTGCATTAACATGTATTTAGTCTTAGTGCAGCTTGACGTTAAATGGTGCTTCTTAAATAATATGCTGCTCACCTAATCCTAACCCAGTCCCCAACGTTTTGACTGGCCATCAGTGACTCCAGGTAGTTCCTGCCCATGTAGTAAGGAGGTCTCTCATTGATCTTCTGAGGAACTCGCTCCAGCAGGCCCACTGGAATATATCTGAGAAAGAGAGAGAGACAGAGTTGAAGTGAAAATAGAAAAAACTAAGTTTTATAGTGTAAGAAATACAATATTTTGGAATGCATGTTGTTGTTGCCGCCTGTAACCCACCTGCACATGAAGGAGAGCCACTCCAGCAGGAAAGTGCGGGTCTTCTCCACACCGCGGGTGTCGGAGCCCCAGTGCTCCAGACCATAGTTGCTGAAATCCCTGAGGATGTCCAGTCGCTCGCTGGACGAGATGTCCCAGTGCCTGCTCTCTTTTATTTCAGTGAAGATCCAGGGCTTAATGAGGGCACCCCTGAAGAGGCAAAAGTCAAACGTGCAAAACTGATTCAAAGTCCAAGTTCACTACATAAATTATTCCTCTGATCAAGATTAAATGTGAACATACCATCCACTTAGTTACTGAAAGCACAAGTAATGCACTGCTGATGATCCACCACAGCAAATAAACAGCGAACAACACAACAGAAACACTACATAAAAAAACAACTGAATCACAGTTAAAAAAGGAAGCTACATAAAAGACTGCAATGCAACTATAGAGTCAATTAGAAGTAAGTATCAGCCTTCAGATAATTTCCAGATTTATGAATGACATTTAAAGAAGTTTAAAGTGACCATCAGTCACAATGGGGTCAAATAAATTTAAAGTCAAACTGCAGTCATAACAGTCACAAAAACTGTGTTGAGATCAAAGGTGTCAAAACGTATCATTATAAAACATGTGCAAATGCCAACGTATGATTAAAAATGACACTGCTGTCCTTTAGGCTAGTAGCCATTGACTGCATTAATAACCTCACAATTATTTCATTGTTGTGTGGTGTTTTCATAACTTTTTCTTTACTGTTTGTAATCACTCAAGTGACACTAACCTTGCAATCATAATACCAGAAACTCCAGTCTCTCTGGCTTTCATGGCATCTTCATAGGACAGAATGTCTCCATTACCTGGGATGATAAAAACAGGTCACCTCAGTTCACCTCATAATCTGCAATAACTACTCTTCTACAACCTGTGGATTGTATAACCTAGACAGTCTTTTCACAGTACAAGGAGGAGTTTTTCTTGTATTTTATGTGCTTCTTAACATTCTACCCTCATCTGTACTATATGCAGGTGCATTTTTTTTACAAATCCACATACCAAAAAGTGGGACAGGACTAGCCAGCTTTGAGCAGGTGGAGATATAGTCCCAGTCAGCTAACTTAGTGTAGCGCTGCTCCCTGGATCGGCCATGCAGCTGTAAGAAAATCAGCACTATGTCACCACACTTTAAAACAGACTCGTATTTCATTGCAAATATAAAAATGGAAACACAAACAAGGAGCACATTAGATTGCATGACTGATAAAGAACAAGGTACATGGAAAAACACGTCAGGGAGGAATCGTGATATGACAGGCGTAAGCATTTAATAAGAGTCAAACAAACTGTAAAATGGGAACACACCCTCTTAGCTGTGTTCCTTCACATGACACTTAAATTTGTTAAGTTCATTTATTCAATGTTAAATTGATGACCGGTATCAATATACAATTTAGTGTACAATGATTCCTAATAACAAGAAACAACAGTATATGAAAGGATAGGAGTGTTATTAGCTACATTAAATAAGGTTTTGTATAAATATTTAAAACTTTTAAAATGTGATTTTTTTCTTGACAGTATTTAAACGCACAATATGTAATTTCAGCCGCTAGGGGTCTCTCAATCAAAACAAGCTGCTGCTAACACTTGTTCGGTTTATTTCTCTTATAACTTTAGATCCAGATGTTCGGCCGGTTTCTCCTGGGAGCCGAATTATCCGCAGAGATCTCATCCTCTCCAAAAACAAACATACACACAGATTAAAATCATTAAAAATACTAATTAAAGCTGTTTCACCAAAAAAAAAAAATCAATATTTCTCCGACGATGTTTGGTGACCACTGGACTTCCTGGAGGGGCTGTTAGCTGAGCTGCTGCTAACGTTTTTCCAGTTTATTTCTCTGATAACTTAAGATCCAGACGTCCAATGACGAAATCTTTCTTCCGACTAAAAGATATAATTGAAAGCGACCTAAATTTATCATGAAAATGTGGCTTAAAACTGAATAAAAGTCAATTTATAACAACCACAACGCCGATGTATTATCTTGTATGTGTGTAAGTTACTCTTTGGTAGACACCATTGTAGCGGACAAAAACAAAGCCGCCATATACATCTTGTGCGTGTTTACTCTTTGGTAGAGGAAGTATGACGCCATTGACAGGCGACCAAATGAAACGGTCAGTTACTGAAATTACAGATTTCTCTGGGTTTGAAAATTGTTGGACACATTTGGGATAATCTAAGTACACAACTCAACAAAATATATAACATAGGTCTAGTTGTTTTTAGACATTTTAATGTGGAATAATTACATATTATAGCTTTAATCATGATTTTAACAAATATTGTGTGTTGATATCTTTTCAGACTGCTCAGACCCATGTCTCTTTTTACAGTTGCCACAACCTTTGACATTTATTTATGCTTCCTCTATACTAAAAGACTTACTGTGATCATAGAGACGCCCCAATTCTTCATCTCTGGGATGAGTTTGTGTGCAACGTTGCTTTTCTCCTGAACACCAGTGCGGATCTTGACCGTTAAAGGGACATCAAGGACCTTTAGGAAGATGAAATGGTGTTTAGCCTATAACTTTGTGTAAAAAATTAACATGGAATAGAAATTAAAAACTAATTACGTTGCGGTACAATAGTTTTTACACTTTGTTTTGAATCATTACATGTGGTATTTCTTCCTGGCAACCAATAAGACATCCAGCCCCATAAGATATTCATTGTTTCATTGAAAATATACTAATATAAGGTTAGACATTTGTTTAAAAATGCACACTTACATAGTTCATTCCCTTGATTATCTGTTCAAACTTTCGGGTGCGTGTCATCAAGCCGCAGCCTCCACCCTGATGAGGGAAAGCAAACAAACAGCACATGTCACAGTCTGTGATACTGATGTTTCATATTTCCTGTCTGCTGCCAGTGTCTATGCTCTGCGTGCCGGTGAAGCTCTCTGTCATCCTCGTGACATGTGAGTTCACCTTATCTGCCCTGGCTTATTTACCTTCACATTTATCCAATTTATCCAATTGATTAAGCCTCAGGTACTGTGGAAAAAACATGTCTGTAGCATCAGAAACTTCACCCACAGGTTTGTGAGGGATATTTTAAAGATTTTATATTGGGTTAAAAGAAATACGCACTGATTTAAAGCTTTAATGTGGGACCTAATCCAACCACACTGGGATACTAGCTATTGATTGAAAACTGAGCACTATTATGAAAATGAAAATTCTTTCCAATTCTATCCATATACATAGGTCTATAGCCGTATTATTTCACCTGATACTTGCATTTTTATGCATTTTTTATTGCATTATTGACTCCTGCTCACATTGATGGATAACAAAACCAGATTATAAGTCTGTGGAGTTGTTTTCTATGTTCTTTAGAAATTAATAAAAGCTAATAAGCCTGACAGGTTTAACATTGTGGCACTTGCCTATAAAGCTGCAATTATATGGACAGAAGGGATAGAAAACATAAAAGAATCAACAACTTGAACCATAATGTAACTGTGTTTTCATCCCAATGAGACTACCTTCTTGTAGACAAGGTCAATGGGGCATCCTGAGTTGATGTCCACAAAGTCAACATCAGTGTTGTTGTTGATAAGCTCTGCACACCTCGTCATGGTGTCGGGGAAGCAGCCCTCCACCTGGAGACACAATTCAGACTTAAGAAATGTAGTCATCTTCACTCTCACACAAAATCCTCTGATCACAGAAACACAAACATTGCCAAAGTCTACAAGTCATGTTTATAACATCAGAATGAATAAAGTCATTTAACAGCTCTGAATTGTTCTGAAGAGTTTCAGCAATCCTCCACCTGGACGCCAAAAAGATCTTCACTTTCATGCCTCTTCAGGAGGGCCCACTCTGACTGCTGCCCCTGTAGCAGGTTTGTGCACATGGCCATCTCCCCACAGGTGATGTCTGCTCCGAGGCGCTTGCACACACGTCGGAAAGGCAGATTTCCACACTGAGGAAAGAAAGAAAATCACTTAGTCCAAACCTCATTTACAGGTCAGCATTTGATTTAACTCACTGTATTACTGGTTCTTTAAAGTGGAGTTTTAAATAAACACATGTCCAAAATGACAGGGAATATGATTGGTTTGGCAGGATTTAAATATATAACTACATCAGTAACACTTCTAACTCCAGTGTATGTTTCACTCCGGTGGTACTTACAGTTGTTAGAGGAGCAAGGTAGAGCTTGTCTTGAAAGTCCACCTTGAACACAGAGACATAAAAAACTCACTTATTATTCATTTAGCCTCACTACAAGTGAGTGATTATTATATCAAGTAAATATCATTTCAAACATATTGTTTATGTAAATATTATTATCAAGTGATTTTCCTTCTAGTTGGCTTTTACAGTCTACATTTAGTTTACATCTATATGGACATTAAATGAGCAAGACAAAGTCCAAGTACAAAAGATGATATAGGAGGAAGGGGCTGAGAATTATACCTGCTTCTTTTCACATGCACGCAACTTGATGACATCTGTGTCTGTCAATGGGCCAACAGTCTTCACTGAAGCTGGTTTCTCCAGGCTGGCCTGCAACAAAGCAAACCAGCAACTTTAGCACCCTTTCAGCTGAACGCACCATTTTCAACTCAGTTCTGCTCTCTACCTGCAGTGTATTTCAGAAGTAGTAGATGAACAGGTTCAATAGTTTAAATAATACATGAGACAGATTTACCGAGGAACCCCAACTGTGAGGAAAAAACTTGTCACTCTATGTATGTGTTGTTAAAAAAAAAAGGCGGTATTAAACTGCTGTTTTTGCCAACACATTGGAACTCCTCACGGTTCAGCAGGTTCTGAGTAGAGACTTTTACCTGCGTTTCTGCTTCAGTAGATGCACACTTTGCCTCTCCTGTTGGATCTGGACATACTTCAGCTGCGTGAGCTTGACCTGGGTGTGTCAAACGACTGAATTATAACAACAAATTTAAATCAATTCACATACCACATTTTATACAAGGAAGTCTGGTAGAAGGAATGTTACAATGTGCAGTAACACTGAGTAACTAAATAACTTAAATCATGATGGCAGTTTCAAACACATTGTCATTAAACACCTGCTCAACTCAAGTATGATATAGGGCGAGTATAAAATAAGGTGAGCTGAGTTAACAAGGTTCCAACAAGAGCCACAGACAAACCTGATACATTAACTTGCTATTGGGTTCAGACCCACTTCCTATTCACTGCTGATTGTTGCACTTCTGTCAGTGTCAGAATCATTTCAAACCACTTAACAGACTCATGGCAAGACTCAGCAAAGAATATGACTGACAGCGTCATGCTTAAAAAAGAGCACCGGAAGAATATTAACAGTATTTTTATTTTACTCAAGTCTATTCAAAGTCTCTTACCATTTCCTTGCTGCTCTCTTTTGTCTTTGTTGTTTGAAAGTGTTTTGAGGTACTCTGCTGACTTCTTGAAATCCACCGCACGTTTCCTCAGACAATTCTGGAGGTCTTTACTTAGGCTGTTCTTCACCACAGTCCTGCCCTCGTAGGCCTTAACTAGATCTGCTTTCTCCATGGTTTTGAAGTCGGGTGTAGTGTGTGCCTTGGCGAAACGGCAGGAGAGACCATACGCACACTTCCCGAAAGTGTCGTAGAGGTAGCAGCTTTCCCCAATGTCGGCGGGCTTGTCGGCCATGTACGCGGCTACGTCATGGTGAAAGTAGCATTTGTCTCCAAAGGGGCATACCTTGTTGTCCTGAATAGAAGGGAGGATACATGATAACAAACAATCCAACGATCGACAAGCATGCAGCATTTGTGAATGCCTGGTTAAAGCTTCATACCTTAATAACTGAGAGACACAGTCGTTTTTCATCATAGGTGGTGGGCTTTACGTGTGGCCTTGACTTATTCTGCCCCCGAAGTCGTTTACCGTCTTGTTTTCCTGTCTTATTCCTCTCCTCAGGGTCCAGCTTGAGCTTTTTAGTTTCAGGTTCCTCCACAGATGTCTCCTTTGACTCCTCAACTGTCTCATTTTCACTGACCTTTTCTCCTTTTGGGCCCTGCCACTTTGAGTCTATAAACTCATGAAATTTTTCTTTGTTTGTTAGGAATCTGCAAATACAATAAGAGGAGATGTTAGTTCACTGTCAGTCTGGTAGCTTAACTACCTGTGTGTACAGACCATTGTGTGAAATGGAAAAACATGTAAATTTAGCCTGACAAAGTCCTGAGGTTGCATACAGCTAGCATTCATGTGTTACAGAGCTGCAACGATTAGTCAAATAATTGTCAGCTATTAAATTAATCGCCAACTATGATAACTGATTAATCGTATAGAGTCATTTTTTAAGAAAACAATTTCAAAATTCTATGTGTCACGTTGGTCATTTTACTCACTCTGTTTTGAGGGATGCTTCACCCTTCACGGCTACATCTGTCCCCTTTGCGGAGATTATTTCTGCCGCTTTTTCCATCACTGCTTCACCAATCCTCCCTGTGAAACACGACAATGCATCAGCTTATAACTTTAGATCAAACCGCTGCATATTGTTTAATAGGAGAGCCACTAATTACTCCTAATCTGTACAGCTGACACAAGGTAAAACTTTGCATCAACACATTTTACCAGCATTTATATGGTATAATTTAATTGTAATTAATTCAACATTCATATCATATAAGTTGACTATCTGATTAAGCCGAACAATTCATATTATACTAGTTTCTTACCTGTTGTTATTAAGGTCACCAGAGCTAGCAGCTACTTTAGCATGCTTTGCTCAAACAGTTATATTAACTAAATAATTCTGCTAACAAGCTAACAGCTAACGGACGGCTGTTGACGTAAATAAAACTATGAACAGCTAGCAACTGACGTTGTTTTTATGCCGTTTAAAAGTCTCGTTAAACGCTTAAAACTAGACGAATACAGTTAACTTGGATTATACTTCTGTTTCACATCATCACATGCACAGCAACAATCCACAGCGTGAGGAAGTGTTTGTGCGACTCTTTGGTGAGGTCCGTGGTGGACTGAATAGCGAACATTGGTTCCGCACAGTACATATGGACAGAATCGGATCACCTTTGTCATCTGTATATGTACAGTTGTGGAAGAAGTATTCAGATCCTTTACGTAAGTAAAAGTAACAATACAACAATGTAAAAATACTCCATTACAATTTAAAGTACTGCATGAAAAATCCTACTTAAATAAAAGTACACTGGCAGCAAAATGTAGTTAAAGTATTTAAGTAAGTATTGCAGTAAAGGTAGTGGTTTGGTCCCTCTGACTGGTATATTATTATATATGACATCATTAGATTATTAATACTGAAGCATCAGTGTGTGAGCAGCATGTTACTGTTGTGGCGGCTGGAGGTGGAGCTAGTTTGAACTTCTTTATACACAGATAGTTTAATCAAGTGGTTCCCAACCTAGGGGTTGGGCCCCGCCAAAGGGTCACCAGATAAATCTGAGGGGTCGTGAGATGATTAATGGGAGAGAAAAGAAGAAAAAACAAAGTTCTGATACACAAATTTGTTTTCTGTATTTGGACTTTTTCTCTAATCTTTGATTTTTGGTGAAATATTGGATCATTTGAACATCTATTGAAATGAAACCATGTGAGAGGTTTAGGGGGAAAATCACTATTTGGTGGAGCTGTTAACAACTCAGACATCTGAAATGTGACCCCAACTGCACACTGCTTTTTGTAAGACGTCAAAAGCCAAAAAGGTTGGAAACCACTGGTTTTGTCTTTAACAATGTGTTGTATTTTAAAAGCTTGTTATATTATCCATTGTGTCAGATCTTCATCTGAAAAGTAACTAAAGCTGTGAAATAAATGTAGTGGAGTAGAAAGTACAATATTTCCCTCTGAAATGTAGTGGAGTGGAAGTATAAAGTAGCATCAAATGGAAATACTCAAGTAAAGTACCTCAAAATTGTACTTATATACAGTACTTGAGTAAATGTACTTTTCACCACTGTATAGCATATTTCAGTATAAATATAATATAATATAAATATAAAGATCATATAAAGATAGAAATATAAAAGATGTAGACAGATGTTATTCCCTTGTTTCGATGTCACTTTTATTCAAGATTGCATCTTCACATGAATTCCATGAACAGCTTTTCAACATGAACATGTTGAGTAATTTATACATCTTTGACCAGCACAAAAATATAATTTCTTACAGTCATACATGTGCATACTAAGAGAAGTGACTTTTGAGCAGCTGCAATGTTAGAAAAATAGTTTTTGTCTAGATATCACTAGGTGTTGGAGCTCTTGTCAGGAGTCAGTTAATCGACTAGTCAGTCGACAGATAATTGAGTAATAGCTGATTTTGATGATGGATTCAACACTGAATGCCAAAAATTTACTACTTCAGCCTCTTGGTTGTGAAGATCTGCTCCTTTCATTGTCTGATGTGATAGTAAATTGAATGTTTGTTGAACTAATGGTTGGAAAAAAACAAGCAAATTGAAGATGTCACCTTGTCCTTTTTCAGTTTTCACTATTTTCTGATATTTCGTTAGTCAAGAAAATATTTGCCAGATGATTGATAATGAAATAATTGTTACTTGCAGCCCTACTAGAAATATTAAAGGACATAATTCTTAAAACAATAGTCAGGTGCTCCCAAATGAACATTGAAACAGGTTTTGCTCACTGTAATCAATCCTCCTGTCCATACTGACTGTTAGAAGACCCCCTCCAAATGCACTTTCAATGTAAGTGATGGGGGACTAAATCCACAGTCCTTGTTTTGAGCAAAAATGTATTTAAAAGTTTACCTGAAGCTTATATGAGGCTTCAGCAGTCTGAGTTAATCAAGTTAAGTGGATATGTTCCAGAGTTACAGCCTTTTTAGTAAAATAATTCCCTCTTTCTGTCCCAACAGACAGTGTTTTCCTGTTCAGATGCAGTGGAAGGATCATAACAAAAAGCAGGAATTTGGCACCAAAAAGATTTTGACAGATATTGACTTAATGTGACTCCTGTGGATGGCTAAAGCTTCAAATAAACTTTTAAATATATATTTGCACAGAACGAGGCTTGTAGATTTTGTTCCCCATCATTTACATTGAAAGTGCATTATGAAGGGATCTTCTAATGGCCAGATATCATATTTTAGTTCTTGGAAAGAAACCAAAAGACATGATTATCTTGAAGCAAATATTAATGAAAGGCACCACCCATCATTATCTTAACATAATAATACTGGCTGCTACATTCAGTCATCTGGTGAGGCAGCAAGTTTCTCCATCTTTGCCACAAACCGCTTTCGACTAGAGTCCAGGATGTTGATGCCATTCTTCTGGAAGTCATATCCAACTCTCTGCAGCTCCTCTAATCGCCCTGTAATGTTCTGTGTGCTGTAGTCCAAAACCTTAGGCTTCTGCAATATCTGTTTCATTGTAATTCCTCCTTTTAGGAGACAGTCCAGTTTAGAGCTCAGTGTATCTGGGCCAATGTACAGAACCATTGGATAGCTGATGATTAGTTTTTTGATGTCAGATTTCGGACAGCCCAGGGAGACCATCTTCTGCTGAAGGCTTTTAATATTCTTTTTCAGATACTCATTGGAAAGATCAAGAATTTCTGCCCCATGGCCTTGAAGGAGATCCAGTAGTTCAGAGTCAGTCAGCTTAAGAGTAGCTCTCAGGTTATCGATGTTTGTCTTGACTCTCTTTGTGCTTCGGATGAGAATGTAGAGGTTTCTGGATATGACAGTTTTGGCAAACTGCTCTGGATCCTTTCCACCAAGCTCCGCACAGATATCTTCCAGACACTCCACCATCTGCCTGTTGAGCTCTAAACTGTTGGAGAATGTCCGTGGCGCTGTGGTCAGCAGCCGGTGGAGATCTTTGGAGTTGAGTCCCAGCGAGGTCAGAAAATGTATGTTCTTCTCTAAGTTCCCATTATCGCTGGAGCGAAAGAAAGACTCGGGTGAGCGATCCAGGATGCTCACAATTTCTTCATCGGTCTGGAAGATGTTTCTCCACAGCTGCCAGCGTTGTTCCAGGTGGTTGATGGAGCGGGTGATGGCGCGAGGATAGCGGGATATGATGCTGGCGATCGCTTTGCGGCTGGCACCTTTGCTTTGCAGAAACTGAGCAAGGCCTTGCTCATTGGTGAAAGCTTTACGAAAAACCCCTGGCTGACGCTGGCGGGCCATGTTCACATCAACTCCCATAAGATTCAGGTTCTCCAGCAGTGATTCATTCTCTGCGTTCACCGCCGGTTTTGGCTCATTATTTTTTGTAGTAACGCTGCAAAGACTCCTGGGAAAGCAGGTTGTTAACTGTACTGCGTTTAGCCCAAAGGCTTGCTGCAATATCAGTGATCGACGGAGGCTGAGAAGAGCCCTGAGTCCAGGTACTGCTGCCATGTTTAATGAGGAGGGCTACACTGTGGCATCACTGTCAGTGTCAGTGCACCTAAAAGAGGAGAAATAAACATGGCATATTCTGCTGAATAATAACAGAGAAATCTAGTCAAAGAATGAAACAAGACTTGATCATATCATCAACTTGGCCATAAACAGTGAACAACAGCTAAATGTTTTTTTATCGGTAACTAATAGGAAATAATGTTAGCTAGATGTCTAATATGATGACATCTTTGATGCTATAATTTAACTGGCTGCAGCAGGTTTCATCATTGCACAAATTACATTTCTGTATTTGTATTAGTGGTGTATTTACTTATAAGAAGCATTGTAATGTAGGCCCTAGTAGCTGTTTTAAGTAGGGATCATTTAAATAATGCTGGGTTGTTTAATCTATAATAATGCTTTTTTTAAATTTTATTAATTGGTTTGTGTGTAAAATCTGAATCTGAAGAGTGACTAGTGACTACTATAGCTGTCAAATACATCCAGTGGAACAAAAGGTACAATATTTCCCTCTGAAATGCAGCTGAGTAGAAGTATGATGTAGCATAAAATGAAAATACTCTAGTAAAGTACTTCAAATTTGTATGTAAGTACAGGGCTTGAGAAAATGTGACTTACTACTTTCCACCACTGCAATGTTCATATAAAAACTCAAACTCAGCCTATAACCAACTCTTACAGGTCATACTCTGTATTACATACATTAATTAAAGCTGCAAGCAGCGATGAACGGGCCCTCGCGCCTCTGCACACGTCGGGCTGCGGTGCAATCGAAGGGCTTCTGTCACGGGCATGTAGATGTCGTCAGACCCAGGCTGTTTTCAGACAGTGCAAGAAGGAGACAAACATCACTTCCTCTGTCCACTATTTTGCCCACTGTTGGGGCTGCTTTACTGAAATTTTGTAGGGGGCGCTATTCAGCCAGTTTGCATCACTGATGGAATATTGTCATGTAGACGTGTTCAGGCCGGGACTCTTTACCAAACATGTAAAGTTTAGTGCAGACTGGAGCATGTACAATAAAGTTCTAGCAACTTCCTCTGTCATGGAGAAGCATCAAATCTCAACGGTGTGAGGATGAGAATTTTCTGCAGGGTGAGACATGGCTGCCTTGCTCACACCTGTGTCATCAAAATCATGCAATCACTATACTAGTCACTAGTCACTCTTCAGATTCAGATTTTACACACAAACCAATTAATAAAATAAAAAATATGCATTATTATATTAAACAACCCAGCATTATTTAAATGATCCCTACTTAAAACAGCTACTACATTCATACATTTGTATTCATCCATACTGTCACAACTGCCATAATTTGGTGTTACTTTTTCAGTCCTAAATCACGACTAACTGAAAGATAGCTTTACCGTGTACTATTTATCAATTCTTCAAGCCTTAACCTTGTTGTAGAGATTAAATAAATCCACAGCACGTACCATATGAGCTCGGTTTCATCTGTCACCTACATGCCGGTGAGTCGGAACATTTCTGACAGTCCTATCTGCGTTATTTGTATTGCCACCCCGCATTCTACGAAGACCCGCCTCCTCCTCTGCCGCTGATTGGCTCTAACCATAATATACTAACTTTAACCCAATCATCTCACTCCTCATGCCTCAACCTAACCAATCTAACCAACGCAGACAACGAGTACTAGCCAATCAGAAGCAGAGTAAGGCGTGCGGCAAGCTGGAGCGGAAACATGAAACACCAGAATCTCTATTTGAGCGCCATCTATTGCATTGGAGTAAAAAAGTATTTTAGGTTCACTTTCAACCACTAGATGGAAGTAAAAGGCTTACAGTTAAACGTTACAGGTTTCCTTTGGGTTCTTACTAAGAAATATTGTTATAATTTTGATGATATAATATAATTTTTTTTTTACTATCAATTTTTAAAGAATTAACAATATATTCATATATTTACAGTATTTTTTGCTAATATTCTTGGTATGATCGGTTTAGTTTGTATTGTTCTGTTAAAAAGAAATGTTTCCACAGGTTATAGGTAGGGCTGCAACTAACGATTGTTTTCATTATCGATTAATCTGCAGATTATTTTCTTGATTAATCATTTTGTCTATAAAATGACATAAAAATGGTGAAAAATGCCCATTATAATTTTTTAGAGCCCATGGTGACATCCTCAAATGTCTTGTTTTGTCTTATCAACAGTCTGAAATCCAAAGATGTACAGTTCACTATCATGTATGACACAGAGAAGCTTCAAATCCTCATATCCAAGAAGCTGCATCCAGCAATTTTTTTTTTAGCATTTTTACATTACTTTTCTTTTAACTAAAATGATAGATCAAGTATCAAAATAGTTCCTGTTTAATTTTCTGTCAATCGACTAATCTTTTAATCAATTAATCGCTGCAGCCCTAGTTATAGGATACATGAATGAATGATAATATCATATGCAATAATACATATTGATTTGGAATTATTTTCACCCTGCTCACAATAATGGTAGTGTTTACATTATAAGGCTAGCAATTACTTTTAGGGGTACAACACAGCAATGTTGTTGGTACGGATTCAATTCAACCACTCACATAGCTCTTAGTCCATTCATATGTGTATTTTGATGGTTGGCATGGTTAATATTTTCAGTATGATATAAAAAAATACCAAGTTGTAGAGCTTTGGACTGTGGGTTACAGACATTAATACTTAATGCATGTCAGACATACAGCTGATGTCCTTGTATGTCTGTGAGATACAAGAGAGCATTTACCATGTGGCATGTCTCACAGCTTGGCACTGAAAATTCCACTGACCCACTGCCTCTACTGATGAGTCCCACCACTCATGAATATTTTAATACAGCCCAGTGATATCTTCATTATACAAATGAGCCTTCTCTCCACTGCTCTATGATATTGATGTGATTGTGGTGTTTTAATCAAAACAGCTTTCTCCATGATAGATTGAGCAGAGTCTCAATTTTATTTTGTCTTGGTCATCAACAGGACACAGTTTATTTTTCATCACCACACCCAGTCCCACTCTCCTCCCATTTATCCCAAAGCACTTTTGTCTGCATTTGCATAATGATGTGAGGAACTCTTATGGCCTCATATGCTGCTGCCTGTTTTAATCATTTTAGTGTAAGACTCAACAAGCAAGACTGTGGTTGGATTTGATCCTACACTAATGAGATAAAATTATTTTTATGCCTGTGAATCAGAGACTATTCATACATTTTATCGCTTTATAAATTTATATACCTTATAGCTGCTTCCGTGGGAAAATCTTACACTCATTTGCCAGTTTATTAGGTACGCTTTGCTACTATTCATTTAGAGTTTATTTCTGTGTCATGCCAAATAATTGGCCCATCCCACATGGTATTACAAGACACCGCTATTTATTAAAAACACAAACAAACAAAAAACAACATGCATCTCCCGATAAGACATATGCAAAACCAAAGGAAAAAAATACAATATGGGCGTTTCTATATACTTTCAAATAACATGCATATAGCAATTTATGTATGAAAAAAAATCAAATACATTGTGCACTGAAGAGCAGAAGAATGAAAAGAAACACTACAAGCCTAAAATTTCTGATAAAGGGATGGCACAATACCTTAATTTTTTTTTGTTGAAACTGTTTTAGGGGTTTTTCATTCTAATTATTAATGTTTAGAGGTGTTTTTCATATTTTGTCCACCTCATTTATTTTAATGAGGGTAGGATTTACAGTAATGTGCCCCTGTTGTTTTAGACTGGATTAGTTTAAGCCAGGTGTACCAAATATACTGGAAACTGTAGCTCCCGTGTAGCGCCCTCTGAAAATGTTATGTGTTACTGTCATTGCATAAATATGTCTGCTTTTGTGTTTATAATACTACATGGATGTTCTGTCCTGATCCATTTGCTGATGGCCTACCAGGTAAAGTTGCTGGGGTAACTGCTGACACAGTACTCCTGCAGTGAATCAATAATTCAGAAAGTGACAAAAACTTTCAAATGCTCAGTAGTTCCTACGGACGTTGTTGCACAAACGAGTGTTCACAGGTGGGATCAAATTCGTAAGAATGTCCAAAAGAAGATGGGTGGAATTCAAGATCTGTCAGACTATAAGCTGCTCAGCTCCTGTCAGCCGAAGACACAGAGCGTCATCTCCTGCTGCTGCTGCCGCTGGTATGTTTCAAATCAGTCATCTACGAAGCAGAATAGAAAGTTGCACATTTTGGTAACTTGTGAATGTAGTGGGTTTTCTATTACAAAATACTTTGTATGGAGCATATTGAGCCACAAGGTAAATGGACTGCGGCCTAAAATAGTACTTTATAGATATTTGGAGGATGCCACCAAGGTCATAGTTCAAATTCAGAACAAACATTGTGTTGTCTCTGGGAATTTAGGCGGTTTTATAACAACCTGAGGTCAAGGAGGAGTTTACATTCTACGAATACACAGTTTTTAGGAAAATTACATTAACATTAGTATCTCTCCACCAAGATAATATTCCTGGAAATGTGGGAATTTAAGGGGAGTATAGAGTAGTTGCACTGTTAAAAAAAAAATGTGGAAAATGTGAAAAAACTAAAATAATCATGGAATTTTCCAAACTTTCTTTGATTGCGTTTAGCAAATTTGGACTTATGATAAAGTAATATAACATTAATTTGTATAACACAAAATAAACAAATAACATACAGGAATAAAATAAACAAGGCAGAATCTAGTAAAAAAAATTACCTCAGCATTTCTGAAACCTGACTATGTGCTTGGTTATCACTAGCCATGGTTCCAGGTTACCTCTGAAACATTGCCCACATCTCCAATTGGTTTAGCAATTCATGTAGGAGAATTAATGAATGAATGAAGAGAAACAACACGACAATACATTCTGGCTTCTATCAAGCTCAATTATCACTGCTGAATTATATGCTGAAAATGTCTGCAGATATCACATATCTTGATCTAATGAACCATTTTCATACTAAGATCGATTCGACGTGGAGTCTGTCTGTTAGTAAAATATTGGCCATACTGTTCTTTATCACCTCCATCTGTCCAAGAAACTGATGCCAGTCTCTCATGTTACCTGCTGTCCCATTCAGCAAAGGAAGCTCAAATGTTTCCACCATTGTTTGAGATGTTCACAAAATAGCCCAACCAAGTGTCATGCTGTAAAATGTGAAATGATGTCTGAAGCCTTTATTAGGAGAAAATACAGCTTTGAAAATATTTAGTGTTAAAAAGGAAGCCTTTCAACTGGGACAGCTCTGGCAACCTTTCCTCTTGTTACCATAGAAACTGAACAGACGTTTTTTAAGGAGAATTCAGGCTGCATATGATACAATAAAATCCTGGCCATTATGAAAACTATTATCATTAGACATGTTAATTAAATGTTTTATAAGTATAAGAAAACTTGCCGTATATAAACTGTGACATTAAAAGATTCTGTCACATCTGTACCTCTATTAAAACAGAAAAGACACAGAAACAAAATAACAGAGCCATGTGGTCCAATCAAAATGTTAAGGGCAACATATTTTCTTTTACTATTTTACCAGCTTTTTATCTCTTTAATGGAAAATTCTTACTTTATTGAACAGCAAGCAAAAGTCTACACACCAGTCATACACAATAACATACCAATAACAATAACAAGATTTTACATACAAAACATACAGTATGATGAGCTTTTTAAAATATACTGGATTGTTATAGATTTCACTACCCGACAGCAGTTTAAGTTAGCTCCACCTTGAGATGCTGGTTATACGTTGATACATCATTAATAATATTCCAATACTATAATATGATAAATATTATGCTGAATATTGCCATTTTTTATAATGACTACTTTTGCTTTTGATACTTGAAGTACCTATTGTTGCTAATTCTTATGTACCTGTACTTCATAATTTTTTAATGCAGGACTTCTACATGTAATGGAGTATTTGTTTGCTGTGGTATTGCTACTTTTACTTAAATATAATATCTTAATACCTCTGTCACCACTGATCAAAACTGTAGTATTGTGTGGTGTACATTAAAGGATAGATTCACAAATTTTCAAGCCTGTCTTAAAACAACAGTCAGGTGCCCATATGAACACTGAAAGAGGTTTTCCTTGCTTTAATCATTCCTCTTGTTCACACTGACCATTAGAAGATCCCCTTCAAGTCAAGTCAAGTCAATTTTATTTATATAGCGTCAAATCACAACAGAGGTTATCTCAGGGCGCTTTTCACATTGAGGAGGTCTAGACTGTACTCTAATTTACAGAGACCCAACATTACCCCGTGAGCAAGCATTTGGCGACAGCAGCAAGGAAAAACTCCCCTTTAATGGGAAGAAACCTCGAGCAGAACCGGGCTCTAGGTGGGCGGCCATCTGCTTTGACCAGTTGGGTTGAGAGAGAAAGAAGGAGGGGGAGCGTGAGACACAGAGAAACACAGCAACAACATAATAACAATAATAATAGTAATAATAATAATAAGAAGAATAGAAATATGACTAATAATAATAGTGGTAGCAGTGGGCAAATATGACTAATAATAATAGTAGTAGCAGAGGGCATCAAGCTGGACCAAGGGGACAGCAGGCAGTCCACAGCCACAGGCAGCAGGTGGTCCACAACCGAATCACAGTGTTCTAGTGGGGTAATAGAGTGCTATGAACTCTTTAAAATATAATGGTGCCTGACCATTAAGGGCTTCGTAGATGAGGAGGACTTTAAATTCTATTCTGGATTTTACAGGGAGCTGGAGAGTTTCTAGAGTCTTGTTGGGACATCCTGATAACAGGGAACTGTAATTAACCAGCCTAGAAGTAACAAATGCATGGACTAGTTTTTCTGCATCTTTTTGAGAAAGGATGTGCCTGATTTTTGCAATGTTATGTTGGTGAAATAAGGCAGTCCTTGAAATTTGTTTTATGTAGGAGTTGAAGGACATATCCTGATCAAAGATAACTCCTGGATCCTTACATTGATGCTGGAGGCCAGGGCAATGCCATCTAGAGTAGCTATATCATTGTGTTTCTAAGGTGTTTAGGGACAAATACAATAACTTCAGTTCTGTCTGAGTTTAGTAGCAGAAAATTTCAGGTCATCCAGGTCCTTATGTCCTTAAGTCATGCTTGAAGTTTCTTTATCTGATTGGTTTCATCTGGCTTCATTGATAAATATAATTGGGTATGATCTGCATAATAATAAAAATTTTATGGAGTGTTTTTCCGAATAATATAGCCTAAAGGAAGCATATATAAGGTGAATAGTATTGGTCCAAGCACAGAACCTTGTGGAAATCTGTGTCTAACTTTTGCGTGCATAGAGGATTCATTGTTAATGTGTACAAACTGAAATCGATCTGTTAAATAGGATTTAAACCAGCTTAATGCAGTTTCTTTAATGCCAATTAAATGTTCCAGTCTCTGTAATAGGATGTAATGGTCAACGGTGTCAAATGCAGTATGAAGAACTAACCAGACAAATACAGAGAAGTCCTTTGACCAATGCAGTTAGGAGATCATTTGTAACTTTCACCAGTGCTGTCTCTGTGCTATGGTGCACTCTAAATCCTGACTAAAAATCCTCAAATAAATTACTGTAATGAAGAAAGTCACACAACTGATTGGCGACTGCTTTCTCAAGGATCTTGGAGAGAAAGGGAAGGTTAGGTATAGGTCTATAGTTAGCTGGAACACCTGGATCAAGAATAGGCTTTCTAAGAAGAGGTTTAATTACAGCTACTTTAAAGGACTGTGGTACGTAGCCTGTTACTAAAGACAGATTGATCATATAGTCATAGTAAAGAGGTGTTAACTAAGGGTAAGACTTCCTTAAGCAGTGTAGTTGGGATGGGGTCTTAGAGAAAGGTTGATGGCTTTAGGATGTGGTTAAAACAGTGAGTGAAGCCAGTTGAGTCTAATAATGAGATAAATACAGTGCTAAGGCTATCATTATCAACGTCTACATGAATATTAAAATCACCTACTATAATTACCTTATCTGTTCTAAGGACTAAGTTTGTTAAGACTGAGAATTCAGATAAAATTCAAATGCACTTTCAATGTAAGTTATGGGGGATGAAACGATGGGGGATGATATCCACAGTACTTTTTTAAAGCAAAAATGTATTTAAAAGTTTATCTGACGATAATATGAGGCTTCAAAAATATTATAAATCCATTATAATTTAGTCATCCTGTTTTCCATGCTGTATTTCTGTAATTTGTCTTTCTTGTTCTATTCTGTATATTCTGTACACACAACATCTATTGCATGTCTGTCCTGGGAGAGGGATCCCTCCTCTGTTGCTCTTCCTGAGATTTCTTCCATTTTTTCCCCGTTAAAGTTTTTTTTGTTTTTTTAGGGAGTTTTTACTTATTTGATTCAAGGGTGTTTTGTGCTATATAAGATATTGGGCTATAAAAAAAAAGACTTGACATGACTTGACTTGATTTGCCATTTGAGTTAGTCAAATAAAGTGGATATTTGGTTATTTAGTACAAAGTTCCCTCCTTGTTTCTTGACGGACAGTGTCATGTTCAGCTGTAGTGGAAGGATCATGACAAAAAGAGGGATTTTGGCACTAAGAAGTAACTTTGAAAGACATATATGACTATAGACTGATTTGGATGGTGGAAGCTTTATATTAGCTTCAAATAAACTTTTAAATAAATTTTTGCACAGAAGGAGGACTGTGGATTTTGTCCCCCATCACTTACGCTGGCAGTGCATCATGAAGGGATCTTCTAATGGCCAGTATGAACAGGAGGAATGATTACAGCAAGAAAAACATGTTTCAGTGTTCATTTTGGCACCTGACCATTGTTTTAGGACAGACTTGAAAAATTGTGATCCCGTCCCGGACATACAGTGGCATTTTCTGACAGCACTTGAAGGCAACACTAGTGGAATGCCGGTGGGCGTGGCTGCGAAGGCACCTACACGACGTCATCATAGACGGGTCTCATGTTTACGTGGAAAACATGGCGGCGGACTGCCGACAAGGAGACAGCTCCTAGTAAATGCGAGTGGGAAGTCTCTGGCAGCGAGCTGGAAAATCCAGACGAGATATATTTAGCGAGCTGTTTAGATTCTCCTCGTTGATATCTCGTATGAAGCCGTTTCCCTCTTGTTGCAGCCACAGAGACCGCGGTGATGGAAGACGAGCAGAGGCAGAAGAAGCTGGAGGCCGGCAAAGCAAAGGTAGGAGTTTAGTGTTTGTATAACTCACTCGTACTGCTGTCAAGGCTTTAAAGTAGTGACCTAATGTTGTGAACAGCTTGTTTTCTCATTGTTGGGTCTGTCAGCTGTTATTCCCCCCACCCCAACCCCTCCCTCTCAGCTGTCAGGAAACATGCTCTGACAGCCAGGGAGGGGGGGCTAGCATGGCTGCTGCCCGCCACATACTCCTTTGTCATGCCGTTTCCTTTTACTTTTCCTGAAACTGGAATGCGTGATGCACTACAATCATAATGATCACCCACCAGTCAGGCCGTCACATCGTTATCGAAGGCTTATAAACGCCACCTGAAGGAGTGAGGCTGTCTGGCTGGTGTAACAGGATTTACAGGACGTAACCCCACTAGCTTGAGTAAACACACCGGCCCCACATGCCAAACTTGTGCTACATTTGCTTCATCACCAATTAGGTCAGGACACCCCCCCCCCATTCATCCAGTAACTGTTGTAAAACAGCGTTGATACAGACCTTCAGGATAATGCTTCATTTTCCCCTCTTTAAAACCCTGCTAGAGGTCCACGTCATTTTTATTAATTTTGTCACAGATCTGACGCTCTTTCTGTGCTTTGCTTATTCTGGTGAACTATAGCATGACCTTGCAGAGCCTCTCTGTATGTGGCTGATATTTGTATACTTGTGTACTTAGGTTTGAACTCTGTCAGTAATAATCCTGCAAGGAGATTCACTCATTCATTCATTTATTAATTTATTCATTCATTCAATAAAACCTTTATTTTAAGCCTCAAAAATCATTGAGGTTTCCCTTGTTTGTAATGATGTTGAGATACAGAGTTGAAAAGAAAACACGCAGAGTTAAAGAGACGAAACAAGGATAATACCCAGTGAAAACAATTACACACTGAGGTGAAGTGATTTGAATTGTCCAGGGTTAGCGAGAGTGATCTTGAGTATTGTGCTGAAGATAATAATCTTAACAACAATATCTGACAATATTGTCAGAAGCTGGTCAGACCCGCTCCTACTTCACTGACCTCCACTTTGGGCATATTAATAAATAATGAACAGTGTGATAATAAAACACCCAGAACACATGTGGCTCTTGGGATCAAGCATGTACACTCACTGAGCACAATACCAATACAACAGCTCTGCTATAAATTCTACTTTTATGAAGCTTATACCGTTTCAGTTTTTGTTGACATTATCAGAAAGGTGATAATTCTACTTTATGTTTATTAAGGAGCTTGTAGTGGGTGGTGGTGTACTTGAGTGCATTATATTGAAAAGTGTTCCCAATATTTTGTCCACCCCATTAACATACACGAGGGTATGCACAGAAGTGAAAAATTGTTGTCACCACTCTTGTTAATTGTTCATAACTCTTAGAATTACAGTTTTTGTCAAGCTGAGGTTCTCTATAAACCCCTGCTGAAATTATAGTAAGATTTGGTGTTGAGGGTCAGAATGAATTCAATCAAGCAGACCAAACACTTTCCAAGCTTGATCCTGACACTGCAGAGAAACATTCAACATATGTGTTATCTTTGTTGTGTTATTTGGTCAGTTCACTTTTCATTTTGGAGCTGGTGCTCCGGCTTTTAGGTTTGCACAGTGGGAGAGACCACGAGAAAGACCATCTCCTTGGTTGTGGCTTTGGCATTTTGGTTTATAAAAGGCCCCTCTGTACTGCAGGAGGATTTCACCGCTGTTTTTCTACATGGTACCATGTCACCATGCCCTCACATGTAGGGGAGAAACTTCACAAGATATTTCACTGAATAACACATTGTTAATAGTTAGCAGAGATATCCAGGACTTCATCACTCATTCTGCTAGCCTCATAAATGCAGATTGGATCCTGAAAGTTTAGATCTGCTACAAGACTCAAGTCTGGAAAATATTACAAGAACTGACGAAATCCTAAACAGATATGTGTTGGACCAAAGTGTGAACAGTGGGGAGTGTTGAGATGATGGCATGTCTCTATTTGTTGAAACTATTTTTTTTAGGTAAAAAATAAAGTCTGCATAGTATATGTATGCCTCAAAATGTATATTTATACAGAATCAATGTGATTTTCCAGTTAAAAATTTAAAAAAGCAAAGACCAGAGACAGCTCAGTGGATAATGTGTTTTTTGAATCAGGTGTAGCATGGGTTCATGTTGATGTATGAGGGACGAGAGACGTGTCAGTCATCTATTGTATTGCCTGCTTGAAATGCTGTCTGTCCCAAGCAAGCGCCTATTGAGTCAGACAAGAGAATGAGCAAAACAAAAATTTTGTGGGCTGGTGTTGCCAGGGTATTGTTCTAAGCCTCTAACTGCAGATGTATTGTTGCCTTCACTTTTCTCTGCTACAAAATGGACCATATTGACATGTGCATTAGCAGCATTATGGAGTATGCAGTACTCGGGGTCTGTTCTCCAGTTACACGACAGATGCACTCTCGAGTATCATCTTAAAAGCTGTACTTGAAAAGCACCCATCACTGCATCATTGGGCCCTGAGGCGGCGTAAAAATTTTGTGTTAGGTCAAAGAAACTCAGACTTTGATAGAAGGGGAGAAGACTGTGACTTGAACACTCTCTCCTTATTACTTTTTTCCTCCAAATCTCTTCCTCACTGTCTAAATCCAGACTGTCAAGATGCGTCAACATGGCCTCTGTAAAGTCACTTTGTAGTGCCACTCACAGGAAAGAATTGTGTAAATTGTCTGTTGTCGAGAAGCACAGTTACATTTTTATCAATTGAAACATCCACAAGAGATGTTTTATCTGAGTGGTTGCTGCCAATAAGTATGTGTCTCTGCACCTATGGTAGCAATTAATTTTTCATGTAGATCTTTCCTTGTAGTCTGAGGATCAGTCCCGCTCTGTCTGTCCACTACTCCGTCACACACAGTATATTGAACGGCATTGATTTTTAATGAAACTTCAGGGAATATCGTGTGTCATTTGCTGTTCCAGCAGTTGTACTGATTGGCTCAGGGTGAGGGCACTGCAGTGTTGGTTTAATTTGGCCCAAGAGATGCCTGCGTCATTCATGGAAGATGTCATGCTTATTTGTTTCTCTGCCTCTCTGATGTGTCTAGTGCTCAATGATTGAAACCAGCTTTTGCCATTATGATAACGAGGTTTTGTACCCATGCAAAGCTCATGTATCCTTCTGCAAAATGAGACATCATGGCAGTGAATTTCATGTGTTTTCTGTTTGTACTTTTGATCACTAATTGTGACTGAATTTGATTAAAAAATATGCCTTATTTTCATTATTTACAAACCACTGCCATATATTATATCCTGCAAGGACCTTTTATTGCAGCAACGATAAAGTTTGCTTCAATTGAAGAGACCATTTTCTTATCCTAAAGGTCGGTTTCACTGTCAGGCAGCACTGGAGGTTTTAAGAACAGCAAAAGTACAGGTTAATCTACTTATGAAGACCTGAATGTTAAATCCTGCAGGTGACTAATTATGGACATACCCTGCACAGCTCTGTGATGCACAGACTTTGACCACCACAGCTTCTACAGTTTATTAGTTGACTTATTCGACACTCTTGAGTTTTACTTTTAGGCTGCACTCTTTATCATCTGTAATTTCTTTATTGAATACTTTTAAGCTTTTGTAATGCCATGCTGTGATGCTTGAGAAAGGATTGCCAGGTGATTAAATGAATGTGAAGGTCAAACAGCTTTCCAGTTTTAATTAGCTACAGCCTGGATGACGAAACCTAACTTTCTGTGCAGTTCTACAAATGCATGTCATTGCAGCCCTAAACTAATGTATCGATGCCACCTTGGAGCCTGTTGAGGTTTCAGTGTCACTGTGAGAGTACAGGTTCCCAGAGAGGAACTAGTATCTGTTTTCTCAACATAGATAATTCATCACAGCTTTAGTGCCAGTAGCTTGACACTTGGGTTGTATTCACGCGATAATACTGTTTGCAGTGTATTTAAAACCTTGATGTGTTAACTCCTTAAGTTCAGTTTGTTTGGTCACAAAAAACAATTTTTAGGCCCATGTGGTGTGCTCCAAATAACAGATTTAAAAGTGTAGTTCATCATTTTATTCCAGCTGAACTGCAGTTTGTTATGCATTAAAATATATTCTATAATTTAAACAAACTACAGAAAACAACCTGAAATTTTTTGGTATAAGCTTAAATTTGGGAGGGCCATGTCACGCTGTTGTACATGAATGGTCAAGGTTTAAAAATTCCGACAAGTCCACTAAAAGACCCATCAGACAGGGTGATTGGATTTGTTCTTTCTCTATCAGTCGATGTGGGTCTAATGTAATAAATTGGTCCTGTGTGTTTATCCTTCTAGCTCAGTTTTTTGCCTCATTGGAGTAGCAGCTGTCTCCAGAGACATTTCCCTGTCGCTCGCTGCCTGCTGTTGTTTCTGGGGTTGGGAGGGAGACTGTGCCAGCCGTCGTTAGGTGGATACTGCTGCATGAGAGCCTCAAAATTTCTCAGTAGATTTCATGAGGACACTTGACTTTGATTGTAGCGTAGAGTTCATGGAAAGGCAAAGACATGTGAGGATGTTATGTAAATATTTGACAGGCAAATGGAATCAGAGCAGCTTATGATTGACGAGAACGCTTTCTGCTGTGCTTGCTGGCAATGCATTGCCTTAATGTTAAATAAACAGTTCCTATGATTCTTGTCATCATGTTCAACTGTTTGTTCACTGGCAATATGTACATGCTGAAAATTATTGCTGTCTTAGGATAAACCGCTGAAATGACCCGACTTTCCATTGACAACAGTCTTAGCAGTGTGAAGAGACTTCTGCATAGAAGCTTCTTTCATCCCTCGTCTTTGCATGTACATATATAATTTATGACCAGTAATCCATTTCACAGACGGAGCTCTTACTGTTTTATTAGTGGTGAATCAGGTGCGGCAGAAGTAGTTGCAGTTGCTTTGTCGTCAGGCCTGTTAGCTATTGTTACTTGCTAACTGGAATGAGTGTAAAGCAAATGATTTAGTCTCTGAAGCAGCTCGGTGTTGACTAACACAATGTTGGCGGCACTGTCACAGACACATGACATGGGAGGTTATGACCGTCTCCTCTGGGCTCCACAACTTTTCTGTTTTCAGCAATTCTTTGTTTCTCACAGGCATCCAACAAACTACAGAACTCCACTTAGTTATTTATTTATATAATAACACATTTTGTAATTCACACCTGTAAACAGTATATTAAGCAATGACCAGGGGTCACATGTACTTAACTGCTTTTCCAGTTGGTGATGAAGTGCTTTAAATAGACTCGTGCATTCAGTGTACTTTTTCCTGAGGCATAAAAGTTATGATCATCTGAGACGACCATTGAGTTTTCGTACGTCATGAGTTCACAAATGCAAAAGAGTTATTGATGTTGAAAGGTGATTCCTGAGCTTTGTATCTCTATATTTATCATACCTTCCACAATGTTGTCATGTGTTCATTTGTTTCTTTCAAAAGCATTTTAAATGAAGTTTTATCATGCACTGATTTTTGCTATAATGACAGTTGAGATGACTTCTAGTTAAAGCCAGAAGATCAAGATGCTAGTGAGCCATAATGTCATGTCATTTGTCAGGTTTTGGTGGTTTTCTTAGTTAGTGATATTCAACCAAATATCTTTTGGATTTTGGGCTGTTGGTTGAACAAACCAGGCAATTTGAAGATGTCACCTTGGACTTAAGGAAATTGTGATGGACATTTTTCACTGTTTTCAGATGTTTTTTAGACCAAACAATTAGCTGATTAATCGGGAAAATAATCAGCTGACTAATCGATATTGAAAATAATCGTTAGTTGTAGCTCTAGATCAATCCTGCTCATTGATTCCAACTTTGCCCACAATAGCTAACACACCTAGAGTTATTAAAGGTATAGCCACCTCAGTATAAACATTATGGCAAAGTATCTTAGAGTAGACAAATTAAAATCAGCTCATGGTTCATACCCTATTATCGTCCAACTGTGCTACAGTGTGTTGTTTCTGTAATGTCTTGAAACTGAAACTTAACCTGATGAAAAACAAATTTTATTTGGGTTTTCATAATTTCTAAATAAAAGATTTAGACATATAAACAACAAATCATGAACAGCAGTGCTCATCCGTAAATCAAAATACTGTTTTTTGTCACCCACCTCTCCCAGAAACACTAGGTTGTAATTGCATTTTAGTGTATTTTACTGCCTAAAAAAACAGTTTACTTGGATGTTGTTAGTGATGCTGTTAGTCAGCCACTATCAGATGCAGATTTTTAAAAAAGCCTATGTAAAAAATATGCCTGTGTAAATGTTTTCAGACAGCAGATGGTGGTACACCTACGTAGTCTCTGCTTTCCCAGATGGAGATACAGCTACACAGTCTCCAGTACTCCATATGCTCAGCCAATGCTCTGCTCTGCCCAGCCAAGTAGGGCAGCCTGCTATGATAAGCAGCTCACCAACAGCCTGGCGTTTCCTAGATGTTTCCAAAGAGTCATGGTTATTTCTGCTGGCAGGTCCACTGCATACTATCGCACACCACTGCTAGTGTGTAATTGTGTCAAAATCAAAGGATAGCCATGTTATTGTGTTATCAGCCTCCTGTTATCAGAACCTCTCTGTCATTGTAACCACCAAATTTTCCACCCTGTATGGCTGTAATGCATTCATATCTCATTCAGTGTGCCCCGGTATTTGATGGATAAAACACTTCTGGAAGTACAGATAGGTGGGTATATTTGGACGAGGGGTGGGGCATGTGTGGAGGTGCAAAGGCACATATCAGAAGCCCTTTGAGCTTTTAGCTGTGAGTTGTAGGTGGGGGACTTGGCCCTGACACCCACTCTTAGCTCTGTCGTGTCAGCCTTTAACCTTTTGTACAGGAACACCAAGCCAGACCTGTTTAAAAATGCTTACTTTTTTTTGCTGATCTTGCTGCAACAGGAGTGGGGTATACCAGATAGGTTCATAAAATCAGCACTGCCAGAGCAAAATACTTTAAAGTCAATTAACAATTGCTGAGTTTACTTTAACAACTTAATTGGGACTGCAATTAAGGATTATTTTCATTATTGATTATTTTTCTAAACACCTGGAGCGAAGCATCACTCACTCTCCGGCAGTCTGGAGAGTCTTCGATAGAGCTAGAACTAGGTGGGAAAGAGAGTTTGCGCCCCATCTGAGCTGCTATATCATAGCTTTTGGTAAGGACGTCATTTTGGTCATTGGTCATCAGTGATCCTGCACTGCGGGCATGGACAACGGGCATCCGGTCTAAGGGTTTCATCTGGAGATACTATCAGAGGGGCAATGGAAGCATCAAGGGCAGACATCTGATCTATACCATATTGGGGGGCATCCTTCATGACAGCCAAAGCCCTGCAGTCAGGTCAGTAGGTGGAGGAACGCCTCGGGGTCTGGCCAGCACCTCTGAAGTTCATCAGTGTATGGCTCAGAGGGTGGAACTCTGAGGGCAGATGGTTGTGAGGTGTGCTTGAAAAAAGCATTAGAGGGAGCCGCCTCTACAGGGGCAGCATCCAGACAAAGCTGTGAGATGGCCAATAGGATGGCTTGCTTAACTGTGGAAAGACCAGCCTCAGCATCCTCAAGAAGTCTGCTCTTGATCCGTGAGAGCCTTTTACTGAGAAGAGGGGGGACCCCCTCTCCAGTTCCTGCTGTTCCTCTTCCTTGTCAGTAAAAAAAAAAAAATTGCCTGAGGCAGCAATAGATAGTGTGTCATCATCATGCTGGCTAGCAACAAAGGCTAGAGTAGGTAGGCCATCCCTTTCATCATAGGTCTGGAGTGGTGGCTCTGAAGCAGCAGCGACAGCAGCAGCAGAGGGGTCACCAGCCTGTAAATTAAGGGCCATAATCTGGGCAAACTCACAGGTCAATATGTCTACTTTGAGGGCCGAAGGTTCATCACACTTCTGTTTCTTCTTAGTACTGGAGGCGTCACCCTGTGTGTGCCTATGGTGCTTCGAACCTGAAGTGGGGCTGAATGCAGGCATTCTTGAAGGAGTTAAGGCAGCCTCAACAATGCCAGATCTGACCAACCTCAGGGTCCTCTGTACCAATGGCATGCAGCTGCAATTAATGCAAGCATTCTCTTTCAGTGCCCTCCTCAGGTGTTCAATGCCAAGGCATGATGGGCATCTGTCATGGCCGTCCTCTGTGCTGAGAGGGACCAAGCAGGAGTTACAAACAGAGAGCATAATAGCTGCAAGGCTAGCAATGCAGTAGAAGAGTGAGAAACACTAGCACCTTTATCACTGTAAGGCTAATGTTGTAGCAGTAAAGCGAGAGACACTCAGCTACAAATCCAGACTGCTAGTGTTGCTGGCAATTCACACAGGTCACCCTGGTAGGTGTAATTGCATGTAATTATTTTTAACAGTGTTAAGTCAGTAGCCAAGGAGTGAAACAAAACACTCTCCACTACGGTTCCCCAACTATCGACACCAGCCATCGTAACAAGGTGAAAACACCTCAGTGAGACTAGTCGGTCAAGTATAAAATCCAGAAGCTAATACAGCACACGATAGCAATTCACCCACAATGAGCGGAGTGGGTAACTTAGCAAGGCACATCCGTCAGGGAAAGAAGTCACATGACCTGGAAAAGTCTAACACTTTGTGGTCAGAATTTCAGCAAAACTCCCAGCGGAGATGAGCACCGGCTATGCCGCCTCTGGAGGACAGAATCGTAGCTCCATCTGATAGTTTACGAGGCTGCTGGCATAGGTGGTAAAGCACTGATGCTAGCTAATGCTAACAACATACAAGACCTGCGTGTTTAGGTGAGAAAATGAAAAGGACACGACTGCCGGATGCCAGGCCCTGTTATCAGTTTGCTTGCCTCACCCAGGTCACATGTGTGACTTTGTTAGTGTTATGTCTCGACCTTCTGTTTATGCGCATCATACCCAGATATTTCATACCATCTCTGGCGGTCAGGAAGAATGAAATAGAAGCAGAAAATCCTCACATTGGTGGAGCTGCAGCCAGAGAATTTTGGCATTTTTGTTTTATAAATTTCTGATTGATTAATCAGTTGTAAAAATAGTAGCAGATTTATTTTCTATATATCAACTAATCAGTTAATCAATCAGTTGTTTCAGCTTTCATGGACAGTTTATTTAATGCAGTATTTAAACCTGCAATAACACCAACTTTGTCAGTTTGCCATTTGGTTCTGGGCAGGTAGAATACAGCTGGTTTTCAGAGCTTATTTGTTTTAAACAGCTGCCTCTTTCAGCAGAAAACGACATTATGAGAGTTTTAGTGAACCAACACAGTAAAGTTGCAGGCCCTAAAACCAAAACAATGAGCTGAAAGACCTTTTATAAAGTTCTGTAGAGCTGAGTAGCCCCTTTCTCATACGTTTTCACAAGTAGAAATATGATTATTGCTGCTTTAAACATGTAGCCCCTGAAATAAACACTTTTAAACCAGTAACAATGCTAAACAGTGATGTCAAACCAATGTCCTTATTCTCTGTCATATGGTACACGGGCATTTCCCAGACAGGTGAGCAGGCATTAGCGTGGTATCCTTGGGAACAGACTGTCTATGGCAATCCACGCAGCACCTGTGGTGACACCTGTAGCCCCTGCTGCTGTCTGTCCTGCTCAGCTGACTCTGTCACCTCTTTGCGGTCGCTGGTTGCTCATGCATAATGGATATCAGTAGTACTAACTGTCCAGACTGTTTAATTAGTATCATCATATCTGCGATGATGATTAAATGATTAAATGAGTGTCAGTGTGTAAATGAGATCAGTACAGTGTGTAGTGGACTTGGATACAAGTGTAATGATCCAATTGATCAATTTCAATTACTTGTGTACATTATGTCAGCTTAACATTAAAAAATGTCTACAAGCAAACATACACTTAAACATATCTGAAGAGTAAAGAGTATTTATTTGAGTTGAAATGGAGCCATTCTTTCAAAGAAAAAAATATTTTTCTTATAATTAGTACCAAATTGTAGGCCTGCAACTAATGAGTATTTTCATTATTGATTAATCGATTAGTTGTTTGGTCTATAAAATGTTAAAAAATGTTGATCACTGTTTCCTGGAAACCCAAGATGCAACCTAAAATGTCATTTTTTTGTACCAACCAACAGTCCACAACCCAAATATATTCAGTTTTCTATCATAGATTACTAAAGAAACTAGAAGATATTCACATGTAAGAAGTTGTAACAGGATAATTTTCAAGTCAAAACAATTAATCAATCATCAATAGTTGGCGATTAATTTTCTGTCATTTGACTAATTGATTAATCGACCAATTATTGTTATTATCTCTACCAAATTACATTGTTCTTTCCAGAAGACTTCCTAGGGAACTGATAGTTTTTAGGGCTACAACAAATGGAAAGATGACTGTAGAATTGGCATTTTCAAGTTTCTGTTTCTCTTCAAAGGGGAAATTAATGACAGTGAATGAGACAATCCTACCAGCATGATATTACTGTGAATATTAGGGAAGACTTTTGTAATACCAAATATGAAACCTCCATTAGCACAAGCACTCAAGCTTATTAAATAGATATGGAGCATACCCACATAAAAAGTTATTTCTATCATGAGTCCATGGGTATTAACAATGTGAAACGTTTCCCAGGAAACAAGAGACAATCCTGATTTTTTTTTTTTTTTTTTTTTTTTTCATTCTGAGTAAAGAGACTGTTTAGACTGATCATTGACATAGTTTAAAAATGTAATCCCTTTAGTCAGGATTAGCACCTGGCACAGCAAGAGGCATGCGTTGGATCATATGGACACAGGGAGGGAGGATTCATTCGGAGCAAGGAAGACGCTTTTATTGGTGCACACAATGTTTCGTTTGAGTTTCGCTAAACTGTGTAGACTCAGAGTAGGTTGATATGTATTTTTTTTTAAAATTTGTTAGATTATTAGGATTGACTCTGTGCTAGGAATACTAATGGAGTTTTAAATTTGGTGTAAAGCAAATGATTCTTGCCTTAAAGTCTGAGCAATGTGGTCGGATAAACAAAGATCTGAATGGAAGCTACAACTGGAAATGTAGACCAGAATAACACTTATAAGAGATGGCGGTTAAAGTGTAGCTAAATGCTTTTTTTTTTTTTTTTTACTTCCAAGTACCACCTTTGTAGCAGAAATGATCATTTCTGTCTCTAACTCTGCCTCTCCCCCACCCCTCTTTCTCTCCAGTTGGCTGAGTACCGCCAGAGAAAAGCTCACGCAGACTCCCAGAAGAAACAGAAAAAGAAGAAGAAAAAGAAGCCAGGGGAGGACTCGGAGGGAGATTCGCAAGGAAGGGTGGAGGTCGAGCCAGATCAGCCTGTGGGAGGAGAGGAGGTCTCTGTTGGAGGAAAGGATGGATCACAGGGAGGAAACAAAGACCCACCCACTACGGAGTTCACCTTTGCAAGGACGCTGCGGAGCGGAGAGACAGTCAAGCATGATCAGACCTACACCATAGAGGTAGACACACACACTTCCTAATGACACGTATCAGAACCATTAATGATTATTGCAAGAATCGGCACATACTGAGTCTAATCCTTTGCTTTCTATTAATAATATGTAAAATATACTTATAATATAAATATATTGTTTTGCTGAAAAAATTAGGCATGTGTGCCACTGAAACTTAACTCAGTTAATACAGAAATAATTGTAATTTTGTCATGAAATCTTAAAATATTTTAATACCCTAGAATGGGAACAAAGCAGGTATAAACTTTGCAATTCTTAAGTTTGATCATAGCAGCTGACTTCTTGTATTTTGTGTATTTCCAAGTAGATTATGGTTGTTGTTGTTTTGTTTTGGGGGGAGGGGGGATTTTTGATCAATTTTCAGACATCGCTTCAGTGAAACCTTCAGCCTACTCCAAGAAACCAGACAAATAATGACTTGCTCCCAATCAGTGAACTGATGTGAACACATCTCTTTTTTTCAAGACATCTGCAGCTGATGCATCATGTGAACAAGTCAGCAATCACAATTTAGGTGTTTGAACATTACAACATTCGTTCATTTGTTTCCATGCAAATATTTGCGAGACATGTTGTGACAGTAAGACAATGATGCACCATATGTCACTTTATTTTATAGGATGAATTATTACATCTGATGACACAACATTTCTCTCAGTGATTCATTAGTCATACAAAGAAGGCAAAACATATTATGTAAATATATGATTATTTAAATCTGTCAGCAATTATAGCCATTCAATCACATTTTTATTATGTATTTTGCACACATTCATTCCATTTTTAGAAAGCAGCATTGCAGATGAAGTGCTGCTTGCTCCCCTGATACTGCTTATTTTTGGATTTGTGTGCAGTCTCATCCGTCTGCTCCTCCTGCACCCAGAAAGCTTTTAAACATTTGGTTCTGCAGGTTGATTCTGTGGCTTTTTTTATTATTAACACAGACTTATGAGATTAATATGAATTCATAATCACAGATCCTTATTAAAAATGATCATTGCCCTCTCCTGATTCTTCCTGGAGCTGAATGAACCTGCTTTAGCTGTCATGACAACCACTGGGAGCACCGAGGAGTGCTTCCAGCAGGTAATAATGAAATAAAAAAATATTTATTACCTCAGTTCCTTCAGAATATTAAAATTAAGTGTTTTAATAAATGAAAATAGTCCAGTCAGAGATGGATAATTGTAGCTTCACTTGTATTGCATCACTGATTCTCACAATTGAATGAAAACCTCTATCATAAAAAAATACTAATTTCTGAGAAATTTTATTTATAAACGTTGTCTACAAGCAAGCATACTCTTCAGCATATATGATGAATAAAGTTTTCAATAATAAATTGATAATGAATTCATAATTTCTTGGGTTTAAATGGAGCTGTTCGTAGCCTATTTTCCCTATAAATCTCTTTCAGTTTTTTTAAAGGAACCCTCATAGAAAATTCTCAGGATATGATGGATCCTTATAATCAGACCAAGAAGCACATTACAAAAAAAATGTATATACAGAGACCCTTTCTTCTTGATGAAAGGAAATTTATCTTTGACTTTGTATCCCAAGAGTAGAGTTTGGACTTTTCAAAATGCCTCTAATACTCTTTGAGACTTACAGACTTAATGCTATGGTGGTGAACAAAACACAATAAAGTAAAATGGAAGATAAGAAGAATTTTGTTGAGTGTAAATTGCAAACTGAAGTTTTTGGATGTGCTGGGGGTTTTGTCACACTTTAAGCTGCTTTTTCCTCCTTTTACATGATACATCACTGGCAGATAATAACTTCATCTTGCACACCATTTGAAACCCAACAACACATGGATGACAAAGATCCATGTTGACGCATTTGCTGAATGGATTTCACATTCACTGACAAAACTACAATCCTTGCAAGGCTTCATTGTAATATAAAAATGGTCTTACCAGTCTAAGAAATTGGATTTTTTTAAGCTTTACAAACTGGCTGTGGATTCCTATATATTACAAGATAAATAGAAAAGTTGGAGCCTGAACATTCACTAGTCTCAACAAATGATGTTTCTGATAAATAAATATTCTACTTCTTACATTGTTCTGTGGAAAATCAGCTAATTTACAACAGTTTAAAATATATGCAAAAACCCGAGAGCTCTCACACATATTTTTTTTCTCCATCATTTGAATCCTCTCAGCCTCTTTCATCGGCACTGTGCAGCCACTCTTTCCATGAACCCACTGTACATTTGATGCAGTATGTGCCCACAAAACTACCAGTTGCCATGGAAACAGACAATTGCCTTTAAACAGGTTGAGATGCGTCGGTCTAGTGTGACCAATTCCTGTGGCCTTGCAACACTTTCTAGCAGACCTTAAGGTTGATTGAATGTATGAATGTTTTGTTGCACGGCGAGTTTTTTTACCTTGAGAGTGACCCACATCCTCTCTGTTACAAAAGGCTCTGGGACATATTGTATTTTTCTGCCGCCTGTATGGAAGCTGTTATGTACCACTTACAAATGAAACTCGTGATTTTTAAGAGATTGAGCCATACAGTGCACTATCTGTAAATAATTTGCGTAGATAAATTATTTGACCACTTAAAATTTAATGGTTTATTTCCCTCCTATCTTTTTTTTCTCATCTTTTTTTTTCCGGTGCTTTCTGTGAGCAGGGTGGGGTTGCTGTGGAAACGCAACAACATCAAAGTTTTTCATTCTTCACAGGCATCTGAAAGAACCATGGATATGCTTGTAATTACAAATGCATTAAGTGTGTTGAGTCATTGCTGCTTTCAAGCTGGACCCAGCTGCAAGTAAACTTTACTCTTATCAATGAGGCAAGAACACAGTCTTCACATGTCATACTTGTGGTACATGTACATGGCCAACGTGCTTGTTTGCACACGTTGCTCTTGATGTTCAAGATCTGTTCAATCTATTGACGCAAAACCTGCCATTTCTATCCCTTTCTGGCCCCACACAATTACAATTAATGACCTAAGAATTAACCTGAAAATAGATTTCAACAACGGCTGCTATTACTCTGTGGAAGTGCGAAAGGAGCTGTGAGGCAGAAGTAGGTTAGACCCATATTTGAATGCAGAGTGCTTTCTGAAATAGCACGTAAGATAACAAGATAACATTTCAGTGTGTGCATTATCGTTTTTTTATTGTAAGAATTCTGTAATGACAATAATGAATCTTTGTTCTGTTATGACCGCTTTTCATTGCACCCATTACTGTTAAAAACTCCTACATAATTGGTCAAGATTGAAACTCGTTTACTCTTCTCTATTGCAGCCTGAGAGTGAAGTGTCCACTACTGCGGAAGACTATTCCTCTGAGGTAAGATGACCTTTCTCAAAATGTTTTATCACTTCGTCAGATGAACTTTCTGTCCTTTCTCTGTTCTTCTTCTCCTGTTCTTTTTGGTAACTCTAAATTAGCTCTAAGAGGTGTGGCTTTGTAGATAGCAGTGTCTGTCGGTTGGCTGGTCCAGCACCTTCATGCAGACTTAAATATCTCATTAACTATGGGATGTATTGCCATGAAATTTGGCACAGATATCCGTGGACCATAGACGAGTCCTAAAGATGTTGGTGATCCCCTGACTTTTTCTGTAGCACCACCAACACTTTAACATTTGTGGTTTTGAGTGAGATGTCTTGAAAATTATTGGATGGATTGCCATGAAAATATGTACACACATTCATGCCCCCCCCGACCCACCAGGATGAACTGTGACAACTGTGGTGACCCCCTCACTTTTCATCTAATGTCATCATCAGGTCAAAATTACTATTTGTCCGGTAAATTGGTTTATGAGTAAATAGCTGCAAAACTAAAAATGACATTCCCATCAGTCTCAGCTGCACTTTGTCATCGTGCTTATTCGCACATTGGCATGCTAACACGTTAAACTAAGATGGTGAACATGGTAAACATAACACGTACCAAACATCAGTATATTAGCATTGTCATTGTGAGCACATTAATATGCTGACGTTGTCGTTAAGCACCACTGTGCCAAAGTACAGCCTGACAGAGATACTAACGTGGCTGTAGACTCTTAATTTTGTATTTGCAATGTCAAATTTACACTGATTCATCTTTGTTTCATCTCTGCTGATAGGGTTGAGTTATAGGGCCACATCTGCAACTTCATTTCTGTTCTGAAGAATCCTAATTATGAAGCCTCTGGAATGACTGACTGTTTTTTGGAATTTTAATAGATTGTGGAAGATTTTTCATGTGGCTGATTATTTGTCTTATACACGATTCCACTTTTTGTCAAAGTTTTCATCATTTATATTTAATTTATAAGCTAGGGTTTTGCATAATTTTCCTGTTGTTTACATTGGAAATCATATTAGTGACCGCAAAGGAGACAAAAGAAGAAATGAAGATAAGTAGAGCACAGAAGTCAGTCAATGGGGCAGCTTATCTCAGTGACGCTGAGTCATACTACTGACTGGTGATAAAAGTTTTCATGTGGCGGTAAAATTTGTCTTTGGTGGATAAATCACTAAATGTCACCTGCCAACTCAGCCACTAATTTTCAGGAAAATAACAAGTGAATATTTTAAGTTTATGTTTATAGTTTTATATTTATTTATTATTATAAAGTTTTTATGTTCCTGTTCTTACACAGTGTCTCTGCTGGCTACCACACACACTCTGACTGTGAGTCATCAAATAAAAGCAAAACAGTTGACTAATGGGACTACTCAGTAGCATATGATGTTTCCTGATGATTTTCTGTAGTTTATAATTTAAGAGAAGTGATGTGACACTAAATATAACATTAAAAACAATTATTGTGTGATCAAATGAAACCGCTTTAAGTCTACTCGCATCAGTAAGAGGATGATTTAGATTATATCATAGCTTTGTCCTAGCAAAACCAACATTTGAAAATACTTGTACTTGGGAATAAATCTTAACACTTTAATAATCACATACTCACGTAACAGCACAAATCTACCCAGTGATGACTTCTGAACACATGTGGGCTCTTCCATCACCGTTTCCACATCTTAATGTTTCACTGACAGCATTGTGAATTAACAGGTAAATGGGTGCCATGAGATGACAGAGAACCTTATGATGTCTTCGAAGGATTTTATCTGGGTACAGTAATCCGATCCGATCTTTTGGCTCTGCTAGCAAACCCACTGGCTGCTGGACTTCACTCTCTATTTGCTTAACATTTAAGTCTTCTGCAAGATTTCCTGTAACCCACTAACCAAGCCTGTTCTATACTGTAGTCTCATTTTAAATGTGATTATATACCATGTTAGGAATGATTTGAAAACTGTGCTGTAGGTAAAAGAAAAAAAAAATCTTATTATCTTTATAAATGATCAGTTTGAGAGCACAAATGGCTGAGGAGTTTAGGATTGAACAGGGCATTGTGACATTTTAGAGGTGTAAATGAAAGCTGCCTGGAGGAGGATGAAGGGAGGGAGTGGTGAATGATGGAAAAGAATAGAGATGACAGTGAAGTGCTCGGAGGAGAGAAGACAGGGTGTTACACAAAGAGATGTTCTCTTTGGATTCACTAAGGTGATGTACGAACAGGGGAGACAGAAAGCAGGGAGGTGCTGATCAGTACAGCTGGGATAGATGGAGAAAAAAATCAGATATGTGGTTGAAAAGTGAGATTCCCACTGCAGTAAGATGTGTGATGTTAATAATGAGTATTAGTGCCTTAACCAAGTTAAAACTAATCTATGGACTAAATATTGTTTCAAATTAGACATTTTTCAAATGAGATTTATCTTTAAGGTTTCATTCCCTCTGTGTGAGATGAAACTTGCAGTAGAACTCATATCTTTTAAAATGTATTTGTGGATTTGAGGCAAAGGCAGATAAGAGACAAAGCAAAGCCGCGGACGTTCCAGCTGACCAAGTTGATACCCTCAGCCTTGCCTCTAGGTGTCATGAAGTGAAGATGATGTCATATGGACAGTGATATGATGATTTTTGATGAAGGAACAAATAACTTATAACAGCAGTCCAGTGCTTGACATTACCCTACAGGTGCAGGTCTGTACCACGGCAGGTCACTGCCAAAGAGTGGGCAGCTGCCACGTAGGGTAAAGTAGTCGATCTGTTGCCAGCTTTAAGCCGGCGCAATTCAAATAGTCCGGTGCGGGGTTATCAACCCTCCTCAGTAGCCAGGTAGTTTAGTAGGAAGAGATCGGCATCCTCCAGAGTGTTGAAAATCATGTCAATGTCGGTACCTTTAGTTACTCAAAGCCGTGCAGGGTAGAGGAATCCGGTGCGCATCCCCACGTTGATGAATTTTCTCCTCACCTCCTCAAATGGTTGGCGCCGCTTCAGTGTTTCTGCTGGCAAATCAGGATATAAGTGAATCCATCTCCCATCGTAGGTCAGAGGGGAGTTCTCCCGTGCCAGCCGCAATATTTTCTCCTTCATGCGAAAGCTGTGGATCCTGGCTATCATGACACAAGGACGTGCCCCGGCGTCAGGTGGCTGCCCCAGTCTGTGCGCTCTATCAACCTCTATTGGTGTGGGGAAGTTAGCAGGACCCAGCAAACAGAAAATTGGCAAAAAAATCCACAGGGTTTTTACCCTCAGCTCTCTCTGGCAGGCCCACCACTTTGATATTCTGGCGTCTAGAGCGTGCCTCAAGGTCGGTGATCTTCTCCTGGAGCAGTCTGTGACTCGCATCTAACTGCAGATATTGTTGCTTTAGCTGGGTTAGCCTGGGTTAGTGTCATGGTCACTGCAGGCCGCCTCCACAGTCGAAATCCGAGAGTCGTGTTCGGTCAAGGTGGTCTGAGTAGCTTGTAAGGACGCCTCCAGGTTGTTGAACCGGTCTTCCATCCTTTTACTCATGTCGTTTATAGCCGCGAGGATGACTGATGTCTCTGCGTTTGCCTTGGCCACCAGCGGGGTCGGCTCTGGAGCATCCTCATTACCTGCGATGCCAACGCTAGCATTAGCCTCACGTGCTGGGTTTGCAGAGGGTGCTTTTTTGGCATTAGACTGCTGTTTCTGGTCTCTAATGGTAGCCATAAGTGTACTACGAAAAATGAACGTAATGCCCGACTTTTTAGCAGGTGAAAGCAGCAGAGAAATGTTATATTGCTTGAATCTCGATGTATCAGATGGGAGCTCTGAGAAAGTGTGTCTACACCATAACGCACGCTCTAGCGACCCTGACAAAGCAATATTTGAACAATGTTGAATATAGAACAATGTTTTGCTTGTGCTGAAGTTACAGTACAATGAAACTTGTAGAAACACTGTGGATTGCATTCTTAATTATCTTGCACAAAAGAAATAGCAAATGTTGGCATTTTTCCCACTGATTTCCCTTTAATTACTGTGAGAGTTGACAAAAATCCAACCTAATTCATTATCAACAACCTTCAAATGTCAAGAAAACCAGGAAAGGGGAAATGCATTTTCACAACACTTTTGCAGTTTTTAACAGAGGTAGCTAAACTAGATCTACAACCTCACTGTTTGTCTTTTTATTATTAGCTCAAGTTTTAAGTAACAATCTCAAAGATCTCTGTTTTGTTCTCTTTGGTGGCACCTATTGCGATAAGCGGTAATTGCAGGTGTGTTTTTTGACCTCACTTCCTAGAGATGCAAACAGCGTCGTCTGTGTGACATCATGCTAGAAGAGACCAGAAAAACTTGAAGAGCAAGTCTGTTGCATTAGCTGCGCCTACCCTCTCTGGGGGACCAACCACTGCTGGGTGATGGAAAATGCGTCACTAACTGTGCGCCACTTGTGATTTTTTGTGATTTTTTTTTATTTTTTTTTTAATTTTTGTCACCACTGACACCCAGTTCTTATTACTGCAAATGCAAGGGCTTTCACCAGTGGGCCACAGGCTCAATCACCATTGTGTTACCTCAGTGATAGATGAGTTAACAGGCATTTATTTAAATGAAAATCTTTGAGATTATTACTTTAATTACCTTTCAGGTAATTAAATAAATTTCTGCTTATAGAACTAACTCAGACAGACTTTTCCTAACTCCTTTGGGTTATTCGCTGCTTGGGTTATAGTGCATTTCGACCAGTATCTTTAAAGCTGGTTTCGGCTACAGCAGTCACCTAATTTGGAATATTTATCTCTTTTAAACAAGTATCCATTTTAAACAGGAACAATTAATAACATTAACATATTTACTACATTCCTTCATGTGGCTCCTGGCTTTTGTAACTAACTACTGTCGCTCTTGGGTGGTGACTAAGTTCTAAGCTAATTTGTGAAACCTCACCTTGTTTGCCTTAACGGAAGCCTGTAAATGCTTTACTAGCTCTTATTTTCTTTCTCAGGAGGAGGTGGAGCCTCTGCGACAGGTAACAAAGGGAGGCACGATGCAGGATATGGAGGATGCGCTAGCTGCAAAGTCGCAGGCAGTGGAGGAACTAAGTCGAGAGCTTGAGGAAATCAGAGCAGCTTTCGGCACAGAGGGAGTACAGCAGGTAAATGTTTTAATTACTGAATTATAGATCATACTGAGTTTTAGCATGTGTTCATTAAGGCTATATTTCTGCCAGTGCATTGAGAAAATGTTGTTAGTGTGAATTGAGCAGCTTCCTTGTGCCAAATTTATCAGATTTACAATTATAAGTGATTCTCTTCTGTAATTTTAACCTTTTTTGCCCATAGATGGCTGACATTTTTGCACATGAATGTATCTTCCAGTTTGTTTTCATTTGGTCGCTGATAAATGGGTATAATACTACCGGTGCCACAACATTGTCATACATTTAAAAGGATTTTCCCATCATGAAAATAGACTTGTTGCTCCAAATTTCTATTTACATTGACTCAACTAGTTTATGGTTGAAGTGATAAAAGTGAGAACTATTTTATTCCTCCACTATAAGGATTTACTCTTCCAAAACACCTATATTCAGCCTTGCAAGTATGTTTCCTTCACTACTTTTTGAAAGCTCTGTCTTGTCCACCTCTCTCTTCTCTGTTCTATCTCGCCATTAATACTTGAGCTGTATATGAGATCATTTTACTCAACTACATTTCACTTTTATAGCTGCAGGACTTTGAGGCTGCTCTAAAGCAGCGAGATGGCATCATCACCCAGCTCACAGCTAATCTTCAGCAGGCTCGTGAAGAGAAAGACGAGATCATGAAAGAATTCCTGGAGCTGACAGAGCAAAGTCAGAAACTGCATATTCAGTTCCAGCAGGTGGGATCTCTTTATGTTATTTACATAATTATTGTTTTCCACTACCTCATGTTATTCATTTGTGTATCATATTATTAATAGGAGCTGTTTTTTACCTTAATTTTTCTGTAACTTTACCACCTGCTGATCTGACATTTACAGCTGCAGGCAGGCGAGACGTTAAGGAACACCAGTCACAGCAGCACAGCAGCTGATCTTCTGCAAGCCAGGCAGCAGCTCATGCAGTACCAACAGCTGCAGGAGGAAATGAACACTGAGGTCAAAAAGAACCAGGAGAGGAACAGTGAGCAGCTGGAGCACATCAGCCAGCTCCAGCACAAGCTCAGTGAGATGGAGATGGTGAGAAGTTGCCTGCTGTGTTCATACTAAATTGTCACAAATATAATTTAGACATATTGTGTGTCATTCAAGTGGTCAAACAGCAAGTTTTCAATGTTACTCCTGTATTTCTAATACTTGTTTTGTCTTCGCAGTCTGGAAGAAGATCAGAGGAATCATTTATGCAAAGGATAAACGAGAAGGACCTCGTGATTGCTGAACATGAAAAGATTATTTTGAGTCAGGAGCAGTCCCTGACAGAATTGAGAAAAAAGGAGGCATCTTTTGCACAAACAATGAAAGAGAAAAATCAGTTAATTTCAGAGCAAACTGCAATAATCACAGAACATGAGCGGTCATTGACACTGCTCAGAGATGAACTTGCTCATGTGGGAAAGACTACAGATGAGAATACTATAGAACAGTTAAATGACAAAGACCTGAGGATAGTAGCGCTGGAAAGATGCGTTTCAGACCGCGACTGCTCTATAACCCAGCTTGAGGATGAGCTGGACTCCACTGAAAATCACCTACATGACCTCCAGCAGCGAATGGCTGCAAAAGAATCCGAGCTTGAAAAATGCCTGGATGAGTTGGAAAGCTGTAAAAGTGAAATGGAGAGTTGTAAATTAGAATTGGAGAAAGAGCGAACAGAGTTAGAAAGCTGCAAAGGTGAACTTGCAACTTCTAAACAAAAGGAGCGAATGTCATCTAATGAAATCATGCAGCTCATGGGCACAGTAGAAGACCTGCAGAAGCGCTATCACAAGGGCAGCCTATCTGAGAGTGACACCATCCAAAAAATGCAGCAAGAGACTGAGAGGAAGCTTGAAGTTCTCAGGGCAGAGCTGGACGAGATGTACGGCCAGCAAATAGTCCAGATGAAGCAGGAGCTTAATTTGCGTCATGCTGCGAAAGTGGAGCAAATGACTGAGCAACATCGTGCTGAGCTTGAGCTTCTAAAAGCACAAAGCTCCACTGATAGTGCTGCTGAGGTGGACACTCTCAATGCTAGAATTAGAGAGCTTCAAGAGACATTAGAGCAATTCCAAGCAATGCACAATAAAGCCACGCATGAGCTTACCCAAGTCACCCAAGAAAAGGTCAACCTGCAGGTGAAGGTTGAGGATCTTCTTCAAGATCTCCGTTCTGCTAATGAAAAAGCGGAGCTGGTCTCCCGCAGTCTTACCTCTCAGGAAAGCCAACAAGGTGAACTGCAGCGCCTTCAGGAAACCACTGACAGTCTGAAGTGCCAACTGGCTGCTGCTCAGGAAGCTGCACTAGAGGCAGAGACGAAACACGAATCCGAAATAACCAATTACAAGATCAAGTTGGAGATGCTGGAGAGGGAGAAGGATGCTGTGCTTGACCGCATGGCGGAGTCGCAGGAAGCAGAGCTGGAACGACTGAGGACTCAGCTTCTGTTTAGCCATGAGGAAGAGCTGACCCATCTTAGAGAAGAACTACAGAGAGAGAGTTTCCTAAACACAGAAAACCTTCTCAATGAAGCTGCTATCAAACATGAGAGAGCTTTGGATGAGCTGCGCATTCGTTACGAAGAAGAACTGCGCTTGTTACAAAGAGAGAAGGCAAGTTTTGCCACAGAGCGAGATGATCTTTTGCACCAAATTCTTGGCCTGAAAGAAGATCTAAAGCTAGCTTTGAACAGCTCCAAAGCGGATGAGCTCGTCCAGCAGCTTCAGGAACTTCAGGTGGAGCTTGAGGAACTGAGAAGAGGAGGAGAAGAACGAGTTAGAATGGAGAACGAAATCCAGACATTACTAAAAAAGACGGAGGTGCTTGAAAATCAGGCAAAAGAGAAAGAACAGAGTTGGGAGAAAAAATGGAAAGAGGAGGAACGGGAAAAGGAGACACTGACAGAATCTAATAACACTTTGAAAGAGGAGTTGGACTCAAAAATTCTAAAAATTGAGACACTCACAGCAGAGAACAATCAAATACAGCAACAAGTAGCTGAGCTTAGCGATGAAATTGAAAAGCAGAGGAATACTTTCTCTTTTGCTGAAAAGAATTTCGAAGTAAATTATCAGGAGCTGAAAGAGGAATACACATGTCTCATTGAGGCAAAGACACAGTTAGAGGAGAGGACGTTGAAGGAGACACTTGAATTCGAGGCGAAAATTGCCAGCCTTCAGTCACAGATTCGGGAGGTGGAGGAGAGCAGCAAGGATATCAAAATGGAGGAAATGCACACAGATAGTAAAGCTGTGATAGAAAAAGATACTACTGAGCTAATGGAGAAGCTTAATGTTACGTTGAGTGAGAAGGAAAGCCTGGCCGGGAGGCTTTCCGAAGTTACAGAGCAACTGACGTCTACAGAGAGCAAAGTGGGACAGCTGGAAGAAGACCTGATGAAAGTGAGACAAGAAAATGCCAAGGTCATCGCCCAGAATGAAAGCCTTGGGAAAGAACTGAAAAAGAAGCAAGAGATTATAAGAAAGCAGACGAGAGGGCAGGATGCCCAGAGAAAAGCTAAGCTCGAGCAAGAGGAGCAAGCTGTTGAGCCAGTTGCTTCAGTTCTTTCTTTTGAAGATCATCACCTTCAGATTCAATCTCTGCAAAGGGAAATAGAGGCTCTTCAGTCCCTCTTACAGGCAGCCGAAGCCGAGAGAGACAGCATCCGGCAGACCGTGGAGCTCCAGAAGCTTTCACCGATTCCATCTCCAGCAGCAGCTGTCCAGTCCTTGGGGGAGGTACCTGTTGAAGGACAATCCTCCCCGCAAAAGTCCACAGCCTCAGGGTCAAGCAGGCGCAAGAGACGGCAGAGGTCGAAGCAGGAGCGCAAACTGGGCACTGCTCTCTCAGACAGCAGAGAAGAAAAACAAAGGGAGGAGGAAGAGGAGGCAGCGGTGGAGGAAGAGAGAGCTACAAGTGCCGCAGAGCAGGAGATGCAGCCTCAGATGGAGAGACAGGTTATGTCATGTTCACAAGAGAGGGGCAGTAAGGAGGACTCTGCTGACGGGTACCAGGGAGACGGAGCGAGAGACCACGTCAACAAGCAGGTAAGAACTCACATGCATCTACTGCACCACTTTCTTGTAAAATAGCTCCGCTGCCTTTTCTCTGCCTTTTTTTTAAAAGTCTGATTAAATTGCATGTTTGATTCAATGATTAAAGGGCTTTTCAAAAACCGTGCGTGTCAAAAGAAAGCGCAGTTGAAATTGTATGCTTCAAGTATATCATTTTGACAACTAATGCTGTGATGTTTAATATTGTTATCAGCTTTATCAACAATACATGGACTACATTCATAGCTAGATCAGATTTTAATATTGAAGAGAATATAACGGAGGCATTTCAGCATTGAAATGTTTTCTCTCCAGTGACTAACACTCATGATTGCCGATTGTCGAGTGTCTGCAGGCTTGCTCTCTAAGGTAGCAGCACAGTCGGACTGTTGTTTTCAAAGATATAGACATGCTTTTTTACGTTTGTGCTGACCATTCAACGACATTGAGTGTGCTTATTGTGGGAAAAATAATGTAAAAGACAACATTCCTACACAGTGCAGCCTGCATATAACAGTGATGTGTGAAGACTCCATCAATATTCTGCTCATTTCTACTTTTAAAGGGGATTTATACAATATTTATAGTCTGCTTTTATTTGATGCTGCTCATCCTCAAACTGAATTCGATGTTGGTTTTGAAAAGGACTGAAAAATATATATTTTTTTAAAAACAATCACCCAGTCTTCTGATAGTTATGAATCGTTGCCGTTGTGTAGAAATGTGTACATTCTAGTTTCTTTCCATCCTGCAGGGAGTAAAGGGTTTGAGGTGAGACACCATTTTACCCCAGTCACTTCTGTGTCTGTGTCACTTCAGGCTGTGTCTCAATTACACAAGGCAAAAGAGAGTGTACAGCGTCTGTCTGCCATTTCATGTCTGTGTTTCATGTTGTTTTTCCACCTCCTGGGTTGGAACACCAAATGTGGTCCAGAATCACATTTTCAATACATGATTTATCTGTCCAACAACACACCTGCAATGTCAAAGTATTTTAAAATGGTTGCAAAATTTAGTTATGATACTAAATAACCTCACACAGTACTTGGCACTGGAAAACATGTTTTATTATATATATTATTGATCTTTGTTTAAATCTATACATTTGTGCACATGAAAACACAAGAAAGCAGGATTTTTTAAATGAGGTTCTGTGTATAGACAAACATACAGTACATAATGGAAAACTTTTAACAAAGATAATAAACAACACTCTAAAGAAAGAACTAGAATTCAAATAAAGGCAAAATAGGTGATGCTCAGTCATTTCACTGTGAATTATAGTGGATATTTTAACTAAGAAGTTGCTTTTACTATGCAATTGCTCTCTGTTCCCTCTCAGGAAGTGATCCATAATGCTGCATCTTGTCTTTCTGTCCATCAATGTCTTACTTGTCTGCATTTGTACTGGGGTAATATTTTAGACAATCATAAAAAGTATATTGTTTTCTTCTGCTTGTTTATCAGGTGAGCAGACATGGGACGAGCCACCAAACAAAGCCTGTCGTGTGTGAGGGAGCAGAAGAAGAGGGAGCGACTACTGAGCATGTAAATGTCACTTAAGCTCACATCCTGCCCTTTGGTTTAAAGTGTCAGTTGTTGCTTTGATACATCATACAGTATAAAGATCAATAAATAGATGCTCTTACAGATGAAATACAGTAAATGTGGCGTGAGTTTAGTGCTGAAACAGTCAATTTCTTAGTAAACCTGTATCATTTTCATAATAGAAGTATTTCTGCTTTTGTTGTTGGTGTGCGTGTGGCATCGGCACATCATAACACAGCCGCCATCTGTTTGTTAGTCACTTATCGTCCCTTATCTGCATGTTTTAAGCAGAAACATCTGATTGGCTACATGTTTGAAAGGACTCTCTGCAGTTCCTTTGTTGGATGTACTGCGGATGTATCATAACAAAACCTTTTAAATACAGCCTAATTAAAATGTAGAGTGCACTTAAAACCATCTGACATCAAAGGTGACGGAATTGCAATTTCATAATTGTGTAACCTTAACGAATTTATACTAATGCATAATGCAAGAGAGAAAGCGGCCTCTCCTTGCCTTTTGTTCTCTGTGACAGAAGTGATAATAGCAGACCTCTTTTCCTGAACACAGATGGCTTGTGCCAATACTGTCATAGAAATAGGATTGGTGGAATTATGTTATTTAATCATTTATCTCCCCTGATTAGCAAATGGATTTACCATGCTGCATGGTAGTTATGCATGCTGCATAATGTAATTAGTGATAATTTATAATTGACACGTATCTTATACTTTGTACACCTTTTTTTTATCAGGCTCAGCAGCATTTTCTTTTTTTAATCAGTGTCATTTACTGTTTTCATGTCGACCATTTTTGGGAATATTAAGACAAACATGACTATGTGAAATCAGATTATATAAATGGAAAGGCATATTCCTGTGTGGATTATTCCACCCGCGTTAATGGGATGATAACTTCTTCCTGTGTCAAGGGTGAGTGCAGGCTGCGGATGGAGGCGCAGCGCATCAGCATGTCTCAGATCCACGCCGCCCAGCTGGAGCTGCTGCATGAGGAGACGGACGCCCGCACACACACTCTGGAGCTGAAACTGCAGAATGTGAAAGATCACTGTGACCAGGGTGAGCTGATGTGTAGTTTGTTGCCTTTGTGTGCATCTGTGACTTGATTTATCATTCTTGACAAATCAAAACAGGACAGGTTTCTGGTTGGATGACGTATCCAGTGTTATTTATGCCCTTTGTTGGTTATAGTTGTGTTTGTGAGAAACATTTTAAACATTTCAGTAAATTGTCCAACTTTCTGCTTATGTTTCACAGATGAGCCAAAAATCTCCAGATACCAGAACATGTTACAAGCTGTGTCGGAAGAATGTAGTGAGATCATTCAGGTAAATATTAAAGACAAGTTGTAGTGGGTAGTTTAGTAGATTATTAATATGCATTGCCAAGGTACCACAGAGTGTAACTATGTTTCTGTTCTGTCTTCAGTCTTTCCGAAAGATGTTTGGTAAAGAGTTCTTGGAGTGTGTTGATGCGGAGGAACGACCGCCCACTTCAATGGAAAGACTAGAAACTGGTGAAGCCACCTCCACTGTACTGGAGGCCAGAGGTAATTTATCTAATAAAGAAATTAAATTACAGTTTAAAACAAGTATTACAAATAATTTAACACATATTTCTGTTGAAGGTAACATTGTGGGCTATATTGAATTCACTTCATACTTACAAGTGCTTAAATATCTATCTCTGTTTATTCAAACTTGGCAACACATTTACACATACTCATTTACAATCATCCACTTACTCCGTTGAGATCAGTCAAATTTAATTAAAAAAACATGTTGCATTCTCTTTGTAGAGCTCTACAGAGATCTTCAGCAGATGAAGGGGAGGATTGAGCAGGAACATCATCGACTGTCACAGCTCCAGGCTCTATTGAGAGCTGATGGGAACAAGGTAAAGATAGATACTTAGTTTGTTAGAGGAACAAAGAGGATTACAGTGCCAACAGAAACACACTAACAAATCTGTTGGTTTATTAGATGATGGAGCTGCAGATGGCATTCGATGAACTGAGGAGCAGCAGTGAGAAGGAGATCTCTGACCTGCGTGTACAAGTTGCCAACTTAAGCCTCTCAAGCAAAGGTAAAGAGTTAAACTCGGCTTCCCCTTGCTGAGATAAAATAAAAAGCAAATAGGTCGAGTACTTATGTCACATCACAGAGGCTAAACACAGAGCGGTGTAATAAGATGGTAAGATGTTTAATCTTTTATTTGGGTTTATTGAATATTCTGTCTGTTCTCTGTATTCTGTAGCTGTAGGCTTTAAGGATTTTCCAGGTGTACTGGAGGTCACAGTTAAACCTCACTGATTACTGGCATGCCAGATATAGGCCACACACCCTGAGCTTTTGCCAGTGTGTGTTTTGTGATTAAATGTCTGTAGGTCATCTACAAAGAAATATAAAATAGTGACCCTGCCCTGCTTTTCAGCCATTATTCATCTAGCATTTATCAACCAATTAATATGGTCATTTGCCACTGCAGTGACCCATTTTCTCCAGAGGAAACATTAAACTTTAATGTAATTGATTCTAATCTGTCCAATTGCATATTGGATTTCACATTTCACCTCTCCATCGGTTAGATCCAGAGGAGCGGGCCGCTGCACCATCTACCTCCCCTTCCAAGGAATTACAGATGCTGAGGGCCGAGGCGCAGGAGAAGCAGCTGCAGTTAGAGGAGAGTCACAGACAAGAGATGGAGCTTCTCAGAGCCCACTACCAGCAGCAGACTGCAGAGACAGAGGAGCGATACGCCACCGAGCTCTTCATGCTGCAGCAGCGACTGCAGGAGGTCACAGGCACTCAGACCCACTACAGGTGATGACACTGTGAAAACACATGACTATTAATTCTTCATTTTTACATATATGGAGTATATTTTCATGTTTTCAGATGTAAGCAAATGCATATGTACAGCAAACTCTCCTCACACAGACACTTTCATAAAAGGAATGTTAAACACAGGTTATTTATAAATACATTTTCTGAATTTTAAACTCAACTCAATTCACAGTTGAATTTCAAAACTTGTGAACTCAGAAAAATTTTTAGGGGCTCTTAAAATGTGCTCCACAATAGCCATCTGTTGTGCGGGGCTGAACAGGTGAGCCCAATTGTAGACTCAGAAGAGGAGACAGGAATAAGGTAAATAAGATTGAAGGGCACAGGGAAGATGGGGTGCAGGCCAAGGAAAGCTTGGGCTGACAGCTGAAAACCAGCGCTGAGGCTTGGGTGGGTGGCTGGAAGCCAGGAACTGAGGCTGGGGCAAGGGGAGTTAGGGGCTGAGGTAAGAAGGTCTGGAGTGGGATCTAAGGTAGCTGAGAAGAGCAGGGTTCCAGGGCAGGGAAGCAGGGCTGACACAACGAGGGACAGGAGACACGGACCAGAGTCAGAGCAGGCAGAACTGCAGGGGAGAGGAGAAACAGCATCAGCCTAATGATAACAGGCAACAACAAGAGCTGAGTATTTCTAGAGGGCTTGATTATGGTGATGGTGGAGGTGCAGCTGGTGTGGTCCTGCTCTGACTCCAGAACACCTGCAGGGAGAGAGAGGGAGAGAGCCGCTGGGGAAGTGACAACAGGTTAGTTAGACACAGAATGGGATGTGGAGGGATTGTCAGGGGAGGTTGCTGAGGCAAATGTGACACCATCAGTTTCTGAAGTTGTAAGTAAACAAAAATCTATTAGCTTATCTCAGGCTTGATAGCGGTTTGGAACAAGTATATTATGATATACAGTAAATCAAAGGCAGTACTGGGTGTTTAACATTTAAATAGCACCATTAATGGATTCATGCAGCCTCTCATTGGTCAGGTGGCATAACTCTCTCCCATATAAAGTACACTTTTCATCAGAGGAACTCATTTTGATAGTTGAATTTTGATGGATTGATATAATAAATGAGTCTGAAGAAAGAAAGTCTAAAGAAAAGTCTGACATGCCTTACTCCTAATAGAAGCTGTTCTGCACATTTTGTGTTGCACATGGAAGCAACCTGAACCAGTTCAGTTGACAACAAAACCTCAACTAATGAAATATTCACTATGTTGTTGAAAGCATTATTCATGCCTTTTGTTAGCCCACTAACCTATCAAAGTACATTTTCAGCCATTCCAGATGGCTTCCTGAGAGAGGTGATCACTGAAGTGCTGTGTAGGAAACAAGATCAATGTGACCTTGTAGGCATTACTCACTCAATTTGTTACATTGAAAAGAGTTTTCTGAAAAAAATTCAGGCCCACACTGAAATGTATTAGGTATTTGTTGAAGTGTTAGAGGTGCACATGATCTTCTGTATCACCCACATATAATCCACGCCTGAATGGCAGATGACACAGAATAAAATGTGAGCCTGTACAGGAGTTTTAACAGTTACTATATTGAGGAATGTTTGAGGAGACCACCTATATTTCTGACATACTGACTGTTTATGCACACATATAAAAATATATCCTATCCAAACTATATTATTCTAAGTGAGCTCTTCCTTGTGGCTCAAGAGAATCACAGTAGTAATATTCCTACATTCAGTTTACTGAAAACTGAGATGCTACTGCCCTCCACTGTTTGATTTGGTAAATATTATTACTCCTGTACTTTTCAAGACTAATGACCATATATTTTGAAGGGCAGTGTCTTTGCTTTTATTATCACTTCAGTTTGTGTTGTTCATATTAGTTTTAAATTGTATTTTAGTCCTAAATTTTTATCTGCTGTCATGTGATGTGTCTTATGTGCCTCATTAGTGGCAAATGGTTACATTTATACATTTTTTTGTGATTATGGCAAAAATCAACTAGCTCAAGTGTTTTATCAGGTTCATTTGAAAAATGTATATACTGTAAGGCCAGGGTCATACTTGTATTCTTGCAACTAGAAAGCATGTTAGCTTAGCAAGTTTTGCTACTTGATTTTTTTACTTGATTGATTTGAAAGTACATAGGATAATCTCCATCATATTGCTGTAGAATTTGTTGTTAATGGCAATCTAGTATGTAGGGCTGCAACTACTGATTATTTTTCATTGTTGATGAATAATGATTATTATTTTCTCTATTAATCAATGTCGTTTGGTCTAAAAAATGTCAGAAAATGGTTAAAAAAAATGTTGATTACGGTTTACCAAAGCCCAAGATGCAACCTAAGATGTCTTGTTTTGTCCAGACCAACAGTCTACTATCCAAAGGTATTTAGTTTACTATCATAGAGGACTAAAGAACCAGAAAATATGAAGCTGGAACTAGAGAATTGTAGCATTCATTTTTTTAAAAATGACTTAAAACAATGAATCGATTATTGAAATAGTGTGTGATTAATTTTCTGTTGATCGATTAATCAACTAATAGGTGCAGCTTTACTAGAATTTCAGACAGTAACCTGCTTCCTGATCCTTATGCGTACATTTTAACTATTTACACTGACACTGCACTTACCTGTGAAATAGCAATAAAACACTTACAGCAACCAGGTAAATAATTTTGGAAAAGAAATCTCCTATTCAGGATTTTAGGACAATTAATTTTTACATTGCATTGTTTCTTTTTTCAGCCTGGCCGGTGTTCAAGAGTCCAGCTCAGAGAAGAATGAGGAGCTCAGAGAGCAACTAAAGGTTTGGCTGCTGCATTTTGCCCTCATCTAAATCTTCCGTGTCACATGCATCACATCTTACTACGGGCTGAAATGTGCACATGCATTAAGACGCTATGGCAGTGAGGGTGGATAGGAGGGAGGCGGTTGCAGCCTTAAGGCTAAAACATGGCCTAAATCCCCAGCTTTGCCCCAGAAGCAGCAGTATGAATGGTCTTATATCTAATGATTAAAAGGGTTGGACGTTACATAACCCGCCTTTATAGCGTGTTACTCCTGAACCAAGCGGACGTTCTCTGGTCATGGTGGCTGCATGAAAGGAGGATTCTGTCTTGCGTGAATGAACTGCACTCCATTTGAGCCATCCCTCACTCACATCACTCCCAACTTTCCATCCTGTCTCAGTTTTGTCATTCACGCTCAGTCCAACCTCAAAACTACCACAGCTCGTGCTCGCTCGTGGCTCTTACATCCTCATGCAGAGATAGAGAGGAAGATAAGAGAGGAGAAGATTGACAGAAGCACAGGAGGAACAACCGGAGAGAAACCGAAAAGAACTGGGCATGATACACTTTCAGATGTTGTATGTTTGGTTTGGAAATATTGAGCTTGAGGCGAGTGGTACTGAAGAAGCTGAATGACTGTAAAATAGACAAGTCAGGGATTCATCACAAGACAAGAGTGGTAGTGTGTCAGGGGAAAATGTAGCTGTAATGTAATGCAAGACAACTCTTTATCGCTTTATCTTCCCTGGGAGGGTTGTGGAGAACAAAATGGTGTATTTATCAGTGGCTAAAGATTGGGCGGGGTTTAGCTAAAGTAAAGAGGACCTGTTTATTTCAGGAACAGTCTTGGGGAACATTTTCTTGTTGTCTGCCTCATTTTAAGACACTGTTATCTTGTACATCACTTTTAATGTGCAGCATTACTTGTAGCTTTTCTGTCTAACCATCTCCTTCTTATTTCTACACTCTTCTCTCTGAGCAGGACCTTGGTGTGGAGGAATTGTCAGAGGGAGGTGTTGAGTTGCGCTGGCCTGCCAGTTCTGCAGGCCTGACAGCACAGCTGCAGGTACTGAGGAAAGCCCTCTACCACAAGTATGTCCAAGAAGTAGCTGCTCTCAAAGAGCAGCACAGTAGCGAGCTGAGGAGACTGAGAGAAGAAAAAGAGCAGGAGAGGAAAAGAGGAAGCTCTTTTGACAGCTCCAACGTTGCTGGGCAGTTCGTGCTGGAAGAGAAACAACACTGGGAGAGAGTGGAGGAGGAAGTTGCCAAGGTAGGTGGCCATTTAATTGTGTTTTCATACAACTCTTGTGTCTAGTTTTCAGGTTACAGTAGATCATTTTATCCATATCTTAAAAAAATCTGAATGGAGAAACACAATGACAAGAGTTATTCTTTAAAGTTTGACTCCTAAATTGCCCATAACACTCTTTGTCTCTATGTCATATCAAGTCATATGACACTTTGTTTGGATTCGTATTTTCTGACAGGCCATCGTTCAGATGTCAGTGGAGTTTGCGCAGCAGACTGAGCTGGCCCGACTCAACAAGCGTGTCGGCCAAACGAACACCTCCATGCAGACCCAGTCAGACGAAGAGGAGGTGGAGGAGAGGGAGAACGAGGAACGGGCTCCCAGAGTTTCTCACACCACAGGCGCCTGGCTGAAGGAGGTGGAGAGGGAGCAACTGGAGAGGGAGCTGGAGGAGAGGAACGCAGAGATCCAAAAACTAAAGGAGGAGCTGCTGAAAACGGAATCAGGACCTGAGCAGGTCAGTGTCGCTAGCTGGGCTGTTGCGCCTGAATCACAGTTAATGTGTTGATTTACACTCCGCTTCGCCACCCTTCACAGTTTTCAGTAATTTCAGTGGAGAGAATTCATTACTGCTGCGTCATTAATTTTCAGATGAACTGTGTCGCAATGCAGGCATTGTAATGATCGGATTCACTCTAAATACTGTATCACTGATTATGCTTGAACTGAAATTGGTTAAAATATTTGTCTATGTGCAGAACTATCAATAATCTGGTTGAAGCTGTTTTTAACGTGTACTTTTCAGCAACGTTCATGCACTATAGGCAGAGTGGGAAGTTAGTAAAATCCCCTTTTAAGCTATTTTCAACAAAAAACATACAAACAGCTAATTCAAATATGTGCAACTCTCTCACCTGCACTTTTCATACCAGAAGTAGCACAGAAACATGTAAAACAAGATACACACACCTACATATACATACTATCACACTCTTTAAAAAACAGTACAGAATCCTTTTACTGTTCTATACTTTATTATACTTTATAATACAATAAACTTATGACTGGAGTCTTTTATTAATGATGTAAGGGGCTAGCATACACCAAAACAACTATAACCAATATCAGAAGAAAACATATCTTAATAATTTGACCATATTTGTTTATTTACTGCTGTCAAAGAAGAATATTTTAGCGTCTAATTATGTTGACATACTTTCATCTATCCTCTGTTCATGCACTGGTTTCCTCATGTTGAATTGGGATTTTTTTAATAGCACTCCTCATGCCTTGAAGAGCTAATCCCTGGCCGGGCCTGCTAGGCTTTCACTAACCATTTATTGCATGATTAGGCTTTAACTGTGTGATAGCAGTGGCTGTCAGGTTCAGTGTTCTTTGTTAGATGAGTTGCTCCAACACACTGTAAGTGGTGTTTCAGTGATGATCATCTAGTTAAAAAAAAAAAAAAAAAGTTCTATAACTTCAGTAATTGGGTCAGATGAGTTTTGATGATGAGAAAAATGTTTGAAGTTGTTTAATTTCTGTAAAAACAAACTTGGCCAGAAATGTTCAGAGATGATACATAGAAAACTGTGAACTTTGATGTAGATGATACACTGTAGAAACCAGACTTTTATAGCTTATCTTTTAGGCGAATTGTTTACATTCTCTAGACTCTTTAAGATCTAGATGAAGCAGCTCTACAGTTTAAATTTTGACGTTGTAGATTTGGCATCTTAAGTTTATGTAACAAGCTAAAAAAAACAAGAGACTAAACATTTTTAAAACAGAAAAAAAAACTGATGTTTGACATCAGCAGTTCAATACAAGAGCTTTTTGTTTGTTCCATATTTAAATTGGGGTGGATACAAAATAAATATGTCAGTATTATGCAATCTCGTGCAATATCACCACAAACCATGCACTCAAAAATTACTGCAAGTTAACAAGTGCTATTATTCTTCTTATTAAATAATTACCTCTGATGATTTATTAAACATTTCTGTCTCAAAAACATGTTCACAAGTGTAGTATTTTGCTGGAGTGTATTGGTTCCCAACCTAGGGGTTCCGACTCCCATTACGGGTTACCAAAGCCTCACAGGGGTTGCGAGGCTCTCTTGATTTTAAGAAGTGTAAGAAAACTTTTCTTTTGATATATGTCTCAGCATCTCATTGAATTTTGTGAAGAAAACAACTACATGTAATTGTGTACTACAATATGAACCTAAAAAAGGGATAAGGGCACAGGGTAGATGTGAGCACAAGCCATATTCACAGAGCCTTCACTCTGCTAGTGTAGCAAGCCAGCTGCATTAGAAAAGTATGCAGTTAAAACAACAACAAAGAGCTAATGGCACAATGGCTAAGCATCAGGAAGAAAAGAATACTGAATGTGTCAAAATAAGCCTATTAATTATGTATGACAGTAGGTTTATTCATGTATGTATGTATGTGTATATATATATATTAATGTAACTCAGTCTGGACGAGTACTCATACCACTAAACTTGTCCGAATCATCAACTGTGCACATCAAACTCATTCATCTCAACCATTGTTTGTCCAGTCAAGCATCAAGTCAACCAACCACAGATCACTTTATTTGTATACAGGTCTTTAAACAGGAGCCTTTCCTCATATTTTCGTGAACAGTATTCCTACAATCATCAATTCCACAATTATTCCACTCGAAATAACTAGAATCTCAGTCCTCCTATCTGTTGAACATCTCAATTACAGTTTGGTTTAATTTACGGAGGTTCAGTGATATGGAACATCATCTCGTATTTGAAACTTAGCACCCGCATAATTTAAGAAAGCTGTGAAAGGCTTGTATTTATCTCTGCAATGTTATCTTTATGGCCTATCTTTGTAAACTACCCACTAATTAGTCATTTTCATTTTATTTAATTACTTTGTGTACTTGTATATATGAATGTCTGCTAGTGTGTGCTATCTAGTATTTTGTCTTTTTTTCTCTCTCTTTCCCATCCTCTTAATATTTTTTAAATATTATTTTTTCAATAGTTTTTGGCGCAGATTCTGCACAGTTTACTGTAGTATTATTTAATTATCATGTAAAGCAATTTGAACTGTGTTTATATGAAATAGTGCTATACAAATCTGAGAGTGAACAAACTGGAGAAGCACAGCTGCATTTCTAATGTTTCCCCAGGAGGTGGAGCTATCACCTCTGCCTGTCTCAGTGCCTCAGGTGCACCTGTTGCCATAGCAGCACAAAGATAGTAGTGTTTCTCCCAGCTCCAAGGGAGTTAGAAGTGCGTCTTTGTGTTTGTGTTTGTATGTGTCTGTGTGCTGGTAAAAGGGCGGTTTGTCTGCATGAATTTGAATTCAGTTTTACTAATGGTCATGCATACTGCCGCACTGTGGTTTGCTATTTAGAGTTTTCAGGAGTCAATTTATCAAACTGCAACTTTGCAATGACGGGGCTGCTGTCCGTGTTCTCTCTCCTGCCTGTCCAGGCCTTAAAGAAGAAAGAAGACGGCCAAGAAAAAGTTGAGGATGAGGAAGATCCAAGGGGGGTGGAAATAAAGCAGGCTGGTGCACTCAGATTGTCATCGCAGGGTGATGAAGATTCATCCGATAAGGACACTGAAAGGTAGTGACAGAAACTGCATTCATACTGTTCAATAATAATCTACTTTGCACACAGAGATGCTGTGTTTATAAAAGAGAATTCATAATATCTCCTTAACCAGTTGTATGTTTGTTTGTGTTACTGCTGTACATGCATTACAAAAAAATATTAATTTCAAGTTGAAGCCAAAGAAGACTCAATTTTCAGTGTGTGAAAAATATGTTACGCTAATCAATTCAAGTCTTTCCTTTAGCCATTCTTTCTTGAATAACTACAGATATTTAAGAAACTTTTCATTACTGTGGTACGTTTTAACTTTAACTGTTCTGCTGCTTTCAGAAACCTCTTGCGTATGGCCAACGAGAAGCTTAGTCAGGTGCTTGTTGATGTCCTGAAGACTACAGCAGCAGCGGAGGAAACCATGGGCCTGCACATGCAGAGTCTGCGTGATGCGTCAAGTGGAGGTCAGCAGGCTGCACCGCCCCGCTCCACCACACAGAGAGCAACTTGGCAGCCTGTGAGATCTTACGCTGCAGGCAAGTAACATCAGGTGTAACTAATAGTTAATTCTGGCATCCGTGTTTGAGCAACAGGAAAACAGGAAACGGACTACAAAACCTACAAGATGTAATTATGTGTACAATCACCTGAGAGAAAATAGCACTTAAAACTATGCTGTGCTCTGCAAATATTAACACCACTGCAGCTGTGCTTTTTAATGAGTATCCAAGACCGTCATTACACTGGCATCCCACATCTAAATTTTGGCATTCTATAGACTGAATCGCTTTGCTTTTAATCAGGCCCGGATAAGAAAAAGGCATGAAAAAACATATTTGCAAAGTTAAACCACATTTTTAGAAAGTTTTAAATCTGTTTTAAATCAGATTTTTAGACTTGAACTTCAGATGAGATTTGTGACACCTGTAACAAAACAGAGCACATAGCATTGATGTCACAGGGAGAGTGTTGTTAGCAACTTGGCTAACTATGCTAAGCAACTAAGCTAACCTCCTCTGGATTCTGCTCCAAGACTACATAATTCTATTGTTTGAACAAAGAGTGGGTCCTCCTCCTTTAGCACAGAGTTTGTTGTTAAGTTTCTACACTGGAAAAACACACCAGCAGTTAGCTTATCTATGCAAGTCTATAGTATGTTGTCACCACAGCAACCATTGTAAATAGGTCAATAATGGCTGATGGCTGAGGGACAAATTCAATCTGATCACATGCAAATAATAGTGACGACAGTTAAGCCTGTAATTCAGATGTCAGAAAAATAAAGGATTTGCTTGCAGTCTGAATGGTTCATTATGAATGAATGTGGAGACTCCATGGGAGCTAAAGACAACAAAGTCTCATGTTGACACATAAATCCAGATATAGTTATCTTAATTCTTCCCAAACCATAGCTGCTTATGTTAATCATGGTACAGTCACTCAAGGACACTAGATACATGGTTACTGCTGGTCCATCCATATACCTATATGCAAATTATGGTTCATGCTTGTCAAATTGCATACTTGCATGAAAATAAACCTATGCAACAGCGGCAGCACTTTATCTAATCGTCTGTTTTTATGTAAATCATTTTCAAATAACGTTCAGCAGTGTTATTCAAGTAAAACACAGAAAACAGTAATACAATACAGAGGAGAGACCACAGCACTGAAGATGTGTTGTGGGGCTTGATGTTTTGTGCTCATTTAATTCAATAATTAACTATTTAAATAAATTCATCCTTGACCCCCAATTCTCAAAAAAATATCTGCCACATTACCATAATGAGTTCTTTTATTCAACCATGGAGCTGCTGACATTTCACACATTATGACGTGTCTGATGAAGTCTGATGAAAATAATTAAATTCTGCAGTAACCATCGACTTGCATATTACCTTAACCTGCCACTATGGTTCAGATGATCCACTGCTCTGTCCTGGCATGTGTGCATGTCTACTGTCTTATAATTGAATCCATACTGCCCCACACTACCTCCTGCTGTCACAATAATCCATTGAGAGTGTGAACTTTAGGTTACAAGGTCAGATAATTAAATGTGAATGATGTCATGCAAACTAGCTTCAGGGCACAGTTAAGAGTACAGTGTACTCATTCAAACTGGACGATGTATGCGCATACACCCTTAGTGTGGTTATATTTTTAGCCCTGCTTTGCATCCTGTTCTGTCATGAATACAAACTACATCACAAGCTTTTTTTTTTTTACATTTTACATGGTTGTGTGGTTCATCCATCTGAATTTAGGGCATAAAGGGAAAAAAAACCTACAAGCTCTCCAAGAAAGCTGTAATAGATTAAGTCACTAAGCATCTCAGTGAAATTTAAATGTGTTTAAATGTGTGAAATGTATGTGATCACTCCAGGTCACTCTGCAGAAAGTTGCCAGGGCAGCGAGACCGGCGCAGATGACGTGAGTGTGTGGTCTGGGGAGACGGACGCTGACGAGGGCCTGGAGGTGTCCCAGCAGCTGATGGACAGCCTGCTGCGGGGGGCAGGGACACAGCTAAAGAACGAGGAATATCTGATGGGCATCAGCAGCCGACTCCAGACGGCTTTGGAGAAGATGTTGATGGCCATCAGCGACACCACCAACCAGGTACAAACTGAATGTTGTTGGTTAAGTGATCTGTGATCTATGTTGTCGACTCCCATTCAGAGAACTGATTGGTCAGCTCACTTAATTTTCTTGTCGTACTGCATAAGACACTACTAAACTAGCGTTTAACCTGAGGAGGTCAACTCTTCTCCCTGATGAAAACTATTAGCAACTATGAATTTTTTTGCAAACAGGTACCCATTCTGTATAATATCAAATAAATTATAATGATATATTATAATTAATAATAAAACTAAATATATATACAGATACATAACAAATACATAAAATAAATAAAGTCAAATAAATGTAAGTCAAAAGTAATAAAGTATAATGTAAGTTAACCAAATGAATGAAGAAAAATAAAATGTCAGTTCAGTCAAATGAGGCTAGACATGAGTTATGGTACAAAAGAGATAAATAGAATTGAGTTTCTGTACAGATACTCAAACAATACTTTTTTCAGTACCTTAGTTTGTGGAACATGAACATGTTTCGTGTTTCAGCATATATTTATGTATACATATTGCAAACATACACTTACACATAATTTAAAACTGATGACAATAATTCACCCAAGTGCCTAAACAGCTTCAAATTAATGAATAAATGCAAAAAACTGACAGAATTATAATATATTATAGAAATATGCCAAACTTCTCAAAGCATCAGTGTTACAAAAATAAAGTATTTTCTAAAGTTTCTTGATTTATGTCGATCAGGATAATAAAGTCAAAGGATGAGTAAACAAGCCTATCAAGCTGACCAAACCTTCATAGCCAATGTTAGATACTTGAATTGATATTCATATTTGATGCTATGGACACAGTTGAGTTTGTACTCACAAAGTAACAAGTGAAATAAAGGAGTTTGAGGTTTCAGAAGGATTCATCATGAACAGTCCTGTGTGTTTGTGCCTAAAAGTTACCAATAAACAGAAAGCCCTAGTGACACATTTAAGCTTTGTCAAAACATTCAAATACCCACACTCAACACTGTCCACCCCCTCTGTGGGTTTCTACGCCCGTTCATGGAGGCATAATGGAAATGAGTCTGCAGAATGTGGCCAGCAACAAAGTTGGTTTGTCTAGAATTCACACACAAAAGAGCTGCCTCATTCCCAGCGGTTGCCTATAGATACGAGCTGTATTTACATGGAGCTTTTGTGCCGCCGGCCAGCCTATCATAGTCCAGTTGGTTAGCAGAACTCCTCCTCCACCTCCCCTTAGGCGAACCGTGTAGTGCGCCCGCTGTGTCCAGTGTCAGCCCACAGAGACGGGGCCAGTTTAACTAGGCCACTGAATGTGTTACCGTAACTGACTGCACAGCACATCCTCCCATTGGTTGAAATTCATGCGTTATTCACGCTGAGATGGGTTTTATCATGGTGATCTAAAAATAGCTTTAAAGAATTTTCAAGCCAGGCATCAGTGTTGTTTCAGCATCTACTATCTACAACATTGAGTGTGTGTTGGTTGAATATTATCTTTTCTCTTTTTTTTTTTAAGCTAAATTCACCACATTTTGGTTACAGTACACCCACTCACACCCCTAAACTCTCCTAAAAACATTATTTTGCATCATGTAATAGAGAATAATCAAACAAATAGATTTTCTCTGCTTGTCATCTTTATTATTATTACATATTGTGGCTCTACAACTCATTTACTATGTACATTTGTATACCACAATGTCACAAAGTCAGGAAATTCTGATTTGCTCTAGTAACAGAGGGTTGCTTAGATACAGAGCTGAAATTATTTGCTGATTAATGGATCACTTGAATGATAGGATTGATTGATCAGTATTTTTTTAAGCAAAAACGCCAGAAAATTCATTGGTTCCAGCTTTTAAAATTTAAATATTTGCTGGTTTTCTTGGTCTTCTATAAAAGTAAATAGGATATCTTTGGGTTTTGAACTGTTGGTCAGGCGAAACAAAACAAGAAAAAAAAAATTTCAACATGGGCTGTGGGAAATTGTTTGTAGGTATCTTTTTTTTTTTTACTATTTTCTGAAATATTATACAATAGTAGTTAATCACAGCCCCAGTAAAGAACCACTGTAGTTTTTACGAGCGGTTTACATTTTACACGATTTACATCTCTTCTAAGTACGCGCTATTAACAGCACAATAAACTTGTAATCAACAAAGACTCTAATGGTTTGTTCAATGATTTTCCTGCTGCTATTGATCTAGTGTACATTAGTCTTGTCAGTAAGCATTGCTGGATCATGATGTCTTGCCTGGGAAGCAGCGTTGTGAACAGAGATTGATGTAACAAGCCGGTCAGGAATGTTAAGTGTCTTTGTTGAACTACCGCTGTAAATTATTTGCCTGTAGGAAGGTGTTTGCTCACTCACCTCCCATTATCTACCGGTGAGACGCCACCAATGAAACGTGAAAATTGTTCATGTGCATAAAGTATGACGGTCGACATGCCAAACAGAGACAGTGGGTGGGACTAAGAGGCAGCATGTCAGAACGCCTTAATTGCTTCTTTTTTTTTTTTTTTTTTTGCAACTACGGAGGGTGCAATTCCAGTTTGACAACTTTTTGTGTGAAGGGTGTGTGTTGTCTGTGGGTTATTTGAGTGCCTGTGATCTATTTGCAAATCTACCTGACTCTCTTGCCCTAAGAATTGAAGCCACACCTGCTCCCCTCCCACTTGTTCTGAACAGTATCCTGCTGTGTGCGATCAATGTAGGAAGTGGAGGAAGAAGCCTCTCTTCTGAGTGGTGAAAACTGCCCTGGAAGTCTGGGATCTTTTTTTTTTAAAGCACATGGGTAGACAAAGGCAAAGTGAGTGTAACAGAGTGACAGTAGCCTGCCTGAAGTAAGTAAACCTCGCATGACGGGAGAGAGATCCAGCCACAGTGAGTAACGTTATGGTACAAGCGAGGGGGTATGCGTGGAGAGGGAATGACAGCGATCCTAGAAGGAAGTAATAAGGAAAGAGTGAGCGACTTTAAAACCGGCCGCTGTCATTTCTCCCTCGGCTGCCTGTCGCTTGGACTAAACAATTAAAAGGGGCCCCTGGGAGGCTTCCCTGCAGGTCGTTGTTGCTACGGCGGCATAGTATTGTTAATGAATCTCCAGAGAGAGAGAGAGAGAGATAGAGAGAGAGAGCAAGCCAGAGCAGATGCGGGGGTGTGAGCTTCACCGAGAGGCATGATATGGTTTTGCTCTGAAGAAAGAAGGTCAGTAAGAACACACAGAGAGGGCTGGAGATCTTTCAAGAGGGCAAGAAGAGGAGAAATGCTTGCCTTTGTATTTATACACCTCCCGCGGTCATGTTCAGGAATGCCCTTTAAGCTGCTGGACACAGATGTGACTTCCCCCGGCTGCCGAGGATGACATGTTTTGTTAGGACTTTTCTTCTTCCCTGCCATAAATACTCTCACCTTGCCGGATGATTTTCTGTCTCATTATTTAAGGAACTTATAATGGAACTTATTCTACCTCAGCCAGGCAGCACGTGATTGAGATGACGTGAATGTCGCAGTCTCCAAATGCTGTTTACACTTCTTGTGTGTGCTGAAAACACATAGAAACTGTTGCTTGGAGCTATTCCACAACGTCGCTCACTTGCTTCATCCCCCACTGGACTTTATTCTCATTTTCGGTCGCACGGCAGGCATCAGCTCAGCCTGACGAATCATGGCAAACAGAAAACCCTTTTGATGACTCCAGGAAAGGAGCGCCACCATAATAAAACAAGGTTGGAAGTTCCCCCTTCATCCATCCATCCTTCACCATGGATTCCTACCGCTCTTACTGGAACTCGAGCATGCAGAACACCACGTGGGTGGAAGGGGAGGACCAGGATGTGTACGAGGTAGAATCTCGTGTACCCCTTCCCCGACCTTTTCCACTCTCCAACACCTTGAATGAGAAAAATGCTGTGGTGGTACAGACCCAGATCTCGCATGTCAATCACAGGACTAACGGTCACCTTCTTAAAGTCATCTCTAAAATCTCCCTGCCCACCCCTCCCTATACAGTAAGTTCACACCTGGTAACCCACAGTTGTACTGTGACGGACTGTTTTTAAATTATACATAGAGAATGTCAGCAGTCTATAATTTAGATGGAGAATATGTGCTGATGGAGAATATGTGCTGATTAATATTTTATTGCTGCATTATCTCACAGCTTGTTTTATGTAGTTCAGGTCCACACATGCAAATGTGATGTTGAGTTAAATGTAATTCCACGCAGGTGCACAGCATATCTTTTGTGCTGTATTTGAAACAGTAGGTGAAAGATTATATGACTTCCATGTGGCAGGGTCACATTACCACTTCCTGGTTCCCATAATATTACAAAAAGACCTTTGCTCAGGGAGATATGGAAATCTATACAGTCAGTGTGGAATGAATGTGGGAGTGCTGTGAGGTTTATTACATTATGATGATATAATAGCTGTTCTGCCAGGAAAAACTGCCGTCTGTCACCTGATCAGACGGTCATAATATAAATGTGATATCATGACCTCAGTACATTTCTGGTGTACCTGTGCATTATTTTGTTATTAAATGGTGTTGTGCCAGTATACTTGTATTGGAGTCTGACTTAAAAATAATGTACCGTATGCATAGAGCACATGAATAGTGTTGTCAAACATACATAGTTTTGGTATTTCCTGTAAGCTGACAACAAAGTGCTTTTCTTAGTCAGTTTAGAATAATTTAATTAACATGACTCATTTTTTCCTCCCTGCTGCAAATCATTTAAGTCAATCAAACTTGACTAAGAGCCCATCTTATACAGTGTAATAAATCATCTGTTTTCTAAATTAAGCCGGCCAATATGGTTGAAATGATATCAATAAGAATATCCTCTACTATCAGTATATATCACAATATTTCGACAGCAACACTATAATATGATGTGATCATATCGTCAAGATACAATTCTGCTGAAAATTACTAAGAGATTAAATATAATTATCGCTCAGCTCTATTTCCAAATATGCAAAAGAGGTAAAATTGGCAAACTCCTTCCTCCATGTCACAGGACAGGTGAGTGTAGCTGTTCCTGACAGTGTCATAAACAGCTCATTTCACATTATGAGCAGTTTTTCTGCCATGATACTTGATATATTTACTGCCTTGTATGGGTCAAGTTCCTCAAACACAGGTCTTAAATGCTCACTTCTTTAACACCCCACACCTATAATTTGTAACCTCGGCTTTCTGTTGAAAAGTCCCAAGCCAAGATAACCCTGATTATACATTATAAAATTTCTTTTATAGTTTGAGTAGTAATCCTCATGTTAAGAAAACTGATCTATGTTGAGAAAACTGATCTTCATTTATAAATTGTTGGGGTGCCCCTTTAGGCCAATCGATTAATTTATGTTTGCACTTATGAGATAATTTAACACACTGTCTCTTTCCCCTCTTAGCTCGAACATGCCCGGATGACCCAGACCGAGCTGATGCGGGAATCCTTCCGCCACAATCAGGAGATGAACGAGCTGCTGCAGAAGCAGGAGGAGCTGCAGGAGAGGTTGTCCGAGGAGGCGCGGGCACGCGAGCAGCTGGCTCTGGAACTCCACCGAGCTGAGGGTGAGATTTTCTGATGTTCTTTGTTTAACATCAAAAAATCTGCATTAGTCATTTTTTACAAATATAGATCAGCATGAAATAACATGACATGCGTTAGTTAGTTTGATTAAAATGTTGATCGATTTTTATGTGGGCCTTAAAGTCTGCGATATACCAGCATCCACTGTTTTAAAGCCTTCCGAAAGACATTTCCTTCAACGTAGCCTCTTTAAACATTACTCTGATAATGTGTGTCTGCATGTCAGAATGATTACAGAAAACACTGCATTTATAGAGCATAAGGAGCTGAAGTGGGAATGCATGTGTGCATGTGTTTGGGGGAGGGGGGGTGTTAAAGGGAGTGATGAGATCAGCTGTTTGAAAGGGAGAGTAAAGGAGTGCGAGACCATCTGTGGTGAGCAATTGACAAATGACAATTTGTGTTTGAACATCTGACCGCGTGCGTTTCAACTAAAATAAGAGGATTTTGTATGTAGATGTTCACCGTTGGAAGTGAAGGTATTTCTGTGAGATTTTAAAGAAAAGAAATCTCAATGTGAGTGGAACGGCAGTGAGAAGTTTTGCCTCTTGAGAGCAGTTTAAGCGCTGTGACAGATCTTGTTGCGGGCAGCTAACTTAATGTCCCATCCATGTCAGAGACAGCTGGTCCACGAGGGTCAACTGTTCTAGTCTCACACACACACACCAAACCCAGTTGACTTTTAAGTCCCACACTCAATTTATCAAGTGACACAAGAACTACAGTCAATTCGTTCTCTCTGGCTTTTTGGACACACTGAATAATGGTGAGTTTATAGCCATCTCCAACTTTTATATATTGACTTTAACTTAAGTAGCATCCTGTAGCGATGTTTGTTTTCTGTAATCCTATAGAGGTTCTAAAGATGGGTTAATATTTGCTGCCATAAAAAGCAAAGAGGGAGACCATGTGGCAAGCTTTGGAAAGAAAAATGAAAAACATTATGAATAATAAATGATACAACACACATGGTGGAGCAGCTGTGCTGAGGTGAAACAAATTCATGTGTAATATCTGGTCATGTGGCATACTTCTCCATTAACCATGAGGGAGTGTTTGAAATCTGCTATGTCTCTTGGACATCTACTTGACCAAATACCATTGAAGTGAAAGAGAAGAATTCTCCTCCTATTGTGTGAATGATGCATGCAGGTGAAAGCTCAGGGTGCGGCCTTTTCAAACTGTGTGTGTGTTGTTGTTTTTTTCTTTTTTAATTAACCTAACAAACAGGCTAGGCACTGAAAAAAGATCCTCTTCAGTGACAAATAGAAAGCAATAGATGTCAGTGAAAAAATTTAACAGGGTGGGAAATGTGTTATGTTTGATCCTGGGAGAAAAGCTAAGACAGATAGCTAAAATGTCATGATGATGTGTTGTCATTTTTGTATTGTACAGTAAATATGGTGAGGGAACACTGTGTAGTCGGTGGACGATGTTTTCTTCACTCAGTAATCATGTGCTTTTGATTGCTGTGTATCATGGAGAGATTCCCTCCTTAGGCAAACTTTACACACAGCTTTGGTTCCTGCTCAGATGTCTGAAATGAGTTTATCTATTGACAACACAGGTGACATTTACCCGACTGCCTCTCTCTTAGTTTTCAGTAGCACTGAGAGCTCATTGAACCCATACAAGCTACAGTCAGAAAATGTACCTTACTTTACCTTACAGCTGGTCTGATTTTTGCCAGTTTTTGTTTGCACCTACAGTAGATGAATAGATTTCTCACCCGTCTATTAGTGTGCACATACCTCCTTCCTCTTGTCTCTATGAGCTGAATGCCATCCTGGTGCATAATGCTTGCTGACCTGTGAAAGAGCAGTACAGTAGTTATAGAGCATTTCATTGTGTTTAGGGCTCAGTCTTAGTCGTACTTCATGTCAAGCAAAATGGGTCAGACATGTTCACTTGTATTCATCTCTGTATTTGCGTGTGTGTTTGCGGGCATCGCCTTATGTTTTTGTTTGTTTTTGTTGTTGTCGGTAACCGTGGATTTTGTATCTTGCTGTTAAGTGTTCATCTGGATGGCTGCCTTGTGTGTGTCTGAAGTGAGACAACAAAGCTTAAAGTGATTCCTCTGCATCCTTCTGAAGATAGATAGCATAACATGCAAAAACCTGATGATAGGGAAATACCAAATTGCCTAATATGAATGTGTGTTTCTGTTTTTTTTCCAACTGACCTTCTTTCACTTATCCCGCATTCAGGTCTGATTGACGGCTACACGGGCGAACGGGCTGTGCTAGAGGAGCAGTTGCGTCAGAAGGAAGAGCTCCAGCTGAGCCTGGAGCAAGAGCTGCAGGTTAGGCATTCCAGCTTCCAGAGGATGAAAATTAATTACCTTTTTTTTTTTCTGAGATAGCACATGCCTTGACAATGTTGAAGGTAGATTTCTGGGTTTCGCCTCTGGCACAGTATAGCGGTAACACAAGTTCAAACTCAATCCAGTTCAAATTTCTGCCAGAAGAGCCAGAAAAAAGTATAAAACATGTACACATAAGAGCAAATGTGAGCCAGAGAGAAGTTTTAGCTGCTAGCTGCAAGCTCACTCTCTAATACAAAAACAAGTAAACTTCAGTTTTCCGTGAAATAAACTATATGTTAAGATATGAACACTATGTAAAATACTTTAAAAATGCACAATATACTGTATATGTGCCTATAAGATATAAATCATCACATATTGAAAGACCCTGTTCCTTTACAACTATTGTCTTATCCATGTCAACTCAACTCATTTTGCCTCAAAATATAAATGAAAATAAAGTTGCAAACTAACTTAAAGTCATTTTTCCCTGCAGGTTACAGCTAGCCGGCTGCACGAGTTGGAGCAAGAGAGGCTTCAGATGCAGGAGGAGCGGGAGCTGCTGTCAAGGCAACAGGACGCCATGAGGGAGCACGCTGGGCCCCGTGAGCTTCGTACGTATCCCAGAATTCCCTTAATGGAGAAGGAAAAAAAAATAGGCAGGGATTTGATAAGAATAACCTACTCATAGAAAGGTGTGACATAAAAGGGAAATATTAAGTCAACATGGTCTAAACTTTGTTGCATCATAGAAAAAACATCAGGAAACAAAAATACAAAATATCACCTGTTTTAGTTTTCTGTTTTTTTTTTATCAAGGCCCAAATTTAAAGAGACATTTTGTTTAGTATAGCTATATAAAAAGAACGTCAAAAGTTACTCACCTAAATTAAAACATAAATTGTTCCTTGAATTACACAAGACAGCGTGATTCAGTGTGTCAGCTACATGTCATACAGTAGTTATTATCATTTTTTTCAGCTCCTGTTTCAAAGTGTTGTACTGTGTACAGTATATTGACAGTAAACAATTCCTTTCTGCATTTATACTGGTTTGAAATGGTTGGAAATGGCTACAGCTTTGATTTAAAGGCGTGCAGACCTCATTTAGATTTCTTTGGTAGTTCTTATTGTTGAAAATGAAAATGAAACATTTATGAGATATAACTGGGTAGCATTATCAGTGACAGGAATAAAGACCAAGGATCAAAAAGTCATTAAAATTTTTATTTTAGATGCTGCAGCAGCTTAGTCAGCTTATCTACATTTCTGGGAGTTGTGTCACGAATCATAAATGTACAGGTATTTGCCAAGAAGTACACCGGAAACGTGAAGCTTGATAACTGTATCTGCTAATTTTGCACTATAACCCCTTTATTATCAAGAAGGTATCCCATCAGTATCATTCTCTGATAAGAAAACGTGAGTATTCTGTATGTAAGGGTGTACATCTAAAAGGGGCTATTTCAGAAACTTCTTCCTTTCACGACATTTGCTTCTCCATCTCCATCCTTTGGCGACACAGCCTTAACCTACTACTGTGAAACAGACAGAAAAGCACTGCCATCCTATCTCCACCTTTCTCTGACTTTATTTTTTCTCAAAGAGTTTTCCTGTTCATGACAACAACAAAAAAAAACACAAGAGCATGTTAAATTCCTGTGCTTTCTTATTCTCCTGTAGGCCTAGTTGAAGCTGCAATGGTTGCAGCACCTGAAGCAGGTGTGTCCACTTTGAGCATGGCTCAGTTATATCTATGTTCTTTAATTGTCCTAGCTGAGTGACAGTATATCTCTCTCTAACCCTAATCCAGCAACTCACCAACAAAGCTTGAGAGCTTGCTTGCTATGGGCTCACAAACTCACTCAGTTCAGTCACTAACCTTCGCTTCAGCTTTTCATTTTGATTGATTTTGTCCTGGTTTGTCATTTTAATGTCTTTGAGTCAATGTCAGTCCTCATTTTAGCATGACGAAATGGAAGTAATCTTCAGACATTTATCTGTAGTCATTATTTCCTAATTGTCAATCATCTACTCTCTGAATTGAGGTGTCTTTTTTTTTTAAGGTTAAACTGTATATTGAGAGAATTTCTTTCAGTGAGTGAGATGATTGGCTGTTCGGGAATTCCCTCTCCCCTGCCTGTAAATGCTTATTGGGCATGGATATTGCAATGTCTGGACTGTCCACGTGTTTGATCTGTCATTCGCACTCTCACACCCTGTTACTTTTGCACTAATCCTGTGGGGGTTTGATCCTGGGTGAACTGGTGTTGGTTGTTCACTGGTGGCAGCAGAAGGGTAAAGAGGTATCATGTTGGGGGATCATGTTTGATAATGGGGCATTATGTTGGAAAGTGGAATGAGATGTTGGAAGAGCCTGAGGTTAGCCATTTATTCAGATGGAGCGGAGTTATAAAAGTGACTACATTGCACAAGATTTTTTAACACCACATAATTAAACATGGCAAAATCTGATCTTGTCACAAGGCTCACAAACCTCAGACTCTTCAGTAGCTTCATCTCAGCATGCTGTTCATCACCAAAGTTAAATCTGAACAATTAAATAACCAAAATAAGTCAGCTTTAATTTCCAGGCAGTAACACCTAAACCTCTCCTCCTTTCTCCGTCATGTTCTCTAGACCTGCTGGAGGAGACGGAGAAGCTGATGAAAGAGAAAGTGGAGGTCCAACGTCAGGCGGAGAAGGAGAACGCCGACCTTCTGAAGCAGGTGAAGCTGCTGGAGGCGGAGCTGGAGGAGCAGGTCAACAAGGTGATCGAGCTGGAGCATGCTCAGAGGACGGAGAACGGAGACCTCCAGCAGCAGATCCAAGCTCTGGAGAAACAGCTGGAGAAGAACAGGAGGTTCCTTGATGTAAGTGGCAGAAGAACAGAAGTCATGCACTATCCACTATGTACCAGAAGAATGCACTATTTTCTAAGGTCAATTACAAAGCTGTTCTTTGTGAGCATCCTTACAACATACCCAGAATCCTTATCCAAGATCCCATTGTCTTTCTTTTTTGAAAACACTTTTGCAAAGATCCCTTTTTTTTCTGTGAAACACATACTGCTAATTGTGCCTTATTAGTTTTGGACACGGCCAGAGCAACATGAAACCTCATGGAAACATTTTTAAAGCTCATTACAATTTGTATCTTGACAGATGTGTAATGATGATGAGTGTTTCTCGTTATTAACAGCACTTTTATATTTGAATGTTGGCTTACTTTTGCTTGAAACAGGAATTAGGTTAATGCTACTTAGATGTCCAGGCTCAAGCTAGTCAAAGTAAACTAAGAGCCAACTTAATGATTTCATTTTTTCCCCCCACATTTGGCTCATGGTCTAATGAGTTGTGTTCCCATTATCATAATTGGGCCACTTGGCCAGGAGTTGGCATGTGATTGTCTCGTTGTGGTTTGAATCCAGATTCTTTCTGCTCTGTACTGTTGATGTCGGTTACACTCAAATATGAAATGAGCACATTTGTAAACAATTTTCTTTACTGTATCACCAGACATCTGTAGTTTGCTTTAGTCTTATATTTGTCTGAAGTGTGCAGTAAAAATGGAAATTCAGATATCAGTTGTTATTCTATTGTGACAGCCAGTAATGCAACATTTTTTCAGTTTTAGTTCACTTTTCTCTTGAGCTGACACTCTAACATACTCATCTTTTTTTATGAAAATATTGGCCTGAAATCTCGACCATTGTTTGGAACTTGTAAATATTTTCTCTCTAAATCTGAAAGAAAAATTGAGATTTTTACCGGAAAGAAAATACTTTTTCCAGTATCCTAAACATTCTGGAAAAAAGCTGCTGGCACCTACAGCAGATGTGTCACTCCTGCCATGTATTCACATTTATGTGAAATACGCCTAAACATTTGTTACTGGAGTAAAAAAACAGCACCATATGTCATCTCTTACCTTATCAGGTACTCAACATAATGCTTACAAATCCCCAAATTATATCAAGTCCACAAAACATGGCTGACTAAGTACATCAGCTGGCCATTAAAGCTTACTGCCTCATTCAGTTCAGACTTGTGTAGTACAATGTTGACTAGATTAAAAAAACATTTAAATATGGGAGGAAAAAATAACACAGATGATTGCTCTCAATGCCTCCAATCATTAAAAAATGTTTATTGAGAAGCTCAGGAAAACCAATTCCTCAACACAACAGTTAGATGTCTTTGTACATTAGACCAACTCCTTGTAGCTTGCAAGCAAATTGTGTTCAGGAGCTGTTTTAACCTTTCAATTCTTGCTCTATTTATAACTGTTTATTTCATTTCTGTATCTTCATGTCTTTATTTTGGCATCCAGGAACAAGCTGTGGACCGAGAACACGAGAGGGATTTCTTCCAGCAGGAGATCCAGAAACTGGAGCAGCAGCTGAAGAATCCACAGAAGCTTCAGACCGTCTCTGAGCAAAGAAACCGAGAGGTAACAGGAGAAAGCTCTGTTGTTTAGCTAGAGGAACAGGCTGTAATAGAGATGCTTATTTTCTGAGCACAACACTGCTTTGGCCACAAACATTTGGCTCAGAGTCACACAGCAGAACAATAAAGCTGGTAGAATTACCTGTGCTGCCTCGAAAATGATACCAAAGTTGTTGTAGTGGGAATGTTACGCAGGCGAAAGAGTGAGAGTGGGATTAATTCTTGTCTTCTTGAACAGTTGGTTTTACTTCCGTGATGAACAAATACATAATGCAGTACAATTATAAAGAGATAGTGTGATTGCCATAAGATTTGCTGATGTTAAACAGTGAAATGTTGTGGCTTTTATTCAAATTCAATAAGAAGAGATCCATATTTATTAATCTTCCTGAACATCCTAGAGATAATGCTGATAATGGGTTGCATAATAGCAGGAATGAGAATGAGAGGATCACAGTGATATTGAACAGCATCTGAGGACTGATTGGCTTCAGGATCAGAGGCAGAAAGATGATTGGTCAGATATGGTGATGTCAGAATTCATGAATGTCAGAGACTTTGACAGCGTGGGAAAGTGGAGGATTTGAGAAAGGAAGGAAAGGCAAAACTTAAGAGAAAAGATCTTCCTTATTGAGTTTTTGCCACAACAAAACTTTATTACAACCATTTGTCAAACCAAATAATGTCATTAGTTTATATCACATGCATTTTGATATAAAGATAATCAGAAAATTTGTTAAGTGACCCCCACTGTCTCGCATTCATTTCAGATGCAAATATTTATGTCAGAAGGTGATGACTGATTTGCTTTTCTCTGCACAAACTAGTGATGGTTTGCTGGCTGAATTGAGATGATTCTGCTGAATACTTGTGCTACAGAAACTCACATCACACCCCTGCACAACAATGTCACTGATGGGCAACGATCTTGTTTTCTACAGCGTGTAAAAAAATCAGTGCATTTTGTCGATCACATCTTCCCAATTTCTTCAAGTAGCAGAATGTTATTTCATCCAAGCAGAAACCGCTTTCAATTTCACAGTGAATGTTGTTTATTTGCTTTGTCTGTGGTATGAATGCTGTTTGGTTTTTTTTAGGTCATTTACTGTCTTTTTTTATCGAGTCACCATCTAGCCTCCGATTCACTCTGGGCAAGAAGAAATGTAATTTTAGCAACCCTGCTGTCATGGTATTTCTGCATAATAGAAATGATGGTATTGCTGCATATTTGAAGTACTAAGGTCCTCAAACTAATCGCTTATTAGATCCTTGCCCAGTTTATTGTAAAGACACTGTAAATAGTGAAGACAACATTCAACAAATTCTCCTTTAGATGATGTAAAATAGTACAATCAGATGTAGAAAATCAGCTGTTCTGGGCTATGACAATGTTTTATTTGACAGACAGTTTGTTCCAACTTAATTAGAAAAATATCTGCATAATATAGGTTCTAATCGCTGTGATTGGTGTACGATAGATAGTTATAAACTTTATAGTAATATTCAAAACTATTAATCCTGCGGTGTGCTTTGTGTGCTTCAAACTCACAGGCTAATACCACCAAGATAACCTCTACCATTTCTATAATTTCCAGAGACAGACTCCTGCCACATTTTTATCTCTAAGGACTTTTTCTTCCTCTGCTTCCTCCTCGGCTCACCTCTCTCCTTTTGCCCTCAAATTCTCCATCCTCTGGTCCTCTATGCCTCTGCCTTCTCTCTCCCTGGCTTATTGCAGGTGGATGGAGTAACCTTAAAGGTATTGCTTCTAGCTACATGTAGAATTAAGTTTCCCCAGAGAGCATTTGCTGCATTATAGTGATCCCGCCCACCCCGTAGCAATTAATGGCCTATCTCTCTACATCCTCTTCTTACTCCTTTGTCCAGTTTGATCCTCCTCTACCGTACTTTATGTATCCTCATTCAGAAGCTACTCAACCTCAAAACATTGTCCTTTTCACTCTGATCCCACCTCTTGTCTCTCCCTCTAATGTCCCAGTATGAACAAACAGTAAATCTCACAGTAGATCAGAATTAAATGAATTAACCTTAAATACACTAAATTATCCTCCTGCTTTTTAACACAACAGTTACACCAAGTTCTCTTTTTAGCATATTTAAATTCCTAAGAAATCAGTATGACATCTTTGCATGAGGCTAATCAAAGCACCTTTTTACTTCAAAATGAAAATCAATGTATGCCAAATTAAAAGTATAACATTTAAAAGATACAAAATGTAGTCTGTAAAACTAATCGCCCTGCTTGCTTTAACACTGTTTATTTACCAGCCTTTCTTAGTTTATCTTTAAATTTCATTAAGAAACTCTAAAACATGAATTGCTTTAAACTTGTTTCTGTGCCAATAAAAGAAAGACTTGCAGGTCTCCTGCTACGTTTATCCTGAATGTCAAGCGGAAAACTGGATAGAAAAACACTCTACTACAGTTCACTAAAATCCATCTGTAAGGGAACCTCAAGGGACATTCTGGTAATGCTTAAACATATATAAATAGCCCATTCTATGCTTGCGAAGAGTCATCTTTCATTCCACTCATATTAATATTTAATGAAGGCCTGCCAGTGAAGGGATGTATTTCATCTGCCTTACTACAATTTCTTCATTTCATAATTCATTTGAATAGAATTTCTTTGGCTCAAGATCCTGAAAATGTACAACAGTATACACAAAATTAATCTTTTATGAAGGACTGTGTCATAATTTCATGATTAACCAAGCAGGGGGAACAGTTTATCATCTAGATATTAATTGCATTTCCAGTTTCTTCATCATCCTAAGTAAACCTTCCTCCTGTTGACCCCTCTTCCTCCCAATCATTGATCTGCTGCTGTTCTCCCCATCTCACAGGTGGATCAGTTACCTGCCAGCCGTCCTCCTGGTTAATGTGTTGCTCTGTGGTTTGTGTCACCCTGAATGAAATCTCTCTCCCTTCTGTTCCCTGCACCTTTTCTCACTCCCGGCCCCCTCCTTTCTCAGGTGGATCAGCTGACCTCCCAGCTAGCTGTACATGTACCAGCTACACTGTAGCTAGTGGTTTCTGAGAGCGAATCTCATTAAACGATCCCCCCTCTCTCTCTCCTGCTCTCCTCGTCTCTCTCTCTCCCTCACTACCAGGTGGACCAGCTGACCTCCCAGCTGAAGGAGAAGGCGGATTGGTGCAGTGAGCTGCTGCTCAGCTCAGAGCAGCTGCGTCGTGAGTTGGGAGAGCGCGACGAAGAGATTGACAAGCTGGAGAGCCGCATCCGTGAGCTGGAGCAGGCCCTGCTGGCCAGTGCTGAGTCCCTGGAGAAGGTGAGGAAGGGGAGGGGGGGGGAGGGGGAAGAGAGAGATGAAGGATGAGCTGGAGACTGATGCAGAGACGGCAGTAGAGAAAAAGCCGTAAGAACAATAGCTGTGGAGCATGGCAGAGGGTGTGTGTGAGAGCATGTAGATGAGGTGACAGCTAGAGGAGGAATGGGAGGAGGGAGAGGATGCACAGAGGGGGAGAAAAATGTGTGGGTGGGTATACTTCTGCCACCCCGGCAGTATGCTGTTTGTGATGACACTGAGCTATGGCTAGCAACTGTCAAGATTGCCACCCAGTGTTCGCGGAGGGCTGTGGTGAGTGAACAAAAAGAGCAGTGTAGGAAATGCTCAGAATGCTGCGCTGCTGCTCAGTTGACAAATTGCACAGTTCCAGCTGGACCATAAAGGATACAATATGGACAACGTGCATTTGAATCCTTGAAAATCTATTTTGTCACAAGAGTTTGCTCCTTTGTGCCTTTCTGCACATGTAGTAAATAACTGCTGAGCTAAACATTAGTTTCTTATGTATGTGTGTGTGTGTTGTGTGTGTCGCAGGTTGAACAAAAGAAGCAGCATGCATCCGTCACCGAGGCAAAACAGTCCACACTGGAGGCTCAGTTACAAACGGAGCGAGAAGCTTTGGAGCGTAAAGAGAAAGAGGTAGTGCACTGTTCACTTTATTCTTTGCAGGTTTTCAAAGCAGCCTCCTTTTGTTGTTTTAGCCCAGTTTTCAATGTCAGAACTCTGATAGCAGACAGTTTACATTAAGTGGACATTCATTACACATTTACACGTACATTGAGCTTATTTTGGAAAACGAGCAAGAATACGTGTTAACATACATGTTGTAATAATATTAGGCTATCTGGGAAGAGCTTTTTTTGCTCAAATGTGTTTGCAGATGGCACCTGAATCATTATTAAATTCTGCAAAATTTAAACTAGTCAAATGCAAGTATTTTCTTCCACCATGCAAAGGACTAGATTAACATGAAGAAAACAGTGCTGCAGGGGAAAACCATTAGTGCTATACTATCTTATCATATCAAGATCTGCAATTATGTTTAACTACTAGAGCAGTTAGATTTATTAGCTCACTAGTGCCACAGAGAAAATCTGTGGTGTTGGTTTTTCAGTCATATCAGTGAGATGCATGTTGTGTAGTGTCCTCTAAAGTGCTTGTCATGATTACCTGTTGCCTCAGATCTGTAACCTGGAGGAGCAGCTGGAACAGTTCAGAGAGGAGCTGGAGAACAAGAGCGAGGAGGTGCAGCAGCTTCACATGCAGCTGGAGATCCAAAGGAAGGAGATCAGCAGCCAGCAGCAATACCTAGAAACAAGGGATAGCATGCTCCAGGTAATCAGCCATCCCACTGCAAGGGACATATTACAGTATCTTTACACAAGATTGTAAAGCACAGAGTCTGGTTCTGCTGTGAATTGTAGACATTCTCAAAACCTGCAGATGGCTTGTCAGACAGGCTTGTCTTTTCTATTTGCAAACAGCTCTACTAATAAGTAAATTATAAACTTCTCGTTACTGGTGACCTCTAAACTGTTGACTGATGTGAAAAATGTTTGACATTGTTAGATAAGCTTGTAATGAAACTGTAAAGTGAACAAAAGGTCTGACTTATTCACACAACCTACAATGCCTCCCAACAGTCAAAAACAGGACATTTTTTTAATCTGTAATAGATCTCATCACAAACCACTTTTTAAAGTTAATTTTGTTTTATGTCAAAGTTTTTTGCCCGTTACTTACTGCTGCTGCCAACATGTTTCTTCTGTGACTCAAACGGTGAATTTTCTCTGCCACAAGGCAAACTGGACTTTCACATGACCTTGTTTATTAATAGCCATCACATTATAATCTCTGACTTTTGAAGGTGATGGAGGAGAAGGACAGGGAAATAGCACTTCTTAATGAACAGATCACTAAGCTCCAACACATGGAAACAGCCTCTGATAACAAGGTAACGCAATATGCGTATACGAAATAGAATAAAAGTCTATTTCGAATATGCGTGTATTCGTGGAAGTGCATCAGTGTGTGTTCTCTGGTTTTTTTTTTGTTCGCTTTCATTTTTGTTGGCTCCATTTTTCATTTTTTTGTGGTTTTTTTGTTGGGTGGTTTTTGCTTGATTTGTCTCGGTAAGTAGATCCACAGCACCATCTTTTGTTGTGAGGTGATCGTTTATTCATTTGAGGTGGCTTATTAAACCTCTGAGTCTCTGTAGAGCACTTACAATTTGAGATACAATCTAACATTCATTCTGGCCCCAAAAAAATAATTTCTTGCACTGCAGGGACTCAGACGTTTATCCAAATAATGGGACAGCCATGGACTCCTAAAATATGATATTTTTATGGTTTGATAATGTCTGTCTTACTCTTTAGGAAATTGATGAGCGAGATGAGCTGATAAAAGACCTGGAGTCCCAGGTGGAGTGCCTGCGGAGCGAACAAGAACGCTTGAAGAGGAATAATGAGGAGGAGCTCGACCAGCTGAATGCAGTCATAGACAAACTTCAGCAGGAACTGGCCAATATTGAGCAGAAACAGACTACAGAGGAAGACGAGGACACCCAGGCTGAGCCGGAGAGTGGAGTGTGGGGGCCGAGTAAAGAGGAATACGATGAGATGAAGCAGAAAAAGGACCTGGCTGCCAAAGAGCTTGATAAACTCAAAACAGAGCACAGTAAGCTGTTGGAAACATATCTGCGTTTGAAAGAGAGTGCAGAAGCTTTGACTGAAACAGAAAAACTGGAGAGCCCAGAGGATGAGCTTCAAGAAGCTCTCAGGGAGAAAACTGCTGGTCTTGTTGTCATGCAGGCCCAAGTACAAGCTCTAGAGCAGAGTGCAACGTCCAGAGTGGAAGAGTTAGGTCTCCGCATCCGGGAGCTTGAGGACTTGGTGGGTGAGAAGGACTCTGAGTTAAGCCGCTGTCGCCTCCTTGTGGAGCAAACTCGGAGCGATGCAGATGGTCTCCAACAGAAGGTCTCTAATCTGGAGGCAAATCTGAGGGAGAAAGTGGCTTCAGTGCTCGTCAGTCAAGCCACCTTGGAGGCTTTCCAGGAGCAGCAGGAGCAGCGTCGGCAGTCACAGATATCCAAAGAGGACCAGGAGCTGCAGAGACATGTGGAGCCACATGCAGATGACTTAGCTGACTTTGGTATTCCCCAAATGGATTTCAGTGAACTAGGTCAAGTGAGACAAGCTCCCACAGGGAAGGTTGTCCATCTGACCCAGAAGCTTCGCGAGCTGGAGGCAGGTCTCAGTGGGGTGCAGAAAGACCAGGAGCTCCAGAAGCAGCTGCTCTCCAGCTCAGAGGAGGAGGTTATGGAGTACGAGAGGAGGCTGGCGGTGCTCATGGATCTGCTCAGTCAGATGAAGGTCAGGACGCATCAGAAGACATCACCAGCTGTGGAGGTAAGAGTTCAGAAGTTACTGCTCCTGGCTAAGAAATAGACCTGCTCATAATCCCTCTTCATAACATCACCCCCCATAAAACCACAAATTGACACTTGTACACTTCAGAGATAACACACGTTAATTAGTGAGCTTTAGAGGTGCTGATGGTGGATTTTGTTAGCTAAAGAGCCAAGCTAGATGTTTCCCTCTGTTTCCAGTCTTTGTGCTAAGCTAACCAGCTTCTGGTTCCAGCTACATATTTACCAGACAGACAGGAAAGTGATATCAATCTTCTCCTCTAATTCTCTGCTGCAAGAATCCAAATAATATAAAATATAGAAACTATTCTTTTAAAGAATTCAGGCGCCTCCTTTAAAGTGTCAATCCAGGGTGTGTTTATTATTTATGGTTATACACAAAGAGAATCTAGAATAACAGGATGTGCTGATAGATGGTGATTTCTTTGCAAATTTGAGATCTCACTGAGAAGGACTTTTAGTTCATATTTGTTTGTGATATAAATAGAACACCATGAAAATATGCAGTGTTTGAAATTTTATTGAGCTGTCACATACTTTCATGTTTTAATAGATTCATTTGAATCAAGTTGATCAAGGACTGAAGTGTCTGTATAGTGATAAATGATGATAGTAGTGTTGAAACTACTGTTACCAACAATACCAATGAGCTCCAGTTCCAGGTTGGACTCATTTTTTTGATAATAAACTGAAATGTTTTTATTAAAGTGTTAATAGAGAGATAGAAGTCTTAGGATGAAAGAAGAACTAGATCTTTTTCATCTAAAAATAATAAATTTAAACTTGCAGATAAAAAGCAGAGTGAGTGATTGCAATGTTTGTACACAGTGTGATCAGAACCAAATCTCTGTACTGTATGGATTCATAAAAGTTTTAGTAGAAGCACTTCTTTAGTCACTAACAGGACACATTAGTGTAACTTTGAGTATACTCTGATTAATTTTTATCCATTGATAACCCATTGAAGGCATTGTGATGAGGTGCCAGACTCTGAAATACTGTCCCTTACCCAATACAGCTCTGTTAAGTCTGAATCTCTGTGACCTTTTTATCAGGGTGTCTCCGCTCATGACCAGCCGGCTGTGTCGGAGCTTCTGCAGGAGTTGCAGGAGGTCAGAGACGAGGCCTCGGCCACCAAAGAGCAGCTCGACAACTATAAGGAGACCTGCAGTAAACTCCAGGAAGAGCTCACAGTATGTAACTGCATCTTGGTGTTCATACCACTTGTGAGAGTATTTTTGATGTTTGGTGAGACTCATGAACTCGTCTCTTTATCTCTAGGAAAAAACTGAAACACTTGAGAGACTCCAGGACCAACTTCAAAGGGTAGGAGGAATTTTTTTTTATTCTCCACAGTGTATATTTTCTATAAACTGTTTTTTTTTCTTCTCAGAAGCGAGCATGCGTACTGGCAATTCTTGTCTAATACCTCAACTTTGTCACTTTTAGGAATCTTCTGAAGGTGGTGAAGAAACAAAGGTATCTGACCTTCACCGGGAACTCATGTCGGCTCAAAATGAAGCAGCTGCTACCAAAGAAGAGCTGAACAGCTGCAAGGAGAGCTTAGAGAAGCTACAGGAGTTGCTGCAGGTATAGAGCCAGTTGGACACTGAAAATCATTACAAACATATTCTATTTATCCTCTGTTTTAACTTTCTACATATAACAAAAAGCAGATTTTTATAAACTTAATCTGAAATGGACACTTTTGGTGAAGGGAAAAAATTAGCTCAGCTTTAAGTTTGTAAGCTCTTGTTTTTATTGAAATAACATGTTACTCCTCATATGTATGTACAGTTTTTAATTACTTAAATTTTTTTTTTTTTTTTTTTTTAAAGGAGCGGGAAATGACCATTGCTCACCTTAAAGAAGAACTTTTCCAAGTAAGTAGAAAATGTCTCACAGCTTCATTTTGTTCCATTGTGTATTTATATATCTTGAAAACTTATAATATTCTTGATTTTTATGAAAAAGTTTGTCATATTCTAACATGATACCTGCCTGTATGTATTTTACCACCTGCTCAATCGTCCTTCAGGTAAAAGCTGGTGAGGACAGAGCCGACAAGACGGAGCTTCTTAAAGAGCTCCAGGAGGTCAGAAATGACGCAGATTCCACCAAAGAAAAACTCAACAGCTACAGGCAGCATAATGAGAAGCTTCAGGAGGACATCCAAGTCCGCGAAGTTTCTATTTCTAAACTCAAAGAGGAGCTCCAAGAGGTCAGGATGAATGTGGGTGCTACCAAAGAAGAACTGAACAGCTACAGGCAGCACAACGAGAAACTACAGGACGAACTCCACGTCCGTGAACTCTCCATTTCAAAGCTCAAAGAGGAGCTCCAGGAGGTACAATCAGCCCTGATGAAGACAGCAGACTCAGTTCCTCAATCTCCGTCTCCATCTCCTTCTCCTCAGCCTGTTTCCACTGCTTCTTCCACCTCCACCACCCAGCCCAAAAGGAAAGGAGGCAAACAGCCAGCTGGTAAGGGAAGCAGTGCCAAAGATAAACCAGCTCTCTCCAGGAAAAACTCTGCTACTTCCAGCCAGTCCTCCAACAAATCTCACAGCACTCGGCTAAACAGCAGCTCTGAGCAGCAACACGTTGCCGTAACGGACTCGTTCACACAGACTGAAACGCTCCAAATGTCTGACAGCAAGTCTCCTTCAGCTGCCAACAAAGAGGAGATAGAGGAGGTGATCACAGAGTTCCAGGAGAAGATTGTACAGATGCAGGAGCTCCATGCAGCAGAAATCCTGGACATGGAGGCCCGGCATATTTCAGAGAGCGACACCCTGCGCAGGGACACACAAGCTCTGGAGAATGAATGTAAAGCCCTCAAGGCCGTCATTGACAAGCTGCGCTTGACTGAGGTGAGGACTGCAAACTGTTTGTTCTGCACTATTGTAATGCAGTAATAGAAGGATGTGGAGATGTTTTATAATATGTAAGTCACGACTGTAGTTACAATATAATTATGTATGTGCTTCATACTGTAATTAGTTTTGTGTTGACATGTTTGAGAAGTTGCAGAGCATTTTGTTTTATTGACATTAGGGATTTTGTGGTAATTTTATATCAGGAACTGCTATTATCATATTCAGTTTGACAACTTCCATATGTGCACAAATGAGATATGAGGTAATATGTGCTGCACCAACTTTTAATGAGTCTTCTTCTGCTTAGTACCATACATGCTTCATTACAAGATATGAATGAATGTGTTAAAGTAGCAATTTGAAGGGGATTTTGAATATGCAAAGATTACTTGTATCATATTTATTTGTCATCCATACATTGAAAGAATGATCTTAATCATAGTTCATCCTTTCTAGACCCCTTCATCAAGACAAGACCGTCCTGCTTCACAATTCAAAGATGGCTACACCAGCGGTAAAATGCAACTCATTCAACTCCATTGTTTATATTAGTGCTTCAGATATCTCACGTCAGATTGTTCTCCAGTATTTTATTGTCTAACGATTAAACCTTTTCTCCCAGTATTCTTAATATATTTGGGGGTTACATTATGTGGCAATAGAGCTATAATGGGGGTTTTGATTTATGTTCTACATACTAGAAATGCTTCCAATGCTTAAATCTTGTTCTTTGAATACATTTTCCTAATCAATCATCAGTTTAAAAAAGGTTTGTCATGACCTCTAGTTTCAATTTTACACATTTACACACATGTTGTGATGCTTTACTATTGCCATGTGAAAGCAGGGGAAACATTAACCCTTCAGTTTATTTAATTGTTACAGCCACCAAGACCTATTTCCACGTGCATGTGGACACGTCATTATTGTGTTGAGACAGACTTAAAAAAAAACCTGAACCTTCCCTTTAAGCACATATGAACACTTTTGTCATTCACCATTTTCTGTATTTTGTTATAAGACAGTTTTTGTCCACTTGCAGACAGCAGCTCAGACTACAGCCAACAGACCGGAAATGACGTCCCGAGTTTGCAGCAGGAGTTCAGGACAACTCCAGACGGCGCCAAGTGCACTGACGATCCACTACCTGATCGAATCAAAGTACAACTTGTCCTCATTAATGAATTTTTGATATCAGACTAAGTATCACCTGGGATTTGGGTTATTTTAGTGATTATTGTAGTGATGCACATAGTAATGCTGTCTTTTCCTGGTTTTAAAGGCTGGATTAGCTTTAGAAGTTATTTGTTGTAGTGATGTGGGAGAAAATGTGTTTTCCTGTAGCTGTATTATATGCTGTGTGTAATCCGTACTGGCCTATCGAACCTAATTCCCCCAGAGAAATGTATGTTATAGGGCTGGTTTCTTTTGTTGCTTTGCCCATTTATTAGGCATTATTAACTAAAGTGTTTTTATCACTCAGAAATTGCTCCGTGAGGTGCACCAGGAGGGCATGCACGTTCTCTCTCTGTCAGAGCTTCCTCTCTCTGAAGGCGAGCCGAGCAGCCAGTTCAACGTCCAAGGCTGGGCAAAGGAAAGAGATGCCTTGCTGGCAACTGTTGAATCTCTCAAAGACCTCATCACCCAGATGCAGACACACAGGGGAACACAGGTAGAAGAAACAAACACTGCAGAAGTTTTTTAAAAGCTCAAACAGTCAGTCACTTCAGAGCTGACAAATGGATGACTCCTCTTCTGTCTGTTTCTCTGCTGCAGACTTCAGGCAGCGCAGACTGGCGAGGGCAGCTCCTGGATGCCGTGCGACAGGTGTTTGTGAGGGAGCGCAGCATGCTGAAGAACGCTGTCTACAGCCAGTTAGACCTGCTAGACACCAGTGATGCCATCATACACCTCAATCAGCTGGAACGCAGACTGGCCGAACAGGTCTGTTAAAACCTCATCTCACACTCAATTTACTCCAAATTAAGATTAGTTTGTCGTGTTCACTGTTGTTCATGCGTTTTAAATGAAGCAGGAAGGACAAGATATTTGATTATAGTGATTAATATAAGGTGCATTCTGAAAAGATGCTCTTCATGTATCTTTATAGTTAATATTCAATGCTGGCACAGATGCTATAGCATTAATTAGAAACTACATTCTGTCTACCAACTCAAAAATTGACCAAATGACCTTTTTTCTTTAATAACGAACAATTGTTGAAGGCAGTGGCCCATAAAAAGTAAAAAAAAAAAAAAAAAAAAAAGGTGTGTCCTATGTCAACTGTGGTATTTGATGTTGTTGAACTCAATTATTGGCATGACATTATCTAAATGTCTGGCTTTCATGTGAGAGATAACCTAAATCTGCAAATCATTGGACAGACGTAAACAGCAGGTACTCAGATTTTCTGGTACACCTCTCCTGTCTTTCCTGTCCACTTTTCATCATTTGAGCCAGTCAGTAACCAAACATGTTGTGGTGTTTTATGATCCAGGATGCCCAGCACAGAGAGGCGATGGGTTCTCTTCACACTGCAGACAGGTCCAGTCTCATGTCTGAGATTCATCAGCTCCGCGGTCAACTGGAGCAACTTCATCAAGGTTTCAGAAATATCACACAACATGAACACGAACCCACATTTATTGCCATTTTTCAAACTTGTCTGCTGAGTAAATATGAAAAACATAATTCTATTGAGTGGGAGGACGTCCTGTGATTTTTTTTAAATCTAATTTCTAATTGTTGTTGTTCAGGTACCCAGTCTGCCGTGTCATTGTCTGGCGAGTGTAGCGTGAAGGAGCAGAGGGAGGGAGGAGGAGCTGATAGGGCAGCAGATGCCGACAGGCTGCTGGTGGAGGAGCTGAAGGTTGAACTGTCCCAGACTAAACTGGAACTGGAGACAACACTCAAGGCTCAGCACAAACACCTCAAAGAGCTGGACACACTCAGGTTAGATATGATGTTTTTGTTCACAGATGTGAACTCAACACCTGGATACATTACAGTAACCATAAAACAGTAGAAATACTGTACTTGAAAGACATATGCAAGTATTACCGTGATCAGAGATTTTTCTGCATTGTTTTTATTGACAAGTACCAATAAACAGGATTGCCACAGTGTCAGAAAGTTTGATAATAATATAGTAATAATGATAATAGTAATAAATACGTTGAGTACAATGAGCTGATAAATTAAAAAACTAAAAAAATTTTTTAAAAGATAATGATAAAAAATTTGAATAACAGATATGTGGTACACCTTCCCAATCACTTCAATGAGAAAGTGTGTCCAAACTTTGACTGGTGCTGTATTTAATATAATATATATGCTTAAGTCATTTAAATAACAGTGATTTTAAGTTCTTTTTAATAATTGAAAATGTTTTATTCCTACAGAAAGACTTTTTTTCTTTTCCTCAAGTTAACACTGATATTAATCTAGTACATCATATATCCCTTCTCAGACAAACTGAGAGGTGTCTAATTCATTTCAGATTAAACAAAAGTTATTTCTTATCGTTATAATAGCTTGTTGAGTTGCAATTTATATAATATTGAAAGAACTGCTAAAAGAATTTAACCAGTCCCCACTGTCGCTTTTTCTTCGTAATCGACCCAAAAAATACATTACAAGATATTACATAAACAAATACCTGAAATTTGCTAATAATTTTCATCTACAGCTGTTGGGATGCAATAATGTGGTAGACCTGTGCTGCTTCTTGATGCTTTAAAGTCCAAGAGAATGACAGACAACGCTTAAACCTTGACAACAATGAAAAATAACAAGTGTTTTTCAGTTTTTCACAATCCTAAATTTAAATGTCCATTAGCTCTCACCTCAATGACATTATCTTTGTCTACAGGGCAGAGGTATCGCAGAAGGCTGCAGAGGTGGACACACTGAATGACCAGCTGTCAGGGGAGAAAAAGAGAAGCCGAGATCTTCAGTGGGCAGTGGAGAAAGAGAAGTGTCGAACTGAAAGGAATGAGGAGAGCAAGCGAGAAGAACTGGAGGTAAGAACCTTTACACCGGTCACTTTTGTATCTTGGAGCTTTTTAACCTGAAGTTAAAAGCCTAACCAGGTATGGGAGTGAACTTCTTTACTATGTCTAGTTATATTTTCCTTTCTTGCATTGTATTATTCACTTTTAAAAACAAGTGGTATTTCCATTTTCCATTTCCAGGACCTGCACCTCACTCTGGAGGAACAGAAGAGAAGCGTGACCCAGCTGACCTCGGCCTTGGAGCAGGAACGCCAGGCTTCCTCTCAGCTCTCTCAGCAGGCTGAGCAGGAACGCCTGAGCCTCCACAGACACCTCCAGGAGCTCCAGGTCCAGCTGGAGACGGAGCGAGCCAAGGCCCAGGAGATGAGCACTGCCCTGGGGAGGGAGAGGGAGCTGCGAGTAGGGGTCTCCTCAGACAGTGGTCCAGAGCAGCGGGCAGTGGAGGACTGGAGGGGGCTTGAAGAGGAAGGGAGCCTTCTGGAAAGACTTCAGAGGGAGCTGGATGACAAGCATGCACAGGTAACAACAAATAGCCACAAGATGGAGGACAAAAAATATAAATGTTTATTCACTATGACGTAACTCTGCTAGCTAATTCTGCCCTCAAAAGTTATTATAAATCTAAGAAGGGACAATCACTTTTAAATTGAAGTGCTCACAAATCATTAAGAATACGTTGTGAAGCACTGTGCTTAAATATATTTAAACAAACAAGGTCAAACACTCTTCCAGTGGTTCTTACATATCAATGAGCACTTTGAGTATTATTGTTTTAACTTCTTACCCCTCAATGAAGCTGTGATAGTCCCGTAATAGAGCAAAAGGGCAGAAGTTTGTTGCTAACATCTTCTTTTATTTGACCTGATTGTTCTTCTCTAGGTGGTGCATCTCCTCAGTCAGGTGGAGGCCCAGAAGCTTGAGGTTGTAAGAAAAGAGGAGGAGCTGACTTTGACGGGTCAGAGGTCAAGACGAGACCAAGAGGCACTGCTGGAGGCTCGGTCCCAGCTGGAGAACCTGGAAGCACGAATGTCGGAGGCCCAGGAGCAGCTTGAGACAGAGCTGGAGAGGAGGAAGAGCCTAGAGGAGGAGAAGGAGAGACTAGAGGAGAGGTTGGTCCAATTAGGAGAGCAGAGAGAAAGAGAGAGGGAGGGGAGCGGACCTCTGCAGGCTGATGGCCGCAGTGTGAGTATCAACTACCAGTTATTAACTCCTGACTTTTTATTCATTTTTTACAGTGCCTTTATTTGTCTTTTTCCATGTATTTTGATGACACGTAAAGCAGCTAATCCATATTGTGTTAATCTAAAAACATCAGGCTGAGTGGCACAGTGAGTCCACCAACCGCACTAAAGACTGGGTGTTCCAGCAGAAGAGTTCCAGCTCCAGCGTGTCCCCCCACCTGGAGGTCACTCCAATGGGTAACACCAGCGGACTGCACCACGGTCCTTGGCGCACAGTCGACAAGATCCTCGGCAAACTCCACCTCATTTCCTCAAAGATCCGCAGCATGGCCAGCAAGAATACTGGCAGGTAATTAAAGCTATAATCAATATTTTTATGTTGACAACAGATAACATGACTACTACTATGTGAAAGGGGTCGCTCGTAGTGATGAGCCCACAAAGAATTATCACCTGACTCTGCATTTAACCTAAGCTCTACTTGTTTTTTAGTGTCTTTCAGCTCATTGTTTTGATTTTGCAAACACAATTTTACTGTTTTGGTTCACTCCCACCGCTCTCATCAGCATCTCCTCCAGCAGTTTCAGTGAAAAAGCTCTAAAAATCAACTGTACGCTTCCTGCTCAGCACTAGAGACAAAGTTACCAACTAGCAGGTTGAACGTAATGAAGCATCTAACAGAAGCAGGACTAAAAGGAATTGAATATTGGACAGAAACACAACTCCAAATGAATACTAATGTTACTCCGAATCTGTTGGATGTGTAAATAAGTTTATAATATCAACTTCAAAGGTGATAAAATGTCAGTGTTGTATTCATAGCTTGTTTCTGCAGCCCCCAAGTGGCCTAAAGTTATTGCAGGTTTAACATTATAAAACATTATAAAACATTATAAAAAAGATATTAGAATACAGAATTAACATTTCATATGTGTTTATTTACAGCAACAGAATCCATATATGTATCATATTATGTAGGACTTTTCTAAAAACTGAACTAATTATTAATTTGTTTATGTTCTGCACAGGATGACTGCAGAGGTCGACAGTGAAGAGTTATCATTGGTCCAGTCCAATGTTGATGAGGTCATCACTATGCTGCAGCAATCCCCAGGTCTACCCTCCGTCCCTGAGGTCAGAATTTTATTTATTTATTTTTTTTACAACCTTGTTTTGAATAGTATGACCTCTGGGTTGAATATTTCTGTATTTTGGTGAAATTCTCATTTCACCCACTCCTCACTTTGATGAGCCAAAATCAACTGTTCATGTTTGTTTTTATTCAAATGTTGATCCTCCCGTGTCTTTTCCCTCAGAGCGCGTCCCTGCTGGCAGGAGGCTCCTCCAGCTCCTCCAACTCCCTGACGGAGCGGCTGCTCAGGCAGAATGCCGAGCTGACAGGTTTTGTTAGCCGCCTGACAGAAGAGAAGAACGACCTGAGAAACCACACGCTCCGCTTGGAAGAAGAGCTCCGACGCTACCGACAGGCTGGACTGGGATCAGGCGATAGCGTGAGTGCATGACAGGAAATACTACTGATAGAGACGATTATCTCTACTGATTGTCTCTTTTAAAATTGCTTTGTCATGACATGCAAAACTAAAATTAATCTCACCATGTAGCAGGAATATTGCAGCCATAACAATAAGATATATTAGACACCAGAAACACTATTAGTTTCACATGTTGATAAGCTCAAATATAATCTTGAACTTTAAATTGTTATTATCTCCTGTCATTTCATGCAGCAGCTTCTGACTAAACTCCATTATTTCTTTTCCTCCTGCAGTCCAGCAGCAGGAGAGGAGTCTCAAAAGCGGACTCGACAGGGATGCTGCTCTCTCAGGAGCGAGAAGCTTGGACTCGAGAGAAGGTCCGCTTAGAGAAAGCCTTACATCTGGCCCAGGCCCAGGTGGCCCGACTCAGAGCAGAGATAAGGACCGACACCCTGCAAGAGATAACTGGACCTGAGGCTGACAATGCAGCACTGAAGGTCAGATAATAACAGCTAATAAGTCGCTGCAATTCAACTTGTATCAACTTATAAAACTGTTTTAAATATGGCCACTGAGAAATAGTGAACATTAGCTAAATGCTGCAATTCATTGCTGATGAGCACATTTTAGCCACCAAAGCTAAACAGGAGAATAACTGCTGTTAACAAAAGCTCATCTTTTCACTCCTTCTCTCCTCTCTATCTGCTGCCTCCAGAGGATGTATGGGAAGTACCTGAGGTCAGAAAGTTTCCGAAAAGCACTGATCTACCAGAAGAAGTATCTGCTGTTGCTGCTGGGCGGCTTCCAGGAGTGTGAGGAAGCCACGCTGTCACTCCTCTCCAGGATGGGCAGCCGGCCATCACTCTCCAGCTTGGAGTCCCTCAGCCAGCGTCGGCGGGGGCTGATGCGCTTCCGCTCTGCCGTCCGAGTGTCTATCGCCCTCTCCAGGTAGGCAGCTGGAGCTGTTTTGATGATTTGGTTTGGCTAGTGAATGCCTATATTTCCCTTCTTCTAAAAGATGGACATGCAGCCATTACAAAAGGCTTTACAGCTTTTACTTTAAAACAAAAAACCTACACTGAATTTTCTGTTCATGCAGGATGCGTTTCCTTGTGAAGCGTTGGCACAAGGCAACAGGGATGAGCTCCACAACCTCCTGCAGTGTCAACAAGAATGGAGCAGGACAGACAATAGGTGACCACAACGTATCATGTGTTATAGCCTCTACATGTCATTTAAAACTGACACTCAGTAAAGTGGTTTTTTTTTTCCCCTTTTCATCCTCCTCAGGTACGGAGGTGAGAGACTCGCCTTATCTTCACCCAGGCAGCGTGGACATATACAGAGACCGAGGAAGTGGAGGAGGAGGAGGAGGAGGAGTCTCCAGCGCCAGGGGGCGAAGTGGGCGTGAATCCCCAAGATCGGCCATCTCCTCCACACATCACAGGTTAAACTTACAATGATGCTGCAACTAACAATAACTGTTGTTATCAATTATATTTTTTTCTGATTAGTCTATGTAGTTTAGTCTACTTACATTTACTTACTTTGACCAACATTAAAAAAACAAAAAGAGTATATAATTAATAATCATTTGAACAAGATAAAAGCAGGCATATCCTCATATATGAGAAGAGAATTGATTTAATTGATAAATAACTTCAGTGAGTAATCAGTGATCCTTTCTGTCAATAAATGAATCTGCTAGTAACTAAGCAACTAACTGACAAGTCATTTCTGCACTGATCACTACTGTACAGACAATATATGAGCAGAATGGAACAGAATAGTATAAAGCATGTATTTGCATATTTTATAACATTTTATAACACCTGAAAAGCCTTTTTCCACTTTTCAAATCAGGGCTCAACTGTGTAAAATGAGTGACATATTGTAAAATCAGTATTGAAAGGTTGATAAATCTGTTGTGTCTGTGTTGTGCAGGTTTCACCTAGCAGGAGACCATGGAGCTCTCACCTGTTCCCACCTACAGAGCTACGACCCCGACCGAGCGCTCACCGACTACATCTCTAGACTGGAGGCCCTGCAGAGGAGGCTGGGGAGTGTGACATCAGGTAACACATACAAGCACTTAAAGGACTAATATGTATGATTTAGTGGCATCTAGCGGTGAGGTTGCAGATTGCAACCAACTGAATACCCCTCCCATCACCCTCCCCATCCAAGCGTGTAGGAGAACCGACTGTAGCCGTAAAACTTGGAAAAAATGCGAAAGGCCCTCTCTAGAGCCAGTAGTTGGTTTGTCTGTTCTGGGCTGCTGTAAAAACATGACGGTGCAACTCGGCGGCCTCTGTGGAAGAGGACCAGCTCCCTATGTAGATATAAAGAGCTCATTCTAAGGTAACAAAAACACAACAACTCTTATTTTCAGGTGATTTTCAGGCGTTAACTGTATGAAGTGTGGAAGTTGGATTTTTTTCAGAACTTTCAGAAAAGGTCAGAGTTTGCACGAACGCTATAATAACGTCAAAAATAAACTTCCATATTTTCTGTTTTTTTTTAAGAATTTCAGAAACAGTCACAACTGGAAATACAGCAGCAGAGGGTTGTTTATATGGATATTCATAAGCATGATAAACACAACCACATTTTAAGGCTCCATCTCACACAGACAAACGTCCAAGAGATTCTTTGACAATGTAGAAACGTGTAGACTATGAAAGTAAATTACGTGGAGGACGGAAGTTACAATCTTGCAATGGTTTGCATAAAAATGAAACTAAAATTGAATAATGGTTTGCCTCCTAATCAGTATTCCAGTGTTTCCAGTCACACATTGTTGTTCCTTAATCTCAAAAAAGTGTTTTTCTAAATTTGCTTACCCACTTTCATTTTCTCTGCAGGTGCTTCTTCATATGCTCAATTGCACTTTGGCTTGAGAAGATAGATGCTGACAACTCACTTTGGCTTGAAGAAACTCAGTTGCCTTTTCTCGTGCTGAGCGCTCTGCTGTTTTCTATCATTCTGGTGTGGACTGTATCTTTCCATGTGGACCAAAACACATTTTTTATTAGTGTACGACATATTGTATTCAGGCTTTTTGTCGCCAGCACTTGAAAACAGCTATGTTTGTAATTTAATCTGCCTCTTTGTTGTGGATGATCTATAATCATGTATATTTGTCTAATGCTAATTTAAAACCTTGTGATTAATTTATATGTTTATGTTGTATGGGTGGAACGTTGCGTAGAGAATGTTTGGGTTTATCGTTAAGGAGGCTGCTACTGGATATTCTACACTACACTGTGTTTTGTTTAGGCCAGACAGACTACAGAGGACATTTGTAGAGAACGTATTTTTGTAAAGCGTTAGGCGCTTTGAATTTTCTGGGTATTTTGTCAAAAACTGAAATAAAGAGGACTATGATATTTGAAAGAGTTGTGTATTTCTCATTTCTTGTTTATTCATTGGCAAGAGAGTGTTTTTATTGGGTCTTATGGTAAAATCATTATCATACATTTTTCTGCAAAGGAACGTTAAAATTGTGAGGACAAAACATTTTTGCGCATGGATGTCAAACATTATCAACACAGTTTTATTCTGGATGGAAAGAACTAAAAACAGAAAAAACACAAACAACAAAATATACCAAAATATACTATTGATATGCACCGTTTTATTTGTCATTTAAAGTTTTGCACTTTTACACTGTCAGTTTGATTCTGTACAGCTTGTGCATTAAAACTTGCTGTTCACACAAGAGGTCGTTAGTGCTCATTAACTTAACGAGGTCCAGCAGGAAAAACGCCTCATCAGGTCACCTTTAAAAGCTTCTAATTCAAAGGCACTGCACACCTATATAGTTAACCCACACAGGTGTTATCACTTATTTTGCCTAATTGCACCTCTACTGCAGGCATGTTCAAACTGTTTGACAAACCCCTCACTCTACTCTTTGCTATTTTGCACTTTTTAAGGTGGGACAACTTACACTTTTATCATTTCAGCAGATATGATATCTCAAAATGCTCAGCATAGCTTCACCAACCTTCAACCTGAGTAGATCTGAGTCTAATCAGCCAAAATAACTGAAAACACCTGTGGGAGTGGGGGAGCCTTTAAGTTACAGCAAGAAAAACAAAACTTACACAAAGCGTGGTAGTGCTGTAACTCCTTCAGACCCTTCTGTAGGATCAGTATAGTGTTCTCTAAATGGGATCAGGTCGCAGAATGGCATCCGACTGCCTCGGGGTGTGACGGGCGCTCTTTGAAACGATCCGGGATAGTGTGATAACATCTGATAATTCAGAGGCTCATTGTTTCTGTGCAGTCACAGCTAATCTGTCTTTTTCACAGCAGAAATTTTGCCTTTTCATAGTAGGAAAAAGCACAGGTGTTACTAATAGCATTAACAATGGCTCTGTTCTATTATAGTGTCTCAGTGAGCCATGACAGTGAGTCAGCATGCACAGTACCAGGACCCTCAAACTGAAGCTGCTAAATGGAATTCACTTATCAATAATTTTATTATCTACACCTTTTGATTTTACTACTGTGAGATGTCGAAACGCTTATAGTGGAAAAGGCCTGTCATGGTTGTTATTGTTTTGATGTTATCTATACCATTTCTGCATTGTTTCAATGTAATTTTAGTCGGTGATGGGTTTTTCTGACATCAGTGCAAATTCACTCTGTAGGAAAAGTCCACAGGCTTCTCTCAGGAACTAAGATGTATAAAGTTTTTTTTGTAACTATGCTGAGAAAACTCCTAAACGGTCCCTCAAAAACGGACTTAAGTAAAATTCTTCTCCTGGTTTTACTCATTGCAATTATCCACTGAGGAAAACCTGCTTTGAACGATGGATCCAGAGGCTTAATTCAGTCAACAGACATTCTTTCTCATCATCAAGGCACCCTACTAGTCAAACTGTCCATTTCTATTTTTTAAGAGTTCATTTTGTGTATATGAGCCTCAGTGTTCCAAGTCAGTGTTATACAGCCAGTGTATTTATCTCTGGAAACATAAAATTCATGAATTATGTTGACATTCAGAAAAAGGACTGGACTCCAGACTGTATAAAGGAAGCTGGAGACAAAAAGTAAAAGGTTTGACATTTAGAAACAGCAAAGTGCTTTCATCTAAATTTTCCCTAAATTCCAGTCCCACTCAGGATGTTTGTTTGTTTCCTCGTGTCTTCGCTCCTCGTCCCTCCAGTGTCCTCCGTCAGTCTCTCACTGTTTCCTCCTCTTGTATCTGATGACGGGGTTGTGAGGGGTGTGAATCATTGTGGTGTAGTTGATTGTGGGGAAATATCCATCCACCAGGTCAAAGTCGAACATGCGGAGTAAAGTGGACCAGATGGTTTTGATCTGGACGTAGGCGAAGTTCTCCCCAATGCAGCGATGACGGCCTGAAGATGGAGAGGAGGACCAAAGCGGGAGTTTTAGTTTGGTTTAATACATAGTGAAGCATTTTGTTTCTAGTGTGCTCTGTTTTAAAGCTAGAAGGAAAACAGAAATGTCATTAAATATTGAAAAGATACTACTTTCCTATATTCCTATACACATTGCTAGTGATATATGTCAATAGTTAAACCTGGTTTATCCTATTAATTATTGAGAAATAGTATTAGTGACGGGTTTAATACTTATGGGAGAATGTATAATCATTAATGAAGAAAAACTCAACTTTTTATGTAACTGAAAGTGATTTAAATGCACAGAAAGTGACTCTGAGCCTCATAATCACATAACAACAAAATGAATGTGGGTTGAATCATTTTCCAGTAAACTGATTATGTTGTTTGTTTGTTTTTTATAAAGTAGACAATCTTTACAAAATATTCATTCAACTGATTCTCACCAGCTCCAAATGGCACATAGGCGAACTTCTCCCCTGCTGCAGGGTTGTCATTGAGATAGCGGTCAGGCCTGAACTCCATCCTCTCGTCCCAGGTGTCATGCAGACGGTGGTTAACAGTCGGGGAGACGCAGACCTGGTGGCCCACAGGGATGGTGTAACCTGCTGCAGTCTGAGGGGGAAAAAGGGACAATACACACAAAATTAAAGAATTACAAAGAGCAATTTCTCCGATATGCCTGGACATAATTGAGAGCTTGTGAATGGAAAAAACGGTAAAGACAATGCAGTATGTTTAACTTTTAAACCCAGCCTGTTGGTCTTACCTGAGGAGAGCGAGCCATCCTCATCATGGTCATAATGGGTGGACGGAGCCGCAGGGTTTCCTTTAAACAGCGCTCCAACATGTTGAGATCCTTCAGCTGAGGACAACACCAGGACAATCTTAGCACTAACAAAGTGATTCATCACAGCCCAGAACTAATTCTTATTTCACACCGAGTGCAGAAAATATTTGGAGCATGTCTGTAGTCGGTTTTCATTATTTACACTCTGTATGTCTTTTATATTGTGTCCAATCTCTTTTATCTTTCCATACTGGGTAAATATCAATGATGGCGCTATAAAGTAGGCTTTCACCTTCAACCAGTAAGCCTTTTATGGAGAAGTAAATATTCTGTCAACTGTTTTTACTGTGCATTATTTTGCTGAAATATATTTATGTTTATTGAAAAACGCTTTGTGATTTCTTTTAAATCACTGATGTTAAATTTGGATCTGAAAAATGTTTATATCCAGATGATGTTGTATATTGTGATCATTCGAATAATATGCTGTAACCTACCTGATCGAATTCAAGCGGTGGCAGGTCTTCTCCGCACACAGCCTTCTGCTCGGCGTAGCAGCGCTCCTGCAGATCTTTGTCTCTTGCCAGGAAGAAGCCCATCCAGGCGCTGGTGGTGGAGGACGTGTGCTGACCCGCCAAGAGGAGACCAATTAGCATCCCCGCTATCTCGTTATCATCCAGGGGCCGTCCGTCTCTGGAGAGGAAACAAAGTCATTTTGTGTTTCCTTTTATATGATTCAGCTGCAGTGAGACAATGTTACCCATTCAGACTTTTTGCTGATTCTCTCTTTGATAGAAATTTTAGTAACTACTGAGCCTGTACCAAACATCAACTACTGGGAAGAATGTTTTAAATGGTGGAGTGGTCCTCAGCTCAGTCGCTCCTTACTTGTAGATTAAAATTAAGTACTATTGCTGTCTTTATATGATGTATATTGACTTTTACTCTTCACTTATGAAAACCCTTTGATCAAGAAGGTTTTTATTTCCATTGAAGGTTCACAAGCTGCTTCTAAGGTTTTCTTTTATCTTAAAAAGTTCTAAGAGACATATGAATACTGAGAGAGATGTCTTTAATGATCCATGTGAACATTACAGGAGAAAATGTAATGCAGCAGCATGATCCTAGACTTAAAACCATGTTATCACATTGTGGTGTTCCTGGACAATGTCCCTGAACATTTTCAAGGATTTCTGGAGTCACTGAAGTTGTCTTACTTGTAGGTGGCATCAACGAGGGTCTGCAGGATGTCGTCCACTTTCTCTCCAGATCTCCTGCGCTTCTGAATCACCTTGAAGAAGATGTTCTTGATCTCCGTGTGAGCTCTGTCCCTCTTCCTAACAACAAAAAATATATGTACATATTTTCTTTTTATCCAAAGTAGAGAAGTTTGTACATTTCCATCTGGAGAAACAGTTAGGTGGGAATTTGCTTGTACATCTGATATACTGACAATGAACAACTGAAAAATACTAGCTAAGTTGATGTTGGGTCTATTTTATGTATAAATGTATTTTTCTCTTTTTAAAGGGGCTATTACAGTGAAAAAATAATCTTTTTTCTACAAAGAAACATCAAAACATTTTTTGTTATATAATTTTCTGAAATGTTTTGAAAATTTTAAGTATTACCAACAGTTTTTTTGACATCTTTGGTATTGTAATAGTCCAAATGCTCTAGTTTCTTGTTAGGAATATCTTTCTTTCTAGTTAAATGAAATCTAGTCTCAGCTTCATCCTGTAGCAGATGTCCTATCCTGTGCTTTCTGAGCTCCTCCAGCGGTCCTACCTGAAGCTGGGCAGGGGCAGCCAGCCGGGCAGGAGCCAAGCGGCGTGACTGAATCCTCCGTCCAGGTCAGCGTAGAGCTGGGCCACTCGCTCGTTCAGCATGCTGCGGATCTCCTTCCCATGGAGGCAGCTGCTGGCTGTTAGGATGATCAGCTCAGACAGGGCCTCGAACAGGTCTGAAACAGGCAGAAGTTACTTCGGTTAGAACGAGCAACAATCCAAAGCTTTTACCATAATTACGTACATGAATACATGACATGGGATAACAGTCTTGTAACAGCAAAACTGACACTTTTAAAAACAGACAGTCATCATTTTTTAAGATAATTGCACAACAAATGAGTGATTTCTTGTTACTATTCCAAAATGTGTCTTACTGATAATACACTTTTGTAGGTAATGCAGGTTTGGATTCACTATAAGGCTGCACAACACATCGTAAAACGATCGTAAAAATCGTAAAACAGCAGTCAAAAATACGACTGTAAATACTCCACAAAACTACGACAAGAACAAACTGAAAGAACTCTGATCACAAATGATTTATGTAACGGGTTCATTTTCTAATATTTATGTTTTCATCAATGGATCTGTGAGGGATCTTACTTCTCTCCCCACTGTCTCCCCATCTCTGAAAATACTCTATGGTCTCATCCTCAATGATCTTGACATGTTGCTTGAAATGAGCAATGTTCAGTCCAGTCTTCAGCATCTTCTTTTGTTCCAGGAAGATCTGCAACATATTAAAGAAAATGCATATTGCACCTGGTGAGCATTATCTGCAATATACAGTAGTTTGTTCTTTAGTAATCATTAACTTGGCAGGATCTTTTCCCTTCTGCTGATTCTACACCTATTGTACCGCTGTGGATTTATTGATAAATGTGATTTGACGTTTCTGATGGACTCACAGGGTTCGGCACATCATAAGCTACTCCTTTGCCAAACACTGGAGTGGTCAGTCTGGAGTAGACGTCCTCTGCGTTCAGGTCTTCATTCTTGCTGTTGAAGAGCAATGTGGCTGCTTCACTGCCCAGCAAGTAGGTGAAAGTTTTCCCCACCATGGTAAAACTGAACACGGGGCCGTACTGTGGAGGATAGTAGACATACAGGGTTTTAAAAACACTGGTTCCCAGCCTAAGGGTCAGGACAAGGGGTCACAAAATAAATCTAAGGGGTTGCAAGACATTTACTCTTATCTATTCTTTTCCTATCTCTTCTTATTTTTTTGTTAACAACTGGATAATTGTGCCAGTTCAGGCTTCAAATAAAACAAGATGAAAAAATTACTTTTTGGCTGCCTTGTTCATATTCAATACATGTATATCTATAGCTTATGATCATGGGTCATTTTAAGGTGTCACAAGCCATAAAAGTCAGGAAACCTTTGTTTTAGAAGATCTTCAAAAAACTGCTAAGTGCGTACGTGTGTTGGATTGAGTGTGAGAAAAAACAAGAAAGTGTCCTGTGCTGTGTATGGGTGCAAACTGTAACACAGGGCTGCAACAAACAATTATTTCCATCACAGATTAATCATTTGGTCCATAAAATAGCATAAAATGTTTCCAAAAGCAAAGTTTGACATATTCAAATTGCAGTTAAAACCCAAATACTTAGTTTAAGATCATGGAGGACTTTGAAAACCAGCAATTATTCACATTAGAGAAGCTGTTATGAGTGACTTTTGTGCATTTTGCTCAAAATTGACTTAGAAATAGTTGCTGATTAGTTTGCTGCAATCAAATGATCAGTGATTCCACTAATAGTTTGAGTAGTAGCTACTGTAATACTCACTTTTTCATAAGCATTTTCAAGAAATTCAATGGGGCTTTTTCCAAATGCAATAGCATGACCCAGGAAGGGGATGCTAGAGGGTATGTAAGGTGGATGTTTCTGCAAAAAAAAAGAGGAAACAACAGTGAATGATGAACACAAGCTTACTAAACAGTTCAACCACAATTTTTGGCATTGAATTTTTGATCTTGAGCTAACTTACCAGATCCTTGTCAGAGGCCTGTTTGAGTAGTGTTTTAGAAATATATCCCAGGGTGAGAGTGATGACTGAAGCTGCCAGCAACACGGATGTCAGGTTGTCGTTCACTTTTCCAACAGTGTCTCCAAGCAGTTTGCTGCTCAACTGATACAAATGCATAGACATTTTGACCCCTTCGACTGGATCTGTCCCTCAAAAAGAAACGATTCACAGACCCACCAGAACCTGGAGACCGTAAAACTGAGCTCTTTCGTATAAAGATAACCGCTCACTTCTTCGAAGTAACAACGGCTGAAAGATGTCCAGTCGGTCTGATGCTCATGTCGGGTCCGGTTTGTAATATTTCCCTAACATCTCTACCTGTCAATACTGGTCCTGCCCCCGCCTGACCAACTGAGGCTTTCTATTGGCTATTGGCCGCGTGTCCGTCAAACAACTGCCACTCTGATTGGCTGTCGCTACCTGAACCGATGTCTTGCTATATGATGTCATTGCAGCAAGACAAAAACGGTCTGTCCCATCGATTGATGTTCTGGTAGATACACTATCAAATAATCGTTATATTTTGCCTTAAACGTGTTCCTTTTCCTTAATACACGTTACTGATCGTGATTTAATTAAAAAAAGGAGTTTAACTTATTTTCTGTGTTCCAGATAAGTAGCCGAAATACACCTGAATACCAAGACATTGATTATTTATTAGAGAAACTTAACGTTAGCTACGCAGTTTGTAGTTTACCGTCGTTGTCTTTGTGGCAACTAAATTCAGATGTGGCCGCAAGATATTCCGTAAAATTATTATTGAGATACATATTTGTAAATTTGTAAACTGGAAGAGTAAAACTATCAACCTCATCTCAACAAAGGCACATAGTTCAGTTTAAACATTTACATACATTGTAAGCATAGCAAAGAATATAAAGTTTTATAAAAAAAAAAATCAATGCTAACAACCCTGAAAAACCATGATTTATGGACTGAGTACATTTGCAAAATTTAGATATAAGGTATTTAATAAATAACCAAACACACTGCTCTATATTATATACTTCGCACAAAACATGTGCACAATATGTTTCATGGCATTACAAGGTCATGTACTACATGTACTGTAGTATTTCCAGGTTTGGTGCACAAATATTAGCTGCTACTAATATCATTAAATGATAAAGCACTCAGTCTATTTTTTATTTTAAGCAGTACGTTACATGATTGCAACCTCTGTATCACCTAAAATTAATTTTCTACTATCAAGTAGTTTATCAAAATCTAGAGCTGTCTCTGACTTTAATTTCTGTGTTGCGTCTGGATGGTACAAAGCAAATACTATTCATTTGTAGAGGTTATTATTTTACTTCCCTTGGTTTAAAGTCATTTGCCTCAACAGGTCATGTTATAATTTTCCATCCTTCAGCCAAATTCTGAAAAAAAGTTTCATAATTTGTTTGTTTTTAAGATCATATAGTTTAAAAATTACCAACAAAAAGACCAATACATTCTTATTCATACATTATTCAGTTTATTAAAACAAAACATTAAATAAACATATTTACATGCAATGAAAATATAGGACTCATCAAAAACACACAAAATGTGAAGTTTTGAAATACTTCTGTAAGACTAATATACAAAATTAGGCCTTTTTGGAGAGACCAGCGGCTTTGCCCTCCGTCCAGAGTTACTGCAGTCAGATGAGAGTCAGTAAGAAGAACCTGCGCTGAGATCTTTGGCAGCTGTGTTGTCTTCATCAGTTTTTCAGCCATAGGCATATTTGTCTGATGCACCTTTATCATTTGGGGTTATCTGTCCACTCAGCTTCATTAAAAGCTTCACAATAAGGCCAGCCTGTGAATAAACAATTAACATAAGAGACAATTTTCATACTTCAACTTGAACATATTCATCACAACACATAAACATTTCAAACTTAAATTGTCACTACTGAGAAGATTGTCAAAATATAAACCTTTATAATTGATATAAATTATAATTCTATTTAACTACAATTCCTATTACAATATATTTTGAAAACAATGTTGAACCACTTAAATGGTCACCTTGAGCCGTTACCTGTTTTGTGTGGACAATGAAGTTCATTTTGTTTTCACCACTGTGTATCTGGAAGTACTGGTCAGCGTGTCCAAGCTGCCACATGAATGTGCCATACTCTAAACTGATGAGAAGGACCTGGGAGTGCAAAAGTTTAATTATTATACTGAACATGCTAAACATACTAAAATCAATCTTTAACTTGTTGAAATCATGAACAATAACCATTAACAGAGATATTCCAGCCCACACTACGCTTAAAGGAATAGACTATTAAATATTAGCCTGTAATGTTCATTTTTCCCCGTTTACAAATTATTAAGCACAATTACCCACTTCAACTGTCCGAGCAACTTGTACAGCAAAATAGCAGGTTCGAAAAATTCCCTCATGACCCTCTACATTTTCCTCTAGTTACAAACTTTAACAATATATATTTAATATATATTTGTATAGGTTCAAATCTTTAGAAAAACTTTGCTCATGAAGCTTTACATCACATAGGAAATTTTGGCGTATACTTGAAGCTTGGTGGGATACCTTTGTCTCCATATTCATGAGGTGCAGACCCTTTGTGTTGACCCCGACGTAGACGCGGATGACTTTGTGGTTGCTGGCGCTGGCCTTCGTGTAGACCTGACCCGTGAAGAAGGCTGCGCCATATGTCGGGATGTCCCAGCAGTTCTGCAAGAAGAGTCGCTGCAGGTGGTGCATCTCTTTGCTCACCCCCTCACTGGTGCTCAAGGCCTGTAAGAGAGTGAGGGAGGGAAAAAAGTAACCTCAGGGGGTAGTGTGATTTGATTTAAATGGTGAAAGGAATATTTAGGATGAAAAATTCAAGCTTACTTTGTATTCGTGAAGAATCCTGTTGGTCCAGTGGTAAGCTTTGCTTTTCACCTTAGATATCGGCACAATTGACTTCAAGTTTTCCTCACTATTGGAAAAAACAGAGAAAAACACAAACTTGAACAGTATTCAAGATGTTTCTGCACTTCAAAAACACAGCATTTAACTGGTAACAAGTAATCGATGCAATTTTCTGATATTGCGTAAGACAGAAAAGATATTTCACCATCAAATCTGTTCAGTATGCATTTAATCAGAAATATGATTTATAAACAGTCATTTACTTGAGGAACCCTTGCTTGTGCTTCTTGCTCTCATAGTTGCCGTAGATGATCTGCAGGAGTAGGCTGGCCAGTGTGATCAGCTTGGTGTCAGGAGCAGGAAAGAAGCCCTTCAGGAGGCAGTGACGCGCCTCATCAAACAGGATGAGGATGGCCAGCGGATCCTCCACCTGGGACAAAACAGTAAGTGGTGGAGTGAGGAATCGTTCTCAAATACTTGACATCTAAATAACATATGTACAATAAATCATAAACAAATAGCTTCATGTAGATGTGAGCTACCTTTTTCTCAACATCTAGAGGCAACCGAACATCCCTGCGTAGGAAGAGCTGAGGTGTCTCCCTCTGAGGATCCAGCACCGTCAGGTCCGTCACAATCTCTGTCCAGATCCGCAGGTGCTGCAGGGGCTTGTGGTACGGCTTCAGCTGCAGGTCTGTCACACGTGTACACAAACACATATGCACGTTACCGTTACTGCAACGTAGGTTTGCCATGACAACAGAAAAGGCTACTAATTCAAGAATGTATGATGCAACAACTGATCAAACGTCTTAAGATGTAAAAAAAAGTTTGATCAAAAGCTTCTCCCGTAAAATTAACTAAGCAGGTTGGTATTTTGGATACATTTGGGAGTGTTTGTTTTTTTTAATGTGTGGACTTACGGAGGTTCTCGGAGCAGATCCAGATGGTAAAGTACTGCTGGGTCTCCTGAGAAAGACGCATTCCCTCCATGATCTGCTGTACTGTCGTATTGTTGCCATGTTTCAGCTCCACAGAGCGATACGAGCCATCCATGCGGTAGATTCGCACCTTCTCATACTGCGGAACAAAAAAACATACAGACAAAACCAAGTGAGACATAGCTTAGTCCTTTGATACAAAAAGTCAGATTCTGGTGGACACCTGGGTCTATACTTGAGGAAATAGCACCATCTAGTGAACAGAAGACTTAACTGCAGTGGAGACATGTAAGGGAAACAGAATAAATGTCCTGCCCCTTGCATACTCCTGCATCATGTGTGTATTCATACACATACTTTTCTTCACATAGAATTGAATATACAATATATACAATTCCTTTACATACTATACCAAATAGCCACAAAAAATTAGGACATATGCTGCTCTGTTATTGGTAGTTTGTTCCTTTCCGTCCTCCTTTTTTTGCAACATGTTTGCGATAAAAGTCTGATGTGTGACTCACAGGTTTGCTGTTGGCTTGCTGCAGAAGCTTCACCGTCTCCTCCCATTCATTCTGTTTGTTCTCCTCACACACTTGCAGAGGCGATCTCTTCTGCTGGTCCTCTATGTGCTGTTGGTGGGAAAGTCAATATCAATATTTACCGTTTTATTGTTTACAACTGTAATTACATCATGAGATTTATTATGGTCAATTTATATCAGTTACAATACAAAGCCGTTACATTTAACTTCCCAATATCACACAGTCCAGTGTAATGAATATCAAGTAAACAATTTGACAAGTAATAAACACATTATTGATTTTATTATTCAAAAGGAAATAAATCATTCTTGATGAAAAATAGTGCATGTATAATGTACAAATAAATATTAATTCCTTGTTAATAATGATCCACAGCAACTTAACTTAATCGGGAAAAGACCATAAGAAACAAGCAAAGTGTTGAGACAACAAAGATCACATTTCGTACCCGGTCAATCTCAGGATGCTGCAGCAGGAGCTGCACTATCTCTACGTGGCCTCCTCTGGCTGCAAAGTGCAGAGGGGAGCTGAGCTGGCCGTTGAGCAAGTTTGGATTACAGTTACCTTTCTCCAGCAACAGCTTGGTCGCCTCCACTTTACCGTGCCTAAAAGGGAACCACACAGATGTCAAACTTAACCACGACTCATCATGAACAAGATAAACTGAAGTTGAAGAAAATTAAAAAAACTTATGGATACTTCTGACTTTCTTGGGCAGTTGGATGAACGTCAGACTCACCAGCAGGCGTAGTGAATGGGAGCCCAGTGGTCGCTGTCCAGCTGCTTGACTGAGAAGCCGCTGTCCAGAAGCTTGGAGAGCAGCTCTGTGTCTCCTTCACAGGCACTGCGGTGGAGGGGGAAGTCATCCACCCACTGACGCTCCCTGTGGAGAAAGGAGTTTGTGTTGAGTGTTTATACAGTAAGACGTTTATGAGGTGGAAAGGAACAGATGAAATTCACACTATCCTGCTGACTTTACAGGATGCCCCAAAAGGAGAAGAAATTAGACACACAAATAAGAAGAATATGACAATAGATGACAGTGTGATTCATGTAAGAATAACTCACTTGTCTTCTGTCACACAGTTGGGACTGTGCTGCCACTTCTCCCTCTTCGGGATCTGGATCTTGGAATAGTCCGGCGCTCCAAGCCCAAAGTATGGGTTGATGATAACTTTGTCCACCTACAAACAAAAGGCCAGACAGGCATGCAGAACAAGGAAAAAGGGGCTAAGTTTATATGATTAATTAACAGCATTTTTATTCGAGACTGGAACCATGTAGGAACAGCTTGACTGGCTCTGTCCAAAGGAAACAAAACCCACTTACCAGGTCCTCTAAATAAATCCAAACAAAAATCGAATTAGACTATTTCTTGGCCTGTTTTCACATTGTCTCATCCAACTCTCAACAAGAAAGCGAATGAGTGTTTTTCTCAAAATGTCAAATTATTCCTTCAGATTTTTCAGAAAATATTAGAACTGTCTCTTGGACTTTAGTTGAAATCTTCCAACAGTAAATTTATTCATTTTCTAGTCTTTCAAGTCTCTTCCGGTATTAAAAAAAACCCACCAGAGGTCCTAATCTAGAAACATTTCCCTTTAAATAAACACCACTTTTTAAGTCTCTCACCCGGTTGGTGTACTGCAGATCAGAGCCATAGAGCGGATTAAGGATGCACATGTCCGCCTTTTCCAGGGACATCATCTTGCTCTTGATCTCCAGGGCAGTGTAGCCCATGTGCAGACCTTCATCACTCAGTTTGCCTTCGCTGCTGTAGGCCGGGTTGCTCACGTTAGTCTTCACCCGCTCCATGGGTGCTGGCCGGAACAGAGCAGGGATGGCGTGAGGCACAGTGTGCTGCTCCGCTAACCATCTATGGAGGTAAAAGAGGCAATGTTAAAGCCATGTTTTACTTCCCAGTGCTATTTCCTGGCAAAGGGAAGACCATATATATATATTCTCACTTGTCTAAGGCCAGGAGCATCTTGGAGGTGCTGGGGCAGAAGTGGGTGCTGGTCTCACTGCACACCCGCATGATGTCTTGGAAGCAGTAGAAGCTCGGGCTCCCGGCACTATACACAGGCTTGCTGTTGTCTGTTCAGAATGACTCATTAATTTACTGCTGAGCTACGAAAACTGTGGAATCAGATTTATTGTGTTTTGCTCACCTTTAACACTGACTGGCACAACAAAAAGCGAGGCCTCTCTCCCTTCATTGTCTCCATCCAGGGGGAATTTCTTCATGTGCACCACACGTTTTCCTAAAAGACAAAATTGTGTTTAAACCAGCAGTCCCCAACCTGAGCGTCAGGATAAATCTGAGGGGAACCATGACAATGAAAAGGATTTTTACTGTGAAATACTGGACAATTATAAAAAACTATTAAAATGAAACAAGCAGTCTGAGAAGCAGACTTCAGCCTTTGGTTGCACTGCCTGCATCTCATAAATATACGCAACCAGTAACAAGGGGTTGTGAGTAAACCTTTGCTTTCCCAAAAAATGGTTGCGAACCACTGGTTTTAATTAAAGTCAGCAGTCCCACACTTACCTATGAAGCCTTGGTTATTGGATATTGGTCTGATTGTTTCATCAACATAATCCAAAATGGATTTGGATTTGTCTCCTCCTGCATGGATCTTTGTCGCCAGGAGGACTTTCTTTCTTTTCTTCTCCTTCCCTTCTAAAGGCACTTCACTCAACAGGATCTTCACAGACACCAGAGGAAACATGGAAACTGACAGTCAGATAAGAACTCTGGACTGGTGGGTTGAACATCTGGTAAGATGTCATTGGCTGTTGCAGCTGTCCACATTTTCAATGTACGAACATTTATTGATTGAATATTGCATTATTAATGAGTTTAGGTTATTAACTGTTGTCAGCTGGTCAGGATTTATGATGTTAATTTAAGAAATTCTGTTAATTGTCAGTTTTACGTTAACTGCTTAAGAAAATTTAAATAAGACCAAACTAACTGTTAACGTCTAGCATTTTCCTGTAGTTTTGGACTAAATGTTGAGGAGAGCATGACATCAACTGTCAGACTTGGTGCATTTACCTCATAGGCTTTGGCTCTGTACTCTTTTGAGCTCAGGCTGACTTGACTCTTTGGGCGAATGACAGCCACAAACACATCCTCAAGGCTGTCCTCGTTGCCCATCGTGCTGACTTTTCCTCACTCCCGACAAAACATCCTACACAAGGGCCAAATGCTGTGGAGAGGCATGCCTGAAACACACAATCACAGGGGAAGAAAATGTTATCAGGACTGATGAGCGGAGTAAATTCATTCCAACAACACTGACATCCAGCTTATTTATATCCCGGTTCAATATAGCTGTTCATCTCTAACTCGCTATAGTCTTTATTTGATAACAGAACCGGATTATCTGTTAATACTTTCATACAGGTTGATCTTAATTAGAGCCCAAATGATTAGTTGAATCATAGAGAATCAACAGAAAATTAATAACCAACTATTCTGATAGTCAAATACTAATTTAAGTCATATTTCAAACATAAACTGCTCCTGTTTCTCAGATTTGAGAGCTGCTTTTCTTTGTGTTATAGTGGTAAAGTACTATAACTCTATAAGTATAGTAATATAGTAGTAGTAGATAGTAAACTGAGTATTTTAGGGTTTAGGACTGGTCGTTGGATCAAACAAGCGATTTGAAGATGTCACCTCGGGCACTGGGAAACTGCAACAACACAGCAATTTTTCACTATTTTCAGTAGGGCTGCAACTCATGATTATTTACATTATCAATTAATCTATCAAGTATTTTCTTGATTAACCGATCAGTTGTTTGGTCCATAGAATGTCAGAAAATGGTGAAAAATGTCAATGGCTGCTTCCCACAGCCCAAGATGATGTCCTCAAATGTCTTCTTTTGTCCCAATCACAACCACAACCCAAAGATATTTAGTTTATTATAACAGAGGACTAAAGTAACCAGAAAAAATATTCACATCTGAGAAGCTGGAACCAGAGAATTTGGCTCACAACTTTTAATCAATTGTCAAAGTAGTTGGCAATTAATCGTTGCAGCTCTAATTTTCAGACATTTGATAGAGCAAACAACTACTCAATTAATCGAGACAACAAAAATCTAATTAATCAAAAATAACAAACAATTAGCCTATTAGTTTCAGCCATAATCTCAACTAGGACTGAGTGTTCTTGATGTCTCAGAAAATATTATTTGTGTGGACACGAAAAGCTAAATAATCATCGCTCATTAACCTTGGTTAGAAAAGTCAACTAACTTGATAAATGAACTTAACAACATTTGATGTATATTATGGTTATGGTATATTCTTTATAAATGTAATACATTATATTTATAACTTTTCATGCACAATATATAAAGCTTATTCAACCTGAGACACTTGATACTGAGTGTTAAGATCGTGCCTGTGATGCCTTATGGTTGCTGTTGTAAGACATCAAAATACATTGAAAGCTTTGCCACTTTCATTTTGCATCATGAGTAATGTGTGTAGTTAATGCATTTTGCAGGTGTCTGCAATAACAGGTTTTATCCACTCTAAGGACAAATGTTGACTGCAAGTGTTGTGTACGGCGATCGACAATGTAAAGGAGAAATGAAATAAAATAGAAGCGAATAAAACTTTCATCTGACGGCTGTGGTTAACACATTAATAAGCATCAGTTCAGAAATCAGCTTGAGTTCAGAGGAGGGTCACGCCCCGGAAACCAAACGCTCTGTTGTCTTTAAACAATTATTGTATGTTATATACTGTATTTTACATTACACATTGAATTATTGGTTCTATCCACTGTTGATATATATTCTTCTTCACACCAAACAACTTTTTTTTTTTAACTGAATCAACAGTTGTAGCCGGGATGCTACCGCTTTTTCCGCTAGTTGAGCCGCTGAAACTTACCGAAAGGGACGCGACGTTTTCCTCAAACAGCTTTCCACAAACTCCGTCTTTACCTCGGCCCTCACGGTGTTAAATGTGACAGTCCTCAGCCGGGACACTGATACAGTTGAACTTCCAGAGGAGATATTTGTGTTGAAGTAGTCGCAGGCCCATAATTTGGGGCTGGGCTGCAGAGACAAATAGAGGAGTCACGTTACGTTCACTTACAGCAGCTCCAGTTGGACAACAGAGGACTCTGGCGGTGCGGGGGAGTCAGTGCGGGCTGACGAAGAGAAACGTTATATATTACAGAGTATTTTAGGATGTAATGCCTTGATGCAAGTAGTTTTTTTAGTTTGAGTACTTCTGGACCGGATGTAAAATGCATTCTAGCGGGATATTGGGCCTACGGACCTAATGATGTGGACTATACTTCTAAAACAAGGGGTCATTATAATATGAATACAATAATATGATAAATATAGGAACATTACAAGGATATTGTAAAATTACTGATTAAATTACTGATTTTTGGTGAGAGTGTTTTATTAGTAACATTTTAATTTCTCTGTTTTTCTATAGTATATAGCAGTGGTTCTCAAAGTGGGGTCCGGGAACCCCCAGGGGTCTTTGAGTGGGTTCCAGGGGGTCCCTTGCATAAATGGTAATAATTTATTACCACTATAATTCCATCCATAAGTAACACAATGACAGAATGTATGACTATTTTGGTCATGGGTTTCATACACTTTGTGTAATAAAACATCTAAGAGCCAAAATCTTATCAGATGAGGGACCCTAGGACAAAATCTTGTCAATGGGGGTCTGTGGTCTAATTTGTGTCAGTTTAGGGGTTCTTGATATGAACAAGTTTGAGAACCACTGGTTTAGAGTCACAAAGTGTTCAGTAGCCTATAAAATAAATAAAGCAACACCAGGAAATGAGTAATTATTTGATTATATGCAGAAAAAATATATAACATAACTCTGAAATTGTAAAATAATCCAAAACCCAGCTCTTCTTCTTTTCACAATAGCAGAGTTTTTCACTCTTATTTCTCAACAACATTTTTCACGTTGACTGTTGACCAATTATGGGATTGACTGTCCCTATAGCTATTAGATTATGTTAGTTCAATTCAGTTCAGCGAAATTGGGCTTGCAGCAGAGCACAGATAAACAATGACGATACACACAAACAGTATAACAATAAAATCAATAAAAAGATTAATTTTGGAGAGGACTAGATAAGATGAAGTGCTACAGTAAAGTATAGTATATTACCTTGTGTGCAAACATGTTATATTATGTTTTATATTTTGTCTGTATTCATTCATTGGAATTTTTATTTCATAATGTATTTTAATCTAGACACTAATCTAAACACTTTGGATCTCCACAGCCTGTTTCAGCTCTTCATTGAAGCGGTATGATGTTTACACTTTGTGACATTTTCAAACTCAAGACTCCATATTGTTATAGCTGCACCATACCATCCCATGGGAAAATAATAAATATCTTGTACATCATTTTATTCAAATTTCCCCAAATTCAGCCTGACACATTTGGTATCTTCGGAAACATTTGGATCACTAAAATTAAAAATATTTTAACAATTTTGAAATGATTGGTCCACTAGTGGGTCAGGAAGGTTTTAACATCTTTATACAATTGGTTCTTGTGAAATTGCTCTTCTTTTCCTTTGGGGATTTCTCTTTGTTTTCCAGTTTCTTGTGATATGATGGCAACTAGTTGGTGGTCCTACATTTGGCTTGTTTGGAGATCAGTGAGATTGGCCTGTCTAATCTTTCTTTTTTGTAATTTTCCCCTGGTCAAACTACTCCTAAATGTGACCTATTTTCTTATGTATTGACACCATAAAGACACTATTACTGTATTTCCTGTTGCAAGGCTCCTTTCCACATAGTGCAGATTTACTGTGTTACGCAATGAGATAAAGGAAGTTTGTGTTTCAATCAGGGCTAGATGAATTCAACTGATGTTTTAAGAGCTGGTTTTTCAAGAAGAGGAAGTTTGTGCATGTGTTTGTGTGTTTGTTGTATGGATGTAAAGTACTCATCCATGCCCTTATAGAAGGCCTTATAATAAATGTTAGTACAGCATGACTTTTTCATGTGTGAATTGTTGGTTTTAATGGAGATGAAATGGATTTCACAAATATACAACTTAATCAGATAATAATTTCTATATTTTAGTCGAAGAGATTGTATAAAACTTCCACATTTATTGGCATGTCACACATAACAGCAGAAACGTAGTGGTCTCTTTCAACAACAATAACATATAATGTCGATATAATAACCAAATTGCTGCAATAACAATATCATGTGGAGCTCAAAAGCACAAACAAAGGAGAATATGGCTTCTGTTATACATTATATGTATATGTATATTTATATTATAACATGATTTGTCTTTTCTCATTGGTCCACAGCTGAGAGTATACATTTTGGTACTGTTCCCCTCCAAACCTAGCAGACATCCACTCTCTGCTGGTCTATGTTCAGGAGGGGTTTTTGTCTTTGCACTGACTGAGCACCTCCTGCATCTTCATCTGGATATCCTCCACCCTCTTGGCCCACTTCTCTCGCACCTCATCTTCGTCATCCTCTGTAACTGCTGTGTAGGCCATGAGGGCGATGAGACCCATGTGGAACAGGTGAGTGATGTGTGAACAGCGGCGCTCCATGATCTCACGGTTGCCATCACAGTTATCCAGGTACACCTTCAGCAAGGGTCTTCCAAACAGCAAGTTGATACCCATCACACCGCGGTAGTACACATCCAGGCTCATGTCACTCTTGTCTCTCTCATAAATCTTCTCGAAGGTCTCCATGTAGCGTTTTGTGTTATCCGGATCTTTCTTCATCTGCGCCACCATGCTGTTGAAGGCAGTGTACTGGTGCTTGATGTACTCCTCGTACTTGCCGTAGGTTTCGTTCACCTCGTCAATGCGGATTTGTCTCAGGCATTGCTGGTTCTTTTGGGAGATGCTCTCCAGTTTGGTGTGGATCGCCTGGAAGTCCTTATCCAGAGCATGGCCCTCCTCGTCCATCAGGCCCTTGCGAGCAACCCCGACCAGAGAGGAAACGATGCCAAAGATGGGGTCAATGGAGGAGGCGAAGGAGGACACCTTTTCCACGCAGCACAACACCTTGGCTGCAGTTTTCTTGATCTGTCCTGCATCAGCCATCACTGCTGCTTTTCTTCTGCCACGTTAAGGTCAACACAGACACTCTTGAGGCTGGAAAGAAAAAAGCAACACATGTTCTATAAAACTGAATCCATACTCTGCCTGGTACCTTCAGTGTCTGGATATAATAAACCAACCAGATCTTTAATAGAATTATCGGTCACAGAGGTTCTCAAATGTTTTTTTCGTCTGGGATTACCATAAAAATTAAGCACAAAGCTGACTCTCAGGTTGCTGAGCCCACAGCTGCTGTCACCAGCTGCTGCACATTTGCCATATTGAAAATGGTGTCATCTTACATGCTAACGTTACTGACAACAGGTCGCAATGAAGGCTCCTGTTTTCTGTAATGATAAAAAGCTTCGGCATGTGAGCAGAGGGGGAAAACTGGGGCTGGAAGTAACAAATATTTTCATTAATCTTTCAATTATTTTCTCGATAAATCACAAAAAAAAAGCCAAGTTGACATGTTAAAATTGCTTTTTATTATCTACCAACAGTCCAAAACCCAGAGATATTCAGTTTAATATCATATAAGGACTATAAATCTAGCAAAGGTTTACATCAGAGAAGTTGGAAAAGTGAATTTCTGGCATTTTAGCTTAAAAAATTACTCAGACAATTATTCAACATTCAAAATAGTTGCCTGTTAATTTCTTTGTCCATCAACTAACCAATTAATCAAAGCAAAGTATTGTGTTTTGGGAAATAATTTTTATAAAACATTGTTTATAATGAAGCACTTCAGTAGGCTAGAGTTTGCAAATATTACAGATGTTACAGACATATCATCGATCTTCTACTAGTTCCTGAGACTGAAGACTCAAATCCAATATAATTAATGTTTCTCATAGTTCTGACATTAATCATCCTTCTCAATGCTGTTCTTCAGGAAAAATAACTCAGGGACAACAGTGGGTGTGTCTTCATAGTAACAAGAAAGACTGGAAATAAACAAATGGTTACAAGTCCCAACCTTTCATCCGTCTTCTTTAACAGTTCAAATAAGATACAGAAGCTTTTTGGAAACTTTAACTTTAACTCAAGATGTGTTACTGTTGTGTTTTTAAGCCAGTTTCTCTCATTTCCTGATTCCCAACCACACACACATATACACATAAATCATGTACTTTGCTTGCATTCAATCAGTCCCAGCTGACTCAGCTATCACACAGAATTCAAACCTCCTTCAGAGCACAGATTACAAAGCCATGAGGCAGCAGATGTTTACTCACCAGAGATAAAATTGTTGGTATCCTTCTGTCTACTGAAGCTGTCCGTCTCTACGTTCCACCATTTTCCTCCCTAGTCGAATAAAGACACACCCCTCTTGCCATATAAGGGAGTAAACATCAGGAAGTGACTCATGCATGCCTCGAGCTGATTGGATAAAGGGGAGTTCTTCCAAGTGCACTGCAGCAGCAAACTCCAATCACAGCCTGTTACACACAGTGAATGACAGAGTATCCTTTTCCTTACTGAGTTTCAATTTTAGGTCCAAACCAGTATGGGTGACCAGATACCACAGAGATTATCAGTAGACAGAAATGCAAGACAATGTCACACTTTATAACCAGGAAACAGAATTAGTTTCAGTGTTTTTATGTCTTAGTATCAATGATAATGCTGTGAAGATTTTATAAAATTACTTTTCAGTTAGAATTCATACACAGTCAGTGATATTCCATCATTTTTCTGATATGTTTAAAGAAAATCTAAAGGGTCAGTTCACCCAAATTACAAAAGACATATTTTCTCACCTATATGTCTATTGGTATTTAGCCAATCAGACAGATGTGGTTTTATTAGCCAAGGTTTTAGATACAATCAAGATATATGGAATTTTTTTTTGTAGTGCTCAATGCATTAAATAAATAATCAGCGATTTGCAATTTACAGTGTCACAGAAAAAGTTTGTATAAGAGATGGTGTCATAGTGATTGTATAAAACTTCACCAGTATTTCTTTGCATGTAACACGATGTAGCTGTTTTTGAAACTACAAATCAAACAATTTTTAATTTTTTTGTAATGTATTTGTTTGTCAGGGACGATGCAAAAAAAACCCCATTGTAACAGGTTAAAGTAACATGACACAGATGTATTGCATATAGGATTTCTAGCCAAGGCTAATTGGCGACCCCTGTCCCTGGTAAGGCTTTTCTACTTAAAAATAGTCATAACATATCATTAACCAGAAATACATTGTTTATACAATTACCAAAATTATTTAATAGGGACAGAAAGTGCAACTTGAGTGAACATGCAGATGCAAACATGACATGAGATATAGCAAAAACTATATTTAAAAAAAACTTCAACAAAAACATTTCTTTCCAGAGACAATGTCACACAATACGCTGTTGACAGTTTTTTTTTTTTTATCAGGATTATTTCTGCAAAAGGAGAAACCACTCAAATGACAAAAAACACAGCTTTACTGTAGCACTATATACCAACCAGTGTAGGTGAGAGAATATGAGAACTTTTTGTTTTGTGTGTGTGTGTAATTTGAGTGGACTGACCCTTTAAAATGCAGGAAAGCTGGTGGTGACCTTAATGTTCAGTTGATGTCAAGGAAAGTGAAGTTCCAAGTAAGATGAGGTGTACAAAAGTCATGGAAAAAACAAGTAAGTTTCTGGCCAGATGATGTACCGATATACTGTATTCATGGCTGTAGCTTGCAGGATTTCAGAAATGTTGAGGTCGTGAGCATACAGTCAATGATCATGAGTGCACCCCCCTAAAAGAAATCTTTGACCAGCCAACAAAAAACAAATCAGTATAATTTCTAAATATTCAAATCTTTTAACATTTTATATATTGATTAACTACACAGGTTTAAATAATAAAATCAATGGTGGTTGAATTCAGTTTAGCTGCTTCAGTTCCAGGTTTCGGATATTGTGCAGACAGGCTCACTGTGACACTGTCATGACTTACTGGGACACTTGAATAGAACAGAGCCATTGTTAATCTTATTAGATTAATGATGGCTTTATACCTACTATGTCAAGTCAAAATGTTTGCTGTGAAAAAGGCCTGTAGTAGTTGCAATCCTGACAGGCTTAAGCAAAGAAAATAATGACACATTTAATTTAAGAGGAAAAATTGTTCACAATCACCTCCTAAAAGGCATGCTTAGGGTGCGTAGATACAGTGAAATTAAACAGAAGTCTCAAGAGATGGCTTTTCTGCAGGAGCGTGTGTGTGTTTGTTTGTATGTCCTAACCTAACTAACTAACCTATTTTGAATTCATATCTCTGCCTTTATAGAAGACTTTATTGTAATAAAGGTTCTAAATTGAACATTATTCTTTTTTATGCTCTATTTTTGTTGTTTTGATAAAAACAACCATCCGCACTTAATTTATTGGCTGCTTTGTATAAAACCTACTCAGCATTTACAGGCAAGTATCTGAAATACACAAAATCACATTGTCAGTTTGTAGCAAAAATATCAAAACAATGCCAACAGTAACAGGGGTTATACAATAAGGGAATCAAGCACTAGTTTAAGTCCACAAACAAATGCAAACATGGGTTTTGAGAATACATTACATTGGTGAACAGCTGACAATATGGACATCTCTATTTTTTTCCACAAAATCTGCAGGGCTTCACGCTGCAGGTTCATGTTCAGGAGGAGTTCTCCTCTTTGCATGGACTGAGCACCTCCTGCATCATCTTCTGGATGTCCTCCACCCTTCGACCACTTATCCTGAACCTCGTCTTCATCGTCCTCTCTAACACTTCTATCGCCTATATCTTTGGCAAGGCAAGAGAAGTTAATTTATACAGAACATTTCATTACACAAAGACAATTTAAAGTGCTTTACTCAATGTATGATGCCTTTTGTAGCAGTCGGAGTACTTGAAACTGAAGGCCACTGTGTTTAAATATTAAAAATGTCAATTACATTGGTGCCATCTAGTGATAGTAAAAAGAATAACGCTGTGGCTGTTTGCAGTGCTTTCTGCTGTACCCTTAAACTCCGTCTCCTCCTTAGCTTCCTGCATATGAGAGGTTCATCTATGGCTGCTCTTGTCATGAAGGTGATGGAGATGTTTGCATAGGTATGATGGTCTTTCATTCCCCAATGTAATATCATGTTAAAATCCATTTTTGATGTCACTTTAGGATCAATGATTAACCAATAACCAAGCAAAATATAAACATTTTCCACCATCACAATTTCATTTACAGTATTGTTGATACAGTTACTGACAACATACAGTGTATGTTTAGCTTTAAGCATGTTGAGAAGCACATTTTTCTTTTGGTTTTATATTTAGATTTATAGTTTTGTAGAAACCTTGAATGTTTGCATTGTCTTTGGTTCAACAGTTCCAAGCTTTTACATGGATTCACCTGTCCTGATTACTTAATGAAAACTGCAGGAACTTCTATTCTATACACTCTGTGTGGAAAAAAAGTACCAATAGGTAACCAAATATTATTCAACAGGACAAGGGTGTTGTGTAATGTTTGACTTCCTATGTTGTGATATCAGACAAATCGGGAAAAACATCTGCTGATCTTTCCATGTACAACACACATATACACACACACACACACACACACACACACACACACACCCGTTGGAGCAGAGGACCACGTGTTCCCTCAGCCTGTGTCCTTTAGAGGGACGAGCTGAGATGAATTATTCTGTGGGATGCTTGTCCAAAAATGTTAATTTCAAGCATGTTGTAATGATGTCACTTGGTAGAAGACCTCTAAGATGTGGTGCTCTCTTATGTTTTTCCAATACAGTGGCCGTTTGGCAGATAGTTCATGACCTGGTGGGTCATTGGTGTCAACACAAGAACCTGCTCTACCAGGGAAACTATTTAAAATACAAACACATATATGTCATTAACAGATTTGTGCATATTAGGTGCTACTAGGTTCCACAAAAAGTTAACAGGCTACTACCATGATCACAATTAATGCAACACATTCATTAATAGTTTGATACAACAATAGAATAGAAATGCATAAACACAGTCAACTAAAGTCTTACAACTTCATGATTTTCAGTTTTTGCATGTGTGATATTTTGATGTATCAAACAGAATATTGTTTGTATTGCATTAATTGTCATCATGCTAGACATTCATTATGTTTTTGTGAAACATGGCATCTTATTTCATAGTGTTATGTTTTATGCTGCTCTCCTGGAGTTAATTTGGTTCATTGTCAAGGTTACTAGTTATTTTAACTTGAGGAAAGAGAGAAATTGGAGCTCACAGATCAGCTTGCAGTGTTTAGTTTTCAAGAAGACAAATGTCTGGAGAGCATCTATGTCTTCTTCAGAGTCCAACTGAAGTGCAAGATCACTGTGATCTATCTATACATGTCCTTACTCATTTTCTACGGGTAAAATGAGTAAGGAAGTAATGTTACTCTAAAAATCTTTCGAATACCACTCGCCAAATTAAGGTGAAGCTGTATTTTACCAAAAATGGACTCCTAACATTTCCCCACTTCCAGCAGGGCGCTGTGCATTATCCACCTCCACCAGAGCCTGGATGTATTCTATGTAAATGTTGTTTGTTTTCTGTTGTTTGTACATATTGTATGTTTTAATGTACATAGTTATTTAGTTTTTATAGTTTTAACCTGACATCGTAGTTAATTGGAGTCTCAAATGTCAGGATATAAAGGTAAATTTCTTAAATTCTGGATTTTTAGGAACACTTTTGAATGAGGTATTCGTGGTACCCAAATGTCAAACTCCAAATAATGAAATTTTAATAGGCTGAAATACAAGTATGTGCCATAATAGAGGCAGCTTTTGTTACTCGAAAAATGGGTACAATGAAAAGGTCTTCCGATTTTCCTGAAAACTTGATCAAATGAATATGGGGTGGGTTTTAATCGAGAAATGGGTAAAATTAGTAAGACTGGGTCGAAAAATGGTTCAAATGAGTAAAGGGGGGGGGGGGGGGTGTTACTCGAAAAATGGGTAAAGTGAAAAGGGCTTCCGATTTTCCCGACAACATGATAAAATGAATATGGGGTTGGTGTTAATTGAGAAATGGATAAAATTAGTGAGACTGGGTGTTACTTGAAAAATGGGTTAAGTGAGTAAGGGGGGGGGGTTATTTGAAAAATGGGTAAAATGAAGAGGGCTACCGATTGTCCCGAAAACTTGATAAAATTAATATGGGATGGGTGTTAATCAAGAAATGGGTAAAAGTAGTAAGATTGGGTTTCATTGGGTAAATTGGGTAAAATGAACAAGGGAGCCATATTACCTGATCTCTTGGGATTCCTTCTGGGTGAGCTGTGTCCTGGGAGGAAATGTTGAGTTGCCACTGAAATGAGAGATTATTTAATGAAAGGTATAATCTGGGTAGTTAGCAAGCGTCTCTTTTCAAAAATTAATACAAGTGCCACTCCTTCGCATTTAATTAGAATAAAATTCACTACAAGAAAAAAACAGTAAAAACTCCAAAAAATGAAGATTGCCTAATAAGTCAGTAAAAATCTCAAAGAATAGATTACAGGCTTAACAAAGAAATATATAATAGTAAAACAGCTTTTTTTTTTGATGTTGTGATCAAATGGCATGGTAAGGGCCAGAAGTAAGGGCATATAGCAAAAGTCAAATTGATTGAAAATGTAATGTATTTTTCCTATGCTACCAAGCAAAACAAAAAGGAACTCACCTGTTGACTTGCTGGATGCAAATGGGTGAAAAATCACACTCCACTCTCCAGGCAGACGTGCCAACTCTCTATTGTTGTTGAGAGCTGCTACTACTGCTGCTGCTCTAGCAGCTACAGACTTGCTCAGCATCCCTATCTGTACCATTGTGCTGATCATGCATCAGTGCAACATGGTGAGGAATTAAACCTTTACTGCTATTGGTTCATAAATAGACAATTTATGTTCATCATATTACGTTAATTCATGCTGACTTCCATCCAACATCCGTCCAGATTCTTCTGGTTGTCCTCCTTTACCTCAAACCTCCATACATCCCTCCTCAGCTCAGACTGCAGCCTCCCCCCCAGCTCTGACAGGACTACAACCAGGGGCGAACTTTACTATTAGGGAAGGTAGGCAACTGCCTGGGGCCCCTAATTAAAAGGGCCCTAAACAGCTATAGATTTATGTGTTTGACGATGTTTAGATATGAAATTTTTTTAATTATGTTACTATTCTAACTCACTGTATCCTGAAGTAACTCACAAAAGGCCCCCAAAGCACTTTTAAAAAATGCAGTTGTATACTACTTACTGTGTACTTCAACTTCTACTTCAGAGGAAAACATTGCTACATTACTACTACTTTTACCTGACAGATAAATGTTACTGGTAATGTTGCAGATTCAGATTTTACTCACAAAATATAATATAATTAAAATATGATGCATTATTATTTATTAAGCTATCTATGCATTCTATGAAATAGTTTGAATTAAGAGCTCCACCTCAAAGAGATGTTAAGTAAATTTAAGTACATTGTGCTAATAATTCCTCTCTTTCACTCTGCACTTTAAATAAAAATTTGAATGCAGGACTTTTAATTTTACTGTGCGGTATTAATGGTTTTAGTGCAGAAAAAAGTTCTGAGTACTTCCTCTACTACTGCCAATACCAACATTCCCAGTCAGAGAAAGGGTGAAAAGTAAAGCAAGACGGCGTTTGCCTGGGGCCCCGAAATCACTAAATCCACCAGCCAGACTTTTTGTTTGCCATGTCTGTATCTACTTTGTGTATTCATTAACATAATCAACATGTGCATTAGGGGTGTGCCCGAATCCAAATACATTATTTGGCAAAGCAAGCAGTGGGTTTTTTATGAACATTTATTTTGTAAAAATATTTTTTAAATGATTTGTTTTCAGGAAGAAAAAAAAAACGTCAAATACCAGCGTGCAGATTGGTTAAATCACTGTCTCTGTGTTAGGGGTGTATAAATAAGTAGAGGTCTGTCTTCACATTGGTGTTGCACTCGGTTTAGCTTGGTAGTCAGCACAGTTATCAATGATTTGGGAGACTTGAGTTCAAGACTTGGTGTGGGGGCCTATTTTTTTTTTTTCTATTGTTACTGTTATCAAAATTATATTTACACAGAATGCAGTGATAAAGGTAGATTAAAATAAATCAGTGACTTATATTTACATATTAACCATAAGATTGTGCATGGTAGCTGTATAAAAAAAGACACCAGAAGAGGAATGGATTGAACAGATGGCCCTATTGTTAACAAAACATAACTGCATTTCTATTATCATTGCAGGGCTGAAACTCACCGCCACCTTGTGGTCGTTGATGGCATGCTTTGACTTTTGACTTACCTTGACCTTTCAGCTTGAGTGTGCTTTGTGGTGCAGCCACGCCATGTTGCCAGCACACCTCACATGTCTGCAGAAATTTTGCGTTTTCTAGTAGTAAGGCGCAAATGTCAGTATTTTGTGATACTCATGTCTCACACCTTGTTGATGTATTACACAGTTCATGAAATACCATGTCATTGTAATCTTAGCCAGCAGATGGCAGCCCAAATAATGACATGGCAAAGGGCATTAGTGGTTTGCACAGTTCTGATGGACATACATACTCTGTTGTTTAAGTTTATCACATCTTTCAACTTTCAAAATATATGGTTAAAAAATACTCATACTTACTTACTTTCATGATTGCTTATCATGAATTATCAATTGATTTGACAGATTATCTAATAATCAATTTATTAGAGAATGTGCAGCAATTAATTTTCCTCAATATAAAACACACATTTTAACATGCTCAAGTAAGATAATGGCACAGGTGGCATTAAATTGACATAATTTGAGTATGTTTTGCACATCAATAAGTAGAATTTTCTCATTTAATATTAAAAAAAACAACCCAAAAAACAAGGCTTGTATTCCACACTTGAAACCCCAATTTTCTGGCAGAGCATCTGTGTCACATGTGAGGAAGATTCTTATTTCTAACAATAAGGACTTACTGCATATCACTATCTTCTGCTGATAATATAACTTCAGGTGCAGGGTGCCACATGATTGAAACTTGCACCAATTGCAAAGATTGATTGTATGACATCCAGGATAGTGGGATTGTGACATCCCACAATCTGCTGATTACAGCAAAAGCAGACCAGTTGGGTGTCTGTGATCTATTAGCTGTTTGAGCAGAGTGGCATCCCGAGTAAACACAGCAGATAAACATTAATTAGCAGAGAGGTGAAAGGAGTTTGTTGCTGCTGAAGGCCCTTTGACCCAAGAGAGCAACTTTCCTGCTGCATGTCCAGGTTGGATGTACTGCACGATAAAGACCAGTTGTGTCTGAAAAAGGAAAATGTAACATACTGTCTTCACTTTGTGATGTGTAGAGCGCAAAAGGAATTCATGAAACTTTGTAAATGATTGCACCTAATATATCACCTCAACCTTACAATTCTACTGCCTAAGCTGTAGATTTACATGACTGTAGTGAGGTCAAAGTGACGATGAAAGTGCTTTACAGCTTTCTGAGTTAAATTACTTGTCATCTTTGAACAATCATGGGTAATTAGTGTGATTTTACCTAATTTGTTGTAGGCACTGAGGTGGTGGAAAAGGGGAAATCCACCAAATATTTTGTATGCTATCTTTGCTGTTTTCACTGTAGTTGCAGAATGGTTTCAGCACAAACACAAAAAGCAGTCACATCCCTTACAACATGCATAACATTTTTTGGCTATGCATACTGGTCTACAGATGCTGCTGTTGGTAAATGCTAGTGAGATGTGAGTGGTATGTCTAGAGAGGAACTCTTGGTTTTTAGGGGCTGATACTAAATCCTGATGTTTGATGTTGATGTCTTGTATAATTTTCCTCCAAAGTCAATCTAAGTTGAGCTGGAAATATCTTGATGGGATGTCACAAAGTCTTTGTTCGTCCAGTTTGTTGTCATTAACATGCATCTGCTGTATGTTTAGGCAAGGATTTTAGATAAAGCTTTTCTTTGTTCTTCGCATCTTTCTTTGGTAAAAAACAAATCAAATTATAGCAAAATTATGTACCCACAACTGTAACTAAGTGATGAAATTGGAGATTTAAAATGAGGTTAAACAGACACAAATAGAATCACACAAACTTTAATCTGTCAATTTAACATTTCTATCCACTCTTTCAACCTTTTGACTCAAGTTACCTCTCTTTTTTGTTTTGGGGTATTTTCTGATATACGATACAGCACTATTTTCAGTCCAAAAAATAACTTAAGGGAAAATAATTTTTGCCCATAAGTGGTTAAAAACCAATTAGCTAGTTAAGTAGTTGTGTCGCCAGAATTAAATGAATCAGTGACTTTTAAATCACACAGTCCAAATATTATGGAATCAAACATGTAAATGCTAAAACAAAAGATCACATTTCAGATTTACAAAATTGAGAGACTTAGAATAATTTATTGGAACAGATACAAGGATTTGATCACAATCATCAATGCATAAAAGAACTATTAAAAAAAAAATCATACTCTACACAGCATTTATCAGAATATAAGAAATATAGATTTACTCTTTAAAAACATCCATAAGCAAACCCCAAGTTGGTCCCAGTAATAAGAATGAAAAGAATCATAATAAAAAGTGGTCACTAACAAAAGATATCAGGCTGTTGCCACATTCAGAATTCTAGGATACAGTGGACTTGCCTAAAAACAGTTTTTGTTCTGATGCTTATTACTTACATACGTACAAATCTTTTGATGTAAGACAAAAAGAACTTTTAAAAATACAAAAAATATATACATTAAGTTTTCTTGTTTCCTGGTTTGCAACTTCCAATCATCAACCAATCATCTTGTAAAAACAAACAGAAGTTACAAAATTAGTATCTTGACAAAACACACTCATGCTCATATTTATCCGGCCTGGTGTTCCAGTTTTAGTCTCTGAGCAGTTGGGATGTTTCTGTCTCTGTGCAGAAATTTTATAAGTATTATAGAGTAATGACAGTGCCGTCCTCCTCCACCCCTCCCCTGGGCAGTGCAAGACTGTGTCGTGGGTCCGTTTTCAGGGAGCTGAGGATTTTGTGCAGGCTGCCGTTGCTGTGGCGGAGGGCGGGGTTGCTGCTGTGATGCGGAGGCTGTACATGGTGATGATGACTGTGCTGGGACTGTTGGTGCGGGTTGTGCTGCAGGTTCAGGTCTCTGTGGAGCTGGTAGCTGAGGCTGCTGTGTTGGTGGTGGTGATGGTGGGAGCCTCCGTTAAGGCTTGGTTGGGAATGGAAGGAGGCAGTGGAGACCACCGATGAGGGACGTGTGGGAGGGCTGGGAGGTGCCGCCGGGCCTGAGGCGGTTGTTGGCGTCTGCTGATGCGTGCGAGACAAGCTGGACGCTAGGGAAGCATTGGACCTCTGAGATGGCCGCTTGAGGCTGCTCTCAATGACGATATCTGCATCGTCATCACTTTCCAGGTCGTCTTGGTACCCATGTGCTCCAGAGGACATCACCCCAACTGAGGCTACTGACAAACTCGGGTAACCAGTTGACCCGCTGCTGTCAGATGACTGGCCTGAACTGCCAGAGATCCTGCTACTGCGGACCACATTATTGCGCTGGTTCACCGGCTTGACTGTCACAATCAAGTTGTGGCTGTTGGCAATCATCATATCCGTCACTTGATCTAGCGACTTTCCAGTCACCTCAATGCCGTTCACCTCCAGCACCTCATCATTAACTGCCAGCAGCCCAGTGCTCTCCGCCAATCCTCCCGGCACCAGCCGAGATATGAAGATGCCTGGGACTTTCTCAAGCCCGTGTGGTGTCACACGGACACTGGTTCCATCTCGGATGTAAAAGCCCAGGGGTTTGTCAGAGCCGTGACGATACAGTCGGACACGGCGGTGAGATTCAGGTAGGATGTCCACATCAATGATAGAGGAGACGGGCCGGAAGTCCTGTGGCATGCCAATGCGGATGTGTGGCCGCTTGCGGTTGACGTCATTGTTGCGCAGTGCGACCACCGCCTTCTTCTTGCGCGTTATTGTGTTGGTGGCAAAGTTAGCATAGTCGACCTCTTCTGCAAAAAAATATAAGGAAACAGAGAAACAGAAAGAAGAAGAAAAATTAGATGTTAAGTCCTAAGATCTCACAATTTAAACTGACAACAGAAAAAGTTTCCATTATGGAACAACAAAAACTGTGCATGAACATTCCAGTGTTTGCCTACACCTTTAAATCAAACCACCTGCCTTATAAACTCAAGAACCTTTATTTAAATGATGCACAGATGTGATTGAGAAGAGTCTTACTGTGAGAGACCTGCAATCATTTAAATGGATTTCATTCCATATGTGACATTAACACAGTTCTTATTACTGAAGCCATAAAACAGGCCTGAGTGCTTCCTGCTTTAATCTACAATAAACAACATTTTTAGAAAAATGAGCCCAACCTAAATGTGATAAATGACATGTGAATATGTCAACTGGATTCACATACTGCTACTACTGAGAAGCTGTGAGTGCATGTTCTGATAAAATGCTGAGTGTGCAGAGCTTTCCTGCCTGTGCTGACAGAGGTGACCCACCCTTCTGCTACCAGGCAGCAGCTGTAGGGATTCCTAGTATACTTTTCTGCACACAGATACACAGGCACATGCATGTACAAACACAAAACTCAATAAATATAAAAATAGCCTGATTGTGCTTTTTGGTATTATACAGTTATGCAAGGATTAAAAGCCAGTGCTCCACTACAGAGTATGTGACCTCAAAGGAATAAAAGATAATGTGGAAAAAATAAGCTCTTAGGGAAGATTTGTTTTGTAATCTTGGTTAAAGCATGATGTTTACAACCAGAGATTTAGAGTAATCAATGAAACAATGAAAACTTTCATGGAGGATTAGATCATCCTCGCAACTAGAGAGTGACTTCTTCAGCACAACATAGCTGCTGCCAAACATACTAATGCACTCTCTTAGATAAAATAAAGAAGGAAAGACTGAGGCTCTGAGTCACACTTATGAAAAAGGCCTAAAATGCATTGACGTGTGTTTTTGAGAGAGACGGCATGTAATAGAGAGAAAGTTAATATCATCCAAAATGAAAAATATAACTTGATAGCTCTCTAATCTTCCCTTCTCAGGCAGGAAATCTGGACACAGCAAAGCATGATGTGACAGGAAGTGAAGGTCCCTAGGCAGGAGCATCAGCTCCTGCACTTCCATGGCAACAACAATGAGTCATCTTTGCCCCACTGTTTGGGACACCTGCTTTATGAAATTGTGGGGGGAGAGGGAGGGGGGGTGCATCTGTGGGTGTGCACACTGTAATTTTTGGCCCTGTCTTCAAAGTATACTGTGGAACGAGAGAACATTGAAACAAATAGGGAGTCTGAGAGGAGAGCCAGCTGGCTAGTCATCCCTCCAGCCTCAGAGAAGAGTGGACCTCTGCCATACAACTCCCTATGCAATGCTGAGTCATCATTACTATACGTCTTCTTCTTCCTCCAGTGGCTCTCTCTTGCTCCCTTTGCAGAATGTTGACTAAGCAATGCCATGTTATACTACAGTTTCAGAAACGAAACGGGGTATGGAGAGTCTGGGGACAGAGAGTGAAATTTTAATGTCCTCGCTGTCAGGTGAAAAAAAGCAGTTTGCGAGGGTCAGCAGTGACACCGACCACAGTGCAAACAGGGAAATGGCAATGAATAACATTGGGGGAAAATAAAGAACATGACAAAAAATAAGAATGATAAATGAGTGTTGGTGAAATGGCAGTTTGACGTCTCTTGGCACAGCATTAAATGAAGCAATCAAGTGCTCACGGGCTCAAGCCAAACTGCAGTGCCAAAACAACCTGATAAAGAAAGGGCCTGGGAAATGCCTCCTATTAACTTTTGCTGTTTTAAAATCATATTTTTTTAACAACGCCATTTTTGCGAGACCTTCTGAGTATCATCAAACTAAGGGGCATGGTGTTCTTAGCATGATATACTTAATTTTCTCTGCATGTCGTGGCAGAAGCTGTTTTGATTGAATCCAGACAAGGGGATTTGCTACAGGGCTGGAATTTCTGCCACAAGTGCAAGTCTCCATGATAGGAACCATATTGGAGAGAATTGCTGCAGAGTCTCGTTACAGGTCTCTGCTGCAACACCCTCCTTCCACACCCTCACCTCAGTCTGAAACCAATGCCACACAACATAGCACACCACATCACCGATGAATCTGGTAGAACAGATGATCTTTCAGTCACAAATCTTATGTGTACAACTGTAATTATACTTTCTCTGTGTAATGTCTCGCAGCTGTTCTGCATAATCCCATAAGAAGCCCACGCTGGTGTAATTTGTTTGAAGAAACTTACAAATACAAAGACATAGAGTGTACTTTTATGTATCCTCAGGTGGTAGTTGAGGAGGAGAGATTTTAGTTAAGCCGAGCAGGGGTTAAATATGGGTTTGGTACACCTTGTGCTGATTACACTGGTAACAATCCATCAGGAAGAGTGCTTCATTTAAAGGGTCGATGTGTAAATTCTGCCTCAACGATGTCCTCTATTGTTCAGCAATGTGACTAAAAACCAAAAATTGATAACATATTTCCCTTTTCTTTCTCTTTTAACAAGCAATACCAGAGACTTCATATTGAAACGTAGCGAGAAGAAACCTAGCTCAAGCCCAGTGTACACCAACCAATATACTCTCAGTCACACAGGTACTGACTTTGTAAGTATGGCTGTTTACTAGTGGTGTAACAGAACGCAGTTGATCCGTACGGATCGCCCCCCATGGTTCGACACACATGTGAAACACGGAGTAATTGCAAAATTTAATGTCTCATTTAAGACAAAATAAACAAACTGCTGTAAGTAAAAGTCATGGACAGACAGTGTGTCACTAACAGGGATTTTGTAGAGCAACGACCAAACCAGCATCTAACGGGTCCGAAGTTACATTTGCAGATATGTTTACATGCTGTTTAATGTGCTGCAGCTGAGCAGCTAATTGGCTATCTAACTGCTAACTGACGTTAGTGGTGCACTTTTCCCTGGTGAATGTTTGTTTGGTGGCTCGTTCAACAAACTAAGCTGCAGGACAAGACGTGTTCATGTTTGTAAGTTATCATCAAGTTTTGATGATGTGAACACAGGCTGTTGTTTCATTCCCTACTGTGTTTAAAACAGGAAGATATGCCTCATATTGCAATTTAATTTGATAATTGAGCATTGAATATTTTAAATACTTTAGGATTTTATTTAAACATTGGACATCTTGAATGCTGTTTTCATTTAAGACCATGGGCAAAAGTTCCTTGCTGTAAGTGTTTTACAGAATATGGAAAACAAAGTTTTATTGTAAAGTGGTTGGACAAAACAAGCAATCTTTAAAATCAGCTAAAATTTCACTGTTTTCTAACATTTATAGACAAAACAAATTATCTATTAATTGATGATAATAGTAATTGTTAGTTACTACTATTAAGTGCTAATGCTTTCCATAACAAGCAAGGCTGAAGCTGTATTCCTCTTATAAATAAAACCCCTGGAGCATTATGGGATCACACAGTCTGGAGATGCCAGACAAATTAAGATGTCTAGTCACAGAGCCAGACTGTGGCAGCAGCACCCTGTCTATCTGTCTGTCTGAGGGCCGGGGTATTACATTCTGGACCACTGCATTTGTCAAAGTGAAAAGGGTTTTTCAAAGTAAAAATAATATTTCTCTGCTACTGTAGCGAATTCATAGGCCTGGCAGATTAAAAAACTAGAAAAAAAGATGTACATGTGCATCTTTTAAAACTAGAGTTTTAAACCAAATTGGATCTACAATGACAGAAGAAAACTGCAGATCACAAAAGACTTTCCTTGGCCAATTCAATCTCATAAAGGTCACTGATTACTTTAAAGAAGTTAAGTGGGGATGAACTATCAGGTGTCACAGCTTTCTAGTCCTAACTCAGTCCTGCCAAGTGTGGGAGTCACACACACACAGGGATCCTGGCGCGAAGCTGGACTAAGTGCGCACGTTCCAGCTGATCACTCAAAGGTTATCGTAACAACTCCTGACAAACCTAATCCCCACTACACTGAAGCATGATGGGTAAACTAAAGTGAACCCGTTGATCAAAGACTATCGGGTCATTGCCAGGCATCTGCAAGCTTGACAGCACCTAATAACTAAAGCCTATTAGAATAGCTTTGTGTTTCAATTAGCCATTAGTCAATATTTCCACGATGTTAAGTATTATCAAATGTAATTTTACTATCAGGGTGTGGAATATAAAATGACAATTTAGGTGATACACAATCTAGGAACACATTGTGCACAGAGAAGGCATGCACACACTAGCTTTTTGCATTTAATCAAATCTTCAGTTTGTTCTATACTTAAAGTCAGGGAAATTCTCCAAGAAATCCAGCTAATAGCTAGGCTAAATGCTGACAAGGGTGGAAAAACATTTATTCACTTAAATAACATTAAACATCTGTGGTAAAGAGTATCAGTGAGGGTAATACGAGAGCCGTGACACAGTTTGGTGGATAAAGAAATAAGGTCAGAAACTGACAGTAGGAAATTAAACTTTGCCAAGTTTTCCAGCATTGTAAATCTAAATTCACTGACTAGACTGCAATACTGACATAAAATTAGGAATGCTCAAGCTGACCTGAGGCAAAAAACCCCATGATGCCAGAAAATGCCACCTAATGTGGCTCCAATCCACAACCCCACACAAGGTCAGGGGAAAGAGGTCAGAGGTGAAAAGATGGCTTCAGGATGACTTCTACATTCTGCTCTCTGTTGTGCATGTCTGCCTGTGTGCGCACGCATGAGACTCGAGGAATGTGGGGATAAATGTAGTTGGGGATATCTCTGGACAGACTGAAGACCTGCATAACTTCTTGAGACAGGCGAGGGCTGCTTTGACCCAAAGCAACTGGCTAGTTTAAGCTTGCCAAGTAATGTTGATCACTGGCATATTGCCAATCTTTTTAACAGCCTTACTCAATATTAACTTTAATGAAAACTGAGAACCTGACAAACTTAAGATTCTTCCTGAATGCACTTGGGAAGAGAAAAGAAACAGACCCAGTAGAAGTGAGCTTGTTATTGAATGCCCCACGCTGTTCTCATACTTGCAAAGCAAAGGAAAAAGAGGAAAAATAGTCTTTGTTCCACTGAAGCCCACCTCTAGTTAACCAAAGCTGTGAAAAGAAGGTCATTTAAAGCCCTACTGCTTTTCCACCATCTCCCATAAAAGACAGGAATCTAAAGAGTTTTATGATCAACCATTAGGGGCCTCTGTGCACACTTGTTCCTGGCAGGTCTTCATACGTTCACTTCTGACTCAACAACTGTAAACGGAGACAGAAAATACGATGGAAATGAACCAAAACAAAAAACACTTCTATTTGGACACAGTATTTGAAATCCTTTTTATGCTTTGGTAATTTTATGTGTGATGTAATGACAGTAATACACCAGTGTGTGCCTGCACCAGCATGAGCAGTAACGTGAAAAAGTAAACTGTTGCAAACAAACACAAACACAAGCTCTTGGCTTTACATCAGTGAATATGCAACACTGTAGCCACAACATGACTGAAATGCTTTTGGTTCCCCGAGCGGCACCAATCACTAAACAGAAGTTCAGACTAATTATGTTTGAAGAAGTGTATGGGGGCCGGCCTCATGTGTGATATTTCACACGGAGCTTTGTGAAAGTTGGCACACTATATTAAGTATTTTTGTTGTACCTGTGTTGGCAAAGAGAACATCACAAGGACAAGAGATGAAAACACAAGTTGTTTGCGTAACCAGAGCCAGAATTGGTATTTTTTCTTGTTTGTGCTGTGTGTACAATACTAGCATGTGTTTATGCACAGTGGCTGCGTGTCACACATGAACATGTTAATCTGTATGAATGGAAATCTTTGTGCTTGGTAGCCAGTAAAAAGGGGATACATACTGGATTCATCTTTATATAAAAAGCACCAATTCTCAGCTCTGATTGGTTGAGTCACTGTCAAAGCCGCTGTGAGAAAACATGTATTAATAACATACTGTAAAAGCACAACGGTGACCACAATGTCTTGAAAAGTGCCAATTAGACTTTTAACATTTAATCATTACTGATTTTAAAAACATAACTTTATCAGTGGAAAGCCTTGTTATTATGTGCGTGTGAGGCTTGGGGTAGAGGCGACAACATCAACACCCTGCTAACAGCTTTAGTGGTGGCCCCTCGGGGCTGTGACCCCCTGGTAATGATATTTTTACCCAGTGACATGACCCAGACATAGCAGCCTTGGTGAGGAATTTACAAACACACAGTCCTTTCAGACGGCTTCACAGAAGCAATATGGCCAGCTACCGAGGTAATGCCAGACCATGCGAGGAATACTACTTACAGTTGGGTAATTGAGACATGTTAAGCATATATGAAATTCTAATTAAATGCTACATGCTAGATTTAACATCTAGTCTTGATTCGATACATTATTTCTGTCCTGTGAAAACCATGTATCTAAATTTGTTTTGAATTCCTCTGACTTAAAAAAGGAGTAGTTTGACATTTTGAGAAATACGCTTATTTACTTTCTTGCCAAACAGTTAGATGACAAGATCGATGTGCACTCTAATGTCCGTACGATAGAGAGCCAAAGTGAAACCGAAACTTTCAAATTCTGTTCCACAAGTAGGAAAACCTAGTTTAATATTGCTGTTTATTCAATATTGTTGTTATTGCTCCTTTTAACTAACCCTATTTCCAATAATCCTTAGACCATTGCAGTTAAACACCAAGGCTTGAAAAAAGAGGCACTAGCAAGACAGGGGGCCGCACTTAATTCAGACATGCTTGTTATAACAGCAGGACAGAAAGAAGTTTTTAGACAGTAGAGATTACAGCTTAAGAGTTGGAAAATTGACTTTAGACATAGGAAAATACTATAGAAATGGATGAAACCAAGTTATAATTTTCATGGGAGCTTTAGTTTTTGTTTATTTTTTAACTTTGTCAAAATCAGAAAGGTTTCAACGTCTAAAAGCAAGTGCTGTAATGGATGCTAATTTGTCCTAGAATAAAGAAAGTATAAACCTCAGGACGTCATGATTTTGTCTCGCTATATAGTGCCAGCAGCTGGTTAGCTTCGGTTAACAGAGTGGAAACAGGAGGAGACAGCTAGCCTCACTCTGTCCAAAGGTCTGCCCATACTTTGGTTTTTGTGTGGATTTAACAAACAAGATATAACATAATTGGTGAGCTTTAGAGGTGTTGATAGGTGGATTTGTTACCTTTGGACAAAGCCAGACTAGTGGTTTCCCCATTTCCAGTCTTTATGTTGAGCCAAGCTAACTGGCTGTTAGCTGTAGCTTCACATTTACCATACAGATATGTATGCTTAAACTACAGCCTATGACCTACACCCTGTTGCTCTGTCTACAGCATATCCAGCTACAGTCCATCTATGCAAGTGACATTCCTGCACCCCAACAACCCCCCCCCCAGCCCCCATCATGGTTTTCGGCCAAGCGTGACAAAGTGCTTAGTGACAGGAGAGACCATAATCACTGGAGAGGGGGAGAGACAAGGCACATAGAGAGAATAGTGAATAGTGCTAGACCCTGCTGCCTTTTGCATTAGGTCACTGGATGCTGTGGCAGTGGGCTTCATTCCTGGGCCCCACAGAGCAGACACACACACACACACACACACACACACACACACACACACACACGCACACAGCTGGAAGATCCTTACTTTTAAAACCACCAGGAATATGGCATAAAGTAGAACTGGATGAAACGGCACATGACAGAGCAGAGCCATGCAGGACGAAACAAAGCAGTTCAGGACAATGCTGTACAGTAAGCATTCTGTGTCCACTGAAACATTCTTCCTTTTCCCACATTTGAATTTTTTTTACCCTGTTTGCATTAGAAAAGACATGATTTAATGAAATGCAGAGTGCTTTGTATTGCTTTCTCCTCATAGCGTGGGGTCAGAAATAGCTGGTTTTCATGACTCTCCAGCAGTTTCAAACAACACATCCAAATAGAATAAAATGAGCTGAATAGCACTTTTCTCTCCCATGTAACAGAACTGAGGCAAGTACTACGACAGGTGTTTCTCTTCTAAAGCCACATGCAGCAGCTTTTAGTTGCCAGATCATGTGGAGCCCCTTCAAATGGGAGGTAGTGGCGTGGTGTGACTTTTCTCTATGGCCCTGTCAGGAAGCCAGCTGCTGGTTTCTAAAAGTTTAAAAAAGTACCTTTTGGTGGCCACTTAGCAACTCCTTTCACTTCACAATTATCACCACAGTACCACAACGATCAATATACAATTTGTCTGCCTTCAGGGGGTAAATGTTATCTAATAAGGGAGCAGCAATTGGACGAAAAAAATCGCCCAATCTGGCAACATTTCTCAGGTGTAAAAATTTCCACACCAGATTCAGTTATGTTCGGCGTGCAGCGTCAACCAATCAGTGGCAACCAGGAAAAGCCAAACATATTACACACATACCGCCCTCGGGTGGAGAAGATACGCCCTTCAGCATACAGACAAAGACTGTAGGCAGCACTTTTTCATTAGTCATTGCACGTTTCTGTAATTATGTATGATTTATATGACAACTGAAATTTACACACACACACAAACAACAATAATAAAAACGATCATTCATTAAAATAAGTATTTCACAATTGGAATTGCAGGAGAGGCGACACCCCAGTGCCCTTAATGGACCACCCACTCCTGAGAGGTACAAATATAAATGTAAGGAATGACCCAAAACAATCAGTATTCTTGGACGTCTCTTCTCTTCCCCATCGGAGACGGTCTCTGTGTTTAGGGGCTGCTGCCAACACATTCAGCTAACACTAACATGGAAAAAGAAACCAGACAGAATAAAGAAGAACCTTTTTTTTTTTTTTTTAAACATGCAAACATATTTCACATTCTTGCAGGGGTGGTTGAGGCAGGGCCCGGGTGGAAATTTGGAGAAGCTCGATAAACGTACATGGTTATAATCGACAGCTGCGCTGAAGGTTTGGGTAGGAACTTACTGGAAGTTTCTGTGATCTCGTTGTGTTATGCCGGCTGCATGGAAAGGAATGAAGGTACAGGCAGTGGTGGAAAGTAAATACATTTACTCAATTACTGTGCTTCAGTGCAATTTTGAGGTAATTGCACTGCTACTTATTCTTCTACTTCACTGTATTTCAGAGGGAAGTATTGTACTTTTAACTCCACTTCATTTATCTGACAACTATAGTTAGTAGATACTTAAGAAATGAAGATTTAATTTACAAATCATATGATCAGTTTACCAAATAAAATATATTGCTATAGTCTTTAAGACAAAAAGTAAGATGTATTGTTATAGTAGTCAATAAGTCAAAAGTGAGTAAAATAGCTTTGCTTTGACCAGATACAACATTAAACTGCTGCTTACAAGTTAATGCACCCCCTCCATTCTTTTACTCCCTGCACTCATTTCACTAGCAGTTACTGCAGCATACAGGGGCCGGGCTGCACATCTGGGACAAGTTAAATGGAGCTGCCTTGTCTGCTCCGTTCTGGCTCGGTCTGCATGGTGGGGTAGGAAGGGGAAGGAGTCGCAGGTTTAAGATTCGCTGCAGGTATCACACACCCGACCCCACACACCACCAGCAACTTTATTCACACACACATGCAGATGTTGGGGCCGAATCACAAGGGTAACAGAGTTTAAGACCAAGAGAAGGGTATTTAAAGAGAAGGGAAGTAGGAGAGTGCACGTGCATACATAAGGAGATTAACCTGTGTTTGTGTGCGGGGGAGCTGACACACAGCAGAGGAGGGGAGGGTGAAACATCAAAGACGGAGGAAGAGGAGAGCGACGGAGTAGACAGATCTTGCATTCCTCCAAACTTTCAATAGGAACATTCTCCACTCCATCAAGTGCTCCCCTCTTCAGAAAAAAAAAACCTAACCTAACCTTCCTCCCTCTTTCTTTCTCTCGAAAATAACTAACTACTGCTTCTGGTTTTAATCCAGCGGCCTCTCTGCTGATCATATGCATGTTTCCAACTCAGAAAACACATGCTGTTGATTTAAGCTCCACAAAGGCTTCACTGCCATCTGGCCCACAGGTACCAAGCCTGCCTTCACTGCTTGCTACCCATTTGAAGATATAAATAAAATGTCAATGTAGAATATAAAGTTAATGGAAATCTTGGACTCTTTACTTAGCAAAAGATTTATTAAGCCATAAGCAGTGGACAGGTTTTTATTTCAAATAGAAAAAATAAGATTCTGACTCATGTGTAAACATTAAAAACACACTCAAGTCCTGTAACTATATGACAAATAATATATTCAATGGGCTTTTTTTGTTTTCTTGGCAAATATGGGATCATGGGAAATAGATTCTGGTGTTACAAGTCACAGCAGCAGACTTGGACTTGAGTCTTTACCACCTGTCTGGCCTTCTGTTTGTGTGAGAGTCCATGTGAGTGATTAAGTGGGTGTGTGTAAGAGAGAAGAAAGATTTAAATGAGACAGACTTAAGGAAAACATTGACAACAGAATGACTTTGAATGCCCTACAACTATGAGGAAACATATGGTATTTTTTTCTGATATTCAACTGTGGCTGTGGTCACAAGCAGCAATTACAGGATAACAGAAAAAGCTAAAATGTAGAGTAACGATAGCACGCAAAAAGAAGAATCATACAGTCAGCTTATTAATGCAATAATATTTGTTACATAGCAATATTTATTGAAAGCTAGCATTAGTCATCATAAGCTACTCGTCATACCAGACCATATAAGGCTGTAGCAGCAAGACCTCTGAGGGTATTTGATTGAGCAAGGATGAGTTTTATTTCTTACGAGTTCAACTTTGACAAAGTAAAAGAATTAATGTGCTGTTTCTTCTTTCAGAAATTACATTGTGCCACTTTTTATGACTCAACATAATAGAGACTGCTGTATAAAGTAGGGCTACAACTATTGTGACAATTATTTTAATTTATCGACTGATCTGAGGATTTTCTCAATTGATAAATATAAAATGCTATAAAACCTGCTATAAAATGTTAGAAAATAGTGAAAAATGCATGTTAAACTTCCCTAAAGCTCAAGTTGATGTTGTCAAATAACTAAATAATCACCCAAATGCCCCAAAATGATTGATTTACTATCACAATCCTCAAAATTGAGAAGCAATATTTTTGCTTGAAAAAGGACTTGATTATCACTATAGTTTCCAATTAATTTCCTATCAAATAATTAATCAACTTAATTTTCAGATTTATTATAAATTCTCAATTCCTTTCAGACACTCACAAATCCACAAGCGTAGCAGCTTCCAGTCTCTTCGACCACCAAATAATGTTTAATGAGCCCCAGGCTGAAAAGATTTGCTCTCAATTGTATTTGCTTCACATCTGAAGAGAACAATGTTTACGAGTCCTATGTGAATATTATTCATGTGGGCTCACTTCAGGAGTGGGGGAAAAGGGAATATGGTTCATTTGTAATAGCTTGTTGAGATAGTTTTACAGTTAAGAAAATGGCTAAACTCATCCAGGGTTGTAGATGTGTTGAAATTATTTGTGTTATTTAAAACAGTGGCAAACAGGTTTAGTGAATTGCCATAAAAAAGTGGCCATACTGGCAGGGAGAGCTAAGGATAGTAAACCCACATGTAAAGAGAATGCAGTGGTTTCTGCGGAGGGTGGGTGAACTCAAATATACTATATGGTATAAACCAACTAAATTGAGCTAAACCACTGACAACAACATATATCGGTCTGTGTATTTAGCTGTCTCACATGAGAACGTCTCAGAAGCTAGATATAGGAACTGGCACATATAAATAGTTATATTATACATTACTAATAAACTTTAAAAGGAGAAATAACTCTGTATGGGCCTCCTGGTTTGCATGTATTTGCTGCTACCCTTATTTATAACCTCCACCTTTGTCCTCATGAACCTTTTGGCACTGATCTGTGCCAGAGTCACTTTCTAATCTTTTATCGGTTGCAAGTGATAAGCAACAAGCAGACAAGGAGGATTATGTCTCTCTCACTGACTCACACAGACACATAACATACTGTAGACAAGCAGAGAAATGCTGGAGGATGTGACATTCAAACAGACAGGTAAGGGAAATGAGACAATCAAGGACAAAGGAAGATTTGAAAGTTGAGAAATTTCCCTCTGTAAACAGGTGAAAAGAGTGACAATCTGCCATACTCCATGGGAGCCAATTTCTATTTCTTTTGCGGTAAACTGCCGGGCTTACGGGAGAACAGAAAGCAAGACTGTCACCAATTGTCTCACGGAAGACGTCTTGCTGAGAGAGTCTTACATCAACCCACGGGAAAAGCGATCCTTTGTTATTATGAAATTGCCTCTGGAGACGTTCATTTCATTCACAATGTAGGCAAGAAAAACAACCCACCACATTACAACTCGATTTATAAGCGACCAGAGAAAATGTTGTCTCCAAAGATGAATGAGATCATTTTTTTTATCTTTTTTTATCCAAGCAGACAAATACAGAAGCAGGGGGGGGTGAATAAAGTCACACACACCTTATCTACTGAGAAGCAGTCAAGTGTGATTTGTTTTGTTACAAATCAACGATAGTTTGAACTTTTGTCAGTGATTCATATTACAATTCTTAATCCTTTGAACAGGATTCAGCATGAGCTTTGTACTTGTATGAGTGCAATTAGAGTGAGCACCCTCACTGACCCCTATTCAGTCATGAACAAGGGTCAATGAAAAAGCCCCTTCCTGGCTTCCAGGTGAGGGCCCCTCATTCCTTGAACGTGATTGGGTAAATCCTTTGCAAGCTCGGACAGGCCCGGTGCTCATCCTCCCGTGCACCTGAAACACCAACACCCTTTCTTACACAACCACAGAGCAGAACAGAACACTTCCTGTGTGTGTGTGGTGACACATATCCTTGGTTCTTCCTGCTCTGCTCCACTGCCTCCATTTGCGGCTTTCCTCATCTAGTCTCTGCATTCAAACCACAACTCTATCTCTCTTTCTTTATCTCTCTCTCTTTTGTACACACACACACACACATCAAAACTGTCTGTGGTGGCATTTCCACATGAGCTGTCAGTGTCTATTGTTTCAACGGGTCTCTAGGACACAATTCATATCAGGACAAGAGTCAGGGCTCATTCTTCCCCTCCTCCATTCTTTTCCTTCCTCTCCCATCCTGAACTGCTGAGTTGGCCTGATTCAACCACCAACTCGTGGCCCACATGTTTGGAGAAGGGGTGGGAGGAGTGGGTGGGATAAGGGGGCAGCGTCTTCTCACGGTGTGTCTGTCTATTCCTGCCAGACATCTGTGAGTCAGCTCAGGAGCTCATAAGACGGTGTATTTTACTGCAGATCAAAGCTTTAGGTAAAAATCAGAATTTGTGAAACTTTATCAAAGTTTGATGTTTGCATCAGTGCTGCACTCATCCAAAACGGGCTCAACGGCAGACAGTGAATCAGACAAGTGCACCTTTATGTGACTATGACTGAAAGGAATGCAATAACGAGTGATTTTATAATAAAATTGCAGCTATTCACTTTAAGCCCTTCTTTCCTTTCTAAGACAACATTTATCTAACATCTAACTATCCTGCAAAATTTCCATTTGGTACTTATATGGGGGTTTGATCCTGAATGACAGATGTATTTATCATAAGTATTTCTGTATGGCAGGGCAAAACACAACATGATCAAATGATGAGTAAAAATGAATAATCAATTACACCACGCGCAGACCAGAGATGAGACGCATGTTTGAGATCCCCTTTGTGATTTACTTTGATGTTGAAGTTTGCAGTGGCTACTGTCAGGCTCATTGCCAGCTCTGGTGATTTGTGACAGCCAATCAGAAATACGTCTGTCTCTATTCTAGCCAATCGAAGCCCTCCAGTGCAAGTTATGGCTGAACAATGGTCAGGCTGGTGAGGGGCATGACAGCTTATGTCATTGTTTTAGCCTCATGACCTATATATGGCTATACTTATTCATTTAGCCGGCTGTAATTGTTCCTTTAATTCCTCAAGCGCACGCACACACACACACACAGTTGATACTGGTGCAAAGGTCCACACAGAGTTTTTATTACAAATAAGCGATTATATGAACAATTGTTAAATTCTATTCATATTCAGACAGCCATTGGAAAAAGTGATAAATAACTCTAAAATGCAGCCCCCTTCCTTCCTTAAAAAAAGAAACAACAAAATGGCTTCTGATTTCGTCAGTGTGGCTTGGCCACAAGGGGATATGAGAAGAGTAAACAACCCTAAAGAAACAGTCAACTCCCTCTCAGCTGGACCAGATTAGGCCATTTCAAGGGGAAAAAAAACACATTTATTCAATGGGTTGTGACACATAAACATGCCTTTTTAATGCTAAAGGCATGATCTGCTGTCCAGCATGCAGCATCGCATGTAATCATGTTAGTGCATGCCCATGTGTGCACACATACCATGTGACCGAGTCTCCCCAAAGTTAGAGATCCAATGTCTCACTGACCAAACACAAAGACACACACAAATAAAAAACATAGACCCTGACTCGGACAGAAACACTGTGTCAATACCGGCTAAAGGACGCAGTTAAAAGAGTTCATACAGTGCACGTGCACACAGCCCATATAGCCATATTTGCACAGGCTTTCATGTTGAGTGGATTTAGTTCTGTATGGTTTTTGTCTCTGGGAGTGTGAACTTCTGACCAGGGTCATCAAATGGGGAAAATAAATGGTTTCACATGCTTCAAGACTGAGCACATCTGATTGGTTTCAGGGGATGAAGTAGGTGTGTGTTTGCAATGTACAGTATTTATAGCATATGGGCCTGCCATGTGCATCAGTGGCAATTCTTACTTATATCTGAAAATAAGGGAGGGTGACAGAGTTGCTTGTTTATTAACTCAAATTTAGGGTAGCTATCAGCAGTGAGCATCAGCCTGTTTTTGTAGCCAAGACACGGCCTACCTTAAAGTGAGCAGGGTGGCTCTGCAGCCAATCTTGCCAATGGTGAGTGCGTTTGCTGCGGGTGAGCTGTCAAGAAGCAAAGTCAGTCCCTCCTTTGTAATTATGGACTCCCAAAATAACCCTTTTGCAGAGGCAGTACTAGGTTGATGTTATGCTAGCTACCAAACACTTCTCAAGGCTCAACTTATGTATGCCAGAAAGCTGCCTGTTGTCTCTGAGGCCATACCTGAAGTAGATGTAGTCTTATATGGCTTAGAGGATTATGGAGATTCAAGGGAGCGGTTTTGAAATGATCCTTGAAAAGTCACTTCCATTGGAAATTAAAGGGTGAAATACACCCAAAGGTTACTAGAATATTTCAAACTGTATCCCAGGTCTATGCAGAACAGATCAAAACAAAACTCTGACAAATCCAACATTTTAATCTGATATGTGCATCTGTGACAACCACTCTTTTCTAACCAACCTGTACGCTTTGATAAAATGAGGTAAATTAGGATTCCCTCAAACGACACAAATCCTTCGCTCATGCTTGCAGTCGTATGTGTGAATTAGCTTGAGTTTTCCAGAGCTACACACATACACACAGATACACAGGCAGAGCAAGCCTGGCCTTGTCTTCCAGCAGAGCTGTAATTAAGGAGGAACTGCAGTGAGCAGTCTCACAGCGAGCCGTCTCTGCACAAACCAGCAACTCCTCCCTCAAAAAACCCACTAACACCCACCCAGCGTTCATATTCCCCGTTCTCTCTAACCCCAAATCTTCACTCTCTGCCTTCACTTCACTCATGGCTTGGTTCTAAACTCGGCTTGGGAATTTTCCACTGCATTCTCTTATACAACCATTGTCAGTATTGTTTCTGTCCTGTTTAAAAAAAATCTGTCCCTGCACTAGTGTATATCATTAATCTGTGCAGTTTCATGCATTACATTCAATTTCTTTCAAATTTTCTGATTAAATGTGTTTGCTGAGCCCTCAACGTGTAAAGTGAACTTCAGCACATTCCTATATTTCTCAAAATTATGTTAAAACCCAACATAACATAGGTGGACTTACATGTGGGTGAACAGAGTTAATAGCCACTGTGATAACTGCATTGCTTTCTTGTCTACTGCAATGATCCTATGGCTGTATGATAAAACTGTTATCTCTGCCTCTTGTGATTGTCCTCTCAATGTAAAGTGGTGAATCTAAAAACAAGCTGTTGCTCTTTAACTCTGAGGAACAGACAGCAAAACTTTAAGGATTGGTATAGCATTTTGGGAAATATGCTTATTTATTATAAAATTTGCCTACCAACACCTCTTAAACCCACTAATGAACTAACAAATTATTTTTGTATGGATTAATCAAACTAGATATAACATGTTAATTCGTGAGCTTATGAATTCCTGGTAGGCAGATCCTACACTCTCTATCCATTCAATATAAGCTTACAGCCAGCAGCCGGTTAAGTTAGCTCAGCATAAAGACTGGACACAGGAAGTAACAGCTCTGTCTGAAGGTAACAAAATCTGCCCACCAGTACCTCTGAAGCTCACTAATTAACATGTTATATGTCATTTGTTTAATCTGTAAAAAGTCAAGCCTGTTTCCAATCTTTAAGCTAAGCTAAGCTAACCGGCTACTTGCTGTAGCCTTACATATCGAGAGTCTTACCTATCTCCTTATCACTCCTAGCAAGAAAGTGAATGTGTATTTCCCAAAATGGAGACCAAAACTTTCTTTAAAGTTGATTTGTTTTTACTAAAAACTTTTTAAAAGAATTGAAAGATTAAGCATGGATGTGGATACTTCTTGTTAAATGTTACTAAAGGACTCAAAAGTAAAATACTATAGAAAAACCCCAAACTCAGTTAAAATCTTATTCTATGGATGATCTGAACTGTCAGGATTGCCCATTTGTGTTTTCTATAATTAAAACAGAAGAAAAGCCCAAACCAAAACCCTCCTCCTCCTCTATTCTTATGACATTATACAAACAAACATAAGCACAGAACAAAAACCCCCACATAGAGGAGAAATTCAAAGTTACACATGTCACAGGATCTCATTCTACTTTCAAGCCGTAAACCAAGGAAAGAAACAAGGGACTGAAGTATTTCAAGCTTGTTTTCTCTCTTTGAAGGTTCATGCTGCTGAGGAGTGGCTGTGGCAGTGGTAGCGGCTTAGGAAGTTGTTTGTTTGTCCCTGAAGGACCGGCTATATTCATCACATCTAGCATACAATTTCCAGAGCCTGCGTCTCTGGGCTTATTTAGATGCAGAATTAGGTCAATTTCAACTCAGCTACAGGCTTTTTGAGAATCTGAGTAGTCATAACAGAAACTCTGTTGAGGTGTGATGGGATTCTTGAATGGAGAGCAGCTGTGTATATAGCAGAGTTTTACCAATATGAATAACTGCAAATCAGCTACATCCGTCAGGAAATTTGCACTGCAAACAGTGGAGAAAAACATCCAAGCAATCTTGTTAGAAGGATGAAGCTTCTAGTCACTGTAACTTTTTTTTTTTGGGACAATTTCTGACCATACAAAAAACAAAAAGGAAACACTGTTGACTCTGGGATTTAAAACTGTAAAAATAAATCCATGAAATGCTCATCAACATAGGAGAAATGTCCTATTTAGAAGCACCCGAACACGAACCCTCCTGTCCCACAATGTCTGGAAATTTCATTGTGGGGGAGTGGGGATGCAGTTCAAAGCAGGGTCGTAAACCAAAATGAAAGCAGGGACTTAGGAAACACAAACACCAATATAGGTTTGCCAAACACAACAGCCCTTACAAGTTTAATTAAAACTTAGGACCTCCCCTCCCAAGCTTCAAGAGCATGAGGAGGGGTCAAATATGTGTGTCAGCTGTGATTTGTGATGCATAGGAACATGTTGTAGTCAGAGGGAAAACAAGCACATCTTCAAGGAAAGGCTTTAGGACATTTTTTTGGAGTCAAAGGGAAAGACTACTGTGGTGTCATGGTTATAAAATGACTCACAAAAATACAATCACAAATAGGATGTAATGAAACAGAAAGTGTGTGTACACAATGGTATCTAGCTCCATATTTAGTATGGGCGTGGATTTGTGTTTGTGCGCACTTATGCACATGTTTGTCCCTTTAAGTGCCAGCAGACATGATTTACAGCATCCTTCATGCTGGTCTGCAGCAGCTTTGTAATAAGAGGCACAAAGAGACGGCAGCTCCCCATCGGACACGGCTGTTGCTGCTCTGTCCTGCTCCTGGCAGGCACCAGGCATCTCCATCACACTTTAACTACGGCTGGCATTGTCTGAAGACATGCCAAGAATAGGCCACACACAGGTTTTACTGAGGAGCCCACACACACAACTTAAATGGTTTTTACGGCACAGAAACTTTTCCCCTGTAGAGACGGGGATTTATTTGGTGTGGCGTAGAGATGCACGGGGACACATGCATGCACAACAAGTGGGAAGAATTTCACACACCGACTAGGCCTTGAACACCTCACTTGTCTGAGATGAAGCATTTTCAAAAGGCGGTGAGTTTCCCCACGCTGCTGCCCTCCGAATGTGACCCAGATGTGTCATCAAAGTGTCTGTCTAAACCTTACAAAAAGCTCTGATAAAAAGCCTTTTTGTCTCATATTGTACATGATATTTGCTTGCATGGACTTCCCCTCGTCTTCAGATCGTTTCTCTGATTTCTGTTGGCTCAGCTTGCAACAAGAGGATAACAGCCAGACCACAGGATGGAGGTGGGCTCAACCTGCCCAGTCCTCCCTCCTTCCTTCCTTCTCTCTGCTTGTCTGTCTTTTTCTCTGTCAGGCTGACTCCCCACTGTCTGCAGTGGTTTTCTCCCCCTTTGGCCTTGACAATTGAGTCATGCCTGAGCTCTAATGTGAAAAGAATGAGGATCGCTCTAAGTAGCTACCTAAAACAGCATTCCTGAATGTCGACCAAGATGATTGGACAGACTGGTTGCGATGTTTTGTTGGCGTCTCTCAAACAGGAATCGCACACTTTCACCGCTGTGCTCAGGAAAAGGGAAAGCTTAGCAGGGTGGAGATGTAACAAAGAAAACAAACACACGAGACAGAAAAAAAAACAGAGATGGGCTTTAACTGACAGATGATGTCTTCTTCTCCTTCGAGGAGCAGTAGGCAGAGTGCGTGCTTGTTGTTCATTGAAAACCCTTTCACTCAACCAGCTCCTTCATCGCACAGCCTCAGGCCCCTCTATAGCACCGAGACCAGGTACTGGCAGCCTCGGCATAACAGACCACACTCAAAGTCACATTTAATGACTGATGTTCTGTAAAGGGAGTCACAAAAGCACAATAAGCTAAGACAATGAGGCAGTGCCCTTACATGACCAAAATAGATCTGCTGGTATGAGGAAAAAATGCCTTCTCTCTATTATGGTATTTGTCTGCGTGGCTGGCATGGGAGTTGATAATCCACTGAAAAGCTTCCAAAATGCAAATGAGCAAAGAAGACAAAATAGAAAAACCTGCACACTGGCACGAATATATTTAGAATTTTCTATACTAATCAAGAGATTGTTTTAATCCAGTGTCCAAGAACTAAATCAGCTTTGTGTGGCCTGGCTGGGATAAAGAGCCAACGCTAATTACTGAGGTGGCCCTTCCTCTTGTCTACATGGATCAAAAGCTGTCGGGTCAAAGATTTAACCTTCAGTGACCATGACTGAGCACTGGCATGTTGACACATCTGTCACACAATCCCATTTAGTGAAGAGAGCTTGTGGACAAAAGTACAAACACACACACACGTTCTCAGAAGCCCTTTGGCCATGGTGCGAGAGAGGCCAGATGTGCTGACAGGATCCCTGCAGCTGGCCACCACAAGAGCACACAGACAGAGAGGGGAACACTGCATGGATCTAAAACACATTATAGCTGATTTATGTTTCTATATAGAGACATTTATCTTTATCTTATCCACCTTCTGGTGCTGAAGTACACTGACAATGACATAAAAACATGACATACAAGAGCTACTGCATATAATGACAAAACTGAAAAAATTAAGAAACCTTCCATCATCCAAAGTTACTGACAATTCAGATGTAAAAAATAAGTTCAACATTAAAATGGAAATTCTAGCATCAAGAGAACTGAAGAGCACGAGAATTGATGAAATTAGATGTATGAAATCAGATGTCTGCCTCCAATCATTTTTTTTCTTTTATGAGAGGAAATAAGATATTATGACAATTTAAGCAAATCTACTTCAGCGAAACCAGACAAAAACAAGAAAAACACGAGCCCACCAAACTTCCTCTCTGTTTCAACATTTGGACAGTAACCATTTCAGGCATTAGACTGTGGCCATGGCAGCAGAGTTTCTGTCTCGCAGACTTTCATGAAGTAATGTTTCTTCATTCTGTCTTATGTTTTCACTATTCATAATCTGCGCAGTGAAAAAGCGGGCTGAATGATTTAGAACCAAATTCCATGAAAAACTGCAGAGAAATTTATGGGTGGCTGACGGTTGACCAGAAACTCATGCTCCTATAGCAGTGTGAGTGCATAGTTGGAAAAGGTCAGGTCAGGTTAAATTCAAGCCTTTGCCAAATCATCCACATCCCCTAACATCTCTACACACACCTGATACCCTGAAAATACATGCTGTGACAATTACTTTCAAAACTCTTATTCTAGAACAAAACAAAGCACCCATTTTATTCTTATGCATGTTTTCCTCATTGATAGAAATGAAATTTAAAGTCAGGATGTTAACAGTTTCCGGTGAACCGACGATGACTAATTCACTAAAACAATTGATGAACTTTTCACTCCACCGATTCCAACATGCTACATTCCTGTTGTAGGCTATCTTAGCACCAAAGAAGTTTGAGTGTAAATGACACCTTTCTATTCACAGCCTGCCAAGCTTTGCTCTGTTAACAACACATTTATGATTTAACTGATGCAAGAACAAAAAGCGAGAGAGCCAAGTATGGAAAGGCAGCAGAGTGCAGAGACAGTCATGGCAGCCATAGAAATACAATAATGCTAGTCTTTCATCTCTAAGCAACTGTGCCGTCCAAGTTGTTGAGAAACAGCACCGGTGTCTGGATGTCTGCACTTTTGGTTCAGCTTTAGCTGGCATAGCCGCTGTTACATTCTGGCTCTTATTTGTGCTGCGATGCCACATCTCTCAGTTTTGCTGATGTTGATAATCTGGCCCTGTAGTTTTCACAGGTGTGGAGAGCAGTTGGGTTGCTGGACCTGCAAACCTCCAGCACCCAGCATGCTAGATATGAAGCCACACAGACACGACCTTGGCCTACCCTGTCTGCTCTATTTATTTAAACTTTCAGCCCTTTGCCAAACAGGGGTCTCTTCTCTTTGTTGAAAGTTTAGTCTGTGTGTAGGCCACTGGCACTGTCTACAAAAACTTCATTTTCCTCCAAAATGGAGCTTTCAGGAACAGGCCTGTGTTTTGCTTGGCTAAAGACAGTAATGTGTAGACCATTAGTGCAATTACAGGTAAAATCTCAATTCACATAGCCTTATTTGAACTCTACTTGTCTTTGACTGTGCATAGATTATAATAAATGGCTATCATCAAGATTACTATAGTCATTAGTGTAGTGTGGGAAATTAGTAGCTATGCACCAACGCCTGGTAGATTGTCTGTGTCTACTACATTTTCCTACTACAGCCTTTTAGTACATTAACAGCACGGCACATTTTACTCTAAAAATGGATTTGCAGGAATCAAGACAAGATGTTTTTTCACTGCTAAACTCCAGGTTTTTGCCACAGGGATCATTAACATTTTGTCTTTAATCTCAATGTATAACAGTGGCAGAGGCTGGCGAAAAGTGGAAATCCATGAGCCCAGTGGCCGGTTTCCTGTGTGAGTTATCTTTGCCTTAAATAAACAATGTAGGCAGCCTTCCCTCTCAGGCTTATCTATATCCTAATTTGCATGATTTGGCACAAGAGTCAGAATATGAATGAACAGTTAGTACTCTCAATAGTTTCCCTAGATAAACATACCATAAACCTTTGACAAAACGTCAGGCCGCTTAGATAAGTGTAGTATATTCAACTTGCCTTTGAGCACGATGTGTCAGGTGCAGCAGGACCAATAACTTTTGAGTTAACTGTATTAAATAGGAAACTAAAAGTACTGGTATTGTATCCTTTCCCCTGTACTGACATGCAGAAACGAACACAGCCATTTCAGAGCTGAGATGTGCATGTGACCTCGATCTAACATGAATCATCAGTTGATTACACATGACTGAACGACTACAATCACAAACCGACACATTCAACCGGACAAGGAGTCCACCTCCACATACAGGGCTGGTTCACTCACTCCGCTTTGACTACAAATCTCTGGATGCGTCCCATTTCTTCCCATCACTTGCTTTCCCCTCCCCCTCCTGAGTGTGCACGCATGAGAAACGTACAAGAGTCCCAGTACAAAACTTCCCTCTGAGAAGTGACTACCCTCCCCCCATCTCTCTACAGATGGATTTTTCACCGCAGGTTTTGGTATTGTTAGTTACCTGGAATACCTTTCACATTGTTAAACAAAAAAAGGAAGGAAAAAAAGGATGACTTTTAACACCCTTTGTCTTTATGTTGTTATTTCCATTCTGCTGTTGTTGGACACTGATGATGCTTTATAGTCACAAATGATGTTACATTTTTGAAGTGCTACTCCAAAGTGAGAACTCTGAAGCAGGTGGAAGGGTTAAAGGATAGAAAATCGTACTTTTGACATAGTTACTGTGCCACCTCAAATGTCTCAGTTAATGTAAATAGGTACTGAAAAAAAAGTTTGCCGCACGTGCCAACACCCCGTTGTTATTTACATAGCAATCATTCAATAACCCTACATAATTATTTATACACTTTGTACATGTTTAAACATTCATAAACAGGTAAGCAGCCCAAGTTTTCTCTCCATTTCATTTCTTTGTGTTAATAATTACACTAAAACAGACATGTGTCTACTGCTTGTGGTTTAAGGTATTGTAAAGAGTGTACAAGAAGGCTCCCATCTACTGGGTTAGGGTTTGGGTTTTTCTATGCAGTGAAACATATGCAAAATGAAAAACGTTACAGCTCAGAGCCGTCTAAATAACACAACCCGAAATGACACGGAGGTGACGATTAACAAAGATGCTGTAAGTTAAAAAAACAAACAACACAGGTTTATCCTTTAACTTCCCCTTGCTCTGACTGAAGGCAGGGACTGTGTAATCATCTATTTTGAGAGGTTACTGTGTATTGCTGGGAATAAACCGCAAAGTAGGATCCTCTATTCTTCAGGTAAAGGTCATAATTAAACAAGCTGCCATCATTCTCCACAGGGCGTAACAGGTATCATCAGCAGGATTACTGCTGTATCGCTGCACAACTGCTGCACGTGCTCAAGTGATCTTACCAACAATGGCAATCTACACCCGGAAGGGGGGTGTCAGGTAGATAAAAGAGAGACACACAGACACAGTATAACACCTATTGTTACATGGAGCAAAAGTGCAGACACACACACACGGCGGACTAGTCACAGATACTTGTCTGATCTCAGGGTGGAGGGGAGGGTCTGTCTGAGTAATGAAATACAAAAATGGGAGTTATTAGCCTAGTAAAGCAAACCATTGCTGTCTGCACACCTTGATGCATCATAGGATTTTTTTCTGACAAACAGACGAACATGCAACCTTGATAAACCCTCCTTTCCTTAGTTTTCCTTCTATTTTCCCCCTTTCACCTCCCGTCTCTCCGTTTCATCTTTATCTCTGGTGAAACACAAAAGGCTCTTGTTGTACAAAGTATCCATGAACTTGGAAATTTTGAACATTTTGTTCTATGCGGCAGCTTTTTTTGGAAAGAAATGAATGTTTTACTCATTGTAACAACTTTTTTCACAGTTGAGATGGCCTTTTTTTTTTTTTACTTTTTATGGAGACAGAAAGAGACAAAGGCTGTCAGGGGAGCAGTCCAATTAAATGTTATTTTTCCACACTCATGCATGTGAAAGACCAGTTTATGTTACATCAAATGTCCCCACTGTGACTGAATGGTGAGTCACACTGTCTTTATACATGTGTGAAGCCATTTCTGTCATCTGGGTGGTCTGCTGACTGAGAAAAGAGACGATAAACGGTGACACCGAGAGCTCGCTCACTGATGACCTGTGCTGGTAGGCTGGTACTGACCGACACAGTCATTATCACACACATTCTCGTGCATGTACCATACTGAGCTCTTCTGAGACATGTGGAACTCACACAGTGATACACACACCTCTTTGTCTAGCAACTAACAATAGACTGCAGTGAGGGTTAAGATGTGCAGACTGCTGCAGCATTACCAGTCACAACAGTGCACATTCCCCTAAACCACATCACCATGTCAGTGTTGTGTTTACGCCACAATAACACTACATGAGCTCCTTCATAGCCACCACATCTGTTCTTTAACAAGGATCACTCAGTCTGTCTGGTGTTTTGTGGCATTTCTCCTATATTTTTGACAGTGAAAAAAGTGGGATGAAAGGAGGACAGTGTTAATGTCATAGGTAGCTGATGCTTGATATACATGTTATCCTAGGAAACACAGTATCTGCATTGATTTTGATAAACAGCAGGACAGGACAGAGAACAAACTGCTGGTACAAACTACCAGGACACTGACTACAAGTTTCAGGAATGAAGTCATTATTCAGAAGTGACAGTGTGTAACATAAGAGAAGCCTGAATAAAGTTAAATTTCCATTTTGCAAAGCAAACTAAAGTAAAGAGAGCAAGGTAAAAGCTATTGATACTGAAAAAATAAATGTTAAACAAAAGTGGGAGAACGGGGAGAGATAATTAATGGGGAAAGAGGATAGAAAGGGGAAAGATTTTGAAGTTGGGTCTTATTCAACGAAGGGTTGTTTAACATACTTGTTAAGATAAAAGGAATAGTTCGACATTTTGGGAAATGTGCTCATGTCTGTCTGTTAAATATGAAGCTACAACCAGGAGACAGTTAGCTTAGCTTAGCTTAAAGACAGTAAGCAGGTGGAAACTGCTAGCCTAGCTCTGTCCAAGGTTACAATATCTGCACCAGCACCTCTAAAACTCACAACTTAACACATTATATCTCATTTGTATAATGAGTATAAGAGAATAAGCATCTTTCCCAAAATGTTGAACTAAAATGTTCACAAAATTTCAATAATCTGTGTTTTCTGGCAGAGACTGAGCAAAGCCAAACGCAATTGAATTTTTGTTGACATCTATAAGCAACTCTAAAACTAACATATGGCTGCATTTATGAGGCAAACTCTGCAGATTTGTGCAGAAAAGACCTTTAATTATCTTTAAACAGCCTTGTAATTTTGCACTAATACATGTGTCCTAAAGACATTCAGTGTTTAATCAAGTTAATTATTAATGTAGCCAATCTGTGCGACCCGAGTTCAAAAAACCAACAATCATCATAACTTTAATTTTCACATTATACAACTTTGGCAGATGTCCTATCAGCAAACGTACAATGAGTTAATTCAGCTCCAGCCATATGAGCTCTCAAGACTCTGAAATCACACAATAGAGAAGTCTGGTGGGGCCTCTTGAATATCCAAACCCTTTTTCTTACAGGAAATCTGCGACAAGATAATTCACCGCACTGTGCCTATCTTTTGTAGTCGAACCGCTGGACGACAATTAAAACAATACCCTGGAGTGTACATGTTCATTACACAACCGAGCCAGGGACATTCCAAGAAGGATTGAGGGTATGAATAGATGTGAATGGTGATAGATTCATTAGTATGCTCGCTGACTGGCTGGCAGGCAGTCAAGACCCACTCCAGAGTTGGGATCAGTGTGAGAGAGAGGGAGAGAGATGGAGAGGACTGGTTCCCATTCAGGGTATGGTAGTGTTGTCTTTGAACAAATACACACTCACATGCACTCACACACCAACACATAAATGGAGGGAGCCCAGTAAGGAGTCTCTCTTTTCATGCAGATCTTTTGTCTCTCAGTAATGTCTGGTATGCCGGGATACAGGCTTTGCTCAATGACCTGATTTCTATGGGCTGCCGAGGCACCGGCCTGTGTGTATGCATGTGTGGGTGTGTGTGTGTGTGTGTGTGTGTGCGTGTGTGTGTTCATCTGCCTGCGAGCTCTTCCTTTGGATAAGACATAGGACTTAGCTAGGCAGACAGACACAGACTGAGACAGATCCAGCCAATAAGAGGGCAGGAAACACAAAAATACACACATTCAGATACACACACACACACACAGAGCCTTGCATGAAGTAAACAAAAAGGCTTCGAGTTCCCATAGTGGGAAGACAGACATAATTGGATAAGGAAATATTCTGTGGGGAAACTTGATTCGAGTCAGCACAATAATTGCGGCCCAAGACAGAGTTAATGCGATAGATGAGTTTTTAATAGGTTTACCAGTTGCAGGATATTTGAAAACCAATATCCATCCAGTGTTTATTTAAACTAACAAGCAGTTTTAAGAAATAATCTTTAGGATTTTAATGTTGCAATCCTGATCCTTGGTTGGCAGTAAATATAAGAAATGATCTTTAAAGCTTTCCAAACAACCTACCTTGTCTCTGTATAAAGATCCTGAGCAGCGGGTGAGCTGTTGACACCGCCTTGCAGAAGTTGTCGTCGTTGTTGATCGGCAGCAGGTCGCCGTGGACATCAGCGTAGCCGATCATTACCTCCATGTTGGCGATGCGGTGAATATGCAGAATGAGTTTGTAAAACTCCTCAAACTTGCCGGGCTTGACCCGGTCCACCGAGAACCGGCGGAACTCTGCTCCATACTGAAGAGAAAAAAAGATCAAAAGAGAGAGGACATTGAAGGGACGGTCACTAGGGCAACCAAACAGGAAGAGGAAACCTGGGAAGTCCGACCTCATGCATTCATCTGAACCATCTGACTGGTACACATAAAATGAACAGATAGGAAGTCAGCTGAGCTCTGTCAATGCTGTGGTCAAGAACATATGAAAAATATGGCACAGGGAAAGCAGTTTCTACATAATAAAGAATCTAAATTAGCTTTAATCCTGTGCAAAACAGGTTTCAACACAGCCGAAGCAATAGCATTTATGATACATCTGCATGTTACACTCTACAAAAAAAGTCAAAGCCTCAGGAAGAGTTTGACATTTACAGAAAAATACAATAAACAGCACAGTAAATCCTCATTATTCAACAACTTGTATATAAATGAATACACGCAAAATATGGGTGTCTCTGTACATATGAAAGACTGGTGTTTTATTGAGGAGGCAGCAATAACACCTCCACTACAATCATAAATAATCTATTCACTTTGATGAAATGTAACATTGACCTTCAGAAAGCAGAGGCGCTTTTCACACAGCAAATGCCACAAAAGGGATAGTGTGACATTTTGGGAAATGCACCTATTTGCTTTCTTGCTAAGAGTTAGATGAGAAGATTGATACCACTCCCACGTCTTAGTGTGGTATCAATCTTCTCATCTAACTCTCTGCAAGAAAGCTAATAATAATAATAATAAAAATAATGATAATAGCTTTATTTATATTCTGTTGTTTATGTCATTATCTACTAAGTAAATTGATTCCAAAATGCGTGTCTTTTGGATCTGTTACCACCTTTAAAGCTAAACTATTTCCTGGGGGAAACCTTGTAGCTACTGCACAGTTTACACTGCACGCTAGGATCATATTGCATAAACTAATATCAGCTGCACATCACTTGTAACTTTGACCAAGAAAATAGCAGGAAATGGGAAGGGGGGGGGGGGGGGGGGGGGGGGGGGGCGTTGCTGTACAATAGAACAATACAGGTGGATGAGTAAGCTGCCTCAGCATATATAAATGACAGTGGCAGGCAGCCCCACCTCCCACCCACAGTTTATGCACAAGAGCACAGACTTGAACAATAATGTGCTACAGCTTTCCCGGCTAGGTCGTTGAACCACCAATGAGAGCACAGCTGAGGGTCACAGTGGGGTCATCATGTGACTCACAGATGAGTATGGAGGTGGGGGGAGAGAGAGACGTGAGGAGGAGAGATATAACTGAGGCACAAAAGCTCAGCTCAATAAACCACAACAACAGACAATTGCAGGAGCACCGGTGTCTGACTCACAGTGGTAATATGTAGACTAAGGTGCTGTTTGTTACTGTAATCATCAGCTCACAGTGGAGGGAAGATGACAGCAGAGGGAAAGAGTAAGGAGATGATCCGGGAGCAGGATAATGGGGGGGGATTGCTGACAAGAGTAGCAGAATAGAGGAACAGATTACTTAATAGAAGGAGAGAAGAAGAGGGGGGATACATTAACCAACCCTGCTCTGTAATTAGAAGATAAGATATAAATTTAAGAGGCGTGTTAGGAGATTGGTAGGGTGGGAGGGTAGTTTACAACCTTACTATAAAGCACTCAGGTGTACCTGCATTTTGAACGTGTGGCACCCAACTTGGATTCCAGCTAATAAAACTCAACCTACATAACATATGAGAAGTTGACAAACAGGTTTGTTAAGAGTTCAGTCGGTGTCGTTAGCATTTAAATTGAAACCTAGACGTGAACGGTAATTAACGCTGCAAGACTTCAACGCACTTGACTTATCAAACGATAATTATACTTTGGTATATCAGTGAGTTCCATAACTGCTCTGAATCTGAATGCTCTCTTGGCATTGCATGCCATGATCAGTCTGAACAGTCTCTTTCTTACAAGTAGAACTTGGCCCCTGGGTACGAGCAAGTCTGAACATGGGATGATTAATCACGGCTTCAATACTAAATCCAAACCTAAGAATACATCACTACAAATATGACATCACTTGTCTTCCTGGCCTATCAGAGCAAAGTGATGTCAACAGGTTGAAACATGTTTGGAGAGAAAATGGAAGATAACTGACATCTGTTTTTGGTCCTTGCCTAACGTTTTACATATCAGGAACAACTCACCTGAGAAGTAAGGTGCAGGTTCTTGGCAGAGACAAATAAATGAATACAGTACACAACATGATCTGCATAGTGACTCATTGTGACAGGACAAAGGTTCAAACTGACAATGTGCTGATAAAGTTTTTCAAAAATAAAGAAAAAGTGGATAAATCAAAGTAAGGGCAGGAGGAATGGAGTAAAATTCCCACCCAACCCCCCAACATGCCCACGCACTCTCCCTGTCTCTGATAAGAGCTTTAAGTGAGTGAAACCAGCTCCTGGCCGAGGCTCCACGACAGGCAGCCAGACACCTCCGGTGTTATCCCTGATAAGCTTATCACTGGAACAGTTTCCCCAGGGAAAACCAAACGTGAACCGGTGAGAAACAGGCACATAACATACACAGCACTACAGTCAACCAACCTGAACACAGACACACCAATGGAGCTGCAATGATTAGTCGAATAATCGATTAGTTTTATATACAGAAAGTTAATCGCCAACTTCCAATAACTGTTTTGCGTAGCTCTGTGTAATTTCTTAAAGAAAAAATGCCAAATTCTCTTATTCCAGCTTCTTAAAAGTGAATATTTTCTAGTTTCTTTAGTCCTCTATGATAGTATACTGAAACTCTCAGGGCTGTGGACTGTTGGTCGGGACAAAACAAGACATTTTAGGTTTCATCTTGGGCTTTGTTAAACTTTGATCAACATTTTTCACCATTTTCTGACATTTTATAAACAACTAATTGATTAATCAAGAAAATAATCAACAGATTAAATTGATTATGAAAATAATCGTTAGTTGCTGCCCTACATACCAAAATCAATTTTTGACATTGAGTCCAGTCCTAATAGGCATTGATTGACCTATTAGGACTGGATCAGGCGGAACCACGCATGCAAATGACTAACTAGCTCTTATGTGAAGCTTCAATGACTATGTATACAGTATGTCAATGTACTGAAAGCACAGTGTCAATCTCCTATTAAATTAGCATCTGATGCTGAGAGAATAATGTCTGCTAGTTTTCCATCAGTAAGTCCTACTCTTTAAAAAAATGTGCAGAAAAAAAAGACCCATTCTGCACATTTCAAGTTTCATTCCAAGTAGGGCGGCAACCAACAATTATTTTCATAATGGATTAATATAATATAATAATAGTTATTAATAATTATTATTTTCTTGATTAATCTATTAATCCATCTATAAAATGTCAGAAAATGTCAATCACTGTTTGCCGAAGCCCAAGATGCAGCTTAAAATGTCTTCTTTCGTCCCACTCAACAGTCCACAATCCAGAGAGTTTCATCTTATTATCATAGAGGACTAAAGAAACCATAAAATATTCACATTTTAGAAGCTGGAAAAGAGAAGAGAATTTTTTTTTAATATCTTAGAAAAAACAACAACAATCGATTATCAAAACAGGTGATGAATTTTCTGTCAATCAACTAATTGATTCATCTACTAATTGCTTTACGGAGACTCAAAAGTAGTGGAGCTACTTGCTAGATAAGGTTGTTTTTTCTAAAGTAGGCTATTCAAATATCCTCATCTTCAATTCTGGTTTAGTCAAACATAACTAAAAGGATTCACACTACATTTGTCTTCTCCTCAAACCATCTGCTTTTCTTCTTTATTTGGATTCTCCCATCAAATCTCTTGATGAGGAGGACCTGAGGTGAAACTACAAGGCCTCCAGTAAACAAACTGCTCATAACGAAACCACTAGAAATAGAACAATGGGACCAAACATTTAATTGTGAGTAAGTTACACCTGAACCAAAAATGGAAACATGTGACGTATGCAGTGAGTCAGCTCCACAGTGGTGACGTGATGATGTTGTTAAACCTGCCTGTTCCAGCCACGCAGCTCCTGGCTTGTCAGTCCAAACCACAAACAACCTCTGGTAGCTACAAAGTGACCAAAGTGTCTCTGTGGAACAAACACGAAACTGACAAAAGCGATTTTGTGTATTAAGGATCATTTGTATGAGCATCCTGGGATGAATTTGCCTCTCCACTCCTTTTACCCACCTACCATCAGCAACTGTCAGTGTATATCTGTTGCCCAACTCTGCATTCCCAGGTCTCTACCCCCCACCACCTCACTGAAACTGGGCAGCCAAAACTAAAAGTGTAAAGGACCTCTGGACTGGATGAGTCACCTCTTGCAACACCATCTGAATTTGACATGTTAGGAACATCCTTCAATTATATGCAAAAACATTTTTGTGTGCTGATTATGCATGTACACATATGTACATACATACCAGTTTAGACTGACATCACTTTAATGGAAAGTACAGAAAACTATTGGTCACAAGAGGTCCTTGTGAGATGAGAAAATTATAAGTAGTGCATTGTTATTTTATGGTCAGGATTGGGCACAGTGCCACGTGTGTATCTGTTTTAAATCCCACTATGCGCACATATGCTATGAATAGTTGTAAGTTCTGTGCCAAACTATTAAAAACAAACTACAGACAATTAGCTTAACTCTTATCAAACAGGCCTAATGTGGGGCTACTGTACTCAATGTGGCTTGGATAAATTAGTGTACTGTCTGTTTATTTTCTGTATAAATAAGTGATCTCCATTACATAAGCTTAAATTGACAGGTAATTGTGTTGATTTACTTGCTGGTTAAGTTAATTTATGCAGCCATTAAGCTACACTCTCAGCCTCTCACAAACTATCCAAAACAATGAGTAGGCTGAAACTATGTTGCACAAAACCCGTGCTGAATGTCGTAAAAACTTCCGATTTGACAAATGATTGTTGTAACAAATGCTTAAAATGCTAGCCTATTCTAAAACAATGTTTCCAATTTTTTTTCCAGCAGCTTCGTGACAGAGGGGGGAAGGAGCCAAAATCAGCACAAGCTGCACAGTGGGAACTAAGAGGAAAATAACCAGTCTGCAAATGACAGAAACCTCCAGAAACTGGTGCGTTCAACTCCCGTTTCGTGAACCAGATAAGAGCTTTGTCAACGAAAGGGGAAAACCTGTGAGTGAAGTTGCAGACAGTTTGTCCGACGAACTAGAGCTCCGTTACGGGACGACCATGTGAGCTCTTTATTTTCTTCCTAAATCCCAATTTAGAGCCTGTATATCAGAACCCCTAGAACTCACCTTGCTCTTCACCTCCACTGCGTTACAGTCCACATTCCGCAGAGGTTGCGACTTATTAAAGCTCCGATTCATTTTTTTTGTGGTTGCAGTTTTAAAAAAAAAAAAGTTCAGCCGCTTTTTTCCCGCAGAAAGAGGGGCTCTGGTCCGCGTTTCTAGTATAAAATCCTTCTGCGTCGCCTCTAGCAGACAGCTTCGTGTTTTTCTTCCGTTTATTTCACCTCCTCGAGTTTTTAAAAATATGTTCCGCCACACATGAGGAAAAGGCTTTACAGGAGAAGAGGAGGTGAGCAACTCTCCGCGTTGACTTGGGAGTGTGAGTTAAGTTTTGAAATGACATCAGCCCTCCCAAAAAGGGGATCCTGTGATGCGTTCATATGATACTCGTTATTTCCAGTTTCCTTGGTGAGCACCACGTATTGTCGCTAGTAGTGTTAACTTCTACCATCGTAGATAGATTGCACCTACTAAATGTAATAATAATAATAATAATAATAATAATAATAATAATAATAACAATAATAATAATAATAATAATGACATTATAACATTTCAAACCATCAGTTAAGAAAACTCCATAAGATAAAAATGACAAAAAGATTTTAAAAACTCACCATTATAAACCATTATAAAAATATAAACTGCACTGAGTCGAAAAAATACAACAATTCCAACTATTAATATAGTTAAAAAATGTATATACAAAATATTGTATAACAACACATATTAGTTTGTGTTATCGTCTGCTAAAGTTGCGTACTGGTTTGAAAAATCAGAAGGCTCACCAGAAAGTCTAAAAAATATTATATCTCAGTGAAATACATCATATTTATTAATGGTCATAATCCTCTTCCCCACCTCACTTTGCTAAATGAAGCGCAATATTAAAGCAAATACATTAACTTAAATCGTTCACTGATTTGCCAAGTTTCAGTAAGCTTTTGATTAATATAGGACACAGAATTTAAAATGACACACGTTTTTGAAAAGGCAGATATACATGATTACTAATAAGAAAGTCCGTAGTCCTGTCCATAATGTTCGCTCGTTTGTGACCACTATGAACCACACACAACTAATAATTTTAATATTTCCTACAGTGCCTGAAGGGGGCATGACGCACACTGGTCCTCCAGTGCGCCAGAGGACGCATTTGTCAAAAACAAATTGTTCTGTACACTTCTCCTAAATTACAGTTAGCTAGATTATACTGGAAAATAGTGCAAATTGGAATTAGCAACTGCTCTAATCCCCACATTCATCTTATCTACAGTGAATGTTTGTAGAGCATTTCAACAATAATCATGTACTCTGCAAGCTGTGCAGCCATAACACAAGCATTAAAGTATTTAAAGTGTTTTGTGGTATCTGTGTATGTGTGTGTGCTGGTACAGAGAGTTTTCACTGTAAATGACAGAGAAATATGCAGAGACATGAGACAAGGTACACAGTGTTATTATCAGCTCTGTAAATGGTTCCTTTCCTGTCATTACAACCCATACAGGTAAGTTTATCACCATTCAAACAAGGCAAGACAGTAGATCTGTGAGATCTGTGATCTTAGGAATATGAAGACCTTCCCAAAGCATCATTACTTTTCATTCACATGGAGATAAAAACAGTGATAATTTATTGTTCTATCTAGTGCTCAAACATGACCTGCCATGTATTTAAAAACATATAACAATATGATGTAATGGTAAAAGCTAATTATCTGTTATTATCTATCATTACTTGCTCAACTTGTCAGGCAAGCCAAGTGAATATAAATTAAATTACAGTATTTTTATTAAATTCTGTTCAGAAGTCCCACCTTCGAAAACATAAGTAAAGGCCCACCTAAGTCCAAAATATAGAGTGAAACTGAGAAGATCATTCTTCACCTGAAGTTCATGAGGTCCCACTAAACAGAATCTAAATTACCTAATTTTTCAAAATGCAATTTGTATACTTGGCCATTTGTAATTGCAACATGACTCATAAATGTTATGCAGGTCACAACATAACAAAAGAAGCGACAATTCCTTCAGGGCATCCTGGTATTTCATAATGATTTCGCCACAGCCACACCTCACTGTAACCAACACTCACAGTGTACGAGGCTTTAGGAAATACATGGTAAAGGGTATTCCTGACTGCTGTCTTGCTCTACAGCATTCCTGGGCTCCTAAAGCTGCCTGTATACAACAGCTGCAGACTGCAGTGACCCCCCAGTAGCTGAAACTACTGCTTGTTTACTCACTACAGGAATGTGTTGACCAGTCACAAACCCCTCTAGGTACACTCTCAGATGCTTTTTTCACTGTGGCAGGGTAAATGAATGTTTTAATGTAATTCTGTGAAGTGGTAGGTACTCCACAGTGATAGTTTTAGTAATAGTTTCATAATTATTTCCTTTGTCACTTTTATCATCAGGATTACAACTAATTTTGTTTTGTAAAATTAGACATAATGTATTGTTATTAAGTTTGAATTACTTTTAAAATGTCCTATTGCTGACATCACACCACCTCATTGCAGACTGTATAGGTATGACAGGATCAGATGATTCTGGCAGTATGTGATATAGTCTCCTCATGAGTACTGTCGATTCAAAATACAACACCAAAGGTTGTTTTAACATCCGCTAAAGTTGCTTACTGGTTGCAAAAATCAGAAGGCTCATCAGTTACAACATGAGGTAGACAAAACATTTTGGATGTGAGGTGATACCAGTCATTTGAGATAATAATGCACACTATGAAGAAATGATAACTTATAGAGTGAACTGAAGTGTAGTGATATAGTCTCTGGTACAAGGTAACAGATAAATCTGGTACTCAAGCTGATGGCGCCCACTCAAGGTCAATATTGAGTATTGCACGTGTCTCCCTCATGTCACTTCTTGTAGAAGTGTAGCTACTTTGGTCACTGTTTTTTTTCCACAAAATTAGAAAAGAAAATGACATGTATTTTTACAAAGTTGAAGGTTCAATCAATAATATTTTACTGTAAAATCTGGGATGCACTTTAACCTGATGAGGATCGATAGAACAAAGAGGGTTAGGTCTGAGTCTTTACAGTCAACAAGGATTGCAGGGCAAATATAAAAATGTAAACATGCAATCAAAAAATTACAAAGAAAACAACATTTGTGAACTAAATCAAATCGAAAATTAAAAATTCTATACAGGAGTAATAAAAAGTCAGTACTATATATCATGATCAGGCCTTGGCTTGACAAAGCCTAAACCTAATAAGGCCTGAAACCTGTTCAGCATGACTTTAACTCATGACTTTAACTAATATTTTAAATGGTGACAGATATCAGTTATTTCATTGTTTGAATGTTTTCATTAAGTACATCACTATTGTTAATACAACAACATACATGTGTCATGTAAATCAACGATATTCCAAGGTTTTTGATGCTAGTGTATGTGAAGGAAATCCTTTTTAAAGGTAATTTTAATGCATTTCTGCTTTTTTAAAAGTTTACAGAAGAAAAAAAGAGAGAGAAAGGGAAAGATGAGCTGAAGCAAACGAGACAGACTGGAGCTGTATTCACATGCACACAGCAGATTTTCCTTATTCTTTGACAGTTTCATTCTGACATTCGAGTCTGAAAGTAATAAATCAAGTAATAAAACCCAAATCAAATAATTTTCTTAAAGGTAAATCTACTGTCTTTCTTCAAAGCCAATAAAAAAAAAAACATAACGCACATATGAGCATGTAGTTATTTTTCTATTTGTCTACTGCAGTAGGTAGAACTTGAGTTTCACAGTGACAGAGTCAGTGAAACTCTGTCTCTGGGTAACTTTTAATACTTTTCTCCTCTAATGGAGTAGTTCCATATATGACCAGCGGAGGTCAGCACACACCAATATAAGGCACATACAACAGATACTCCTTCAAGTGGAGATGCAGAGGGTTTTGTGAGAGCTCTGTCACAACAATTACAAAGCATGTTTCTTCACTTTGAACTTTTATATGAGACACAGAATGCAGAATTTCACTTTACAACATGCACACACACATAAATAGTTTTTTCCCTCGGCAGAAGTAGAACATGGACTTTTCACCCAAAATCAGATAATTCAACACTATATTTTGTTATGGTCATGCCAATAAAGCTATTTGAATTGAATTAAATTAATTCTCTTTCTCGTCTGGAAGGTTATGAAGAAGGGAGAATAAAGCCTTGACTAAAGTCAAGGCTAAATATTACCAGTTTTTTGGACAGATGACTATTAAGGCCAATCACACAATGTCTATTTATGTAGACCAAAGCATAAAAACCAATTATCATAGCAACAATTTTTTGCACCATGTGGGGACAGCTGAAGCTCGGTGAAAGAGTGGTTTATTATTTAAATGTTTTCATATGCATTACGGATGCTGTCTCCCCTGCATGTCTGTTTTATATAAACACCAATTCAGTATCATTAGTAATCACTATAGCAACATCATTAATGCTGCAATGAAAAGACAAGGAAGGTAAAAGCAAGGAAAGAGCTGACAAAGGAAGGCAAAGGGAAGAAAGAAGTTAAAAAAAAAGAGGAAAGGAGGAAAAAGAAAGAACCAAAAGAAAGACTGAATGAATAAATGAAGAGGACAGTAAGAAGAAAACCAAGGTAAAATGGAAAAAAATGAGAAAGTAATTCATTGCATTCAGATGGCAACTCTCCCTTTCCCCTCCTCTTAGTGTGTTGTGTGTAATGGAGGAGTGACAGACAGTCACTTTATACTCAGAACTCATAGTAGTGTGTGGTTTTAATCGAGCTCCATATGTCTGATTTCAGGTGGTCCTCCGGTGGTAATGTGAGAGGAGAAGATTACAGTAAGATGAAGAGATATTCATAGTAATCCATCCTCCTTACATAGACAGATAAAACATCCGGAGCTGGTTATTTAGGGGGTTATTTAGACGGCTGAAGTGCCAAAGTCAGCCAGAGAGGCAGAAAGGCCCCTGATTCAACCCTCTGCTCTGTTCTGCTCCACTCACTCTCTGATTAAAGAGAAAGGAGGGCACACACACACACACAAATACTGCCTTCCTGTGCATCTCTGGGTGATCTCAGCATTCAGGTCATACTGAACAGACATTGCTTTTGTGTTTTAACATAAGCAGAGCTACAGGATCGCACTGAGTCATGACACACAATCAAACTCTCCAGCCATGCCCTCTGACTCCATCTACTCGGTGGACAAAATGAAATGCAGGCGCAATGCAAGTTGCAAAATGGAAAAGTAATCTTTTTCTGTTTCCATCACTCTGGCTTTCTCTCCCGCTGTGTAGTTCTCAAAGTGTATGTCTGTGTACAAGACAGAGAGAGGCAGGAGGAGGGAAAAAACAGGGTAGAAAAGGATGGTGAGAGTTTGTGGAGGAGGTAGAAAGAGACACAGTGAAGGGAACACGTAATGCTGTTGGCAGAAGCTCTCTTGAAGACTGTAATCTCTCTTTCAAGGGCGACTTGGCTAATATTGCTGACCACATTTGCTGCCATTGGATAAAAAATGAAAACCTATATATCTGACGTATCCGGTTGCTTTGTCCTAGTATTACTGAACCTTAGTGCAGCATTTGACACAGTGGATCGCAGTATTTTGCTTAATCATCTTGACCTCTTCTGCCCATCTCACTTGTGGTGTGCCTCAAGGCTCAGTTTTAGGTCCACTATTTTTTCCATACACCTGCTTCGTCTTGGGAACATACCTTACAAATATAATAATAGTTTTCATTTTGATGCTGACAACATCCAGCTTTAAGTGCAGATAACTTTCATTAACTGCCTTGATGACAATAATTGCTGGATGCTGAACAGTTTCATGCAACTAAATGGTTATAAATCTGAGATCATTTTATTTGGCCCTCCCAACAACTTGATCTATAATAACCTTATCAGTGTCAATCAAAGTAAAGCCTGTAGTTTGAAACCTGGGAGTGATATTTGATACTTATCTCATTTTGATGCTTATGTCAAGAAAATTCTTTTTTTATATTCTCCTAGTCTGGATAAAGTTATCCATGCTTTTTTTTGTCCAAACTGTGATTTCATTTATTCCTGTCTGTGCTTGTTCTCTCTACGCTGCTAAATTTGGTCCAAAATGCTGCAGCAAGGATTCAGTCCAAGGAAGGATGACCACACCATCTGCTAACGCCTTAATTTTAATATTAAAAAAAAATCGCTGATTATGTGTAAGGCAAAAAATAGTTCTGGCCGTAAACTACAATTGTGAACGTCTGATCCCTTATGAGCCAGATTGCAGGTGACAGAGCCTTCATTTTCAACTTCCATCTATCCACCGCCACCTGATGGTGCCATTGCCATACTAGTAGGCTACACACGAACACACACCCAGACACATACACAGGACTAAAATCTCCTCTGCTCTCACTCATTCTCCCCGATCTCTTTCTCACAACTCACACCAACACACACACACACACACACACACACACACACACACACATACCTTCACACAATGCCACCTCTCACACAATTGCTGCCTGCTTAGTTTCAATCACATGCGGACACCGCCTCTCGTCCATGCTGTGTGATTTGTGGAATCTTTTGATGTGTAAAGTGGCAAAGACCTGCAGCCAGATCTGGACTTTGTCACATAGTTTCTGGAGTCAGTGAAGCCTACAGGCCAGTGGAAGAAATGATAGTGTGTAAGGGTGCTTTCACACTGGCGGTTTGGTGCAAATCCAGGAACAATTCACCTAAAATGTGGTTATGTTAACCCTTTTTACACCTGTACCAGATGGCCATTTCTAATCAAACTGTGGTATGATTGTGTATGGTTAGAAAATTTGTGTGCACATTTTGCAATGATGTCATTAGTGGTATTGTTGCATTGTTTGGTTACTCTTGTGCAAAATCTTAATCTACTTTACTGATGATCAGGAGGCTTCCCCTTGTCAATAACAATCTGTTTCTTCAAGTTATGTTATGGCTACATGTATCATTTATGGGGAACCCTTATTTTTTCACAAATATTCAAATGGGCAATAGCTTTGCCTGATTCAGCAACATCTCTGTCTGATCCCCCTGTTGATAGACAAAACCCCCCATCATCCTCCAACACACGTCCTCCTTCCCTCCTTGTGACACTGTGCGATGTGGAGCCACTCCTGGTTCATTTCTTCTCCCTCCAGAATGAAAACATCAGCCATCTGGTCTTGGGGTGAAAGGTCAAATCTCAGGCTGGTAATGAGGATGGCGTCGCTAGGGGGATGTATTAGGGGCGTGTGTGTGTGTGTGTGTGTGTGTGTGTGTGTGTGTGTGTGTGTGTGTGTGTGTGAGCCTTGCTGAGCGTGTCTGCTTCCTGAGTGAGCTTTAAACATTAACGAGTCAGCTCTGTGAGTCTGGAGAGAGAAGAGGGAAGACGAGAGGACGAGAGATGTGAGTAGAGGTAAAGAGACAGCACACGGACAAAGTCGCTTCAGAGTGAGAGAGAGATGGGCAGGTATACACATGAATGCACGCACACACACACACACACACACACACACACTCAGTTACAGGTACACAAATGCACAGAAAGATGGACTGCATGTGGATACACTCTGCCTTTCAGTCACTCTCTCCTCAAAAAGCTTTTCCTCTTGTTTATTGACTCAGCCTTCCAACATTCAGTACATCAATAGATTTGGTCGATGAGAAAGCAAAAGGCACAGAGGCTACTACCATGATGGAGGTGTGTGTGTGTGTGTGTGTGTCTGCCTGCATGTTCACCAACCTTCTCTTCCACCCAAGCCACTTCAACCAACGCATCCCATAATTTGTTCCAGTTATTTTCCACCATGACTGTAATGATTTCCTCTGGATTTCTACTGGAGGCAACTATAACATGCAGGTCTATAAAAAGGTAAGATGTTAGATAATAGTAACAGGTCTCATTTGGCTTTTGCACCATAGCTGCCTAATTGGTTGGAAATCACAATGGGCCAACAGTGAGACTCAGCAGCGTAGTCAAGTACAGAGTGCTCAAAAGTAAACTCAGTTATACTCACTTCCTTTTATGCCCTTTAGAGACTATTATGTATGTGTGTGTGTGTGTGTCGGTGTAGTTGCCATGGAGATGCAAAATATGGTGGGAATAATGGAATACCCATGTCCTCAGCAGCAAAGCCACCTCTCATGCTGTACCAGTAACCTCCTAGTCCCTGTCCCCAACCAGAGCAGTTTACACAATCTAAATATATGTACAGTACAGCAGTATGTTCATACATACATTACATATGCAAACACTGACACATGTGGTCTCAGGACAGCAGCCTTCAGGGGGTGTGCATGGGTGTGTGAAGGGGTAAAATTCACACCCACCTCTGGCTTGGCTCTGTTACCTCTTTATTCCACCAGAAACAATTGCCCATGTTACAGTAATGGAAAACTATAACACAAATTGAATAGAAAAAAATGGAATCCTGTATACATTCATTCTACATACAGTATATAGAGTGTTATACGGTAAATTCTGTACAGTGGTGCAACAGGTCTATTGTCCAGAATACCTTCTTTGACTGTTCTTGGAACATAAATTTGATGTATCATACATATTTTGAGGTTTATATTCATACACCAGGGCTCTACTGGTATATCTTTGCATGATTTACAGTTCATAAAACTCCTTATTTATCATACACAGATCCTTTATGCAGCACCTTAGTTCAGCCTCTGTCTGAAACAGGCTGTTTTAGCTCCTGTCTCTTTAAGGCCCCTCTCCTGATGAGCCCACTCTGTTCTGATTGGCCAGCCCCCGAAAGCTGACCCTTGGCAGACTTCTGCTAGCTCCAGAGGCTGCGTAAACAAACAATAGTAGTTAGATTTCACTTCCTTTTCTCACTCTTTACTTGAAATGGCAACTTCTAAAATAAATCCCTACATGTTCGAGCCAAAATCCAATCCAAAATATTCAGGTGGACAACGTCAACAACCTTAGCAACAACCTTAGCAACAAAGGCTACCAACAGACGTCGGTTTGTGGGCATGCATGAACAATCTCATGTCATCACAAGGAGGAAGTAGAGGTACCCATGCAAATTGAGCATTCAGAGCACGTTGAAGCCTAGGCTTTTGACTTTCAGAGAGCATTTTTACATACGTTCACCTAAAGTTTTGGACCTTTGACCATGTTTAACTCAGACCTCCAACATCATAACAGTATAAAAATAACAGAAAATCACAAAAATCATGATATGTCCCCTTTAAAAACACTATAAGTTTACATATTTACATGTATGTGCAGAAATGAAAATAAACATGATTAAATATATACTGTATATACGTAGATACTGCTGATGTCCACAACAGCCTAAAAGAAGGTTTTGCAATCAAGTTTTGGTTAGCACTATATTTTCTGCAGTCTTGTCAATTACTGGAGAACAGCTAGATCTGAGCGAAACTACAATTAAAATTAGATAATAAGACCATACACTTTGTTTTGCTACAGAGAAGTTGGTAGTTCCCTTCACTTCAATATATTTGGCGTTTTCTTCAAGCCACAGTACAGGGGCCAGGAGAGGAATGTCTAAATTTACTTGAAGTTGCAGCCATTTTGATTGCTGCTTGATAGACACTCACCACTCGATTTGTCACTTACAATCTCAAATTCAGTATGTAATGCTGTCTTTAGAAGTTTGATACAACAGGCTTCACACATATCTTTACTTTTTTAGTTTTCTTTATGAAGATTTTCTGTACAAATACACTTTTTGAAATTCAGGTGGTGTGTATGGACACTTCTCTGCCCACAAGAGACGAAATTGTTTTGTCTCCTGAACAACAGTGAGTCAGAGTACCGTTCAGAGAGAGCTGGACTTACCTATGTTTAATGTTTTGCCTCCAGTGTCCCTTTGGTATCTTTTGGTATAAAATACCAGATAGTGGCAAGGTTGGAACATTAATGTGTGTTATTTGTGTAGTGTATTGATTTTTACATCTTTTAAAAGAGCAAGCATTAATCTCTCACTCATAGGGGGGAAAAAACTGTGGAGAGTTTGGTGCTCCTTCCCTGCCTCGAAGGCTCCATACATGCAACTTGTTTTTGATTCTGAATGCTTGAGACAGCCTGTGGAAATTGAAGATATAAGTCACAATGTTTTCACACGGTATATTCTTGTGGACTTTGTTGAGTGAAAATTAAAACACCTTTCTCTGACAGATCTCAAAACATTTCATAACCTCACTCTCTTTTGTTTTGACTGCATATAATATAAACTGTGAGGACACAGTCTAGTCTGATGAATGATTCCTGCATTTAGACAGGCAAACCTAGTATCTGATTGTTTGTGTGTGCACATGTGCATGTACAAGTTGTCTGGTATTAATATCCAGAAAACAATCATATGGGTTCACACAAACACACTCATGTAGTTGTCTCAACTGGTTGTTCTACTATTTCTGGTGTAATTATTGACACTACCAACAACTATGAATGTTGCCAAAGGAAGATGAGTGCTGAGGTGCTGCATTCTTGTGCACACCCACATTCTTGTAGTCTTTGGATTTCATGTAGGGATGATGTTATTGTCATATCAACCACCTAGATCTCCCACATCATCTACAATGTTACAGCCGTTACAGTCTCAAGGGGGCGCTGAATGTCATGAGTAAGCTGAGCTGAGCTGCGATGAGAACATTTATTGCACCAGTGACAAAGGTCTCTGTGGAGCAAAATTCCCACTTTCTTGCAGTTCTTCCATATTAATGAAAAACTGTAGCATCTATTTCATACATTCATAACTGTAGATAGAGCTGACAGATTTACTCCTTTTCTACTCAGCTCTGAAATGTAACATTTTGTCAAGTCTGTCCTTCATGAAAGTCAACTTTCAACTATTATTACCTGATTGAAGTAAAAGTAATACATAATTTTTTTTTTAAAAAAGGGAAAACTAAAAAGAAAGTTTAATTGTATAGCAACCTCCAACCAATACCAACCTCTATTACAAACTGCTTTGCATAAAACAGAAAATGAATCGAAAAGCAGTGGAAAAATAGCAACAGGGCATCAAACTAAATCAGTTATTGAGCATAAAAATGAAAATATGTTGATATAAAATGTTTCTATATGTTTATCTCCGTGTAGAAGAATACCAGTAGATACAGTGTGCTCTTGGTGCCAACATACAGCTGAGAGATGGGTGACTACAAGCACTCTGGCGAGGTGAGATGACGTTCAGCTCACATCAAATATGAATGAGACAAAATGACGAAGATGAGACTGAGAGGATGTCCCTTTAGGACAATTGCTCTCAACCAGTTATAGAATGATTAATGATTTTGTTTGGAAAAAAACATGCATAGATGTATAGCACAGTAAAACCTTGAGAAGCGTTTTAATGGTTTTCGAAGCCGGTCCAGGTGGACCTTTATTGAATGTGGAAATGATGACACCCTGTGACGCCTGCTCACAACCAGAATTGGACCAGACGTAATATTCATTAGAAGGAGAAACTGACACCCACACATGTATATCTGTATTCCAAATATGTGCACACGTCCGCTTAAAAGAAATTTGACTTGAGGTTCATGATTTCAGTTTTATGTGCATGTTATGGTTTTTGTTCAACTGGAACCACTTTTGACCAGGAACACAACGTCACTGTCCAATCAGTGTTTTTTGGGTTGGGATCAATCCTAAATGAGAATATTAATCTGGATCTGAAGCTGTAATTCATAAATGTTACAGTATTGAGGATAATTATACTCATGATACATAGGTGTATTTTAATTGAAAACATGCCTGTACAGCATCGTTTGTCAGCATTTTGAATCCTTGACAAACATGTTAATACATGAAGGTAGGTTTTAGTGAGTTGGCGAAAAGTTCCCATCATGAGAAACATGGATGGCATGGAGAAAGAGACGGAGAGATGCAGACACAGTGTCTAGGTCTGTCTTCCTCTCTACACTATAGCAGTAAAGAGTGTTTATGTGAGCAGTCTGCAGTGAGAGCGCGTCCCACACGGCTCCTTGATTGAAAGAAAACAACATCAATCTAGCACAGGCCCCAAGGCCTTTAAATAACCGGCAGGCTGTTTAGAGCAGTGATCCCATTCCCTCCCTGCTGCTGCTGACTTTGGACACACACAGACAGTTGCACACTCTCAAAAACTGTGCACAAACAAACACTTTTTAAATATATATATATATATATATGAGGGCAAAAAAAGTGTTTACATATATTTATATATATGTGTATGTATATATATATATATATATATATATATATATATATATATATATAAACAGATCTTTCTCCCTGCTGTTCCTTCACCATTCGCTTACCCTTTATCATCTTTTCCTCTCCTCCCTCCTCCACTCTCTCCCCCCTCCCAAGTGTATTGTGGTCATTTTCATTCATCGCCCCCATGATGCTAAAATGTCAAGGTTAGAGTGTGCCAGTTCTCACACACACACACACGGCCAGAGGAGAGGGAGGGGAGGGGACTACCGACTCTGAATACAGGAATTAGTCAAGCGTGCATTTTCCTTCTTCTCCCTTTCTTTGCCTCTCTCGCTTCTCTGCTGCCCCCTCTCTTTGTTGGCAGGGGCCTTTAGTGTGAACGTGTGTGTGAATGTGTGTGTGTGTGTGTGTCAGAGAGAGACTTTAAGGGTGAGGAGTTGCGGGAGCATGAGGGGTGTTATTGGAGGTGTGGGCTGGGGTTTATTTTGCACTGGTGCATGGAGTAAAATTAACAAGAAGAGTAAAACAAACTATCAGCTCATATACTACTGTGTGTTCATATTTTTCTTCCTTTTCTACAAGCTGTAGGACCAAACTGAGATGCAGACCATGTGAAAACATACTTATTACAAAATGAAGAGCACAAAATGAAAAAGTCCTAAAACTACATTTTAAGACTGGATTTTTAATTATGAATTCAAGGTTATGGTTATTTTTTCTCCAAAATACATTTAAGATTTTAGGTTGAAGTTGTAAAAGTTTGAGTCTACAGTATCCTCACACCACTGCAACATATGTGTGAAAGTGTGTGAGAGTTTAAAAAAGGCTGTGAAATATGTGATCATCTGAGGAAGTGATCAACATGTGCAGGATGATTTACAACTGATAAGACTGCCTGTGTCACAGTGTGAGCATTTTTGCTCATGTTTTATCGCACCAAATGAAAAACAAGCCTCACTAAAAGAGGGCAGTGGAGGACTGCAAATTTCCCCCAAATATCTAATATTTACTCCCACTACCCCCCACCTAAAATCCTCCCCCAGACTCCCCCATCCCTCTTAAAAAGAACTACCCCTCTCCCCCCTGCAAATCCCCCCCCTCCCTCCTCGAACCCTGAAGCAGTGCCCCAAGAGAACAGAGGTAAACATACCCCCGTTCCCTTCACCCCCACTCAGCTCCCACAGCCCCCTCACCTCACTCCTCCTCCTCTCCTCTCTCTCTATTTGTTTGCCAATGGGCTGCTTTTTGGACTTTTTGTTTGGCCGTTGCGAGGCCTCGAGCTCAGAGAACACTTTGAAGATGCTGTAGAAAAAAGGCAAGCCGATGATAGAGATCAATTTGTAAGGTTAGGGGAACATCTGCACATGCTTTCTGTGTATGTACAACTAGAAATCATTTAGTTGATGGAGGTCACGCCGCCTAGCAACTGAGAAGTGTATATGCAGCTCTCTTAGTCATCTCATTTTCAGGCTCAAAACAAAGGGATGCATGAGTAAGAATGTGTACAAAGACAAGGGATATTTGACTCATGCCCTTCTCACCAATTTAGAAAAAAAAGATGATAGCCGACCATTAATGTTAAGTTAAAAAAGAGTCAATATTTCAAAAAAGTTACCAGCAGATAATAGAAAATCAATTGTTCCTTGAAACAACATCCTGCATTATTTCATTGTTGAAGAAAATGTTTTTCGAATTTTGGAGCAGCTATTTTTACTTGGGAGATAGTGAATGCCAAGATGTGTCCGTTTTTTTGTTTTTTTTTTAAATAGCTGACATGTTTACAGTATGTTCATGCAGAGTTAGAGTAATGATTGTGTAGGAGTGGGAGAGCGTGGGAGAGACGAGCGAAGAGGAAGGAGAACTGCTGTTAGGGTTGTGTTTGTATGTAAGAGTATGTGTGTTGTTGTTTTTTTAAATCCCTGCAGTGCAATGCTCATTTCAAGACAGAAAAAAATAAGTTTTACAGCGACTACGGCAAAAGAAAAAAACCCTCCATACTCCAAACTGATTAAATTAAAGAAAAATTGTTGGAGTTTTTCTTCAAAACACCATTTACATTTTAATCTGTTTTTTTTTTTTTTGAGCTGAAGTCATATGTTCAACTACTCGTCTGAGAAAAGAAACAATGTTCTGCACACAAGCTTCATGCCAATTTGCATGTTATCCATCCCCCCCTGTCTTTACTGCAGATGTGGAGATGGATGAGGCTTCGTCGTGCATCTCTGTCACCCGGTAATGCAGTCTGCTGGGTCACCTGGTAAAACAGCCCATATGGTGGGAGGTTTTGACAACCCACACACATAAACACATGTGCACATTCACGCACACACGGTGCTACTGAAGGGGAGAGGCTGCAGACTCTGCAGAATATGTCTCCTCCTTTTTTTTTTTTTTTTTTTTGACTTGGAACATGATGCAGACCAGTCCCCACCTCCTCCTCCTGCAAGCACATATTCAAACACATAGGCACACACACTTCAGTGTGGCGAGGTGTCGCTAGTTGAAGACAGACAAGGCAGGTCTGCTTAGGATTAGTTCACCACAACTCTATAGCCTTGTCCCAACATTCTGGCATGGTTTCCTTGTCTTTGTATTTTTCCTACACCTGTTCCAGCACTGATTTGTACAGTAGCTCTCTCAATACTTGGCTATTAAATTTCCTTTGAAATCCGTTTTTTATTTCATGTGTGGATATTTTTGTGGCAGCAGATACACAGCGGGGATTCAGAGCATTAGAATTTAACACTTATCTGCCGCTGAGAAGTTACAGGAGCTCGGTGAGAACGCCATGTGCCCTTCAAAGGTCCCTACAGGCTGAATTTATTTGCTTCATAGCCTGCAGGAAACAATCTCCATTGTTCTAAAGGTTTCCCCCCTGAAAGGCTCTGTGGGTACAGTACCTCATAAAAGAGACTGTTAATGTACTCTGACCCGAGGTGGGATTATTATTTCGACAGTCTCTTGGCACATGGGGAGTGTTCAGCTCAGTGTACAGCCTGCGTGGCTGGATCATTCAGAGAAGGTTGGACAAGGTGCCATCAAAACACAGATGTAGGATCGGCTATCAAAGAAAGCTAACTAGGTGTTTTGGCTCAGCTTGTGTCACGCCGCATGAGCAGTGGAAATGAAACAAAGGAAATATGTACAAAGGCAGTCTGATGCTTTTGCTCATGCGGCAGACACACGTATATACAGAATGTGTACATGCTCACGATCACGCAGACAAACAGCTTCCTCATCTCTGGAAATCACATTGTCAGTTCTGACTCTGCTTTTGTTGTGAAGGTGTTTACTGGAGGAAGCTCTTCTGTGATGCAGAGGGTGACATTATGTCGTATATGCACATATTCATATCGATCTAGAGTGATTCACATTAGGGTTGCTTCTGACCAAACTTCTACAAGAGTAATTTGGGTGTTTTTTTATTTTGTTTGTATGGAGCTGGCACTAATGCACTAAGACCTAGTGTAGAAAAACATGTGAAACACATTTTCTACAAGTTTGAAACTTTATGAAATATTAAACTATGATTTGTGTATTAGTTTTGCAGAGACACTTCAGTTTCAAATGACTAAATACTGTAGTAAGAGTGAGCCAACATTCATGTGCTTGAAACTGTTAGAACTTGTTTTATTATAATCTTTCTTGTGCAGGTGTTTCAGTCACACTTTCTTCCAACTATAAGATCAAAGATTAATTCATTTGAATCTACTTTGGACATGGAGAAGGTTATCCACACTGTCATCTCCTTGTTTGGACTGTAATTCCATTCTTTTGCATCAGACACAAAACCCGGTTGAAATCAGCACAGATATCAGTAATATATTACTGTCTTAACTTAACTTCAGAATTTATTTTCAGCTTATACACATCACCTACAAAGCTGTCAACGGTCTTTCTGCATTGTATTTGCCAATGTGTACCCTTGAAACAATGTCTTCCCTCAGTTCTAAGACCTAAATAACTTTAAATGGAAATCATTGTTTTATGTGAAGACTCCCAAACTTTTTAACAAATAACAATGAGATCCTAATCAATGAGACCCTAATCAGTTTCTGCTTTTAAAAGTGCTCTTACCTGATTCAACTTTTCATTATCTGAGAATTATTTTTGTTTTTTTCTTAATGCTCTTTTTATTAGGTTTTCTTATTTTAATATGTATCCTCTTATCTTCTGTTGTAGAAAAATGCAATGTAAATAAAGTTATTATTATCATTATTATTAGAAATGTAATTCCAAATGTTTCTAGTTGCAATCCTGGGGATATAGCTATTAAGAAATCAAATCAGCTGTTGGTTGAGACTTATTTTCTGTGTATAACTTTGAAACATAGAACTGCTCAGTTTGTGTGTGCTTTGAAGTGCCTTTATATGTGTGTGTTTGTGTGCTTCTGTGCGTATTTGCGTGTGCTTATGTGTCTGCTGCTGACCTCATGCTGCCTCGCATATTGCCTCTGGTGCACTTCACCACATATACATACATACACACAAACACCTGAGCTGCCCCTCGAGGAAGTGGTTGCCTTTTAGGCTTTCTGGTTTCGCATATCTTTTTTTCCGTTTGTATGCGCGCCTGTGTGTGTGTGTATGTGTCTGTGTGTGTGTGTGTGTGTGTGTGTGTGTGTGTGTGTGTGTGTGCGCGTGTGTGTGTGTGTGTGTGTGTGTGTGTGTGCGCATGGCGGGGATTAAGAGAGGCCCAGTTCAAGGTAAAAAGACAGACATGGTCACTCCTTCCTTTGTCTCACTCTTCTGTTCTTTCTCTCTCTCCCCTTCCCAATCTTTTCCTCCTGTCCTCTCTCCTTTCTCCATCTTTCTCCCCAGTGGCACAGTGATGGATGGCAGACTGCAGGGGTGAAGGTGGAGGAGTGTGTGATCAACAGCCAGGCCTCTCTCTCTGTGTGCATGTGTGTGTGTTTGAAGTTCTCTCCAGGAATGGTTGTGTATGGAGGTAAGCAGTGTGTGGTATGAAACCTGTAATGATGAAATGAGTCACTAATCATAGTGATTAGCGCGTTGATGAGGGGGAGGCAGCGACTGGCTCTGGGATGGCTGCCTTAGAACATACACACACACACACACACACACACACACAGTCAAAGGAGCGCATACATAAGCACAGACACACATGCAAAAACTTCTACCTAGTGCAGAGCATACACACACACTGGTTAAATATGCACAGACAAATGTATGTCCTCCAAAGATTTAATCCTTTAGAGAGACACACACACACACACACATGTGCTTGCATAAAATTAATTCATTGAGCTCATTTAATGGTCTGTGGGTTTTCACGTGTCACCATCACTTACAATGGAAATAAAACCTTAGCACATTACACTTCAATTAGCCGTTTAATACGTCTCATTAAATGACTCCTAGTTCAACTAGTGTATGATAACAGTTTGAAAAGTGATATAGGGTTTTATGGGCTATCCTCAGGAAATCTATATGATAAGGGGCCTAAGGTGGCTAAATTGAGCAGTGATGATGTGGTATTCAGGGGAAGATCATAATGAAGAGTCACAGCTTATGCAGGACAGACCAAGTGTTGGTGAACTTGAGCAACTCATCATGGAGGTCAATAGAAAAAGATTATTAAAAGGGCTTTCAGATGAAAATAAGTTCTCCTTAAATCCCAATACCACAGTGACATCTTCCTTTAAAAACTAAAAACCGGAAAGTCAGAATAAAAACACATTTCCTCTATCACTGCTTTCAAACATTTCAAGGATTTGTAGCATCAGACAGGGTTGTTGGTTGCACCTGTTTCAATCACTTCTTGTTAGTTAGTTAGTAGAAAATGAAGTGAACGGTGAAGAGGAATGTGAGAGTAACAAGATGGAAAATTGGGGTGCTGGTTTCTGTCTCAAAAAGGTTCAGATAAAATTAAACTGCATATTGGTCATTTATATGGATGGATGCATGTACTGTATGTAATTTTGAGGTATTGTTCTACTTTATACTTTATAATGCTACTACTCCACCACAATTCAGATAGAAAAATGCAATATTATAGTCACTATTCATTACAATACATTTAATATTAGTTATATTTTACTTTGCAGATAAAGATTTTACATATAAAACATATGATAAGAAAAAATATTACAAAATATAAAGCATTGTTACAAATTTAATTAACCAGCTATTTAATTTGAACACTTTTACTTTGAATACATGAGTGTATTTTGCTGATAAACATCTGGACTTGCACTTAAATATATATATATATTATATATTATATATATTATTTCCTCAAATGAAGGATCTGAGTGCATTTTCCCACCACTGCAAATAATTGTTACTGTTACAGACAGTATGTGCATGAAAAACCTTCCAGTTGTTCACAGACTATATGCCGTTAAAGTCTAAGTTTGGTGCATTACGAATGTGTGCACTGCTTCACATAATTTTATGGGAACCTTTCTGTCACCTTCTCTACTTACAGACATGTTTTTAAGACAACTTGTTAAATGCCTGTAAACACCCTCATCTTACACATGCTGCACCTTACATCCTGTGTGTGTGTGTGTGTGTGTGTGTGTGTGTGTGTGTGTGTGTGTGTGTGTGTGTGTGTGTGTGTGTGTGTGTGTGTGAGAGAGAGAGAGAGAGAGAGATGATCACACAGGAGAATATATGTCAAACCACTGCGGAATCTCACCCACACCTTAAACACACATGTTTCTTTGCAAATGCACAAGCACACACACACTCTGTACACACACACACACACACACACACACACACACACACACACACACACACACAGAGTGATTGTGCAGCCACGTAAGCAGCATGCAAAACAAGCCCCACCAGCAGCACCACGATGAGGCCTCAGCGCTCAAAAGAGGCACAAACACTCTTTTCAAATGCCAAGCAGAAAATAAGCAGCTATAAAGATACAAGATGCTCCTCTTCTTTCCAAAACACTGGCTGTGCATGTTGTGCTGGTGTCTGGATCTTAGAAGCCAAAACAAATGAGAGCCATGATCTCAAAAAAGTGTGCATTACTAAACGATAATCAGTGTAATTCTTTGTGCCTTTCTGCATGAAAACCAGCATCCACTGCAATGTGTGTGTGTGTGTGTGTGTGTCTGTGTGTGTAATGCATAGTAAACACACAAATGCTGGCTTGTGTGTTTGTGCTTGATTGAGAATTTCTGCATGTCTCTGCTGTTGATTTTTCATACACCTACAGGCCTCTATAAATGTATGCACTTGTTTGTGTGAGTCTGCGACACACTGAACAAAATAGCAGCGAGGACAGTGTGATCAGTCGATGAGTGCCTACGGGTAATATTTATTAACGTCTCCATCGTAGTGTAATGAAATGTTCTGGCTCATATTCACACACACACACACACACACACACACACACACACACACACAAACACACACATACAGAAGAGCAAGAGGGTGAGGGTGTGAATGTGAGAGAAAATAGCCTGATTATTTGACCATCTCACACGATAATCACCATACATTCTGGCGAGCGTGTAAATGAGCGTGGTGGTTTCTGTTGCTGATATAAATTTAGCCTGAATTAGAACATTTTCCACAGATTTTGTTTCTGCTGCCATTCACTATACTCTCCTACCCCCGCGCCACCCCCCCAGCTAATTATGTTGTTATCAATGCTTACTGTACTGATGTCATTTGTTGGAGATGGGGTGAATCTTGTAGTACTTGATCTTATCTTTATTCAATATATCTAGTGGAAATGAACTGCTGTAGTTGTATTCAAAGTGCAAATCAAATCCACTTTGGGATAAAGACAGACTGGCAATTTTGCAAATGTTCAAAAAAGTCTCATACGTAGATGTCAATGGTGAGTAATATTTTGCGGCAAAGCAGGACAGATGTGCCTAATCTGAAGATCTTCTATACATTACCTACACAGGCAAAGACATTGCTACATGCAAACACACACACACACACACACAAATGCATATACGGGCACAGAAGGAATTCACCACCAGAGGCAAACCTGCCATGCTGTCCCATGCTTGAACGGCATCAGATGGATTATGAGCATACCTCAGCTATATCTGCAGGTAGCAAGGGAATCCATTTTGGGACAGACTGTCAAGCGTAAAGTTTTATTTCTCTCATCAATGAAGAGACGCCGCTAATGCATCCATCTTGGCTCCCGTGCAACGCTGCAAGCAAGTAGCGTCAGAAATGATAGCTATCTGCAAGAGGCTGAGCTAAACAATTCAGCACTCGTACTTCCCCCTGTGAAAAACAAGATAAGGACGAGGCCTTGTGGAGGCTGATGCAGCGCAGTAATGGTGTTTGTGTTTGATGTCATTTGGTAAGAGGATTCCAGGGTGGGTGTTTGGAAAAGTAAGTTTAGATCATAATCAGACACTGTGTTTTAAAGATGTTGCAAACATGTGGAATTCAGAAGAGAAAAAGATTTCTTGGTTGTCATGAATTTCCAGAACTGAAAGGATTGTGAGTCAGTAAAACCTCTCGCGAGGACCCTGAGGAAAAGTTTTCAACTCAGAAGAATGATGATACTGATACACATGACACCCATGTTGCTCTGAGCTGTTTGTATGGCATAAGATATTAAAAATAACAATCTATTTGCTCCCAGTTTGCTATAAAATGACTCACTTTCATAGAGGAGCTGGAATATTGCATGATGAGGAAATCAAATAGTATAGCTTTGTTTCTATGACAGGAACTGGCAGTGCTTTTACATGTCATTTGGTTAAGTAAACACTGAGCATATCTGCATATCAAATTTTTATTGATGCTTTAATCTTCTGCTTTTGCATGGTGCTGTTGTGTCAGACTCCACAGAACACAAACTAATTGTTCTACAGTTTTTGACTTATGTGAGAACATAACATCCATATATTTTACGACTTACGATGTAAGAGAAAGGATGATAACATGAAATATTGAAATGTTGAACCTATAAGTTGGTGTTTGCACTGAATTAATGAAAATTATGTAAAAATGAGATTTTCATAAACATATATAAACTGCAGTGAGTTTTTGTCTGCCTCAAAATGGAAAAAAAACTGGATGTGATGTCACATAAGGAATTCAGGCCACGCTCTGTCAAGTTTATGACAATAAATATGGATCCCAATGATGGACCACAGCCCTATATTTTAAAGCCTGCTAGATGTCCAAGGAACCGGGAAAGAGCAAGAATGAGGAGCGGTAACGACCAGCAGTGACAAATTTAGCTGTGGTGTGGTGAAAACTGGACAGAACACTGTGTTGTTTCACATCACATTGTTGTTTAGTTTGCATATGTCGGTCAGTACCAAAAATCTGGCAACTTCAGCTCCAACTTCTGTTTATTTAGTGCAACATCAAAAGATGAGTCTCAAAATCAAGGATACCAGTTTTCAGGTAGAGGGCAGTTGGATCTTTCCAAAATCAATGAATCCAGCTGGGACCAAAGCACAGAGACAAAACAGGATTTAAGCCTGGATTTGAAAATCCCTGCTGATTTATATATATTGATATTGACAACAGAAACTAACAGAATCTAATGTGCAAGGATCAGCTTGATTTCCTGATAAAAACAATACTTCACTGTGATGAAAAACTGTGAAATGCAAATTAAAAACTAGTAAAAAAGAGTCAGGGAATGGTTTAAAATGCCTACTTTTTTCAATAAATTTATATCATTATTTATTCATAAAAATAAAGGGCTTGTAGTCATGTATTTACTTTTCAAATGATAATTTCGATTAATTACATTCATCCTGCAAGTTGCTTTTTAATTTGATATTAACTTCAGTATTAAAAATGTGTTCTGGATCAGAATCACACCCACACTTTTCCCTGTCAGCTCAAAAAGCAAAGCTACAATTTATTGTCATGACATTTATATCTACACACACAGTCAATACAATATTTAAAAGACTGATGTTGAAATAGCTTTATTCTAAACTCTTGAAGGTGAGGCAAACACAGCCCTCAACTGTACTCATCCTTCAGGGTCCCTCAGACATCTCCCTGCTCACTGACATCCTTCCAACACTTACTATTTTCCTTTGGATTTATGCCTTGTCATTGCCAGACATAAAAAGTTTAAAATGATGGATCTGGCTGTATATTACCTATGCTGCACTTGTCAAATGTGATCTTGCCGCCCTGTATTTGTTGATGAAAGGCCAATGCTGGCAGAGGAAAGTAAATCTAATTCCTGTTCAAATTGAGGAGACTGTCAGAGCAAAGCGGAGCTGACACAGTCACAGGAAAAACCCATCAGATCCACTCACAGGCATAGAGAGCAAGCCGGATATGTCTGTCCATTTAACAAAGCCAACAGACAAGTGACACGCAGCAAACAAGCATGTAAACATGTGTATACAAGGATACATAAAGGTACATCAGCTTGTATATTGAAAATGTACAGACATGCTGACATTTTAAAACTTTTGTATTTGGGGCACATGCATGATTTTTGTTTCTATTTCATTTATTCTTTTGAAATTTAATTTTTGTAAATGCACAAAATTAAATCGGAATTTTGAAACAAATGCAGACATTAGGTTCGACTTGGAAGGTACAAGTATCTCCATCATAGACCAGTTTGAAATTGAATGCTGCACAGATTTAAGAGGGCATTTAAGACACACACACGCATGCATGCACACACACACACACACACACATACACCACACACACACACACTATCAATTACATGAAAATATTACCTTCCCTGATGGCACATGCTCCATGCAATTATTCAATTTGCTTGGTCTGCAGATCACTGCTGTGCAAGGACCTGGAGAGCCCAGCTGAATCTGCTGCTCCTCCACTCCTCCTCTGCCCTTCAGAGAGAGAAAGAGAAGGAGAAAGAGGCAGAGAGAGAGAGAGAGAGATGATGTCTGTATTGAAGGAGGGAGAGAGGAGGGTAGAAAACATGAAGTTCTAGAATATTTCAACTGTATAATCAAATTGTGTGATTATTATTGCCCTTGTCCAGTGTCCAGTGAAACTCTGAACTACCCTGCTCCAAATAAGTTAATACATTTAAGCATTTAATACATCAGACAGCTTTAGCTTGTCTATTTTTCTCTTTTTCTCTTATCCTGACTGTAATGCCCAGAGGATTTAGTTATGTAGGTAAAGAAAAAGGGCCACTCAGAGTCATGACACTTCTTTGGTAGTGATGCAATATGCTGCCCATCACTTCATATGTATTAATTATTCTCAGTTATTGGGATTCTGTTCATTCCTGGGCCTGTTCTTTACCATTTGTTGTTGCTCATTCGTTGGTTTTCTTTGCCTCTTGTGTGGATTACCGACACAGGCCTCTGTAGACAATGCATCTCTGTCAATTATTACTAATTATTCTAAACTTAATAAAAATTGATCACCAAAAAGACCTGCCTTGTCTGCAGCTTTACTGCAACGGTGCTTAAGGGACCTTTGAGAAAGACGATGTAACAGATAAGATACCAAATAAAAGATTTCAGTGGAGAATTGTGTAAAAAATGCACAAAATAGGAAATCAGGTTACAGATGTTGGCACATAACTGTGAAAGACCTGTGTAAGTGTTACAGAAACTGTACCTGTACGTCACTTTCAACAATATTTAGAAGTGATCCACCTCATGGTGGTACACGTGAAAAGAGACATGCATGCATGCCACACACACATGCACAAGCTCACAGACACATGTTTGCAAATAGTATACATATGGGCAGAAACAGGGATAGATCTGTAACAGATCTGTTTTGCTTCGCACTATAATCAGACACAAGAAGAAAAGGCAAAAAAAAATCCTGTCTGACATGTTTTTTACATTTCCATTTTTATTGGTTTCTTTAGACCACACATCTCTGTCCGCAGGCTTGAGCACATTCGTGCTTTTGCCCTGTTTTGGTTTGTGCAGTTTGGTTTGAACTTGATATCAAGTTGCTACTTACTGCAGTTCCAGATTTTCTTTGGCTTGGTGTCATTTTCATTTTGCCAATCGAACAGCAAAACATGTTTCATTTGCACAGCCATGTGGTCTTGTAAGTCAGGTTAACAAGCATTTATTCACTCCCATCAAACCAAGTTGATATGACACTACTACTATTTACTGTAAATTCAATCAGGGATCATGGATAATATGGGAGAATGTCAATCTCACTTCAAACAAACCACTCAAATTTTCACTTGGAATAGTCATGACTTTCCTTTCAAGCCAAGATGTTTGGTAAGTTTTTTTTTCTTTTTTCAAATTCCAACCAAATATGGGATTAAAAACTCTAACAAATGTGGCTGGTTCACCTTACAGTGTCCTAGAAACATACCCATTTATCATCCTGCAGGCCTTATCTTTGCTGTGTCAACTTTCCATATTTTACATTATGCTATCTGATCTGTCACCTTGAAATTATTTGTGGTAGAGGTTTTATCACATGTATTATGGTATAACCTCTTTCTACACATCAGCAACACTGTATAGTTTTTTTTTAACAGCCCTTATAGTTGCTTCTGACACCCAAAGTTTGCTTATGACTAAATTCAAGCCTAAGCTGCATTTTCTGCATGCATAACAAGAAATATTTAATATCTCATATACTGTGATGTAAACATTAGGCATACATTGAAGTCAGTTTTGCAGCTACCTTTTCCTCATTTATACATCTTTATTGCCTCCTTAGTGTCACCTGTGAGCACCTTGCAAATCACATTTGTGCCACCTGTATGCCTTTCCAGTATCATTTCTCTAACACAATGTCACCTTTGTCACCCAGGCTGCTATCTGCATTGTCCCAATGTCACCCAAATGCTCCCCCGAAGACACCTTTGTATCACCTGTTAGTCTGACACGTCTGCGGCACAGCTTGGTGTCTTGTGTTACCACGGAAAGAATGAGACCAGATAGAAAACTCCTTCCTCCCTCCTTTTGTTTCTCTTCGCCTCGCTAGACTCCGTCCCCCCCTCCCTCCTCCCCATTGTGTCCATCTGTTCATCTCTCAGAGGAGCAGGGTGAGGAGGAGGTGAGACATGCACACGCAGGCACACAAACACTTATGGGCTTTAAACACGTACTCTCTGTTGGCACTCACTCACGCACACACAAACACACACACACACAAAGGAGCTGCATTAAATATCCAGCAATCAACATTACCCCCCGTTATGAAATCAATAAATTACAAAACCATTACAAAAAAAATTCTCAAATCCCAGAAATGTTATCCTCGTGAGGTATAAATGCTGCACAAATTATTGCTAAAGAGCGAAAGTTTGACTCTTGTATCATCTTGTAAAAGACAGATTTAAATTTTAAACAGATGTTTATTCCCATTTTTACAGTTAGGGTAATTAATAAATACGCAGCAAAGGATGATACCAAATGATGACTAAATGCTTTTTGTTTACACAAACCAAACTCAGTGACATTTGATGCCCAAAAATATCTGAAATCAGCAATCTTTTATGGGGTTCAAATCAAGATATTTTTCATTTAAGCCTCTCAGTTTCAGTCTTTACACACCACTTAAATTTTATTTGCCTAGCTATTTATTAATTAACAAGGTTGAAATACTTCAATACTCTCCTTAAACACCTCTGGAGTGATGTCTGGGAAGCTATCAGCATGTCTATCACTGTAATTTTTTTTTGGTTAAAAGGTTAATCAAACATAAGGGGGGAAGGAGTGTTACTGTTGCATTATGTCATATAGTGATTTTACATCAACCAGTCGAAATCTCTGACAGTTTGGAGTAACTCATGGTCACCTTCAGTGATCCCTGTTCACCACACATGAATAATTCTGTCAATGAAACTAATGTTCAGAATTGAAATATAAACCTACAGTAATGTACTGATGTACTTCTTTCACAAAATAGACATTTTGCTTTTAGTTGGGAATTTTCATTGTCTATAGGAAAACTGCCTTTGGCAGATTCAATTCAAGACAAAGTAGACAATTAATTGAGGACATAACATAAATTTAAAAAATCTGATGTAGTTATAGAAAAGTATTCTAAAATATGGAAGGGGCTTGGTGCAAAGTTTAGGTGAAAGAGATTCAAGGAGGCCTTGCTCTCTGTATTCTGAATTGAATGTCACAGGAACGACCTGTGCGCGCACAGTTTTTGAAATGTAACTTTTCGACTGATAACGCATCACTAGTTGGATTTAGTAACCCCACAGTGGTGGGAATGTTCCCCCTGAGAACCATGTTACCACGGTGATAAGGGCACGCCCTTTGCACTCTGGCCCCCTGCCCTTTGCTACCCTTGAGGGGGCATGTGCCGTCAGTGCTGCAAAAAAGACCCCCCGCTCACGGCGTCAAGAGAGATCCCCAGATGAAAATTGATGGTGCTGCTGAGAGTGTTTCAATTTCAGTGTGTGTGTATGTGTGATTTTTGAATGTAGGTGTGTGTGTGTGTGTACATGCCGTGGACGCATTCTTTTCTATGCATGTGTGTGTGCGTATGTGTGCGTGCACGGACACACACGATTGCGAATGCACACAATAAAAAAGGGAAGGAAAATGCAAATATTTGATCAATTGACAGCTGCTTTAATCTATGAGCCAGCAGCCAGGCAGCAGAGGAACACTTCCTGTGTAAAATGAGATTCTCATTTCCTTTGCACACAATTGTTTTTCCTCTCATTTCGTTTCTCCCCGTCTTTCTATCAGCAGGGATTGGCGTAATATAGACACTGCTGCTCTACTTTCAGCACATACTCTATATAATTTGAGCATAAATTGCAGGAAGCACCTTACATTTACCTTAAATGTAGAAGCTCTGATATTCTACAAAGGAAGTTTACCTTGCATTATCTTAATCGCTGGCACATGAATGCTATGATGGTTGATAAAGAATATTGTCACCCAGAAAAACTCTTCTTAGATCTGAAAGAAATATTGCACAACATTGGATAAAGTTGCTCAGTCAGCATCTCTATGAAAGATTATTGTAATTTTGGCTTTCCCATACAGAGATTTTTGGACTGATTCGATCATAGAGCCCGTAGGATTGCAGTTTTTCATTGTCATTGACTACAGCTGCACAATCCCTCACTGATGAGACAATTCCAAAACAATGTAAACATGAGCCACACACTAAGATCAGTTAAAAATACACTTCTGTCATTTTGCAATAATAGAATTCCTTGGTTCACCACTTTTAGTAAACCAGACTGCTTCTGATTTGTGTCTTTACATTTTTTTTCTATTCCAAATAACACCATCAAACATTTTGCGGCTTTAGTTTGCTTTTGTTTTTTTGCTGGAAACTCGAGCACATCTTTCTTCCAGTTGCAGCATGCATACATTTTTACAGACTGCATTTTTCTTATTTTGTTGCACTTTTCAGAGTCAAATCGCTTCATGATAAAATGAGAGATAAAAGAGATATTGAAAGCAAACACAAGCAACAAGAAACAGAGTCACAGCAAGCATAAAAGAAAAAAAACGATAAACCAGATTTGAACAAAAGAAATACAGATAAGATGAAAAACAAAACAAAAGAGTTCCCTCTGAAAAAGTATTCAATCTAAAGTAATATACCAGAGGTCAAACCAGTGCTTGATCTTTCTTTATGAATTAACACAAATACATTATGTGACTGCATGCTTTGAAATTTGAAATGAAATTTTTTGTTTTTATAGGCCAAATACGTAATGGTGTTGTCTCCACCCAAGATGTATGAAAAAAATCAAAGAAAACTGATGAAAATGAATATTTTATTGCTCACACCTCATTTCTCTGTTGCCTTCTCCTGTCTTTCAATTTGTCTGTTTCTGCACGTAGTTGTAGAATAAATGTTTGACCATGAGAGAGTTATTTATAGCTACGGATGCCTTGCAACTACATATGTCTCCTTTTCTCTACACTTGGAAAAGAAAACTCAGAGAGAGGAGGAGAAGGACAGGAGCATTTTTCCAAGCAACATTGCACTGTGGATGCAGCAATACAATATAATAAAGAAGCATAATGGTTGGGGTGACAGCCTCGAGCCTAGATCTATAATTTAGTCTTTGTTTGTTTACTTCTGTGTTATGTGTGTGTATGTGTGTGTATGTGTTTGTGAATGTGTAGCAGAGTCTGAAAGAGAAATTGATTGAGAAAGAAAGCATTGTTCATATGTGTTTGTATGCATGTATCTGTGCGCCTGCTCGTAAACAATCATGGGCCGCTCCTAATTTTGTTGTCAAACACACACGCTCATGGAAATGAGGCCTACGTGTGCGCACAATGAGCACACACACCGCTCAGCCACTCCCGCTATGGCACTAGCTAGGAGTGTGTGTATAATAAGTGTGAAAAATCTCATTAATGCAGTGTGGCTGCTGAGCTGCGGCTGCTGCTAAGTCCCTTGTATTGTCACTTTTCTCCAGGGCCCCCGAGCACTAGCTAGCTAACTAGCATCATCGCCATGGAGACCCCAGCAGCTATGCCTCCCCACTCATCCTCTGCACTCATACCCTGCATACACACACACACACACACACACACACCTTCACTCTCTTCCTCCCTCCCTACCTCGCTCTCCCTTTTTGTCCTCTGACAAAGCTTGACAAACCGCATGTGACTCGGAGGGCTTAGCACCGGGGAATTGTCAGAGCTCCCCCCCTCTCCAATTCACACACAGTTCAAACTCTAAATAAGCAGCCATATTGATTTTTAATGATGCCAGCCAGTGGAAGACCCTCTCTGCTGTGGAGATATAGAGAGAGATGGATGGAAGAAAGTCACAAGGAGTGGTTAGCTGGGTCACTTTCCCTCTGTTTGGTGCTTTGTGCAAGTTGACACAACCACAAAGAATGATTCACAATCGCTTTTTATTGCAGGTTTTGATTAAACAATATACCTTTGCTTTGTAGATAGGTTCTCCTTTACAACTTTTATCTAGTTTTATCAGTCAAATATTCCCCAAGAAAACAACACTTCTTATGGGAGTGTTATTCAAATTACATACAGTATGTGAACATGCAGAGATTAGCAGCAGGAGCGGCATGATGACGGCTGAAATTTGAGCCCAAGCAGTATTAAATACAAAGCATATGCATTAGCTGCCTGAGCTCCTGTTCTCAGCTGTTGCAGTCATGCTTTGTAGAAGAAGTCATTCATTTAGGAAATGTGTTGTTTGTTAACATTAATTAAGATTTTCTTCTAAAAACAGTGACGACAACTGATAAATTCTCTCCTGTCGTGCAGAAATGACTTTGCAGTTTATCAGATGTGAAATCACAAACAATTACAATCAAAAACATCAAATCTCTGATTCTTATCTCTGTCTTTTTGAGTCAGAAGATGTCGGCGTTCTCATATTGAACCACATGTGGCCGAAATCCATCATGCAGTTTGCCTGCCTACTACAAACTACCCTGGTGCTAAATACAGAGTCGGCTCCACATATGGAGGTGATTTCATAGATCAAAGTGTCGCTACAGCTAATTAATCTATATCAATGTTAATTAATCAACTTAACCTCAGGCTTTACAGACCACCCTCTAATCAGAGTGTGTGTGTGTGCGTGTAGGTCTGTGTGTGTGTGTGAATACACATGTAGTATTTAAGAAATCAAATAAAGTCATCTGCTTTGAGTTTTAAATGCAAATAGATGTAATTGAAGAGAAATAGAGGAAAACTAACAGCACCTACGAGTGTGTTAAAGACTCAGTACAGAGAGAAAAAAACAGAGGGGGGGAAAATGATTAACCTCTGAGACATTTACCTAATTAATTCTGTCCGTGCTTTAAATGAAGTGAGCAACCTTAGAGCAGTAGCCGGTCAGTGGAACTCATGTAAAATGTATGTCACCCTATATTACCGTGTGCAGAACAAGAGCTGCTGCTGCTTAATATAATGACACATGTAATCTTTATTCAACTTGCACCCTCAAGGCGCGCAGCTTTGTTGCAGACATGGAAACAGCTAACCCTTTAGCCCAAAGCTAAGGCTAAATAAACTGACAGTCTATTGACACAGGTGGCAGCCTATAAAACCATGTTTGCATGTAATTATGAGCGTTTATGTTGGTATTAATGATGTACTAACACGGAATTCAGGGGTTAGCGGGAGTGAATGGGATTTTTTGTGTTGCAGATGTTTGTATAGAATTATGGAAAATGGACTGCTTTAACCTGTAAAACTCCAACTGATTCATCCTGTACATGATTTAATATATATATATTTATTAGTAAAAATATAAGATACACTGTATATGGTGTTAGATGCCTCATAGAATATAAATAAATTTGAAACATTTCACAGTTGAACATGTAGAAACAACATGTGACTTAGTGGGAATATTGGATTGTTCTGTGAGGTTTGTAACCATGAACCCAAATCTACAGCACATTACAGACAGAAACAGCACATTTTAAATAAATCCTTTTTTTTTAAATTCTCAACTGCTGCCAGACTGTGACAACAGCTTCAGTCTACCCCTTGACACACAGATAAAATCAGAAAAAAAATCTGTTCTTTACTATACAAAAATATAAAAAGAACAATCAGTTTTGTTTTTGCGTGAGTAATGTGTCTTTGAAGTCTCAAAATCATTGACATGAACACAATAAACATAAAATGTAATACACAACAATGTGCCTAACTAGTGGGAAAGTACATGTACAGGATATGTAGGTCATTCTTGAAAATGTAACCACACACACACACACACACACACACAAATCTGCCAATTACATTACAGTGTATACAGGACATAATATGCATTCTTCGATACTCAGATGTAAAGAAAACACCTCCTGCGCCACACAGCCATCCTGTTACAGATGTATGCAAAAGATAACCCACTCATCAGTCAGTTTGTGAACAATAATTAGTATCAACAGTTTACAGTCATGTAGAAGATATAAAGTATTTATTTTGAATACTGAAAATCACAGCACTGAAGCAAATCACGAGAGTAGAGACAGATCATTTAAAAAGCTGGAAAAGCACTTTTCAACAAGTCTATTTTAGAAAAAGAAAGAAACTGACTCACAAAATAAGAAATATGAAGGATTCATTAGAAAAAAGATGGATTCTGGGTGACATAAAATCATAAATGCATAAAGAAAGAGGTTATGTATCAGCGTGTCCACTGTCTGCAAATAGTCAGATGATCTTTATTTTCTGTGCCTAGCTACTTCCTGTTGTACTGTTAGTACAGTTAAATATATGTGTCTGTGAGTCTATGAGGATAAATGTAATTTGCTTTTCTTTTTCTTTTGGGATTACTTCCATAAATTAGAAACAGAATGTATGAAAACAAGTTTGAAAAAATATAAGTATTAAAAAAAAAAGAATCTACATATTCTTGCTCAGTTACACTTTCAAGCATGGACTGGTATTTGATCAGTTTATCAGAAAAAGATTCATCCATGTACAGCTCAAAAACACAGCCTGTCTCTGTAGGATTAAGACTTTCTCGTACCTTCATCCAAAAAAACAACATCAGGGGTGTTAAATATGTTACAGAACATGTCGTGAGAGATATTAAACGATCCTGGCGTCAATCATGGGGTTTGCAGTGCAAAATACTCTGTTCTTTAAGGATGCTCCAGTTAAAATATCCATTTCCTCACATCACCAGAGGAAACGGATTTAGTCCTTTCTTCGAACAATTTGACATGTGTATGCATACACACACACACACACACACACAGCAGACTGGCAATGCAGACTTGCCGTGGAATTCAGATGAGAGCTTCCTTCAAAGGGCCGAACGGCTGATGGCGGCCGTCAAGTGCAGCAAAGAATCTGCCTGAGCATTCCTGCGGTTTAGCACTATGCTTTGGAAAGCATTGGCAACAAGGACCCCCCCTTCACACTCCACCCCTGCATGTAATAAAAATATCAGAGAGATGCCGGCTCCTGCACAGAGTTTTGAGGGCATGCCCCTTTATAAACAGTCATGTCTGCAGAGGTGAAAGAGCACAAACACATGCAGCAACACACATGTACATGCCACAAAAACATACATACTGGTTGGCAAAAATGAAATAAAGATTGCAGCCATTGAAATAGGTCACAATAATTTGGAGAAAGTGTGAAGTGTTGGTGAATTATGACCTCTCCATTATGCACTATGAATTTTATACAGGCAACACAATAAGATTTACATATAATTAACATATGCATGACCATGACAGGTGCAGTGATACTAGAAAAACTGCACAGGTTTTAAGAACAGCAGGCATTCTGATTTAGTCAATGTTTTGATTTTTTTGTGTCTCCTGCATAAACATTCAGTGGATGAGGTCCTGACTTTTTGGTTGCCTACAAATACAGACACATAGTTTCAGTGTGATACAGCTTCTAATTGACAAAATAATATAGAGGAAGTGAGGACACAAAAATATCCCTATGTACGGTATTGGCAAGCATTACAATTTTATCTCAGTCTCTCACATTCTGTATCTCTAATTTGGAGTGCACATGAGGACACTGTTGTGACACCTCAGTTGACTCCCAGCTATGTGTGAACGCCCAGCACAGATAAAAGAGACAGCAGTTGTAGAGCAAAGGACTTTAAACAATGCTACATAAATTATGCACTGATACAATGAGCTGCTTTTGACTGATTATTATCACAGTTTTATGTTTGGATACCTATTTGAAATTACTGATGGGGCATTTAAGGACAATTCAAGTTGTAAAGGATCACTTTACAAACCAAAAATAGAGCTATGCACAACTTTGTCTCTATGAGCTGATGGTACAGAAGCAGGCCAATAAGTTACAGTAACACAATACAGATAATGTAAACATTTTTGCTGGACAGATAATAGTCAACAATTATCAGTTGAAATTTCTTGTAGAAAATAGTTTCACTAATAGTATGTAGCTCCTGAATTATGTGGTTTTGACAGCATGACAATTGTTAGGTCAGCAGGTCAGACCAATATTTATCTTTCTTATGACACATCTGCTAAATGTGAGAACAGCACTTGTCACAGCTGCAAGTTGGTGGTTTATGGGCGATGCTCTGGACTTTTACAAATGATATTCAATTTGGGAATACCTTAACTACCATATGTCCCACACAAACACACACAAAAAGGATGCACAAGACATGCAGTCATACCATTTGTAAATGTGTTTTTTGTGCACATAGAGGTGTGTAGATATAGCTATATGTGTGAATGATTGTTAATGTGTGAGTAGGCTGTGAATGTGAAACAGCCAGTTCACCACAAAAGACATCCAGTCTAACGGAGAGCACGAAGCATATGACCAGCCCTGAGGAAGTGTGTGTGTCTGTATATGTGTGTGCATGCACTGTGTGTGGTGTTTCACATCAACTTGTGCAAAACTTTTCAGTGCTGCTTTTAAACCTTTTAAATCTGCTGCCAAAAAAAGATGAGCAGCAAAACAGACTGCGGTGTAAAAACATAAGAACTGAACGACACAGAAAAAAACATGTGCCACAATGTACTTCTGGAAATCAACTTATTGTAAATTGTACGTTGTGGATTGAAAGCTGACTACTATAATTTAAATTTTTAGCCTAGTTTAGAACCTGTAGTTGCAAGCAAACCCTGCTCAAAAATGCAAAAAAAAAACCCCACTTAGTAACATGTTACAGTAATGTGATTATGCTTCAGTAATGAGTCGTGTAAGGGATTACAATTTTAAATGTAGTAATTCCATTACAGTTACCAATCTCTGTAACGCTAACGTTACTTTCTGTTACATTCTGGGGCTCGGCTTGTTGGCTGTCTTACTGGGAGTATGATTAAGGTTTGATATCAGTATGTCTCTGCGTTCAGTGGAGAGACATGTTGTTAGTCTGGGGTTTCTGGTAACCCAAAAGTTGTCAAATTTACATGCTGTGTCCTCTTAGCTGGCTTGCTAACGTTAGCAACTGGTAAACTCGAATTTAGAATAAACAGGTTTTTAGTCAGCCTCCTGCTTGTTGAACCACAATGCCTCCTTTTTTATTTCCACAAGTGTTGAATACAGAAAATGTGACATGTGGGTGTTTGGAGTTTTTTATAGTTTTTTACGATTGCTTAAGCAAGATTTTAAAAACAGGGCTCATTTTCTCAAAACACTTCACGATTCACAAAGCCACACACTCGAAGTACAAAACACCTCATATATCCTCCAAAATGAAGCACTGCAGTCAAAACTACTTATATCAAAATCAAACTTTTGCACCAAATGGCACACACTTAATTCATATTACCAGATTTTTGGCCAACCAGCTACACATTGTTATGCTAAATCAAAAGCACTTTCATCTTTGGTGGGCTTTGTCATAATAATAGTTCTGTATGTGGAGAATTCTGCAGAGAGAGATTGGTCGAGTCTACAGAAATATGAGCAGAAAAACAGTTATACTGTTGAAACAAAACATTTTTATTTTTCTCTACAACAGATTACTGTGGAGAAAAACGATTGTGTGAACAAAAAATATGCTCTCTATCAAATACAGTATACAGCTTCGTATCCAGCCCCGGACAGAACCCACATCAATATCATCACATGCCTCTTCCATTGCCTGCAGAAAAGGCATGCGCACATAGGGCTGAGAGTCATACACCTTCCACTGCCATGCTGAAAAGAACTCTTCAATTGGACTGAGAAATGGAGAGTAGGGTGGAAGGTATTGAACAAGAAACTGTGGGTGGTCAAAAAAACAGTTTTGGACCAGGGCTGCACAGTGGAGGCTGACAGTATCCCATACTACAACATATCTGTGCTGCTCTGTGTCATCCAGATCCAGAGTTAGTTGACCATGACAACAGAAAGTTGTCTTCTTCCTTGTCCTGTTCTTTGTCCTCATCGTCCCCCCCTCCTCCCCCTGCAGGTCCACCCCTACCTCCCCCTCCCCCTCTCAATCTCACCCTCCCTCTTCCTCTTCCCCTCACTGTTATGTTGGCCTCCATTGATGTTGTAAAAAGGTGCTCACCTGTGGTCTTTTTATTGTGCTTACATCCTGATTGATGACGACAATTGTCGACAATTAAGCATTTAGCTGTTTGGCCAGGTGGCAGGTGGTGTACAGGCCAATTGGTCCATGGGTGTGGCATTTTGAATGTTTTGAAATGCCAAACAAGTGACTTTATGTCGGATTTCTGTGTCTTATGCAGAGAACCATGTGCAGTATGTTGCAAAAAGTTGTTTTTGTTAACCTTTATTTATTCAGGGGAATTTCACTGAGAGCAATGCTTTTTTTTTGTCAGGAAAGCCCTGATCACATTCACACAATTACATATTCATACCTGGAAGCTGCCCAGTACAACCGCAGTCTGATCTGCTGGCCACTGAGCAGCTCAACTGGAGCAGTTGGGGTTAAGGGCCTTGCTGAAGGGCACCTCAGTGGTGGTAATGAGGGAGGGGCAAGCGCCGCTTCTTCACTTTCCCCACCCTGTTGAGTTGCAAATTGGGTGCAAAGCAAAAGATATGTTTAGTGTTTTGGAGACTTGAGCTGAGGTTTTGCTCTCTGTGTGTCCGTTTCAATAATTGTGCTTTGTGTCATTTTAGTGTGTTAGCAATTGGAAAAACTGTGAAGGCGCCTCCAACAAAGCTGGGATGAGAAACAACAGTAAAGTAACAAGTAATTTAACAAATCACTTTTGCTGTATGCAATTTATCCAGTGAGTAATAGGTAATGAAGAACTGATTACATTTCAAGTAACTTGCCCAAAACTGATAAACTACACTAAGTGTTGACAGAGAAGTTAACCAACTTGCAATATCAAACAAGTTGAATCTGATCTCTGACATTAACAGAATTATGAGGCAATTTCCGCTGGACCAGCTAAAGGATGCTCTGATCTGTGTAGGCAGGACAGCTGATCTCAGCCTGAAGGAGACCTGACTAACGCGCACACGCTTGTGCGCATGTCATGTGGCTCATGTACAAAGAATGCTGCAATTTCTGTGTGTGGATCCTCTTCTGTCCTCAACATCGGAGACACAATCTCAAAAACACACAAAAAGCTGATGCTGGGTATTAAACCAATTCGAGCCAACTGTGCCACTCAGAACCAGACAGCCTCCATCAAAGGGCTATGTGCCCCTGCTGCTGAGAAGCTACTGTATTGCCTGCCGCAGGGGTTGGCATGGAGGTTGAAATGTCATGTACAAGTCCTCCACTGCCAAAGCAAATGACAAAAATGTGTTTAGTTTGACAAAGGAGGTGTGATATACTCTGCGCCGCTCTGCTGCCAAGCCTGCAGTGAGAGAACCCGCATAATTCATTGAAAAATGGAAATGTTCACTGAAACATTCTACTGGATAATTTTGGTGCAAATTAATCTGCTTTCCTCTCAATGTGCTTGTTGAATTATCTTCCAATGTGAGGTGCACATTGGTTTCTGTTCTGGTCAGACAGTGGAATTCTAATTTGATTTAACGGTATTACATATTTAGGAGCCGCTGCACGCCTGCTTGAGGAGATTTCAAGCTGCCTTGCACCTTCGGATTAGTGGCATTATATTTACATTACAGAGACATTAGATTTCCTTATATGACTTTCAGTGGCAGTGATAAAAGCCATTTTAGAATATATGCGCTCCGCTATCCTTAAATCAATCGGCTGATTTCCATTTTTGGACGGGTACACAGCTCGTCCAATATTTATTCAGGTCAGGCCATCGTGTTTTCCCACATGCTATGAATTTATTTGGAGTGGAAATGTGCTTATATGTTTCAAGTGTGTGGTGTTTTCTCTCTGTCTCCTATAACACACACACACTCACAAAGACACACCATAATGGCTTTTTATAGCAGTTCTGTATGGCTAATTGTTGTGTTTGGCCCGCTTCTCAGTGTATGAGCAGGCAGGTGGCAGGTTATGTTTTATTTTTCTGCAAATCTAAACAACATCAAGTGTTGGAGACAGGCAACTTCCCCAATTGAGCAGCCTGGAGGAGTCAGTGAAGCACAAAAGCTTTATTGCTTGTTAGGAAAGAGAAGCAGGAAGGGAGGAGAGAGAGAGAGAGAGGAGGGAGCGAGAGAAAATAAGTAAGAGAGTGAGAGATAAAAATACAGCAGACAGCATTTGTGTTTGTGTATGTGTATGTTAGTGTGTGTGTGTGTGTGTGTGTGTGTGTGTGTGTGTATGAGTGGGTGTGTATATGGTTGGTCCCCAAGTCTAATCCTGGCTCCAATCTCAGGCCATAATGGAGGCGTTTGGTCTTTCAAAGCCAGAGGCAACGTCCACTTCACTCAGTGGTTGGTGGGTGCAGAGCTGTGGTCAAAGGTCATCATCTGGATAGTTTTAGCTATTTGGGAACGTCCCCTTTAGCGCTGATTGAGGTCACGCAGTGTGGCCTCAAAACCTGTGACCCCTAATCCCCTCTGCAGTCATCTGGCTGTTGGCATAGAGTTTCCATGCTAAGACTTTCGACACAATGCAAATAACCAAAAAACTTGCAATGGAAACCTCGGCGAATTTAATGTTTTGCTTTATTAGAAAAAGATGTACCGTGGCATTTATTTTGGCTGCCTGTGTCAAGCAAAGACCTAAAAAAGAGAAACTACAGGGGAATACCTCATTTCCTTTGTGAAACTTGTTTCACTGAATGCACTTTGAATAAAAAGTTTTGCCAAAAAATGTTTCATATTCACAAGGCTCAAAGTAACAGGCATGTGAACATATTTCTATAGCAGTAAAACAATGCAAAGAAACTGCATATTCCTATTCTACACATCCTTAAGTTATGGCTTAGATATATACCTTATCAAGATAAATAGCTGATACCAATGGAGATTGAAAGATGCACTTATTACCCAAATGTATGACTGACCAGCATTGGCCTGAATTTCCTGTTTGCACCAGTCAATGGTTGATTGAACTCTGGTGTCGCTTTATCCAATATACTTTTATGTGCTCCCACTGTGTTAATAACATGAAGTTTATGGCGTGTGCTCTGTAATTAAATAATACAGGATGACTTTGAGGGGAACACTGGATTTTTTTTTCATGCGTTCTGCACCGTGGCCCTCTTGTGGCTCTAATGGGACACAGATGGTGGCCAGAGGTTGGCCGACAGGCGGTCGGCACCGCAGACTGAGACCAGCGGGGAGTGTCCTGAAACTTGTTCACCACATTACTGTGCCCCACATGCCATGCCTGGGGCCACTGAGTGTGTCAATGTGTGTGTGTGTTTGGGACAGAGAGAGACAGAGAGAAAGAGAGAGACTTCTATTCAGTGAAACACCTGATGTGGAGAAAATAAAAAGAATTCATCATATCGATCAGTTTTCTTAATCTATATAAAATGTCATACAGGAACCAAATGGTGCTGTGTTTTTTTTATATTTAATCAGTGACCTTATCAATTTACCTTGCTTTTGTAAATTTGTTATGAATAAAACTCAGTTTTTATCACTAAATAATGAGTGCCCTCCCCTCCCCACCACCACCACCACCACTATACACACACACACATACTAAATGTAACTCTACTCTTCACCAAACTCCCTGGCCTGGTCTAGCCTGGAGCAAGGCTAGACCATTAAAATATATTGCCACAGAAGCATCTGTTGGGTGGAAGGCATTAAATACAAACAACGTGACAGTAAAAGAGCCAATTTATCTTGAGTCCAGGCTGTCTCACTTCAGGGACACAAACTGAGTTCCAGCAGCAGAACACTCTCTAATTGTTAACCTATAACTCCCACAGGCTAGTTTGAGATTAGCCAGACTGTGAATATGTTGGTTAGATTTTGATAAATCCCATACATGCAGTATATACTGCACGTCATGAGCCTGTTTAAGAGCTTCTGTCATTAGTTGTAGACTTTTTCATTAGTATAATTTGTTCAAGTTTGATTATAGTGCCTTGAATTTTTTTTTTTTCATTTTGTCATGCTGAATATATCTGCAGGGGCTTACTTTACCAACAGTGTAACTCAGTAGTGATGCTGTTAAAATTAACATTGACAGGTTTTGGGGTGTTTTTGGTGAGCAACAGTATTCTGAGACCATTCAAAATACTGTACTACATAGAATGGTTTGTGCACAACACAGGGTGTTATTTTGTCTGTTTCAATACTTAAATGATTATAATCACAAATAGTGTTATGGAGGCATGAAGTTAATTTGCCGTGTTGACTTCACTCTGTGTCTTGGTAAGGGCTCATGGTGGGACAGTGCCTAGTTTGGGACACTGGGAGGGGGAAAATCCTTTTGATTATTCATACAAATCCTCAGAATGCTCCAGAGGACTGATGGGATGTGGCGTTTCAAAAGATCCTTGGGTCAGAGAGCCTTTGAACCTTGACCCTTGAACTGTGTTTCTCCACAAAAGGCTGGAGACAAAAGGGGGTGAGCAAAAGTTACTCCTCCTGAGCTGCACAGCATGATCAGCACAGAAATCTGACATTTGGTGAGGAAAAAAAAGGTAGAGTTCTTCCGTGTTATCAGGTCAGATAGATGCAAAGTTATCATTTTGACATTCATGCTTTGAAGAAATGATATTGCTAATTGGTGTGACAATAATAACATGTCCCATTAGGAGATGGCATGCACGTTAATTGTGAAGCTTAGATCTCTTGAATAAATAAAGAAGAGAAAATGAGAGAGTGCAGGACAGCTAGAGAAAGCCATTGAGGGTTGGTAGCCCTCCTGTTTGATTAGCCATTAGCCTCTGGTGATAGGAGTCGCAGTCAGAGCGCCACTCCCTTTGATTACAGCACAAGAGAGTGCCGGAAAAATAATCTCCCCAGCCAATACATATCACTTCAGGGGGCTGATTTGGCTTGTTGCTTTTTTCACTCCCTCTCTTGTTGTAATCAAACATGCTGTCATTGTGCAGAAAAATAAAAAAAATAAAACAATCATACATAAACATGATAAGTACATTCAGAACTTTTAGGTTATGGTGTTGACAGATGGTAGATTCCAAAAAAAACATCTGACTGAGCCAAAAGACTTGAAAGTGATTTTTAGAGGACAATCTGGAGAGTTGAAATTGACAGATATCTTTACACACCAGGAGTAATATTCATGCAGGGAAGGCAAACACCATAAATCAAAAGTCAGTGGAGTGAGAATGAGGGCAGGCCTAAGCAACTGTGTAGATGAGTTCTTAGGGAACGCCCCTGCTCAAAGCAACACGGTAAGCAACATTTTTACGATGCTAAGACTTTGTGATGACTTAATTAAGCTTCCTCTCAAGTTAACAGAATATTTGTGCCAGTATTGTGCTACAGCTTCGACGACAAAGTGGAATACTGAAGGTTGCTCTCAAAGAACACTTTACTTTCATTCAAGGTCCAGATTCAGTGATAGGCTGCTTCCACCCTGCTGACATGTCCTTGAAAATAACAATAAATCCCTGTAGCTCCAGGGTCACTGCTCTATGTATGGGTCTCTGGATGGGAGCTAAAAGGCAGAATTGCTGTACAGAGGACCAAGCGAGTATCAGAGTTCATATCATAGAAGTATTAATGAAACTAATTGGTTGAAGCCTTATTGTGGGAAATAAGCCCGTGAGCAGTGGTTCATAAAAGATGCATAAACAACACCTGAAATCAATCTTGCTATCTGGTCTAAGATGGACTTTTTGGCACTCTTTACTCCAGGAGCAGGCTCCATAAGTGCTGCGCTGAACACAACAGCTGGCAGTTCATGCCCCCTGCTATTTTCTCTCCAACACACCCCTAATTTCTTTTTGGCTCCCCCTCCCCTGCTTTCATGCTTGAGTTGCAGCAGCTTTTGTCCAGTGGCAGAGGAGCTCGGCAGTGGCGGGGGGGTAAGAGGGTGAGGGGGTGTTGGGGGTTTGTTGAGGGGGTGGTAGTGGGGCCCAGTGGCTGGACTGTGCTGGAAGATTGCTGGAGGATGCTTCTTGGTACTGCCCACACCTCCTTCAGATCAACACTTGAGGAAATGCCCTTTTCATCTTGAGGCCTGCCAGTTGTAACATTTGTCAATAAATCCATGTGGCGTCTGTCCTTCCCCTCAGGCTTCACCTCCTCCCTTCTCCCTTCATCCCTCTTTATCTCTTGTTTATGTGTCTGTGTCCTCTTCCCTCTCAAATCACCCCTCTTACACACTTTGGACAAAACTCTACCTTCCACTTGTCTCAGCAGCTGGAAGTCTAATACCTCCTAAAACATGTGCAGTCATATTTCAGCTCCTATTCCATTCAGTATCTCAAGTTCGTGCAGATTCCCTGGTGTGCTTGTTTGTATGTGTGTCTGTGACATGATGGCCTGAGGGCTACAAGGCTGACCATCCACCCAGAAGACCTCCTGCAGTGTCTTCTCCTAGTCAGGGTTAAAGCTACCAAACCCAACTCTTCATCAAAACTGAATCTTGAGGACTTACTGGAAAAATCCCGGCAGAAAACTTAGATACCAATGAAGGCATCACAATTCTTTAGGGAATCCCACCCTTCTGCCTTACCTTTTGAATTAAACTTACTTGCTGATATCTCATTGGTTTACACCTTATAACGATTCTTCAGTGTTATATTCTGCACCAACAGCCAGGAAACATCACACGAAAAGATGGGATCTTAAATGAACATTAGACAACATCAATGACACCTTTTTGAAGGAGTACTGCAGCGATTTTGTATTATACTTCCATAAAGTTGGGAAACTCACAAGAGACAGATTTGAAAAAGGATGTTCAATTTCTGTAATTTTCTGACTTTTAATCTCTTCCTCTCTGTAACTCAATTGTGTCTTTCATAAGCCCCTGGTGACATCGTTATTTTTTCAAAGACATTGTACAACTGTTTTCACAGACTGAGTAGGACTCCCTATGTTGTGCATACAAATCAGCCACAGTCTCCTTGTTACATTGACAGGTTCATGGAAAGGTCATAAACTTAAGAAGATGTTCTATAACAATTATTCATACACCTCTTACAGTTAAAACATGATGATTGGGGGTTACGAATCCAATATGAACATATTTCATGAATTTAGTATTTCAACAAATTCTCCAAAAAAACTACAAAGGGAATGGGGGGATAATGGGGGGATCAGGGGAGCTAGACAGAGGAAATGGCTGGGCGTTTGTTGGCCTGCTTGTATTAGGGAGTGTTAGAGTCAAACGAGACTGTAAAAATGCCAGTCTTAACAGGCAGCAGCAGGATGTGGGGCTATTAAAGGAGAGCAGCCAGGTACACACATGCAAAGCAGCACACACACAGATGTACGACACACACCGAAAACACAGATTGCATGCAAATGGGCCCACGCATCACACTTTCTAATCAGACTTTACACTCCCTCCCTCCCACAGCAATCCGGGCCACGTGCTCCGTCCCCACAGCATTGTGGCTAATTCTGCCATTGACAGCCAGTGCTGCGCGCTAAGCCGTTACTAGATGGTGGAAATTGATTGGTGTGCAGAAGACTCGCCCCTGGTAATGAAGTTAGAGCTCAATCAGCTAATTATAAAGCATGTGACATATGTGCATGCGTGCGTGTGTGTGTGTGTGTGTGTGTGTGTGTGTGTGTGTGTATGTTTACACAAATGCACACGGATGGGTGGATACTGGCAAACATTACATGTGCAGACATGTTGGCATACGCTTGCACATGCACACACCTGCATGTAAACATAAAAAGGTTCAGAGGCGACATGATGGAGGCTTAAAAAATTCTTTAGAGGCAGTGCGGGAGGTTTAAAGTCAGGTCTGCTTTCACTGTAGGTCCATCAACCAATCCCTTTTTTCTCTTGTCTTCCTCCCGCTCTTACTCTGTCTTTTTCCTTTTCTCCACCTCAGCACAGACCTGGCTGTCTATCTCCAGTATTTTAAGCCAATCAGCCAGGCGTTCCACCCATCCTTAATGAGCTCACAGGGGACGTGACGTGACTATGGCGACAAGCGCCCTTCACTTCCCAAAAAATCAGCATCCAGCTGCTAGTGTCTAATTGTCAAGTAAGTGGCAAATCATTGTAATATGGCAGACAGTGGGGAATCCAGATTTTTACAGACACACACATTCACATATAAACACTCTAAAGGGAGAGAGAGAGAAAAAAAAAAAACTTGTTTCCTTGATTTTCTTTATTCAAGTAATTTTTTCTCAAGTTTTTCTTGTCAAGTAGAACTGTGAGGACATATTGGCCTCACATTTATTTAAAAAAAGCTAAAATTTTCCATAGTGAAAGTTAAAACTACAGTAAATTCGGATAGAGAGCATATTTTTAGTTACATGATAGTGGCACCTGTATCACTGGATTTTGAGTGAGCTTCTGGAAAAAAAACACTATTAAAAATATTTTTTAATTTAATTCAAGAACAGAACTAACAGACAACTACATTAGTCTCACTGCCCTGCTTCATTAAGACCCTGTTTTTTTTTCTACTGGATGCATGCTATGAGTGTGCTGGTCGCCATAGCAACACAGTCATAATTTATCATAACCAAGTAGCTAATATGCCTATAAGCGCTCTGTGATCTTTGACCCTACACTCACTGGCTGAAACACTTAATATTCCCATTCCATTGTCTGCTAATTCTTCTCCCCCCCCCCACTCTCTCTCTCTCTCTCTCACTCACCAGCACTCGTTAAACGCATGTAATTGCCTAATTCAACATGCATTAGAAATGTAGTGTTTAAGTAATCATCTCCGATAAGATTGGGATAACATTTCAATTACCTTGTCGGTGTGTTATCTTTGCTGCAGTGTACATAACAATTAAATAATCAGCACAGCTTGACAGCAACAGCTGTTATGTATACGCAGCATGTATTCACATATTCATAAATCTCATTTTATAGGATAGCATGTTTTCTTTTCAGTTGAGAGAAAAGTAACGGCATTGCAGTTTGAATTGTAGAAACTGTCAATCAGTGTGACTGAGCAAAGTGCATGTGCATCAGTAGTTTAGTAAAGAAATGATGTCAAAAAAGCACTGTGTGTGGTATGGTGTCAGTTAAATTCTCACATGTTTATGCACACATCCCACATAAAAAATCAAGAATTTTCTGGGTGGTCAATAAGAACAAAAAATCCTCTTAAACAAAGCAAATAAAAGCTTTTGATTCAGTTCCTAGAAAGAAGAACTTCCTTCTGTTGGAGATGATTTTTCAAAAATTCAGCTCTCCTTGAACTTGATGACTAAAAACCGCACAGATGACTTGCAGAAACACTGGCAGATGTTTTCTGTTAAGAGGGGTTGCCCTTGGATAAGCTTGGTTTGCCACTTCCACTCCTCCCCTTCCCAAGCTACACATTGTATTAAAAAACATGTGAAGAATGTTGGCTAATAGCTTCCTTACCGAGTCTTGTGGCATTCTAGGTGAATGGCATTGTGTGTTTGTTGTCTCTGTGCGTACGTGTTCATGCTATTATGACCTTGTATCTAACAGAAAGGCTTGTGCCAATCAATTCTTTCCTCCCTCCGTATCCACAAGAAGAGATGAACCATATGGAGAAGTTGTATCAACAGAGGAACCGAAATTACATTCACACTCACTGAAAGACAAGTGAGCTTTTGAATGTTTCCATCATGTGAGTCAGAGATAGAAAGGTTGTAAGAGACAGAAGGAGAAAGACAAGGAGATGCAGATAAAGACAGTGATTGGATGATATGAACTTCATGTTTTTACCAGTGCGATAAAACCTGCACACATTCTAAGTATCTCTTGTTTGTCTGGTTTGGGGGTTGGGCCTGTTACAGCCGGATATCCACTTCTACTTCAAAACTTGTTTTTCACTCCTCCAACAGACATGTAGCAGTCTGAAACTGTTCACTGGCAACTTCAAAGTAATGGGGTTTGTATGAGATTTGTGATGTTTATCTATTCTGAAAAGTTCAGCCAGGTTGTCCTTCCATGTGGTAGCTGATCAGGCATCGGAAGGAACTGTTATAGCTGATTCTGTATTAAAATGTGCATCTTATTGCTATATTCATGGGGGAAAAATAGCATTTCATAAAACGTATATATGGCAAGTTACATCAAGGACATTCAGAGCACTCACAGAACATCAGCCAAAAAATAAATAATCAATATGAATAATAACATCATCAGCTTTATCAGCATGTTGTTTACAGAGAACAATGAAGATTTTATGAGGAGGATCATTTAATCAACAAAACATACAAATGGGGATTAATAAGGAAACAGAGCGGGATTTCCCGTGGATGAGAATATGTAAATGTTTGTTTTTCCCTCACCAGGAATCCTTTGAGTTTTTTTCTACATTATGAATTCAAATAACTGGAAAACATTTGTTTGATGTTATTATTAGAATGCAATACTTTTTAAAAACAAGGCTTTATTTTATATCTGCCTTTACCACGCATATAAAAATATAAATATAAGAAATGTAAGAGAAAGAACACTATAGATGATGCAATATTCTGGCAAAAATGTTCATGGTTTGTAAGTAAATGTGGCTTTTTGGCTACTTATTAGTGTCAGGCGCCCAAAATAAACCCACACTTGATAGAGACACAGAGCAGTTAGTGGGTTCGACCACAGACTTATATTTAGATCAGGGAAACCACAATGTCTTGTTTCTCAACCGTCTCTTCTTCTCTCACATGCAACATGGAAAGAAGTGTGCAGTTCGATCCATCTCCGCGCTTTTTTATCTCTGTCTGAGTTTGAGTCCTTCTCTGTTTATCTTTTTCCTTCTCACACATTCCATCTCTTTTGTTCTCTCACCTTTAAACGCTCCCTCGCTTGATTCGCTGTGCGTTCTGAATCGCACATATTTGCTATCTTTGTCTCTCGCTAGCTTGGTTCTCGTTGTCTCTCTCATCTGCTTCTTTTTCTTATTTCCTTCACAAGCTGTCTTCCCTCCCCTTAGGTCTTCACTCTTTCCTCCATCTCGCTGGGCTTTGCCCCCCGATATTCTTCCTCTTCATCTGCAGCTGCGTCTGAATTGGGCTGAACACATCTGCCTCCGGAGCAGCCTTAAAAAAAAAAAAAAAACGACACAGTACAATACTCAAGAGCCGTGGCCCCTGAGGGTTCATCACGAACTAGACAGCCAGCACGAAGGGCCTTCGCCTTGAAACCCCATTGTTCTCAACCCTTTTTTGGGGGAAAAGTGTTTTGGGAGAACAGGGCAGTCTTGCCCTGTACCTGAGGCAGATGCTGTGAGAACACAAGGTTTTATGAAAGCACATTACCTTAAAAAGAGGCAAATCATTTGACCAACAAAGTCAGCCTCAAAAGTCAGTTCATAAACCTTTGGAAACACTTTTTCATCTTTTAACTAGCTTGTTTTTAACTCGGTTTGCTCTCTCTCTGTCCGCTGTAACTTATGCATGGAGTTTATGTCTGATCACAATCTGGCGATAAATACGCAACTCTTCAATATGATGGTTTTCAAAGGGGATGAGAGATGGATAGAGAGAGAGGCAGCGATGGGGGAGGGAGGGAGGAATGCAGTGATCCCATGATTTGCTCGCAGACAAGCCCTCTATAGCTCTTTTCAACGCAGGCACAATGAGCACTCTATCGAGGAGCTAACCAGCCATGTCAAGCCATTGCCTGTTTGATTAAAGGGCAAGAAAGAGGGGCTCTATCTGCTAATGATTGGAGGGAGAACAAAACTTATTCTGTTTTCGATTGGTATGGCTAGGAGAAGGACTTTTCCAGCAGATTTTTCTAGTCATGCATAAGACGAAAATGTCAATGTTTCACCCGATGTTTGGTCGGAAGGGTACCGTGGCTGCTTATCCAGGCAGAGGTCAGTGAGCCCAAGAAAAGTCAATATCAGATATGGAGATGTATGCAGGCATTCAGGCTTAAGGAAACATGCTAGTACAAACACAATACACACAAACACACACAAATGTACATACACAAAGCCCTTCCACACACTTCCTCTCCTGATGTTTTTTCCTTTCAAGTATTCTAATCGCTAGATAATGTGTACATGCTTGATGATGTTATAGTTATCACATGGTATCAACTCCAGACAGAGAAGCATTGTGACATCAGGCCTATCACTACCAGATTTCTCTTGGTCATGTATATGTTTGACTTCATCTTATCCAGTTTTAACTGAACAACAATTTCTTAGAGTATGGTTAAATTTACACCGTAAGTCACACTGTTTTTGAGCATTTTTAGATCTAATTCTAATTGGAAATGGTTTAGATTTTAACCACAAGCCTATGCTTATAGGCTTTTTTCACAGAATAAATTTTGGCAGGTCACAGTAGGAAAAACACAGGCATAAAAAATTGAATGATGGTCCCAGTGTTGTGCATGCTGTCTCACTAGCCGTGTTTCCATCAATGTATTTTTATGTGCATTTTGAAGTATCGCATAAAAAAAGGTTGATGGAAATGGCAAAATTAGAAAAAAACTTCCTGCATTTCACAAAAAAGTTTTTATGCTCGCTTGAGGTGGGTTTTGCCATTTTTTTAAAAAGAGTTAATGTGCCAAATGGGAGACCGAAACACCTTTGCCAAATAAGTTGTGATGTAGCCAACATTTAACTCACATGACTTATTAGCTGTTTCCTCTGTTGGCGTCTACCCAGATATTCCCGTAATGCACAAAAACATGGCCAATACTAGCTGACAAAGAACAATTATAACTTGCCCAGTTGAAACAAATTTCTGAAGACCTCTCTCCATTTACTGCACCTTTGTGCCGCGGCTGCAGCTGGATATACTTGCGTAGATGGCCAAGGTAACTGGTTTTGTTTCTGGTTCACAACCTTTACTTCTTCTACTCTGTTTATTACAGCCATGCATAACGTAGTCTATACCATCAACTTCTGATGAGACTACGTCACCTAGTTCATTCGCTCCAAACCAGTTGATGGAAATGAGCCCAATTCACATTTATGGTTTTTCTTTTTTGCGACATTTCAAGAGTTTGCTTAAAATTCACTTGACAGTTAGATGGAAACACGGCCACCGTCACACTGTCATGGCTTACTGGGACACTCGAAGAGAACAGAGCCATCGTTAATGTTATCAGTAACACCTGTGCTTCTCCTAAAATGACAAGTCAAAATGTCTGCTGTTAAAAGATCTACAGTGTGTCGCTAAAAGATACTGATACAGTTCTCTTCTTTGTCTTTTCTCTGTTATGAGCTGACATTTTGTCTCCCATGATGGCTGTTGAGTGTCTCAGTGTTCCACCAGAGACCTGAATCTTTTTGTATTTAAGGACTTATTAACTACAAGCTCTCTGATCCTGATGGGACTCTTAATTAGTGCCTCATTAAAGACAGGTGCACTGGAAAGGTCAAACACATATTGTCATCAGTTGTAAGAAAAACACAGTCTGTTGTCTGCTGCAGGTGTCTAAATGGAGAGATCAAGATAGGCCATTGCTAATTAATGCTAAATCCTACTGCTACTACTAAATATAAAGTTATATTTGTACCTTTAGCCATTCTTGTTTCTCATTTATTCCTCACTTCTATATTTAAAGTATTTACAATGAGTACATTGCTTGAAGTCTGTCCAATATATTGTAAAAACAATTGTTAACCCCTTGCATGTAAAAAGTGTTATTAATTATAGAGTAAGATGTACAAAATCAATAAAGCACACATAAATTAAACATAAGAGTGGGTATACATAACACGCAGATATGTAACTAATGCTTTTCAAGAACAAGCTTTCAAACCATCAGGGTTTGAAAGACATCACCGACCTATCTGCATGCTATATTAATGCCACTCCTAACATAATGGGGCCCTTTGCTCTTCAGTCAGACTGCAGAGTCGCTCCTCTTCATTTGTCATCAACTAAAATGCCATCTCCTTAGTCTATAACTCACAATCACCGACTTCCAGCCCTCCTACTCCTCCTACATGCAATTCACTGTGCTGTCTTGTGTGGTTTCCCTACACCTAACCTGTTTTATATTATGCACATAATTATCATGACAGTAAAACAACCTGACTGCTGACTATTTTACAGTTTGTGCCTTCATAAATGCCTCTAATGCGAAATGTAATGCTGTGTGATGTTCATAGGAAAAGGACATTACCACGAGTACATCATTCAATGTCTCTAGAATATGGAAGAGGCAGAGGCAGTGCAATGTCATCTTATATTGAGCCACATCAGTGATTTTCTACCGTTATAGAGGCGTCACTTGGTGTCACATAGATGTAAATGGTAGCTTTTGGAATTACATTTTTAAACTGTAATTCTTTTATGATAGATAACTACTGTTTTACATTTAGTTAGTTAGATAGATAGATAGATAGATAGATAGATAGATAGATAGATAGATAGATAGATAGATAGATAGATAGATAGATAGATAGATAGATGAATGGATGCTGGAGGCATCTGTTTGTTCCATCAGAGTATACCCTGCCTTTTTTTATCAATGCAGGCTGAGAAAATCCACCAACTCTCAGGCTTCTTTGTCTCAAGGCAGTCATAACGCTGCTGTCAAAGGCTTCAGTTTGTGTGTGTGTGTGTGCATGTGTGCATGTGTGTGTGTGTGTGTGCAAGAGAATATGTATGTGGGTGGGTTGTGTGCGTGTATGTGTGTAAGAAAGTATGTGTATTTGTCTCTCTCCCTCTCTCTCTCTCTCTGTCTGTCTCTCTCTCTCTCACACACACACACACACACACAAACACACACACACACAAACACATATCTTCATGTATGAGTCAGTCATAGAATTTTATCTTTGTCAAAATTCATTTCTCAGGACAATAATATTTTACGATATTATATCATGTGATAAAACTCACAGGACACATCAAACCAAATGTATTTGTATGTGTGTGTATATGTGTGTGTGCATAGCCACATTTGTGTATGTGACTACCATTGACTGTATCGCAGTCATACCTAGCATAACATTTTCCTTTATTTTATGTATCGGTGAGTGGCATGTCGAGGGAGTCCTAAAAACAAAGGCAGTTTTCAAAAAGCCTGTTGGCCATCAGGCTGCTATGATAGCCATAGCAGATGTATAAACACTCCTCGGACTTCCCACTGAGTGCTAAATGTTGGGAAGTTTGTAAGTAATGATAGAACATCTGAGCATACAAACTTTGCAGGCAAAGTTTCATTTGCAAGTTTAGAAACTGGAAGATAGATTAGAGGATCATTAAGGAAAGCAGTGATTTTTCTCTGAAGAATTTAATTAAAATGTGGCCCTCATTTGAATGCAAGCAACAATAACACATTTATACAGAAGAGTTTTTATCCACACAGTGAAAAATAACATGTCCAGCTAGTCAGAGGGTACTGTGAGAAAGCTTATATACTAGTTATCATTTTGTGATATTTAATGGTATTAAATCATGATTTTGTTACAAGTTTATCTTTTGTTGCTCCAATTATCTCCGTTAATCACAGATGTGGATGTAATTTGCCAAGCGCAGACAAGATCTTTACACACTGCCTTTAATAATCATGAGGTGTTTTTAAGTTTGTTTTTAAGTAGAACAATGATCTCATCAGCACCTGCTTCTTGGCACAGCAAGGCGATGATACATTACGGCCATTTGAAAGCACTTTAAACACTGGCAACTGATTTCATTGCCATTGTGCTTATCTGAGATGATGCAAATTGTTCTCAGATCTTTTAAGTGTTGTTTAATGCTAATTCAACCCACGTAATAGTCTGTTAATTCTTGAACAACATATCAGCCAGTCTTTTTTTTTGGCATTTTATATTATATTTTCAGTGCACAAACAGCAGTATATTAATATAATCACAAGGGAAAAGACAGTTTTATATAATACAGCTTGACAACATACAGCCCAAAGGGCAAAACATTAAATAAACCTTAACTGCTCAGCTAATACACCTCAGTGTATTCATTGACTAGTATCTTTGAAAAAGGGCTCACTTTTCTTCATGATTTGGTTGAGTGGTTTCAGGGGGCCATGTGGTTCTACAGCCCCTGGTTAGTGGGTGTATCTTTTGAATGAAGCCATAGGGTGCTATATTTTACAAGCTGTGCCACTGGAGAAAGTTTTTGTGAGGAACAGGGCAAGCCATTTGCATTTGAAACAGCCTTTGCCCTGCCCCTTTTTTCTGCCTCTATCTCTGCCTCCATGGCCTCAGGCTAATGCTCTCTTTTCCGTTCGGAGCATGGCTGTGCACCTGTGGATTATACACACACACACAAACATGCAAGCACACACAGACACACACACACACACACACACAAGCACACACAGGGTCCAGCTGTGGGGCTGGAGTGGGCTGCTTGGCTTAGCTAAGCTAGCAGTCCAGGCTCCGTAGGCCTAATGATGTGCGACTGGCCATCTGTGAGCCTCTGCTTTTCTGTGATAGGAAAGACACAGAGGAGAGCAACTTTGCTTCCACTTCATTTAAGGTAAAAGATAATGAGAGCCTGAAAATATCTGCCAAATATAACATCTCTTTTATGAATCCAGATTTAAACTGACAAGAAAATATGGCTTCTTAACATGGCTTCTTTATGTGACATGTAGTGGTTACAACTAAATAAATCTTGGTTCTCCTCTGTTTGCTGTGTTGAGGAGAGTCAGCACCTGTCGGGTTTAGTCAGTGCAGTCAACTCCCCATGTCTAGTACATTGGGAATGCTTGTCACAGCTAACTCCCAGTGTTGCACTAATGCACAAGAAGTTGTCTTCCTTCCACCTGTCAGCGAGGTGTGTCACCTTAAGGGTAAAAAGCTCAGACCAGTATGTTGGGCCAATGGCTCAAGAGGGCTATTTCTCTTTTTTTGGCATTGGCCTCACTGAAACATTTATTTGCTTTGTAAATGTAATTTCACAACCCAAAACCTGATGTGAATGAGTACAGATAAATTGGATTTATTGGTAACTTGAATTGGATAAACTGAAGCTTTTTAGTGTTTCAGACAACATGGTGTGCAGACACTGAGGCAGAGCATAGACTCAAAAAAGCAATATTAAAGTATGAAATGAGGCAGAAATAAAATAAACAAACTCAAACTGAATATTATGACCTTCATGAAGGCATATGATTGCCTAGCTGTTGTATTAGACTGCATTAGGTGTACTTTTCGCCCTTCAACAGAGCATACAAACCATAACTCAACTCAGTGACACTGAATATAACAACAAAATTGCTACAGCCATCTTCACACAAATGTTCAATGGTTATAGGACAGTTTTTTTCAACGGTTCTCATATTTTCTCCCTTTTGTTTGCAAATTGACAATCTAACCCTGGCAGAGCAGGTCCCGGACAATTTTTATCAAGGCCATTAAAACACAAGCTCTCCTGTCTCTACTGTCAAAATGAAATCATTTATTTGAATGGAAGTGTTGACAGTAATGTAATTCAGGGGACCACCTCACTGTGCCAGTTGTCTTAGTGCCAGGCAGACTGGCACTTGGGGCACTTAACCATTTAGGGTATTGGCATGGCACCTGTGCAAGGCCTCTCATCCATACATCTTGGCGTTTGCTGCCACTTGATGAAGCCAAAACACAGAAGCCGGCTACTCAAGATGGTGTTTCTGCTCCAGTCCATTTAAGGAGAGATTTTTCAAAGCTTTCATCCACAAAAACAGGGACAAAAAGTCTGTCCTTGCACTTTCCCTACTGAATCCCTGAAGCTTTTGCATCACTATTGTCCACAATTAGATCTTATATGTACTTGGCAAATGAAAGGTTGTTTAATTTTATTCTAGATACACCCCCTTCTTCTTTCATTGCTTATTCTCAAAAATCACTGCCTTTACTATGGGCTTTTAAGCTTCAAGCATAGTGGAAGAGTTCATGTAAAGCCTTTTTTGTTTTTCTAAAATAAATGACTGTCTTTCTCTCTCGTGTTCTTATACCATCTTCTTTGATTCACTGCTGACTACTGAAAATCAATGTCTTTACAGTTGGCTGTTAAAGGAAAGCTCAGCCAGATGTGGAATAATTTACAAGAGTCAATGTATCCTTTGATGTAAAGTCAAGGAAGGTCAATTGGTTTCCATGTATGGCATGATCATTGACTTGCAGTTTCCTGTAACACGTCTGTATGAAACATGCAGCATTCACAGCCTGATAAAAATACAGTCCACACCGTGCAAAGGGTAATGGCTATCTAGCACATACACACACCCGTGAACACTGACACACATGTACGCAGCATCTACTTCATCTTTTCTCTGTCACTCCGCTGGCAGAACACAGTGTTTCTACATTTCATATGGTCGATATCTGGGTGCTTACACATTCTATAGCAACAGAGCAGGCCTGGGCGTGATGAATGCTGCTTAAGCGAGAGAGGCCCAAACATATAGGGAACTCAGCCCTTAGGGGAAGTTAGGCCACCGTAGGGGGTCAGACAGGAATCTGCTTTGCTAGAGGGCTTTTCTCTACTTTTTTTGAGTCTGTGAAACATCCACATCCAAAGTAAATGACCATGACGAGAATTTCCGGTGCCTCTGCAAGCCAAAGCAAATTACCCTAAAACATCCCAAAAGATCTCCCTTGATTTATCGCTCTAAATAAGTCTAAATATGAAAAACAAATTATATCTTCTTTTCATAGTGGGATCTGGGAATATGGGATTAGACTGTGGGATGTGAAAATAAATATTTAAACATTTTGTGTGCTGGTTTCAATGACACCTTCACTGTGTGGTAGAGTATGTGCACGCAAAGCCAGAGTAGCACGTCAAGAGGTTTTCTGGATGTCAAAGAAATGTATAAAGCACATTTTTCAGTAATGCAAACATGCACCACATTTCATTGACACATAATATTTACAATCTGTTTAAAGAGTATATATTGCACTTTTTTACTACGTTTTTATTATATATATTTTGAGTTTAAATATGGCATGTGTGTTTTCATGTAATAAATTTAAACAAAACTAAGTCCTCAGTCATGCTAGCTCTGTGAGGCTGTTCTTAGGCACAGCAGTGCTTTGAGCTAAATGCCTAATTTCAGCATGCAAACATGCTCACAATTACAATACTAACGATGTTGATGTTTAACAGTATTCACCATCTTAGTTTAGAGGATATGAATAATAGTGGATAGTGGATAGTGGATCACCAATGTGATTACAATTAATCATCAGGGGTACATAAATGTGTGCACCAAATTTCATGGCAATACATCCAATAGTTGTTAAAATACTTCATTCAAAACTACAAATGTCAACCTCATGGTGGCACTAGAGGAAAACTTAGAGGATCACCAAAGTAATAAAGATTCATACTCTGGAAACCATGAATGTTTGGACAAAACTTCCAATCCAGGATGTAGAAAATGAGCTATGAAAACTTTGACCTACTGGTGGCACTAAAGGAAAAGATAGAGGATCACCAAATTCAGTTGGCTTCGTCCTCTGGGCATCGCAAATATCTGAACCAAATGTCCTGGCAATCCCTCCAATAGTTGTTTAGATATTTCTGCAGCGGCAGACAAAAGTCAGGAAGAAAGAAACAAATGTCTGTGATCCAGCTGAATTTTCTACTAGAGGAGTCTGAAATTTAAAGACACAGACAATTCAAGTGGACGAGCCAAGTGCTACAACTACATCCGTTATCTTTTTCTTCCAATCTTTTCTCCAGTATCGTTTTGGAACACTTTTCAAGAGAAGCTGAGAGTGTAATGGCACTATACTTAAAGCTGCCATCAGTCAACAGGTCTTAATCTGTTGAGTCCTGCTCAATATTCCTCTGGGAGAGAGAGCCTATTAGATTTCACTGATCTGAGCTCTCTTAGAAACATAAATACCAACTGGCCAACTGGGATTTCCCCAAAACACTCTCTCCTGCTAACGCATCAAAGCTGAGAAGTTTTTACATTTCAAGGCAAATGCACATGTACAAACACACCTTTTCTTGTTCACATATGCGTGCACGTGTGGAAATACATGCTGGATGTATACACAAATTCATGGCTGAACAGCTGTACTGATGTGATGGATTTTTACTTGTTTTACAGGCCCAAAATTCAGACTGCAGGATTATTTCTGCTTTAATGATCTATGCACCATGGCCTTACCAAGTGTAGATGTAGTGTTGCTTTTATTGCAGTCATGCATGAAAAGCCGTTGCTTTAGATCTAAATGAGGGTCTGATGTGTATCGACTTACACTTCCTGCCCTCGGCCCAGCGGTCATCGGACCCCCAACCTAATCCCAAACCCGAAAAGCCTCACCCACTCCCTTTAGGGAAGGTCACAAGTCAGGAATCATTCATGCAAGACACAAACAAGAACAGTTTGAGTCTGCTTAACAACCTCTTTAAGGCAAAAGACGTCTTTCCGTTGAGATGAATGTTATTTTGCCAAGGGTGAACATAAAAACTGAACAGAAAGAAAAATGAAAAGTTAGTAAAGCATTGTCCATGATGGAGAAAATGAAAATATTTGGGGGTTTCCTTCCTCCAAATGTGCTATCTCATTTGCATCTCTCCCCTATTGGCCTGTCACAAAGACCAATGAAACTGAATGCGGGCGTGTCAGCAGGACAATGCAGGCCAGAGTCCATTTATCTCCATATGTCAACAGGGCTGGTAGAGCTTTGAGCCAGCCACATTCTGGTCAGTTTAAAGAGTCTGCTCCACCAGACATGAGTTAATGGGCTACTGATGGACATTCAAAGGCAGGTGCTGTTTTTGTTGGCTAGAGCTTTGGACAAAAAGCCAAAGGCTTCTCCCTGACTTAAAGCTGTAGTACATACAAAGCACTGTGCCATGTGGGGAAGCGTTAAGTGACAAATTTCAATAAAACATTTCTTTTTCATTTCTTGGCCTTGTAAACTAGTTGTGATCCAATTTAGACATCTGTCCTTTCGTAACATGATAGGTAACATAAAAACTATCAATGCCACCATTAATAATGTCACCTTATACCAGTGCATATCTGTAATTTGCCATGATTGTAGTTAAAATGGTACAAAAATGACTGACAAGTAGTGGGAATAAATCCCCAAATTCACAGATCACACATCACAATCATCACAGTCAATCACACAGTTATGCAACGCAATAAAACTCTATCCAAGATGAAACAAGGAAACTGCCAAGACAATTTGCTAACAAAGACCTGGGGAGACTAACAGACACTGATTTACAACAGAGAGAACAATTAGCGTTGAAAAGGCTCCAATTAAAATGACTCCCTTTGATCAGCAGAGGGAACGGGGCTTCACCGAGCACACCATCTGCGATAGCGCAGTCAGATCAATCTGAAATGAAATAATTATGGCAAATTAATGGGTGTAAAAGTCACCAATTGATACGCAGAGGATGATTTCATATGTCTAATTGGGAGAGGGAGGAGGATGTGCCTGAACAGTGAGAGACATTTTACAGGATTAGATGGAAATTCTTTATTAGGAATAACCCCTTGAGATGTACCATTTTGTTTTTAAGGAGGTCCTCAATGACAATAATACAATATAAGCACAATTATAAAAAAAACATTTAACAAAAACAAAAAGATAAACAGAAAAAAGAAAACATTTGGTATTAAAAGATACCAAATGTGACAAAAAAACAAAATACAAAAAACAACAACAACAAAAAAAAACAAGCAGAGCATGAAAATGGATTATTCATTCATCCATAATGTATTAATGTATTATTAATTAATAGGATTGAGTAATAAAGTTATAAAACATAATTATAGAGGTGTTTTTATGGGCATGTACAATTGATCCTATAATAAGAAGACAGATATGGATCGGATATTTATAGGTAGATTATTCCAATCAGAGGGCACTTTAAACACAAAGGCTTTCTTAGCTATTGACTTTATAGAGTGTCTCAATCAGTAATTAGTGGCGAAAGGTACCATAAACTGTTTTAAATAGTGAGGGTAATTGAAATGTATACATTTAAAAATAAACTGTAGCAAAGGTTGCTGTCTTCTTATGATAGGAGATGGCCAATTAAGAGTTTCATACATTTTACAATGATGAGTTATGAAAGGACAACCAATAACAAATCTACATAGTCTATTATAAACTATATTGAGAGGAGGAAGATTAGTTTTGGATGCAGCCTGATATGCAACATCAGCATAATCCAATATTGGTAAGATGAGTTGTAACACAAGCCTTTTGCAAGCTTTCTAACAATAAATTAAAACTAGTTTCTAGATCTGTAAAGAACACCAATACTGAGGTTCATTTTCTTCACAATACATAGTTAATATGGCACTTAAATTAAAGTTCAGAGTCAAGCCATAGGCCCAGGTATTTCATGTGTTCAATTCTTTGTAGTGGTGTACCATCAAGACTGGTAATTACCAAAAATCATAGTGTGAGATTTAATTTTATAGAGTAGTAATTTATTAGCTGTGAGACAGTGTTGTAGGGTATTAAAATCAGACAGCAAAGATGATTTGATTGATTGAATTTGAATGATTCAATTTGTAATAAATTAGGTTTTAGATGTGTATATTACCATATCGTCCACATTAAGCTGCGCACAACATTCAAAACAAATTGAGAGGAGGTCAATAAAAATGGAAAAAAGAAGTGGACCGAGATTTGAGCCTTGAGGCACACCTCATTGTTGTACAAATGTATCAGATTTGCATCCTTATATGATACCACATTGTTTTCTGTTATGAAGATAGGAATTGAACCAAAGTAAAGTATTATGTGACAGACCAACAGAGTAAAGTTTATCTAAAAGAAGGTAGTGGTCGAACAGATCAAAAGTCTTGGTCAAATCTATGAAAATTGCACCTGTTAATTTACTATTGTTAGATGCAGAGAAAATATAGTTTGTACGTTTTAACAAAGCAGTAGTTGTGGAATTGTTTGATCAGATTGAAAAGGTCATAAGATATTGTACTAATTGAGATAATATGACAATTGATCATAAATTATTTTTTCAAATATTTTTGCAGTAGTACTGAAACTGGTCTATAGTCATTGAGTTCAAGTACAATGCCCCCTTTGTGCAAGGGAGTGATATGTGAACATTTCCATAAGGCAGGTATTTCACAAGCAAAGTCATGTTAAAAAGATCACAAAGAGGATACATGAGAATGTGGGACGATAATTTGAGAAGTTGGTTTCAATGCCATCCAACAAAGGACCACTATTCACTTTTAGATCATTAATGGCATCCTGGACCTCGACAAGCTGTGACTATACAGTATATTGTTAAAATCACCACCAATAGAAGGATCAGGCATTATGGAAGAACAGAATGAGGGGAAATGCTGATTAAATACTTCAGTGACTAAAATTGGATCATGCTACATAACATTGTTAACTCTTATCTGATTAAGTGAAGGTTTTATCAGATGCATTAATTATAGTTTCGATTGTATTCCAAAATTGCTTAGGATTTTTAAAGTCATGAGCAAGAAATTCTTTGTAATAATTGGATTTGGTATTTCTGGTCATAGTTTTGCTCATATTTCTCAACTGTCCGTACTTTTCCCAGTCAGCAGGATCTTTGGACTTTCGAAATGTGGCCCATGCATTATCCCTCTGCCTGAAAATACTTATAAGATCAGAAGTTATACATGGAAGATGCCTTCCCTTGACTTTGGTAGTTTTCAAGGGAGCATGTTTATCCATAACTTCAGTGAATTCAGAATATAAAAAGTCATTTCGTTTAGTTGATACCTGTCCCAATTAATTGAAATTAAGTCATTAATGAATCAATCTATATTCATTTTCTTGTATTGCTTAGTTCTAATTAATTTGGGTGGCTATTCGGGTAGTTTAATTTTTCAAATATAGTACACAATTGCATGATCACTGAGGCAGTCAGACACAACCCCTGCTTTTTAAATCTATTTGGGTGTGAAACCGGTATCCAGTCAAGCAGTAGGTGACATGTAGGTGTAACATGAGTGGGCTCAGTAATTAACTGAGTTAGGTTCTAGACTAGGTTAGGTTAGGAGATGGAGGCGGAGAGACTTTGGGAGACAGACTGACAAGAGACAAAAGGATAGATAGAAACAAAAGAAAGAAAGAAAGAAAGAAAGAAAGAAAGAAAGAAAGAAAGAAAGAAGATTTTAAAGTAAAAGATAAAGCTAAGGTTTTGACATCTGCATCACTCTACTCCCAGCATATGATGGTAGACAGAATATTAAAGCACACAAATACTGTCAGTGCAATATTCCATAAAGGTGCAATAAATTCATTATGGATTCAAGAGAGGCCGTAATGCTTTCAAGTCATTCCCAATACGGCCGTGATCAAAACCAACAGCCGCAAATCAAATTTGGACCAAATAACTGTCAAGTGGGGTAGATTAATGAACGCAATACAAGTCCTTTGACGTGAAATGATACTGCGCTAGAGTTAACACTGGAAAATATGTGTTCATATCGAGTTTGGAAAACAAAAGAAATATACAGCAGCTGCCAAGGACTGTTATTGGGTTGTATATTTCTGCCTCTGCGCTCACCTGAAAGCTGTGTGACAGTCCTGGTCGATATTCAAATGCAGACACTCAAGCATTCTGCGAGGAAGAAAAAAAGAGAATAACTGAATAGTTAATGTACCTGACAATGGTGTTGACTTGTTTTGTTGCCTGCTTTAGACAGAGTGAAAAAATAGTACAAATAAAGAGGGAAAAAAGAATGAGGAAAAGAATAAACATATTGACCAAAATCAAACCGTTCAGATGGAGGAAAAATCAGCAAATTATACCAGATTTGTACAGCGTATTTACATTTAATGTATTCCTATCATTTCTGATCAAATCACTTCAAGCCAAGATTCCTACGCTTCCTATTTCTGGAATTTTCTCAGTCTTTTTTTTTTTCAGTTCAGCAGAGACGACTGAACACCTGCTGATTGAACAGGTGTGACGATCTTCCTGGAGGAAAAAACAGGCTACTGCACGCCTCCTCTGAGGAAAACCCAAACACCCCGAGTAACTGAGGTGTTAATTAAAAAGAAAAGGGAGAATGTTAAAACAGTGAGAAAAATGTCTGCTCCCCCTCAAGTTCAGCTTGGCTTGGCAGACGGCTGAGCCGGGACGAGAGGTTCATGCTAATTGTCGTGGCCTTTCATTTTGGGAAGGCACGTCAGAATCCTCAGCGGAGGCTAATTTGTAAGTTTCCCTCTGAGTACATTCAGTCTGTCCCATCTGCGTTTTTATTTTATTTATTGTCATTTCAAATATGCCTTTTCCCCTGCTTCCTCCCCGCTCTCACATTCCAGCCCGGTCTCTTCAACAAGAAATTCTAATAAGTTGCGCCTCTTTTAACCTTTTAAAGCATTGAAAACCTGCCATGGGCTCTCTAAACAGAACAGCTGTTTTCCTCGAGCTTCATCATTTTGATAAATCACCTTAGTGCATCATTTTCAAGCCAAAATTTGCAGTTTATGCATATGCAACTGTTGTAAAAATGAATTGCTTCGATCAAGAACGAGCTATATAGTCAAGCCCTGTCCAGCTGTTAGATAATTTATCAAAACATACAAATTGTGACATAAAAAAAAAGGGCAGCTGTGATGAAATGAGGCCTGTGAGTAAATGAGGCATCAGAGAATGTGGGGGTGTTTTGCATTGTTGGGCCAGTCTGCGCATAGTCACGTTTTCCTGCTGACATCATCAACGGAGGCTGAATCAGAGAGAGTGATTAGGACAGAGAGGCTACCACGTTCCTCAGCAGCTTTAATTGTCTACTGTCCTCCCCTCTCCCTCTCTCATTCACGTCAATACTTGGATGAACACAAACGTAGTCACTCTCTCTCACACATACACACGCGCGCGCGTTTGCTTAAGTCACTTTCGGGAACCTTACATAGGCTTACATTCATTTTCTGGAGATTTACCCTAACCCTAACCCTAACCATAACCATAACCACTACTTGCCTAACCCTAACCCTTACCTTAACCTTAACCTAACTCCATCCTTACCTTAATCCTATCCTTAACCACTGACCCAAAAATCTGTGTTTTACCATTTGGAGACACAGCTTTTGTCCCCAGTAGGACAAGTCGTCCCAAATTAAGTGGTCTTTAGTCAGAAATTTGTCCCTGAAAGTAGCCTATGACAGACACACACACACACACACACACACACACACGCACACACACACACACACACATACACTCACACACACACACACAAGTGTCCTCTATAGTCCTCTATTAAGGGAGCTCTATCATCAGCGATGTGGGAGGGTGGTGTGTGCATGTGTGTGGGGTTGCGGTGAGCTGAGTCACTCACACACATGCTCACATGGAGGCAGGCACACAAACACACACACACGCACCTTTATATATAAGACAGATGCAGGTACAGTAAGTGGGAATATACAAAAAGAGAGATAAGGATGGACCGACAGACCACTATCACACACACAAACACACGCACATACACGCACACACATACAGTGCGTTAGAGTGTAATTAAATGGTTGTGGTTGTCTTGTACCCTCTCTGTCTGCCTCCTGTTTACTTAAAGCCCATGTTTTCCTTTGTGGCTTGTTTGAAGGGAGTGAGGTCTGCCTGCAGAGCTTCACTATTCTCTCAGGAGCATGTCTGTGTTGTGGCCTGGCATCCATGCACGTGCGTGTGTGTGTGTGTGTGTGTGTGTTTGGATATTGTGGCTTTTTACGGGGTATAAACATTACCTCAAATGATTTTTCAGTGCTTTGGAGTGTGTTCATTTTAAGGTGTTCTGTTTTTGGTCAATTCTGAAGAGGAGTAGGTGGATGACAGCATGCGGTGTTGAAAGGAGATCTTTTTAATCCTCTGTGCTGCATTTATGAAATGTCTACCTGTGAGTGTGTATTGAATCCACACATGACATGGATATATTTAACTGTGGAAGAGGAATCCAAACAATCCTGCTTCCTACTTGGGTGTCCAACACACATGCGGATTGGTGTCTTTTCTTGGCTCTGCTTGGCCAACTGCCCATGAATGAGATAAAAAATGATATAGTTATACAGCTCTTGGTGGCTTTTAAACAGGCATTGGTTCTAATGGTTTTAAACTGTGATTAGTCAAAGTAGTTTTTGAATCTGTGTGTGACACTCAGGAAATGATCTACAATTTCATTCATCAGATGCTTTTTATCCAAAGCGACAAACATCTGAGAGTTGATATAACCAAGCAAGGATCTAGTCAGGAGTGAACAACGTGAGTAAATGCCTTAAAGCTAAGTTTGAGTCTGATGGGGTACAGGTGCCAACAGGCAGTGCACAGAGGCAATGCATAGGGTGCATAGAAGCAGATTTTTTTTTCTTTTTTGTTGGTGTTCATGAAAGAGCTGGGTCTTTAGTCTTTTCTTAAAGATTAAGAGGGACTCTGCGGATCAGATGGAGGTTGCCAACTCGTTCCACCACTGGGGAACTACAGAAGAATCTGGCTAGCAACTTAGGGCCCTGTTGTGGTGGTGGTACCAGGCACCTTTCATTGGTAGAGCATAATGAGCGGGAGGGAGTTTAGACCTGAATGAGGGAGTTCAGGTAGGCGGGAGCTGTTTTAGTTGCTGTTTTGTAAGCGAATGTCAGGGTTTTGAATTTGATGCGGGCAGAAACTGGGAGCAAGTGGATGGATATGAACAGCGGCGTAACGTGCTGTTTTGGGCTGGTTGAAAACCAGCCGTGCTGCCGCGTTCTAGATCATTTGCAGAGGTTTGAACATACATGCGGGGAGGCCTGCCTTTAAGGAGTTGCAGTAGTCTATGCATGATATTACTAGAGCCTGTACCAGGAGTTGTGCTGCATGCTCAGACAGGTAGGGTCTAATCTTCCTGATGTTGTACAGGGTGAATTGACATGACCGAACAATTGAGGCCACGTGAACCTTAAAGGTTAGTTGCTCATCAATCATGACACCCAAGTTTCGGGCAGACTTTGTGGGGCATGAGTTGGGTTGATTCGAGCTGGATACTGATCTGTTGTTGTATAGAGGGGCTGGCTGGGATAGCATTGACACATTATAAAATCATCAGTAGTGATTTGTAACCATCCTGCCAATAGTCAGATCAAAAAATACTTCTGTGTGAAAACTGCCCTTTACAACAACATTTTAATCTTAATTTGGAGGACTTGTCGGTGCTTACCTCAAAAGGCACATTTGGACCAGAGCCAGATCTTGCTGCCACACAAAAATTTCCACCAAAACACAAAAGCTCAACACTGTGACTGGTATCTCGCCGATGCTATACTAAAGCCTTTCAACAAGTTCTAGTGCTGGTTTGACTTTCTGCACCATCGTCTGTCTCATTTACTTGCTGTCTTGAAAACTGCTCACTCTGCATGATAATTAAAATAGTGACAAAACAGAAATGAGTACTCCATTTAAGAACACAAAACACTTTAAGGTAATTACTATCCTTTTCCACAGAATGTGAGATTCATCACCATAAGATTAGCTCCAATTTTTGATGTGAGAATTTGCCAAATTGATCACATTGAGGAAACATTTTTCTTTTTGCTTTGCCTCAATGAAATTCATGACAAGTCTTGTTGTTTTGTGCCCTCCACGTTCCCTTGGTTGCTGCACAACTTCACTTACTGTCTAACATCTCATTTCATTCATTATTATACAAATATACTGTACATGGGTTGCTATTAGTTGTGTGTGTCCTGGTCCTCTAAAGCCTTTCAGGATAAACAACATATCTCATTTGGGTTTTCTGAGTTCTCTACCCATGCAGAATAGAAACAGGTGTTATGTGTTGTCAATAATTACTGTGTATACCTCTTCCTCTCACGACTCTGTGTGTGTGTGTATGTGTGTGTGTGTGTGTGTGTGTGTGTGTGTGTGTGTGTGTGTGTGTGTGTGTGTGTGTGTGGTCCCATATGGTTTTGATGAGTATTTGGACAGGTGACAACATGTCAGAAACTTGAAAAGAAAAAACAACAGGCCTGTCAACACATGGGCTGCTTTTGCAAGAATAAGATTATATCTCTCATCCAAACTAGTTTGTCCTCTTACACATCACAGGCTTTCTATTTGATTTTTCAGTGGTTAGGCTTCACCACAGAGAAACATCACATTGTATGTCCCCCCCCCCCCCCCCCCCCCCCCCCCCCCCCCCCACTCTCTGTCACTGTGCATCTGTGACGTTTGATTTTCTTGTGCATCTGTGGATGGAAAGAAGATGTAAAGAAGTCACTGTTGCCTCGTAGCGTTGATGCCAATTACACTTTTATTCAGTGCATCAAAAGCAATCAAAAACAGTGATGTTTTATGTAACAATGTACTTGAATGCAGGGAGGGAAAAAAATGCATTCATTATGAATGCCTCACTAGAAATGCCCTTTAATTATTTCATATCTGAATAAAAGTTCATGTGTCAGGTGTTTTTGTGTCAATATTGTAAGCTAACTGAAAAGCCATTTGCTCTTCAATCTGGGCTGGCTAAACTGTGAGAACACTCACAAAAGTGTACCACAAGCATCCCAAAATTACACTAAGCTCTGAATACAGTGCTTTGAATTGAGAGCAACTTTTTATGGTTTTGCATTGTGGCTCAATGTTCAGACTTCCTGTAGTAGTCTCTCCAAAACAAAGACAACAATGCTTTGGTGCTACAACCCTACCTCCGCCTTCCACGTGTAACAAATACTTCCCCAGTGGACTCTCCCCGGTGAGCACAATCAAATAAACAATACGGCTTCTTTTACTGAAAACCAGAGTGCCTATTAGGGAGAGCAAACGACCTGATTGTTGATTGTGTTAGCATGTCTGAGTGCCTCCCTAAATTGCCCACAAGGGTTGAGCGCAGGAGAGGGTGGGATGGGAGGGAGTAGGGTAGAGGGGTGGTGGGGGGGGGGGAGAAAAAACAAAACTCTTGACTTCTAGATGAGAGGGAATAAAATGAGTGCTCGTTTCGAGACACGGGAATAGATTAGCCAGGGTTCTGGGGTTGGAGCGTGATTACAGAGCTATTGTTGTTGTTGGAATATATCATATCGCAGCGTCTCCTGCAGCCTTGGCTAAATAAATCTGTCGTAATCCCCCTGGTGAGCCCCGGCGGCTTTCGCGAGCGCCTACTTAACCAGGCTAATTAAAACTCTTCCTTGTCTTGCTTTCCCCAAATTTATATGCCAGCTTCTGTCTGTGAGGTTGTAGGGGCTCAATTGGTGGGATGCATCTTATAAAATACAACTCTCCCCCCCACCCATCCCTCCCACCCCCAACCCCATCCCATACTCTCCCTCAGAAAAACAGAAAAATAAGCAGGGGAGCAAAGAAACAACGAGAACATGTGCCAGGAAATGTGCGGAGGAATTGTCCTTGTGTGATCTAAATATGGGGCATTTCATTGATGACCCACTTTATCAGGAGGCACATTAAGAAGAATGAGGAGAGCTGGGAAATGTGACTTAACACACACACACCACACACACACACACACACACACACACACACAGCACTCATTTTTATCAGTTCAACAATTATTGTCACTAGGCTAATTATGAAAGGCAATTAGTACTGCTTACATGGCAGGGGAAAGAAAGATGGAGTGTGAGAGAGAGAGGGGCATGTTTTTTTTTTCCTCAATACAACATTTCAAGATTTGCATCTTCAAAATTGGATAGGAGGGGAAGTGTTGGGGTTTCCTGGGAAATAAAATGTCCTCACGTGGGAGTGCTTGTCACTTAATCATCTGGATTTGTTCAAGGTGACATGGTGATGCACTCGGGAGCCCGCGGTCCAATTCCTCCTCTGGGGTGTAGAGGCTTAATGAATGGATGTGTCCTAGGGCGACCTGCGAGTTCCTCTCCTCATGGCACGAAAGATGGATGTGGAATTTTATGGCATTTTTTGCTTATTACATTGTATACAGCAGAGAGAGATAAAAAGAGAGAGATGAAGAGGATAACATGTGGTCAAGGCTGTAAGTGAGATTTAAATGCACAGCACTGAAGTAAAATATGTGTCCTCTCTCATCAAGCTCGAGAAACAAGGAGTGGGACATACAATTCATTCTGTGACAAAAGAAACAGCAATAAGAGGCGTTTTATTGGATGTTTTATTGATTACTTTGAAGCATGTGGGTAGGGATTTAGTGTCCTGTTCAAGGACCCCACAGCAGGGTGGACATTTCATTATATCTATCTGTATGGTAGTTTGATCAAATACTGATTTGAACCTGGGGTGGTGAACAGTTAAGGCGCAGCGTAACTTGTTGGACTGCCCGTGGTTCAATTCCAGCTGAGGGACATTTATTGTATGTTATACTTATCTCTCTCTCTCTCTCTCTCTCCCACATTTCCTGTCTTTTTCTTCATTGTGATTATAAATTACAGGCACAAATTCCACAAAAAGCATCTTTAAAAGAAGATGTTGACCCTTGTTGTTGCTTGAGTAAGTTTTTCTTTTTTAAATTCTGATGGCTGTCAACCCTTGCAGACATATCAGGTGCATACATTTTATATTCATACTGTCTTCTGCCAAAAAAAAAAAAAAAAAAAGAACAGAGCAGTATGTCTTTGAGAACACCTGCAAATGTTTTCTCAGTTTTACTGAAACACAGAAAATGTGGTCACAGAAAGTCAGTGGCGACAGAGTGGAGGCTCAAGGCATCAGTAACCAAAGTGCTTATCGAGTAACGCCTGAATCCTCTTCCCCATGGTGGTATTTGGGTGGTTGTGTCCAGCAATTTCTCAAAGAGTACATCCACAGTAAGCTGGTTACATTTCAAAACACATTTTTTTCTCCGTTTCAGCCCTCAGTCCAGACTAAAACAGCATTTGTGCCCCCTCCCCCCTTAAACTGAGCTTTTCCAAAACAGTTTCCAGAGAGTATAAATTTCATAATGCCAGTTTGGAAAACTCAGCCTTTCCAAAATGATGATGTAAGCTGCCCCTGAAGGTCAGGGGCAGTGTGGCAGTGAAGTTAAGATGTCGTTGTCTCTAATTTTCTTTGTGGTCGCACATTTTGAACATCGATATAGCCAATCACACGGCTGTTGTCATTCACCCTTATTTTTTGCTAATTTTGTCAGACCACATGGTGACCATAAAATAATGATTTGGTCAGCCACTCTGTGTCTGTCCTACTCTTTGCCAGATGTTGGAAGATGTTGGCTGTGATGTGCAGTTTTGTTGTTTGCCAAGTGAAAAGAGGACGACATGGAAGAGAGTTGAATGTTTTTCTGTTATTCAGGTGTTTCTCTGTGGGATGGTACCCAGTATGAGACATAGACTAAATAAAGTACATCCAGTAAAAATATGTTTAATGACTAATTAATAATTCAATTAATTAAAAAAATTGTGTTCATGTTACTCGTTCCACTGATGACAGTTTTGCAGCATACCAACACCAGAGATTTGTATCAACTTCACAAGATACTCTATCATCATTGTTGTAAACTGTTTTGTGGAAAGTTGTACGTTTCTTTTTTTGCACTTGTGTGTGATCATAAAAGAGTCTCATGAAACTGACACACCCCAGATATAGCATTACTTCCCTTTCTTTTTTTAAAATCATCTCTGGTCTTTCTTTAAAAGGCATCTACACACTTAGAGCGTTGTAAATTGAGTTGATTTGTGTGTGAAACAAAAAGTAAATGCACCGATAGATTCACAGTTATTTACAGCCAAGCAGACATGCTGCACATATGTAAAGGATCATTTAATGCACGGGGGTATTAAATCTGAGCTTTTTTTTTCTCTCTCTGTCACTGTCTGAGTTGAGCCAACCTCAATCGTTAATCTTAGAAGAACTTCTCCACAACTCACTACAGAAGCTAAAAAAAAAAAAAAAACTGGTGTATGCATCACTTTCCAGAACAGTAGCAGACAGCCCTCCTGTAGTGAAAGACAAGCACAGACTAAACATGACAATGTTGATTGATTAGACTGTAGATCCTTAGCTCCCTGCCGGCACTGTGTGTGCCCGTCCCCATCGTGTTAAGAAGTCATAATGTACCCCAATGCCGCAGACAAAACACAAAAATATCTCTAAACCAACAGCATTCACCACCTGGTCTGAGAGGACAAAAATAAAAAAAAGCTGGACAGGACTAATGGAGAGTTGCTGTGCCTCACTGGAGCAACTGGCCTAATTGGAGCAATCGGAGATGGACAATCACTGCCATCAATCACAGCAACTCAGATGGGTGTTGGAAGGATTTCAACAAGGGAAGAGGGACAGAGAAAGACAATCAGGTGTACACTTGTGTGTGTGTGTAGATTTGTGGGGTGGGGATTGAATTTGATGCTTTGCCAAAGTAGGATTTTCCCTGGGTGAAACCTGAGGCATTTGAAACAGCAGGCTGCAGAGTCGGCAGGCCAGGGTTTAGGGTCGTGGAGTGTGTGGTGGTGGTGGTGGTTGAGGGGGTGGGGTGAGGGTGGGGGCCGCTTGTCATCTGTAATGGGGGAATGTGGGGCCTTCTCGCTGGGGCAGGGTATTCCCTTTCACACCCTGGTAAAAAAGAAAGAGAGGGGCAAGAGGAGAGGGAAGGGCTGGGTGGAGTTGGGCCTCTTCTCTAACCCTAACTCTTTCTCAGACATTTGTGGGATGGACGTCGTTTTCCAGTGGCCTATTTCCAATTCGAGAAACTCCAGACGAGCTGAGCCCTCTCAAGAAAACACTGCTGAACAACCTCCTGACTAACGCAATCAAACTCCAAAGCACACATTCACTTAAATCTATCATGGCAGATTTAAGTCCATTCAGCTCTAACCAAGTTTAGTCAAACCTGATTAATCGAATGTTATCCAATCAGTCAAATTCAGTCTAAACAGAAAAATCCAGACAACTGTATAAAAGAAAAACAATACTCTTACTCAACAATCAGTCCAAAACAAACTGAATAGTCAAATGTGATAAATTCTAATTATTCAACTGCATACTGTACATGCCTGGAAATATGCCCAAATATTTTAACAGTTACATATGCAAACTGGTGATACAGTCAGCTGGACTTTTTAAAGAAGTGTTTTAAATGTTATTGCAGCTTCTGTGGAGCTGAAAGGATTTACCAGAAAGAGAAAATAATAAGGTGCAAAGACAGTCACACAAACAATGGCTTCCAAACAATTACATTTGTTTTGTTTTGCTGAAAAACGTCTCCTGTGTGTAACTATCCGTCTGTTCTCTCTGAAAGACACACAACTTTCTTACTTCTTGATAGTAACTTCGGTATCTCTAAAACACACATGCACACCGTTTTCACAGCCGCAGCTGCTGCCTTAGGACAGTGAAAGTGCAACCAAATGATCTCAGAAAGATGCCCCGCAGATGTGAGTCCACATGTGTTTTTTTGAAGGCTGTGTAAGTATTGACAGCGGAGGATAAGCTCCAAATGTGGAATGCCATTAACAAGATCAATGCCTCCCCCTCTAAATATGGTATGTTTTTTATGTTTTATGGTCACGGGTTTGAAGATGGAAGTGGTGATGTCAGGTTGAGTGCCAGGTCGGGGTTTGGTTCATCTGTGGTTCATTTAACTTGAGGCTTCCTCTTGTGCGTGCAGCTTGGCTTGACTCTTGTAGGTGTGTGTGTGTGTGTGCGTGCAGGTCTGTATGTGTTTGGCTGTGGGTGTGTGAAGTATTCAAAGTGTGATTCACTGGTATCTGTTGATCCTCTGTATCTTGATATGCCCACTCTTTCTTTGTAGCCTGCATAACATTTGCACACACTTTTCCTCTTTAACTGCCCTCTTTTATTCCTTCATGATTAATTTTTTCTTTTGGTTTTAAATTAAAAAAAAGACAGGGGACATACTGTATATACACAATGAAATAATTAGAGACACTTCTTGGCACGTGTTAGGGAAAAAAAACAGGGGTCCATTCAGATTGGAGATCTGCACCTTCCACCTTTGGCCCCTGGCATCTGTCACTGACATCAAATGAAAAAAACTTGAAAAAAAAAATACAACTGAGTTGTATTTATTTTGGTGTAATCATTAGGATTAAGCCGGTGCAGAAACGCATTAATTCTTAATCCCTCCCGTGTCCCCTCTCCCTATCCCGTCTTCTCCCTTGTTCCTCCCACCTCTCCTTTCTCCTCTTCTTTCTTCCCTCCCTCTCTCCCCCGTGCTTTACAGCACCAAACGCTTTTAATTTGTCAGGGGGGGGGAGGAGGAGTTTGGGAGGGGAGTGTGGGGTTAGTTAGAGGCACTCGTTCGGAGCAGCTTTGAGCCTCTGCCAAGCTCTCGTTCGCATTGTGCTGCGTACAGCTGGGCTTGCCCTCCTTCCCTGCTCTCTCCCTCTTTCTCCGCTCTGTTCCTCGTCTCCCTTTCTTTTTTCCTTTTCTCTTTTTTGTGTGTGTGTATGTGTGTGTGTGTGTGTGTGTGTGCGCGCGCCGCTGTCTGCTTTTCTTGATGGTTTGTGCTACGGGGAGCTGGGGAGAAGAAGGGGGTCACTTGTCATGGGGCCAACTTTTGGGGTTTCCATCCCTTGTGCATGGACACACACACAAAAAGACACTCATGCACATACACGGGCAGACAAACACACACCAATAAACACCAGGGAGGCAAGACGGGGAGGGGGGAGACAAAGGAGGGAGGAAGGAGGTGAAGGGGGCAACATGGCACACTCTTTCGAGGCAACCTCAAAGCTCAACTTTCAGTTTCTTTCCTTTTCTCGCTTTCTGTATTTCTTTACTTCCCCTTGCCTTTACAGGTTTTTAGAGAAGTATTCTGTGCTGGGACTACAAGAATAAAGAGCAAAAGAAGTAAGAGAAAAATCTTAGGCCTTTATTAAGTCAGAAATAAACGAATACACACAGTCCACGAAAGACATGATCAATGGGTGAAATAGAGTGAGAGAAAGACTAAAAGAGGCAGTTTCAGCGATAGGAAGCACGACCGCTGCAGGAGAAAAGACAGAGATGGGGAGAAAAGAGGGAGACAGATGAAATGAGAGAGATAAAGGGGGGCAAACGAGACAGGGAGGCAGCAGAGAAACTCCAATAAAGGCGGAGATCAGATAACGGCGTCTCTGAGGACTTCCAAATGTCCTTTTATCTCGGCGAGAAATGCTGATATTAAAAAGCAGACAGAGATAGCGCACCGTCATTTACTGCCTTCACGAAGTAGTGAGTTATTACTGTAAATTGGATCAGAAAAATACTCATCGAGGCTCATCTCCAACACACTTACTGACAAAGTTTCCCCTTCCGATGTCTCATTGTGGCGCTCTGACAGCATATTGTAACTGCTGAAAAGCCTGGAAAGAAAAGAGGAGTGACACATTTGTTGGGTAGAAACCACACATTTAGTCAGGGCTTACTGACTCATCCTGTGGGCCAGTTTGCCAGTCAGGTTATCCCACAGTATCAGGTGCGTATTTGTTGGATGCCAGATGTCGCCTACAGACGTGAAAGACACATTTAGTTCTATTTGAATGGAGAAGAATAGAGGCAGATTCTTCATGTCAGGATGGGAGATTATGTCTGATTCAACAGCCCAGTTTACAGTAAAATGTTTGAGCTCTGTTGTTGGTATGGTAACGGTCTAATAGGGCATTAACGGTGGAACCAGTGCCAGTAGATACAGGCACAGTGGCAAGAATCCATTCAGATATTTGGAGGATGAGTCTTTTAAGGAACTTCCAAAGGCCAAAATAAGTTTTAATCAGCTATAACTAACTATAAATGTACTTATAATTCTATAAGTAATAGAACAGAAAATAGTTCATTTGGGATATTTTGGAGAAATGAGATTGTAAAAGAGCTTATATGACAATATCAACTTCACCATGACTAAGAGGAAGAAATTCTAGCCGACTGCACATAATATGAACTTTGTCAAGTTGAAACTTCTGATTTTATCCAATCTTTACCACTTTTCACCAAAAACAGATGACTGAGTTTCAAAGAAAAGGAAACATACTGTGGAAACACAATGACCAGAGCTCTGTCATCCAAACTAATCAAATCTTAAATTAAATATATTCACAACCATTAGCTGGTGCCATATGCAGTGCATAAAGTGCCACAGCCTAAGTAAAAAAATAAAATAAAACCAAAAATTCACATTTAATTTGAATAACAAATGAATCCTTTTAGAGTGCTGCAATTTTCCCCAACGTGTGCGGATAATGATCTGACTTCCAAAGGGATCAGAATGAGTTTGGTAAAGGTTACATTACCATGACAACTTGAAGAGAGAGCAGTCGATGGAAAGGGATGTGGGTACAGTTTTCACTGGAAATGGACTCAGCAGAACCAGTGGTGAAGATTTCCTGGCTGTACCGCTTCAGTTGTGTGTAGGCGAAACCCATTGTGAGTCAAACCAGGCTTTACTTTTGGACCTATACCCCAAATGGAGATTCATCTTCGATCAAGAAAACAAAAATAAAGAGAATCATTTGTTTGCGAGCACACCGTTGAGTTTTTGCCTAAACACACTTAAACTAAAGACCGTAATCCTCACATATTGTACATCCTCTTGATAATTTAGCACTTATTTGTCTTAAAAGGTAAGTGCAGCAATCATCACAAATCATCCTATGATGTTTTCTGGCAGGTGTGATGCATGTTCAGTAAATGCCATAAGTTGCCTCAGTGTGATCATGAGACATACAGGAAGTTCTTGTGTGACATAGCAGCAACATGCACATGCAGCAACACGGAGGCCTTTTCAGCTAGGAAATACACACACACACACACACACACACACTCAGCAACACGTGGAGGGAGTTAAGTGAAACAATGTGCTCAGGATGTACTCAGCAGCAACACACATATGTAAATTTGGCTCGGCTCAGCTCAGAGCAGTTTGGCCCTCCTCGGCTCTCTTCTCTTCTTCCAGCCCTTTTTTAAAAAGCAGGAGGAAACGTGACCGTGCCGTGACTCCTTCAGGCTTACACTTCGCTCTAATCGCCTGGGAAAACAGGAAATTGCGGTCTTGGAAAATGTAATGTTTATACTTAGGTCACATTTATACAAGAACCCCTCCCCCCAACCCCAACCCTTCTTTTGTTATATGACTTTCCTTGACCTTATTTGATTTTCAGATTTGCTTTTTGACACCTTTGATGAAATTGTAACAACTGCCCTCCTCCCCCCTTTTTTACTACCACATAAAAGTTGTTGTAAACCAGAATTAAAGGCCGATGTTAGGACATTACTGCGCTATTGCAGTAACTTTGTGGAAGAAATAGAATTACCCATGCCAATCAGCTTCTAAACATGCAACTCAAGCACATGGAAACCTAAAAACACAGACATGACAAGATTGATGCTCCGGTCAGTGAGGTGTGGAAGCCCAAAATTTTCATGCAAACTCTGCATTTGTCAGCAGAACATGATTCTTAACCCAGCGCTCAGCTTTACCATCATATTTTTCATCCTTTAAAGTTTTATGCTTCCAAGAAAGGCTTTAACTACTGTGGCCAGAGTTGGCGCACATCCAGTCATGTGCTCGCTCTGTTTCTCCCTCACAGCGCCCTTCACTCTTCACTTCAGCTCTCACCAATGGCCGTCTGCAGTTTTCACGCACTACAAAGAAACACTTGATATTTCACTCTCATTTCCTTTTTTCTCCTCCACATGCTTTTCTGTTCTCATCTGTGTGAATCCTTTTCATACGCATGCAGATTTTCATTTCTTCACTTAACTTACGTTGTTGCGCTTATCTCCGCCCACATCCCGCGGCTACCTGAAACACTACCTGCACAACTTCCTGATCCCAGCCATCAATCATGCCGCTCCCTTCCTCTCCACATCTTTCACTCTGGCCTCAAGCCCTTACTCCCCATTTCATGGATCATGGACCTCCTGCATACTTCCATGTACTGCTGTGTGTGTGTGTGTGTGTGTGTGTGTGTATTTGTGTGAAGGATGAGAAACAGAGACAGAGAAGTGTAACTTGATCTTTGGACATCTTGAGTGCCTTGCCTCTGCTCCGTTCTCCTTGAAGGCATGTGAATGGCAGACAGGTGAACACACCTGGAGCCCTTAGGTGCCAAGTGCACACACACACACACACACACACACACACACATACACATACAACCTCTTCATTCCCAAGCCTGCTCTAATGCCTCTCTTAAAGCCCCGGAGTTAAGGGGCAAGCCTCTTTGGTGTCTCTTTTACAGGGCTGTGAAGTGTTGACAGTTGCACATTATGGAGACAAATTGAGGCCCTGAGTTTGGTGCGTCTCCAGGCGTCATAGATGGATGTTTCAAAACACTCTGAGGACAATCTAGATGGTATCTAAGACTTTTTGGAGGAGTCTCTAGTCTTAGCTCACAGTGTGCTGGAATGACAAATGATACAAAAACCCTAAATGATTTTTCCCCTGTTTTATAGGTAAACCAGAAAATACCTAAAGTGATGTGCAGAGTAGAAATGACAGAGCAGGCAGACAAAAGAGAAGCCATAAAGATAGAGGGATATAAAACATCACATGACAGGGTTATTGAGAGGCAAACAGAAAGCTAATTTTACAAACCTTTTAGTCTGATATAATAATGCCATTTGTTATTGTAACACTGAGAATATTCTGGCAAAGGAAATTGAATCCGTGGAAGTTATTTTCAGAGAAGACTTGCGGCTGTCTACATGGTTGAAGTAAAGGGTGCCTGGATACATGTTGGTCAGGTGGTCCCCTCAGATTTGCATATAAATACAGAGCAATTTTTAGCGTTGGCGGCAGGGGGGCAGACGGGGGTTAAGTGGTCGCACTGAGTCGGTTTACCCAGCAAGCCTTGATTTAGTCTGTGGCGGAGGGCAAAGCTATCATTAGGAACTCACCAGGCTTACCGCCACTACACTCTGATAATACACCAGTCTGGTGCAGTCTGCTGGAGGAAAGCAGCTCGGATGGGGAAAGTTTGTCAGAACTTCTCACCACAGTCGGAATCTTCTACCAATTTTTGTCTTTGTAAAAGGAAAAGAAAAGCTCACTATCTATTTATTATCACTATCTCACTATGTTAATATTAGGCTCTTTTTCACTTTACTATACTTTGGTTTTAGTTTGGTTTAGAATTAGCTTTTTATGCTCAATTTTTCAAATATGTTATATATAAGCTTGATTTTTTTATGGTCAGGACTCATGCATGTAGGTCATTGCATTGGTGGTTCTATTTTTATTGCTTGTACATATAAATAGAAAGCTGTATTGGCATAACCATAGTATGTACATTGTGGATACAGATTAATGAATGAATGCATTTTTTTTATTTTAGTCTCATGTCAAATAATTTGGCTGATTACACATGAGAAAATAAAAACTTCACTTAAAATTATAGTCAAATGTCTTACAGTACAGAACACGCATCAAAACAAGTAAATTAAATTAAAATGTTACCAGATCTAAACACAGTTTTGACATTGAGAAGAAAAATGACCTACTGTAAGGGTTGTCTTCCTCTTTTCCCAGGTTTTCTCTGAGTAGCTGGCCCACTGAAACATTTCATAAATAATTAGTCGATTCAATCTTTGTTTGAAAAAGTTGTTTTTACAATTTTGCCTAATGAAAAAAATTACAAATGTTGGCGTTTATTATCAATTTACATTACTGAAATGTATATTTGGTCTGACCCATTAATGATTCTCTCTCATTTCTAATTCAGTTAGTGTTCTTAAATTAAAACTCAAAATAAGCAATGTTTGTTTTAATGACATTTTAGTGTTTTAGTTTACTTTTGAAAATTCACTTCAATTAATTTACCAGACTTGCCTCTAGTGCTGAGACATGAGTATATGTGCCTTTATGTGTATGTGTTTTTTGACTTAAACATCTTACATCTACTTTACAGATCACCACTTTAATCCAATTTTAGAATAGTCTCCAAGATAAAATCCTTTTGTACAAGGTTCTCACAATAATCAGAATAATCATCTTAGCCTGGATTCAAAAAACATACATTAGTCTGTCATTCTAACTCATAAGCCACTTATAACTCATTCAAGGCAGAAAGGATGTTTAAAGAACATGGCTAGACAATGGAAAATGTTTGCAGAAAATGATGCTGTTTTATTAAATAAAATCTTCATTTTTCTAAAATGTGAGAATTGTTTTGAGCATGCATGCTTTTGTTCAGCAACACCTTGCTTTACACTCCTGTGTACTTTCACACCAGTGACCTCTTTTTAGACATTGCTCAAAAGTCTATCACCTTCCAGTAACTTTAAAGACAAAAAGAAACTAACAAGATAGAATAGATGTTTACTAATAAGCATTTGGCGATTGAACTTATAGCAATAGACTCAATAATTGACACTGACTTGTTCCTTTCATAATAAGCCAATCTATTTATAGCCAGAGCCACTTGTGGTCCCACAATTAGAGCACTACATTCTATATAGCACATGTAATTAGCAGAGTGTGTGTGTGTGTGTCTGTGTGTCTGTGTGTGCGTGTGTGTATGTGCAGAAGGAAATGGAGAGGAGAAGTGGTGAGCTGTTTCCTGCCCCTTAGCACCTCTCTGCCTTTGTCTTGCATTTTAAGAGGGGTTCAACCTCATTGTCGACAATAAACACTACAAAAGGGACTTGCCGTGGCCCTCCCTTGACACACACATACACACGCACGCACACACTAAACCTCAAATGGCGTAATTTGAATTTAAATAGAAGTGTACAGTATTGTGCACTGGTGAGTAAAGTGCATCATCCATTAGTGAGGACATCCTTAGGTCTCCTTTAAATCACCCTTTGCACTGCCTCGCCTGCACTCTCTCCCCTCTCTGGCTTTGTTAGGAGATGACAGCACAACAATGAGAAAATTATCACAATCCTTATTCAGAGTTTTTCCTCCCACTCCGCTCTTTTAATATTAGACTGTATAAAAATAATTAACCTGGCCTGACAGAATTAAATAGTAGTCCCTTTGGAAATGAAAGCGGTTTTGAACATGAGGCCCAAGCTTTGACAGATAAAGAGCCATACCAGTCATTTTACACGTTTAAGCCTGTTACAAATCACATATAATTTACATTATTACTGACTTTAACCTTGACTTGATTGAATTGAAACTTGCTTGGGATAGGGTTAATCCATTACAGTGAACAACTTCATAGTTTGTTTGTTTTTTGGCAGTTGCATTCTCAAGTAATAACATCAGAGAATCATACTCAGAATACAAACAGAAAGCAAAGAGAAAGGATCATGAAATTTTGATAATTTCTTGCATTATAGAAGTTAGGGGCCTGGTGTACTGAAGCATCCTTGGATGGACCAACAGGCAGAGTTTTCAAAGTCCCTATTCACAATTACACAATCACACAGTTAATAACTCAACTGGCAACAATTTAGGTGAAAGGTTGTTCACTGTCAAACAGGCCTTGTTGCTTTTTTGCAATTTTAATTGTACACTGTAGTAAAATTAATGGAAACAAATGGCTGCCAGGAAGGTCAATCTAAAAATTCACAATATACTTTGGAAAAAAGTCAGAAGAAGTGTTCAGTATACACAAAGTTAATTGGCTAAAACATGCAAAATCACCATCACTGTGCTTGCATTAGACTGTTTTGTGCACATCTATAGATTTTGTTGGAGAAACGGATCCACCAAGAGTTGTAACCCTGTCAGAGCGATATTCTATATGCACTACTTCTTTTCTTTTCACACATTCAGGATATTTGCAGTTCAAGGGCAAATGTTTTGCCTCACCAGAGAGTACACAGCTGTCTTTAACTACATATGAAAAAGACCAGTTTCAGTTTTTACCCAATGGCCAAAAACCTAAAACCGATTTAGAGTATGTCTCTTTGTTCAAAAGAACAATTGCAGAGGATCACATCAACACTTTGGCAATATACTCCAGATTCTGATCATTTGTCAAAAACGCCTGCAACATGTGTCGAGACATGCAACAAATCCTCCGCTCCACCATTAACTTCCACCATTAACTTTGCTCCTCTAGACTGACATTCTGTTGCTAAAATAATGTCAGGGACAGGAAAAAGCTGTTGTGTTATCTTGTCAAAGCATGGGGGGCCACGCAACAATGGGAGAAACGTGTCTGCTGCCAAGGGAAACATTTTATACGTAAATTGGGAATTGATGACATATATTTGATGACCGGCAACGGTTTGAACTATGAGCGTGACACTTCAAAGGGATCGGGTTTCCTCACAAGTTTATTTCCAGTTCCTCTCTGCAATGAGTTTTTAGTGGTGTGGGCCTGGCTGAGGGAGAAAGGGAAGGAGAGGGAGGTTTCACACACAGGGACGGACAGATGTATGCAGGCTCGCTCGCTCACACTCACGCACACACATGCACGAGAGCTTAGACAAAGTGCTGCACTTCAAACAAATGGGACTTCATCAGTGTACATCAGTAATGGTTCCAGGCTGCTCCAACAGCCCTAATCATTTCCAGAGGGAGACATAGAGCGCAAGACAGAGAGTTACAGCTTTTTTTTTTTTTTAAACTAAAGCCTAAGTTGCAGTGTACTTTTCATTAATGTGTCTTAAGACAGTATAATTGTAGGATAAATTCTAGCCTGCTTGTAGAGACATGTGAAGGACACTAAAGAGAGGGTAAAGAACTGTGCTGGAGCCTTGTTTGTGGGTATGCACTCTCACATTCTGCACAAATTATAATATGAGCATGGTGTTTTCAACATTATAAACTACTCCCTCGGTAGGTTTCGTGTGCACTCAACCTGCGCAGGATACGTGGTATAAATGTAATCCCCATTGACTACATTTTAACCCCATAGTAAATCAGGTAAGTCATGCAAACAAAGATCAGGAGAGGTTACATTCAAGAAACCACAAAGAGCATTATTGTTGCAAACAGCTGGCTGTGTGATTTGGAACAAAGTGTTGCAGGTTTGCCTTGAATAGCGATATTTTATCTGAAGTGAGCTGCCTGAAGCCAAGATGTCCTCTTCTTTATGTCCAAAACAAACAGGGTGTTTGTCATTCCTAGACAAAAGTTAATGTAGTGTGAATATCCAGTGCAGGATTACTGTATTTAGAATCAAATGAAGCTGAAAATGGCCAGGTGCTGTATACACAAAAAACAAGTCATCAGTCGGGTCAATGTAGGCTGCAACAAAGAATGCGATAATGTTTGTGCACCTGTGGAAAATCTTTTATGAGGAACACTGTGTGTTCTTAATTTTGAGGATAAAAAAGAGTCCTCTCACTTTTATCTTTTTTTTAACCAGGCTATTGGAAAGCAAAGACAAAGGAAAGATTCATTGCCATCAGGGAAGTTTGTGCAGCTCAAGAAGCAGCCGATTGAACCACCTAGCCATGCAAAATGTGTGTTCTTGTGAGCACACAAAAGGTACATACAAGACACAATAAGAAAGAAGATGATTTGGCTCCTGTTCCCTCTTCCTAACTGGAGGAAGGGTAGATTTGCCTGAATTCCAAAAAGCAAAATATATTTCCCCCCAGATAACAAGGATAAACGGATGGATTGACACAAATGGACAGATTTGAGAGAGAGAGAGACCATGTGTGGTGACAGTTGGTCCCATCATGTGCCGCCCCCTTGGCAGACCAGTGGGATCTGGGCGTGCTGGTTGGCTGGTTGTCATCGCTGGGTCATGCCTGATTGGACAATGGTCAACGGCACAGCCACACCCCTCTGTGGGGAAGCTAATCTCTGGGTAGCAGGTCCATAAGATAGAGGAGAGTATTCATGAGTTTGTGTGTGTGTGTGTGTGCATGTGTGACAGAGAGAGAGAGAGAGAGAAGGGACCACCCTACACTCACAAAAACAGTGTCAGTTCATAGTTGCAATGGAAACCTCCCTATCTGCAAACACATGCAGACACTCAAAAAACTGTATCTTCTGCACCTCCCCTTTCCTGTGCACGCAATCTCTTCCTCTTCTTTCACTGTTCTATTCACACGCACACACACACTCACGCCCACACAGTACTGGTGAAACAACCCCATGTGAGAAATAATCTGTAACATAGATTTCCTGTGATCATTTTGGTCATTTCCCAATGACCTTATGCCACAAACATCTGACAAATGACGTGCTTCCATGATATAATACTAATGCAGTTTACGAGCCATTACCGGCCCTGACATCCGCGTGGTGTTCCAGCTGACACACAATTTGTGGTTACAGCCTCATCGCCTCAACAGTCAAAACATGGAACAGTTCTTGACAGTAAATTATTACTTACCTTGGAATGTGGAGACGGCTCCACAAACCAGTGAGAAGTGAGAGATTTAGAGCAGAGGCAGAATTCATAACGCTCTGTTACAATCTTGGCAGACAAGAAAAAAGTGATTGTAATCAAACGATGGTCGCAGCCAGCGAGCTGTGTTAAAGGTGATGTACCATTCTGGTAGGTAATACACACAGTGCTTCCAAAGCACAGTAGCTCAGCTGTCGTGTCTGATCTTGTTCTTCCATTTGTTTTTTCAGCTTGATTTGAGTTCAGCTTGTCTGTCCTCTCTCATTTTTTAATGCTTTTCTTTGATTCCTTTAATTTTTCCTTCTAAACTGCAAAGAAGCTCACCTAATGAACATTTGCTTATCAGCACGCCAGCATCACTGTATCTACTTACTTAAAAGCTTTTTTTTCTCAACAAATACACCCATTTTTACCATTAGTCCTATTAATCTTACTCTAAACATATAGCGCTCTCCATTTACTGAAGGTTGACACGACACAAGCTGTGGCTTGTTAACACAGTTATGAAAATGTCAAGCATGTGTCATGTTTCATGTGTGAAAATATTTTTTATATATCTTAAACAAAAGAGTATAAAGTACCATAAAAAACATCTCCTTCTTGTTGTATAGTTTATTATGGTTATCAAGGCAAGGCAATTGTATTTTTTGTAGCACATTTTATTACAGGTAAACTCAATGTGCTTTACATTGAAGTGTATACAGCAACAAGTCACATGAAAATATGATAAATTAAATGCAACAACAAATAACACTGACATCCAACCACCCTCCAAAAGACAATGACAAACCACACAATCATCCCACAGACAGACACACACTTTTAAAGTTTTTTCACTCTACTTTTGAATGTAAACACAAAGTGGCAAAAGTAGCTAAAAGAACCTTCTATAGATCTGGATCTTATTTTAGGTCTAGTTAACAAACCACCACCTGATGACCTGAGAGGTGTGACTGAGTGAGCAAGTCAGAATATCAATTATGGTTTGTTCTGTGGGGAGCAATAACAGCTCACCAACATAGAAAAAATAAGCCAAAGTTAATGACAATTGCCTTAAATAACATGGACAGAATACAAGAGCTGGTCATTGTGGGAGCTGACCTATATTACTATTAAAATAGAGACCTGGAAGTGCTCAAAGTGAAAAACATTCGATATTTTTACATCATGGATACCTTTCTTATCCAAACTTATGTTTATGTTTTCTTAATAACTGGGACTAACACAGTGCAAATTATCATCTGGTAAATGCACAATACTGAGGTATTAATCTCACTGAGAGTGAGTCAAATGTGTAAGAACGGAAGGTTTTGTCAGGCAGATATCACTGTGCAACATTTAACTTCAAAAATGACTTAGTCATGACATTGAGAAACAGTTTTACACTCTCTTCCTCTTTTTCTACTTTCCCTATCACTTTCTTTCCCCCTCACCCATTACATGGGGACTGTGTGTCAAGCTTGTCAGATGCTCTGTGACATGCTGAGTATGGCTGCTTATCTGGCTTGCTTGTGAAATTGGCCATGATGCTCCAATGATGTGGTCAGACGAGTTGGCTACACAAAAGACAGGCAGAAGCAGGGGGAGAGACAGAGAGTCAGGGAGAGGAAGCCTATTTCCTGAGAGGAATATTGATCTGATCATCTCTTCCTCCTCTCCTCCAGCTCTAGCTCCTTTCCTCAGACAGTCCTTGGAGAAAGAGGTTGAGTGACAAAGACAGGCAAGAGGATAGAGGCTGAAAGGGAGTTGAGGAGATGCAGAGAAAGAGACAGATAAGGGGATGACGGCGCCACAGCAGTATTCTCTCTGCCACAGTTCAGCGCCATACAGCAACAGCACAGGGAACAGATTAATAATATATACACACAATCTCTGAAGTGGTGTGGCTCCCAAGCACTCCATTATAACCACAAGTGCACAAGCTGCAGTAAAGCACTTTAGTCAGCAAGCCCTCAAAATGCTCTATCTGTCCATCTGAAATGCACACCCCTCAAGTTCATCGCTATCAATCACATGCTATTAGGCCAGAGGAAAAAAAGCCACAACTGATAAATCCCTCACCAAAGTATATCTTAATTGATGCTTCCATACCCATCCTTCATATCCCTGTGGTGCAACACCGATGTGATCTACAAGCTCATCAGAAGGAAATTAACCAACTCTACAGGCCATGTTTCGTCCAATGAGACCAAGCAAATAAATATCTTGGACCATAAGACCGATCACATTACAGCATCCTACCCACTTCCCCTTACTTTCTTCTTGATTCCTCTGGGACATTTATGGGGTGAATATTTTAGTGCTGCAGGGGTAGCTTGAGCACAATCTTCTATAAACTATATGCCTGCTGTACAGTATGTGTAATGGAAGCCATTGCAGAGGACACTGAAGTTCAATATACTGCAGTAGTATCACAGCTTGCAAGATCCAGTATATCAGAATATTTTCATACTCTATGTCCACAAGAGCACATTTGGTGGAAACCTCGTCCCCTTAACATTATGAGCTGAGTAGATTGCTGCCCATCTTTGATTTGATGCATCCATTTTGGGTACAGCCGAATTTTTCACATTTCGTCTTTAGGGTAAGGCAACAGGGATATAAAACAGCAGAAGGAGAATTCATAACGCTCTGTGACAATCTTGGCAGACAAGAAAAAAGTGATTGTAATCAAACGATGGCCGCAGCCAGCGAGCTGTGTTTAAGATGATGTACCATTCTGGTAAGTAATAAACAGAGTGCTTCCAAAGCACAGTAGCTCAGCTGTCGTGTCTGATGTTGTTCCTACATTTGTTTTTTTCAGCTTGATTTCAGTTCAGCTTGTCTGTCCTCTCTCATCTTTTAATGCTTTCCTTTCATTTTTCATTAGTCTTACTCTTAACATAACCCTCTCCATGTATTGAAGGTTGACATGACACAAGCCGCGAAACCTCGTCCCCTTAACATTATGAGCTGAGTAGATTGCTGCCATCTTTCACTTGATACATTGATTTTGGGTGCAGCCAAATTTTTTTCACATTTTGTCTTGAAGGTCAGGCAACAGGGTTGTAAAACATGTGGCTTAGATAATGACACATACAAATCTGTTGACCTTAAGTTTTCAGATCAAAGATGACTTAAATGTAACATCACAAAAAGGGTGTATGTTATTGATTTCTATGTGCTTCATAATTAAACTAACCTGACAAAATTAACTTTCTGATGTAAGGGCATTTTTAAACCTACCTTGTTTAGTCCGGTTGGATCAGGTCCAATTGAATCGGTTCGTTGTCCCCCTTGGTGCGATTAATTTTGGCAGGTCTGAAGATAGAAATCATACTCGGGTGCGGACCCAAACAACTACACCAAGACCTCATCCTCTAAAGGGTCAAACCCCAAGTCAAAAACGAACTCTGGATCAGTTTGTTTGTGGTGCGAACGTGATCCAACTTCAATCCAAGCCAACTTCTGGGCGTACTCAGCAAATTTGAGCTAAATGGCTCCCGTAGCCAGGTGCTCTTTGGAAGAGTGAAATCAACAGTTGCTAGCAGCTAGGCGCAGAGTGAATCAAGCTCTGACCTGGACTAGCTCAGAGGAGCTCAGACACAACTAACCAATGAATGGAGTGAATATTCTGACATGGCTTTTAGTGATGCATTTTGGTTAGCTTGAATTTTTTTCTTTGTGAAAAGAATCAATATCTCCTGAAAAAACGGGAACAAACAAGTTTACCAACTCATCCACTGATTGAGACCAAATGACCTGTAGGTTTGAAAATACACATACACCATGCGCATCTGTCCTCCCAAGAGAAAAGACAGGATCAGTCATTTGTGCAAGTGCCCCAAAACAACATTTCATTCAAGTGACCAAAGCCTTCTAGCGGCCATAGTAATTATGATGGGAGCAAAGAAGGAAATCAGATGGTGTTATTATGTGGCGACAGAATCTGCATATCCAACCAAACCTCAACCATATTGTTGTCACACCGTAAAACATATTTATTTTTCAACAGTTTTGGAAGGCACAGACAAATGTTGTCATCCTGCTAATTACTGTCAGGACGTAGGGGTGTCAGATAAGAAAACGCTTCTACGTGTCGTTCTGGACTGCATGAACCAATGACATATTTTGTTGTTTAATTTGGAGGGCTTGTTGAGTTTTCCTTCAAAATAGGCTGCAGGCCAGGATAATCGTAGCCAACAGACATTTTTTGTGAGGCCTGTCACTGCCACCACCACCACCAAGCTTAGCACACTACAGCCTGCCTGAAAACCTGAGCCTGTCCCCCTGCCGCCATTGGCATGCATGCTGCTAACTTGTAAACAATTCATGAGGGCCCTCTCCATATTTCATGGGGCGGAAATGGATGTTTCATGTCAGGAGTGAGGGAGAGTGGAAAGGAGAAAAAGACAAAGCAAGACAATTGAGCGAGCGACCAGTGACAAGAGCTAAAGTAAAGAAACGAGAGGAGAGAGAACGAGATGAGGAATACTGGTGAAAATAAAAGAGGGGGGGTGGGGAGTTGTCAGGTGGGGAGGTAGGGGACAGGGAGACAGAGAATGGGAATTGAGGGATCTGTACAATCTGTGCCATGGATTCCCTTACAGCTCATCTCAGATCTCTTCACAATTAACTTCCAACTCACCTCATTCATTCATTGGCCTACCTTTGACAGTATGTAGAGCTTCCTGGACTCATTGACACTGGCAAGAGAAATCGAGAAAAATAGAAAGGAAGAAACAAAGGCCAAAAGAGAAGAGGAAGAAAGAGCAGAAGAAAGACAGAGATGGAGAAGGAGAGTCACAGAGTCACACAGTCACTTGGCTCAGCTAATGAATGTGCGGCGGCGGGTGGCGCTCCTCCACAGGGAGCTGCCCTCATAACCAACAGGGCCTGGCTGGGTGTAGTAATTGAAAGTAATGATAATTAATATCATTGGCATAATCACCATTCGTTATTACAGGGAGGATGTTTATGGCTTCCTCTGAAAGGCAGAAATAAGGCACAGTTTGTTCAAAAGAAGGGAATCTCATTAACCTTTTAGCTATCCTAATCGTGTTTAATATCTGGGAGAGAGAAAAACGGAAAGTGTTTTTTGCAGGAGTGGCTGAGCTATTATTAATAAAGATTAACAAAATAACATAAATTCATATTCTGGTGCTTTTCCTCTCCATTGAACTGAGAATTGATGTTAAATCTGGATAAATTGGGTTTGATGTCGTAGATAACAAGTTGGGATTAACACACACAACATTCCTTGCATCAGTGGAATATGCATTTTCAGATATAGGCAGCCTGAACATCATACAGCAGAGCATTTGGGAGGCAAATTATGGTAGTCAAATATGGGAGATAAGCAGCGGGCTATGACCAGGAACAAAGTAGGTCCTCAATTTATGGTGGCTTCTGGTTGGTGATGTATCAGCCTTACTAATGTTGTCTGAATCTCTGTGGATTCGAAAAGAGAATGTCAAACTAAGTGCAGAATAAGCGAATGCATATCATGAATATATTTCCATTTGTTTGAGTCAGATATATTATGTATTACCATGGGAAACATGGAGGCAGATTAGTAACATTATGAATTCAGTGGAATGTGATATGGGCCGAATTTGTTAGAGTTAGCACATGTAAGGAATAACTTCATAGTCGCGCATTTTTCACCAAATTCAACAACCGCCACGTGTGAGCTACTGCTATGTGAATGAATGATATCCCATGGAGAAGATAGCACTTAGGGATGACGAGCTTGAATTCAGCATACAAAAAAAAACACCTTTATCCCACACGTACCCTCTTTAAAAAAGCTATAGTTATTCACTTAGTTCAAGTACAATTATGTGTCTTTCAATTGCAAATCACACCAGAGCTGCGAATCCGAATAGACAATCAAGCAAGGTCGCTTCCAAAAACACACGCCTCGTGTGAAGCCAACTCCAGCCTATTAGGGAAGGGACATATGTAGCTAAATTACACCGTGCACCCAGGGGATATGCAAATGTGCAGGACCTCCCGCATGACTTACCTTCTTTTTTATCATGCAAACCATGTTGGCGTGATAAGCCTGGTATGAAAAAGCACAGGGAAATTGGCTAACTGTGTGCATGTGAATGCTTCTCTTTTGTGAGGAGGTTATCAAATGCTTTCCTAATAATAAACACTCAAACTTTGGTAATGACAAAAGGATTAATTAGATTCTTCTGACAACAGCAGCAGGATTAGAATACCTGAGAGAGGTGGTGAAAATGTTTGAATATCCAACTCATTGTTTAGTTTAGTGCCACATGTGATGTGTAGGAATAGCAATTGCTGTTACTAAGAAAAATGAAAAAAAAGTCATAGTTTTCATAATTATTATCCTGTCTTTAGCTGTTGTTTACCTAAGACATTCGTTACTAATTTCAAAGATTTTTTTTTTCTGCACAGAAGTGGCTACTCATGCACTTTGAATTACATCTCTGCTTTTAATGGGGCTATTGGTGCAAGGGCTTCTTTGAATAATTAGATATTGATTTTTATTGATTTGCCATAATTGCAGGGATAAAGGGGAAACACAGAAGTAGCTGCTTTTCCTTACTGGCTTTTACCTTTCTCATTTTCTTTCTCTCCACTAGCTCTCTTAAATAGCGTCTATTTTCAACATCTTTATCCTAACTCAAACCATCTCTCTTTCTTTCATTCTCGCTCATTTCTCCTGCAAGCTCACACCCTCTCTTCTCGCTCCCTCTCAGACCACCCAGACAGTCGTCCCTGTGAGCTCCAGCTGTTCCCCTGCTGTGGCTGGAGTTTGTGTTACTTTGTTTCCGCATGGCTAAGGTTGAGGCAGCCCCCACCGTGACCCAGCCAACCCAATTGCTTTCTCTCTTTGCTCCGTTCTTCCCCATGTCCTTTTCCTCTCTCTGCTCATGGCCTCAAAGAATCGGAGAGGGATGGCTTTTGTGTCCAGTGCAGGTGTCCCGGGTGGGTGAAAAGGAGCGCAGAGGCTGTGGCTGCCTACCATCGTGGGGAGGGGGGGGGGGGTTATTCAGCCTGGGATCCCCCACCTGTGGCAGGTCTTGACCCACATGAGTCAGCCAGTCACTCCTGGGCTATAGAACCTTTGTAGCTGAACGCTATTACTCTCTGTGTGGCTAGATACACACAAGGGACCTGGCAACGCTACAACGCTGCTTGTTCCTCATGAGTGATTCATGCTTAGCTACTCATCCACGCCGTACTCCTGTCCGGACTGGTTGATGTGAGAAAGGGGAACAAGAATGATGTCAAACTGAATGTTGAAACTGGACTTGCAATGGAATAGATGAGTAAATATAGACAGCAAAAAGATTGCACATGAATGAGGGCCACATGGTGACATTATTTCATTTCAAGATGTTGGATATGTGAAAGAAAACAATTTTTTGAACATTTTAAATATTCTTTACAGAGATGGCTGCAATAATTTCATTTTGTTGAAAAAATTTGAACAGCTTGTTATTCTTAATCAAATGCTTGTCCTATCATGGGAAACGTTTCTGGCTGTAGTAACATAACCAAGGGACGTAAGGGGTTTTTACAACAACGAATGAATAAGATCTTTGAAGTATCAAATGAAGAAAGAAAATGCTAAAGACTGCCTTTATGTGAGCTGACCACTAAGGATAATATTTAAGCTTTTTTTTTTAAAGAACATTAACTATTCCATTTTAACATTTGAAGTCTGCAGTTTAACAAGGTAGACTTTGCTGGGGTTGGGGTTGCCAGGTGAGCTTGGGGAGATCTTCCTCATTAGTGAAACACAACAACAACCTCGGGGGCAGGAATGAGGGCAAGTCATCCCTTGGCTCTGATCTTCAGACAGTTTTGCATTTAGCTTCCAGATGGGTCAACTTAAGGCACAGTGAAGAGCGTACTGATCCCTGTCATGTGCCCTGAGGACAACTTCACCCTGGAGCCTGAGGGCGTGGATATTCCTCCTGTTGATCCTGCCCTACCACACCATTGCCACCGCAGCTCAGGAAGTGAGATATTCAATGTGTGAATTGAATGAGAGAGAACGACTGCCAAAGGGGTTTCGTGTTTTTATCTTTCAAATCTAACTTGTTGTTAAGGTTCAACCAAGCCTCTGTCTCATCCTCACTGTTGTGCTTATATTTAACAAACCTGATATGAGTCTACGCCGCTGGTGCCTGTTTTGTTTCGGCATGGGATTTCTCATGCTGAAGGTGTCCAATTATCCATGGTAGTAGAGTGGGGACTCTCAAGTCCCTTCAGAAGGGGAGGTGTGTGTGTGTGTGTGTGTGTGTGTGTGTGTGTGTGTGTGTGTGTGTGTGTTGGAGGGGTTGTAGAGAAATAAATTGTGTTTGTGATCTCAACGAGTCCCTGCACAGTGGAAAGGGAGCAGTGGGTGTGAGGTGGGGGTGTCTGTGAAGAAGGTTAACCTCACTTTAATGAGAATACTTATAAGATTCAAATTTCAGTGGAGTAATTCAGAGCCACCATGACCCCCAGTCTGTCTACCATCATCAACTCCAAGGTATACGCATAACACTGAAAAAAAATTCACATTATAGAAACAAGCAAGATATTCTGTAATTTAAGGAATTCGCTAGTATTTAGCAAAAATCTGCCAGTGAGTTACAATTGAAATCAGCATAAAAATTCAGCTTCAAAATACTATCTGACCTTAAAACTACAAGAAAAAGCCTGAATGCTCTGCTTCATTGAAGAAAAAAAACTATAAATACAAGTTAAAGGAACTTTATACCTTCATACCATTGTTTAGTTTCTTTTTAATAGTGTAAACTTAAAAACTACAAAGATCTAAAGAAGGTCTAAAGAGAAAATAAACCTTAAAGAGTTCCTCTGTGTCACTAGAAGAAGTAACATGAGCAGAGATTTGCGCGCTGTCTTCGTCTGTTCTTTGAAACTCATGAAACAAATCAGTTTTGTAATAGAATTAATGGTTGAAATAGTGCACTAAAAATAGTCAATAACAGACAAAATTACTATTTTTTTGTTGCACTCATCCTTAATGCTTATCTTTAACAGACATTTAACAGACAGTCCCTTGTAACTAGTTAAAATTAACCAAAAGATAAAATTGCTAATCAAGGCAATTGTGGCTTGATTTATTAAGTGAGTCATATTCTTGCATAGTCAGCAGTCAAAAACATTCAAAACAAGCACAACTTAATTTCAAACTTAAACATACTCAGCTCATGTACTTACATTGTTTTTGCGGTGTAAAACATCATTTTCACTCTCTTTTCCTTCCTTCTCTTCCTCTCCTTCTTTTAAATGCAGTATTCAATATCCCTGGTATTCGTATTACTTAGCATTTAACAGGCAGCATGAAAAAAGAGAATTGTATAAGCCATGATTTTACTGCTTCCTTACCTACCCAACCCCCCGGCCACAATGTGGCTCGCTTGTTGCTGTCCCGTAGTATCACGCTCAGTTCCCCCACATACCTCCCTACACCTCTTATTGAACAATAAACATCATTTTATGAACCCTGCAGACAATAAGTACAGAAGACTAAAGGACTGCTGTACACTATTCCAGGGAGCAAATGGCATTCTTATTCATTTGAGATCTTTATTGTATTCCTCTGCCGTGTTTACATTTATAGGAACATTTGGACTTCCAAGAACTTTTGGCTGCAGGATTATAAACTACTTTTATTCTAGCTGTTGAAGCAATTCTGGCAAGCTAACTAACATCTCTCTGAACACAGTGATAGATTATTAAGGATTTGAACTACTTGATTCAGTGCCAGAATGAAACAATTGGTGTTTAAAGATTGAGTAAGTTCAAGGGAACTAAGAAGAGATGAAAACATCAGGCCATTGTCCACCTAAACCCAAAGGAAGCTTCTTCTAAACTGAGAAGTGGTGGTTGCCTTAAAAAACACAAACCCTTTTAATTACCGGCACACAAAACATTAGGTGACATGGCTCAGTATTTTCCTTTTTCTATTTCAATGCATCTTCTTTTATTTTCAGCAGATGTGATTACAATCGTTTGATTTTTCCCCTTCTTTTGAAGGAAACTCCTTTGGGTTTATTTCCACAGTGTGCAATATTTAACCATTCAATCTTTCAACATTAATTTGGGATTCTTTGCCCCTAAACCCCCCCGCACCCGCTCCCTCCCCCCATCCATGCTGCCCAGTAAATCAACACCCACCCACCCACCCTCCCTCCATCACACACACACACACACACACACACACACACCCTGACTCCCCCTCTTCTTGGCTATCGGACATCAATCTAGCCAGCACCGTCTGCTAAGCCTCACTGGGCAATTAACCACATTGAGAGTGAAAGCTCTAATCAATCCCTGGCCTTCTCCATCACACACATATAGACACACATAAACACACACACACACACACACACACACACACACTCTTAAATCCGTTCCTGTAAATATGTCTGCCATCTATACGAGAACAGAGCAGTCCAAACTGCACTTTCAAAACCTCCTGTCCCTTCAAGGACACAAACACAAAAACACTTACTTGCATAAATAATTAATAAAAATAGATCAGTTATCTAAATCTTGCATTTCACCAATATTTCACAAACATCACTCAATCATCTTGTAACATGCACATGTCATTAACACACTGAAGTTGGCTACAGTGTCAGGTTTACGTCTGCAAAGTTACACAGAAACTCTTCTAATATAAACAGGGAAAATGGTTCTGTAAGGAGGAAGATTCTGATTTTGTCTGAGCAGATAAACAGTTCTCATTCCTTCAATTGCTTTGCCAAGTTTTGCTGATCTGCACAAGCGGAAATCAGGCTAAAAATGTGACCCTGCAACCCTTTTTGCCTGTACATGGTGTGGGCTAAATGTGAACTGTGAGGAGGGCTGCTGTGAAGTTCAGGCATCCCTCCACAGCTTGTCTCATTGATTCATGTGGGCCTAAATGTCAGCACCAGCAGGGCAGAAGACTTGGTAAACCCCCCTGAGAGTGCAAGATGATGGGGGCTAAAGGCAGTGTGTTCCATAGGCTTGTCTCAAAATAGCCTGCTTGACTCTGACGCTGTCAAAGGACAAGACATCATTGATTAGAGGGCAAAAAGAATAATAAGTCCATAGATTAAGGTACTGTAAAGCTCTTGTTTTTTTTCTGATACATAAACTTTCCATAGATTTACCTGAAAATAAGGATTATAGGATTAACTACGTAAATGTGCATAGGACAAGCAATCATTTTTATACACAATAAACGTGAATATGATCAGCATATATTTAAATCACACACCATTATCCCTTCTCTAAATCCTCACACAGTATAATATTTGGATTCCTGCTGATCCTTCAATATTTCTTTTGTATTCTGTTTACGTATCACATACGTGACTTAATGGGGGGCTACATAAATATCATGTCATCCGCAAGCCTCGCTTAGAATTATTGACCCGTCAGCTATTGATTTGGTGTCTTTGTTCATGCATTCATGGGTAAGTTCAGTGCTTTGATCATTTGGCGCGTTATGCTAAATCTACATCAAACACAGAAGAGGAATCGATAGCTCTTCCTCGTTACATGAATGATAATGAAATCAGCATGATTGCACGGATACTGGTGATTGATTGGAGTCGAGCTTTTAGGGGTTCGGGGAGATGCTGAATCTGCTTTCAACATACCTGTACACTGGTTTCCCCCGACAGTGGAAAGACGTGCAGGTAAAGTGACCTGGAAACACAAAATTGCTTGTAGTTATGAATGTGATCTTAAATGTATGTAATACTGTACGGCCTGTGATATAGGTTACTGTTGATCTAACCAGGCCTGGTTCTACATGGGTGTTTGAGGGAGCTAGGCACCCTCGGACTAATGAAGAAACACCCTGAGATGAAATAGTAAAACTTTTGAAAAGCACTCACCAAATTTCATATGACAGGACTATATTGTTTGCTACATCACGTTGTAATGCTCTCAACTCTGAGTGATGCAATGTTTGTCTTAAGTGTTAAAATAAGGCCTCATGCTGAAATTTGCCTGAACAGTCCAAACCAATCCGGTTCACCACCTGACTTGCCCCCCTGCTCTGGAACCCAAACAACAGCTGGTGCTGCTGGATGACTTGTTGAACAAAGAGCCCACGCAGGTATGCCCTCACATATACTCAGGCCTATAGGCGAAAGATTGTGGGCGCTCAAGTGGAAATACAGACATACCTAGTTTGAGAAATGTATATAACCTTTATTTATATATATTTTATATGCCTTGGAGACAAGGCAGCAACTGTGTCTTTTTTGTAATACTACACACACACACACACACACACACACACATCACTACACTTAACTACCTCCGGGGTTCATAAAGACCAACCGTCCCACACAGTATATTAGAGTAATGATACAGCTAGCCCACTTCTAGTGAGGGGGATGAGGACACCCAGTCAGCTAAAAGTCATAGCGGAGTGGATAACACAAAAGTATACATTTTACTTGAACAAATATACACAATCATGATACAGATACATACGCATTTTCTCAAAAATGTTGGTGTAAATTCGAAGTAACTGGAGGGATAATCTGAACAATGCAGATCTTTGGCTTGACATCTTCATGCACTGGGGTAAAATTAAATTCATTATCATAATCTGATTATGAATGTATTTACTAGATGATGAGCCCAGTGAGCAAATGTGAAAGAATTACTATTTTAAACATTGTCTTTCTGCTCTGTTCACCTACAGCTAAAAACTTTCCATGTCCTCAGCTGGGGTTCTTTTAAGTACATCATTTTATAAAATGTTAAGGCGATTTCATACTTTCCGCATCGGTGTGGCCGCAAGGGTCCGCGCGACATAAATGTTGTCATCTGCCCATGTCCATGAGCGTCAGACTGTACGCATAGCAAACACGTCAACTGTGCATGTGCTAGAAAAGGAAACAGGAATGCCTGTCACGTCTACTGTATTCCTATCCTAATTAAAGGACCAGCGTGTAGGATTTAGTGGCATCTTGCAGTGAGGTTGCAGACTGCAACCAACTGAAAACCCCTCCCATCACCCTCCCCTTCCAAGCATGTAGGAGAACCAATAGGGGCTGCGAAAAACGCAAAAGGCCCTCTCAAGAGCCATTGTGTGGTTGCAACATGCAACATGGTGGCCTCTGTGGAAGGGGACCCACTTCTTATGTTGATATGAAGGGCTCATTCTAAGGTAACAACAACACAACAATTCTTATTTTCAGGTGATTATACAAATTGAAACATACTTATGAATATTCTATTGCATTTCTGCCAAGTCTATCCACCTGATGTCATTAAATTCTACACACTGGACCTTTAATCTGTTGCTTTTCTTTTTTGACTTTTCCTTGTTGTTCAGCAACATACAGGAACTCCTCAGCTACATTCAGACAGAAAACAGGCCTGTGTCAAATAATACAAGGGGCTGGGTTGGTGTTGGCATGTTGTTTGAAGTGCCAATGAGACAATGAAATACAATCCAGTAGGTCTGGCTGGAGTAACAGATTATTGCATTTAAAGGCTTAGCAAAAAAACACTGCACAGTAGTTTGTAATATACTCACAGAGTGGATTTTACAACGCTGCAACCCTGACCTTGTTTACATTTGGTTTTAAAATGAGTCTTGGGCAATCGGATCACAAGTGGACAGCCCTAATTACAAGTGTAAACAACCACCAAGTTGCATCGTGATCCCATCACTCAAACCACTTCCCAAGGTGGTCTGGAATGCATTTGACCACACATCTTTTGTAGTGTAAACGCTAATGCGTCCTTATGCATCCCCAACAAGGATGTAACAGGAAAACATGTCATCAATGCAGGACGTGGTGGTTATTTTGGTGACAGCACACCAATGCCAAATGACTTTGTCCTGCCAATCTCAACCATTGGAATAGTCCGTACATGTATATGAGTTCTTGAACCATTTTTGTTTTCTTAGCAAGCCTGTGTGAAACAAATCTGGCACTTGTCTAGACAGACTGACATAATGGTTTTCTGCGGGGCCCTATTACATTCTAGCGGAAGTGACGTGGGCTGAATGCAAGTGGTCAGCTGGACACCTTGGAGACACATGATAGACACAGGTGTGAATGGTGATGTGTCTCGGCTGTCCACTTGTGTTTGGATCACCGAAACACATTTTAAAACCAAGTGTAAACAGCCTCCCTGTTTACTAGCAGGCACATGTGGAACATATCTGTGTCCGTGCACCTCCAAAAAAGTATGAATGGAACCATGTGCGCGTACGCATGACTACACCTATTCATGGAAAGCATGAATTGGCCTTAAAGCCGATGTTATACTTTCCATGTCTGTGAGTATGCGAGGGTTCACCTGACGTAAATTTCGTCACCAGAGTGTTTATGCGTATGCTCTATGCAGACTTCCCCGTGTACCTCAAGTTGGTCCGCACGCCCACAACACTACAATCAATGTATGCCGATCTACTGTGCATATGTGGAACACATCCTCCAAGCGGCCTCCAAGAAAGTAGCACAAACAACACTAATAAGCACCCATGGTATCCACGGCTATCCATATATGTGTCCACTTGGGAGTATATTCGGGTCTTAACTCTGTGGGCTAAGGTTTAACCACATGGTTTGTGACTGTGGGGGTGGTGTGGAGAATGGGGGTCAGGAGTTGTCATTTACATAAACATTTAGGAACCCCTACCATTTCTTGCCCCCTACTTCTTCTGAGAATTCTTCATTTAGCTTGCATGGCATTTGACTGTTTTTGCCTTACAAAAAGTAAAACTACCACAGATACCATTAATATGTCAACGATGTGATTGTTCCCCAAAAGAATATCATAGGGAATAAAACTGTCACTTACCATTGAGTATGGGCCATAGAACCATTATCCCCATAAGTATATTATGAAAACACAGGATTTAAAATACTACCAGCATAGGGGAACTATAAACTTACTTGTGACCACCCATGTCTCCAAATATGAAGCCTCAAAATTGATACTATAGAAGTTAAAACGCACCATTTAGTGTAAAATCGCTATAAACTGTCTATTACAATGATCACAAAGGCGCTATAAGTCCATAAATTAATTAGATATAGGAATATTTGCTAGTGTTTTGCGTCTAGGGTTGTCTCAGTGGGATTTTAAAGTTGCCGCTGAATGGTGCGGGATGTGATAGGCTGATGCAGGGGAAGAAAGGAGCTGCTCTCAGTCAGTAGATCAGTGCCGCTGGAGAGCTCTCTCGTCGATCGCAGGCTCCAGCAAAAAAAGACGTGACAACTAACGTTTTATTTTAATTTTATTTATTCATTTCTCATCGTATCTTCACCTCTAGCAAGATGTGACTTGTGATCCTCACCTCAAGTATATTCATGTATTTGAAAAGAGCCGGGAGTGAGTGCGCAGAGACTAGAAGCCGAGCTGTTCTGGCGAATGGAACTTATTGTTGTGCATTTGTTTTGACTATGTTATCCCCAAGTGAGTTTGGGTTCAGTCCGTCTCTGTTCGTCGTCGACCCTTGAATTTTGGGATTTATATCCGACTAGTTTAAGGGGAAACACCGAAGGAGGATTCTGCAAAGCCAGCAAGCTTTTCCTACAGAGCCGGGGATTTAAATCGTCATTTGGTGGTGCTCCGGGAGAGGCGAGAGTCAAAGAAAGAAATTCATGTGGCCATTCTCTCTATAGCCAAACATTTTTGGGGATTGCATAATGAGCAAGGAAAGACCTAAGAGGAATATCATTCAAAAGAAATATGTAAGTAAAAACACCTCTTTGCCTAAATTGCTCACAAATGCTATCGCTGTATTCAAGTTTACCTTGCTCGCCTCGATGAAAATAAACTTTCATCACGGACTGTAAAGCTCACCATCACGCAGCTTGTCTACTATTTGGGTCAGATATGCTTTAAAAGGCAACGGCTACAAGTTACCTCAACGTGTTAGCAATTACATGTTTTATTTAAAGAGACAGCAATGTTTATTCAATGTCTGTGTTGCAGCGTTTGTTCGACATCAGACATGTTTTAAGCTATTTGAACATTGGGTGCTTAGGGGGGTTGTTTCGCGCATTTTGACTCGTGGTGGGGGTTGAATAGTGTGTCTTGACTATATGACAAAGCTATGTAAAGGTTTTAAATTAAAGGACTTGGCTTAATGTGCTCAGAAAAGGCTTTTGTTCGCTCCTAATTTCTTCCTATTCAGAGCCGTGAAGACGAGCCTGTCGGCCATGGCTCAGCTATTTCGGCTTCCATTTCGTCCCATGCTGAGCATTTTTTTTATCTCCACTCTTACCTTGAGAATATACATGTAAAACCAATCTCACGCTGAGGCTAATGTATAGAGTTTATATTAAACATAGCGGTGTGTCTGTCGGTGTTGTATTATTGCTGTAGGGCTGACAAGACCGACCTGTTTCGCGGACTGTTGTGGCTCTTTAATTTTCTCCATAAAGAGTGAGGGAGAGCAGGAGGAAAGGGGGTCATGCAATTCAGCATTTTCGTTCAATTTCCACCACTTGAAACGGTGTGGAAGGAGGGGGGGACACCCTCGGGGTTGTTGTTATGCGGCTGTCTTTGCTACAGTCTTTACTTTATATGTTTAGTCCGATTGGCTTCCAGACATTTTGCAGGTATCCGTGTGACCTCTGTGAGCGAGCAGATATTGCAGCAACCCGCTGAGGGATAACTCCATTTTTGCGATACTACGGGGGGGAGAGAGGATTAGCTTACAAGCGTTTGGATGTCGTCCTCAGCTACCGAATTCACATTAAACTGCACATTACGTGGTCGATGTGGCTGAGCAGTGTTTTCTGAATGGCCCAGTCTTTTTTTAAAGAGGATGTGTGCAGTCGCATTGCAGAGGTTCATGTATGAAGCGATACCAAGAAGCAACCATTTTCTTTCTGCAAGTAACACTGGTGAATTTATAGGGAAGGGGCTGTAAAATATACTAGTTCAGCCTCGTCTGGACTTAAATTGTAGCTTTAGGTTAGTTTTGGGCCTGATAAACATCCCCTTGCGTGAATGAAACAAACACTTTCAATCTCGCGAAGTGTGAATGGCTCGACTAAGTTAGCGTGTATCGTTTTTCATGAAGGCTGCACGCCGGGCCTCTGTGTCTGGGTCTTTAAAGTTTGTTGCACTTCTTTGATGCATTTACAGATAGTTGCTGTGAATTATCGTCACGCGCGTAATGGACACAATGTCGCGTTTTAATTGCACGAGGCATATCATGTCTGCTAATGCTGTGAAGCTGAAGTCAGCACAGCTAACCGCCCCCCACCCTCGTCCAAACAACATGTGGAGTGTCTTCCAGAGTGATCCCACTGGAATCAGAGAAATGTCTTTTCTGTTTCCTGGGCATGAATAGTGAATTCAATACTTTTCACGTGCATACAATGAAAGGATAAGTCTGAGTAATTCTGATAAGAGGAGCCTGAATTAAATTGCTCTCAAACTTATTTCACTTTTTCTAGTATCCACGTGGTTTCTGCCTCATGATAACTGTTCATGTCCTGGTAAAAGTATGAACAAATAGATATGACAATTAGAAACACCCATTCCAGAAGAGCATATCATTGAGCTTTACATTTTCCACTTTTTAAATGGTTTCTATGGTCCCTTCCACTGTTCACTGTATTCTGATTGGGGGGAAAACAGGATGTCATTTTTACACAGCTGTATGTCTTCTTTTGGGCAACATACATTTTTGTTGCTTTTCAATACGTCATTGCTAGTGACACAATTTGTTGGAAAGTATTTATTGGAAAGTAGGACAAATGTGATTCATCCAAAAGAAAAAAATGACTGAAAAACTGAACTTTTACAACTGGCATGATCTTTTCTTATATGGTACATTGCAGCCCAATCTCCTGAGAATAACATTTGCACTACATGTATTCAGCAGTAGCGATTTATATCCCATAGTCTTCTTTGTCATAGTCAGTGCTGACTTTTGAAATATTCAGCCATCACAGTAGTTTTTCTCTGACCATGACTAAGTCGTTTTAGTTACACGAACCATACCTTCATTGAAATGTGTTTAAAATGTGGGTTGTATATTGCAAACAAAACAAAGCTTTTGATCTCATCAAGTTGTCTGTAAGTCTCCCTCTGAATTGAGGAAACAGGATATGCCATAGCAATTATGACTAACTAAAACAAAAGTCCCCATTTAAAATTTAGCCAGACTACGACGGCCAACATTGTCACACTCTAAAATTGGATAGGCTTTTTTTTTTTATTTGGTCTATTCATAACTTGGTTGTATAATTAGAACTGGAGCTGGAGTGTCAGGGCTGGGGAAATAGTGTGTATGCGTGCCTGAATGCAGGATGCATGCTTCTGTCCTGTGTGTGTGTTTGTGTGTGTGTGTGCATGTGTGTCACATCTGTCATTTGTTTTCGGCAGCTGCAGTTGATGCTTTAAGTCTGGCCCAGACCAAATAAGGCTCAGAAACGTGCATTTCTACAACAACCTGGAGGGATCCAGATCCCCAAGCCCCCCTCCAGGCTTTGAGACAGGACTCTTGGCCCTACTGATTCCCCCCACCCATCCACCCACCCACCCCCTTAATTAGCGTAAGACAATTATACATGCTTGGCTTAACCATTTCCCCTGAAACATGAGTGTGAGTTGTTACCCCTCCACCCCCACCCACTGCACCCAACAAACACCTAGTATCTGCAAATGATATTAAAATACATCATAAAATGATGATAAAAGGAGAATGAGTCCTTAATAAAAGCAAACAAGGCAAGGCAATTACCATTTTCTACAAGGATTGATAGGCGACAATGTGAACAGAACCAAAAAGAAAAGCCAAATTTCCCTGTTGGGTCATTTTTTCAAAGATGCTTTGCCAGTAATGTCAAGTCGAGTGACAGTGGAGGTGCAAGTAAGCAAGCACTTTTTCTCTCTGTGCTCCCATTAAAATCATTAAAAATGTATTTTTGTCAGTTTATTTTTAAATTTGTTTGTGCCTTTAAAGCCAGTGGTTGAGGGCTAGGTGCTGTGTAATGACTGAGGTAGCAAGCATTAATGTGCGGCAGTGTTGTTCTGTCTAACGAAACATGACACACACTGCGCGCGTGTATGAGTGTGTGTGTGTGTGTGTGTCTTTGTGAATGCACGTAAGTGAGAATACTAGGAGAGCACGGCAGAGCGCAGCTCAGTGCAGTCAGGGCCATTTTGTGCAGAGTCGGCTCTTCCTGTAGGCCCCAGCTGGGGCTAGGCCTCTGATTCAAAGGTTGTGTGTGAGTGTGCGTGTTTGTGTGCACGCATGGTGTGTGTGGGACAAGCACAGCTGCTGCAGGGGTCTTTACAAATGTAAAGAGGCTGTCAGTGTTTGTTTCATCAGGCGCACAACTGATGAGGGCCAAGTTGAAAATCCATTGCACTGTGAGTGTGTGCGTTGAGCGTGTACAAAAAGAGGAAACAAAAATAGAGAGCGGGGACAGAATGGGGAGTGCAAAGGCACAGACTGTCCCCCTCCTCTGCTCCTTTTCCTCTCTTTATCTCCCTCTCTCCCTGTCTCTCTGTCTCACTCTCTCGTTCTTGGGCTGTCCAAATGAAATGTGGGCCTCATGTAGGAGCATGAAGAGAGGGTCACAGGGTTGTTTTTTCACCGTGCCTGAGCCTCAATGCGCTTCATTTAACCTTATGTTTCAATGCAAATTCTTCTTTCATAAGCTCCCTTCTCCTCACGTGTGCAACATGGCAGGGTTCACTTTGCAACCTCTTCGTTACTATGGCTACCAGGGCAAATCAAAGTGCACAGTGGCAAAAGCCACGTTACTGCCTGTTTATTTGATGACGTTCTCTATGGTGACATTCCACATGGCACCTGCGAAAGGCTCTATGTTGAAAGATGAAAGTGTTTTCAATAGCTTCATATTCATTTTGTGACAGTCATTTGAGTTGTTCCCCAGGACAGTTCTTCCATAAAAGTATACCTAAGCATGCTCTGCAAAGTGATGAGTGATTCACGTTTTATTTAAAAGTAACATCACCCTGCTGTATTTATGTTAATTCAGCATTGGGGAAAAATCAAAGCAGAGCTACTTTGATTATGTTGCCAAACTGTATCAATGGCAGAAAAGTAACTGCCAAGAATATAAAAAGCCCTCATGAAGAATTGCCAGCAATTTACACACAATGGAAAATAACTGAAACAGCTCAGAAGTTTGTATGTCACTCACAATGAAGAGAGAAAATGCGCACAATGTGCACTAAAATTTAAGAATAGGAAAACATAACCATATGTGTTCTGGATCCTAATTTCTCTTTATGTCTTGGTGACAATTGAATTTGTAGTGTAATGAAATTTGTCAGGTAACTGACGATTTCCAGGCCTCTGTTCACGTGTCCCCTCTCAACAGTTGTGTGTTGAAGCAGTGAGGAAGCAGTCCTTCCCACGTTGCAGGCCCAGCCTCACATCACTTTGGCCGCGCCTCTCTTGCAGGGCCTGCTGACTCGACAAAGACTGCCAGAAAAATTTGTAGGAGTGAAGTTAGCAAGTCCAGCCTCTTTTAATTCAGCCTTATTTATTTATGTATTTATTAAGTTTGTGCTGAAATGAGGAGAAAGGGGCGATTTTTTTTTTTTTTTCCCCCCTCCTTAGATGAAGTCTGCTTTGCCAACCAGAGAGTTTTCTGTATGGTTACGAGCACTCTGTGAGCTGCCTGCTTCAATTTGGACCGTCGATGGATGTTCAGCGGCCAAATGCATCAACACTCAGCTCTTTCCTCCGATATAAATACAGACTCCGTCTCTGTCTCCCTCTTCTTCTATTGCCTATCTTTTTTGCAACATTATGTCATACACACGGCACAAACTCCTGTTATGCAATATGACCTTTTCTCTTATCAGCTGTTGGCATTGAGCACTCTGGTTCTGCTGGCACCGTCACACACACACATGTACAGGCAAAGGTCTTTAGGTGTACAGCTGCAGTCAGTAGGTGAGATAAACCGGTTTTAAGGCCAATCTTGCAAGGTGTCTTGTGGATATCAGCGGTGTGGGCTATTTACAGGAGTAATGACATAAAACAAGGCGTGACTGTCTTTGTTGTACCGTATGTGTGTGTTTCTGTTAGGAGTGCGTAGGCGTGTGTAGGTGTGTTTTACGGCATATGTTCCAATAGTTGAACACAAGGCATGGTTGGACATAGTGCAGTTGTGGACAGCCAATGCAGGCAGGGATGTGTGTGTATGTGTGTGTGTGTGTGTGTGTGTGTGTGTGTGTGTGTGTGTCACGTACACCACGAGCGTTCCCTCCGTGCACTTCTTCATTCTGCCTAGTGATTTATATCCTCCTGCTCCTATGGGTTTGGACGGAGATGGGGGAGCGAGACAGCTGGTCAGTCCCTGAGAGGCTGTGTGTGTGTGTGTGTGTGTGTGTGTGTGTGTGTGAACACTGAACACACATGCTCACTCGTGTGTGTGTGTGCATGTGAATGAGTGAGTGGTTGCCACAGCTTATCCGTTCAGGATCCCTATGAAGCTGAATCAACACTTTAGCCTTTAGCTTTGTCTTTGGTTTGGCCTTGCAGGCTTTATGGGGGCCCATGAAGGACATTCAGCAAAAGTAGAGTGGAAAGAACAATTGAGTTTTTTTTTTATTTACCATATCTCTCTGCAAGCATTGTCAAATATATATGTTTAGGGGGGGGGGGGCACACACAATCTGACAATTCTTCAGATGCCTTTGTTTCTAGTTAGAGTTTCAGCTTAGCCCTGGGCTTGTCTTTAAGCTCTCTAAAGCTGAAATAGGAGGCATTAGGTTGTTTTTCATCCATTTTTGAGAATCACCAAGCTATTGTAGCTTAGTCTGGCATTAGCTTTTAATGACCATTATGTACATCTCTCAGACAACCTCTTGACCAATCTCCGCTCAACCTCTCCCCGCTCTTCATCTCAGCTACATCAGTTTAATAAACACTCCTTACATTTTCATCCTGTGGTCAATCCCATCTGATCCCCTATTGTGACACCGTCGTCTTTACACATCCAGTGAATTAAGCCTCGAGGGATGAAGCAACAGAGCAGAGGCTCAGTCTGTATCGATCCTCCATTACTCCCTCTCTTTCTGCCAGGAATACCACAGTTTCACTGTCAAACATATGCCAATAAGACTCTGTAGGCAACATCATAAAACGTCTTGACTGTGATTCTAAGATTAGGAAATCCTGAAGCTTTCTAACGTCAGTCGTCTATGTGCTGACTTGTCATATTTTCCACGAAGATAGCTGCAGCACAGTGTCATCAGATTTCAGTCCCGGAATCCTTTTCAGTTTTACCATGCAGTGTACATTCATAACTGCTCTTATTATGCGTTACAGTCTCACAAGCTTCCACCAAGTGCAGTAATCTATGAATCATTCTTTTTATGATGGAGAAGTTTGTTTCTTCCTGCCAACAAGCCACTGGCCACTCTATTCAGGTCCTCTTTGGCGCAGCGTTGCCTTGGCCGATGAATCGCTCTCATTTAATCTCTCATGAGGGTATTTTCCAGTGATAACTTTTTTTTTTTTTAAATATTTGACTGTCATTATCTCTCTTTTTTTTTACGGCAGTCATTTGGGGCTCTCCAAAATACATGGCTAGTTGTGGAACGGCGACCTCCCTTCCGTTAAAGAGCTCTCCAATACAACCCTTTTCACCAAGCATTTGGCCCTTTTGCGAGGGAGGCCTTAATTCAGGATGGCAGCACCCCCACCCCCTCTCCTCCCCACTTCCCCCCCAAAACAGGGGAGTAATGAGCCAGTGGAGCAAAGTGGCTGGGTGACCACTGTTGCTGCCTAATCTCTACTTTTCAGCCCTCACTGAATGATAAAAAAAAAAAAAAAGTAGAAGATGTGGTGAAGGTGGCGTGGTGTAAAAAGGTTTTACACAAAGTGTATTGATTCTGGGCAGAATAGTAGTTTGAGATTTTGTGGCTTTCGACTGATTTAGAGGAAAATGACTGGTTACAAAAAAAGGTGTTAACTGCATCTGGCCCTCACTCGTACCAATTACGCCTTCCAAACTGTGTCTGGAGGACTGGACAAGAGCATGTTTTATTGCTGAAACATGGTTGGGGGAAGGGCTTGTGTTGCTGCTGAGCTGTCGGATGTGCTGGTTCCCTTGTCAGCCCACATGTGAGAAAACAGGAGGAGTGAGGAGGTGGTGGTGGTGGGTGGTTGGGGGCTGCAAGAGGCAGAATAAACGGTTTATTTGATTCGCAGGTCAATATATACACATTCTGTTTGCGTCTATCCAACACCACCATACTCCAACCGCCATGAGAAACACATTACTCCCCCTACTCCCCCCCCCCCCCCCCCCCCCCCCCCATTTTGTCTTGTAATAGAATACTGAGTGGATTTTTTTTTTCCTCCGTTCCACTCTATCTCTCTCACCTCCTCCCTCTCAGCTCATTCGCTCTATTACTCAGCACAGCTACAAAGAGGAGAGAGGCGTCCGGAGCTTTCTGTGGGATAGCGCTGTAGAGGGAGGACGGAAACGGGAGTATTTTTTTGCGAAATTGCCTCGCAGTCGCAGGGGAGGAGCCTGCGCACAATCGGCAGGATCTGTTCCCCTCATCGTCGCTCTCGGTTTTTAATTTGACTTAGTACGTGTGTTTGCATTTGATAATCATTTACTTGAAAGATCAGACTGCTTAGCAACATGATTATGTTGTTGGTGGTTTTGCAGCGGCATTTTGCATTCTTCCACCCGTTTTGTTTTGATTCGGTCTACCAAAGGAAACTTTGGAATCCTCTCCAGTTTGATCTTACACAGCTGTGTGAATTAACCCCCTCTATGACCCCCACCTTCCCACCCCCCCACCCACCCCAGCCAGACACACATACCCTAACATACTAACATGTATGCACACGCATAATCTGGCCCTCTGGGGATGTCATTTTGCACTTCCTGTAATGCCTTTGCAAAAATTTAATTGAAAGAGCTGTTAACACATTTTCAGTGTTTAATGTCTATTTTTGTTGTTACCAAACCATTTTATTTAATAATTGTTTATTTTGTCACAATACTCTGCACAAATGGTTGCTCATTTTAATCTTGTTATGTGAAGCACTATAGGGGTTTCCCTGGGGTTGCTCTTATTATGGGGTTTATCTTATTCCTATAAATGAAAAAGCAGCATAAAACAGTATGAACTGACAAGAGTCAGTACAGGAATATTGATTTTTCTTTTCTTTTTTGCCTATTGATTTTTTTTTTTTTTTTTTTTTTAGCAATAGGTGCTTTCAAAGTTTTTCCACCGAGAAAAGCAGAGTGTGAGTCAAAGGTATTGTTCCCCCTGTTTTTAACCTCTCCTCAATAGTCGAGGGCTTTTACAATTCTCCTGGCTGCATGATTTCCTCCAGGCCTCACAGCAGGGAGCTAGAGTGCATGGTACACTGAGGGAAGGGCGCCAGAGTCTGGGCTGAATGTCTGGCCGGCCTCCCCTGGCCCTGGATCAAACATCACAAGGCCTCGGGGGGAGAGGGCTAGCCCTGGAAATCACAACCTGTGATTGTCAAGGAGAAGAAATCCAAGAGGATAGAAATAATCAAATTAGGCACCATCTCAAGTGGAATATCCACAGCAATGGCAGTAAAGACCCACTGATCTTTGTCGCGATGAATCTCTAAAACAAAATACAGCTCACGAGAAAGTAAATGCACCAGGTGACGCAAACCTCCGCTGTTTTTAGATTGAATTGTTCTAGAATGTGGATAGGAAATGTGGTAACCACTGGTTGAATCCATGCCTGACTGTCACAGACGCGAGTTCACTTTCACACATTTGAAATGAGTAATGCAGGTGTTGGTTAGCACTTAAGAGAAAATCGAAACAAACTCTGTGTAAATATAATCTATAAGCCAACTAGCAGGAAGTTACCATGGTGACCCCCCCCCCCCCCCAACCCCCACCACCACCACTACCACTACCACCACCAAAAGCTTTACTCTCTTCACCGTGTGTGCAAATGATTGGGGGGAACTTATACCTCCCACCCCAGGTTTCTATAGAAACTGACACGCCGACAAGGTGCCTTAGCCAGTCAGACATCTCATGCTTTTTGTTTCAAAGCTAGAGCTCACGAGGGTGTGGACCTATAGATGAAGAGTAAAGTTAGATTGTTGTGGGAGCATCTGGTTCCTGGCTGCATTCTGGGGAAGTTACTTGATCTGTCTCGCAATCATGTGAGTCAGAGAAATCAAGTGTGTAACCGTAAAACTGAGAAAATGTAGCTGAGAAGGGAAATTTTTTTTGTACAAAAGTTGATCCGCTGTTTGCATGTTTTCTTTTTTTTTTCAGATTTTAAAATAGAAATGAGCACATTTATTTTTATTTCCTAGCATGTTGTCTCTATATGTAAGATAAAGCTGATTTAGTAAAGAGAAAGGAAAATAGAGAGCCATGGCAGAGAATAGAAAATGTGCATTACCAATAACACTTTTCCCTATTTAGCCATTTTGTCTTGTTTGTATAAAACAACTTTTGTGGAATCTATTCAGTAAATTACTATAGTCATAAGAAACTGTTTTATAATGTTGGCCCATTTCCTGACAGTAGATAAGTTATTTTACCATTATTGACAGTCATTTTCATTTTGAACAAACACCCCCACCATTCAGTCACTGAAATCAAGAGTGGAATTTCATATTACTCATACAGTCATTCAGTCATTTCTGACAGTTGTTTTCGAAATCTGGTTTTAATTCCTGACTCTTGTGCTGAGATAGAGAAGTGATACGTGAATTCATTATATGTCACATTTGTGTACAGAATGAAACCTAAATCAACAAAAAACACACTAACAAATGTGACAATAGAATTGTGCAGTAGCAGGTATAGACCACTCGCTCGCCAAAAGTAGTGGTTTTCATTATAATGATTAAACCTTGTGACGCGTTCCTTGTGGTTCTTAATGCCTGTAATGCAGTAGCTGTGTTTATAACAGCAGCTGTGACTTGCATCTTTGTGTGGCACAAAGTTGTGAGTCAGAACATCTTGAGCATGTTAGTTGGTACCAACAATATGAACTAAATAAAAGTAAAAGGTCAGTTTACTGTGTATCACACAATAACATTTCCTCACTTGCTCTTAGCGATATTAAGCTGTGCAGACAGTTTCTCTTTTATCTGCTGAGGTGTCATTGGGACGACGTCCTTCTATAAAAGAAACGGTGCCAAGAAAATTTGTACACAACGATTCGGTGCATTATCCAGAATAACAGTGACATGCTTTCTGCAAGGACACATTGCTGTAGAGTTTTTCTAATGTAATGTTTCAGCACTTTGAACAGTTTTTTTTTTTTTTAAAAAGTGTATTGAAGTGGCAACAGACATTTTTGAGGCAGTCATCTCAAAACCAAGGTGCATAAAACCAAAACTGTCCACATAGCTAGATACCACTAAGGGTGAGTGAGAGTATATGTTGTTTATGGGTTGATCTGAGTTCATGAACCAAACTGCTGAACCCACGACATAAAAGACTGCATCAGAGCGATAAGCCATCTATGTCGTTCAAACGGTAAATAATTGTCTCTGCTCTTGAAATCCCCCCTCCATAATATTCATAACAGGTTAGAAAAAATTAGTTGTGTATGAAATTACAAGTCTTCTGGGAAAAACCAGCAACATTTAGTACTGGCCACAACCAGGGTGGGTTGCATTTCTGATACTGAGCCCAGAGGTTTGACTCAGAGGTTTATCGTATTGTGTGAGAAACCACTGATAAATGATATAGAACTTTGACAGCAGAGTGTGGGAAACTTGAAATCTCAACACAATCTCTTTGGTTTGTTAAGAGACATTATCAATGGATTTATTTGAAAGGCTGAGTCAGAGGTATATCCAGTAATATAGTTATCTAATCCATAGATGACTTAACAGTTAACTGACTTGATAAGACATCAAAATATCATCTCATTCACAAACCAACTGCTCAACCCATGCAGCATTGAGGTTGATATTTTTTTTTGAGCTCCGTCTTTCTTCTCTCACTTGGACCTAAATTCATTTATTTCGCTTCCCATCCAGGCTCCCTTTGAGGTCAATTACCAGCGATAGAGTCTGCAATAAGCGTGTGGGCGCCTTTCTCTCTCTTCTGTAGGTTACAGCTACACTGACGCCATCTAATTGCCCCTCATGCATCACCTCCATTCCTCATCTCCACTGTACCAACGCCATTATTCACCTTTTTCCCCACTCTTTCCTGTTCTGTGGCTTTTGCACACAATCTTTCCTTTACCTTCCCTCACTGCTCCCTCTTTTCTTGCCATCTTTCACCTCCTCTTTCTCTCTGTCAGTCTCATCCCCCCCCCCCCCCCCTTTATCCGGGCCCCTTAGGCCTAGGAGACTTTGCCTTTATGTGTGATACAGTGAGTGGAGCAAGGGGGTGGGGTGAGGTGCGAGGGTTTTGTCCCAAGCTGCGAGGTGAAAAATCATTTCTTAATTGCCTCTTGTCTTTATCGTGCCAGCGGTTGTGCCAGGGAATGGACTCCCGGGCCTTCACTACAAGTCCCTGAGCAGAGGAACTCCCCTGCCTAAGCCCTGGCTTTGTTTCGTAACGTTCTCTGGCTACAGTGTAATCTGCAGTCATACAGCAACACACACACACAGACACACAAACAGAGGCTTTAAAAAGGCTTAAGATGTTGGACACAGCAGAATACAGAGAAAATAGGCTTTCGATGTAGCACTATGAGGTCTAGGTGAGTTGTTAAGAACAGCTGGGCTGCTTTTTAAATTGAGGGCACTTTCTTGTGGAGCACAGACATTGGTTTGGTAGACTAATATTTAGTTTGAGCTGTTGTTGTATTTTTACGCTTTTTAATTTTTAACATATGTGGTACATCATACTTTGCACGTGGGAATTATGAAGTGTATGAATTTGATATCAGCATGAAAACACTCTGTGGCTCTCACCACAACTTCTTGCAGCAGGCCTAACTCTAGTGTCTGCAGGTCTATTTTGTAAGATGATATCACTCATGGCTTTCTAGGGTGATTTCCTCTGTGTGAACCACTGCAATCAGCTTTTAAATCTAGTTTAGTCTGTTAAACTTACGTTGGTAAAACTAGATTAAAATATAAATATCTCTCTGGCCAGAGCTCATGGAAATTGCATGCAAACATTTCGCTTTAGTTGATAGCTGATCTTTCTTTTTAGTTAGCCTACATATGATATAGATCTGCTGAATGTCCGTTCAACACATCTGACTCATTTATTTGAGGCACATCACAGTTTATTTCTGGTCTTTGTGGTTCAGAACCTGATGTGCAACAGTCTGCAGGAACTCACATGTTATTTAACCATTGGTAAAATAAAATTGAAGCCTCATCCCTAATCAAAGCTCAGTAGATTCTGACATGTTGGAATGGAAGGTTGTGAAGCCAGTTCGGACAATGAGCACTGACCATTGAGACAGATCAAACCCGTGTCCCTGTGACGCTCTGAAAGGGGTTTTGGGAGATCGTGGTCAGGCCCTGTTGCTGCCTTTCCTGTCAACTGTCAGTGGAGGGCTGCGGTGGCTTCCATTAACCACCACACTAACTGGTAATCTTATCTCCCTGACAATCTGCATTAAGCTCAGCCTGCTGCCGGGTTAACCCTTTCCAGGCCACAACGCGGACATAGTTTTTCTTTCGTCCCCAGTGGTGCAATACTGCACGCTCAGAGGAAGTCGTCTGGGTTTTAAGTTTGGCTCGTAGAAAGGGCCCAAACAGAGTTTGACTGACGGGTCATATTCTGCACAGGATCAGTCTGTCAAAGCTGCTTGGACATAGAAGAAGCTTATCTCTCTCTTGCCTACTCCTTCTGTCAACTCATAAAGAGGATGTATATGTTTTGGGCAGGGCTACTCGCAAGTCGCTTGACTCTGCTCGCTCTGTAGCGCAGTCAGGAGACAAATAGCCAAATACGTTTGCGGCCACTGATGATCTCCATAAAATCTGTCTCCCCACTCGCCCCCTCCCTCTGTCTGTTTCACTCCCACTCCCCTTTAATTTCACTCGGCTGCAATATCCTACCTAGACCCTGATTGTTGTTTTCTGAGAGCTGGAGCGATGTTGTTGTAACATAATCATTTAGTCTCCCTCCCGTGGTTCTGGCAAGCTGCACGCTGAAATCTATCCACTGCTCATTTTTATGGGGAATGAATTTGTTGTAGCTACTGCGACTGCTGCTGGCTCGCCTTTACGCTGTATTTACCAGTGTAGATGGATATCTCCCCCTGCAAAACATTTGAGAGATGACACATGTTATATACACATTTAATATACCCCAGAGGTCATGCTTGTGAATTTGATTAGCGCAGCTGAAATATGACGGTTGTGATATCGAGTGACTTGGCCTATATTGAATTTTTAATCTCGGTGTCGACTCCGGCTCGCAAGACATGCCATTTCTCCTGATCAGTGTTGTTGGAGGCAAGATAATTGTTCGGTACCACGTTTCAGTGAATTAGTATAGTTAAACATGACAAGTCAATGGCTTGTTTTTTAAGGTTTACATCCTGTTATCATTACTGAAAATACAAGAGGTTGTCGAGGTGATCACCGGCGCGATTTTTCACTCAGGTCAGACTCGTTGACCCCGAATGAGTGTGTCTACAGGATTGAACAGAGCAGTTTAGCCTCGTGACATATCATCTCAAGAGGAGCTAGTGGCTACGGTGTTATCATGGGAAATGAAACCGCTTGTACAGTCAGCGTCCCAGCCGTTCCCTCGCGCAAACCCCCCGCAGCCTTTGCCTTAATTTATGTCCTTTGTCTTTGTGCACACACACACACACACCATGAGAATGACAGCATGACACTGAACTTACCTGTCAATTATTCTCCAACAGAAACCATACAAATAAACACTCACACACCTCTAAATCCTGTATTCACTTGTCCTGTTACTGCGTCTGTAGCACGCAGTAAATCCCATTGATTACTCCCTTCACTTGTGTCACAGGCAGGGGCACCGTACGGGGGAGAAAGGAAAAAAAAAAAACCCTGATCGATTCAGGGGGGCCCAGAGCTGCACAGGGGCCCTGTTACATGACAGGGATTAGATATTTATTGTTTCAGGCCTGGGGTGAGCTGTTGACATGAGGCCCAGAATTCCTGGCTGTGCCTGTGGATGCAAGATCATAAGATTGTTGAAATGTATTTTTTCTCTCTGCTGTTGCAAAGGCTAATAGATATTTGGTCATTTTCAAACAAATTTTAACGTTGGCTCCTTTTTAGCTTCATTCCATCTCCCTACTTCTGTTGAAAGAAGAAAGAACGATGTGTCCCCACTGCAGAGAAGTCCAAGCTAGCGCAGTTATCATTCACTCCCCTCGTTAGTGAAAAGCTTTCCGTAAAAATTATCTCTTTTTTTCCGCACTGCAAGAACACCAAATGATCTTGTGAGGGAATTGGATAAGTCCAACCCTTGTAAATGTGTCTAGTACTCGACAGCGAGTTTGCATATGATTTCCATAAATGAGGGTGTTGATATATGAATAACTTGTCACGCGGATTGATTTACGAAGGCGGCTGTCACTCACAGGCGGAGTTTATTTTGAGCATGCCCAGCCTGACCCATCAGCGGCTGACTGGCTGATTGAATGACTGGCTGACTGATAAGTAATGTAAGAATATCGAGTTAGATCTACCTCCACCGCTTCCTTTTTTTTTTCCGCTCTCCTGGCTGTAGCTCAGCTTTTTTTTTTTTTCAAGAGTTTATTTTTATTGTCTTGTGAGAGGAGAGAAATATTTCTGTCACACAAGACTTCATTTTCCTATTTAGGGAGAAAATGTTCTCCGAGGCAAGGATGTGAACGGATGTCCACTGACAAGCTGCGTTGCCTTTTCCCTTCTATTTCACTTTGTCCCTACTCCGTGCCTTCTCCCTCTCCTTTCGTATCTCTCTAGTTGGTAGGTGTTATCAATGCAGCTATTGTCAGGGCTGAAAGAGGAGGGGGGGGCTCATGAGACCCCCTGACAATGGGCACATGCTTCCCCCTCAGCAGGCTTCCTGTGTCTTGTGTGTGTGTGTGTGCTATGGTTAGAAGTCTGCGATAAGGCCTTTGTGTGTCTGGGAAGCACCTCTCTTTCTATCTCATTCACCTGTTTTAGGTGCAGGTGTAACGGCACAAACAGTTAAGATGAACCGGTCATGAATCCATGACCTTGGCAAACCCCCACCACTCAAAAAAAATACACCACAGCTGCACTGTAATGCTACACTGCTGTGATTTTAGCCAGAAACTTTAATTTACAGTGTCTGGAAACCACCTGAAACTTTTTTTTTATTTAACTGCCTTCTAATGAGGAAGGTCCACTCAAATATCTTTTAATTATAGAACGTGTCATTCTGCATTTTTGAAGATGAAACTTGAGACAGAACATGTGTGGATCTAGGACTGGCTGAAAAACAAAGGAAGTGTAACTACAGTGCCGTGTGTGCATAGCAGAGCTTTTGTTTTAGAGTTGGCGGAGGTATGCTGGTGACTTGTTGTATTCATAGAGCTGTAATCCAAGAGTTGCTTATCTTGACTGGATGGCAGTTGACTTGTGGTTGGACTGCATGTTGAAAGACCATTCACAACACAAGAATTAGAGTTCACATTTTCAGATGTTGGTTATAACCTGCAAACAAACAACAAGTGGTGCTGACAGAGGCCAAGACAAGGTCGTTAATGCTGGAAGCGCATTGTGCTTTGTGTCATTCCAGAGAAGAAAATGCATTGGAAGCTCTACAACTCTCTATCGGTTCTGAACAAACATTTTCTATTTTACAAGGAACTGCTTCACATAATGCAGCTGAGAAAGAATGTCAAGGACGTTTTTGAAGGAAAGCAGTCTGAATATAGATGCCTCGAGTTGTCCACAGACCTATTTAAAAGGATCTCTCGCTGTCATAAGAGGATCATAGGACAAAATCAAAGATGTGATCTTACACACCAACCCACCAGCACACCAAAAATGATGTCATTCACACCGGATAGTTGAAAGTGTAAAAGGCGGCTATGTGAACTAATAATTACACGTGCATTCAAGGCAGCTTTCTGCTTCTCATTTTTGCTCCCCTTCTATTATTCTCATGAACACAAACAGACAAGATGGCTGCTTGAGGCTGAAGCTGGCTGTTAACACCTCCAGCCTACAGAAGGGGGCCTCTTTTTGTTGCTGTCTCCTTACCACAGGAAAAAGAGAAAAGGGGAAGGGGGCTGTGTGTGGAGTGAGGTTAGGAGCCCCTTCTTGATCCTAAACATCCACATCATGCGAACAGCAGTCTTTATTGCAGAGTTTATGTTGAGTGCGAGCGTTCCCAGTGTTTGCCTCTGAGTGACGGTAAAGAAGTAGGTCAGCAAAGAGACCCCGTTCAACCCGAGCTGAGTTGCTTGTGTGTGTGTATGTGTGTGTGCACATATGCACTTGCGTCTGAGTGTGTGGGCATGTGTAGCACAGTGTGTAATTTGTTTCCTTCCGCCAGCAACCAGCCTGACCTCCCCCGGCTTCCACGGCATCAAGCAAGTGTATGTGTGTGTGTGTGCGTGTGCACGTGAGAGACGACTAAAGCCTCGGCAGAGCTCTGTTCTATGTCGCTGCGATCAACGGAGTCAGCACTCATATGCAGACTAACAGCCGAGGGAGCAAAGGGGAGAAGACAGCGGACGGGGGAAAGCGCTATTTTTGAGACGGAGCAAGTGTGCGTGAGAGATGCAGAGAAAGAAAGACAGAAGCGCGCTGTAAGAGAGAGGCGAGCTAAGAAGTAGAGAGGATGAGGAAGAAGTAAATGCATGGAGAAGGTGAAATTGGACGAGTGAATTCTCTCTGTCTCTCAGGCTCACTCACTCATTTCACAGCATGCTGCTGTTGTTAGGGGATGGCTGAGCTGCTCCACCCCCTTCCCCCCACGAGCCAATCCACTATCATATTCCTTCCCATCCTGCCGTCTGATTGGTGGGCTGTCTGAGCCAGTAGAATAAAATGGGATTGATGGGTAATCTGGGACCGGAGCCGGGGGAAAAGGGGCAGGGACTCAGGGCAGGGGTAAGGAGAGACTGACTTGGCTATTGAGCCAGGGGTGCGGGGCATAAAGGCATGGCAGTACAGTTACATTACAGATGTGTAGTATTGAATTGCCTTAATTCATGTTAGGGTTGTGCTTCTATTTTTTTTAAGAGCATAAGCTCAGTCACAAAAATTTCCCAGCTGATTCCGAATAATTTTGTTTTTAAACATATTTGTGAGTAATGCTTTACTCATACTCCAGATTTGGAATCGGATACCGATGCAACATGTAACTGAGTGCCACGTGTAGTACTGTATGCACAGTGTGGTAGCTTCCAGTTCCAAACATGACCCCTCTGCCCTTGATGATGCGTCCCCAGGGGATGCAGAGATTGGAGGTTGACCGCTTCTCAGTTAAGTTGTGAGTGTACTAAATAGTACAGGTTTGACACTCTCTTATGAGAAATGAAGAAAAAATAGCCATTTTGTCGGTCATACATAGAGAGAAGAATATCATTAGCTTGTAAAACATGGGACTTCTGGGGGAGTTGGTGTTGTAGAGAGAGCACTGACTAATGTGAGGGCCTTGGCAGAGGGGAAAAGCCAGGGCTGCCTCCCCCCTGGGTATTGTCATGGTTCTGAATGGCTAATGGGAAGTGAAACCAGAGCTGAAGATTGCTCTGTAATGGCTGCTCAGCTATGTCCTTGGGTATGTTGTACACTATACAAGAGATGCATTTTGTTGAGCTATGTTTATAAAGGCAGGACAAAATACGGAACGTATACACAAGCAAACAAACTTTAAATGTAAGTGGGGAAAATGTGCAAGCTTAAAAAAAAACTTTTTTATTTTAAATATAGATTCAAAAAACGTGGTTCAAACGTAGAAATAGAAGCTGTCTCTGTGTTAAGGATCTGCTTTAGATCCTGATTCATGTTCAGATCTGTCTTTGTAGATGTGTTGGTTGATTGAACACATACACAGTAAAGCTACATGTTAACAACATGCTGTTAAATGTGAACATGCTGTGCATATGGAGTATTCCCCGGAGCGATTCTTAACATGCCGAGAATGGTCCCCCATTTTCTTCCGAGTGTGTGTGTGTGTGTGTGTGTGTGTGTGTATACCTGTGACCACAAGCTCCCTTTCTCCTTCGGTCTCTTTAAGATGCCTTTAGCATCCAAATGAATATAGATGAGCGGAGAGATCAGCACGTGTTCAAATCAATGGCCTGCCAAATACAATAAAAACTGCTGCTCGCTACCAGTCACGTCGATAAAACATTGATTCAGAAATGCAGGCGTTTTGCTGAGGCTCCTTACTTCCTCTTCTTCTAAGTGACTTTAAATATATGTTAGCCATATTTTGTTTTAATTTGAATGGATTTTACTTAAATGAAAAACCGGTATGTGTCTATGAGGATACCAAAAAGTAACAAAGCAGTGTCTTTTACTTTCACTCAACTACCCTGAAACCTTCAGTGTAGGTTGCATCCGTCACAAATCTGGTCAACGTTAGTGAGATATGTTGAAGGTAAACATATAGAAGATGATGAAAAACATTGTTTTCCTTTACATTGTGACTGTTATCATAACTATGACTAAGTTAAATATGACTAGGTTTTCCATTACGGTCACTCCTGTTCATACAAATTTCTCATTATATCTGCATTATTCTCTGTGCCTACACCCTTCGCTCAGACTCAAAAAGCACATACACAATTAGCAAAAATCCCCGTGTTTTGGGTAACTGGGAACAGATCAGAGAAGCTGTGCATCATCTTGTCTTGCAAACCAGTCTTTCCTTTTCTTTTTTTTTTTTGTTTTCTTTCTGAAATGAATGGGTCGCCACAAACCACAAACTTTCACACCCTGAAGAGGAGAAAGTGTGTGTGTGTGTGTGTGTGTGTGTGTGTAGGGGGGATGTTTTTAAGCATGGTCCCAGAAGAGCCAGCACCGTCTCCCCTGTTTTTAGTCCAAAACTTGAAGGAATTAAAAAGGGTGAGTAAACGGTCCAGCAACTCTGAATAAGCCCAGAGGATAACAGGCCCCAAGTTAATTATTCAAACCAGCGGGAGAGATGCCTGGCACGCAAACATGCACAGGGTTTCCCCAGGGATAGTGCAGGGGCCTCCTGCTCGGCCTCCTACAGTTTAGTCATGCAAAGTACTTTGGATGATAGTGTTTGGAACTTTGTGCGATAATAGTTACTTTAATCCTCAGTTCAAATGTATCATATCCGTGCTCTGGTGTTTTCCAAGTTAAATCAGGTGACGAATGTTCAGAAAGAGGAAACGCTTCAGTATCTTTTGGCTTTAGTTAGATCCCCTTCCTCAAACATTATTTTCATATGATTTTTTAAAATCTTAGTCATCATCTTTACACTTTCCCCTGCACCACCTCCTCCTCCTCCTCCTCCTCTTCTGCTGTACTGACAGGAAGACTACCTGATTTCAGATGAGTTTCACTATGACACAAGTGGCAAGAAAAGCCTCCATCACCAATAAACATCAAGAGCTTAGATAGGGGAAAATCTTTGTTACATCACCACTGGTTTTCCAAAAAGCACTCACATCCACGACCTCTTCCGTTTGGTCCACTCAGCTCTCCGTTGCGACGTTTTATTGCCAGGAAATAAATCCCACGTAAACTTTCAGATTTTGGCCCAAGATTGAGCCCAACTGCCGCAGTTCTTATCTAGTTAATTAGCTTCAAGCTTTTACCATACAGTTCCGTACATAGTCACAGTGTTTTCAAGCAGTAGTTAGTAACAGAACCTGACATTTGCCCCAGTATGGTTCTATTGTCTTTGATCCCACCTATCCCCAGATAACAAAAGAGAAATGGCACCATGCCGTGTCTATATAGCAAGCCACATCATTATGTCGTGCAGATGGTAATTTCAGAGAACTTGTGTTTGTGCGAGACAGAGTGAGTGACAGCGTGCGTAGGTGTGTGTGAGCAGGGGAGCAGCGTTTGTTTGAAACAGAAAAAGCCATATTTGCTTCCACTGTACAGGCCTTCCATTGACTTAGGAGCTATTCACTTTTACCCAGGGAAGTTGCGGATGTGGCCTAGGTGATAAGTGGAGGTGTGGGGGCACGAGGGAGTGGTGTTGGTACACACCGACACATACTCCTCCATTTCGATGATGCAAAGCTACGCGCTCACTCGCATGTACTCCTCCATTGTGATGAGCTGTACTGATATAATGCAAAGCTCGGAGTCACAACAGAGAAGCTGGGGAGTGTGTAGGCGCCAGTGGGATGAAACGCTTGCCAAAACACACCACCTACCCGCTATACCTAAGAGTATGGCATCTTAGTTTGATTGGTTTGATAATAGTTCAAATGAAGCCTGCTCTGTCCTGTTTCATTTAGTGCCTTTATGTGCACTTAAGTGAAGGGGTCACAGTCAGCTTTCTCCAGAAATCTCATTCCTTAACTGTCATGTAAACGAGAAACCTGGTTACAATAATCAGCGGAGGGGATTAGAGAAACCTGGTCTCTCCTGGAGAATGCTGATTACTCTGCCATGTATACGCGTAACAAGGTTTCTAATCGGCTTTTTACAAGTACACATGTACATAACAACAGACTGCAGAAAGGGAAAGCACAGCGCGGAGTGGCTGAATGAAAGGCAAGATCATTACACGGAGCGACGCGTCCTCGTATTTAAAATAATTGCATCCAAAGTCTGACTAAAACTGAACCTTAAACAAAGTATATAGCTAATATATATAGTGTGGATCCAGGACACAGCTCTTGTCTCCCCAGTCATGAGAGTGTATCTGCTAGCCTAGCACCACGTGTGGGTGGCTGGCGTGCTTACAATGGCTTCAGTGTACCGGCTTCTCTCCCCACTGAGTCCCCACTGTACTCAGCGCTCAGAGAATTCCTGGATCTTTCTGACAGGATACCATTCTCCCCCACACTCTGAAGTTTTAGTGGGAAAGAGAACTCGGAATCGTGAGCAAACGGAGGGGGAAACCCTGACAGTCGTCAAAATTCCTGAATGTCCCACTTGGTGGTTGTATGGCGAAAAAACACAGGTCTCCTGTGATTCACATCATTTTGTAGAAACGCAAGGGGGATTGACTGTGTGGGAAAATAATCTTGGGAAGTGGAAGGGGAGGGGGGTGGAATGATCCAAGGGCCCTTTTCATGTTGTTCATGCGGTTTGCGCGGCTATCAGTAACACACTGTCAAGGCTAGCATGAGTCGCATCAGCCTCCTCGCCACACAAACCCACCACTTACAGGGGGGAAGGAAAAAAAAAAGACGACTTTTAATTTGGTGTCGAATGATTTTGCCTGGTGGTTGAGCTGTTGACTGACGTAGCTTGGCAAGGAGACAGGGGAGAGGCGGAATAAGTGGTGGGCAAAGGGAGAAAGAGGGGAGGAGGTGAGAGAGGGAGGGAGCAGGTGTGAGGGAAGAGGAGAGAGAGAGAGAGAGAGGGAACAGATGTATATAGAGAAAGGAAGTGAGAGAGGAGGGGAGGGAGAAAGGGAGAGATCAATTGCCGTTCCCTAAATAACGGATGTTTGGGGCGGCAGCTCTCAGGCCTGTCTTCCGCTGTGTGCAGACACTGGCAGTTAACCTGTCTCCAGTGCACAGGACTACTTCACTGTGAGAGCTCTTACATACACACACACACACACACACACACAGACACTCCCCTATGGCCTTTCCTGTACTAATTCTGCTTCTTTTCCCGGTCGGTCTGGTTAGAGATCGCGTTAGCTCCAGACTGCCCCTGTGGTCAATAAATCGCCAGAGCCTCCTGGGAGTTGTGGTTTGAGATGGCCAGAGTCACAGTCTACCCTCCCTCCCACTTACCCCCCAACTCAGAGGGCGTGTAGAGTTCATACCCAGCCTAGCAACATTATAAGCTCATGTTGCAATCCGGATGCCCATGCGTGAGAGATAAAACTACTTCTTCCTTTTTTTAATTTTTTTCCTATCACGCAAACTAGTTTTTCTCTCCCCTTCCGCCGTCAGGTTTCTCAGGTCAAACCGAATACTTAGCCTCAGGAATCCTAAGAATGTCAGGGTAGACCTCACCATCTCTGCATAAACACGAGCACACGCCTAATGCCACGTCATTGTTGCGACAACACATTTCTCTCCTATTGATTTAGTTTCCCTCCCACTCCCTCTGTCAATGTGAAATGAAAGGGACACGATAGATTAAGATTGATTATTTTTTGCTGAGACGAATGTGAACATTTTTCTTCAGCGCCACACCGTGATTGATTGCTTTCAGTGACCCTTTGTCTAGGGCAAAAGACAAGCGAATGTGTACACACTGTGCATATGGGTGTAAGGCTTTTAGGGCAGGATAAATGCATCGCAAATCATTTTGAACTCGTTCCTCCTGCTCGGCCGAGATAAGGATACACACACCAAAACGCACACAGGCGCGCATTTTATTGTCTATACGCGCTCTCGGCTGCTTCGCGGGTGAAATCTATGAGCAACAATCTGAAGTCAAGGCCAATGCAAAGTGACATTTGAGTGGAAGATCCATTTAAATCATCATCTGAAGCCTTAAATGCGCTCTACCCCGTGTTCCTCGCCTCTCAGACTCTGGCACTTGTCCAACTTCTGTGTGTGGGTGTGTATGTGAGAGACGGAGAGAGAGAGAGAGAGAGAGAAAAAAAAAAGAGTCTTGATTATAACAAGGAAGAAGATATACGAGGACTCGGTGGCAAGAGTTTCTTCCTCTGATAAGGATATCATGAGGAAAGGGGGTCATTGCCGGGCCCAAGACTTTTTTTTTTTTTTCTTAATGTTTGGGGAGGGCGAGATAAATTTGAAATGGACATACTCTTAGTGATTGCATCTAGATTTCTCATCTCCGTCTCTGTAAATGCTCTTACATGCTACAGAAAACAGAGACAGAATTTATTAGCATATTGTGACTACTGTAGTTTTTGACTTATCTTAATGTTTAAGCAACAAGGGCAGCTATGAAAATCTGGCAGCAGCACGCGTGGAACGTCTTTTTCCTGCTCAAAAAAACATTGTCAACTCTATTTCTCAAAGCCCGATGAAAACATGCCCACACAGTCATCGTTAGCACAACTTTTTCCCCCAGCACACTCGAAGCTGTTCTTTTGTAGTCTCTTTTGCTGATTGCCGCATACCTTGCCTTCCCGCTGCACAGAAATGTTTCCTCATGAGAAACCTCCTCTGGGTTTCATTAAGTAATGACGCTGACATGAAAGTGATTCTGGGGATTCTGACTCAGACCTGGATTCACCTCTGCCAAACTCTCCCTCCCCTCCCCTCCCTCTCTCTCTCTCTCTCCCTCCCTCCCTCGCTGCCTTCCCCCGGCCTTGCATCACCATAAGTCATTTTCTCTGTGTGATTTTTATAACTAGAGTGGGTCAATGCGCCATGTCACTGACACAGATATGAGTCAGCTAAATGATTTCCTGCATGTGAGCAGCAGCTCCTGCGCCGCTCATTCGCGATGAAGACATCTCGCTTTGTTGTGGTTGCACTAGCCGCGTCATTTTCCTGAGACAAACACGAGGAAACCCCTGGAGGTATTTCCCAGACACAAGGCACAGACTGATGACGTCATGGGAAGTGCTGTGACGTGGTTAGACAGAAAGTTCTTTGGAGATAAACACGAAACTCTGCCTTCGGTTTAAATGTGTTTTCTGTTTTCATTATTATTAGCCCTGTGGTTTGTCATTGTGGTTTCACCCATTCTCTTGAGAGTACAGTTTCCCAGTTAAAAATAGACAATAATTATGGCCAGAAAAAGGCATGTCATTGGGTTGGGTGCACCAGAATGGACAAAACAGGAAAGAACTGCACTGAAAGGACAAAAAGCAGCCAAGGATTTTTTTTTTTTTTGTTGATATTAAACAAATTGCTATGGCTCAGTCTGTGGTGAATATCAAAATCTCATTTGTGATTCAGAGTGCTTCTGTCTCTTGTAGCTTGTCTGAGTCAGAGCAACACTGTGTGTAAAGAAAGATGCCACCGACGATTAATCACTCATCATTGGACTGACTTCAAATGGTTTATTTGACAAATCTTTCTCCAGCAATAAGCCAGCAGTGGGGGGAATAAGACGCATTTTAGGGACACCATTTCCCCTCTAAAACCAAAGAGGGAGGCCTGAGTCAGGGCACCTCACAGACTGTGGTCTTAGCTGACATATCAAACTAAGCATTTGTAGTCCTTGAACCAGACAGCTCATTCTCCTATTGACACAAACCTGACCTCACTCCCCCACCCGTGCTCTCACCGGCTGCTGTTTCTCTCAGCCATATCAAAGCACAGCCTCATCTTACTCACCAGTGACACCGCATACAGCGCATAGGTCTCTCTCGCCGGGCTTCCGTGTTTCATTAAGAGCCCATTTGGCTGGAGTCATTTTGGAGACCCAATAAAAATAGCCGGGCCCTATAAATCCAGGAGGTTTAATGTGGTTAGGACGCCATACGAAGTGTTTTTATGACAATACACAGACAGCCTTGAGTTAAAGTAGTGAGCTGGCCTCTACTGTGGCGAGCTCTCTCCCTGTCTTCCTTGTTCAGTCTCACCCTTGGTGCTTACACATCGCTCACCCGACCATGCTCCTCCAGTTATTTAGGTCCGTCTTTGAGCTCGCTTTGATCCTGCGGCGTAAAACCCTACCCCCACCCTCTGTCCGTGGCCGATGATAAAACAAAGGGTCACAGAGTTGGGTTGAGGAAGTTGTGTGTGTGTGTGTGTGTGTGCATGTGTTAAGAGTGCTTGTGCATGCATTTGTGTCTACGGCGCAGGGTTTGAAGCGGATGATGTTTTCTAATAATAGCCTTTTCGAAATCTGTTTCAGCCGGCCAGACGGGTTGCGAAGGGAGATTTGCAGATATCCGATAAATGCATATGCCCCCTCTCAGTAGAACATTTTAACAAGAAGAGAAAAAAAAAAAAAAGAAACATCTCGACACTGATTCCAGTCCGGAGAGTAAATGTAAATGGAGATGGATAGCCACAGCCGGAGCCAGAGTGTCTTGTCCGTGTTTTTAAAGCGGGGACACTGAGGGCAACGCTGGTATGCAGTTTACACTACGATGCGGAAACGCTGATGCTCTTATATGGATTTATAGCAGGCAGGGGAGCTTTGAGTGCAGCAAGGAAGGATTATTTCAAAGCTCTTTGTTGGCTTTGGAATGTAAAATGTTTGAATCACCCTCACTCCAATTTCCAGGGGAGTTTGGGGTGTCCTCCAAAAATGGGCGTCTCTTTAAAAAGATGGTAAATCAGACAAGGGGAAAACTGTTCTGCTCAGTTTATTACGTGAAACAGATATATATGGCTTTTCGCTGTGTAGCAGAAAATATGTCTGACTTGTACAGAATGGCAAATTTTTCATGCAGCTGCTCTCCAAATTTACAGCCTTAACACAGTCTGTACACATGATATAAAACTGTTTATAGTGTTGCCAAAGGATCTCATGACATAGACCAATAAAGAATTTCACAGTGAGCCATCTATGTGTGTTACTACATATTGGTGTGTGTGTGTGTGTTTGTCTGGCTATATGTGTGGAAGGGGAAATTGTCAGATGCCCCAGCTGTATTCCACTGAGGTGTACAAGTGCAAAAAGTAATACTTAAAGAGATAAACTGGCTTCATGTGCTTCTGCTTGAGTTTTGACCTTCTGCTATTACTGTGTGTGTGTGCGTGCGTGCATATCTCAGTGAGTGTGTCTGTCTGACAAGTTATGTACTTGCTCAGCTCTGTTGCGATGGAGCCACATTTACTGGCTGCACATCAAGATCACTTCTCCCTCGCTTAGGCCTGATTCCTCTCTGTCTGTCTGCTTGTCATCTCGTCAGCCTGACTCACACAGGTCTCCAGCACAGATGCCTTGGCCCACTCTGCATGTGTGCAAGCGTGTTTGCGTGAAGTTGTGTGTGTGTGTGTGTGCGTGCGCACCTCCTGCTAGCACTCAGCAGGACTGCTAGTCAGTTTGTGACTATACTCCCACATATCTCCGTCTCTTCTGCTTTCTCACCATACCTCTCTTCCCTCTTTTCCTTTTTTCCGTGCATCCTTTCGCCATCTTAAATATCCTAATCAAATCAATGAAATGCATGTTTCATACAGGCAAATGAAGATATAATAACAACATTCTCCATCTTGCTTCCATTAGCACGACTTAATGTCATAGCTTAATCCTCGTGGGTTGTTGTTTAAACTGAAGTGGAAGGATGGGAATTTGGGATTTGGACGAGGGCCGGACATGAATGTGAGAATTGTTCCCAGATCATTCTTAGGCCACACCTTATGATGTAATGTCTGTCAGAGCAACAAGGAGCCCGTGAGAGCCATGAGAGTGTCAGTATCTCGATGTTTTTTTTTTTTTTTCCTTATTGCAACTGGAGCTGGTATTTTAAGGGAAGTTGGTGCGGATATAAATATCTCTCTGAAGCCACTCTGTGAGCGCTGCTTAGCTTGCCTATTCATTCAGCTGCCGCCCGTCAAATCCATGCGTACACACTGTGATACAGGCGGGTGTTGACTCCCAGCGGAGATACTGTCTCTGCTACTGCTGTGGAGTACAAATAGACAGACAGGACCTTGTATACACACACACACAGCAGCAGTATCTCTCTACCCCCTCTCTCTCTCTCTCTCTCTCTCTGTCTCTGTCTCAGTAATGCACTATCGACCTCTTCTCCGCTTTGCAGACCTTGGGCTCTCCGGTGGCCTCAACCTGTTAAGTACACAGGCACACACACATGCACGCTGTGACCATGCTGACCTTTTAGCTCTCAGAACGAGACTTGATTTCCAATATGGGTTTGTCTTACAGCACTCTGCTCCCTCCTTCCTTCCTCCCTCCATCCTTCCTTCCTCCAGTCAGTGTTAATGTGATTAAGCTTGTGTGCCTGGTACCCGCATGCTGTTTTCTTTGTCTTTCCGTCTGTCTTTCTCTTTGGCTCGTTCTCCTTTGATATAACACCGTTTACCTCTCTCTTTTCTGCTGTAGCTGAGGTAATGCAATGCTTGGGTTCTTTTCTGTGTCCCTCCGCTGTGTACTAATTCACTTTATCAATCCCTCTCTTCATGTTAGACCATTCCCCTCCTTTCTTAATCTAATCTCTCTTACTTCTAGTCAGTTCTTCTCTGTCTCTCTCTCTCTCTCTCTCCCCCTGTGGTCTCTCTCTCTCAACACTCTGCCCTCCCCTGCTCGGTAACACTAACACAATGTCATTTCCTGTCCGGGGGAATCGCAGCATGCTTAATGAAGCATAGCGGCCACTTTACCTGCTAGAATCTCTGAGCTCTTTATCTATACATATGTGTGTGTGCTTCACAGGCTCCCGTTACCTTTTGCTTACCAATACGATGAATATCAGACTGAAATTTATATCGATGTGAAGAGTGTTTTGTTGTGTCGGACATGAAATTATGAGGGCATCATCAAAACGGTTCACAAATTCTACTGCGTGCACTATTTGGCCGTGCAGTCGACGTGATTTTTTTTTTTTTTTTTTAAAAATCCACAAGCAAGAGCCGGCTCCAAAGAAGATTAATTTTTGAATTTGCTGAATATTTCTTTTTCCGCCACACAGGAAATGCCACCGGTGGCTGCTCGACACTTCATTTATCAAGAACCCAAGGCTAAAATTTTCAAAAGCGAAAGAAGTTTATTGAAACCAAAATGGCTGGCCGCTCTGGCTTCACAGCTCATTCATCCCCTCCAGCATTCCCAAATCTCATTAAGCAGCGGAGGCCCCCCATGGGTGGTAGTAGTAGTATTTTCAGCTTTGAGAGAGAGAGAGAGAGAGAGAGAGAGAGAGAGAGAAGGAGAGCCTTATCCGGAATCGTCTTAACTTATATTTAGCTGCTACTATCTTGATGTGCTGAGTGGGAATAGATACAGGGCACTGAAGGGAAGGTGGGGCTGACTGAGATATGGTTAGAAATGACAACCAGGGGAAAACAATGACCTCACTTAGGAGCCCTTTGTGGCGGCGCCTCCTGGATGTTGGGGTTTGTCTATCTCTCCTTCTCTCTTTTCCTCTGCTACCTCACTCCTACCTCAGGCAGCAGGCGCCAGGCTGGCAGACTTTCAGTGTGTGTGTGTGTGTGTGAGAGAGAGACTGTACCTACAGTATATTTGGACCGTTTATTTGCAAGACAGGAAATAGTGGGCAATTGGAGTCCCCTGCATCTCCTGAATCCAGGGGGCAAGTGTAATAGCGAGGGGTTGGCAAGTGACAGAAATTTCTTGCTGTTTCTTTTTATTCATTTCGACTTGAATGTTTTGAGCATTTCTTCGCTTCTTACCGCATGTAGTATGGAGTATGTGCTTTTGTTTTCTGCCAGAGGGCATGTTAGAGAGAGGCAAATCTGAGAGGAGTCAGGTGGGAAGGGCATGTTTCAGGGTTGCAAAGGGTGAAGAGAAACAACCAGACTCTATGAAGGCCAGCAGCCTATTTGGCCCAAGAGCTTCGGGCTGTTCCCCAGCCAGCGTTGCTTGCCTACAGCAATATTTACGACCATTTTTTGGCAGGTGAGCGTAATTGAACAAGCATTTGTTATTTGGCAAACAAGTCTCTGGCTGCCGTGTCTGCGCTCAGAGAACGCCCCTCATGTTGTAGTTTTTAACACTCTGCTAATTAGGCCACGTTCAAACAGTCCACGGCCCTGTTCACCCCTGGCATTAAAATACATCTTGGGTGATAGTTCTAGGTACAGATGTGAATACACCCGAGACGCGTTGAGGATGCATTGAGATCTGATCACTCAGACCACATCAGGAGGTGGTCTAGGCCGCATATGGTCACATTCTTTTAGCAGTGTGTACGCAAATGTGTCCCGAGCCACATTGAATCACCACCTACTCAACTGACATCCTCTGTATAAGCAGAAGTATGTACTCATTCGCACGCCAATAGTGTCATATTGAAGTGCGAAACAACAACAAGAAGAAGCCACAACAGGCTAAATGGATTCTCATGGATAGAGCGAAACAGGCTACCTGATTTCCATTTGGGCCGGAGACGACTTCTTCTTCTTCTTTTAATTTCTGGCAGACTAGGCACAGGAAGTGCATTGCTTCCTCCCGCCGGTTAAAATCAACAACACAAATGGAAATAAAGTACGCATGTAGTATTTAGAGTAGTAAGTAGTATGTGGAGCAGGGAAGTGAGATCCGATCACAAGTAGTCACTCAAGAGGCATGTGGAGACACATTCTAATGCCAGGTGTGAACTGACGTACGTAGAGCTGTCCACTTGTGATTGGATCACCCGAGACACATGTTAATGCTAGGTGTGAGCCAAGTGTTTTGGATGATCAGAGGTAATATTTTACCACTTAATGCTTTATTGTTGATGAAAATGTGAGACTTGCATCTCTTAAATCGACTGTTTTTTTAATTCATTCTATTCTCATTCTTTTATATATGATTGAGACTTTACAGGTGATGTTGTACTTCATGTGTAGAAATAGTTTTATGTCAGTCGTGCCAAGAAGAGGTCAATAAAATTTCACCAGACACTGATAGAATTGCAGAAACAGGCTTTTCCTAACTTTTTACAGACATAATCAGCAGTGCTAGGAAATGGCACGAGGTCAACATTCCCACTTGTAGCTTTATTCTCATTACATCTATAAATGGCTTGGTCTTAGTAAGTTTAGTAAAAGGAGGCAGGGAATTGTACCTGAATAAGAGCCTGCCATTGTTTTCAATGTCCTCCTTGTAATTTTATATATTAATAAGGTGTTGGCAAGTGCTGAATAAAGCTTTCTCACCCATAATAGCCCAACCAACCGCATTAAAATATGGAAACTTTTTCTTTCTCCATCATTTCTTCAAGTAAACAAAGGCTCTTTTTGTTTAACCACTCCACTTCTTGTTTTTACTTTTGCCATAATGTAAGTTGACAATTACTCAAACAAAGAAAAGGGAGAAAAAAAAGGGTGCTAGCAGTGGTGAAAAAATTGAACACAGCATGTTGATTTGATTCTGTATTTCTTGATGTCTTTAGCGCGTTTTTTTTTCCTCTCTGTTTTTTAAGCAGCACAAAAGCAGAATTCAAGTTGATTGCAAGTGGCGTGCAATTATGCCCTTGTATTTCCTCTGCTTCTCTGCTGCGCTCCCCTCTTACTCACTCCCTCCTCTCTTTTTCCAATCCCCAGTTATAAACGACGGAGCAGAAATAAAACCGTTGAAGGCTTCTCACTGAGCTAATACAGGAAAACGATTGTGAGCGTTCGCTAACAGAACATCGGCTTAAATTAAATGGCACATTTTATGAGAGCTCTGTAAATCACACAACTCGGCTCAAGACGTGTAAAAACACGAGCTTGGGTTTAAATGCTACTTGGGGCACAATTAAAGGTACTTACACTGATGGCACCTTATTTCTTGGGAAGGTGCTAGCGGTGGTAGATGGAAAAGCACTCTTAATGGTCTCAAGCCAGTCAGCCAGAAGTGATTTTTTTTTTTTTTTTTTGACTCAGCATGTTGTTAAAAAGAGCCTGGTCCCACATAACATAAGTGTGTTTCTGCTGTTGTGACGGTGAATGGGCCGTTATATCGTGAGCTGCGTTTGTGAGAGAAAAGAGAAATGGGGACATGAAGACAGGGTGTCACTGTGCCGTGAAGCCACCAGGCTGTGCGGGTAAACCGGGCCAAGAGCAACAGCTGACCCACACACAGCTCACAAAGAGCGACACACACACACACACACACACACACTCTCTCATTCACCACACATACACACACACACACAGCTCGAGAGGAGCACGGTTTTCTACTTTTCACTCGCAGACCCGCATCAGCTGCAACTGTCTGTCCTCCTGCCCACTCACTTTCTGCTGTTCTGTTTCTGTGCATCTGTGTGTCTTGGTAGCTGTGGCACGGGAGGCCTTTAAAGCCCCGCGTTGTTCTCACTCCTCGTCTGCTGATTTCATGTGACAGGTGCATTCCTCCGGGCGGAGGGAGAGTTTGAGCTTTTTATTAAAGCACATGAATCAATTAAGAGCCACGGTGCTGTGGGGCAGAAGCACACATACATAGAATCCTGCCAGGAAAGGAGTCAGTGTCAATAATAAGCAGAGCAGGGTTGGCTAGTATTGACAGGGCGTGCCATGCAAGACTAGGTGTCAGTTTCCAGCTCGCCAAGTGAATCGTGAGGCAGTTATGGTCGATACCATGAGGTTGTGTCATAAGTGAGGTTTGGCAAGATGAGCAAGTGATGCAGGAATGGCTCGTTTCTACACGAGGCTGCTATTCCGTGAGAAGTGTTGGTCAATTGTGAACTTTCCAGGTTTCGATTCCCAAGTATTCTCAGTTGGAGACACTGTAGCCTAGAAACTGTCTGACAAAAATGCTTTATCAGTTCTAGCATTAAGGAGTTTAAAGTGCATGCTACAAAACTGTTGCTACTTGTCAAGAGCTAGACTTATCACACATGAAAGGCATAATGGAAACATGTTGGCAAAAATAAAACCCGAGTTTTGCGCCATGTTCTGTTCATTCCCATCATTTTCACACCTTCAGTCGTAACACTGAGTTTTTGTTATGTTTGTATCTGGACACAATAGGTCACAGTCAGACACAAAGTAAAATGTCAGTCTGAAACACCTTCCTACTGGGGAAAAAAACATGCACTTGATGTAGCGCCGTAGGCTCTGGAGAGGGAAAAACCTTTTAAAAGCGAATAAATACAGATTAGCACATAAACTAAAATGTGTCAGATAAATGGAAGCATTTCAGGTTATATGTACATTTACAGGTCACAGCGTGCACACACTGACGTTTAGCCTTTTCTCCTTCTTTTCCCTCCCTCTGTCCCCCCCCCCCTCGTCCTCTGAGTCTGTGGCAGGTTAATAAAATAAACATACATCCACCAGTGGCGGTGGCAGGCATGTCAGACTCCCTTAGCTGTCATCAGCCGTGTGTGTGTGTGTATATGTGTGTGTGTGTGTGTTATTTGATGCATGTGTGCAAGTCTATTTCCAACACAGACTGTCACTTTTAGCTGGGGCTTGTCTGTCAAAGGCCTCTCTCTGTTAGTGCCCCTCCCCTAGGCACAGCGGAGCACATATGGGGTCTTAGCACACAGTGTACCAGTCCAGTTAATGGCTGCTCATCGGAGTTCACCGTTGTAATTCTACTCCGGTTGGTTAAATAGTGCACGTTCCTGTGGGAAAATGATGTGTCCCTGTCATTCGATAGCTGCGGATTGGACATAATCTACTGTCTAATTACATTTTGTGAAACGCATTGATTCATTTTGAATGTCCTGAGACTGAATGTGTGTATCGGGAGGAATCCACAAACCCAAATTTGGAGATCTAAAAAAAAAAGGGCGTGAATCATCTGCACTTTCTTTTCACTGCAGTAGTTTAGTGGCCAAATGGACATTGACATGTTTGTCTTGCTGTAATCATTCCTCCTGTTTATACTGACCATTTAAAAAGATCCCTTCACGATGTACTTAGGATATAAGTGACAGTCCTCCTTCAGTGCAATCACTTACATTGAAAGGAGATCTTCTAATGATCAGTATGAACAGGAGGAATGATTACAGCGAGGAAAAACCTGTTTCAATGTTCATATGGGCACCTGACTGTTGTTTTAATACAGACTTGAATAATTGTGAACCCCTCCTTTTTAAATGATCTCTTCCATCACACTGCGGATTAGCATGTGTACTATTGTGCTCTGCACTATGCTGGCTTTGGGGAAAATTGGTGAGGCCTAGTTACTCACTTTCTCAAGAGATTAACTGCTGAGGGACTGGAGAGGATGTTGAAGAGTAGTGGGGTATATATATATATGTGTGTATATATTTATGTATGTATGTATGTATATATAAATATGTGTGTGTGTGTGTGTGTGTGTGGGCCCTTGTCCTCTAAAGGCTTTGTGGTGTAGGCCAAGCACAACACAGCTGCCCACCCACCCAATCTGTCTCTCTCTCTCTCACACACACACACACATACACACACACCATCTCTCTCTCTCTCTCTCTCTCTCTCTCTCTCTCTCTCTCTCTCTCTCTCTCTCTCTCTCTCCCCCTCTCTTTGAAGTTTGTCCCAGTCCAGTAGAGTGGTACAGGGTCAGGGTGGAGAGGAGGATTAACGAGGCCCCCGGTATAGACGGATGAAAGGATGGTGGGATGAATGGTCTTTATGAAGTGTTAGATGAGAGGAGGGAAGGCCAGGTGATGACGGCCAGTAGACTTTGGTTCTAAAGCAGACACAGTGATAGAGAGCCCAGATCTGAGGTTTTGATTAAAGACAGGATCAGTCCTGGCAGCAACGATGTCAGCAGATAGGGCCTGATGCATTTCTTCTCTTTGGCCATATTTACAGTAGTTTTTAATGTGTCTTCACCTCTGGCTATCAAATGGACTCTGAATATTTGTATGTAGCTGTCCGCCGCCTTCAGAGTTCTTGAGATGAAGACAAGTTTCAGGACAGGTTTTAAAAATCCTCCGTCATTAATCACCAATTGTAAAAAAAAAAAAAAGAAGAGAATTTTGAAGAGTTTATCTGTGCAGACTTGGCTTTATGTAGCCTTATTTATCATTTGCTGACAGTGAGGCTTGAGTGTGGTTTCACTGGTTTTCGGGATAGATTCCACATCCACAGAGCTCTGCAGTAAAAGGAAAAAATATTGCATATGCTTTGTGTTTTTTAAGCCGTGCGCTACGCAAACAAACTTCCTCTGATTGCTTGTCTCGTTCACACACTCACAAACAATATGCATATAGCACACATACGTGCTATACGTGAGCACACACGCCACCGTGTTAAACCTCCCCACCCCGCAGCATCGGCGCTGCGCGGCATTAAACAGACAGTGATTGATCTACGGTATGATTGTTTATTTTGCCTTCCTGTCAGTGATGGATGAAGATTTGCACGCATTTGAAAAGTCTGTATGAAATATGGAGGGGAGAGGTGGAGAGACGGGAGATTTAAAATCAACTTCCCCCTAAGGAGAAATACCAGCGGGGCCTATGGGATGACCTGTCATCATACCTTCACCTCATCTCAAATTAAATGCCCCTCATAGTGCGGCGGTAACTCAGCAATCACCATTTTAATAATTCTGAAGGATTGTAAACAGTTATTTTCCTTGAGGTGTAAATTGTTTTTGTGTCAGAGAAATCAGCTGATGTGTGTAGAAGAATTCGGTGCCCTTGGCTTTCTGCTTTCGCTCGCATGCAGCTGCTTTTAAGAGATTCACTAACTGTTCTGTGGCAATGACCTCGCTTATTTTCATCCTATTAGTTTCTCATTCACATAACAGGCTTCAGGCTAATCAAAGTTTCCCTATAACACCATTGTCTTTGCTAGCTGGCATTCGAGCCTACATACATTCAGCTGCAAATGTGTGATACGTCTCTTTAAAATCCTGAAGCTATTGATATTCAGTGGGCTCTGTTGTCCTCTACAGATGCCAGTTGATTGAATTCCTTCATCCTTACAGAGCATTGAATACAAAACTTCCCTCTGTCCGCAGATGACAGCCTCAGAGCACCAAGACATTTCTAACACCCTCTTCAGTTACCATCCCCCCAAGAGGCCAAAAAGGAACCAGGGTGAATGAATAGAAAGGGGAACTCGAGACACAATGCCTACCTGTCCTCCCCTCCCTCTCTTCCTCCTACAAACTCCCCTGTGACACCCCTTCTTTTTCTCCTTTTTCTTTTTTGCTGGCATAAACCGTCTGACTCCTCCGATTGCTTTCACACGGGCAGATGGCTCGATCGGGAGTTTCTCCAGCCCAGACTCAAAACAAAATCAAACCCCAAATCCTCCATCTTCCCTGTAGTAATATATTTCTTTTTCTTTTTTTATTTTTTTTATTTTACTCATAACAGACGCCTTGTTTGTCTGCCAGTTTTTGTAAACCATGGAAACCAGGCTTCCCCTTTTTCACATCTTGGTTCTCTCTTTCAAAAAACGTTCGCTTTCACGTGCCAAAACATCTCTCTGAATCCGAGCTCATTTGAAGACAAAAAAAAAAAAAAAAAAAAAGGGTAGATGGTTTCCTTCTGTCTTCTTGTCTCTTTTAAGCAGTGACAACTTTAGCACATTGCACATCATTAGTGAGGGCGAGGTTCAGAACGAGGTGAGTGAGCTTACAGCTGCGAGTTAAAGTTGTAACACATGCTCCACAGTAGCTCTATAGAGTTTTCGTGTTCAGAGAAGCCTAGTCTAATTGGTTTCTAGTGTGCAGAATGTTTGCTGTAAAAATGACAGTCTGATTTTTAAAAGAGTGGTTATTACATTGTGACTGGTTTGAAACCAAAAAAAAAAAAAAAAAAGCTTTTAGGATATGGTTTACAAAGCTAGATTAGAAGCAGTGATATAGGATGTCATGTTAATGCCACTTACTTTAGCACCTTTTTATACAGCCTGTTCAAGGCGGGAATGTTGCGCTGTTATTCCGTCTCGCCATGCTGTATGAAATGTACAAACACAGAACGGGGCGGCATTGTTGTTCCACCAGTGAGCCGGCAGCAGAGGTAGTCACATTTGCCAAATCAATGTCTGTGTAAAAGGGAGAGCCAGCACGGAGGGGCAGTCGAGACTAGACGCCGACACTTTAGTGTTACACGTCACGCCTCTGATTCTGGAATGCCGGTACGCTATCTAAAATCACACACAAGGGCAGCATTATGCCAACTTTTTTTGCTTCAGTGTAAAAAAAAAAAAAAAAAGCAAAGCCGGCACAATGAGGGGTCTTCTTAACAGCAATATTGTAGGATCTCTGTTTAAAAGGGGCTTAAGATTTGGGTTTGTGCAAGATACTCGATGTGACGTTAGGCCTAAGAATTCAAAGTTCCCATTTCACCTTTCAGTTTTAAATTAGAACCATGTGACCATAACCTCTTGTGGGCAGAGGATTTGCCCCCCATCGGCAACTGAAAGGAACCTTTTTCTTTTCTCTGCCCGGTTCTTCCACAGCACTTTGTCATGTAAAGAGGCCCTTATCTGGCTCCGGTTGGGGGTAAAGAGGCAGGAGAGAAATAGCTAGCTGGGATCCCTGGGGCCATCAGAGATTGACGCATGGTAAATAAGTGATTGTGATTGACGGGTCCTTTGAGCAGAGTGGCTTTGGCCCGCCCACTGATGTGTCCGCCTGGAGGTCAACTTTGACCCTTCCGGCCACCTGCTTGCCCCCGACCCTTGACCTCTTGCTGGACTTCTCTGTTGAAAGCCCCGGGATATCGAGTCGATGTGGAGCTTAAACCATATGTGGTCTTTGATAAGAAATTAGGTGGTTATTTTGCCAGAAAGCTATTTTTAATTGTTTTTTAACTTGTTTTTTTTTTACTCTAAATCTGGAATAACCATAATTTAGACCATACTTGTGTGATTGAAATCAACTGTATGTTTTGCATTTTATCCCTGCAGTTGACTTGAAAGCTACAGTGCTTTTTTATCCACACTCGAAATACCCGCATGACCCCATTTTACCGCTACAAACTCTGATCCATCTTATTTAATGTTTCAACAAATTATTTCTTATTTGGCCCATGTACCCCCACCTCCCACCCACCCAGTGTGTTGCAATTTACACCACGTCCTCTGGCTTTTCTGCTCCGCTCCTTGAGTGTTACATTTGTTTTGCCGTGTCTCATAAATGGCTGGCCAACAATGACAATTTAATGGAAGAAACAAGGGCCGGGAAGTCTAGCGATTTCACAAGGCTTGATTTAATTTCCCTCATTCGTGCTAAATTGGACCATGGTGTCCGGGTAAATAAACAGAATGCATCTGGACTGCAATAAAGAGAGTCAAACGGCAAGAGGATATGTGAATAAGAGGTTGCGCTGTAAAGGTTGCTTTTTCCACTCCCCTGCGAACGGTTATAGATTTATTATGGAGTGCTTGTCTAGCACTTCACTTGTGAACTGGTTTAGCCTTTTGAATGGTGCAGTAAATAAAAAGGTATTTTCGGTGTTGGTGTGTATGCGTGTGTGTGTGTGGACTGTGTGCAGGTGTATGCTTTGCTATATATGTTCATATTACAGATTCATTGTAGCTTGCAGTTTCATATAACTTCATTGGCTGTGATTGTTCATTTTTGGCAAGACACTTATATAAGATATTTTTGGCTCTTGTCCACTACAACCCACTCATTCATTATCACCACTCATTTCAGACTTTGAACACCAGTCACCGCTGCCTTTTCCATACGGCTTATAACTGAACACATAAGTTGTTCTTTGTTGCCAATTTTCTAAGAAAAAACTCATTGGTATGTAACAGGGATTGCAGAGGCCACAAAGCCATTTTGTTGAACAAAACACTCACTCGTGTCTGTATATACACATTTACATGGTGAAGTGTTTGCGCTTGTGCATATGTAAGAAAACCCACTTAGCTCAGCAGAAGTGTGTCATGTCTGACATATGTTTGCTGTGACCCCCCGTTGTTCTCAATTAATGCCAGCACACGCAGGTTTGAGGTTATAACGTTGCACACGCACTTGAATGCATATACGTCCATCCGAGGTGGATGGTACAGACTCACTGGGAGGTGTGAGAGAGGGTGAGAGACAGAAACATTGTATGAACCTCACATTCCTCAAAGTGTGAGCCAGAAGAAACAAAAGAGCATTAACCCCCCCCCCCCACTCCCCTTTTTTCTACTCCCTTTGATATTGAATTACCTCAATGACCAGGAGAGGCAACAAAGTAATAACAGGCCTCAACTATTGACCCACTCCAGAGCTTCCACATAGCTCTTCTCTAAATAACTGCTGACGTCAGCTCCCCACCATGCAACTCCGTCTGCACATGGAGTCTCATTTCCATAAGGAAAATAGTTCACTAGACCCAGAGCCAGAGGATAATTATTTGCTTTGTTAAATTGGGTAATTAACTTGTCACCCAAGTGATATTTGTGGGTTGTTCACAACAGTTTGATTCATTTTTTTTTCCCCCTGATAAGCAACGGGAGTCTGCGAAATAATTGTGTTGTCTATGAAATAATAGTTATGTTGCCTAATTATTGCTTTGTTGGAACGGTCTCATTTGTCTGGCAAGTTACATGAAAAATTGCGCAGAGAGTATTGTTAATAAAATGTCATCAGAAATATTTCAGCTGCCAAGTCTTTTCAATATACACTTGTCATACATTCTGAATTAACTTAGTGTGTGATTCATTTATTTATTTATTTATTTTTCCCGCCTGACTACTGTAGTTCCAGATGTTCAGCTTTCTTGGGGGGATGAGTTACATTTCGAAGGAGGGTTTCTAGATATATCCCTGTTTGTTGCAGTTGAAAAGGATGACATGTAGGAGGTACTGTTTCCTGGCTTATGCCTTTTTGACTCTGATGGTTTCTTTGATTCCTATGTAAGCTACATTTGAAGGCATAAAATTAGTAACCAGCAATTGTGAATGTGCATGCAGATAGCGTAGAGTTGCTTGTCAGAAGTCGCTGCACGCAGAAAGGATGGATATGCACCTCTTGGCACTGACTGTGTGTGTATGTGTACATAACAGTATACAGTCTGCCAGTAATGATCCAGACAAGCACTTGTATAGTGTGAGCTTTTAAGTGCTTCTCAGACATTTGTGTGCTTCTATGTGTATGTGTGTGTGTGTGTGTGTACAGTGTAGAAAGGGCTCCGTGTTGTGACGTGCTTGTTAGTGAGATTGTCAGCCAGAGAGAGACTTGACCTTACATGGTCTGTACAAGCTACTCTGTTATTGCTGTCATCAGCCCCAGTTACACTAGTGGAAAATGAGTGTCTTTGCTTTGAAAAGCAGTCCCAAGCATTGAGGGGTTTTTTGGTAGCATTACATTGATGGTATCTCTGGCGTGGGTTGTTATCAGTGTCAGAACATTTTCTCAAGAAGAGTCATGTTAACATGTCCAAATTTTATTTTTTAAAATCTTTTTACAACTGTAAGAGCTATCAAATAGAGAAATTTACTGCTGTTGAGGAATCTTGTAAATGACAGTGATTTCTTAAAGCACACTGCAGTGTATCTGCAACAAAAAAAAAAGTTGGTTCAGTTGTGAAGAATGTACATTATCCTGTAGTGGAGTTAAAGCCTGAGAGCCTGACCTTCTAGGAGTTGATAAGATCCATCCCAAGGTTATCCACAGCCTGGATTTTTTTTTTCAAAAGTGATTTTGGAGCCCTGGCCAATATTTTGTCATGTTCTCATCTCAGATCAGTTTGGTTTGTTTATGCTTGGGATCCTCACGCCATCTACCTCTGCAAGCAGCTGCATGTTGGCTCACATACACACACACACAAACACACACACACACACACATACACACGCCCAGGGCATGTGCACACAGTTGCATAGACAAAGTCAGACTTACCCTCAAGTGACTTTCCCCACAAGTGTGCACACACATCAGGGCCAACAGAGGGCATCTTAGGACACACAGATACACACACACACATAGAGCTCTGCCCCACCTTCAGCCTGGCTAGTTGACGCCCGAGTGCCCCCACCACCCTTCTGCCAGTAGGCGGCTTAATATTGCCACCAGCTGCAGAGGGGGTGATACCAACCAATGCCAACCGGCACCAGGCCCAGAGTGGCCACACAGGAGCCACTGTGCTTCTCTTCTCTTCTCTTCTCTTCTCTTCTCTTCTCTTCTCTTCTCTTCTCTTCTCTTCTCTTCTCTTCTCTTCTCTTCTCTTCTCTTCTCCCCCTAGTTACACTGCTTTCTTCTGTTCTGCTACTATGCAAAGTCAAATTTAAATATAAAATGTCACTGTGTGTGCGTGCGTGCATATATGGAACAGTGTGAATGCATGGATCCAGGCCTTTTGAGGGTGGTCATCCATCTCAATGAACAACACTGGACAGTGTTTTGGCTGCATGCATGCACAAGTGCAGTGGGGTCTGGGGACCCCCAGGGGTCCTTCAGGAGGTTGTAGGGGGTCTCCAGCAAAAAGAGGAATAATTTATTTTCACTATAATTCCATCCATAAGTAACACGATGACAGAACATATGACTATTTTGGTTTGGTATGGGTTAAATACGCTTTCTGTAATAAAACTTCTAAAAGGAAAAATCTTATCAGATGGGGGACTCTGGGACAAAATCTTATCAGATGAGGGTCCATGGTCTAATTTGTCAGTTTAGGAGTCCTTGATGTGAAAGAATTTGAGAACCACTGCATGGGGAAAAAGTATCATAGTATACAGAGGTGGAGTGGTGCATTATGGTCTAACAAAAAGGCAAGCCCTACATTTCTTTCTTATCAGGCATGTGAAGGAGCTGCTCCTACTCCTTTTGCTTGCGCAATTCTGTCTTACGTTTTTTTTTGAGAATGTGTCTCTCTGTCTTACCAAGGTTTTTTCGTTTTTCTTCCTTGTTGTCAGTCTCACGTGTTAAGCTGCTGGTGCTACTGTACTGAATGTGATAACACAGCTCTTTGTCAGCACCCAGGTGCAAAGTTATCAATGAAGTTGAAAGGAGGTCAATGCATTAAGGCTAAAACACACTTCTGTGTAAATAAATGTATGGTAAATGTGTTTGTATAGGGATGCAGAAACAGATTTTAAGGTAAACATCACTCACAAGGGCTTGCAGAAGAACCAATGTAACAATGCAAACTGTTACAATGCAGATTCAGTGCAGGTTGTGTGTGGGTATGAAAAGCGACTGTTCTGCAGCTACAAAAACCAGTTTGTTACTTAATTCACAGAGGCTACTACTAGAGTGCTGCCTCAGCACACACAAACACACAAAGGGGTGCTTATATCGATCTTTTAATGACTTAATCGCACTTGCATCAGCAGACACTCGCACCATTCGCTGCATCTAAAAATGATTGTGCCGAGAACCTCTTTTGGTTTAGGATTTTAGGCATCTCTACGGAGAGCGGGAGATGCTTTTTGAAGTGGTTCTCATTTGGGTTAATCTAACTTGTGTCTCGCAATACACAGTCATTTAGCTCTTCACTTGTGTGGGCAAGTGGCAGCCTTTTTCACACGCTCAATATCTTTTTATGTCCTGGTTGTGGAAAGGGGAATTAATGAGTCTTTCTAGTAAAGCAGCTTGCCTGTGCTCGTGCAAAATTCTGCAAGGGTAAATGAGTTTAAACCCTCAGGCTACGAGTTGTTGTCGCTGTGTAAGTGTGCCTGTGTGCACGTGTGTGATGGTGCTTGTGTGCTTCTTCCTGTCTGATTGTTTACAGCTTTACCTAACTGGATTCCATATGTAATCCTGCAGTCAGTCTGATGAGTCTGACTATCCAAGGCTAACAGGCAGACTTTCTAGTAGTCCCCCTCAGGCGTTGCCCTCAAACCAGCTTGCTTCCATACAAATGGCATCTTGCATGAGTAGCAGACGGATGCTGCATAAGCTGACCAGAGGCCGGTGGTTCTCGTTGTATTTGTATGAGCCTGCTAGCCTGCAGGGTGTTCCTGTCAGACAAGGCATAAGGCTAATGAGGTTACTCTGTTTCCTGTTTCTGCCTTCCTGTCCCTCCTTGTGTTTGTGGGAGAGGGAGGGCTTCAGCCTCTGTGGCACGATATATCTACACACTGTAACTGTACTTGCACTCGCTTTGAAACATTGTTTGCATGGATGTGCGCACACACGCCACACTCCAATAAGTAATTAGCATGTTATGTCAGCCCTAGTGAGATGCTACAGTGATGTTACAAGACCAACACAAATAAATACTAGAGAATGTGTCAAGTGTTGCCACATTTAAAGGATCAAACCTTGCAGGCTGGCAACCTAGTTTCTGATAATATATTGCTACTGTCATAGAAAATAAACTGAGTCCAATTTTTGTTTTTATCAGAATCAAATGGTGACGCACTTGCGCCATGCCAGTTTAGTTTTATGACCCGAGTGTGCATTTAATCTAACCAAAACACTTAAATGCAAGTAGTGTAAAGTATTGAGAGTTTGTGAAATTGAATTCATTTCTTTAAAGCTGCTGTTTGAGTGGTAAAACAGTAGAAAAAGCATGCGTGGAAATAACATTTCTTCAAAAAATGTCCATTAGGACTGTCATAGCCTTAGGCACTTTGTTGGACAAGACTTTATTTACTCATCGTGTGCATACACATGCACCAGGTAGTTAAATTTGCAACACAGACAGCACTTCCCTATTGTGTGCCTTTGCACCATTTTCATGCTGTTACATACTGTACTGATACATGTATTAAAAGATGACATCAGTCTAAGTATATAAATGTCCTGACAGGTTTTATATTATGTGAAAGGATTGTTATAATCTCCAGAGACTGCACATGGTGACATATAGCCCGGATGACAATGAAGAGCATATTCCTTTGGCTGCATGAATCTTGAGAAATAAACTATTGCTATAGAAGTCATGTCTCATTTGTCTCTGTGGAGCAGCTGGTGTGTGTGGAGGTGAGTGGGTCAGAAATGCAGCTCTGTTAAGAGGGATCAGCAGCAGGGTCTTCCAAGGCTCTCGAGGGAATAGCGGGGAAGCGCAGGAGCCATTGCCACTGCTACCATGATGAATGACAGTAGGTTGGGGAGCGCCGTCGATCAGAACTCACTGTCCTCTTGATAACGGCTAGCGAGTGTGTGTGTGTGTGTCTGCGTGCACCCGTAGTGCAGGGAATTGAGTCAAACCTCTGACCAGCGGCATGTAGCCAAAGTGAAAGTGATATTGTGACAGAGTTGGAGGGTAAGTGTGTTGAATGAGGCTGTTATTACTGAATGGGGGCCATTTGTTATGCAACCTGTCAGATCAGAAAAAGCACACACATATATATATACACACACAAGGGTTGCTTTATGCTATATTTTCTACCACGAGACCTGTATTTTAGTATATTGTGAGACCAGATGTGGCCCAGGACTCCTGTTTTCCTTTTCTCAACAGTCAGCACTCTTAACCTGCCAAATGTTACTTCAGAAAATGAAGAATTTTCCTCAGCTGAGCCCTAAAACCAGCAGAATTCTCAAAGATACTGCTGCAAAGCTGATATCACGCCATTACTTTAACATTTCACTTTATGAGAGACACTTAAAATTCCCAGTGCTTTGTGGCACTGAATGAGCAGGAAACAGTTGCTTTGAGCCCAGGTTTTTTTTTACTGTAATACTCCTCCGGTGCTGTATGCCGTGCACTGAGAGAGGAAGCAAACCTTAACAAACTCCTTCCACGTACTGTTAGATGATCTGTCAATACTGCAATAAACACAGTCAGTGGTCCAGGAATGTGATAAACAACCCACACAAGATTAGAATGTGTTGGGTTTTTTTTTTTATATTTTGGGCTTCCTCCTTGTCTTTCACTTTGTCTTGTACTTTTTTAACACTACAAATGAATCATGTTTGCTTGTTTCTCTCAGTTAATAAAAAAATGTGACTGCAGTTTGTTGAACAGATGGCCCAAATAATTAGTTGATCGCATTTTGGTTATTGTGTGGATCTGGGATGGTTGTAGTCAGACAATTGTCTTTCAGTCACAAGTGGTATGCTGTATTCATGTGGTAGTGGAAAGGTCAGACAGCTGGTGTCTTCCAGCCTGACAGCTAACCAGCGTTGAATTGATTTTGCATCACATTCAAAGCTAGAATACAAACAAGTACATCCCATACAACTGTACAAGCTGGAAAATCTTCAGAGCTGGTTAGGTTTTGAGCTCCAGCCTTCTAGTTGGTTGATGAATTTACGTTTTGTGTGTGTGTCTGTGTGTGTGTGGGGGGGTTAAGGGTTACAACAGGGGTCAGGTGGTCACATAGCCAGGGTGGGTGGGCAGCCCAGTCAATTTAAACCCCTCATTATGTAGCCAGCTGGGCCTCTTCTGCTCATGCACATGTACACACACACACACAGATACACACACATGATTTTCAAAGCATTGTGGCATTTATTTCTTTCAGTCAAAATAAACTTGGTCACCGTCTGCATTTAAAAGCTCTTCCCCTCACTCTCTCACTCTCTCTCTCTCTCTGTTCCACTTTTACCAGACTGACAGCGTTTTATGCTCGACAGGGCTGAATGGTGCTGGCAGTCTGTCACTTATGCACACTCAGATAGATTCGGACTGCGTGTGTGTGTATGAGCATGCAAATGCCAACAGCTGATATGATTGACAGCGGAGACGGGAGGTTTGCATGTGTATGTGTGTGTGTCTGTGACACTGAGCTCGGCGGGAGCAACCATCACAGCCAGGCTGCAGATAGAAGACATTGTTCTGCTGTATTTGTAAGTACCGAAAGAAAAGATGATGTCAAAGTCCAAGTTTCCTGCATGAAGTCTATTTAAAATATGACTTATTTTAGACTGAATATCCACATAGAACTTGACCGCATCCCGTTGAGAATGCAACTCAAATCTAGTGTATTATACATTTTGTTATATTGTTTTTGCTCAAGAAAGTTGTGGACAACTCGTCTGGCTTTAGTTTTGGTTGTGTTTAGTGTCATTTATCTTTTTGTTATGAACAATAAATCTATTTTTAGTTACACTCATGTGTGGTCTCCCCTCCTTTGTCCAGCCTTAAGCTGGTTGTGACAAACTGGGGGCTCGTCCAGGATCAAATGAACCATTTTGGTAAGATGAAATGTAACTTTGTGGTAATTTGGCCCACTTTTGTTTTTGCTGCCTCTTGTGATGATGGGGGTTCGTCAATCTATTTATCAGCATTTGGTTTTTGGAAAGTCTGGACTTTGTGTACTTAGACTTTGTCTACATGGTTACCAATTTGGGGATTAGCATACATGAGCTTTGTTTTCTTCTGGGGAAGAGAAAATTTCTAGTCCTTTGTCCCTTTTTTGTTTTGTGTTTGGTTGAAATTTGCTAAGTACTTGTCTATTGTGCATTTTGGATGTATGCAAGATGTCCATTATGTTACTGGAGTTTTTCCCACTCGGTTTTGGTAACAAGCTCTAGCAGTGAGTTTATTTCAGTGTGACCTCATAAAGTGGAAGTGAAAGTGGGTAGAGCTATATGCTTGGGATCACATCCGTGGCTTTCTGGAGGTAACTGCAGGTAATAGCATGTACATACTGGACGCACTGGTTTACAGTGAATAAATACCCCCCATCAATAGCTGCCTAAAGACTAGTGTTGAGTGTATGTATTCGTGACTAGAGTGGGGAAGCTCCAGTTTGTCCACCTTTTGGTTTTGCTGATGCACATTAGGATGTAGCACTTGAGTTTGGTGTTTTGTATCAGGTTTGTTTTAATGGAAAGGACTAGAATTAAGCTCTCCCCCAAAAGAAAACAAAGCTCATGTATGATACTCCCCAAATTGGTAACAAGGTCTTAAGTCCAGACTTTCCAAAAACCAAATGCCTACAAACAAATGGATAAACTCCCATCATCACAGGAGATAGCAAAAACAAAAGCAGACCAAATTACCACAAAGACTAAATTTTTCTTACCAAAATGGTTCTTTTGATCCTGGAGGAGCCCCCAGTTTGTCACGAGCTGGCTCAGAGTCAGCGACCAAAAAAGGGAATCACACATGAATAAACTTTCTAAAATGACATTTATTGTCAATTTAAGAGGTCAGTAATGAATGCAGTGTGGATGAGTGAAGTGTGCGTGATGTGTGCAAACAAAACACAAAACCCTAGCCCATCTGGCTGGTGCAGGCCTGGAAGGAAGAGAAGAGAAAGAGGTTAACAAGGAAGTCACCCAAATAGGCTGAGGCCTTAACTACCCAGGTGCAGGTAGTTTCCTGACACCCTCTCCAACCCCGCCCACTGGCTCCTGAGCCAGGAAGCCAAACCAACCTCACAAGCAGATGGCAGAGAGAGGGACATCACAAGTATTTTTAAGTGGTTTACAGTTTTGCAGGAGGTACCCTCAGCCCTTGTGGAATTCCTCTCCTCTCTTTTCTAGTTTGAAGGGAGGGCCCTGTAGCTGCAAGCGCGCACACACACACACACATGCATTCCAATGCAGTGAGCTTGTGGTGTAATGAGGCGATTCTATAGGGCCTCATGTCCCCAGTAACCTCACAACCTCGTTCCGTTTGCCTTTTCTCTGAGCTCCAAGCTGAGCTCAGCATCCGGTCTACTTGAAGCTATAAGGGACGTGGGGACCAGGACGTATTTAGGATTGGAATGTGAGCTTCGGGAGCCAACACATGCTTTTGTGGTTGAGTTTGGGGAACTAACTTTGTTGTTTGCAAATCATGCTGATGTAAGATTAGATGTAAGATTTTGTTTCTCAGTGGCGGGGTGCCTCTTTGTGGGGCAGTAGCTGTCATTTACACCAGCAGTGGGTAGCGGGTTTGAAAGTACTTGATGGTTTTTAATTATAGATGAAAAACTGCCAGAGTTCCCAAGTTTGTAGTTTGAGTTTTCTAATAAATCACGTCATCTCAAACATGCTGCTTAGACAATATAATTAGCATTTTCATCTTTAACTCACAAGATTACTTTGAAGAACCCTCGAATATTGTGGTGTGGCATAATTTGGACCTTGCTGCATTGTCTCGGCTTGCCTTAATACTTTACAGTTGTATTTGTTTCACTGCAGGGTCATAATCAAGATGCTTGAAATATCTGTAATCCACAAATGGTTGGTCATGACCCTAAGAAAGTTTACAGTGACATATTTGGAAATGAAATAATTGCTATCACTGTCATCTGTACCACTTGTGAACTCCTGGTCGACATATCCCTGCAGCCAGTCATCTGGGGCCCATGTGTTGGTAAAAGAGTGAGAAAGATCAAGATGGGGAAGGAAGAGGAGAAAGGGACACTGTCCTGACTACTGGATACAATAACCCAGACTTTGTTAGAATAACATTTCACCTCCATCGATCCATCTATCCATCTCTCTGTCCTGCCTCTAAGGGGAAATGTGTGTTAGAATAACAGATTTTGGGCCGGTTTTGTAGAGCAGATTGCGGCTGGCGCGTGGCCCACATTCCTCTGCCATGACATCCGCACAGTCGGCAGCAGCACAGCGCTGGGATATTTTTAGAACAGCTAGTGTGAACACGTGCATACACACACTGAAAGTAGATGTACGTAGATGCAGATTCTCTCTGTGCGTGTATACATGCGTCGGCACAAACGTTTTTTTCTTTAAGAAAAGAAAATGTGGGCTTTCTGTGTAGCAGTGTTGGATGAATATCTACATTTTGACTATGTGTAGCATATGGATCTAATCCAAATCAAAAGAATGGCCACCTAACTGATGAATGAATACTGAAACACAAATATTAGCAAACAGGTTTTAACTGCTATTTAATCAGTGGCCTCCATCTCTTCTGTACAGTAGGCACTGGCACATATACGCTGCAGAGATGACGTTAGCATGGCTCGGCTTTCTGTCACACTTTTACACACAGACCCTGTGATGTTCTTAAAGGTACAGTGGGTGTTTTTCAGGGAATGCTGCAATAAGCAATTTCACTAATGTTTTCATTTAGTATCTTACAAAATGCTGGTACCAAAGTGCTGCTTTGAATTTTTATTTTTATTTTTATGCTCTGCTAACAAAACATACTAATGTACCACAAAAGAAAACTAGTGTGCAGCATGTTTTTGTGCTGTGAAATGTATCCATTGTTGTAGTATGATATGGTCTAGTATGGGAATTAAACAGTCTCTGAGGAAATTTGTATTTCCTCCATTCATTTCCTCATCTACATCAGTCCAAACAATGTAACAGATGAACGGTTAATGTGATTTTGATGGTAATAATGTCATTTTGTAGTTTCAAAGTTTTAAAATGGACATATGATACAGCCAATGCTTCTCTTTATTGCTGTTTCTCCTCTAACCCATGTATCTAACACTACATCCAGGGTCTTTTTTTTTCAGCCAGTATTACACACAGCCAATGAAATTGACTTGTTTCTTCATCAACTATCAGGGTTATTGGTTTGGCATGTGTTGGAGAGAGAAATGTGTGAGTGAAGATGGGGTTATGATGTGCAAGCAGTTCCACTTTTCATCTAGTTAGATGAACAGATACAGATGCAGTGATAGATTAATCCCGCTCAGCCTCTTGACTTCTTAACATCGGTCTGTTGCTGCAGCATTTGCTCAATTCCTGAAACAGTTTTCAAAATTCTGTTTATTCCACTTGGCTGTAATTGTTCTGTTGTTGGCAAAATTCTGTCCAGCGGAAATGTTTTCTAGATATTATTCACTATGTTTTCTCAGTAAATTTGCTCTAATGGATGTGCATATTTTTAATGTAATATTGGTGTAGTTATACAAAATATTCCGAATGACTCATTATGTGGAAAAAAATGAAGCAGGCAAATAAACAGAATCTTTAGCTGATGTAAAATATGTAAAAATAATTCATGTTCCTGAAGATAACATTATATTTTAAAAGATTTAAAGCCTTGTGATGCTCCTGAAAAATGTCAGGAAAATTTACAAGTACCTGTGTTCAGTGATATTTTCTCCCTTTGGGTTCTATCTGGAGAAGTTTCATGGGGTAAAGTGTTTTAAGAAGCCCAGCGGGAAAGGTATTACGTTGGTATATATTCCAAGCGCTCTACATGTCTGATTTGTTGCAGCGCGTGTGTGACAGAGAGAGAGAAGCAGAGCGAGAGATGTAATGATCTTATTTGGCATACTTTTCAAGCACAGTTATCCCTCTGGATGCCTAAAAGGTGTCTGTCTGTGTATTTGTGTGGTTTTCGCAGGTTGGATTACTTGTGTATTCCAAAGCAGGTGGGGGTGGGGTTGCTGGGTGACAGTAGGCATACAGCGTTCCTGACGCATCACTTGGCTACACACACACACACACACACACACACATACACAAACACGCAGCGTGTGCACAGAAAAGGTCCCTGCGCTCATTAGTGGGATTCCACTAGCCTGATGGGAGCTGGTCGGGGTGTAGATGTGTGTGTCAGTGCCAGGTAGCGCTCGGCTGGCATTGCTCTGTCTAAGAGCTGTCTCTAAAGGGCTCTGGCAATATCTCAGAAACACACACACACACACACACACACACACACACACACGCTTACTTGCATACATACACAGCAATGTCTGACTGAGAAACTGAGATGTGACACAATTTGGTTTTATTGCTTATTTGAGAGGATGTTTCCCTTCCTTTGTCATGCTACACTTACCCTCCGGCAGGCAGAGTGTGAATGTCTGTGGAGGGATTTTGCATGCGATTTGTGTCCGTCATTTTTTTTATTTTACACCTGGAAAACACAGACAGGAGCTAGCATTTGTGACTGGAAAATCTAGGGAAAGTAGAGGAACACCTTGGCCCAAAACAGGTGGCAAACTACCTCTGAGGTCAGACAAATAGTTCACCTGCAGCTTGTGAAAACCCATTTACAGTAACCGCTCTCTCTGAAGTTATGAAGAACTATTATTTGGGTTTCAGGGTGAAACAGCTGTAATCGAGCGGAGCTTTAACACTCGGCTGTTTTTCTCCCAGCTGATGAAAAAGTCAGTCGGCATTATTTTTCTTTTTCTTTTTTTCTAGACCTTGTTGCTATGTGCACACAGTGGAGGAAATATCTGTGGCACACTGCCAAAAACTGTGAGGAAACGAGAGAAAGTGAGAGAAAAAGAAATGCAGATGAAGTTCAGCTCAGTTTTTGGAGGGGAGGTTTTTTTTCCTCTCTCTCTCTCTCTCTCTCTCTCTCTCTCTCTCAGTACAACTATGTGTTTGTGTGTTTCAGGTAGAGATATGGGTGCCATAGAAGCTGTAGATGTGAAAGTTTATAACCCTGGGATATAATGTCAATGCTGTGTGTGTGTGTGTATGTGTGTGTGTGTGTCAGTGTACATTTGGCCTTGTGCCACACCACGAGGGAAAGAGTGCCAGTGAGCTGTCTAGGTAATTGGTGCTTACCTGGCAGGCTTTTGCACACATGCACACACACGCACACGCACACACACACACACACACACACAGAATGGATTAGGTGACATTAACTACAGGAGAAAATGAAATGGTATAATTGAATACTTGCACTACCTTTCTCGCTTGTGTGTGTGTGTGTGCGTGTGTGTGTGTGTATACCCGCGTTCACGTGTGACAGTGTAATGAGGGACTGCACGCCACACACAAAACACACCCCATCAACCTCTGTCAGAGGCTGCAAAGCATCGGTGCACTGAACGGTCCACTCGCCTGTATGTGTGTGTCTGTGTGTGTGTGTGTGTGTGCACGTGCCAGCATGTTTACTGTATGCAAGGAGACGTGGCTGTCACCCATCAGCTCCATCATGTGCAGACACCCAGCTTTTAATCTTGTCCCCCCCTCCTCCTCCTCCTCCTCCCTCAGCTCTGCCGAGACCTCATCCCCAAGGCCCCAGAGCAGACCTGGGAAATCAAAACAAAATTCTGCAAAAGCTTATTTTTATCTGCTGAAGAGACAAAAACCACAAAAGCCTGATAAACAAGGAAAATCAGTCTTGTCAATATTGTCAAAATATATTAAGAGTTGTGAAATGAATGAAGTGAGTGAATGAGGTCGTAATATTTTTTTTTTTGGTTTGATTATTGGAAGTTTTCAATTGCGTGGAGATAGTAAACCATGTTCACCCGTAAGTAAGTGGCTCTTTGCTTGCAAACTTGTCTTTCATCCACCTGTGGGGTATTTAGGAACCACCCACTGAGAAGCACTGCACCAAGACCTTTTTGTTTTTCTGCAGAATTAGACTGTTTTTGGTGGTCGTTTTGATGCACTAAAGGTTCAGAAACATGACTTCTGTTTAAATCTATTGTCATGAATTTTGAACTAAACACATTTGCACATACCTGTTTTTGATAATGCGATAATTGCCAGTCTGCCCTGATTAGAGAGTATATGTTATGCATTATAACATTTCTATCTTATATGTTTGATTGTGTGTGAATAAAGTATCTTCAGGATTTGCAGCTCTGAATGAAAGATATTTATAAACAGCAGTCATTTCAGTTGCATGTTATTCTGTGGGAGGATGCATAATATTAGGATGAGATTAACTTTCTCTCTTTCACACACTCAGAAAGAAAGACACACAGACTCGGTTTCTGTTACCCCAACCACAGTCGCCCGAGTACCTGTTTTTTTTTCTTCTTTTTCTTAGAGTGCTTTCTCTTAATGGATCGCCGTGACTGTTATCTTGTTATTACAGCAGCGATAAAACGTCTCGGAGTAATTATTTTTGTGTGAGGTGGAGATTTTTTAATGCACTCCTCCGCCGTTGTCACTGTGATGTCCGCCAGCCACGTAGCCAAGCCAAATCAAATGATCTGAGTCAACTGGATGATCAGAACAGTCTCCCACACAAGTTGCTTTTCACTTCTTGCCTCTTGCGTTACAATTTGACTCACACTGAGGGAAGCGTGCGCTCGCCGGGATGAGTCGACAGGATCAGAAATGTTTTTTTTGTTTTGTTTTTTTTTTAAATTCCGATAATTAGCATGCATTAGCTTTTTGCACAAAGACAGAAAGTGTTTTCTCAAACCTTACAGCTGAAATCCACTCGCCCTGTGGCTTGACTAGAGAAGAGCTATTTCCAGTTTCCATTATTTATTAATACCTCTTTGTTGTTGCTCATGTCCTAATCTCATTTCCTTTAGTCATTAGCGTTGTTCGACATCAAACACAGCTGCCAGAGCAATGAGAGTAGGGGAGTGAGGGGAGAGAGAAGTATGGTTATTGCTGTTGGACACTCACTAAAGACCCCTTTTAACAATGCTTGTTGTAGGGGAATATTTTTTTATTAAGCTGTTAAAACTCTCAATAGAAGCAATAGTGTTTTGAATAAATTGTGGCTTTGATGTGCTATATGTTCGCTGCGGTGGCTGATGTCATGGGTTTGTTGCTTAGATTGAAACTGACTGGAAAAAAATGGCCATGTCTTGGAAAAGGATGTATGTGTGTGTGTGTGTGTGTGTGTGTGTGTGTGTGTGTGACTTCTGGTGACCCTCTTCGACAATAACATCTTCTGTCTCGGTCTCGCTGGGAGAGATTAGCAACACATGAACTCGCAGTCCCATGATGCTTTTTTCATTTGCTTCCTACCTATTCATCACCATAACACTCTCCTATCACGGCATTGTGCGGTGGATGCCGTCCTTCGCACATTGTTATGCTAATGTGTCGCCCTGTGTCTTGCTGCAAGCTAATGCTATGTTATGCTAATGTTGTGTCATGCCAATGTCACGATATAGTGAGATTCTCCATTATACTAGAATTTTGTTGTCTGTTTTTCTTTACTAAAGCCATCATAAGTTTTCATGCAATTCCCCACTGAATACAACATCTTTGTGTTTTCCGTATTTTATTGTTATTTTAAGAGACAAATGGTTAAAAAGCAACCATCAAATGCCATGTAAAATGCTAACTAGCTGTATCTACTGGTGTGGTATATCATGAAGCAAGCTTATTTTTCCAGGCAGTTTTCAGAGAGTTTTCATATTGCAGAAAGGTACAGAGTAACTCTGTGGCATTTCTTAATTGTCTCAAGAAGGTAACAGTTTTACAGACTGTGCTGAAACTCAACACACATCTCAACACAACTGGCCTGTAAGCGTTTCCTAACCTTGACCTCAAGTCACACTTTTATGGCCATGCTGTTGTCTGACAACAGTAACAAAGGAAAACGCTCAGCATAAACAGGTCCAACTTGCAAGGCTGCAGCCTATATTAATGGGCTACTCATTGTCTTGTCTGCCAGATTTTTTCAAAAATAGCGTGATAATTCAGAGGTGTTTATCAGCTGAGTACCAGCTGATAAACCCGGTGTTCCTGTTCCCACAAGAACAGGAACACACGCATAACTGTTTTTTTTTTTTGGTTTTTTTTAATGGGGGAAAGAACCCACTTTTTCTGTGTGTGATGATAGTTTATAATACTGACCCATTGTTTCTTTGTCGGATGTTTCCACAGGATGACAGTGATGGGATCCCGTGGTCGGAGGAGCGGGTGATGCGGAAGGTGCTTTACCTCTCCCTAAAGGAGTTTAGGACTGCACAGAAACGGCAGCTGGATGGTGACGGCACCACAAACTCCAATGGTGAGTCCATATCCACATCCTTAATGCATGGAACCTGTAGCAGCATACTTCCACTCGCTGGGATGATATAAGTATCAGATGAGTCTATTTGTAGCTGTCTACTTTACCAGCATAATATTTAGGTTATTAAATAGGTGAATAACAGGAAATAAAGCAATCTGACCTCATTCCAGAATTGTACAAATCACTGTAACACACTAATTAAAACAAACGTTAAACTTTTAAAGTCTAGCTCTTCATTCCTGTAATTGTGGGCAACAATTTTATTAGTCTGTTTGCTAGCGAAGACTTTGTTTTCCTTGACGATGGGACCTGATTTCACTTAAAAAACAGAGAATCCAACGAGAACAAATGATCAAGGAATCTCATTTGCTTTTTGTTGTGGGTCAGTGGGCAACGAGCTGCAGTCTTTCACTTTGCTGGTTCAGTGTCAAATCCTCAAAGGAACCCTTGAACTGAAAATATTTCCCATTTGGTTTGAAATGTTGTTTATACATCAAACAGAGGGACTCTGATGGGGTCACACTAAAGAGAACTTGTGAAAAACGTGTTGTTAATCTTTTCCATCTTGGACTATTAGAAACATGGACTATTACAAACACTGACTTGAATACACACTTGAAGTTGCTTAGTTAGACAGAAATCCAATTCCAGGTGGAAGCTGGCAACAGAAGCAGTTGAGGGATTTTGCTGTTGTGCTGTGTAAACCTGAAACAACACGAGAAGAGTGAGAGCACGGAGGGGGGGGGGATGAACAGCTTGTTTTGAACTGAGCTGCCACCATGGCTTTGTTTGACACTGGTGCTCCCACACAAAAAAAAGCCCTCAGCCAGCCAACAGCGGAGATTTGAACTTCACACGTGCCTCAGAAGCTATTCTCAGCTGACATTAACACAACCCAGACACCGAAAAGAAAGGAAACAGGAGGAGAAAAAAAAAAAAGCCTCTGAAAGTTCACGCCCAGCCAAGGAAGCCAGCCAGTCATCCGTAAGGCAGAAGTGGAGACAGGCAGGCAGACAGAAGGGAAGTCTCTTTTGAAATGTAGCTTATCTTTTATACCTAGCTCCCTGTTTTTTTTTTTTTTTATGTATTTCTTTATTATATATTTTTCACACCTTTATTTCTCCCTCTATGCCTGTGTTGAGTGCCCCCCTCCCCTCCCTGTTGCCAGTGTATCTCTGTTGGTCTGTCTGGCATCTCATAGCTGCCACTCCAGAGCTCCTCAGGGCCTTTTAAGCCGCCGCGGGTAGCTGACCTTATCGCCTGAATAAAAATGACTCATTAGAAAGCGTCGGCGGCCCGTCGCACCGGGGGTAACGACAGCAGCTCGCACCGACACAAAAGGGAGCCAGGCTGAATAGACGGGCCCTGCTGTTTTAGAGCACCGTGGGTTAGCGAGACTTTGGGAGGCTGTAGAAGCGGCACAGTTTCCCGTTTCACATAGGCGTTGTGGTGAAACTGTCAGCCATTTTGGAGGATCACACTCAGCGTGTGCTACATCCTGAATGGGCAGCCCCTGCTGTTTTAGAGGACTCTGGGTTAGAGAGTCCGGGCTTACGTTGGGGCCAGACATGTGCCACAGTTTTCAGTCTCACACAGGCATTATTGTGAAACCATCAGCCATTTTGGAGAATCAGACCACGTATGTACCTGATCATTTCATGTGTTAGACAGGTTTTAGAAGGTGATGCATTAGTGAACATGTGTCATGTCTAACCAATTAGTTGGTAATTGATTAGTTTAATCAAGGAAAATTTTTAATAATGTATAATTGTTGCAAAGTCAAGCAAAAATGCCAAACATCCGCTAGTGTCAGCTTCTCATATTTCTTCACAATTAGCAATTTTAAGAAAGAATTTCTGAGAAATTATGATAGAATTGTTGTTTTATAAAAACATTTTTTACAAATTTATTAAAACATACTTGAAAACGGGGGCAGCAACTAACGATTATTTTCATTATGGAATATTACATTCTCGATTAATCAGTTAATTGGACTAATAAGTTTAGTCCATAGAATACCTGAAAAGTGAATTTTTAATTTTGTTTTAAAAAATTAATTACTAAACACAGGAAAAAGAAAAGTGTTTTTGCCTCAGTATGTTTCCACCATTTTGAGAAATGGGTGTCACCTGACTTAAGGAGGTTAGAGCAATACCTGTCCGTAAACCTCATAAAAGCAGCATTTTCTCCCTCCCCAGGCATCTGTCTCTCCATCTTTTCCTTCCCCGCATTCCTCCATCCATCCCCAACCTCTCCCTCTCTCCTCCTCCTCCTCCTCCTCCTCCTCCTCCCCTCTGTCTCTGTGTGGCAGCAGTGGCTATCTGTTTTAGAGAGGGGGGGGGGGGGGTGTGGCAGTCTGTCAGTCAGCTGTATGTGTGTCTGTGTGTTTGTATGTGTGTGTGTGTGTGTGTCAGTCTATCTCCCCACCCACACAGCCTTCTCCCTGCCCATAACCAGCAATCATGCCATCTTCCCCAGCCACTTTACCTCACACTGTTGGCAGCCGTCCATCTCTGTGTCCATCACACTTCCTGCTTCTCCCGCTCGCTCCCTGCATTATTTAACAAAATGACATTATGCCCTTTCGCGTCCCGGCTTCCGCTTGTTCACCAACTCGCCCTTCCCTCACTCTCTTCCTCTTCCCCTCCTTTCCTCATCCCTATCTCCCCTCCATCCATCCGTCTGTCCTTCCGGTTGTCTCTCCCCCGATGCGGGGTTTCATTACACATCAATAGGACTCTGGTTACTGCCTTCTCTGCAAGCTCCTGTCTCCTCTCTCCCTCCTGCTGCTCAATCTCCTCGATTACGTATCTGCACCCAACCCCCCCCCCCCCCCCCCCCCCCCCCCCCCCCCACCCCCACACTCCCCACCCCCCTTCACCACAGTCTCTTTCTCCCTCCTGTTTCCTCCATCCGTCTCTGTCTCTCTCTTTCTCACCATCTCCCTTTTTTTCCGCTTTGTCCTTCCTGTCCTCTGCTCCCGTCTGTCTTAACTATCCACAAAATCTGTCACCCCTCCTTCCCTCTTTCTCCATTCTTCTCCCATCGCCACCCTCCCTTCCCTTCCCTTCCTTTCCTTCTGTCCTGTTTCCCACCCTTCCTCTCCGTTTCTCCGTATTGCCGAAGCTTCACCTTCTTCCTGTACCTCCTTTGCTTCGCCATCTCCCTCCGCTACACACTCTACCTCCTCTCCCCATCTCCCTCTGCTCCCCTCCCATCCTTTCTTTTCCTCCCTCTCCATTTCCCTGAGTGCTATTGATGGAGGAGCTGGATGACGGCCAAAAACCAGGAGGGGCTGAAGAGAGGGCTCCCTGTTTGCCCATTTCTCCGACTGTCCCCTCTCTTTCTCCTCCTGCCTGTCTGCCACCTCAGGACCTGCCGCTCCTACCGGCTTTTATGCATGTCGTTCTCCTTCCTTCAGCACTCACTTTGCTGTCACTCCGCTGTCTGTCTGCATTTCCCATGCTGCCAGCCCCTCGCATGACCAGAGTGGCAGCCGTGGCAGCTAAAACACTATGTGGGCCCCTCTGTGGTGATAGCATCACCTGGCAGAGGAAGACGGATGAAGGAATACCAGCAGAGAGAAGGATAGAAGGAGTGGTAGAAGGAAATGAATAAAAGAGCCAAAAGAGGGAGAGTTTAGACATTAAGTAAAGGAGATTGCATGCTACTCCGTCCTCTCGTGCTCTTTTCCAACAACAGCAAGAGCCATTACAGAATCCCATTTTTTTTGCCGTTATGCTTTAGATTTACAGCCTTGAACTGCACAAAGCAGATGCCATGTTTCTGAATTGAAAATTGTTATATGCTTTTGTTCTGGCTTGTGGTAAAGTGTCATGCAGTGTTGTTAGGTCCATTTTGGAAAGAAGAGCAATATATTTGGGGCTATTTCAAATCTGCGTGCCAGGCAGTCAATTTTTAGTATTTGCCTCTATTCTCAAAGAAAAAAAAAACATTGGAATGGAGACTATTGGGAGTTTCCCTAAAATAAAACTACCCATTGTTTCTTTTTATATTATGCTGCAGTTTTAATTGTATAGAGGCACAGAGGATTACTTGAAAAAAAAGGGCATGAAATAGTATCTTGGTACTCATATTTACAAGAGGGGAAGGGAGATTAAAGTTTTGTATAACATTTGAGTTTTGATTTCTAATTGTGCAGAGTTGTTTATTTATTTGTGAGTCAAAAGACAGATTACCATTATATGGCATTGAACTCTTTCACATTTCAATGATTCGTCTCTGCTATAGTACCACATATTACCGCAGCTCACACTAATAGGTTCCTCTCAGCCCTGTAATACGCCATCTTATGCTACGTACCTCCGCTCACTCCCTCCTGCTCTCTCTCTCGAGACTTTCAGTACACCACCTCTCCTGCCTCTTTGTGGTAGGCCTCCACAAGCACAAGGAAACTCGAGGGTAGGCACCGGTCCTCGGCTCCCTGCTTGTCTGCCACGCTCGCCCATCCCCAGCCCCTCTGCCTTCCCAAGATTCCAGGCTCTGCCCCTCAGATGGGCACTCATGTGCAACCAGCATATGTCAAACAACTCTTCGGAGGAATGGGGGGAGATAGATGGAGAGGAGGAGAAGAAGAGGGGGGGGGGGGGCGGTGGTAAATGGGCCTCTGCCTGTTTGTTTGCGCTCTACGGGGACATCAAGCGTCAGTCATTTTTCGGAGCACAATTAAAGCTAATGAGCTAGTTCCTTTTTAACACTAGTGCGAGTTTCACTTGCAAAAAAAGATTTTGTCCAAAAGTCATGATCAGATTCCTTTCGCCATCTCCTCTTTGTCAGCGAATTACCATATTTAGTCAGTTCTCCCAAGATTGCTTTTTTTAAACCAATTTACATGGTCATATATTAAGTACTGGAACTGAACTGATCTGTCTCATCTGTTTTTGAAATTGTACATTCGCTTGAAAAGTGAAACTCTTGAGTAATACAAAGCATGCAGATGAAAGCCCTTCGTGCCAACCAAAAGATTACAAGGCAATGATTCATCCGTGGCCTATAGACTCACAGGCTCTCCAACTCTTAACATAAAGCATTGTCGGCAGTGCAATGGCCTTACTCAGCCGGCGCTTGTTAACTTTGTGACCGCAACGATGTGTGGCTGATGACTGTACCTCCGCTTTCAGGTACTGACCTGCCCCTGCGTGTGTGAGGAAAAACTAACAGCACGTGTATCTGTGCAATAATGAGAAAGTGTGACCGTGTGTGTATGTGTGTGTGCTTATTCAGCCCAAAGCACATTTACAAAATCAGTTAAATCATATGTTTGAATACTCCTTTTACCAGCTCCACAATTTCTCATCTTCATCCTGTCTCCTACACTGTCATTTGATCTCACTACTCCAGTCCTCATCCCATCTTTCTAAGATGACACAATGCCTGGGCTTGTTCGACAGTAGCCCCCTCGCTAACAGGATATCATTCAAGTTGCCACTTATTCTAACCTATGCTCCACTGTCGTTATTATCTTAATTTATCTCCCTTTTTGACACCTGCTATTAGGAGTTTGCGGTGCAGCGTGAGTGACACATCCCTCTGGAGTATCAGTCAAATGGAATTTCACTGGGAGTGTATGGAAGGTAGTGAACCAAGAACCATCCAATGAGAAAGTGATACGCCGGTGCGAAAGCGTCGATGAAAGACAGGGTTCATGACAGCAGCGTTCTTATTTAAACAAACCAAGTTAAACACTCAAAGCCTGAGTGTTCAATGAGTCATCGCTTTGTTTTTGCAAAACGAACGTGAATAATTTAATAACCTGCCATACCAAAGATCAGCCGGGCGTGAATACTTGTCAAAACGGGTCAAAACGGGCAAAATGCTCTGAATTATTGTCAATGTCAAACCTTTTTGATTGCAGCTCTGCTCAACTCACTGATATAAATATTCAGCTTTCAGCTCTGCAAAGTCATATCTCAGCTGGCAGCACAGTTTTAAACATGTGACTGCCCCTCTGTCTTCAGTTGGTTGCAGTCTTCTTGGCAGCGCCCACATTATACTTCTTAAAAAAAAAAAAAAAGCAACTTTGAAAAGCTTTGAACTACCCCCACTTGTTTTCCCGATACATTTGCTCATTCACGCTCTATTGTTGAATTAGACAGGCCTGTATAACATGTTCCAGGAATTGCACAAACTGCCCATGAGGAAATCCAGCCTTATGATATCTATTTAATTTGGTTGTCTCCCTTAATTACCATTGACTTCCACCCCTCTATTTGAACTAATTTGAATTCTTGGTGCCTGTTGTTGCTTTTGATTTAAGAATCTGTCTGGGGGCTTGTTTTGTTTGTCTGAGTTGCTTGCTAAATATTTAATTAGGGCTCTGTCAATTGGGCTCACTAAGAATGTCAAGTCCAGCAATATCTGTTCTCTTCTCTCACTGCCTTGGGCTTTTGTTTTTTTGTCAAAGGGTAGACATCTCGCACATCAGCAGAGAACAGCAGTTGCATTCGGCAAGGGAGTATGTGGGCAGGGAAATGAATAAGTAACTTTCCCTTCCCTGGAAAACTAGCCCCAAAGATGGTGCAATAGATGTGGCAATATTGGGATGAGAAGGACCGTGTGTCAGTTTGTCATTCAGTCACAATTGCTAGATAGATGATGTGTCACTCTTTTGAGCGTGACTGCAGATGCCTTATGATTGTTTGGCTCAGGAGCTCAGTGATTGTGTTTTTCCTCTGTATTCATCCCCTTCACTCTCTCTGTATTCCTTCCCATCATCCACGTTCTTCACACTCAAATAAAGCAGAACTGCCATAATCTATCAAAAGAAATGTATCCAAGTGCTACTATCTTCAATCCTCTTCACCGCATCAGACAAAAGACAAAAACAGAAGACTTTATTAACATTGTCAGTATGAACATCATTTATTCCCCCAAAGACCCATGTTGGATTTTTATGCAGCAGGTTGAATTTCAGCCTCAGGACCATAAAACGCCTACAAATGTCCACACATGTAGTCAGATCTTTCACATAAGTAAAAGTAGTAATACCGCAGTGCAGCAATGCTCTGTTACAAGTAAAAGTCCTGCATTTAAAAATTTTAAGTATTAGCATCAAAATAAATACTTTCAGTGCCTAAAGTAGAAGTTTGTTTGCCTGACGAAGACCTTGCAGGATGGAACATTGCAATGAATACTTGAAATACTAGCTTGCGAATTTCAGTGTGTGGACAGACTCTCCTTTTCCCAAAAGTACTCATTAGTGCACAGTAACTAATAACTATAGAGGTCAGATAAATGTAGCGGAGCAAAAAGTACAATATTTGCCTCCGAAATGTAGTGGAGTAAAAGTATAAAGTAGCATAAAACGGAAATACTCAAATTAAGTACATGTATCTCAAACTTGTACTTAAGTACAATACTTGAGTAAATGTACTTAATTACGTTTGACCACTGCAGTTAAATACATGTTGGCCAGACTAACCTTTTTGACTCTTCCTTTTTTTTTTAGGTTCCCTAGCCAATGGGCAGCTGAACAGCTCGGGGTCAAAGGGCAGCCACAAAGAAGATGGGTCCTTGCGCTCTCAGAGCCTGGATGGGAGCAGTGAGTACTGTGAGGACGGTCCTGCTAAGAAGAGGTGAGACTGTCTGTGTGTGTGTGTGTGTGTGTGTGTGTGTGCGTGTTTGCTGTTTGTGAGTCATATGGCTGTTTAAAGAGCTTTATAGAGCCCTTTATGTTACATTGATTTGAATTTTGAGCTGTTTGGTCTCTGTATATGTGAGTTTTGCTGCTGCTGATAATGTGAAATTTTTCACACATGTTGCAAACAGTGTGTGCCACTTAGTTCTGATAGATTTCTTGAGCTCTGAGGGTTAAGAAGCTGCCAAATGATGCCAGCTGCTCTTTAGATCTCTACATTGTTTTACACACACGCTTTAGCTTCCTCTCTTTTTCTCATTTGTTCTCTTTCTCTCTGTGTAATTCATTTTCTCTGACAACATTCCCAGCAAAATCAATTCAGTATGTTTCAGTGACTTTGTTCTTTGCATTAATATCTATAAATTTAGTGTGAGCACTCTCATGACTTTTCCCCCTCACTCCTAAGTGTTTGCATGAAAGTGTTTAAAGAAGAGAGAGTTGCCCATCAGCCCTGTAATAGAAGATGACAGTCAACAAAGAAGTGTAAATATTACCACCCTTTAAAGAGCTGAGGTCTTTTATGAGCACAGCCAAGCTTCTTTTAACGCAAATGCCATTTCAGTTATTTATAATTGGCCACTTAAAGGAATGTTGCCATGCATTTCCAAATTAATCGTTTAAAAATTGAAGTTGTTGCAGAGTACAATAAGCTGCTAATTCCTGGCTGGCGTCATTTTTTATAAGGCATTTATATAGTGAGTGAGAATTACTGAAAGGGATTTTGTCTGGGGGAAGAAAATAGAAAGATTGCACAAAACACTGCTTACTCTTAGACAAATAATGTTCTTGGAAAACAGAATAAAAGATGTTTGGAAAATGTGATACTTCTCAGGCATTCAGCATGAAGCAGGTTTTGAAATCACAAGCTGGAAAATATGATTTACAAACAATCACGCTCTTTAGAGTCTACTGCAGATTAAAATTAAAATTTGTTCTGCCGCCGGTCTCTCACGCACACACTGACAGGGCATCAAAGCATCAGTGTAAAGCAAGGGGCGGAGTCTGGTGGTGGTGGGGGGGGGTGGGGGGGGCCCGGACAGCAGCAGATGTCCTTCTGTAATGAGCAGCCCATACAGGCTCCATTCACTGTGTGTCAAGCACCTGCCTAAGTCCTCCTAGCTGTCATTCGATACTGTAACTTCCAATCTGAGCTCAGTCATCACGAGCTTTCATCTCTACCTGGCTTTCAAACAGAGGAGTGGGCCACCGCACCAAACTTTTGGGAGGCTAGAAAGGTTTAAAGTGACTGACATGTTAGAGATGTTGTAGAAATTTGAATTTAAAGAAACCAAACAGCCTCGACTAGGAGATAAATGTAGAAGTGAAAGAGAGATGTAGTGAAAAATAAATTTAGTAACAGCTGATCTGTAAGTCAGACAGGATAAATAAGGTTGGATTGTACAGTTAGAGGAACAGAAAGTGTTGAATTGAAACCATGTGACCCTGTGGTTTATATCATAGCGAAGTGTAAACACTCTACCCTCTACCTTCTGAGAGAGAGAAGTATTACAAGAATAAGGTATAACAAGGACACTCACACTTTTATTTCTCTCTTGTTTTTATGGCCTTGTGGTGTGTGTGTGTGTGTTGAGTTGAGTTCAGTAAGAGGCCAGCCTGCTTAGTGGTTTTCATTAGTTCACCACACACACGCACACATACACACACACACAGCAGGACTGAATGAAGAAAGGCTTTCTATCTAATGCTAATGAAACGCAAGCCTAGCCAGTGCTTGGCAATGCCTCATGCCCTCTTTAAAAAGCGTATTTTGTGTGTGTGTGTGTGCGTGTTTTGTGTGAAGGATGACTCCAGTGCCCTGGCATGGGTGCCTTGCACTGTTCCTGAACACTGAGATGACGCCAGGAGCTTTTACACCTGGCACCGGTCAAAACAGAGGGAGGAGAGGCGGCGTAGCTGCTTCCAATTTTGAGTAAATAAAAAGTTTCACAGTGCGGAGAGAGGATGAAGGGATCGAGCGTAGACAGGGAGAGGAAAACTGGGAGGAGCAGCGGAGAGGGAGAGAGGAAGGGAGGCAGAGACAGAAGGACAGGTGCGAGTGATTTTTGGCAGGAAGCGGCTCGCTTTAGAAGTCTTTGAGATCAACTCTGTGTTTGCCTTCCCATGCTCCTGAGATTGGTGGAGACTGGCAGCACGTCCCCTCAAACATGCCAGCTTATTGTAGATCTCTCCTACCGGCATGACCATATTCTTCAAATGGGGTTCCCCTGCCAAGAATGATGGGCCCTGCACACACACACACACACACACACACACACACACACACACACACACACACACACACACACACACACACGCACACAAACTTATATTCATAACCCGGCACAGTCTCATCTCCACTGCCATGGTTTACTGACCCACTTATATACCAGCACCTCTGTTCCTCTCCCACATTTGATGAAATGACTGTTTGTCATGTTATGTTTGTTATGTAGCAGTCACTGAGGTCTCCAGACAATCCCCCAAAACAGGCCTTTAAAGGGGTCTGTTGTCATAAAGCATTGCATTTGCCATGAACTTATTGTCTCCTAGCCTCATCCTTTGCATGAATGATTTGAAAAGTTTGCAACTGTCCCGACTTGTTTTTGCATTTGAATAGATTATGACTGCGAAGGAAGTCTTGAGTTCAGTCACACATGCTGTTGTTCTTTTATTAACTGTCATCATTTTGGCATTTAGTCAGCATTTTGTCTTATAAAGTCATAAATGAAATGAGTAAATCACTCACTGGTATTTTAGTTTTGTATTACTGCTCTTAGTGTGGTTTTCAGCTTCATGATAAGGAAGTTTTGTGGCTTGATTTTGTATATACAACAGAGATTGTAAGTACAGAATTCTTGTTTTTAGATTGTGTTAAAATGTGTAATCTGCTAGTTATTTTGTAGCCTCTAGATGAAAAAAAAAAGCACTTAATCTGATGTGAAGATTTTGGGAATCTTGGATGAAATTAGAACCAGAAGCCTCTGCTCATTAGGCATCTTACTTCATCTCATCTGATTAATGTTTACAAGAGGCTTTCATGGTGTCGCCCCCCTGCGACTCAGCTTACAGTGAGTTTGAAAAACTGAATACGAACTTATGAGGAGCTGCAAAACTCATGGTGAGTGTGTGAGTGGATCAGAAGTTGAGTGCCCCTCTTAAACAGATTTGGTTCACTTCTGCGTTCTCTCTCTCTCTCTCTCTCTCTCTCTTTCTCTGTCCCTCTTTTCTTTTTCGCTTTTTTTTTCTCTCTCTTTTCACTGAACCCCACTTTTGGCTCTCTTTGAATCTGTTCTCTCTGTTGTCTCGGCCAAGACACACACTTGCACACTCAGCTGCTGCTGCTTGTTTTGTTTCGACTTAATGAATGCCAAGTGTGTGCACACACACACACGGACTCACACATACACACACACACACTCGTCTTGTCTAGCGTAACCAATGACTCTTGTCAGTAATGCATAATCACCATTTCCATTTATGAGGGATTACATGCATGTGTGCAGGTCTGCATGCACACACTGCAAGTGTATGTTAAAAGAGGGCCATAATGTGTCTATTGATTTACTTTAGATGGTATTGTGAGGGGGAACTAAATTCAGTGCAACACCTAGCTGGACTGCTAACATCTAATGGTTAAATGAATACAAAGTGGAGTATCCATGTGCATAAACACAAAGACAAACAGCCACACAGAACCGCTTGCATGAAATACACTTACCACATGTTCAGAGAAAGATGTAGATGTAATGTAAAAGGTGAGCTTTTTAAAAAGCTTGACAGATAGTCAGCTGAGCTCTTAGCCAGTCAATTAGAATGGCATCTTTGGTTTTGCAGTTAAATCGTAGCAGCTTTTGCTATTGTAAAAAATCCCAAAGAAATTTTGAAACACCACTAAATACCGTGTCTGTGGTCCCTCCAGTACACTTTAAACACTTTAAACGGTCTCCCTCTTTGTTTTTCTGTCTCCCGTTTTCTCTGTCAGTCTGTCAGTGACTCACCCCTGCGTGTCAGTCTCCAAAATCTCCTCTTAACTCTCTTCTCATTGTCACTGCCTCGCAGTGGCTTTATGAAAGCCTTCCGCTCTGCTGAAATGGCAGGGTGATGGAGTATTAACCATCCACCACAGTGCATAATGTCACTCAGCACCCAAACTCGCTCCCCTAATCACTGTCAAATACATGCGCTAGCGCTGTGATTGTAGCACAGATTAACCATGTTACAACTGGTTTGCATGGTGCTTCTTATGGCATAAGACAACAGTATCCAAGTGCTTCAAGGGGTTTACTCTACACAGTGTTTTTGTATCTTGAACAATCTGAGCTGCCATCTAAAGTCCTAAAATACTTTTAATAGTGTTTTTTTTAGCTTTAGGAAAATCTACTGTGAGCCAAGGTGTTAAAATGACTCCATAGACTCTAGTAAGTATCAGTATCTGATTAGTATCAGTACATAATTTCATAAGAACTTTAAGCATAATGCTTGACCCGAAAGTGCTCCAGTAAAAGCCAGAAAGAATACCTGCAGGCCAAAGCTAAAGGCAAGCAACATTACACATTGCAGTGCTATTGAAATCAGAGTTAAGTTGGAGGTTGTGTGCGAAATGGGGAAAAAAAGCGTTTCAGAACTGTAGCAAGAAATGCTCCAGTACAGCGTGTAGTGACCCGTCGGAGGAGGTCAGTCTTGTCATCTCAACCTGGGAATCGTCTGTAAATTGGAAAAGCACAGGTGAGAGATTGATCAGTTAGGAGCGATCTGTGTGTATGTGTGTTTGTATTTAGTGCTTACATCACTGTGTACATGTGTACCTCAGTTTCTTTCAGATATGTCTGCTCAGTAGTTCTGATGTACTACAGGATACTACCTCTAACTAAAAAGTATGAAAATCATAGTAGTAGAAAAAGTAAAACAAATGAATGCCACATCAATAATGGCCAATGGTTTTACTTAATTTCATTTACTTTACTAATGAGCTATCTTACTCCACTTGTCCCTGATCTTTTGTTTGAGGGCTCAAGTCCACTCAAGGTCTGCAGGCGTCTACATATGCACATATGGGGCTTGAGCTTAATTAGGCTGATTGCTAAGCACAAACAGCACCATCTCTGATGTTTATTGACCCAAGCTGACCGTGGTCAGCCACTGCCGGGGTTGATTTAAGGTAGACTGCAAGGTCAGAGGTCATAGGGTTTGAGTTCAGCATGTGTTGTGAAGGAGGTGGGGGGGGTTGGCAAATAGCCCTGAGCAATGGACCTTGACTGCTAACAAAGCCTATATTTAAGTGTTGTGTTTTTATCTTTTCTTTCTTGCCACGAAGGGATACGAAACAGAGCAGAAAGTACTGTTTTTTTTTTCTTCACCATGTAACTCACCACAAATTCAAAACCTCTGGCTATGTCTGGGTGAAGCACTATTGGTGTTTTTGCTGTTCTTTTAGTGGCATTTATGTCAAGTCTAGTGCCACTTTTGTACATTAGCATTTTTAAGGTGACAAAGGGGGCAACGCATGACTTCCATGTGACCTAATAGCATTTATATATTTATAACAGAAATACAGCTTAGCTTGATCTTTTGTCAAGATGTCTTTTCTCTCCACATCTGCCTATCAGGCAATCTCTCCCCTCTCATCGTTTTATTTGAAAAAAAAGGGAAACAAAAGGGTGCAAGTGAAAAGCCAAGGTTATATTTAAATATGCACACAGGCCCCGCTGTATCTTTTATCTCAAATGAATATCAGCCTGACTGCTTGAATCATATAGCTGTCACACACACCCACTATAACACCTCAAAATAACACTCTCAAACATTTATCTTGATGTCAAAGCAAAGCGCTAAAAACCACATGCAGACAAAATAAACTAGAAATACTGTCTTATATTACTATCATGGTTACAAAGGCCTGTCCCAGTGAACTGCTGAGGGCACGTTTCACTCCAGTATAGTGAGTAATAAGTGGACCTCTGTGCATATTTGTCCTGTCAGCGGCCTTGGCTCATTGACTAATGGTTGTGTTTATTTGTGTTTGGTGTGCAAATGCTCGGTGTGTATGTGTTTGGGGTCTATACAGAGGCTGTTTGCAAATGTGAAGGTCACAAGGTCAGCAGGTCACTTCACTGCAGTGCCATCTCTCTTGCCATCCTAAATGCATGGAGACAGAAAAGCAATAAACACATTTAGTAAAGTGGGCGTTCACTTAATACTTTTTTTTTTTTTTTTACACTGAACACACACAATCCTCCTCCCATGTCTGGAAATTTAAGGGTATGTGTTGGGAAACTGGTGTTTTTACAAAAGAGGTTTTGCAAGCTTAAGTTGTTTATATGATTATGGACTCTCAGCCCAGGTGGTTGCTCCATACAGGCTAAGAAATAACATCTGTATTGGCTAGTTGCTACATTTTCTTTATTTGATCAAGTCCAAAAAGTTTGGCATCTATGCTAAATAAAACCTAGTAGCTTTAGAGCTTTAGTTCTCATATTCACGCACACACACATGGGGTCAATTACATTGTGATCATTGCTTTCAGCGTTACATTTTGAAGACCAAAAGATCTTAAGAATTGTGCATACACAGATTTCTTTTCACTCATTTATCTACTGATGGGTTTGATCTGAGCAGACGCACACTGAGAGAAATAAATGCAGACAGATGAACAGGCACAAACACTGATTGAACACACACATTTTGTGAAGCATAATCCTTGCATATAAACATTCATACTCTTTTCACTCTTATGTACATAAACATGTATATTTAGTTTGCTCTGATATGGACCAAATGGACCCAAACACACATACACACATACACACCCACACTCTCGAAGGGCCAGCTGCAGCGAGGTAGTCTTTTATCAGGACCATGTGGGCCATCTGGAGCCAATTAATATAGCCCCTAAGGTACAGACTCTGGATCAGTGCTCTTCTCCTCACACAATAACCTTTACCATTGGAGGGAGTACATATTCTGACTGGAGCCCAGCCTCATGCCAACATCTATCAAACCCTGGACACACTGTGGACAAGCTTTAGACTCCGCTTGATTCAGATGTCCCATGTTTCTGTGAAATACTTAAAAACAGTAGCCAGATGTTGAATGTCTGACATGTAGCTTGAGGATTACTTATGCTGGAATGGATGTATTTACTGACGCAATGTACTGACTCAAATCTATATGCTTTGTTTTCGTCGTCACTTTCTTCTAGCTTGTTTTACTTTCACCCTTCTTTACCAAAGCTGTTGTTCTTTGCTTTTTTTTCCCTGTCATCTGCCGTGCTTTCTGTCTTACTTGCTATAATTCTGTGTCAAATTCAGGAATGGATAGCAGTTAAAATACACAGTTCCAATCCAAACCAATTTCCAATTAATATTGCATTTTTGGCATCATATGTGACCGCTTGTATCCAAAGAACTTCACAGTATTAAGAGCGCAGAGTGCTTTAAAAGTCAGAGGCTGACAAATTTGCACAAATCAACACAGGGACGACTAGCTCAGGTTCCACTCGCCAGCCTTATCCAGATATCGGGTTACTGTGGTGCAGCAAAGGTCTGAAACCAAACCACGAAGCGACTGCCACACATAACAGGCAAGGCTCCACTGTGGAGGACCCAGGCATCGTCTACAAGGGACACAGTGTACAGTATGTGACCTCGGGGTCCGCAGACACACGTCATTAAAGGTTTTCTCACATCTCACATTCAGTGTGTCATTCTATCCCTAAATTCATTAAAAGATTTGTTCCTAAATATGTAGTTCTACTCTATATGTAGTGAAAAAATGGAAAACTTCTAGGGAAAAGTAGAATCTGGCTCTAAAGGTTCATATAGGCAGAGATTAGGCTTCACATTTAATTGAAACCTGAGTGTCAGACTTCAGGTCTAACTTTAGAATCAGAAACAGGCTTAGTATCTGGTGTTGGTTACTTCACCCATTAACACAAATTCCAAATGTTATATCTAAATACTGTCTCACGCTTGAGCAATTAACATGTTGTTCTGTTTAAGTCTTAAGTCAGTGTGTGTGTGTCTCTTTCTTTGTCTCCTCTGCTGTTCTAAGTTATATATTGCTTGTACTTGCACATGTTGAACTCCATTCATTAATATTTAATATAAAGAATTGAAAGATGCTGATGATGCTGAGCCAACAGCTTATTCAATAAATCAAACATGCACGGGAGGCCGCTTTTTCAACAATCAGTAATGCCTAATTGGCATTTAAAGTATTTTCCTTTGCATCTATTAAAAGTGTTTTATGCACAAACAAGTTGATGTGCGATTTAATAAATCAGCCGTTGTCAGCTTTATGTAGTCGCACACAAATGCAAACATGTGCTTAGTCATCTAGTTTCCCGCACTCTGCACCCTGCTGATGTAAACTAGTAGTTCTTTGCTACACACAGGGTTTGAGGTTTCTTTTTGTGACACTCTTCTCCTAGACTAAAGGTTATTGACTGCGTGCGAAGGAGAAATTCAGCCTCCGGGGGAGAGGGCGAAGATCAGGGTCAGCGACCGATCAACATCCCCGCAGCTGGTAGAGAGAGTAGGCAGCGTCTTGCTCGATGACGCTCCTGCAGGGCGGACGCTTGCCAACATTCTTGTAGCATAAACCGAGATGACCACATAAAGCCATCACAGCAGTTCCCATGGAAACGACCGTCACCGGAAAGGTGTTAATAAGATGGAGACTGAAGAAGGGAGCTAGGAGTCACATTAGCTGCTGTCTTTTGATTGACAGGGTCCATGTGCATGTGTGTGATGTATGTCAACTGCCCACAGTTGTACTACATGAGCACATGGTGGTCTGGTTTTGGCGGAGTAACACGTACAGCTCATCATGTAGGTCTCTTTCTCTCTGTCCTCTTATCACCGCGTCCTCTCCGTCTTTTTTTATCTTATTTCACATCATGTGTTAGAATGGCCCTTTATCCTCTTCCTTTCTTCTTCTTCCCCTTCTTTCTCCGGGATTGCTGGCTGACAGGATCGTCAAATTTTTCTCACTCCGTCTCTCTGGGAGATAATCAATGCTCTAGCAGCTACGGTGGCATGTGTAATATTAGACATTAGAGCAGCCCTTTGAAGGGTAGATAGATGAGGGGGGGGTAGCAGGAAGGGATGGAGGGAGGAAGGGATGGATGAAAGGTGGATTAGAAAGGGATGAATGGGGACATCCTGCTGTAATCTCTCACTATTGGATCTCTGTTTCCTGTTTTCCCTCCCCTGCGTTCTTCGACTCTTCTCTCATTCTCCTTCAATCAGGGCAATCAGTCTAATTTCAACTTACGTAAGCTTTACTTTCCTATTATGGCACCGTACCAACGAGTATTCTATAGCTCGACACGCTTGGGAACATAGTGTACCCTGGTTTATACACTCTCTCTCTCTTTCTCTCTCTCTCTATCTCTCTCTCTCTCTCACACACACACACTCACACACACACACACACACAGGCAGCCCTCCTCTGGGCCAGACGGAGAGCTAAATCAGAGGCTCATGTTACCACTCAGCCCTTAGCGCAGTGGCAGCACTTTGAAAAAAAAGTCATGTCATTGCAAATTGTTCCCATGCTGATTTCTCAATATTTACCTGGTCCTTGGGACTATGAAGAGTGTCTGTCTGTGTGTGTGTGTGTGTGTGTGTCTGTGTTGATGTGTACGCTACATCCAAGCCGTTCTCCTGCACGCTTGGTTCGTCTCCTCATCTGTTGCAAATCAAGAGATGTGGCTCGGCTTTGAAACATTGGCGAAACTTTAAGGACGATTCATAATTTCAGAGGAATCTAGTTAAAAACGTGTTACTGTGATTGTTTTTGGTTCTTTAATTGCTTGGCACCCTTAATAACAATTATAACACTAAGTCTCCTGTGCAACCTGAGTACTATTTCCAAGGAGGGCTGTCTGTCGTCTTTAAAATGAAAGGTTGTTTTTTTTTATCAGTTCCCCTGCTTGTAGAATCCCTGCCTAAGCCCCGCATTATCACATCATCAGTGAAACAGATCTGTTTTTATTGCCCTTTTATTAGTCTCTGCTGTTAGCATACAATTAAAAGGGAGAAAAGGATGGCAACTGATAATGCATACATAGAGTAACGTACATGAAAAGAATTTAGCCTAATCACTACAGAATTACCTGAAACCAGAAATTACACAGATGTATTGTCAGTGTTTGTTAGACTTTGGGAAAGGCCCCCCAGCATATCTCCCATGTTAGTTAATAGCTAACAGATAATACAAAACCATCCCAGGAAAACCTGAGGCTTGTCTAAAGAGGCTCTGGTTGACTGTCTAGACAGGATGTAGCAAGCACATCGCTTTATTAGCTCATCTGTCTCTGTCCTCATTTCTTTTTTTTCTTTTTTTTTTTTTTTTCAGAGTTGCTTGTGCTTTATTTCTGTTGTCATACTGCCTGTTTTTCTTTTGTGCCAGTTTCTCTCTCTCTCTTTCTCTTTAAATAGGATCCTGTTCATCTAAAGCTGGTAATAAAACTATCCAGGGTTTAGCTTACAAAAGAGGCTTTTACAGGGGAGCTCAGTCTCTCCTCTGCTTACTATTTAGAAAATGTTCATAGCACAGCTTAATCTGCGTCGTCGCTCCCTCCTCTGGGATATCGAATCGCAGAAGATTGAATTTATAGGGTGGCGGGACAGGTTTGGGTGGCTGCACATTTTGAGCCATACATTAGGATGTCCACGGCTAATGTGCCATGCATTAATGCATTCAATTTAGGTAAAATTACTTGTGATTTGGTAAAGTGAGGGAAAAGAGAGTGCTAGTTGGCGAGTAGCTGACGTCCTGTACGTTAAACAGCGCTGCGAAACCAGGAGCGCTTGAGACGGTCCGTGACCGGCGCTCCTTCGCCTCAGACCGTCTCGAGCGTTCCTACAGTTTTGCAGCACTGTTTAGACACGCGTAAAAAAACACATATGTTGTTTTTTTAACATGTTTACACACTGCATAGGGACAAACATGAGTAATTTCCTTTGAGTCATCGTGCCAGATATTTTATTACATGACTATTTTGGCACAAACACTCACCCACCAGTGTGGCGGATAGCCTTCCGAGATTTACTCACCAAACGGAAAATCTACCCACATTTGGCACTTGGCGGGTGTTAATTTCAGACCGTGCCTAACTCTATTGCATTATCTCTGTGTATACTGTGTTTCTTTCCTTTCTCTTTCTATTTCCTCCTCTTTCCTACTCTCGCAGTCACGCAAACCTCCCTCCTTCCAGCTTCCCTCCCACCGGCATTTTCTTCCCTCTCTTCATCATTTCATCTCACTTCTGGCTGCGGCATCATCCCTCTCCATACTTCTCACTGTCAGCGCGCCCTGCATCCTCCATCCCTTGCGGCCGGAGCCGATGCAGGGTTTTATTATGTTATGCGTGCAGGCTGCAAAGGTAAATGTTTCATGAGGAAAAAACGTGAAGTTGGGTAGGCAAGGGTATAAATATGTGTTTGTGCATTTCTTTGTGAGTTTTTCTCCAGTCAGGCAATAACAAAAGGCCAGCCTAGCGGATGCAATGTGGAAGTGTGAAGAGAGGAAAAAAAAAAAAAAAGGATTTATGCCTTACTTCTCACACTTTTCTCATCTGTTTATCACACTTATCTTCTATAACTGTCCTTTTAAAGTTTGATTTTTCACAGTTTCATTCACAGTCCTCAGTCTTGTTCTGATCTCATTTCTTTCCAGTCTTTTTCCTTCATCATTTCCACCCTGTCTTTGTCTTGTCCATTCTTTTTTATGTTCCTTCCTCTTTTTTTCCTGTATGACAGCAGAACGGCTCGGTTTCTCAGTTTATCGGTTTGCTTCACTGCAACATTTGGTTTTTGTGCGTGCAGACAGAAAATACCATAAATGATGACTATGGTGGAAGTTTTGTCAATTTTGTATTAGTATGCACAAAATCAAAAGCCAAAGCCAATCAGATTAGAGTAAATGCAGATCACTATTGAATCCCAGCTCATAAAATACCAAGCTGATCACAGTCATAGGCTTTTGTTTATGGAGTGTTTGATTGTAAACAATCTGGGTGTGTGCAAACAGTTGTTTGTTCAGTTTTCTCACACCTTAGCGTTCTGGCAATGTGTGCGCAATCATCTCTCAATTTCTCACATATTGAGCTTACACCCATGTAACCGCAGGAAACTGACACGTTGTGACACCGCGATGTTCCCTGATTGAAGTGTAATCGGAGCTCTGCACCTTTCAGTGGCTGCGCCAAATGCATTGTGGGTGTTCTCCAGACACGATCCTATCTTCTCTTACTTCAATCCGGTGCGCAGCAAATTGACAAATAATACCAGGATATCACATTGCTTCTATCACTACTCCTCAACATTTATAGCATAGCTCATGTTCTCACATACACACACACACACACACACGCACAGCAGCACTAATCGATTGAGGCCACTTGCTGGTTCATGTGGCCCCTGACAGTCTGGGACTTTCATAGTATGTGTATGTGCATGCATGTTTAATGTGTGTGAGAGCGAGTGTCCACACCCAGGTGTGTATGTGTGTGTGTGTGTGTGGAGGCGGTGTGTGACGAGTCGCTTTCCCTCAGACATCCACTTCTTTAATATTCTCCTCCGTCCCTCGCCTCCACTGACACACACTGAGAAATAAAGAGAGAAAAGAGACAAGCCGAGAGAAAAATAAGAGACATCTCAAAGGCATCGTGCGCCACAGAGGAAAGCGGGCACATTGTAGACAGAGAGATTGAGAGAAATAGGAGGATGAAATGGTGGAAAATGAGAAGGACACAGTAGTAAAAGAGAAGAAATTAAGAGAAGGGAAAATAAAAAGAGAAAGAATTTTAAGTGCTCTGGCAGTGTGTGTGTGTGTGTTTTTGTATTCTGTTACTGTATATTTGGTTTTAATATGCCACTGACAGCTTTGGTTCTGCCTTACTGATGACTACATTAGCTTTCACTAGAGCTCAACAAGAATAAAACAGGAGCGACTACATGTGTGTGTCTGAAGCTGTAGCTGTAGTTTTTGTAGTTGTGTGTGCGTGTATGCACATCCTAGTGTGATGGGATTACACACACACACACACACACATACACACAAAGATGATCAATCAGAAATCCACTCTGCATTGAGATACTTGACACAGGGCCAAAGTGTGCGTGCATATGTACGTGTGTGTGTGTATGTGTGAGAGAGAGAGAGAGAGAGAGAGAGAGAGAGAAAGTGAGTTGTGCAAGCTCTTATGTTGATTTTAAAATGCATCTTAAATCAGAAATCAAGTCTTGTAGTGGTTATTTACAAGCGAACCTATCCTTCAAACTTTGTTCACCTTTATTAACCTACCTATTATCTCGAGCCGTTGTGGCAGCTGCCACGGTCACCTGCCGCTGATATGCCCAACTGTAATTAAGGTTTACACACACATTATTGATTCCTTCCTTGTTCTCTTCTCCCCCCTCAGACCGCGGCTCCAGGCCCAGAGGAAGTTTGCCCAGTCGCAGCCTAACTCACCCAGCACTACGCCCGTCAAGGTGGCTGAACCAAGCAGCCTGAACACCGGCCAGGCCACCGTGCCCTCCTCCCTCTCGTCACTCTCCTCCTCATCCCTGTCCTCCTCTATTCAGGACCTGTCCAGACGCAAGCCCAAGACAGAGGACTTCCTCACCTTCCTCTGCCTCAGAGGTAAGGCGCAGCCAAAGGGAACAGATGGAGAATTAATTACATGCGCAACTACAAGCAGCGGTATACCTGCAGAGATGTGGTTGAGCAAAATATCCGCAGATACGCTGTTTTAATGCTACATAGTTTTTTAAATGGGTTCAGGACACAGGCCAGACTGCATCTTACAGCTGAGACTAGACAAGATTTGCTGCCGCTTGGCTGTCTTCAGAGAGGTCTGCAATATGTAAACTTGTAGTAGCAAGCTTATGAACACACACATCTGCCAAATATCAGGATTTGGCAGATGTGTGCATTGTCAGTACCTGTCATACAGTCATGCAGCTTGTTGCTGGTGTTTGATTAAACTGAGATGAATTGGCTCTAAAGGGAAACCTGAACCGTAAGCTAACTCTTAGCTCTGCTCCTCATTACAGACGCTCACACGTGCACACAAATACAAACACATAAGCAGCTCAAGAGTACATTAAGTTTTGTGATGTCAGGTTTTGATCACCTTCCACCCACTCATACACACACACAAACCACACACACATACTACAAATAACAGTGTACTTGCCCAAGGCTAAGATTATCCTGCATTTCATCAGCTTACACATCTCCCCCCTCCTACCTTTCAACAACTATCTGTCTCTTTAACACCCTGCCTATCACCCTCTACCGCAGCAGCTGTTTCGTGCATGGAGTCCTTGCGCAGTCACACACCCTGCTCTACAAACACTACACAGGTTCATTGACACTATGTAGCACCTTCAATGTCAAATGAACTGTAAAAGCCAAGGCAGAGTAATTAGCAGCATAGTTCTGTGTGTGTGTGCTCTCTTGTATCACACACTAGAATTATTTATTGGGAGTGACTTAACAGGGAAAAGTATTTGGGTTAAATGCAGACACTAAGACACTATCACACACAGCGCAAGTGCCCCACTAACTCAAATTAAGTAAGACCCTCCCATACCTCAACTACTGTGTGACCCCCCCGTCACACACAGTAACTGAACAAGTCCTGTCTTCTTTTCCTCTAGACTTAATGAAGGACTCATGTTATGATCTATGCTCTGTTGGCCAGCACACAGAGCAGGATAGTCCACTGCCAGGACGAAGGAGAAGTTTAACTTCTGCAACAGATGTACAGTTCTGTTTACTTTCTTTGCTTGGAAAGTTTAAAGACTAGAAAGTTTCATCAATCCCCTTCAAAACCTGCACCTGTAATTTAAAAACTCTAGCATGCATAAAAATCTAACTTTATGTAACGTTCATAATAACAACAGCAAAAGTGCCTTTCTAACTATGAAGAAATTGTACGGTAATATTCAGAGTTACATTTTTTGCACTTGAAATAGAACAAAAATGTTTTGATAACCCATTTTCATTGTTTGCTCTTAGTTGCTCCCATGGCAGATTTTACCCAAGCAGCAACTCCCACGACTTGAGGGTGAAGCCAGTACAGAAGTACCTTAAAGTGAAACGCCACAGATGGCTGCTAAATGTTGACTCCAAACAATCCGTGGCTCCAAATGACTCCCATTCAAAAAGCGTCAATTGCTTTCTAGAAATGCTAAGTCAGTAATTTTTTTCAATGAGTCATTATGGTGTCAATCACTAAATTCGGACTAATAAAGCATGCTGGTGGTCATTTTGGAAGATATTGCTCTGTTAATAAGATTTGAAGACTTATCGTAGGCTTTGATGTCTGCTGTTGATTGACAGTTGGCTCACGTGCTGCTCTCCCTGTCTCCGGGGCGCACACTGAGTCGGACTATAGTCACAATATTTCAATAAGTTTAATGTTACTTGATTACAATACCTGCACAATTTAGCTACAGTAGTTAACGTTAGACCAAGTGGAGCAAGTGTTTGGTCCGAGGTAGCAGGGCGTGACTCCAAACAAGAAAGATGGTGCCTACCAAAAGCAGAAATGCAAAAAGCAAAATGTCACACCTCGCTACGTCTATTTTTATATATGCGGTCTATGATTTTACCCACGTCTGGTGTTAATAATCTCCTAACGTCTTATGCAGGTAGACTGCTGGTGATATACACCGACATGAGATTTAAGGAAGTACACTGACCTCAACGCACCTCAGTAAATCAAAAGCCTTACTTTCCATTCATGTCTGTCTTAAATCATCCTGCAATATGAAAGAAAGGGGGTTAACAGATTCAAGGCATGACGAATAATACAAAGTTTAGAACAATTTTCTCCTTTTCAACCTTGGCTGTGACTTCTCTTCGCTATCTTAATTTTATCCTTTTGTTGCATATCCCACTCACCTTCTTCTTAAACATGTCCTCGCAAACCAGAATGAACTCATTTGGAAGACAATACTCCTGACTTCAGATTAATTTACTGTTATCATTATTAACCTCTGCCCACATTACAAAGTAGGCTAAAGAACCAGGAAAGGCAAATTTTAGATTCAAGTCTGTTGGGGACGTGATGGCTATACGTCGCTATTCTGACGAGAATATTCCCATTATGGAATGTCATTTTAACCTTACAGGGCTCATTGAAGAAGCCATAATTGGAGGTTGCTAAAAGTGAGCGAAGCCTTCGGTGAGAGGAGCTTTGATTTGCATATATAGGCCAGGATGTTACATAGGCTAATGATATAATGTCCCATATACTTTGAAGTTGAGATTATTCTGAGCTCTGTGTGCTAAACTAACCCCACCCTTACATGTGGAGCAGCAGACTAATGAGGTATAGGTGGCTGGTCCTGACTCAGTTTTGCTGTTCTCTCTCTTTATAATTAAGGTTAGGAATGGTGCTTTGCAAGCTGATTTCTAGCGTGCATGCGTGGAACGTCTGCTGTACTCTACTGCACTGCTAATGGTAATTTTAGAGCTAGGCTGCTAAGCTAGCGATTGAATGGTTTTCCACTGGGCTTTTTCCACTCCGCCGCTCCCTGCTTTACTGCTGTATTTATAGACCTAGTTCTGTGTGTGTGTGTGTGTGTGTGTGTGTGTGTGTGTGTGTGTATCTACCGTCCATGCTGTGAGGATGACATTTTCCTGTACGGGGCTTCTTCTGCACTGTTTTTCCCCTTGGCCTCTCATATGACCCACATGCATGGACCCTTACCAGGAGAGGGACATGGGAGAATGTCAGCAGAGCCCTTGAGGTGTGTGTGTGTGCAGCAGTGTGCGTTTGTGTGTGTCCGTGTGTGTGTGCGCGTGTTCAAGCATGAGTGCAAATCCATGCTCACCACTGATGTTGCCTGTCCTGCTTATCTCCTCCCTGTGTCCTCCATTCGTCGTCTGTGTGTGTGTGTGTGTGCGCGTGTGTGTGCGTGGCTGCACAACATCCAGGGTATATGACGAGACACAGCCTATGAGGACATCCATGTTAGCCTGGTTAATCTTTTCAAAGGGACTCGAGTCTTTGATATCATCTGAAACCCCCAATCCCCTTTAAGATTCTGATACACGTCTGTCTGGTGATCTGACCACCACCCACATTAGGCTCCTTCATGTCTGCTCCCAAAATGCCTCTGACAGGATCTCTAGCTGCATTATGGAAATCTCAAATCCATTATCTCCCTCATTTCCCTTCTTTTAAATTAGATTTTGATTTGTTTAGGCCCTGTTTTTGAAGTTATTACAGGCCAGTTAGCGAAACCCCATCAGTGGTGATTTCTGGGATTCGTCCCGGGTCAAACGTTCATAGTGTGTAAACACACACTCCCTACACCCCCACACACCCGCTGCACTGTTTGCTTATCTTATCTGGTAAACATTACGCATCCACCCCAAAGGCTTCTATCCATCACTCACTCTGACAGCGACATAAAAGGAGTTAAAACATGAAGGATTTGAAACGATAAAAGTGAGCAACAAAAAAAAAATAGAAAGCAACGTTGGGAAAGCAGGACTCTTGTGTCACTGTGTATTGTGAAATCACGACTAAGTTTTCCATCACTCTGCGTGTTTGTGTACCTTATCATCCAAATCTGACTTTCTTAGTGACAACATTCTTTATCACATTCTTTTGGGATTTTTTTTCCACGGTAATGAATCGGTTGGTGGTGGGGCGGTTGTTGCTGAATCCAAGGAAAAGTTATTTTTACGCTCCCCCCCCCCCCCCCCGCCCCCCTCCATCCAGGATGGGAGCAGGGGTGCCTGATTATTCTGATGCAACGTGGGAGTAACTGGACAGAAAAGTGAAAAACAAGATTTCTGTCTACTGTATAGAAGGATGCACACCATGTATGCTCACCACCCACACTGTCTAGAGCCTATACACTGGATTTGCCTCACTTCTTCTCTCATCTCTTTTCTCCTGCGATCACATATACACACACACACACCCTCGCGCGCACACACACACACACCCTCGCACACAAGCTGGAGTGTTCAGTCCTTGCCTGTGTTCTCAGAATGGTGTTTATGTGTGGTCCAGGCCTGTAGTTGGGCTGTTTATATCCATGGAGAAAGCCATTTGGGTGGTAGCCAGACAGTCTGCCTCTGGCCCTGTCTGCCTCTGGTAACCTAGAGGCTGCACTGGTGCTGCTGGCAGGCTGGGGGCAGCACTGAGTAGAGAAGAATGAAGCAGTATTATGGACTCATTTAATTTCAAATTGAGATACCTGAATTTGAGATGTCTGTCAGGAACGGTTCCCATCATGAATGTAAGATTTAATATCTAAGAATGTACGGCATTACACTAGTTGCTTTCTGACCTTTACTTAACATTTTTGAGCAAGCATTCATCTTAAAAATATTCAAGAAAGAATATCAGGAATATTTGTCATCCAGTAATTTTTTTATGCATTGGGGAAAAAAAGTTATTTACTTAAGTTTGTTCTCAGTGACGCACAAATACACTCACACACACACACACACACACGCATAGTATCCACAATGACATAGATGAGATAAGAATAGATTAGGGAGTAAATGAATAACTGTCACACACACACACACACTCTTTGCATGTTATGTAAGACTCATTTCTAGGAGTGTTATTTTTTGTGTGTGTGTGTATGTGTGTTTCTGTGTGCCAGTATGCCAGTGTATATGTGCACCACTGCTGTGTTTACCTCTTTGCCCCCTGGGCCCTCTTGCATGCCTGCCAGCCCCAGTGTTGTGCCTCCCTCTCTCTCTCTGTCTCTCTCTCTCTCTCTCTCTCAAGTTCAGCGAGGCCAACTTCTCCGCTCTGCTTACATAACCTCCCAGCTCTGACCTAGTGAACCAAAGACCTCTGATTCCCAGTATGTGATTACACAAGAGATTTTTTTTTTTCACATCTGGCTTTGAAGAAAAGACTGCCAATCATGGAAATAGTGTTGAGACCTCTATCTTTTATAGCCAGATAGATGTTAGAATTGATTTTGTGTGATGGTATTTTTATTGTCTGAGAATCTCGCTTAACTGAAGGCGCATTTCCACTCCTGGGAATAGGATCTCGAGTCCGACAGCTACTGGTGCGTCTCTCAAGTGCATCGCTGCTGTGACAGCTGAATTTCCCTTAGGGATAAGGTACTTTTCTCTCTCATTGTGATTGCTATTTGATTAAAGCCTGGAAAGGGTTTGTGTAGAGTTTCTTGTCACTCACGACGCCGCGCAGAAGTTGTTGGTGCAACACCGACCCATTCTGCATTCTCCTCCAAGAGCAGAGCCGCTGTTTGTGGGGTTAATGGTTTTGCTGACATCAAGGAATGTCAATTGGAGAAGTAATCCCTAATCCTCTCTCAGTCTCTCTCTCTCTCTCTCTTTTTCTCCATCAGTGACTGATGAAGTTTTGGCAGAGCTCAGCTGTAGCAGATAACTTTTCCTCTCCTTGCCAGACAACGTACATTTTTCTCCCTCTTTGAGCTTCCCTTAAAAACAGCAGTTATACTTCCTGTGTGCACATGCGGCACTTTGTTCTAAGTCTGCACGTCCACATGTCCCCATGGCAGCTAAACCCTCCTGATTGACTATTTAAATTGTCCTCATTGTTTCAGTTCCAGTTAAGGGGACAAAAGAAGGGTAGCCAGAGAATGGAGGGTTTGTAATTATGCCCCCCCCCCCCACCCTCCCCTCCCCTTACCCCAGAGCCCCGTTAAAAATGACAATCCTAATAGACTCTTTCAGACCTAATTATGATTTGTCTGCGGTTGGAATGAGGTGGATGAAAAGCTGGTGTAATTGGGGGATTGGGCTCAAGCCCTGTTGGAGATCTTGGAGAAGGTCTGGGTTGTGTTTTTTCCACTGTGTATATGTGTATTCGTGTGTGCGTTTTCTAGGAGCTGATGGATTCGGGGTATCTGTGCCAGAGATGGGGAGGGGGGGGGGAGGGCTGTAAATCTCTGGTATCGGCCCCAGAAGTATTGCTGCCACTCCTGTAGTCAAGATGCCAGTGGTCAGAAGGCTGTCTGGCTTTGTGTGTCTTTCTTTGTGTATTCTATCTTTTCTTTCCTCTCACCCTCTCTCCAAACCCCTTGACAGGCTTATTTTGGGGCTCTATATGAATATCTGATATTAGATGATACAGCTGTGCCGTTTTGACATCAGTGTCTGTCTGTCGTCTGGTTCTCGTCTTCTACTATTCAGCTTCTCTCTGCAGCTTAAAAAATATTTTTTCAGTATTTTTTTCTCTCACTTTCACAGTCAGTCGTATCTGTCGTCCTCTCTGTAGTTTTTAATCCATAATCAACAATTGTCTTAACAGGACTTTCCAACCCTCTCAACCTGTTTTCCAGAAAGATAGAAGTACTGTAAAAGGTCACATACACACACGCGCACGCTTCCTCCACTGTTTTTGAACATTTTCACGCCTTCATCTCCGCTACCCTACACCCCCCAAACAAACAAACACACACTCCTCCCTCCATATCTGCCCCCCGGTGCCCCCGTGGTCTGTTTGCCATTGGCCTGCTGACCCCTGTTCAGGGCAGTAAATTACAGCCATTTAACTAATGAAGCGAGTCATTAGAAGCTGATTGGGCCAGTGTGTGCGCCGCCTCGTTCTGTTTGTTTGGTCTAAGAGAGGAGCGTTTGCTCTGTCGCCAAGATAAACGAGGTGTCTGTGCTGCGTGTTTGTATTTAGGTGCATACGTGCGTGTGCGCGTGTGAGTGTGTGTGAGGCTTTTTTTAATCTGTTAGTTTGTGCTGCCCATGCATGTGCACTCACCCAAACCTTGAGGCCCGATCCACTGGTTAAAAGCCAGAAAATTGTATTCTGTTACAAAGTGGCGCTGCTGCAAATGTTCTAACTGTCTACATCCTTCTTCAGATGCTATAAAGCAAGAAACCACAACATAACAATATCAGAGCTTCTTTCAACCAGGTGCAGTGTGAAAAATCTGTCTCTGCCTGCAGAGAAACAGGCCTTACCATGCGTGGATTATGTAAAAACCACACTTCACTGTTGTTGAGCAGTTACTTTTTGCCCTACAGATCTCCTTCAGGAGTTAAAGAGCAGGTAAAACTACAATGTTATCTGTTTAGAGAATCTGCTGCCACTACAGATTTTTTTCCCTTTTTCAGCTCTCTGAGGAGATAATAAGAAACTGGCAGAGCTGCGGTGTTAAAAGTGTGTTCCAAGGCAAAACAAGATTTATTATTACCAGGATCTAGTTTTTTTTTTAGTGTTTGGAAAAGATTTAATATGAGTGTGATATTTAAACTAGGCTTTCAAAAAAATGTGATGACATGCGGTAACACTGGAGCCCCAACTGGGCAATAAAAGTTAGTGCACTTAAAATAAAAAATGAATCTACGTTCAAAAGATGAAGTGTATCTATCAAATCACTGTCATTTCAGAAGTTGTTTTCATGGTAGGGATTTTTTTTTTTTTGGCTTTCACGCTTCAGTGTTGCCTTAAGGAGTCTTGAATTAAGGAAATTGTCAATCTTTTGATACTTTTTTGACAGTGAGCAGCCAAACTGAACTAGTATGATTAGAGCAGTGTTATTCTGCACCGTATAGGCTATTACACGAGGAATACCTCAGTAGTCTTGTCTCTGTGGTACTGGTCAGCACCAGTTAAGTCATGCATGTGTTCTCCTTTGTCATTTGGAAAGCCCAGGCTTTGTCAGGGTGTCATTTAAGTGTAGAGTGTATCCTCCTATACACAAATGAGCTCTATTGTCCACTGATGCTGCAAATGTGTACAATGTGTATCTATGTGTCACATTGCACAGATATTGATTACACAAAGCTGGTTGCTAAACAATAATTCACATTGATGAGCTGATGAATGAGCACATTCTTCTTTATCTTTGAGCTACTGTCCAACTAGAGACCTCTAACACACTGAGGCAGTCTTGTCTTGTCTTGTTCTAATATGTATAACACATAGCCCTTGTGTACTTGTGTATTTTGGTGCCCTCACACTTGTGTTATCTCTATATTTTAATTAGGTCACTTAATAACATATCAAATGTGTAAAATCTAAGATAAGTATTCTTCACCCTCCAAAACAAGTATGCTAATTAAATAATTGGCTTTGCTAACTTTCACTCTGTGTAATTTTAACCACTCTGTAAAGCTTAATGCAGGCCTGTTGAATTCAGGCATTTTTTTTCAGAGGCTTAACAATATTTTAATTGACATATAATCATGCATTGCTGCCCATTAATGCCCTTTTAAACACAGTGGCCCCTTAAAGAGTAATAAAAACCACAGTAGTCACTCATGCCATGCAATCGATTAAGTCATAAAGGACTCACAACTTCATAAAATCCACTGTTTCCTGCTCATAAACAGCCAGATTTAATCAGATCTATGAGGCTGTTGCATAACCACACATTGGTGTTAACTATAAATCCACAATCACAAGCATACATGCACGAGTTCACCAAGCCTAGTTGTACACATTTAGGATTACTTTACTAAGTGCCCACCTTTTCTATGCTTTCAAGGTCACACACACACACACACACACACACACACACACACACACGCACAGGCTGCATTTCTTTCATTTATCTCTCAGCAGTACACGGCCAGAAATAACAAATAGATTGTGTATATATAGTAGGGAGGAATAATGGTTGCAGAAGTGCTCTTCATACCAGCCCTGCAAAAGCTGCTCCTTGGCATGAGTCCACTGTACACCTTGAACCACAAACCCACTGATTTTTATGTTTCTTGAAACACACAATGGGGTGATATTGTACTCCGCGAGCCTCATTTTTTATTCCTGCATCTGTATGGCCGAACCAACTGTTTGCACACTGATTTACGAGGGCAACATTATGAGGTTTAATAACATAGCTTTGGGCTTTATGACCTTTTTATGAGAATGAGTGTGTGTGTGTCTACCTTCAGCTAACTGAGGTAACATTATAGGCCATCAACTGCCAAACACCATTTACCACCTCCCAGCATATATTGAGCTAGATTTCTCAGAGATGACAATGAAAACGATTGAATGAGGCAGAAAAAGGAAAGAGAGAGAGGATGTCAGTTTTCTTCTCCACTAGGGGGAGAGATTGACAGTAATCCTGTTTGGAAGTGAAAGAGGCAGATTTGGGATTAGCTCACCAACGCGAGAGAGATACTCCCTAGTTTTTAAGTAACTCTTTTACAGAGTTAGATATTTGAGCACATGTACAGTATATACCGTATGTCTCAGTAAAAATGTCAACATAGGGGAGTCTCTGTGGGAAGACGGGCTGTTATATTGCATAGGCATTTGCAAAACATTGAAATATAAAACACCAGAAACAAAAGGCAGTAATTTTAGGTCAGTTTATAAATGATAACTCCATAGACGCAACTTATTAAACATGAGATTTAAGAAGTGGTTCAAAACACGATAGAGGTTTAGCTTGATTCGAAGTGCAAACGCTGTTAAAAAAGAACAGTCATCCTATTGTAAATCAGTTTTTTTTTTCACACTGCGCCTTGCATGTCATGTTTGTGCGTTTTAGTGTGTGAGTGAATGTAACAATGGAGCCGCTTATGTGCAGAGCAGTTTACAAAGCATCAATAGGCCACCAACTGGGATAATAACAGATGAAAAACAGCAGCACAATCACCATTATTCACAAACCCTTGAGCAACTTCTATTTTTACATTAATATTTCACCGCTTACATATTTATGTTGATTCATGTGTAAGGTCTGAGATTAGAATAAGAAAAGAGGAAATATTTTTTCCATATGCGGACGGCTGGTGGTCTCAAAAATAAGGTGTATTCTGTTTAAATAGGGGAACATCTTGGTGACAGACTTTTGTGTTGTGTACAGTTGTGTTTTTCAGTGCCTTTTTCTTATTTCAAATAGTCATTTTTCCCTTTTCTTTTCCTTTCTCTCCTTCCTCCCTACCCCCCCCCCCCCCCCCCCCCCCCCCCCCCTCCTGCCTCTTTATTATTCATCTTCCTCCCTCTGTCCCTTTCTCTTCCTTTCCTCCACCTCTCTGCACTCAGGTTCATCGGCCCTGCCCAGCAACATGGCCTACTTTGGAAGCTCCCAGGAGGAGGAGGACCTAGAGGAGGACGAGGAGGAGGAGGAGGAGGAGGTGAGGAACGGAGGTGGTACTCACTCCCACGGTGGGGCGAGCAGCAGCCAAGCCTCAGCCTCCTCCTCCTGCCACTCGACACCCCGCAAGGGCAAGCTCCCCGCCAGGCAGCCACTCAATGGGCACGGTAAGGACGAGACTGGAGCTCAGAACAAAGCAGGCCTTTTTTTTTTTTTTTTTTTATTACCAACACATTTTCTCCTGTCTTCACACATTGCACTCTCACTTCCCCCCCCCATGTAGAGTGTTAAGTTATCTTCTTCTCAACAAATTCTCAGGGTTTGATGGGAAATGCAGTCACTCATGAATAGGCACAGTTTTGTGGCTTTGCAGGAGGGAAAGAGGGGACTGTCTTCAATTGGTCTACAGGGCCACAGAGATCTTGCCTTGAATGAGGGATGGAAGAAAGAAATGTTAGAGAAAAGAGGTGCAGGAGTGCTGTGTGTAGGGGATGAAAGCGAGAGAGGAGGAGGAGGAATAGAGGGGGAAACTGAGGAAGAGATAGTGATGGATAGGCAGGTGAGAGGAAAAGAAGAAGGAGGCGAATGAATGATGATGCACCGGGGGAATAACTAGAGAGGAGTGGAAAAATCCGGTTCGGAAAAAAGATTCACACACAGAGAGTGAAAGATGGAGGGATGCAGCAGAGAGAGAGAGAGAGAGAGAAAAACTCGGGCCAAACAGAAGCACAGAATGAGTCTAGTGCATGTCTTTGAGTGAGTGTGCACATGCACGAGAGCAATTTCCTAAGTTTGCCCTCTTTTTTTTCCACTGCAGAGACGGGGTAAGTCACAAGGGATAGCAGAGCAGCGCATCGGCTTTTTCCACCCCAATTAACACTTAACTTGCTAAGCCCTAACAAGGTGTTTATGCACGCACTGCAACAGCTGGCCTAGGCCCTCGACACACACACACACACACACACACACACACGCACACACACACGCATACAACGCAATGTACAGTACAACCCTTGGGGCACATAGACATTCGGATGAATGCACATACACACACTTGTGCACACCATTTAGGAAATTGTAAGGATGCAATCGAGCCTGTGAGCAAGGACTGACACACAATGATGCATAAAAAAACACGTAACACTGCAGAAGTCTCCATCTTATGAAGTCATTTTTCTCTGAGAAGAATTACACTTAATTAGAAGAATTACACACTTGATTTATAAAAAAAATTCTGGAAACAAATCATTTGTTTATTACCACTGCAGAGGCAATTTTTTCCACTAGGAAAGCAAGTTTCAGGGCTCAGTGATGAATAAAAATTACTTGATGAGTTTTTTTTTATTTGTTTTTTTTTGCAGTGTATAAGATAAAACATATACTCCAAAATATTTCTTCTCTGTACTATTTTTCTTTACAATAACACATTATGTGTTTGTTGTATCCATTGTGTAGTATTGAATCTACTTTTTGACAGAGCAGTAGAAAGAACAGTTTTAACCTGAAGGCCCTCCCTCCCTGGCAGACTTCGGAGACATACAATCCTTCCGGCCAGGCGTTTCCCCGTCAAACAAGGGCCGGAGTTCCTCCTCTCCACCCTCCCTGACTCTCTCTCTCCTCTCCCTCCCTTTTTAGTCTGTAGAATTGCCGCCAGAAAGGTTCAAAAGGTGAATGCTTTGCTCAGCTCTTTCCTCTGTCATCCTCTCAAGTGGAATGTGGAGGAGGCGAGAGACAGCAGAGAGACTGGTGGGATTAAGAGAGAAGAGAGAGGGAGAGAGAGAGGTCCATAGATTTGCTCGCATTGAACTCTGGGAGAACTGTGCACTGCCTTTTGTGTATACTTCACCGGCTGTACCTACCCCCAACACACACACAGATACTTTTCTCTCATTCTTACATCTGTAGCTACAGCCTGAAACATAAACTGTGATATAAGGAGCACGAACAGTAGGATAGTGAAACCTGTTTGAACAAATCCAGGCTTGTTGTGTGCATGAGGACAGCTTAGTCTCCTGTCTTATCTCATATACCAACACTGTTTGCAAAGCAGCTTGGCGCCTTCACTGTGATATGCTAAATAAATAGATAAAGGGGAAATAGGCAGATATACTTTGTAGGGGACAATAGAGATGAGGGGGGTTAAGGACAACGAAACGGGTGATTGTGTACATACGTAGGTGTCCGCACGCACAGTCAAGACTGGGTCATTGCTCCAGTGTTGAGATGTGTTGATGCTGTGTGTTGGATATCAGGCACACACACACACACACACCTCAGTGCATTTTGCGGTATTAAGATTGGTGTCAAACGTGACACTTTAATATGCAGTGTGGGCCACTCTCCAGCAGGAGCAGGGTTATATGGGCTCTTAGGGAGGAGGAGGGGAGGGGGGAGGGCGGTGGGGGAAACAGAAGGAGAAATAGAATTAGCAAAGGAGAGAGAAACATTTTATTCTGGGAGGTAAAGAGAGACAGGAAAGGCCCTACATTGTAGACTATTCATCAGCGCTCCGTCTCTACTTCTCTCTCTCTCTCCCTCTCTCTCGGCCGTGTGCCATGTTGACATAGCTAAATTAAACAGCTTTTATTGGGCTCCGTTTCTTGCTTAGCTCACTTCTCAAAATGTCAAGATTTCCCTCATTTTTCACTGAGCTAGGGGCCCAAGAGACCAGCAGACGCTCACTTGTGGTTATGAGTGGATACACACATACAGTATAACACACGCATACACATTTCTGCAGACAGAAACATGCACTAATGTTCAAAACTGTACATACAGATCGTCTAACAACATGCGCCTTGCTTTTCACTCTACATGTACCGTAAATGCTCCGTGTGTTTGCACCGTAGTTTGTGCCTCCTGTCATTCTTTCCATACATCCTGTTGATATTAAGGCTCTGTGAAACGTTAAATTGCCCCATAAAAGTTGAAGAGAGAGCTATTGAACGTGTATGTTAATTGCGCCGCTCCTGTTCGACTTGCTTAGCATCATCCCTGGGGGTTGATGTAGTCCGCGTCCATTTTGAACAGGTTCATTGAGATGTAGCATAAAGACGTTTTCATGCGGCCCTTAAATCATGCATATTTTACTGATTGGGGGCTATATGTTAGCCAAAAGCCTGTCATTCCAATGTTTGCGTGGGCTTTTCCACTTGGTCGTTGAGGTTTGGTGCCAGGGGTTTATAAGCCATTCTGCACTACAGGGGGGGTATTGAGAGTACACATATTGGCATTGGCATAGGTAGTCGGTAGCCTGAAATAGCATAGTATATGTCCTGTAAATGGTGTTTGAGCCTTGATACCTGATAGGAACTTTCCACAGTGTCTTGTTTTTTTAGCATAGCTAAATAGCATAGCTAAATTTTTTTATGCAAGTCGGGAATATATAGTAGGTTTAACTTATTTAACATTTATAAAATATGTACATATATGACTCAGTACATTCCTAAGTCTCAAGAGTGAATGTCCTGTCCTGTTGCTGCCCAAACACTAAGAGGAAGACCTTTTTATGATCTTCATGTTGAAGACATGCCTGATTCATGCTAACAACTAAAACCAGTTAGCTTGTCATTATCATCAACAATTATCACAAGTGAAAAAAATAGTGTAATATCGCTGCCTCATTGAGTTTTGTTAAAAAAAAAACTCACTTGGGGAAAAAAAATCTAGTCAAATTTCCACATCAATGTACTTTAAAAACACTTTTACTAAATTCATTGGGGTATATTTCAAATCTCCTTGCACTGTGGGGCTTGAAAATGTATTTGATATGCTATCTCATTAATTTAGAATCAAAAACACTCCTGCTTCTCTCTTCTCCCCCCTCCAGTGTTCAACAGCCACGGTAAAGCAGGGACAAGGGAGAGTCCGAGGCCCAAGGCTGGGACTCACGGCAGGGACGCGCCTGCCCCGCCACTGCCACCTCCTCCGCCTCCACCTCCGCCCCTCCTGAGGGAGCGCAGCGAGCGGGCAGAGGCACGGGAGCACGCTAGGGTGCAGCAGGCCATGGCCAGCGGTCGAGGCTCAGCCAACGGGCTGCCGTCGAGGAGAGCTGCCGAGGAGCTTCGCAAGCAGGTATGGCCGAGAGCACCCAGCTATTACAACACAGTGGACTTTAGAAAAGATGACAGGGCTGTATATGCTAAATATCACATGGAAAGGACAGAGGGAGAGGATGAAAGCTTCCCCCCTGGTGAAGAGGAGAGCTTGGAAAATGTGAAGTATTCTCCTACAGAGTAATTTCTATGGCAGGTAAATGGTTTGCATTAGCTGTAGTGCAATTGGAGATACTCTGGAATATTCTGTATGAAGAGGCTCAAGGTGCAGCATGCTTGTTTGGCTGTTAAACCCATTTGAAATCCCCTCTCTCTCTTGACTCTTTTCTGCATTTACCCATTTGCCACATCCTCTTTTTATCTTCCTCTTAGTGATTTCTCCTAACTACTCCTGCGCCTTACTTGTCTCCCTCCTGTACTTTGTTTTTATTGCTGGTTTCCCCTTCTCTCTTGCATTCTCAATTGTCTCCCTTTGAGTTTTTTTGCATTTCCCATCTCCTTATTTCCTCTCCTTTTCTCTCCTCTCTCCTCTCTTCTCTTCTCCATCCATTGTGTCTGGTAGAGTAATGATTGTGTTTTGGCCTGCCGCAACTGCATCTATATTTAGTAGTGCTGGCTAGGGGCTGTGAAAGCCTGCCTCCCTCTCCATGGCACTTAGCAGGTTTCAAGGAACCTCACCAAGTGAAAGAGAAGGAGGAGAAGGGCTAGAGATTGCTTTAGTTAGGAGGCTACTGTTTTTATGATCACATTAGCTGATCAAAAGAAACATCTCGTTCTTCATCTTTCTTGTTCCCTTTTCCTTCTTTTCTTGTCTTCTTCTTCTCCATTACCTCTCCTGCCTTTCCCTTTCTGGTGAACGCCATTCCTCTATCTAGTGTTGTTGTTGTTGTTGTTGTTGTTGTAGTAATCGGCTGCTGCTGATGCAGACTCAGGCATGTGCTTCAGGTTTTTTAAAGTGGCTGGAATTGTCCAGCAAAACCAACAATGAATCTCAATGAGAGTGACTGCCTGCCAAGACAAACTTCAGCCTCACTTACTCACAAGTCTTTGTTCCATGGCTCTTCCTCTACTCTCTCTCTCTCTCTCTCTCTTTCAATTCACTGTTGGCACCCAGCATGATTCTTTTGATTCCTCTCATACTGTGTATTTTGTTTCCCCCCCCCCCCCCTGTACTCTCATTCCACCTTTCTCTCTTTATATCCCCAGCTCTCTAAGTCGCTTTCACTCATTTTCTCTTCACGCTCCCACTTTCTATGTCTCCCTGCTCCTGTGTCAAACAGACGGATCTTGCCCTTGACAACATGGCTCCAATCATTTGGAAGGATTAGGGCTTTTTTTTTTTTTTTTTTTTATTCCCTTCCTCACTCTCCCTCCAATTAGCATGAACAGTATGTGTGTTAACCATGTGTGTTCGGGACACACACACACACACACACTTATACACACTTATACACACGACCAACTGTGAAAATACAGGCTAAGCCATATAAAAGGTTAAGTGATTATGTAGTCGTAAAACGAACTCAGGGTTGTGTGTGTAAAACCGAAGGGTAAAGGCATTATCATAATTCAATTCACCGTGATTCAGTTCTCCTTAATTTAATAGCAGCTTGTATCAACAAAATACACGCACCGTAACGGGACCTTTTTATAAAACAATATGTTTCCATCCATTTTAATTAAATAACAAAAGCGGAGATGTCAGCAAAGCAGCTGTACACGGCAGCAAGCGCAGGTGGGGTGCGTAGGGCCAAACCATTTAGCCGACTCGGCATCATTTGAAAAAGGCTGCACTTTCTTGTTTAGTTGTTTGTCCTTTGTCCTCATCCATCCTCAATTAACCTCCCTCATGCTACTACAGCATGGAGAGAAAAAAAAAAAAAAGCAGAATACCAATAAGAATTAAGCGCTCACTGAAGATTACATAATGTGTTTCCCTCTCTTCTTTTGTAATAGCGACTGTATGTAAATCTCTCCCTGTAAGTTTGTGGAAGGGCTTTCGCATCGTGTGTATTATTAGTGCCAGGCCATGGTGACCTTTCTCTAGCTGCTTAAAAGTCAACCTGCCCAGGGCCGCATTGCATCGCACCATAATAAGACAGCAGAGGGGGGAAAGAAGGCTTAAGCCGGATTTATGCCTCGCCAGTCGAGGTGTTCTGGCGGTCGCACCGTAAATGACTCTGGCATCGGAATTGATTTATAGTTCAGCATAAGATTTAACCCGTTGAGTGTCGTAGTATCAGCGTAACACTTGATGGATGTGTTATACGCTGTCGGGCTGTGTCATGCATGATAATACAGTATATACCCACAGTAATTGTGTTTACAGTATTTCATTCTCCTGGAGATAGAGACAGTTATGGTGAGGAAATGGGTTTGCAAGATTTTTCTTTATTTGTTGTTTTTTTTTCCTCTCACCTTGCTCCTTGTTTTCTTCACTGTCAGGAAGCTATTGCATCAGAAACACATTGGAGAAAACAGAGTAGCCAAAACTGAACAGTCACATTTCTCATGGCCCCCATGTGGTGTCTTTGTTGCTTTGATATATTGTTGCATTTTGAAACAGGTGCACGTCAGCAGCACCAGCAGTACCTAAGGTGGAGCTAGAGCCTCCTCATCATCCTGACAAAGTCAAGTATAAATATGGCTCTGAGCATTTGTGATTAAGAATGTGTGTTTGTGTGTGTAAAAGTGTTTGAGGAACAGAATAATACATGCACATCCCCCTCTGCGGCTCGCTTCCCTCATTCAGCAGAGCTTTGCAAGGGTTAAACTTTCTCCTGTCTTCTTCTATCCTCTGGCTGGCCTTCTCTTGCTGTCTGTCTTTCTCTCCCCCCCCCCCCCCCCCTTCTTCTTCTTCTTCTTCTTCTTCTCAGGGACGGCTCCTGCAGATGTTGCCTGTTAAAAATCTTCCTGCCAGGCCTCAGCTGGGCTATAGCAACACATGATGTCATCTAGACCCACCTCCATTTCCCTCCCTCCCTCCCTCCCTTCCCCTCCTTCCCCGGCTCATGTGCGACCGAAATCCACTCCAGTCTCCGACTGCCTGCCTGTGTGTGTGTGTGTGTGTGTGTGTGTGTGTGTGTGTGTGTGTGTGTGTGTGTGTGTGTGTGTGTGTGTGTGTGTGTGTGTTCTATTTTTTCCCTTTGGCTTCATTGTCTGTCTTGTTCTGTTCATCGTCCTTTTCATTTCTGTTTGAATTCACTTTGCCAGTGGAGCAGGAGAGAACTTCCATTTTCTTTTTTTCTGTCTTTCTTTCTTTCTCTCTTTTTTCTTTCTTTCTTTCTTTCTTTCTTTCTTTCTTTTTCTTTTCTTCCCTCCTTCCTTCCCCAGCTCTTCCTCACCTGCCTCTTTCCTCTGCCTTCTATTTTCTCCTCACGTCATCAATCTCTTGCCATCCTCCTTTTCCACCAGACCAAATAATTAAAGAGAGAGAAGTAAGGCAGACTTGCGGAGCCCCCCATGAAGAGAACAGGTCCTCTGAGCCCTCCTGTGGCAGGAAGTGGTCATGACAGTGTGTCTCTTGGATTCAACGCTTTGTCAGCAAACTGTAGCTGACAGATATGGTAGCTGTCTGGACAACTGCTGCTTTAGCACTTACTATTTCAGTGCCAGTGTAACACTAAATAAACTTTCATAGTGGACTTTCCATTGAAATGGCTCATAAAACATTAGAAATAAGTCAGTTTGAATTTGTGAGATTATGTGTCAGATTAGAAGGCAACATTAGGATTGGATTAGGCGACGCCTGCTGAGCCTTCATTTATCCACTTATACTGTTGCTGCATTCTCCTCTCCTCACTCCTTCTCAATGCCACGTCTTTTCTCCCTCTCTGACTGTCACCCTGTGTTTTTCCATTGTGAGCAGGAGCGTGTGTGTGTGTGCGTGTGTGTCGGGGGAATGATTGACGGAGGTAGGGTTAGGTTTCAGTCCCCCCTTATCTTTTAATGGCCTGGTCTTTGTGTCGGCCCCCCGCCACCTGAGACGAACACAATACAATACATGCGCACGCGCACACACACATACACACACACACACATATGCACACAAGTGTGACACGAGAGCCCTTCAAAGGCAAACCTGTCAATGGGCCGGCTGTCACCTCCCTCCTGTGGCGCCCCGGCTGTGATTGATAACTCCATCTCTCCCATCCTCCCTCCTTTCTTGCTTCTGTGTTTCACTTCCAGCTGGTCCAGGCAGAAAGACACAGATACTGTAGATATATGGCAGCAAAAAAATGATATTAGACTCAGATTTTAATCTGTTCTCTAATGATAATCAGGACTCTATGAAGTCTTATGTTTAAAAAAGGTATCTCCCCCTACTTTGCATGGATAATTTGGAAATTTTGCTTCTATTGAAAATATGTTATATAATAGATGTACTCAAACATAATAGGATGTTTACCAGTTATGTTAATACAACTAGAGCCACATGAACACCACCTTAACCCCAAATATCAGCAGCCAAGTATTGATCTTGAACTTTGCAAGATCTCCTAACTCTCTGTAGGGCCTTCTCACACTCACACACACACCAATGAGAGAGACAGAAGAAGGAAAAGGGAATGAGAAACTCCTGGCAGCATAGAAAGTGGGCCATGAAAACAACATGAGGACGAGGTGGGAGAGAAAGTGGATATTCTTAGAAATGCATACGGGGGAAATAAAAGAGTAGAAGAAAGGAAAAGCTGGGAGTGAAGTAATGGCAAGTAAAAGAGAATAAAAAGGGAGACTGAAAAAGACCAGGCCTAAAACAGAAAGACAGACAAAATGTAGTTTTACACAATGGATTTTAACATCTACTGGATCAGTGGTAAAGCTCTTTCCACCGAGGGAGAGGGTGACCATGTGTCTTCCCACAGCTGTAGCGAGTGAGCCAGCCATGGAAGCAGACAGCACTGTACTAAACCTCTGATCTACAGCTGGGGGCCTCAAAGACTAAACACACACATTTATGTGCACGTACACACTCACTCGCTTTTTTTTTTTTTTCTCTCTATCTCTCCCACATGCACACACATAAACACACACGCAGGACTTTTATTCATAGCACAAAAATTGAATTATAGTATTTAAGGAAACCCATAGCAAATAAAAGGCTGTTTTTATGTGCCTGGATGGGATTTTATTCCATCCCAGTGACCCCACCTCCTACCTCATACTGTCCAGCCATCTGCTAGTGGAAACCATGGGCCATCCATCCCTTCTTTCCTTGTCATTTCTAGCATATCTTTTTTTTCTGCCACTTCTAAATTGTTTTTTATCTCAGGCTGTTGTGGTTTTGGTTTGAACATATCCTTTTCTAAATCTCAGCTTTTGTGTTGACAGCAGTTTGAGCTGCACTGCTGTGTTTGAAAATAATCTAGACAGTTGATTGGTCCTTTAATGAATAGCGTAGGTTTCCACAAATAGCTTTGGTCTGACCGGCCAAATGTTTTACCACAGAGCTAGCATCTGAATGTTTGGCTTCTTCATTGTGGAGTGTGGGTGCACCCGCGCATGTACAGTGTCTTGTTGTTTCTGAATATAGAATTTTATCTAAGTGGATACATTTTTGGAAACTTGTGCATTTTAGATGAATTTGCTGCAGTAATATTTTACTTCACATGTATCTCACCTTTCAGGACTCTTTCAGAGATTACTGCATATTCATTACATGATCGATTCAAAGCCTTGTAGTAAAATTCTTGATCCTATTCCTAATATGTCTCCCATGCATTCTTTCTGTTGACCTCAGGTCTCTAAAGTGAACGGGCTGACGCGGGCGGGCTCGGCACAAGCCGTCAGTGGTGCCAAGAAGAGCCGCGACTTCCGATTGCCGTCCAAAACTGTGAAGAAGTACACAGCCACCGTGTCCAAGGGCCATGTCACCTACACCAAAGCCAAACAGAAAGAACTAGGCAAGAAAACCAAACTCAGCAGCAGCAACAAACACAACAGCGCCGCCTCGGCATCATCGTCAGCGAACAATCACAATCAGCACAGCCAGCCAGCAGCCAGCAATGGGCTGGCCAACTCAGGAAAAGCAGTGGCACCAGCCCACCACAGCAATGCAAAAACCCGCAAACAGGTGCTACTATCCAATGGCCTGCACAATGTTGGCGTCCGCCTCAATGGCAGGCTAAATGGGCAGCGGCACAACACCCTGGCCAAGGAGGACGGGCAGAGACAGTGCCAGCAGGGCCAGGGGGAGTGCCCAGGTCGAGAGGGACTGCGTAACTCCAAGCGGCGTCTGGAGGTGGTGCTCAATTCAGTGGGGACAGGGGCTGTTGAGCAAAAGGCCAAAACCCCCGGCACTGAGGCCAAGAAGGCCAAGCTTCAACCCACGCCTCTGGAGACGCGCAGCAGCAGCAAGAAGGTAGCCAATCAAGAAAAAGCTGCCACGCAAACTACCACCCCTACCACTCCAGTTTCTAATGGACATGTATCAGAAACACCCTCTTCTCCCACACAAACTCCACCCGCTACTCCACTTCCACCTCCTACTCCCCCACCTCAACAAACCCCGCCTTCTTCTATACCAGCAGCCAATGTGGAGCCGGTGAACCAGCGACCTAAGCGGGCATCGGCCGGCAAGCTGATGTTGATCCGACAAGCACAGCAGCAGCAGAGCAGGTCTCATAGTCGGAGCTCCTGCTCTTCCTCCCCTTCATCAGGCCAGAATCACCCACAGATCCCGAGTCGCGCAAGCACTACCTCAGACCCCCAACAAACCTCTGTCTCCTCCTCCACCACCACTTCCTCTCTGCTTACTTCCACCAACAGCCCCGGACAGCTCAAACCAGCAGCACTGCGGCCTGCTGACCGTGACAAGGAGTGGGAGCGTGAGAAAGAGATTGTGCGCCAGAAGGAGCGCGAGCAGGAGAAGGAGTGGGATTGGCAGCGGAGCAGGCCAGAGGGCTGGGCAGCGCTGGGTGAAGTCCCCGTCTTCCGGCCAACGCCGCGGGAGTTCCAGGACCCCCTGGTGTACTTGGATGCGGTGAGGGAACAGGCCGAAGCGGCTGGCATGTGCCGCGTGGTGCCACCATCAGACTGGCGGCCGGAGTGCAAGCTGAGCGAGGAGATGCGTTTTGTTACACAGGCGCAGAGGGTCCACATGCTGGGACGGCGCTGGGGCCCCAATGTGCAGCGGCTGGCCTGCATCCGGAAGCACCTCAAATCTCAGGGCATTACCATGGATGAGCCACCTGTCATTGGTAAGTGAGCCAGACAGAAAGGCACACATATATGTGAATGCACACAAGGCTATTTAATCAGTAAAACTCCTTCCTGAATTAATTGAATTACCCAAGCAATTAGCAATAAGAACCCAGTCACACCATTTCAAAACGAGGCCTCTCAGTCTCTACATTTGTGGTTGTTTCTCTCTCACAGCTTTCGTTGAATGTAAACATAAGAAAGTCATAAAAGAGATATAGTACATCAAAAGAAAATCATGTACAATTACAGAAAACACGTGTCTACTTTCTCTTGACAAAAGCAGCCAGTAAGCAAGCAGCACAAATATTGCTATTTCCATTGGCATCAGTGGTGCTTTGAAAGCTTCAGTGGCATTCCACCTGATTTTATCTCCCCGTTTATGGATGACAATAACAATGTGGACCAACTCGGCAAGGGGCCTGATGGGCCACAAAAACAATATTTCCCCCAGATTGCCATGTCACCTTCCATTTCTCACTATGACATTAGCACCCTATGAGCCATTAAACAGCTGCAGCTCAGTCAGAAACTGTACGTGTATGTTCTCTTTATGTGAAAATGCATGCACCCAATGCATGCATAAGGATGTTTGTTTCATTTAGATGGTTTTCACTGGTTTATATTCAGCATGTGCTTGATTCTCCACCTTTTATGTGTTAGCTGTTTTTGTATACAGCTGTATTCAGATCAGCAGAGTGAGAATACAGTTGGTATGCGGCTGTTAGCCAGAGAGACCTGGCAGCCAGTGACCCACAGTGAAGTGGCTTTAGCCAGCCAGGATGTTCTTGTTCCAAATGACTTCCCTTACTGTGCCCAGCAGATCAGTTCTACATTAACAGTAATTTGTGTCCCTGTTTGGCAAAATGAGGGGCTCAGATGATTTTGAAAAGCGATAGCTCAATTGGCCGTTTCAAATCAAATGAACTGGGTTGGAGGAAATGGCATGTATAGCCAAAGGAGCAGATGCTCCGAGATGGAATCCTTCTTGATTTGACTTGATTTAATTTCGTTTGGACAAGTGAAAGCAGACTATTTCCCTGTTTACATGTAGCATTGTTGGGTGGGCCAAAATGTCTGTTATTGAAAACCTTTGATTGATTTTTAATAATCAATAGACCCTTTTCACAGCAGACATTTTGAACTGTCAGAGCAGGAAACCAGGAAACCGATACCAGAGCCCTGGAAGTGGATTGCAGCCATTATTAATGTTAATTCCACCTGTGTTTTTCCTGCTTTGACAAGTCAAAATGTCTGCTGTGAAAAAGATCTATTGTACAAGTTTATACCACTGTGAGCCCACTCATCGTTCTCTATCTGAATTAACCTTCTTTCTTCTTCTGCTCCACGCAGGTGGCTGTGAAGTGGACCTGGCACGTTTTTTCCAGCTCATCAATGACATGGGCGGCATGCAGCAGGTGATGGACCTGAAGAAGTGGACCAAGCTGGCCGACCTTCTGCGCATCCCCAAGTCAGCACAGGACCGGCTGGCCAAGCTGCAAGAGGCTTACCTCCAGTACGTGCTCTCCTATGACTCACTCACCTCCGAGGAGCGCATCCGACTGCAGGCCGAGGTGCTGCAGGAGAAAAAGCAGTTGGAGTCGCGTCGGGGACCTCTGGAGGGTCTCTTGGACTCCTCAGCACCTACCGCGCTAGTGCTGCCACGCTATGAGCCCAAGAATGGGCTTGTAGGTGGGGTGGTAGGAGGGGCAACAGGGAACCACCGCACCAATGGAGTGTATCATCGTCTGAAGGAGTTGGAGGCTCAGGTCAAAGCGGGCCGGCGCCGGCTCTTCGCTCAGGAAAAACAAGGCAAAGAGGACAGGCAGCATGGGGAGGAGCAGGAGGAGGAGGAGAGGGGTATTCTCGGTGACCAGCACAAATGTATTTACAAGGTGAGGATGAAGAAGACATTTGCTGTTAATGGCACACATTTGAAGCATACAGACAAGAGGCACGTAAGTGTACCTTTTGTTTTTGTTCTTTTCTCTTTTTTTTTTCTAAAATAGGTTTTATAATCTTAAGTCATTAAATGCTGTACATTAACAACTGTTAACTCATATTGAATTTTGTTTTAGTGTCATTTCTATGACTATGAAGTTGAACATGAACTATTTTTGTACCAGCAGTAGCACTAAAGCATGGAAACTGATTGACTTTGTTTTAATGATCGAAGTCGGCACTAATTTTAATTATTGTTAGTGTTGTTTTCATTTTGATCAAAGAGAAATCTTGTTATACAAAAACCCACACATAGAAATACACCTAGCCAAATGTCTGTCATTTAACTTAACTACAACACAGCAAATTATAATTCACAAGATCTGATCAACTATAATCAACTATGATAGTTGGTTTAGTTTAGTTTGACTTGATTTAGCTGTTTGTTTGTGTTTGTTAAAATGTTGTCATTGGCACCATTATGATATTGATGATATCCACATTGTCTTGTTTACATGGTAAATGCCAGCGTGATGTAGCAGTCTTCAAATGGCCCAGATGTCTGCCAGCTCTTTACTATCTGAACTAAAACTAATGTCGCACACACAGTCTACACTCTTCATAGTAACACCACTAAAGTTGGGAGTGTATCACTGTAGCACTTAAGTGACAAAATATGTGCCCTATCTTCAGAGAGAGCTAAGCTGTGCTAGAAAATTGTTGCACTGTGACTGTTTTTCTCTTAGCAAGAATGTTTCCGTGGTATTGACTGCAAAGATGTTAATCCCTATTGGAATTCTTATTTAGTGTTCTTGGTAACATTATCGTGCTGTTAACTCTCATAGTTTGTGGTGTAGAAAAGCAAACACAAGAGATTTTCACAACTGTTTACATGGAGTGATACTTCAGTGTGTCACTTAGCTGCATTACAAAGGCCTGGATTTTGGTGTGAGAGTAAGGGGCAGCAGTTTTTGTACCTCACACGTTTTGTGGTTTCGTTAAATGTTTCTGTGCAGCTGTGTGTGTGGTAAGGTGGTCAGTAGTTTTTGTTGTGTGTGTGTGTGTGTATGCAGTCACACACAAGGTGCACTCCCACCTCCTCAGCCCGCTGGCAGCTGTGTTGATTCTGGCTGGCTGAAATGTAGGTCAGAGAGAAGACAGCCCCCAAAACCAACCCATGTCCCGCCCGCCCCCCCCCCCCCCCCCCCCCCCCCCCCCCCTCCTTTAAACCCCGCCTCCTCCAGCTCTGTCCGCTCTCTCATATCCTTTAATCCACCCTCTCCACATGTCTCCTCTCCTTCAGCCCGTGCCCTTGCTCTTAGCTATTTCCTTATATCTCCAGTCCTCTCCACAACCCTCTTTCCCTCCTCATACACCGATCCCCCCCCCTTACCAAACCCTCTGCCAACCCCTGTCTACACCAGCCTTTAAACACAGGCAAGCCACGTGTGCAAATACATACATGCCTCACACACACTGTATGCCCAAAAACTTCCTACTCTTGATATATCACAAAAAACTTGTATGCACATTATTTTTGTGCCACGGCCTCCTGATGGGCTGTAATTATTTATATAATTAAGATAACTTTGTTTCTGTGTTGGCTCTCTCTCACTCTGCACAATACTCCACCCAACTCCAATCTGGATCCCATTTGATCCCCCCCCTCCCCACCTTCCCCTCCTAGTTCCTTTGGTAACTAAATCTCTCTATACTACCTCCCTCTGAAGAACAAAGATATTGTCAACAGACTTGACCCAGTACAATCCAAAGCCTTAGGAATTATACAGTAGAAGTACCATTCCAGGTAGTGACATGTGAATGGCTGTCACCATCCTGACAGGACAGGCTTGTCTAAATATGGCTCATCACTTTCCTCCACGGCTCAGATTTGTATGCATTTTTCACAAGAGTGGCCCCCAACAGGAGGTTATATTTCACTTTTTCTATCAAGAGAACAAAGTGCACGTCAAGAGTATAATTAGCTCAAATTACACCAGGAAAGGCTCGGATAAGTGCCGCTACTGTCTGGCCCAAAGAACGTCTTGTCAGTACTAGGTCGCTTGTATGCTGTATTGTTTAACTGCATTATTTTATAACTGTGTTACTATTGTGTACAATAGTGTAAAAATAAAAGTTTTAATAAGGTCAGTTGCTATGTAAAAACATCTGGACACCTAATAAGGAAAAAAAAAAGACAAACTGTCACTGTGAGGATGAGGAATCTGTGAGGTCATCTTTCAGCAGAAACAGTACATCTCCAGATGTACTGCAGATTTATGGTCACCTTCAAAGCTGCTCTTTAGCAGGAGTGTCCAAGGGAGAGAGGGTCAAGTCCAGGGGAAATGTATAGAGGAGGCACAGAGGTGAAGCCTTACACTGTAGCCACACATATACACACAAACAGTTGATACGTTTGTCTGTGCACATACATTCATTCTGTTGACCATATGTTTTCCCTCTGACTTTTTGACTCAAACAAACATGTGTTAGGAAAGAGGATTCCCTTTTTTCCATGTCCAAAGATCATAAATATGTGGATTGGAGTCTGGTGTTGTTTCTTGTTCCCCTTGGACCCTTTCAGCATGCTGTGACTCATGATGTTTAATGTGTCTTTGTTGCAGGGGAAATCGGTGTCTTTGACGAACTTCTTCAGGATAGCCCGGAACACCATGACCATGTGCTTTAACAAGGAACCAGGGGCTGCTGAGGTCGAGGTTAGCATGCTCACATTTCAATTTAACAACTTTTGGATCACCCTGGTAGCTGCAACGTCCCTGGTTCGAGTCGGGCAAGGGATCTTTGTTGCATGTCATACCCGTCTCTCGCTCCCCTTGTTTCCTGTTGGCCTCTTCGCCAATAACTGACTAGTAAAGGCAAAAAAAGTGCCAAAGAAATAAAAAATTAAAAACTCATATTAAATGTTAACCGCACTGTCAACAACAGCTCCTAGTAGCTTGTCTTTGAACTTTTGTGTAAACCTTGGATATTAGTAAATCACCTCAAACATTTACTCTGTTTTCATGTCTAGCAATCTTTGTTCAGTTCGCTGATAACTGCTACGCACACCTGGAACCTGCACCCTGTTTCATGCATTCTTCCACTGATCGGCCAATCTTTTTTTTTTCTCTTGCAGCAAGAGTACTGGAGGATTGTGGAGCAGAGAGACAGCCACGTGGCAGTGCATTGTGGGAAGGTGGACACCAGTACACATGGGAGTGGTTTCCCCACAGGAAAGTCAGAGCCATTTTCAAAGTAAGTACCCCATAGACCTTTATACCACAAAAAAATGTTCTGCCTGCATCGTGAACCTGGGCAGACAAACTTACAGAGAAAATTTTCATGGAGGTTCTCCTGGATTATATCATCTTAGTATTCCCTAGAAATCACCTTTTCCTCTTCTTATTTCCTCAGACATGGATGGAACCTCACTGTCCTCCCCAATAACTCTGGATCCATTCTGAGGCATCTGGGTGCTGTGCCTGGTAAGGACACCTTTGAACTCATCAGTGCATTTGTAAAGGCAGTTTTCTACACAAAAGACTGTAGATGCTGAATATAGGAAGTATCATCTATCACTTTGATTGTAGACCAACCCATAAAATCATGTTAATGCACATACTGGATGCATTTGATTTATGACCTGTCTCTTTCCAGAAAAAAAATGCACATTTAGTTTCATCTATTCAAATGCTTTTCCATTGTTTCCTGTGGATCATCTGCTGCTAGTAATGACCTATATATTTATTTCTCTCTCTTTAAATCCCTCTAATGCCACAGGGGTGACCATTCCCTGGCTAAACATTGGCATGGTCTTTTCTACCTCATGCTGGTCTCGAGACCAAAATCGCCTTCCATATATTGATTACTTACACACTGGTGCTGATTGCATTTGGTAAGTATGTCCTGGGACCTTTCCTCCTCATCACTGGCATTGTATGTGCAAGATCACACTTAAAACTCTGCCTCAATTCTGATGTAAATATTTAAATGTTTGTTAAATTAGCTGGGAGAACCACCAACGGCAACAAATGCTCTTTCCCAAATAAATATGAACATGTGTGTTCATGTCTCCTTCTGTGTGTGTGTGTGTTTCACCAACAGGTATTCTGTCCCTGCTGAGGAGAAGGCTAAGCTGGACAAGGTGGTCCATACACTGCTTCAGGCCAATGGCACCCCAGGACTAGAAATGTTGGAGAAGAACATCATGGTCAGTGTGACTGTGTTTGCAAATGAAAATATATCAATATTACCATCTTCCATCCATGTTACCACTGTCTGAAGCCACTTCACCACCAAAAATGTAGAGTTATAGAAATGTAACATCTTTTTTCTCTCCCCTCCTTCCACTTCGATCTTGTAGATCTCTCCAGAGGTGCTGTGCCGCGAAGGCATCAAGGTTTACCGCACGGTGCAGAGGAGCGGCCAGTTTGTGGTCTGCTTCCCCGGTGCCTTTGTCGCTAAAGTGTGCTGTGGCTACTGCGTGTCAGAGACGGTGCACTTTGCCACACCGCACTGGATGAACCTGGGTTACCAGGCCGCAAAGGTCAGCATATGAGTCAGGGTGGGCAGGTCATGTTGAATTAATAATGGTACATAACTATTACTAATGTGCAATAAGGGATACAAATGTTTTCTTAATATAAAATACACAATCAAAATGACTTGTTGGGTTTCTGTGCAATTAATATTTTGCCTGTGCATTACTGATTTTACATGACAGCTGTTTATTTTATTTCACTCCTGCTTTGTAATGCCTCAACACTGGCCTCCTGTGGACAGAGGCAGTTAAAACTCTGATTTATGTAGAGGTGATTGCAAGAGCTGCCTATATAAATGAAACTGAAATAGATAAATAAACTTAGAACCTCAAGTTTGATTCTCTAATCTGCCAGCGTGTTGAACTTTAAGGAGTAATTGCAGCTGTAAATCTCCCTAGGGGATGTTTTTAGGGGTTTTTTTAGTGATCATGAGCAAGCCTTTTGGAGCATAGGACCTCATTATAGCTGTAATAGCATAGAGGAAAATGTTCTTACTGTCATTATGGGCATTACAATGATGGAAGTACATATACCTTCAGCAATACCATCACATCCCTAACGACAGCAGAGATTGCCCTCAAGGGTAATATGACATTCATACAATGCACAGTATTGAGGTGCAATGCCTGGGAAAAAAAATCTTTTAAATGGTGAACATTTTTTTAGTTTAGAGGCCAAGAAATATTGATCTGAGTGCGCAGAGTGCTTGGTTACACTACAAATCCATTCTTACACACAGAAAAACATTAGCAGCCTTGTTGGAGCGAATTGTTCAACTTGCTTTACTCTTAAGAAACCTTGTACACACATCCATATGTGATGTGCATGAACCGTTGAAACATGGAGATAGACTTGGACACAACTAGTTTCATAAATGACGCTTGTGGAAAAAAATAGTTAAGATATATATTTTTTTAAAAATAGGCTTTATTATTTAATGAGAATCATAAGTTTTGATTTGTTTCCACAGGACCTGAAATGTCGTCGTATAGCCAAACCCTTCTCCATGGAGAAGCTACTGTACCAGATCGCCACAGCCGAGTCCAAGAGGGACAATGGCCTTCTCCTCACCACCATCTCCGCCCTACTCAAAGACCTCAGGTAGGATGCAGCAGTGCACCTACACACAGACATTCACTGCACACTTATACACAACACACTGAAGCTACAAATCCAGTTTTATTAGCCATCGCCACGTAACATCTATTACAGTATGTTGTTTCAGTAGCACGATCAAAGATCTGCACCTCAGAGGGTAGTTGAGTCTTAGAGGCTCTTTAAAAAGAGTTTGCCTCATTTTTCTTAAATCAGCTCAATGAAGTTGCTTGATTACTAGTTTCTTTTTGTTCACTTGCACTGCGAATCAGAAGAAAATCAGAAGAACATTGCTGTTTCGCATAATAATGTTATTTTAAAATGTAGAATTTAGTTCGCAAATAAGAGGTTTTAAAATAATGTACCGTCATTTCAAAATGTGTCACCATAAGTATAACATCCATATTTTTTAGTCCGCTGTGTATGTAATTTTGATCTTAATGATGGTTATTCTCTGCAAAACAGGAACATAGAGATGCGCCAACGGCAGGAACTTTACAAGGCGGGTCTGCTCTCCTCTGCCCGCTACGGCACCCATGATGGCAGCCTGGGGCCTGGTGAGGGACGCAAGAAGCCCCGCGGCAAATGGCTGGCACTGGAGTCCTCAGAGAGACGCTGTCAGATCTGTCAGCATCTCTGCTACTTGTCCATGGTGAGAACACTTTAACAGACAATTGTTTTAAAATATGAAGACTGTTTCCCCCCCCAAAATGCTGTTGTTCCAGTTTGGATAAATTTAGGTACCGCAATACTAAGAGTGTCTGGTTTCTACATCAATGTCTCTGTCTTGGTTTTTGTGTGTGTGTGTGTGTGTAGGTGGTTCAGGAGACTGACAATGTGGTCTTCTGTCTGGAGTGTGCCCTGCGCTATGTGGAGAAGCACAAGTCCTGCAGAGGCCTTAAGATGATGTACCGATACGATGAGGTGAGCTGCAGCCGTCTGTTTCTGCTGTTACAGTTCTCTCTCCATCCAGATGGGGGAGACATCAGCCAGGTTGACACTGGCTACAGGAAGTGGATTATTCATTATGACGGTGTTTATGTTCTGTACTTTGTGGTGCCAGTGCAGTATTTCCTTTAGAGAAGTTATAGATGAACAAAATGATTGTGCAGTGGGTGATTTATTTAAAAAAAAACAAGAAATATTGACATTGTTTAAATGGTAAAATTTTGTCTTCTTCCCCAATCAGGAACAAATCAACAGTTTGGTGAACCAGGTGTGTGGCCGGGCCATGTTAAAGAGTGGTGGCGGCGGTGGCGGTGCAGTCGTTGTCGGAGCAGGAGGAGGGGACCCTTGCCACGGCCTCAGCCCTGCCAAAGCATCGCCGGCCAAGCGAGGTCCCCGAAAGCGCGCCACCGTGGAGGTGTCCCTGGCACGCCTGTCCTCCAGCCACATCCCCAAGGCTGCGGCTGTGTCCTGAGGAGATGCCTCAACATCGTCACCCTGTGCGCTGTGCCCATATCCCGCCCCCAACCCTCCCAGACTCCCTCGATTTTTTACATTAAGCAGGATCACTATCAATCCCTCCTCCACCACCCCATATTTAAGATCTGTTGTTTTTTAGCTTTGAAAATCCCCTCACCTGACCTCAGCCCCCTCCCCATCCTTCTCCAAAAGATATTCACCTCCCCCCTTAGAATGACAGGCTTGTTTATAAAAAAGAAAAAAAGAAAAGCAAGATGTCTTTTTTGCACTAGTGTGAAAGAAGAATTTGTTTTTATTCTTGGATGATTTTAGAATCCCCACCCCCCCTCTTTAAGTCGTCCTTTACAACATTACAAGCATTACAAGTTCACAAGAAGACTTGACGGGCCCTGTTGTACTCTTTACCTCCACCCAACCATCTTCCCTTAACTGAAATGGGTTACATTTGTTACCTTTTTCTTGCATCACTCTTTCCTGCCCTCTTGTCGCCCCTGAGACTGAACCCCATCCTTTCTCATCACGCGTCACTCAACTGTGAACATGGGACGAATGAAAAGGCGGCCTTTTTTTTTTCTCCCCGGTTTTCTGAAATGAAAATGACATCAAGTAGTTACCCAAAGTTTCTCTCTGTCCTTGGTTTGAGGAAGAGGGGTCCTTTTTTATTGTTTATTGATTTTTATTATTTCTTGATGCAGCTGCATTGTTTTAAAAAAAAAAAAAAAGGGGGGGGGGGGGGGTTGGCGACGCGAGGTAAAAACTTGAAAGACAGACGATGTTGGTTTATTGTTGGTTAGCTATGTTTTTTCAACATCTATTTTGAATTTTAGCTTTGTTTTTGCTAGGTTTTTTGCGAGAAGTCTTCTGTGTAATTTTTTTTTTTTTTTTGTCATTGTGGATGTTTCTGTTCGTTGGTGGATGTGAGAGGGGGCAGAGCTACAGCTGCTTGACCTGTGAAAGGTCACCGCTCACCTCACTTCCTGGTAGTATGGAGGGATTCCTCCTTCGCTAGCAAGTGAAAACTGTGCCTGATACTTAGCGAGGAGATCCATTTTATTGGTGCTGTTGGTTATAATTACTGTATAACAACACAAATTAAAATCTGGGGGTTAGCGCCTGCTATCAGCTAACAGCTAGCTCGCGCAACCCCCACCCCACAGGGCAGAAAGGCTTTCAGGCTTTTCTGGTTCTAGATGTGCAATCGTGTTAACATTCCATTCTTCCAGTCCTCTTGTTTCATCTGTACCAGTAAACATTAATTATTATATTATATTATTATTATTATTTTGTGTTTTTTACTTTTGTTGATCTGATGTTATCTCAAGTAGAGCCACTAGTCAAAGAGTGTAAAATGTGAAATATCAAATCCAAGTTTTGTTTTTTTTTTTTTTTTCTTTTGTCTTTTGTTTTTTGGCTTTTGCATTTTTTTCCCTTTTTGCAGATATATTATGAGTGATTTTTTTTTTTTTTTTAGAGAGAGGAAAAACTCCAACACAAACAAAACATCAACTTTTTGTACATAATCCTGTAAATTTCTTTAAATACTTGAGCCTTTTTCTGGGGTTAAGGAAGAAAGAAAGGAAGGAAGAGAAGAGAAAAAGTTCCAGAGGAGAGTGCTTGATGAAGAAAAAGCCTTACATTTCCCTTTCTTCATCTGTGTGAGTTTCATGCTTACAGGGTTGCTCTGGTAAACGTGTATAAAAATTTTAAGTGCTGCTTATATCACTAAGAAAGAAGATATTGAGTAGCCAACGACTGCCCCCCAACCTAGTTTTGTTTGTTTAGCTTTACTTTTTTAAAGAAAAGGGAAAAAAAAGATATGTTCACAAAAAAAAAAATGGGTTTTTACATTTTCATTACTGAAAATTCAACAAAAATGTAGTAGCTACTCATGTTGCACTGAGCTTGCCAGTGGTGACTGTCAAGGAAAAATCCTATAATCCAGTTTGTTGGTTGTCGTCCCTCGCAGAAGACTGAACTGTTTTAGGACTATTTAATGAAATACCAAGTCGGGTGTTTTCAACATAAAAAAAACGTGGTTGTCAAGTTTTTATGGCCTTACAATATATTTTATTCTGATGGGATTTTTGTTTGTTTTTCAGTTCATTTTTTGTGTGTTTGTTTCTTCCATTTTCTACAGTATAAACTACTTGCTCACAGTGGGGTCTCTGGTGACTTAATTTATTAGTGCCGCATCTCGGCCTTTCCCTCCATTCGGAAAGAGAGTCTCATGTTGGTTATATTGACAGTTTTTTACTTTTGCAGTTTGTACTTAAGGTTTAATAAAAACTTACCGACAATTCACTGTCATTACTTTCCAACCTGCTTGTGTCTCTCTTTGTGTGCAGAGTTTTGACTTAAACTGCGAGACAAAACAATGTTTTTAACAACTTCAAATTTTTTATTTAAATTTATTTTCTGGCAGATCTTCTCAATTACCTCTTGTTTAGTTGAAACTACTTTCTGCCAAACAAGTAGTCCCAATTAGTCAAAAGAATCCAAACTGTTGACGGTGAGGTCTGTGGATTGTTTCATTCCATTCACCTCCATTGTATTGGGCATTTTAAAACCTGGGCAAATAAAATCAAAATGATCTGCATTACTAGATAGATACTAGTAGCCATAAATGAGAAAATGTTTTGCTGTAATTTGAGTGAACTCACCCTTTTATAACAATATAAATGTCGAGACACTGCAGTGAGAAACTTGTCCGTCGGCAAAAATGACAAACAGGTGGTACCATGACATTACCAAGCTCCACAGTAAGCTGCAGTATTGGTGTGGGATATACTACAAGTGATCTAATGTTCATTATACATGGAGCTTATTGCGCTATTCACACACCACACGTTGTGCATGCTAACTGTTGGAGGATCCTGCAGTTCTTCATAGCTTTAATTAAAGTGCACTGGAATGACTGTCACGCATCGACAGTGACTGTTTCCTATTCACAATAACGCAACACATCCACTCTCAGCCTTCAAATGTCATTTACTCTCAGCATAATACTGGTATTGCTTTTTCTTATTTTTCAGTTTAAAAAAAAACAAACATTTAACTGTAATAACTGATTAACATCATATTGTCCCTCAAAAGAAAACTCCTTTCAGAACCTCTCTTGCTCTGTACTCGCCTTTCCAATTCTTCACCGTTTCTGCTTTCCATTAGTCGAGAGCTCGGGCAGGCCTGTAAATCAAGAGTGAACGCACGGGGACTGTTAACATGTTCAAACCCTAAATTGTGCTCACATTTCATTCTTTAACTTGCTCCTGAAATGCTTAGATGAAAATTTAACAATGGTGGGGGGGAGAAACATTTATTACCAACGAGTCAGAAATTGTAGGCAGGGGAAAAGAAAGGAAGGAGTAATGCTGTCACATCGCACAAATGTCAACATTTCTGTACAAAAAGATCTGGATTCTGTTAAACCATCTGGGTGTTTTCCAGTGCATAGCACACAGTCCAAACAGGGATTTGGTCCTTGTTCAAAAGGAGGAGTTTACCCCAACGTTATTGGTTAAAGGAATGGCAAAGGGTTACTCTCCTCTGTGTGTGTGTGTGTGTGTGTGTGTGTGTGTGTGTGTGTGTTAAATCAGTAATATCCTGATACCTGAAGTCCACCAGTCTGTCAGCTATACAGTACTATGTGGTAAATGACCTACTGCCAAATGACTGCCAGTATTAGGCCAAGTTTACCAAAACCAATGGCACAAAAGTGTTACCTAAATGGTTGTTTACATCCAGTATTGCAGAGTCTAGCTCATAGACCACTTAAAAGAATGCAACAAACTTTGGGGGTTCAGCTAATCCATAAATTAATGACAAATTCATCCATGTGCTTCTTGCAGATCGTTTATCTACATGCTCTGTGCTAATGCTCAAGCATTTGCTTTGTTTAAGGCAGTTTACACATGAAAAAAAACAACACATTTTCTCAGTTACCTCCATCGGTATCTAGCCATGCAGGCAGTTTTGATTTTATTAGCCCATGTTTTGAGAAATTAAAGAAATACTGTAGTCACTGTTACAGGTGTTAACAGAGAGGTCTGTGGATTATCTAGTGTAACTGGGACATTGCTTCTGGTAAAACAAGTTGCTGTTGAAGTTCTTAAATGTAATTTCTCAACTTTTTAAGCAATCAAAACAACACTGCACTGCAGCAGAGGAAATCTAAGCACAGATATGGAGAAACCTGGGCAGATATAAGCAAAACTATCTGAATAGCTAATGAGAAAACAGTTTTTTTTCATAATTTGGGTGAACTGACCAAAGAAATCATCACACACATTTAAGAAAGTCCAAATAAGACTTACTTTTCCTGATTATAAACATATCTTACCCATGTGACCTGCAGCAAAAATGCCATCATATTTTTTTATATTCTGTGGAAATTTTACTAGTCTCACATGCAATAATATTTGACAGCTGCAGTCTGTCAGCACAGCGAACGCTAAAGTGTTAGCACGGAGCATGACCGCAAATAACCTCAAAAAGGACATATGGTTGATTTTAGTGTGTGCTTCTGTATGACCTCATCACTTATCAGCAGCCTGGTCTCAACATGCACAAACACAGAAACTGAATATTAGAGCAAACTATTGATGTGCATGTAAAATCACTACTGATGTGCGTGTAAAGTCACTCAGCGCTGATGGCAGATCTATCACACTAGATTCAATTAGAACTAAAAACTCACATCAATGATCTTTTTAAGGCAAGGTCATGTGGCAGTTAGTGCAGCCTAAATGTTTCTTCACGATGAAAAGAATGAGAATATATCCGAGTTTGATTTGGCAGCTCTATGTGTTTGTGTGTTTGTGTTTAAATCCAGTCCATCTCTCCTCAAACCTCCGACCTGCTTTTCTCACAGTCTTTACTGGTCTGGTCCTCTTGGTCCACGCTGTCCACCAGCGCTGTATCGGGGTGCACTTCCTCTTCGTCCAGCGTCACCACCACCGGGGGCCTTCTCCTCCTTCCTCCCGCCGATCCTCCGACGCCTCCTCCTCCTCCTCCTCCTTGCTCAGTCTCCTCTTCGTCCTCTTCCTCGTCCTCCTCTCCTGCCTCCGTGTCCTGGCTGGCTGAGTCAGTGCAGGTGGACGAAAGGGAGGAAAGCTTGTGGCGCAGCTCGGCCTGGGTGGGAACCTGGAGACTGATTTCTGTGGTGAAGGACTCAACATCTGGACCTGGGAGAAAGAAGAACCACGTATAACTTTGTTTTTTAAAAAAAAAGATACACACTAGGAAACCTTTCATGGTTTGCACAAATCGGTGGGGAAGTGTACCTTTAAAAACCTAGACAAGTCTATTATTTATTATTATTCATTATTTATTTGCTGTCTCAGCGCTACAGCTGCAAATAAACTGAGATCTTTGGATCTCTGTTCAAGTTGTTGGAATTACTTCACAGGTTTTGTTTAAACTTGCTAGAATTTGGCCGGGCTCAGTCGTGTGCAGTCATAAAATGTAGCAGATTTATTGGCATCAAATTATTTTTTAGACGAAAACTAGCTGTCAGTTAAATGCTGTGGGTTGTTCACTGTAACAAAAATTTTCCCCAAGCAGATGTGGACAGATGGTGTTGGTGCATCATGCCCAGACATTATGCTTGTCAATCTTCTGAGTCACATATTCCTGCTTCAGTGCGTTCTTCGATATCAGTTAGTTGTAGCATGTTATTCCACTGCAGTAAATAAGTGTTGCATGTATTATTATAGATCAAATGACTTTAGTGTATATATGTGTGTGTGTGGTTTCCTACCTGTGACAGGAGAGGCAGCACTGTTGTCCTCTCCCCCAGAGTGCAGAAACACATCTAGGGCCTCATGGTCAGACATGTCCATCAGATCCATCTGCTCCAGCATGTCCACGTTCACCTCCATGGACGACATGCTTCCTATTGGCTCTGGACACAACATGGAATAGCAAGATATTAGCCTCACACAACACTGTCGCATCCAGAAGGTAGCAGCAAGGGGCTGAGTTCAGGAAGACAGTCTGTCTTTCTTTCCAAAAATTTGCAAGGCAGAAGCAAATGGGCACATTCAAGCTGGATGGACTTTGAAATGGGTGAGCTTGTGTACAAGGGACATTCCGTTTACCTCATGATCCAAAGCATTAGTACAAGTAATGGACTGGCAGGTGTCACTGTGAGTAGGAAGCTGTATAAGAAAGCGACAAGCAACACCTACAACATCATTAAAGGATAGGTTCACATTTTTGAAGTACATTTAAAGAGTTATTAGGCGCTTTTGGACCAAACAGTTCTGGGATCTCTCTGAGAGGAACTACCTGGAGAACAACATACCTTTATTCGTGCCACCAATAGGAATGCTGAAGTGATGTAAGCTGGCTGACAGTTGATAGCAATGTCACTTCAGTGCAAGATACAACAACAACAAAATTGAATTGTATTTCCTCCATTGCAAATAGGCTCAATAAAGCCTGGACTTCACTGTTGGTCCATTTGTCCGTGTGTCGGATGTTAAGAGCTGTTGTTTACATGGCTAACACTTCACATAGGTTTTTAAAAATGGCGGTTGCTGGTGCTGCATTGGCTCATGTGTTCAACCAATCAATGTACACTTACATCACTCAAGGTTCCTCATGTGCTGGGAGAGTACCTACCCTGAAGTAGGAGCTAAAAAAAAGTACCTCAAAACGGCATTCTAAGAATTACAATTGTTCCCAGTTCCTGCAGTGCGCACACTATGAAAAGGTAGTAGTTCCTCAAACAGTTCTTAGAAATATGAGAAAGTTCCTCTGGTCCAAAAGCGCCTATTGGTTGCTGTAATCCTGTCCATACAGGCTCTGAAGAATGCCATTCCAATGTAAAAGATGGAAAAAATAGGGAATTTCACAGTAAAAAGATTCTAACTTTGGTAGGTACCCACTTTATTTGAGTAATTGAGATTAATCAGGTCTCATATTAGCTTTGGCTGAATTTTGGAGTGTATTTTTGCACAAAGCGAGGACTGGACTGGACTTTGTTCTACATTACTTACATTGATTTTGCATTAGGAAGGCATACTTTCAGGGCCGGTATGGAGATTAAGAACAACTGCAAACAATATCTCTTTCAATGTACATGTGGGCATGTGAGTATTGTTTTAAGACAGACTTGAAAAAAATGTGAACCTATCCTTTAAGTGGACAGTTATATTTCAGTGGCTCAGAAGCAACAAGCCTCCTGAAAGAGAATTCAAATGTGTATATCCACACTTAAAGAAATGAATAATGCTAATGTTATACCAGAGCTGGGTTTCTTTAAAATACCTTACAAAATTCAATTTATGCACAATGGAATGAAAGATTGACAGTCCGTCCAAGGAACATCAAGTAAAATCAGAAAGTGGTTTAACTTTATATTCAACATAACAGTAATTTTATTGTGGCTGATTCTATATTGTCAGCATAATTTTTATGACATGTAATTGGGTAATATAGTAAAGTTTACCTTTTTAACCAAAAAAAGTGAATCAACAAACCTAACCAGTCTTTTATTTTGTCTGTGTTGACGTTCTATATGAATATGGCTAAAGCAGCTTTAAAACTGGAAAACTAGCTTGTTGTTTGATAAGCAGTATTGAACAAAATCATTGGAAACTCCTCTTACACACCAGCTAATGCTCTACAACAACTTCTACAGTCCTGAATTCACCACCTTGCAACGGTACAGCACCCTCCCCACCCCCCCACCCCACCCCACCGTTCACTGTCATGATGTGCTGCATGCGTCACAAACAGCCAGTCAGTGCACTGTGGGGGATGAAGGGGATGGGGGGAGAGGGGGGTGGGGGTGGGGTGGGGGTTAGGGTGTGGGGGTGGCAGAGTTGCGAACACAAGAGGAAAGTGGGAGATGACTGGTCGGCGAACAGCAGTGAGAGAGGATGTCATTGGCTACCGTACCTCAAGGAAATGAGGAGAGCAGAGGAGGGCGGCACAAGGAGGGAGAGCAGAAGAAAGAGTGAAGAAAGAGAGAAAGAAGGGGAATGTTATTTCCCATGGAGACTGCCTACCAAAGTCTCTTCGTCTTTAAAACAGCAACACACACATAGAACATCACACACATATACTATAGACACACAAATGTCATAATTTCAGATGCCTAAACTTTGGCAATTTATCGGAGATATCCACATAAATTGCCAATCTTTACACATAAGCTGATTCTAAATGCATAAACACACAGTGTCGGATTCATGAAATGCATATACACAAATAAATGGGAACGCTGTGTAATATTTAAACTTAGACGCATACAAAAACCACTCCTGCACACACATTTCCCTCAGTCTCTCTTCTCCTCTTTAGGAACAGCAGCAGTGGTGTTTTCTGTGACACATCTTAGAGGAACCAGGGTTTAATGCTCGCTAATGACTTCTCAGTATGCAGCCTCCTCTCATGTGCATTTCCATATCTCGCCTGTCAGCTATGCAATTACCATCACAGAGCCGCTATTCAGCCTCATAAAACATAGTATAGAGGATGTTGATTCAGTTTTCAGCCCCAAATGGATCTGTGTTTCCGGCGCATGAACAAAAATAAACAAATGTGCACGAACACACACTTGAACCGACGCTACGGCTGTGTTGTGAAAGTCTTGGTCCAGAAAGTGCTGCTTTGAGAACATCATTTCCATGTCATTGCCTCCAACATGTTCTTCTTTTAGCCCAACTGTGACCTTGTCTAAAAGGTTCCCCTGCTGGGAAGGACTGTTTTTTGCAGTGAGATTGCAGAGAGTATGTGTGTGCATGTGTGTGTGTGCGTGTGTGTGTGTGTGTGTGTGTGTGTGTGTGTGTGTGTATAAGACCATTGAGACCTGAGCTTTTTGATGCCTCAGTGGCTTACAGTATGACATCCGCTGCCGTTTCTCTCCGTTTCTCTCTGTCTCCTTACAGTTTATTCTCTCCATCTCTCTCCCTTCATTCTCGGTGTTTCCGGCACTATCTTTGCTCTCCTCAGTGGCGCCGCCCTGCTGTAGGGATTTGTAGCTGCCTGAAGGATAATGAGTCACAGTGTGCCGCGTGTTATTCGGCTCTCGTACGGTAGCTTTATTTTCAGATGTGTTTCACCAGAATAATGAGCCTCCTCTGTAACTGATTACAAATATTCTTACAGCAATTATGACTGGTTGACTCAAATTATTCTGTTGTGGATTTTTGTCAAGCAGCCCACATGCTTGCTTTTGTACTGTGAATCACATCATTGGAAGTGTGAAGTCTAAATGTAAACATCTCCACTGTCTTTTACCGTGAATGAATGTAGGCTACACAAGATTCTGACTGGTCTTTGGATAATGAGTATTTCATTCTGAGTATTTCAATCACTACTTTGGTGATTGTTTTTTGTCAGAGGTTCATTATGAAAAACACTGCATTGATTTAAAAAAAAAAGAAAAAAAAAAAAAGCTGTTCTGAGTGACAGTTAAGTTTCTCTCTCCTTCTTGTTAAGTCTCTTTCCTTGCGCTCCATCTCTCTCTCTCCTTTCTTACTGCTTGACAATCCTCTCTAATAAGCCATTTCCAGAGGATTAAAGAAGGAGGATAGATGAGCAAAGGAAGAAGAAAAATCACATTACAAACGCTGGGCCACCAGAGTCCAATACATCTTTCAGTGCAGGGTGCATATTTCACCCGGTCCCTCATTTCTACACATCCTTCGGATATTTTAGCACAGGCTTATAGCAGTAATACATAGGGTAAACTGCAGCAGGATTCTATTACAATCCCAGTGGAAGACTTCATTTATATGGTGCTGTGGCATTTTTCAAACTAATGGCTCTCCTTGTGTGTTTAGCGACAGCCACTCAGAGTGTGGAGCCTCGCTGGAGAAAGCTATTATGGCTCAATCTTGTGATATAGTCCAAGTGTGAAGGTTTTGGCTGATGGTATCAGGACTCTGGAATTAATTCATTTGAATGCTGGATTGGCTTTGCATTCCCCCTTGAATAGGTTATAGGCACCACTACTTAAACCTTAACTCCTTGACATTTTCCTTTGCACGCCTCAGACCACAAGAAACGCTAAATTTTGAGCCGTTAAAATATCATCAAAGAGCATGACTACGATCTCTGTGATGAACTTCTGACTGCACCGCTCCTCCGTCTCACCTCTCCTCTCAGCGATCTGTAGGTATCCGGTAGACAGATACTGCTCCATGTCTTGCTGGAAGGCCTCCTCAAAGAACTTCTGCCTTTCTTTCAGCTTGACCTGGGGAGGCGGGACCCCTCCCTGTTCTGCCCCGGGGACTCTCTGTGCGTGCTCCGCGTCCAGCTCCACTGGAAACACAGGAGAAGAAAGTTACGGACATGAGACGAGATCAGAGAAATCTACAAGGCACCTAGAAAACACAAGCCTGGAGCAAAAGAGAACAATTCCTGCAAACATAACCTTTAAAATTATAATCAAGTCTCCAATAGATTCATAGTCACGTCTGAATAATTACAAAGGTCAAATGATGGGTATCCCAGATCTTGGTAACCACTTGTCGAATTTTCCTTGCCTCAAAGTCCAGCTGATCACCAAATTTCATGGAAATCTGTTTTTTTCTGTCTTGGGGATTGCAATAAAGACAATCCCTCTTTTTTTGAGATAATATTTTGAACACAATCACAATACGAATTTCTTTCAATGACAAAAACCTTAGTTGTAGCAAAAGTATGGTGACTAAAAATAATGAGTACTATGGCAGATAAAAGGCAGCCAAACTCAACCCTCGGGCCGGGGTCAATCTTTACTGAAGCAGAACGACATAGAGCTCAGTGCCGCACAGACTTCATATATTCTTCGATTCCCCAGCTCCCAGTAACTCAATACCCTGTCTGCTGCGTGCTGCACGGGAGGGACCGGTTTCACACATGCAACCTCTTGTGCTGCACACGCTTTAATAAACGGAGACTCCTCTCCTGCTGTCTGTATCCTCAGTCATGCTGTGTCATTAAAGCGAAGTTTCCAGATGAATCACTGCTTTCTTGCAAAACAATTGACATCTGTGTTTGTTGTATTGCAACTTGAATTTAAATAGGAGTCTCTTATCTATTATTTATTGACTATTCTTTAGCCTATTAGGCCTCTTCAAACTGCAAACGAGAATATAAATGAGAAATTTATTGTTATCTTCATTCCAAATAAGCACACGTCATGCTTTTGTTTGACAGCAATAACATTTTATATTTAAAAAAAAAACAAATGGCAAGCAATTATTTTGCAAAACTCTTGCGAAGCATCATTCTAAAACAAGAGTCGTTTTTAGATGTGACTGGCCTTGGCAAGTTATTTATTGGATTCTGATTGGTCTAGGCAGGAGTCTGGGGCAGACTGATTGGCCTCAACAGGGCACTTGGCCCTGTCCTGGTAGTTTAAGACGTCTGGGCAATCCGTGGGGACAGGGCGGGAGAAGGAGGAGCATATGCAAGTGACGGAGCGATTGAAAGTATGACCCTGCGAGTAGAGATACACTGTGTGTGTGTGTGTGTGTGGGGTGTGTTTGTGTTTGTGTTTGTGTGTGTGTGTTTGGGCACTGCTGCAGCCTAGAGTCTCAGACAGGCTGTCTCTTTAGTTCTCTTGTCTCCCTCTGATGGACGGCAGCATTATATAAGACCACTCACTGACACTAACTACTGTAGAAAGAGCCAGGCTGCTACATATAAAATGTCTCATGTGACCCATATCTTTGCTCCTGGATTAATACGGACAAAAACATCCCATTTAGGGAGTGAGGGGCTAAAGAGATGCATTGCCAATTTGAGTTTTGTTCATTTTTCTCTACCAGGAAACACTGTCCTAAATAAAAGGAATCAAGAATACTCTATAAATTCAAAAATTATACTTTAGGAAATGACCAAGTAAAAGGCTTGCAGAAAAAGAAAAAGGGGTTTCCAGAAGTGATGGGAGAGGTTCTATGAGAGGTATAAACTTAAACCTGTTGATGCCAACACAGAATGTGAGGACAATTAAAATTGAATGATAGTCTATATTTTTCTTATTGTATTGCATGCTTAGCAAAATGCCTGATTGCTTAATTCTCTGTGCCATATATTTCTGTTGTTCTCCAAAAAACAAAACAAAAAAAACAGTAAATGAAAGATGACATCTTCCTTTTATACAATGAACATGTGCATGATCAATCACACCTTCCTGCTGCAGTAAATACTTGCTAACACACCAAATCCACAGCTGAACACTATCCCCAACAAATCCACCATTTACTCCTGTTTGAGTAAGATTTGCTAAAGTATTCTGATGATGTATTTTTAAAGATTTACATCCTCCGTAAGAAGAAATGGGCTTGAGGCCACAGACAAGTATTGAGATCAATACACTGTTGGTTTAGGTCTTTTCGTGGGATTGGCTGACAACAACATAGAATAACACCAAGCCTCCACTGGCAAAACTTCAATAAGACATATGATGTGTATGTGATAGCTAAAACCTCTATTTGTATACTTGTTCATGCTGTACATGAATGCCATAACCTGCTCTTTCTTCCATTGTTACTACTGATCTCTTGCAGTGAAGCTAAAAAACAACAAACTGTATTTGCGCATTTGATGAAAGAACAATACTGAAAGGATGACAGAATGCAGGCAGCCACAAAAACACAGTTCACAGAGTGGTCAGTTGTCTGGTGTGGTGTGATTTAACCATTACTTCCTTAAGACTTTACACATTTACATCCTAGGTGTTGCTGTGTTGTCTGCCTTACACAGCCCTGCACCATTCTCTGCCTCACATCTGTTTACACCAGCCCCCCCAAAATCAATACACTGCTTCAGGAGTGTTAACTCTGCTGCAGAATCAGAGAGTGGGCGCCCTCACACAGACTAGTGTCCTGATAAAATAGGCTGGGCCCTAAAGGGGCTTGCAGCAGATGGACACACACACACACAAAGAAGGGAACAATGAGGTCCCACCAGAGCTCACTCATGATGAACATCACACCAAAAGCCTGTAGAGACTTGGAAGAGAAAAGCTCTCTCTCTGTCATTCCTCTCTCAGGGTCCAATTTATCTCCTTTATCTGACTAGTCGTCTTTTTTTTTTTTCTCCATCACTCCCTCATCTTTCCCCCCTGACTCTGCCCTTCCCTTTCTGCTGGCTGGTGTGTGTGTGTGTGTGTGTGTGTGTGGAGGTCTTGTAGAGACTGCTCTATTAGATTAGGGGCCTCAGGGAAGCTTTGTTCAGATTGTCAAGCATTGTGTGGGGTTAGTAACAGGGGATATAGAGGGAGTAAGGGAGAAAGTGGGCAGTGCGTTTAGTTATAATTAGGGCTTGCAGACAGACCGCATAAAGCTAGATCCTGTCGTTTTATCTCTAAGTCTTTAATCTAATTCTCAATCCATTATTAGCCTGTGCTGCCTATTTATTTAGACCATCTACTGCATGTACCTACTGTACATGCCCATCTGTTTATCTGTCTGCTGGTCTTAAACCTGTCCCTCATCCTTCTAATCCACATACAAAGTATGTATACAGAGTCTTGAGAGTTTCCAAGAAAGTCACATGCATCCCAAATTGTTCACATACAGCATATTAAATATCATCAAATTTAACTGTGGTTACAAATACTGTATATATCCCAAATGCCACATTATAATAAAACCAAAAAGGAACATTTTTAACCTAAGCAAGCCATTAGATGTAGATAGTGACCGTTCATGTCAGAATTTCCCCCCAAAACACTCAGATGAATGTCATTTTCATAGTTTAATGATGAGCTTCTTATCTTTCCGGTCTTCCTTAGAACATAACACCACCTGTCATATAAATTTCACTTCTCGTGCTTCGTCTGTTCATACTAATCTCTCCTTCCTCGCCCATCTTTCTCTCAGTCCTTTCTTCATCGTCTACCAGACAACTATATCCTGCCACGCATGTTTGTGTAGCTACAGGAGCTATTTTTAGCGCTCGCTCACATTTAACCCACAGGATTAAGTTTTTGCTGATGACTTTGGTGTAAAAGCACAACTCATTAAGTCCGACAAATTTTATCTTTACAGGCTGTGTTGCACATTTATACAGTTGTACAGAAATACGTTCATTAGATTCAAATGCTCACGGCCTTGCAAAGTAGTTAAAAAAAGACATCTGGTGATGCCATGGCATTACGTTAGTCACAGTAGATGATGTCAAATTAAATAACAGAATTTTATCCAATTACAAAGACAAATGATTTTTAATGGCACTCATGTAGAATAGCTGCTATAATCTACGACCGAACCATTTTTTCTGAAATGAATAGAAAAAGAGGAATTCCCTTCATGAGAAAAAGACACAATGACAACATGAATGAAGGTCACAAATTCTCTATCAATGAATTTCCTGCTATGTTTTTAAAAATGAAAATGAAACATTTCCAGCTAGAAACCTTTTACAAAAAACACATGAACTGAAAATTGTGTACTACCTGAGTTTGTACTTGCTGTGCTACTTGTTGCGTCTGTTCCTGCCATCATGATGCAGGACAAAAATGTGATTCTGTCCCCTCGCAGGCTGTTTATTTTGCTTGAAAGCTCACCAGGCGACAGTATACTCCACGTACTCACAAAGTGTTATCTGCTGTCTTTCGTACATCTCCACTGTGTGACCCGAAACCAGGGGGAAATAAAAAAAAACATAAATAACATTACATAATCTTGTTCTGCCTGTTCAGATGGCTGTTTGTGCAGGTCGATCAATACGAAATGAGACTTTTAATGTAATTACACTTGTATCTGTTCTCAGTGGTAAAGAAACGTCTGGTATGTACTCTGCAAATGCAGGAAGCAGAACCCACAGAAAAAAAGGCCGGTATGTCTGTGTGGTTCAGGGTGTGTTTGTGTTAGTGTGGCAGCATGCGTTCACTTACATATGTGGATGCGTGGGTGATCATGCACCTGTGTGTGGTTCTTTTTATGTTCCTATTTAATATATATAGACATAAGACATTAAAAACAAGCGGTCCCTTTGCTTAACTTCACTATTTACTCATAAAAATGCAATCTGCATTTTATTTGCTCTGTGTTCACGAGTGTGTGCGCTTGTGTCGCTGGGAGTACTAAAGCAGAACTGTGAATGTTCATTTATATGTCGTGTAAACGCGTGTCCATATATAGAAGCGCAGAGACCAAACCTCACTAGCTTTGCCCTTTATTTGTAGCAAAAGTGAGAGATGTTGCTAGGAACTCTTTGCAGTTGAAAAGAAGACAGGAAACATGCCATCGAGGGCAATTCAAGACTTTAGGATTCAACTCGAGCTTTAGATTTGACTAAATGGAGTCATTTTCTCACAGCTTGGCTCACAGAGCAAAAATGCAAATCGTAGCGTTAAGTGTTCATCATACGAGCTTGGTCACCACATCTCTTTGATATGCTGAGCTCACTTGCAACAAGCAACTAATTTTATTTCATCGACATCTAAGACTCCCTTTCAATGTGAGGTTTGAAGCACTAATCTTAATTAGAGCTCTTTCAGTTTTATTTAGTGATATTTCTTAGGGTAAAGAATATAGAGTTTAGAGCACTGGCAGGCTCTGTTCAAGGGACCATAAATAACAAGTGACACTAACAGCCCTTTTCAAAAAGAAATATCTTTTTTGAAGTGATCAGCAGCCAATTCAAGTCACGGGCAAAGCTGGTCCACAGTCATTTACATTTTGTAGTGTACTTCACATATCAGGTGCTTCCTTGGGCTCTGCTAATGGAGAGATGGTTATGTTTGGAGCCTTGCTGGACAGATGGACGGATGGATGAAAGCGTTAGTGGACTTGCTGGACAGTTTGCCTTCGATGCCCGCCAAAGGCCTGGGACTAGAGCCAGTGTTTGTGTGTGTGTGCAGACAGTATTAGACATGTAATGGTCCTCTGAGACTCGATTGTGTATATGGGATAGAAAGATCAAGGGGTACAGAGAAGGACGGAGAGGGAGAGAGAGGGATGGGCTGTGGGATGAAGGATGAGTAGAGGGTGAATATTTTTCACCTGGGAAAGGCTGAAGAGGTCACAAAGACTATGTAAAGCAGTACACTTCTAGTCTGGTCTGTATTACCTTTATGAGAAACAGTCACAAAAACATTTGCCCTGAATCCACTCTGATGCACAACAGTTATTAAAAAAAAATCTCAAAATTTTAATTATTTTGAATTTGCAGCCAAAAGCATGCATGAAACTAATACTCATCCACCGTGAGCACAAATTATTTTGTTATTATATATTATACTGAACGCTCAAACAATCCATCCACAATCTCATTATAGCTGTTTCATACACTTTACATCATACTGACTCATCAAACAGATCAAACGTTCAATATCTGATATGAAATCCCCCTTGTTCTACCCATCACTTTAAATTAGCTGTCTGGTCTCGGATGGATTTGTTTCCGTTTGCTTATAAAGGCCTAGTTTTTCATTCTAAGAGAGCAGTGTGCAGCCTGAAGACCAAGACGCAGGCTTGACAGAGGAGACAGCCACTGCTTCTACTTCTTAAGCCCTGCTCACTCAGCCGTGGTATTTTTAGATTCTGTCCGCCTCCCTATATCTCTCAAGTGCTCAGGTCTCCGCCAAAGGCAGCCCCCGTGCTGTAAATAACACACAAACAATCACTTTTTTCTCTGTCGTACACACAAACACACACACACACACACCCATCAAAATAACTTGCATGTTAAGTGACACAGAAACAGTTCTAAAGGGACTGAATGAACCCCGTGTGTGTGTATTATCTATATATATACATATATATATAATCTAAATGAAACATATTCAATCATGCACTGGTGACCAGATGCATTACACACAATAATACAGCAGAGAAGTGAGTCATTAATGTGGGTGAAGTGTGACTTGACTGCATTATCTAGAATAAACCATCCAGTCATTTATCTGTGGCTGCTGATAGTCTGAGAGTCATTTTGCTGCAAAAGCTAAACGTGCATATACAGTAGCTACTTATACACACATGCACAAACAATCTGCTTGCCTTATAATGACTTCACACTCGTCTTCGAACCGATCGTCGTCACACTCCGTGGCTCGCTAACACACCACATAAGGTACACATTTACAGCTCTGACTTCCCCCTCATATACACGAGAGGGCCAGTCTCTCTGCTTGACTTGTTTCATGATTTCGCTTTTCTTTCCCGATGATGTGTTTGGCCTTTTATATAGGTAATTCCAAAACAGATGTTGTTGACTGGACGAATATTTGTAGCCCATTACTTCTGAATGGCTTGAACGATTGTAAGAAAGACAAAATCACACTGCTAGTACATCTAATTTAAGCCTCTCGCAACCTTCCAGCATTTCAATGTTATTGTTATACTTTGTAATATAAGTCTGTTTTTTTCCTAAAACAAATCTTGCCTTAGGATCCAAAATCTGAACTGCAACTACAGTTCTTTCTTTCGCTGAGTGGAGGGCAAGAATAAAACATATATAATAGCTTTCTGCAATAATAAAGGATGTTATTCAAAATGTTCCACACTAGCTGCTGCCTTTACTTTGCTCTGATTTACAGGGAAACAAGACACCTATGTGAACTTTCTTGTTAAATTCAGATTCAGATTGAAACCATGTGTACATTAAACGAGCTATTTCTGGCAACTGGAGGCCCATACAGACCGAAACGAAACAGAGGAATACTGCTGTAAGATTTGTGACCCATCCTGATGGTCCTGAGGAAATTTTTGATCCAAATCCATTTTGATATGATTAACAATATGTGCGGTTATAAAACCATATAACTGTTGCTTTGGGGATAGTTGTGTTTCAGACTGCAGCATCCATGATAAAGTAGAGGGTTGTGTTGCTGAGGCTACCACCAAGTGGGCTGTGCACAGGTTTAGTGTGGGTGTCAGAAATATTACAGTTTACCACACAGTTTGTTTTCCCTTCATGCTTTCCTTGACCTTACAACAACTGAGGGCAACTGATTTTTTTGTAGAAGTTTCACACTTGGTAGCTTTAGGGTTTTTTTTGTCCAACTTTGTCATGAAAAAACAATAAATTAGTTCAATGCGAATAGAGCAACTATAAATAGAGCAGGCCAAACTGCATCAACGACTATTATTATCATCATTTATAACGAGGAACAGCCACAGAATTACCCACAGTATAATGCTGACCTGTAACATCTTCTTTAGTCTCCATAACATAAGTATGATTCGAGGGGTTGTCTGTAAAAACATCACATTTGTCACGTCTCTCCAAGTATGTCAGTTATGTTAGAAACTCCCTTCAATAAACAGTAAGTGGTGACTGTTGATCCTTGAAGCTGTGTTTTGAAGATAAGATGTGGGCACTTCAATGAGAGAAGAGTAACATCTAGGAGCTTGTTAAATATTTTCTTGATCCACATGATTCATGACCGCATACATCAAGGTTTCTCTCTCTTTCTATCTCAGTAACCATCCACTGTAATTCGAGTGGGAGTGAAAACACACATTAAATCGGTTTTGCTAACTACATGTGTAACCAGGCAACTGCACACCAACATGTAAGGCACAGTCGGAGAGCTTCCTGCTTCCTGCTAAGTCATTCACAGTATGCAAACCACCAGAGGATTGAACACTTTTCATTACAAATTATGACTGTTTAAAAGATATCGTACAGTTTCATGGACCACGTACAAAAAGTAATGGCCCATTCCCCGGCCCTGACTGATCTGATTAATTCCTTTTGACCAATTCCACATATGAATACTTCAAGCTAATGTGTAAAAACAACAACCTACTACTGTTAATTCACCTGGCTGGACAAAAAAAGTGGATGAACAGAAAGACATACAATACTTGGCCACAGTGAAATGACACACAAGCATAAATACATGTTAATAGTTAAAGTGGATGGGTTACCACTAGGCCTAGCAGCAAATCAGAGGTGTGGGGTTAAGAATGTACCAATTGGATGTGAGAGGGGTGAAGGTCACATCTGTAAGTGTGTGTGACACTAGTAACCTTACTGAGTGTGTCTAGACTGAACATGTATTATTCTTCTAAAACTGTCACTGAAATTACTGCTACTAGTGAATAATTCCAGGAATTCCTAGAAAAACAAATGAGTTAATAATTCATAGTTGTCAATATATCAGACACTCGTTTATTAACCCACTGGTGAAATATTTGTTATGTATATTGTCCTGTCCTCACCTCAGCTCTAATGCTGCTTGATACTGGGGAGATTCTGGCAATTTTACAGTGAATGCACTGCTGGGGATTTAAATGCAGCCTCAGTCTGTATCATCCAAAGAGCTTAAAGCCAGATTTGATAAAACCCAGGCGGCTAACAGAGCATTTCGGCTCTTAAGTAATCAAAGCAACAGCAATATCAACCGTTTGGGCCAATGAAGTAGGAAATAAACACAGCTTAGGTTGGGGGGGAAAAAAAAAAAAAGTCGTGACCTGAGTTTTAAATGACCACAGCAACTATAGTCGAAGAAAATCTAATCTGCCAAAATATTGATACTGTGACAATTTAATTATTATTTATTTGGTTACTTTAGTTATTAGTTAATGATTTATAAAAAAAGAAAGAAAAGAAAGTCAAAATTCACTTCTATATCTTTGATGATAAAACTGCACCATAAACCTTTATGAATCATCAAAAATCCTTAAAAGTTACGCACAAATCAATTTCCTTCGAGATATTCCCATAAATTCTGAGGTCTTGAGTAGAATATAAAGTAAAGTAATGGACCCATATATGTGGCTGAATTTAGACTGAATTAAATGCTGAAAATGCTCTAATGAAGATGTATCACACGGTCAGTTGAATTACAATGCAAACACAGACGTGACACACATTACCACACAAAGTAACTATTACATAATATGACACATTCTGACAATAGTTGCATCCTGGATCTCAATGTGCATTCATTCATTTTGCCACTTTGATACTGATTTGATACAGCCATGAATCGAGAGTAACTGTCTCATGCTTTGAAATAATCTTAGATATTCAGCCTTGTTTAACCAAAACTCCAACTCCCTCTTTTTTATTTGTCACAAATCTCCCTTGTTGCTGCAAAGGCACACACACAACGAGCAGCTGCACTTGTACTCTTCAGCTCTGGGATGCGAAGCCATGCCTTCCTGTTTGTTATGCTCTGAAGTAAATTAGTTCAAAATCCATATATTGTGCTTAGAATAGTCTGTAGCAGAGACGATGGAGGAGAATGTGAGCAGATGTACTCTATGGATGCTCTGTGAATATATATTTTTAAGCTGCCAGCTGACATTTACCTCAAAACATTTTCATGGCTGTGAGGCATCTGGCCTTTGTAAATGTGTATGTTCAAATGCACACATGTATGTTAGCATGCAGACACATGATACACAGGCTGGAAGAAACAAGTTTACACCAGCAGGGGCCAGATGGCTGGAAAGGTCAGCAGCAGAGGAGATAAAGGGTTTGGAGCATATTCAGTCTATGAATTTGCAGGTTACATGAATGTACATTAACACCAAGCATGAGATTCAGGTTAGGAAAAAGGGTTTTATATGTTATTTAGCAACAAAATACTTTATAAGAGTGAATGGTTGCAGGCTTTGTGCAATTAAACCCAACCTGAGGAAGCTGAAGAGAGGTTTATCAACCCTGAATTTAAATCAGTGTGTTTGAGACTTAATGTTAAGTGGAACACCGTTTTGTTAAGGAGATGGATATAAACATTTCAATGTTCAGAAATTCCAGGTCAAAGTTTGTTTGAAACCATAAATATCAATGCATATGCACACCAAAACTCAACAAACTAGAATTTACGTTGTACTGTATCTACATTAAAGTAACACACAGATTTTAAAGATGTGCTGTTTTTTATGGCAGAATGGTGCCATTTTTGTGGTCACAATGACGAAATGTACTGTAGTAGCCTTGTGACCTTCAGTTACATGCAAAATATTCAACATAATGCCTGTGTCTTCTATGGTTCGTGTCCTTGAACTGTGATCTTGATAACCAGTGAACAGACAGAGATAAAGATAGGCTGTTTTATCTCACAGCACCTGACAGTACATAGTCAAACAGAGGGGCCATCCGTCACCAAGCAGGAGGAAAAAAAAGGAGAGGGGAGGTCTACATGTTCTCAGAGGTCTCCCACCTATTTTCACGCTGGTCGAACTGCCCACCTTGCACAATCTGTCCAAAAAACGACTTTCTCGTTTGCCAACAAAAATGTGCTGCCCACGTGAACACTCATCATGCTAACTGATCAGTTGACTGTATTTATCCGCACTTAGTGATTCTAAAAGATACAGAGTTTTTCCTGACCCTGTTTTGGGGAAACTGAACATGACGTACACTTTTATACTGAGAACCCAGTGTAACTAATGTTTGAGGCTTGGGTGATAAACGATGATACCTAATATGTGGAAATTGAATTCTTGAGCTAATCAAAATTTTGCAGTTGCAGTCCTGCTTCATTTGTCATTCAAATGCAGCTAAACCCATTCTTTCAAACAGGGATTAAATGTGTCTTAATGAATAATGAAAAATTTAATTTCCCATACTCTTCCCTGCGCTCGGAGATAAATATGGGAGAAAAAGAATCCTTGGGCTGGCAAATAAATCAGCGTTCAGCCAATGGGCATTAAGCACCTGACAACGAGAAATCGAACTATAGCGGAGCTGGATACAATTTATTACCCTCACGAAGGCTTTACCCATATGCACATAGAGTACAGCTATGCCATGCTGTACTGCTGGAAACAGATAAAAAAAAAAAAACTGCTCTCAGAGAGACAATTAAAAATGCTTACATCATCAAAACCTCTGAACTTTTAATAGAGGCTGAACGAGCAGGTGAAAGGAGGGGGAGAGGAAGAAAAAGTGGGGATAAGAGGTGTTTTCTAACAGGTTAATTGCTTGCCTCAAAGGAAGCTTTACCCAACACCGATAAGGATGATGCCTTGTTTAATGATGGGTAGCTTGGTAATGACTGTGTGTTAGCCTCTAAATGAGAAAACCCTGCCAATCTGATCCTCATAACACGGGAGGCAGTTAAAATCTCTAGAAGGGTCCGTTGATTGAAATAAACTGAAATAAACAACAACCGCGCTCAGAAATAAGGAAACCAGAGTGGACACATGCCCTCAGGAATTCCGTATAATCTAACCCAAACAGCTGGGACATTCTGGACAGGCGGAAGCTCTTCACAACAAAATATCGCTGCGGTTGAAACGGTCAGTTTCAAGTCTTGTACGTGATGTTTGCAAATGAAAAGCTCCATCCGTATATGCAGACATTCACATCTGATATGCATATGTATTTGAAACACGCACACACTGTTTGTTTTTGGGGAATAACGGGTGAATGTTTTAGATTTCTAGAACATTCACACATGCTTTGATGCATTATGCAGTAATCTCCTCTTCCACTCTTCTCCTCACCGCAACCTTACATCAGCAAAACCCACTGCAAGTCCTCAGTGAAGACGCCCTCTCAAGAATGACCTGTTCACTCATTCCTTTATTTTATAAGCAGCTGAAAGTGAAGAGAGATATAGGGCACACAGATGTGGGATGACAAGCATCTGAGGTTGTGATGCAAACTTGAACTTCCACCACTGTAAAAAGCCAGCTCCCTCACTTTTACATTGTCCAGAAAGTATCTACTGTATATATAATATGTGATAAATAATAACCAAACTCTGCAGTGCTCAGTTTTAAATAATAATTAGATCAAATAATTAAAGATAAAGTTCAAGGCTCTGGCACATCACCACCTTGTTAGTGTCCCCTAAAAGATCAAAATACCTTCAGTTGCAAGTGTAACACAAGTTTTGTAACATGTGAGAAACAGTGAGTATTGTAGGGTTACACAAGCATAGCAAAGACAAAACAGAGAATATGTCCAGTGAAGCATGTGCACATTACGGGATGTCAAAAGCATACAAATGTAAAAATCTCCTTGTAAAAAAAAAAGCTGTGCAAAGTCTCAAGTGGAGCCAGTTCATATATTAATAACCGTCACAAAATGAAATGCCCTGTTCCCACTCTTTAAACAAATGCCTACAGCTAATATAACTTGACACAAAACCCTAATAATGATCTTTGTGTATTTTTATCTTAAACTTTACCAAAGAAGAAGATCTGCACCAGAGCTTTGCATCTCCCTGTGCATGAATATCCCATCATCTTGGCTAAGAACATGTGTTTTTATACTTAGTACAGTAACCACACTGTGCAGAACAGGCCCACACACATGCTCCCTTTGATCAATTTTTCATCAGTACTCATGTTTGGAGCGAGAGCCAGAATGGTACAAGTACAGTTTGTAGTTCTTTTCATTTAGAGAAGCTAATAAATGATTGATTAGTTTATATGCAAGGTGTCTCACTGAGCCGCAGGTGTTCTGACATATGTGCAATATGGTTGTTGTATTATTTAAAGTTAATTTAATCAGGTAGGTTGGTTGGCAATAAATGTATACTTCAGGGATAATCTGGGATGAGTCAGAAGGTCTTTTGAGAAGGGGCGGGAATTACCACTGCAATCTGCATGTATGTATGTTATGATTTGAGTTATAATATGTCAGATTTCTTTAGTTATTTTTTTTAAAGCTTTTACATGTAGAAAGCATGTCATCAAACCACAGATTGACCCAACATTTATCTGAGACTACATGACACCATCACTGCTATTATTAGTCCTTTGTTGATAGGTCACAAAGAATTGTAGGCTATGTCTGAACAGTTTATTTATTTATTCCTGAGCTAGGTTTTAAATTTTCACAAAAAGAGTGGAGACTCACAAGAGAGTCTTAAAAGAGATGGTGTTTGGTGCTTGGTTTAGTTTGTGAACTTAAGGCCAACATTACATGCTATTATATATTACTATTATAGGTTATAATGTTGTGCTGCTTTTAGTTCTATAGACCACTTCTTATTTCACACACTGGTCATCTTATTGTCTACTCAGCTCTCATGAGAAGGAACATCATTTTGTCTCTCTTGGACCCAAGCCATCCCCAACCTGGGCCTTTTTTTTTTTTTTTTAGCAAACTCATTTCCTACTTACATGGCTCAACAACAATAGACAAGCTTCAAGCTACAGGGGATGGTGGAAATGTGTCTGTATAGACGTAGGTCAAGATGCAGCCAAGCACGATAATGGAACCATTGTATGAACCTACAAATGTGATTCCTTCACCTCCCCGAGAGCTGGCCTACTATCATCCCTTGGTGACCGAGTTAACCAGAGGGAGTGTCTGAGATATCCTGTGAGTGTTTGTCTGTGTGAGTGAGGAGGCAGTAAGAGCAGCACCACTTGTAGTCCGTGACCTTGATACATCAACTTAATTATTACACAGTTCACAAATCTAAGGTCAAACAGAGGGCTCCTCCTTCATTTACTATTCCTGTTACTGTTCAAGGAAACATTATGGTAGTCATGCTGCATAATTTAAGCTATTTTCACATTGTAGGATCATCCTCAGGGTTGCCAAAAATGATGCAATGAACTAAAAAAAAAAATCAACAGCTGTACACATCCAGTCTGTTGCAGTCTTCAGGGTGAAAATGTCTCATTTATGAGACAGTGTGAAGGACAGTAAATTGAGCTGTTGAAGATAAGTTAAATAAAGGTTGCCAGTATGTAAATAACACTCAGCACAACAGTTAACGACAAAAAGAAGAGACTACCTCAAATACGCCTCGGTTTGATTTTGAAATATGTCAGGGGAAAGGTTATAAGTTGTAAACAACGTAAATTCATGGATCCATCCTGTTAGGTGTCATAGGCACAGTGTAATTTCAGTGCCACAGTAAAACTAAATGTTACTGACCAGGTACAAATAGCTACTACCAGCAGTTTAATGCACCATCTTTTCCATTTGGTTCCAGGAAACATGATAATAACTTTCTGTCCTGTTCAATATCAAGTCTATTCAACAGAGCAGCTTCAGGTCAGGATCACAGCATTTGGCTGAAATAACTGCAGAACCTCCACCACACCATCAGGTCAAGATGGAGCAAATTTTGTGACTTCAGAGCAATGCTGCATTCATGTTAGAATTTTAGGTTGAATTAACAAAAATCAATTAAATGAAAACTAAATATCAAATGAAAATGGAACAACAGGAAGGACCAAAACCAAACCATACTAAACTACGCAACATGCTGCAGTGGTTTTGTAAGATGAAGATGTCAAGTAGTGGAGTTATAGTATGTTGCCCTCGAAACTGAGGTTGCCATGGTAAAATGTTTTACTATACTTGTATTGTAGGAAATATTTATATGCACTAACATCTGTAGACCTTGCTGCAATTTCCATTGCAGTAACTTTTTTATGTCACTGCAAACAGGCCATGTAAGCAGGCCCATGAGCAAAATTAAAAGGGATATGTTGCTCGTAAAATAATTCTTGTTCAGTCTGAAGGACTCTTATTCTTGAAAAAGTTGCGCCATATTTTCCCAGTTATTGTTACTAAGTTGTCACGGTGATGATGTCAAACTAAAAAGGCGTCATATCTATCAAGCCCGTTCATTTTCTGAAACTCAACACTCTCAGCTCTCTGAAGGGAAGCACTGGGCAGATAGCTTGTTCTTCTCATCTGTGACGAAGTCTTCTGCTAAATATTTCAAGGTTGTTTTTGTTAGACACTGACAGAGATATCAAAAGCAATCAGCAACATCTCTTTGTTTTTACCAAGCTCCAGCTCTCTTCTCTGTCACTGCATATTCCTCACATATTCTCTTCATCCCCTTGTTGTTGCTGCTCTCTCTCTCTCTCATCCCTACATTCATCTGCAGTCATAGTGTGCCCTCTTGTTAGCCCCAGCATGAATTGTTAAAAGCCTAATCTTGGCCAGGGGAAAGAATGCTACAAAGATCATTCTCACAGAGATGTGGCAACATCACACACACGAGCGCACGTGCATACACGTTGCACACATAAGCTCATACACACACACGCAGAACCCCCTTTTACCTGTGTAACTCTATACTGTACTCCCTTCTATATCTCACCTTTCCTATATTATTACACTATTTCTCTTTCCAGTACCTTGTACTGTACATACTAAGTATGTATATAGCATTTTCGCACAGCTGCTGCATTATGATCATGTGGCTCAGCACTGCTATCCATATATGTATACATATACATATAGTTATTTATATTCTCACCTCTAAAACATTTGAGCCAACATTCAAGGAAGGAATGTGGCAACTAGACCAATTTCTTACAAAGAATTACATATAATTGATTCATAATGTCTTGTTTACAATCAATTCACTGTGAGATATGAAAAGCTTAACGATATCATTTAGAGAAGTTATCTTTGCATTCTTCACATATGAACAGGCATAACCACTGTGGAGGTGATGCAATCTTTTATACATTATTTTTAATATTTAATAGTGGATTTCAAGTAGTGTATGTGTTTTTTTTCCCTCAAGGCGAGCATCATCACACCTTTGGATGAAACACTTGATTAGCCGCCCAGTGATTATGGTGTATTGTCAATCCATCTGTTGTTTTGCTGTGTTCCAACTTCTAGTTGGGCCACATGCAGTCACCTGGCACGCAGCGGGAAAGCCTTCGCTCTCCCACAGCAACCTGTCTTGCAGTCTCCTTTTGTTTTGCCTGTTGACACACACACATACACACACTCCACAAACAAATCAGTGAATACACAATAGCAGGCAAAGAACCAAGAACAGACACATTCACTGACATCCTTATGTGCATACATACATGCAAACACACATTTACTCACACAAACAGATGCGCACACTGTACGGTCTAAAACCTTCTTTTCTGCAGAGTAAGCTACAGAAAGTCACAGAGACAGAAAGAGATAGCCTCAGCAGGTAGAGAGCACAGAAAAAACTCACTTTACAGCACATCCAGCAGAAATACAAATGGACAGACACACAAAGATGGGTTTAAGTATGAAGGTAACAGAAACCCAGATGCAAAAGTGTGTATGCAAAACATTAAACTCACCGAACAAACTGTACAAATTCTGTTAGCAGACTCCTTCTCTGTCTGAGTCTGTAAATACTGTCTGTTCAACTATGGACCTAATTAGAGCAACTCTCTAGCTGTCTGACCACACCATTACTTTTCTCTCGATCCTCTCTTTCTCCATTTCCCCAGAGGAGTGGGAGGAGAGGAGAGAAAAAAAAGCGATAACCCACCTGCTGAGGTACATCACACAGGGATGGAAAATGCATTTTCTAAACCATCTGTGACCAGGATTTTGAGACAGAACACTGATTATATCTGCTTCTTTTTGACTATAAAATAGATTTTGTGTTTTGATAGATATATATGTGTGTATGAGAATGCATGGTGGTCTATGTTTGTGCAAGTGTGTGTGTGTTTATGCATTTGTGAGTGTATTTTTCGCATGTGCGATATAATTCAAGACAGCCTGTCATCTTGGTCCTCCAGCTTTACATCATCCTCAGGCACATTTGAGGAGCTGTTTGAAATCATCTGACAGCTTAAATTCAGTTTCATCCATCTCACTTTTATTTTACCACTACAGTAACTGGGGCACAACCTTCAAACCAACAACTGCTATGTGTTCAAAATTATATACCAGTCACTGTTGTCCCTTTAATTACAATCATTATGGTCCTCATGGATCTGTCCAAGTACTTATTCTTTTGTCATGCTGTACAACTCAGAGTATAATTTCTCAGCATGATAAGCAGTGGGAGCCTTTTTATAGTTGTGATACTGAAAAAAGTAGCACAGAACACAGCCTCATCAAAATGATGATATTTATTGCTGGATAATTTGGTATAGATACAGAAAGTTTACATGCATACCAGCACTTAACCCTCTTAGATCACATCCCTGGTCATATTGTGCACCTATTTAACAATATATGCCAAAAAGAACAAACAAAAATCTATTTCTTTGTATTCTTACATCAAAATCCAATAACCTTTTTTCATGTAAAACAAAATATGACATGTGCTTACATAGGCTTGAACCAACCAATTTCAACCGATAATACCCATTAATCAATCTTCAACTTTAGCAGCACAGAGCTAAGATTCATTATGACACACTCACTTTCCAACGTTCCCTCCCAACGTCGCACCTGTCTATACTGTTTCACTCGAAAATATGTCACCATACGGGAATGGACATACTCTCGAAATTATGTTTCTGGCAGATTTCATCAGATGTACTTAGCTGGCTAAATAAGCTAATGTAGCTCCATGAGCTGTTGGAAAACTGTCCAAACTGTCTCCAAATGACTTTTTAATGTTTCCTGCTGTCTCATAGTAAAACAAGAAGCCTGTATAAGGGCTCTTAAATATCCCAGACTAGAATAAAACCCCAGAATCAAATATAGTTAGTTAGTATGCTGATCTCTTGGCCTTAGAATTAATGCTTAAAGTTACTAGCATTACTGCTGGTATCACTACATACCATTTAATCCATTCCTGACACTTGTGTTTTTGTGATTTTGGTTTTGGAAAGGCTAAAAGACAATCCTCCAAACTCTTTAAATGCCACCTATCTCTCTCACTACAACCCCATGCATACCACCTGTGTGGATGGGTGGAGAAATCCAAACCTTTACAGACCTGCAGTGCCTAGTCACGGTTGTTAAGCTATGACTGGGCAATTGTTGTTCAGGGGAGGAGTTCAGCCAACAGTCAGTTCCAATATTTGCATTATTTCTTCTTAAAGGTTAAGATCAAATCATCAATTTGTTGTGTAGAGTTTCACTAAGATGAGCCTCATCTATCTGTCTGCAGGATGTATGCAGCTGCATCACTGGTTGAGGATGCTCCATTAAAACTATGGCACCAGTGTCAATCATATTACACAGTAAAAAGGTTGTGGTAATGAAAATCTCATTGTAATAAATGTGTTAATCTGTACTTAAACCTTACTGAGCACATGTAGCCAAAAACCTTCAACAATATGTTACAGCTGAAATAATTATTGCACTTATTGTATGTGACAAGGTCCCTTTTTTTTTTTCAATTTTCACTGTCATTAATTTTAAAAAGAATGAAACTAGAGAGGCTAGGGATTTTCCACTCCTGCAGCCTGTGATCTCTGTGCAACCTCTGTACCACCACCACAACCACCACCAATTAGACTCCCAGATAGTGTGGAGGCCTGTCTTTATTATTCTCTTTCATTATCAGAAATGTGCCTTTTTGGTTTGTCTCAGTCTTTTTAATCCTTCCTCTTTACCAATATTCTCTTTCCATTATCCTCGAGTCACTCTCATTCTGTCTCTTCACCCGCTCTCCTTTATTCTCCACCTCTTATCTTTGCTTTCTCTATTTTACCCCTCCTCTTCTGCACAGCTCTCTTCTTTCTCTCTTTTCTATGCTTTGTCGTTTTGTGCCCTCTTTTACCTCTCTGCCCTCCCTTTCTTACTCCAAAGCACCTCCCCTCAATCCCCTCTCCTCTGTCTCTCCCCCTTTCAGTCTTTTATTGCTTCTCTTCCTACCTTCCTATCTTTCTTTCTTCTTCTGTGCCAGTCTTTGTAGCATGCTGAGTCCCAAAAGTATCTTTGCTGTGAGACTGTTCCTCCTAATCTAATTGAATAAAGAGGATCTTAGTGTAAGGTGAGGAACCGAGGCAGTTGTACAGTTGAGTAAACAATTTGAGTGTTAGGAGGAGAGACAACGTGCCCAGATTTTGCCAGCAACACCTGTTAAGCCAGGTGGACACAGAGAGCGCTTGCAACACAGAGTGGAAAGAAAGGATGAGGATGACAAGCTAGAGAGAGGGAGAGGAGGAGGGGAAAGGTGAGCGCAAAGGACAATAAGCTAAGTAGGAGAAGTAAAATGAGAGATAATAAATCACCCATCCCAAAGTACTATAAATTTGTATTCCATGGCTGACATGCCCACAACATGGACTGTTGAGAGATGTCTCTCAATTGCAGATCAACATCATCACAATGTTAATCAGTGTCACTGAATTTAAATATATTTTAGCTATGATTTATGTACTTGTGTGTGACCTGTGTGTGTATATGTGTGGCTGTGTGCATGAAAAAAAGACTTGACATTCATGAAAATGCACTCATGCATCATATGCCACTCAGGGAGCATGCTATACAAAGACCAGACTTCTATGTAGAACTGAAATATTGGCACTAAAGACCACAGATCTAATTACTTTTTGATGTCACTCAAAACAAAAAATGCGGTCAGTCAAGGTTAAAATGTGATTATTATGTCTTATGAAAATCAAGTCGTGCTCTGTCCTTGAATTGAATCCTTTGACAGCACAGATTCTTTCATCTCTTGAACAAAATCCATCTTTAAAGACAATTAATACCATCTTTCCCGTCTTAGCCTTCAGTGGCTTCAAAGGGAGCGTGACCTCCTCAAAAATGAACAGACAAATTAAGACGTGCGTGCCTGTGTACACAATGACTGTGTTTCCGTGCTACAGTATGTCAGTGATGTTTGAATACACTAATTAGCAAGTTAATTGTATTTTGGTTACGTGAGATTGACATGCATGCGGAAATGTATGCATGCACAAATTAAAGCGTACAGTATGTATTCACACATACTGTATTCGCTTGGCAGCAGTAGTGTCACCTCACATTAAGTGTTTACATTTTTCAGCACCATTAAATATTTGGTTGAATGTTTTAAAAAAAAAAAGCAACAAACCTGCATCTTTAACTCTGTTGATTCCCATTTTTTAAACCGGAATGGGTAGAGTACATGCTAATTACCATTTCAAAATGTCAGACAAACACAATTTCCTTGACATATTACTAACTTGCTAACATACGCATATACTGTATATGTTAATATTGTTGTAATGAGCAGTTTTAAGACCAATTAAATTCTGTTACTGAATAGAGCTGAATATTTATACTGATTTTCATGCAGTGAGAGGAACCACTAGACTAATATAACTTCCAAGTGTAAGCACATTCAAATTTTTCTAAGATCCTGTCAGCAATATTTTTCTCACTTCATCCCTAAAAACTTTACTTCTTTGAGAAAAAAGGGTTTCTTCTGGCAGCATTAAAAGTTGAATTCACCCATGGCTTTAGACATCAGAGACAGTGCAGGAGAGCCAGCTACTGTACCATATTTTAATAGTCCAGACCCCACTCATTAAAGCAGCACAAAAGACTAATCACATCTGCAGCGCTTTGATTTACAGGCAATTAAAGTTTCATGTGAATCCAGATAAACCAGACTGGAGGAGAGCACAGAGCAGAAAGGAGGAGGAAGAGGGGGAGCATCGGGAGAGGAGAAGAGAGGAGAGGAGAGGAGAGGAGAGGAGAGGAGAGGAGAGGAGAGGAGAGGAGAGGAGAGGAGAGGAGAGGAGAATGGTACTAAAGAAGAGACGACAGAGAGAGAGAGAGAGTAGGGCTGGGCAATATATCAATATTATATCGATATTGTGATATGAGACTAGATATCGTCTTAAGATTTTGGATATCGTAATATAGTGATATGGCATAAGTGTTGTCTTTTCCTGGTTTTAAAGGCTGCATTACAGTAAAGTGATGTCATTTTCTGAACTTACAGACTGTTCCAGCTGTTCTATTATTTGCCTTTACCCACTTAGTCATTATATCCACATGACTGATGATTATTTATCAAAAATCTCATTGTGTAAATATTTTGTGAAAGCACCCATAGTCATCCCTACAATATTGTCGCAATGTCAGTATTGAGGTATTTGCTCAAAACTATTGTGATATTTGATTTTGTCTATATCACCCATCCCTAAGAGAGAGAAGGAGGGCAGAATAAGGAGAGAGGAACAGAGAGAGGAGAGAAGAGGTGAGGCAAGCCATCATTTGGCAGGAGAAGTGATGACACAGCACATCCATCTCAGTGGCAGGTGCCTGCTGTTGCTCCTTTACAGAGGACACAAACTAACAGGGAGAGAGTGCTCTGCGCCATCATTACACTGTGATAATAGCACACTGAGTCAGGCTGCTGGAACAGATATTCAAAAGCACTACTTATTGTCTTATCTAAAATTATTAATGCCTTACAAATAAAGGGCTTTACACAAGTCCATAAATAGTTAATAACTATGCTCTATTTTTGTATCATTTGTTGATGCATTATGGAATTAGAACATCTTGTTTGTTTGTGGTTTTTAAATCAGTAAAATAAGCATAGTTAGTATTTTTATTTGATGTTTTAATGAGATTATAAAGATAACACTGTCATAAATTATTCTAGCTAATCTGGCATTGTTTGGGCTTGTTCATTTGATGTTTACAGCAAAGGAGTATTCACAACTCATGAAATGGAAATGAAATGATAAAAAATAAATAAAGAAATAGTTCTTCTGCATGATTAAATCATCCTCATCTTCATTTGTTCATTCTTCAACTACTCTACCCTCCTTCTCCCCCCCCCCCCCCCTAAACACTGGGGTATCTGAGACAATGGACTTGTTTCCTGCTGCATTTGGTTATGTAACATTATGGTTAGTAAATCAGTGATCATAGCCTGCAGCCACTTGATATTTCCGTTTGAACGCACTGCTCTATAAGAAGGTAATGTGATAGATGTGTCTTGACAAGGAACAAACTGGTCAAGTACGAAGCAACGCAGCCAAGAACTACAGCTAAATACGTGAGAGAAATGGGAGTTATACAACAATAACCTATCATATTACCCAGTCAGATAATTGAACAGTGATGTAATTATATTTTTTTTTAAAAAGCCCAGTCATAAACACACAATAGGTGTCTGCTGTGGGTGGGTGTGTCAGTGTGTGATCATTAACACATCACCCAGACACACCGAAGGTTTCCAGGCGAATTATAAGCAGTTGGGCAGTAAATAACATCCTGAAAAATAACGGGGGGGGGGGGGGGGGGAAGCGAGAAGAAGGGGGGGGATGGTGCAATAATAATGAAAGCAATAAAAGGAGACCCATTTTCCAAAATGTGATCTGTGCCACAGTCAAGGCAGCTAGTGTGTGTGTCTGTGTCTGTGTGTGCGTGTGTGTCGATGTATGAGAGAAATTATCTGTGTGTATGTTCCCACTGAGCTCTCAGATGAGTCAAAATGAGTCACATCATCTTATCAATCACCCACTTACAGTACAGCAATCCTTTAGTTGTGTGTCTGTGTGTGTGTGCGTGTGTTACTTGAGGCCAGAATGAAGTCAAGCATTGAAACTGCAGTCCCACACACTTGCATCCCCTGAATAACTAACATGCTTTACATTAAAATATTAGCCATACCCCTTTATCATCATCTCTGCGCTGTCTTGCAAAGTCACTGCTACAAATGCAGTACACACATACAGTAGATACACACAAACCTCCGATAAAGACATCAGACTAAATCCTACCATTAACATTTTTATGTTAAACGGTCCACAGACTGTGCTGTCATTACACGCTAAAAAAGGAAACACTCATCAGTTTGTAAATGATATCAGCAAGTCAACTACTTTCCTCTAACTAAAAAAGATACAGCTGGCTTGGTTGTCAAACACCTTTCCAGCAGATCGACAGCTGGAGGCGCTCCAGGGAATATGTAAACACACTTGTGCATGCGCCCACACACTCCTACATTACACACCTCCCTGAGCTCCTTCCTATAACTCTATAACACACAACCATGTATTATATACCCCTTACTCTTACTACTGTGCTTATCTTCCCTTATACATACAGTACAGGGTTACACAATCCAACTCTTAGCCTCTTTACTCCTCCACACTTTCTTTCTGCTTGACACACAAAGACACACCCACACCCACTTCTCTCTCTTACTGCAAATAAAAAGAGCCTTCTTTATAATGTCTTGTAACGCCTGATATAATAAAAAATGTATTTGTGGTTGCTTTGCCTTGAACTACATGTCCTCCATCTGTCTTTGCCATGTCTCCCTTTTAAAATAAAGTCCCTCTATCTGATTGAAACTAAAAATGAGAAAAGGTTCATTTTAAAAACAAACCTATCCAGACATTTCACATACTGAAAAGAAACATCATCCCTCTCAATTAAAAAATAAGTAGTAAGTCACTTACAAGAGTTCCTTTGGCTCCCGTCTGTTGCACCAGGAGAGGTGGACATCCCAGCTGGATGCTTTTTGCCCTCACAAGATAACCAAATGGAAGGGAGGGGAGACAAACAGCACGACGATAGTAGACCAAAAACTCCACCGATCACAACAACACCTGCCCACCACGCATCCTCACGCTGTCTCTCTGTCTACACACATACTCCTTCATACAGAAGCCCCCAGAAATGCTCACTCACACAGTCCCATGCAGATCAATTCGCACACACTTCAGCGATAAGGGGTTAACGAGAGTCTGGTACCCACGAAAACACACACGTGCATGTATAGATCGACACTGCACCAGCGTTTTAGCTCCGGTGTGGTGGCTGCTGAAGCTGACAGTGGAGAGAGAGGAGTGAAGACGAGCAGAGCATACCACTGGCTGATGCCGAGCGAGGGAGGAGGGGGACCAGGGGAGAGAAGAGAGGATGAAGAGAGGGGGGTGGGAGAGAGGGTGTGTGCGTAAGGAGGAAGGGATAGAAGAAGCACAGATGATTATGTGTGTGAGTGTGAACACATTTTCCTCTGACCTTTGAATACACACTAATGCCTCTTAACCCAATCTGCATACTTTATATTGTAGATCTTCTTTGTTTATATGACTCAGAATCCATTTTCATAAATAGAGATGAGTATCTAAATAAAAAGTGTATACAGAGTAAAGATGGCAAGGCAACAAAACAGAAACCGTTTTCAAAAGGTGAGGCTCCTCTTTTCTGCTTTTATAATACACACACAATTCACAAATATCCTTACACACACATCACACCATCCAAAAAGAAACACACTTGTGCCCACACCCACTCTGTCTGCCTCCACTGCCCGAGGGGGGGACATAATAATCCTCCTCATTAGCATGATGCTGTGAAAAGCATCACAGTTCCACCTATCTCTGTCTCCTTCTCGCATGTCCTTCACTAACTCCTCCCTTCTCTTTTTTCTCTTTTCCACTGCATGTCAAGTGCAATTGATGGGAACCATTAAAGACACATTTCTTGAAAGGATGGCTTCTGCAGCCATGAGAATAGATACCTATAATGCTGATTTGCATTTTTTTTTCTCTTATGTCCAGTGATATTTGGCCAGCATTATGTAGTTTAAAATCAATATTTGTTTTAGAGTGCATGTAATGTGTAAAAATAGGGGTGTTTTCCGTATAAAATCTGTAAACCTATAGAATCTGCAGTAAAAGAGTACTTACTGAAAACTCTACAATCAAACAACATATGACTTAGGGGTCAAATAATGGTAGTGAGTCACTCTGAAGAGATATTAAACCCTCAAGCTTAAACACACATGCACACAAACACAAAGTCTCCACAATGTCAGCCCTAGCCCTTTATGTGACACAAAGCCCTCAATGCCCGAGGGGTCGTTGTGCAGCAAAAGTAAGATACAAACACCAGCAGCCACAATCAATAGCATTTGGATACAGCTGCACAAGTCACACTGCGGGGAAGTCAACAGAAATATCATAAACTCCTTAATTAGCTATGGGTGTTTATAACTGCGCCACAGAATGCCCTGTGGGAGGGGTGAAAAGTGCTCCGGCCGGACATAAAGATGGACTGCTGGAACATGACATCATGCAATACAAGAAGACAAATTATTAAACAGATCATTAGAGCCCTCAGTTCAGATTAAGAACCACTGAAAAATAGTTAAAACATATGTCTACAGCTGACAGTTCATTCAGAAATAACTGCACTAATCAACAATACTACCACAAGTACAGGTTGATTAGCACCTACTTTGTTTAGCTGCTGTTCAAGAAATCACACAGCTCCTGAATATTTGCATTGGCAGGAAAGTTGAGTATTGTTAATGTTGTTTTAGCTTATAGGTTGAAAATTCAAAACATTAAAAAAGAAAAACTGGTTTATAAAACTAGTCCAAAATAAGCAGAACAATAGCAAATTTCATGATCTTTACTGCATGTTTACTGCATTGTTCACAATGTTAAAATGCTATGGATTTTTGGAATGCATGGTCAACAACAGCATTAAAGGGGCTTGACATACAGACTCATGGGAACTGGATCAGAAAGTATTTCAAATCTATAACCTTGAATTACTTTGTCCTCAGATGCAAACTGAAATGCAAGAGAAGCAGCATACATCACAGTCCATTTATCCCAGTGCTCCTAACCATTGACCGATGATAATACCTTGGGCTAATCAGTACAGTATGAAACTGTTTACCAGTATATAACCATAATCTGCCACAGAGGAAGTGGGTGGCAAATGTATGATTCATCAGCCATGAGATAGAATCTCAAAGCACTTTTTCTAGTCTATCAAATGAACATTTATATTCATCAAACATTTGTATGTTTCCACATCAAAACACAACACTAGGTGATAAATCCAAATACAATACTTGCCCTCACTGAAAGGAATTTATAAAAGACATTTTTCGACTAAACAGCAGAGGTGCGGCGTACTTACATTAATAGGAATCATTTTGAGCTATGTCTGACAATCATGAGGGGAGAGGGAAGCTAATTTCCCTGGAGAATAACCTTTCATATTCGCTTGTCAAGTGATCTGAGATTGATAGTACCATATAATAGCATCTACAATCATAATACACTATTCACCATGCAACTACGTGGGGGAAAAGACCCTTGGCACATGAACTCAGAGCACCTGTGCAGATGCTTTACTAAAAAACCCTACTGACACTGCAAATAACCAATCAAAATGCATCTGTTTTGCTACAAACATTCCTTAACCATTCACATGTATTACCTTCATCTAAAAGTGCTGTATTCATTGTTTGCTAGTGACATCACATTTGGCAGTGTGAAAATGTGTGGATGCACAGACAGTACAAACTTCACTGTATTGTACATTTTAATAAGCATCTAACTTGTGTAAACAGTACGAAGAGCTAAAAAAATGACTACAAACGTGACTTCTTTATTAGCATGTGTAATCACTACACAACCACGCTAATATTTATGATTTTCTGTGCATCTTAGTGTGTAAATGTAAACGCCACCCTCCTTAATAATAACTCTATAATAATAACTACAGAAGAAACTGAAGAAGAGTCAGCCTTCCATTTCCAGTTTTTGCTGATCTAGGATATAAAATGTATATTGTACTGCTGCAATCTAGTTGTTAAAGTAGGAAAGTGTCAGCTAAATGCCTAAAATAAAAAAAGTAAAATGTATTTCTTTGCAGCACAATGAAAGACATACAAAAATATTACATAAAAGCATTGAGTCAGATAAAAGGATTTTAGGCCACTGATAGAAATGTTTCAGACTGCAGTTGCATTCGTATATCCATGCTGAATAATAATTGTTTTCGTTTTCAGTGCTTACTTTTTTTTTAAATTTCTGATTTTAAATCCCCCTCTTTTTTCAGAGAGTGGCCCAGCTGTAATAGAGAAGTTATTTAGCAGCATTATTAGACAGTTAATAAGACTTTTCAGCAGTCTGTAAGCAACTCATGTAGGTCTGGCATACAAAGTAGGAAGATGCATGAGTGCCTGCACACATTAAGAACTATATACGTGAACAGAAAGGCAGTTAAACATTTCCTCCTCCTCTCTCACTCTCTATCCCTTTCTGTACATCAATCTTTTATGTGAATACAGTACATACATCACACACACACACACACACACACACACACACAAAACACTTCATCATTTCATCTTTTTCCCTTTGTCTGACTTCCTGTGCAATCACAGCCTTTGTTAGACACGTTTTCCATGTGACACTTAACCAACTATTACCAAAGCTCACAGAAGGAGGCCTCAATTGATAAAAACTGTCAAGTTTGCTGAGAGAAATGACAGATGAGAATGAGAGCAACAACACAAAAACACAGTTGCCATGGCAACTGACATTCTGCAATCCGGTTTTATGTAACTATGTAGAGACATTCCAAATTTCTCTAGGCCATCTATAAACTTTTCAACTCTTTTATCCAAAAGTCTAACAAAAGTAGGGAGAGGAACAGTTCTGTTCTCTTTTGCCATATTACTGATGTCACATAATTGGCTGGGGAGCTGTTCTAATCTACTCGCTCACTGGGAAACAATAAAGCCAAAGTGAGGACAATATTCATCTCTCCAAATACTTCATGTTAATAAGCACAGTTAGTGGGAAAGATGTGATTACAGATCATACTGATGTTTTTATTGGTTTCTTTAGTTTAATTTTAAGAAATGTGGTTATATATCTATCACATCTCTATTCATGCCTTTTGTAGTGATCAGACTTACACTAAAGTCACGCTGCACTGAACTGGAATCTAAACATGATAAACACAGAGTAATGGTACAGCTGGAGGTGCTGGTTTTAAATAACACTGCTGTAAATCAACAGCAGCAGCTTGAAAGCCAAAGATGAGGACTGTACATGACCAGAAAGCCGCTGTTTTGATTTCCCACACTGCTAAATTTGGGTTCAACAAGTGGATGAACTGCACCCCTCCTTCATCAACTACTACTAAGGTGCCCTTGAACAAGGCACCTAACCACCCTTAATTGCTCCGGGGATCTGCTTACTAAGAAATATAAATCTTCCACCCCCTGATGTGCATGTGTGTGTCTGTATAAATGTGAAATGGGGCAGTACTGAGTTAACACACATGCTCTTAGGAACCTGGATAAATAAAAATAAAGTGCTTACGGCAGTGTTGGTAGAACATTAATCAACATGTCAGCCAGCAGGTGACTACTGATGTGTTACTTGGCAGCAACTGATAGGGATGAAAATCCAGATTTTTTGATCCACTGACACCACTAAGCAGTAGCTACAGTACTGTTGGCATTATATTGACCCATGGTGGTGAAGAGGTAAAGGTTCCTCCACAGGGTACCTCCCCTCACTTTTTGTCAAAGAAAGAGATTTTTCAGCAAACTGGAATTGCTTTTGTGTCAGGCCACTGCTTTTCAACACTGTAAGGAACCAGTTGATGTGGATTAAGCACCCGCTGCCCCTCCAGGTACTTCCTTTTCAGGGTACTCTTGGCATGACTGAACCGGAGGAGACCCTGGAGCAGAGCCGGAGAGATTATACCTCCCAGCTGGCCTTAGAATACCAGAAGGAGCTTGGGGACATTAATGGGAAAAGATCATCTAGGCAGCCCAGCTTGATATGTTACCACCAGGACCCCGAAAAGGATACGTGGCTTGAAAATGGATGGATAGCGTGATATGATTCTTTGTGGCGGACACTGTAGCGAAGCATGCTTGGTACTAACTTGTGGTTTAATGGCAGGGACAGATGGAAATTCACAATGCGAACAGGACAGTCAAACAACGAGGCCTTAATTCACACAAATGTAGTTTAATTAAAGTAGACTTTGAGTGATAAAATTACTATCTTTCTGCATGTAACAATCGGTTACAGTGCTCCAACTGATAATAAATCACAATATACTACCTAAAGCTGACCTCTGTATTTAGTATAATTCTAGAAATGAGTCCATGTACAGGAGTCCATGTTATACAAATGAGTTGGATATATTCTCATTAAACAAAGATGCATTTTACTCCTCAGGAGGTGTCAAAAGCTGTTTTGCATCCTATTTGTTGAGTGCTGATTTCAGCTTAACTAGATAGCTGAATAACCATTAACGATTCTAGTATTTATCAAAGTTCAGACTCACTGTAGAACCTGTCTGTTTTATAGAAGATAAACTGCAGTTTTATGGAAAGTCGTAGGTTAAAAAATGTCAAAAAATGCTATGCTGACAAGGTTTTTGCCAACAAGCTCATTTATACCAGCTAAATGTTTTATAACCTGCAGCTTACATTAAGACCATTTGCATTAAAACCATATTACATATAGTTGTTATATATGTTATTGCAGGTCGATGGAAATTTTATATTGTAAGGTGTTCCTAGTATTTAGCCCATATATAAAGGGCCGAGATAACATGTATATGCTATACTTTTAAATTTAGCAAAGCAAAATGCACATAATTTTTTGCAATAGCCAGGTATAAGTGTCAACTGTGGCTGCGCCTCCTTTATGTATTCATCCACTGGTATTAGTGACCTCACCTGACAACCACACCCAGGTGCTTGTCTCAACATCCATGTTTTCGCTGACCTCTAAAAAAAAAAATATATTTTCTCCAGTATTCCCCAAGCAGTTCATTATTGCAGCTGCTTGTGTGGGTGGTGTTAAAACCAGGCTGAAAAAAGGTTTATAATTACTGAAGGGATGCATTAGATGTTTCATAGCAGCAATTCTGGGTATCTTGGCACCATCTAAATATACAGTACTGAAGGGTAAAGCAAATAAAGTGCAAAAATACTTTTAGTCCTAAAAAACGTAACATCATCTTTTGCCAATATGATTCAGGGGATATTTATTGTTTAATGATATGTAGATTATGTAAAAAATAGCAAACATGTCATCCTCCATAATTATAGGAAGTCACCTTCTGGCACTAAATATATCAATTTTTGGTGTCTCCCCCTTGGGCCAATGACTGGATACTGGAACAAAACGCATAATTTCAGTTTCATTAATTTTGTCAAAATTGGATCAGTGGTGTATGAGATGGTGTATTGTGATGTGTAGATAAGTGAATTAACAGTGTAGTGCTTCCCTTTGGCATGATCATTAATTCTGAACACTGGCAGTCCAACAAGCAGAGCAGCACCATCCTTACACTCATCTGTGAGGCTTTAAAATGGCATAATGACATGACAAGATGCAAAATTTCTGCAGTACTTTACCAAAATCAAGTCAGATGAATGAACACATGAACTCACAAGTAGATTTAGGAACAGAGACCAATAACGCCTACAGTGTGTGCTGTATACAGAAACCAAATCATCAAATTTGGTCACCCCATGTGGTAATATCCAACTCTAACACATTATTCTTCATCAGTTCCTTTTCTCCTCCTCTGTTGCATATCTTCTTCCCTTGTTCCTGCCTCTCACCAGTTTGTGTGTGTGTGTGTATAAACCAACTTTTATGCTGGAGTGTTTCTAAATGTCGTTTGTTGCAATCTGATGAAGGCCAACTCACACAAAGGTGGGAAGTTGTTGCCAGGCAACTCTACACCTCAGGCAGTTCTCTTTATTTCCCTTTCCCCCTCCTGTTGGTTCACTTTCTTTGAGAGAGCAGTTTTATGCTGGTTCATAGTCCCAGAGCGTCTTATTGCCAGTAAAGTCAAACATAAAAAAAAGACAGAAGACTTACAGTGGAGATGCATGGAAGGTTGGCAGGAACTGCGAGATTGGATCCAGGTAAAGGTGGGTGGAACAAAGGACTGAAGGCAGGGACTGGGGAGAGATAAGAGAAGAGACAGAAATGTGAATGAGAGGCAAAAGTCAATGAGAGAACATTGATAGTTTAAAAAACAAAGATGAGTGACTTTACATACACATTACTATGTAGATACACCAAAACAAGGGCATATTCACATTTCTCTTTCCAATTTTACATATTTGGCATAGGTTGATGTTAATACAGTTTCCAACATACTGTGTTAACTTGTCGACTCTTTCTTTTTGTGATGTCACTTTAGCCTTCTTTCCACTCCTGAAAGATCTCTATTCTTTACATCTTTTTTCTTATCTTACCCTTGTGTATACCTCCATGCATTGCAATTGTGCTACTGGATCTTTTTTGCTGGTGAGTTGAGTGTGAATTTGCCACCCCAGGAGCCATTTGCCTTTTTATCTATTGCAATTTTACTGGAGTTGTCCCAGCCTTTAATTATCTAGTCTGAATGGTGTATGTGACCATTACACAAACAGAAAAGAGAGTGACTTTGTGCGTATGTGTACATGCTGCTGTATGCATGTATGTGCTTGACAGAATAAAAAATGGTTGTAAAAGGCAACAGATGCTTTCTTCAGATCTCAACATCTTTGTTTCTGTCATCATCCTGTCTGACATTTCTCATATCAACAGGTCTTTCATCTCAACAGGTCCATCGCTGCAAACCTTGGTGCATGGGGAGTAAGAGCTAGCAGCTAGAATGACACATTGTACAACACCTACAACTGTTTCTGCCAGTCAGACTTCAAACGCAGAAGAGCGGCTAGCAGAGTGAGAGCAAACAAGTAGAGGAAGTGATGTAGACAGAGACCCCTGTACCTGTTCACTTGATGTAGATGGAAAAAAGAAAATCTACTGACAGGAAGTGTACACATCCTCCCAAGGCCCACGGTAAGCTCCTCAGACATGTGTTAACAGCGAGAAGGCATACATGTATACAAATAAAACTCAAAAACGTGCAAATGCACTGGTTTTTCTTATTCTTATATAACCACACAGGCTGACTAAGAGCACATTCTTATTCAGAGCAATGGCCTGCAGGAGCGAATGTTGGAAAAGAAATCCAACACATACTGTGAACACACATTCACATACAGTATACACAAATGTTCAGACATCAAGTGACTCACACAGATACACACACTTTTCAAAGTTGTCTCAGGCACAGTGAGCATGTCTGGATTCCACCCATGGGGCCATCTGTTCTTGCATTGCCCAATTTGAGGAGACACAAACTCAGGAATCATTAAGGATGCAATATGGCTCCCATGTTATTCACCAGCCTTCGTCATTTCCATTGAAAATGAGCCACTGGGCAATGGGGAAGCGGGGACAGTTTGTTATTCACAATCTGTTCAAGAAAGCAACATTTTATAGGCCATTTCAGAACAGGAAGATAAACTGAGTGTAGGCTTTTACAGGTTTTCAGGCATTTATAAAATATAGTTAAAAAGTTAAGTTAAAATTCACAAATAGAAACACTGTGTTAGAACAGTGTAATATTATTATTATGACATTAGACTTTGAGCCACTTTCTCATTAGAGTTCAGAGAGTGTTAGAGCTGTGGAGCGACAGTACACAGTATGAACTGATGAAAATCCACCCTAAGCTGTGTTATAGGATAACACAAACACTCCCATAGTAAACATGAAGACATATTTATTATTCATTTTGATATACTTTGGCCCTTATTGTCAGTATTACTGGCTTTCTGCAATTCTGATTAAGGAATTTGAGCTCATCATAATAAACACTGTGGTCTGAACAGGAAGCTTAATTTTTTGTTGAATCTATATTATATTCTTACAAGCTTTGTTTATTAATGTTTGAATTTCTGCATCCTTTACAAGGAAGCCATAGATAACATAAATAAGCCAAAAATGCAGACTTAAATTCTGTTGTCTTGTGAACATGACGCTGTATATGCAGGTGTCTTCTTAGCATTTATGTTTTTTTTTTACATGCAAGTTGCTCCCACTCAACACCTCCCTACACAAGCCTGCTGCTTTGTCGCTGCAAAACCACATCATAAACTCAGTCCTATGCATTTGATTTTTCTTTTCATGTTTTAAAGTACAGTCACCTCACAGTTTTGTTCTGCCACCTAACAAAACTGCTAGAGGCAATAACTGACCTGTGCCACTACTCTTGTTATCACTTTGAATTTTCTCCATTTCATGCCACGGGGAGCCTTTTGATGGACTATGTTAGACCTCAAAAAGCCATCCTTTTAGAAGTGGCTTAGTTTTGTTCCCCCCCTCTTGTCACCTCCCTTTAAAAGTAATTCAGGTTAATGGCTCCTCCCCCAGTAAAAGACCCCCCTTCTTTGGGGATAATATTACAGCAGATGGCATAGTGCTGCCTTCGCTGGGCCTAAAATTATCTACCGTGCTACCATACAAAATACATATTTGATGAATTCAGTGTTTAACCACCTCTAATATCAAGGAAAGGCTTGAATTACCCCAAGCATATATGCATTGCAGGTACAACAATATAGTTAGGTATCATAATCATGTCTTATTGTTATCAAAAGAACAAAAAAAAAAGTGATTCTGTTTTTTCCTGATCACATCTGTACTCCGCAATACAGTAAAAATCTTTATGATTTCTGTGCAGGGTCAGTAGGACCAAGAATATATCATATTAGTAACAAAACTGTTCTGTTAGCTCAGCTTAGAAATGTGACTTTCAACTCATAGCTGCAACGTAGCCCAGGACCTTCTCTGAAAGTCATTCTAGTGATGCAGATCACAACACAAAATGCTGCCTCTATGGTTTCCTCTAAATTTATTTCAAGTTTATACAGAAAGTGGTAAAAAATGCGACTCTGTAATGTGAAAATGATAATAGCTCATGTAAAATGCATGAGCTGCCTTTTATCCTTTGTCCCAACTGCTAATAAAACCTGAATAGCCAAATTAAATCGGAGCAAATATCACAATCCAAACAATGTGGTGTGGTACCATAAAATTTACTCTTTAACACAAGTCCCAGCCGTCCTCAAGAAAGACAGAGGAAAGAAAGGGATTTGATTCTCGCTGCTCTGTCTGAAAGTGAGACCTCGAAGTCTGCTGCAAATTTAAGGTTTCCACTGAAACAGAATTATTCCACTTGCTCTATCTAATGTGTCTTTGATGCTACCCAAACAATATTTTGACCTCCAGTAACATCTAGTAGGAAACTAATTTGCTCAATTTGTCTGAGCTGCTCTCTTCTTCTCCCTCTTTTCAATACAGTATATTGGATTCTGACTGACCACAGCCACTGAACATGTTTAATTAGAAGTTAATGTCATCAGTTCTGGATGACTTGTACAGAAAGCCCTGGATTAATGGCTCCAAATTGCTAATAAAGGTGTTGTGTTTTGTTTTTCTTATTAGGTTCTGTAATATCACACTGAACCCCATAGACAAGGCTGTGTGTGTCTGAGTGGAATGGAAAGGTCAGGTGGTTTACGAGAGGATCTTCCTGTTTTCTAGTACTGAGAGGTACATAAAATACATATGGAAACAGCAGAAGTGCGAAAATCAGCATGCAGAGACTTGAGGCTCGCTCAAGATACGTAATCCCTCACAGTGACCATCGTGTCCACTTTTATTATTATCAAGGTTACGTAACCGTTGTGCTGTAACGCAGCGTTCGAATCAGACATCAGTTCAAGCTGCAGGACCACAGTGATAGGATTGCTTTGACAAAAATGAAAGGAGACAGGAATGTTCAGTTATTAATTACTGTTTGCAAGCACATATTAGGTTTATGCAAGCTGATTTTTGGACCATATGGAAATGAACTGAAACCAATAGCTACATGGACTGTAGAGAGAGCACAATCAAAAATCTGATATGCTTTGGGAATTACTGTCATATGTGTTAAGTATGAACAATTTTCATTAATGGGCTAAAACATGCAAAAACATGAATATGCTGGAAGTTAGTAGCAAGTACTACCAGTTGCCTAGCTTTCCCATGACACTGCTTGCCATATAGCCCCATCTAGTGTAAGAAAAACAAAATATTCTAAATACAGCAACATTAATGAAGGGTAGAGTGCAACTTCTCTATACTGCTCTGAATGGGCCTGAAGTTATGTGATCAGGTTGTATATACCATGGATAAAACATAATTATCATTACATTATAATAATATACATATATTTTATCCCTGAATATGTTAATTTACATGATATTGTACACAACTCACAAATACTAAATATTAAATGACAAATTGCTTACTATAAATTACTATAAAATGAAAATATCTTCGGGAATGTTATCAATTTACCCTGAAAGAGTGAGAACAGAATATCACTTGACAGAAGATGCCAACAGCAAGAGAGACAATGGTGGAGAGATGTGGCATGAATACAAAACAGAATGAATGATTGGCTTTGCCTGCTGTTGTCTTGAAAAGCAACATTGTCATTCAGGCAAAGTTGCCAGTAGCTCAGTCAAAAAGAGGATTAAATAATGACTGGCTTTCTGGCCTCAGAGCGACTACACTGTGTTGTGGATAAACAGTTGTTCATCATTTACCAATCCCCTATTGTCATATTCATAATGCTGTAGTCTAGCTCTACCATAGAGATATATTTTCTACCAGAAGGCATGGCTGGAACAAAGCCATATATTACACAAATCTAAAATACAGATGCTCTCTACTGGCAAGATTTAACATTATGTAACATTTTATCATTAAAACTAGATCCACTATCTTCTGCTTGATATTCCTATGAATTTGACCATTTATGAGGCGCTGTGAGATATCATCAGAGATTTCAGCAAAAATGTCTAAAGCTTTGGCATGGACCACAGCACCTCATACATTCAGCACTTCAGATAGTGCAAGATGCACAGTTTAAAGGTGTGGGGTTGAGCACACACTACACCTTAACTCATGAACACAATTCAGAAATGACTGTTAGTGTTGTCTAGACAAGCTGAAATCAAAATCCCTGCCACAGTAATCAGCTCCATTTCAGCCTCTCCACTTGTGTTCTTAAACTTGGCAGTAGCACAAGTCAAATGTCTGACAATGTAATGTACGCAGTGTGTGACGAGACACTGAGTAAAGCAACAGATCTAGTGTTAATCACATGTTGCTGTTTATACGCATTGCTCACATCAGGAAGCCACATGCTTCCGTAGCGCACGATGACAGTTGGACCAGATATCTTCTGAAGTCTTTGATAAGCTATTCTTGGATCAAAGCGGAATAATGTCTGAATAACTTCTAATCTTTTACTGCTTGAAGATCAATTTCTCAGTGGCCTAACATATCTGGGTTTTGACCCACTTTTGTCTTAAGAAGGAATCATTCTTTATTTCAGTCACTTGTTAAAAACAAAGTAATAGTAAGCACTTAGAGATGTAGGTTTGTGTTTACACAGGCGCGCATTAACCTGAAACTCACTGCTGTAAATTCAAAGACTGGCTGATTAAATCTCAGTGTCAAAAAACAGTATGTAAAATATCATACATATTAATATAACATGAGCGAGAAACACTGTCCTCTATAGCAAGATGCTCAACCCATAAACTCCTTTAAACAGCAGCCAACAGAAGAAAACTACCCTGGCCAGCTCCCAGATGTGGATTTATGGACGACTTTGAGTGTGAGGCTGAATGGTATTGACAAAGAACAAATAAGTTTAGTCACCCTATCTACAAACAGGAACTCCCAAACCATTTCATGAGGATAAATGTATGAACACAACTGGCAAAGTCAAATAATGCAAGTAGCAAAAGGGAATCAGAAAAAGAATAAAAGCTGGATGTCAGAGGCATGGAATCAGATCCCCGGATTCATGCCTTTGGCTTATTGAAGCATTACATCCACAGGCAGCATATTTCCCACTTGCTTCCCCTGTTGCTGTAGAAAGCTCATAGGGAAGTCAACTAGTTCCTATTACCACCCCCATAGAGTGTGAGGCTGTATAAAGATTCACTCAGTCAGATGGGATAAAGTCAGTGTTCAAAGCAGGAGAGATTAGGATAAGGGGTGTGTGTGTGTGTGTGTGTGTGTGTCTTTGTCTGTGCACATGACTGTGCATGCTCTCATATTAATTCAACAGACTCCAGCAGAGTGTGAGAGCAATATGACGAAGCAAAAAAACAGAATAGAGGAGAAAATATGAGGAGCAAGTGGGGGGGGGGGGGGGGAATCAACCCTCAGGCTCTCCACCGAACAGACTCAGTCTATTTTTTAGCCAGAGAGCGTCTGTCACAGGGTAGTCCACTGAGACTGCCCTGCCACAGTATGAAAAGCCTTGCATGTCTGTTCCACGGGATATCACACACACACACACTAATATGTGCAAAGAGGATCTGAAAGAAAGGGAAGGTAATGAGAAAATGTAATGCGCAACCACACGTAATGTTATTGCTGTTCATCTGTGAACTACAGGTCAGGAAGACCTGTGGGAAAACAAGACTAAAACAGAGCTTATGGGGATACTTGTTATACTATATGGGCAATGATTTCTATCTGATCCTTTTCTGCAGTGCCATGTTCTTTCTCATTATACGCTGTTGGATTTTGACAAAAACACTTTCATTCAATCCATAATTCAGCCATCACTCTTGAAAGATGTATTTTAAAGTGACATTTAAATTGGCACAATTCAATATCCGTACTGGACATAATGATAGAAAATTATGTTCATGCAAGGGGGGAAAATAGTCAAATATTCTCATATTTTAATTTTGTCTAACATGCTTTCATGTCAAACTATTGGTTTAACTATCTTAATTAATCACTGATTGAATAATAATTAAGACAGGATTTCTGTCTTCATATAAAAGATAACTGCATTAATAGTTGCAGCTAAGTATGAAGATTTGCAGAATTAATGTAGAAAGAAAATTTTATTAGCTATATATATTTTGCTTTCAACTACTCACGAGGAAAAAAGTGAGGCAACACATTACTAAACACTATTATTTGTCACACTCTGCTGTTTAAGCTAAGACATGAGTCCAAAGTGGTAATTATCATTATAGGTGCAACCTGCATTATTTTTAACAATACTCTCCGGGCCTGATTGCACCAGTTAATTGAGAAAGCCTAATTGTACCCACTGACTCTAATCTGGTTTTAACTGGTTCACTTTAATCTAAAACCTCAACTGTGACTTTAACTGTACAAGTAACAGGTCATATTTTATGATCCAGCAGGCAATCCAAACTGTTCAGGCTTCACTGAGAAGTGATGGCTGTTGGATCACTGCAGGTTTTAAACAGATCACTGTCTCCATCTAGTGGTTTGAAGTTGTAGTGGGAAGGAGTTTTGGCAGTGTAAGGTTTCACTGGCAAAGGTCAAACCTTGAATGATGAAATGATCTTCAATGTTAGAGCGGGCTGAGGGTTTTATTTATGCATTTATTGGGGGATACTTTATCTCATCTTATCTATGTTATCTACAAATTCTAAGATGTGGCCATTGAATGAATGAATGATCTACTGTAGCTTGCAGTGTCTGATGCAGAGAGAAGAGGTGGGATGTACACAAAAATGACTTTAAAACTACAAAAAAATAGTTTTTTAAAATTGTTTAATTTGATCTATAACTGCAAAAGGTTCAGCAACAGTTTACTCAATGTAACCTAAAGCATCACATCTTTAATACTACATATCCGGAGCTTTTTGAAATATAATTTGATATGGAGAGGCCATTTCTCTCTGAGGTGACACTGTACCAGCAGAGGGTGACTCTCTCCCTCTCCATAGGCCACATTCTCAAGCACACCAATCTGCAGTGGGAAGATATATCAAGATCCACTCCCAATTCATGCCCCTCCCCTCAACATGCAGATGTTATTGCTTTGGCTGTGTACTGCCCAAAAAGCACAATCAAACACTTTGAATACTGCTCAGTCTTTTGTGTCTGCAAACCAAATATCCACCTTCTCCCTATGTGAGAGTCTGGTCTTCACTCTTAATCCCTGATGAGGGCAGTATAGCTTAGTTAAAAATGTTCTCTTCAAATCACATCATCAGCTCAGCTCCTCTCTTTCTTCTCTCTCTCTATAGCATCTTACTTTAAGTCCCTCTCGTTAGCATTTATAAGGATTAGACAAACAATAAATGGTTTATAACACACCATAATGCAGTTAGCAGATATAAGAGTTTATCGATGTATTTGTCAACAACTACAACTCCTCCTGTGGGTATCCATAAGAGAAGGTTGGTGTATAAACATATAATGCATGACAATATAGTGAAACACAGTTGTAATAATAATAAATACTGTACATTAATGGCCTTATATATGTTCATAACTACATTATAGTGTGTTATAAACCATTCATTAAATGTTTGTATACTAATTGTAATTGCAAAATAGGGGTACTTAAAGTAAAGTCTATTTGAGTACTAGTATAATTGTGCCTCTGCCTGGATCCATTATGGTTAGTTTGGCCCTGGGGGAAAAAAAAATACTGCTTTATAGTTATACATATTTACCATTTGTATAAAATGTATTGGCACCATGTACTGTATGTTTTAGATGTATAATGTCAAAAGCAAAACGTTATAGTTAAAGTTATATGAATTCTGAATTTTTAAAAACATTTACAAAGTTCCCAGTTCTTAAAAGTGATGTGTTTAAACGTCATGTCACAAATGTCATGTCATATTTTTGTTTAGATCTGCATGCGTATGATGAAATCAACATGGTATAGTAGTGCATGCTAAAAAATACAAAAACCCCAGTATTCATGCTCGTACATTATGTACACAGCTTCAGTGTTACATCCTAAAGCCTATTTATTATTATTATTTATTAATTTTGATACTTACATATCTAAACAGCATTTCTTATTACACTGAGTTTAAATGTGGTGAACTGCAGCATTAAGTTTTTAGTGTTTCTTCTGTTTAAGCATTTCATTCAGACTAAAAATAGAGTTCATTTTGAATTCCTCATTTACAAAAATTAAACATTTACCAGTGGTGTGTTGGTTTGTTCATGAATAAGAAATGAAACATGGAACAAGAACAAGATTGCTCCAATGAGCTGAGAGATAACTTAGCTAAATAAAGCATAATGCACTCATTCTGCCTCTGAGAGAGGGGTGAAATCTACAGTACATCTGAACTGTATACTACTTGTCTGTTTCACTGACCTAGAAATTTCCTACTGATTCACTGAACTAAGATCTAAAGTGAAGCTTACTCCATATCTGTCGGAAAGACCTTGTGTTTGGTGTTCATTCTGTAGAATGTAGGGCAGGTGTGCTTACTCAACTGGAATTACTCACATTTTGAAAGGCAAACTTTTCCATAGTAGTGAAGACGCTAGTGTAGAGGCTCAAATAGATGTGAAAGCTGGCTAATGTTTTTAGCAAGTGGAGCGGGGAGACATTATGAAAGATGTTGATGGCAGTAGTTCACTTTGGCTTAACATTTTCACCTTTTGGCCCACATATAGCTTCATGGTGACAAAATCTTAACTGCTATTTGATGGTGAAGGTGAGACCGAGGAGCTGTTTTTTCACCTTTGCACGCAATACATTCCAAAAAGAATATTTATGAGATTGAAATTATTCTTCATCATCATCATCAGCATGAATTAAATGTCATGGTTCCACAAATGAGCCATATTTCCCAAAGATCTAGCCTGACAAACTGTAAAAGGTGTGTTAACGTCAGCTGGTTCCTGCCAGTCATTACACGCATTGACAAGTTAGTGGCAAACATGATTATGCACAATTACTAGAAATTAAACAGGGAAAAAATGAGTCACTTTCAAGCTTACTAAACTATTATCTTAACACCAGTTTTGACATGCTACACGTTATTCATTCTTTGATGTAAAAGTAAAGAGAAGACTAGCAAGCTTTGAATATCTGTAATCAAAGTCACATTCAGTTTGCAGAAGTGGAAACAACATTCATTTAATAAAATCTCATCAGTATGGCAAGATGGATTGGTGCAAATTGAATTGGCAAATGACTGCTAACAGTTCCACATAACTATCTACTTGCCTCATTTCCACAGTCTACTGGCTCCTGTGAGTTCCTGTGTTAGCTCTGTGATGGACAGACCTATCCAAAACGTTTCCTCCTATCCATCAATTTTCTACACCTACTTACAAGGCCTATTCCAGCAGGTGCTGGGAAATGGCAAATAAACACATGGCGTCAGTTCATTGCAGGGCTCCTAGAAGTAAGTTAAGTCAAGTTAGAAAGCCTTCAGTCTGAAAATCTAGAAGTGTTCACTTGCATTATATTTCTTTCATTCATTCTTTAATTGTCAGGGAATTAGCATAGTCTTCCCACTGTAATTTGTAGCTGTGATGTGCCAAACAATAGTGGCCCGTAGGGGAGATGTGCTTAGGGACTTTAACACAATGTGAAAAGATTGATATGTGGCCTTATGCTTTGTTGAAGTCCACATTGCAAATCACATACCCCTATGGGCAGCAGAGTTGGCAACTGTCATAGTCACCAGGAAGTGCGCCAATTCGGCCTGAGCCAACTCAACGCGTCAGACACAGCACAGCACAGTTATTGTCCTTTCCTTCAAACACAAGGTGACTAAGCTGTTGAGAGCATCCTCAATATATCTGGTAGGCTAAACATGGAATATAGACTCACTTGCCTAGGACATGATATTAGTAGTTTCATGGGTGAATTATTTCTCCATCCAAGAGCATAATTAATTTGCTTTAAGTGCATAATTAGGAATATCAGTTTTTTTTCTCTCATTTTAAAAAGCTGGAAATACTGCAACTGAACTACATGAGCAATTTTCTTTATAGTTCAAAACAGTCTCCAGAGGGGGAGGAAGAAAAAGATAGTTTGGGAACATAGTTTATATATCTGATAGATAATTTCAATTAAAATTGTCTTCAACTCACACATCAGAAAGCAATACCTACACAATAGTAATAGTAACCTATGATGATCTATCCAGCATTTATGACATTGATTATAATGAACTGTCACACTTTTTATTATTGCACAGTCCCATGTTGGGAAAACTTAACACTGCAAAGCATTCATATTCCTTTTTTGGTTACATTCTAAAAATCAGAAATAGATGTAGAGTGAATCTGTTTCCAGTCAATTTCTATATATTGTACTGTATAATCGACAGTATTGACAATCTACAGCATTTCCTTCCCTCCCCCATAATTTACAAATCAAAGCCTTGTCTGTATCCGTTTCAATGCAGTTTACACATCCAGATTCCTCAGAAAACAAAGACTGATGCACAACTGGGAAAGGCAGAGCTTCTGTTTTTCTATATGCCATTAATACCAAAGCTGCTCTAACAGAAAAAGGTCCGATGATATCCCAGCAATACTGCATTATTACTGAATGATCTCTCTTCGAAGACATCACTATAGCATTAGGGGTTCAGTCACGCTAGCCTTAATAGCAGTAAACCAGAGAGTCCAAATGGAAGGGGCTAACCTATTAAGCTGTGTTGCACAATTTTATATAACCCTCTGCTGTACAACCTGTTCCACAGATGAAATGTAGCATGGTCTGCAGTCAGTCCTGAGACAAGAGTGGATGTTATTAACTAGATTAAGTTATTGTCTAGGTAATGACTGAGACACATAAGTAGTCATTACAAAATCAAGTTTCCAGTACCTTTTTTATTTGTGCAAAGACTGACTGGCTGATGAATGTCACTATTTTGTCCAGCAGTACTTACAACCATAGTTGTTTTGACCAACATAAACCCCAAAAGCACATGCATGGCAACTAATCAAAAAATTGAAATGGAAAAGGAAGGCTTGTGAGCATGACTACATACAGTTAGTTATTAGTCATAGATTAAAAAAAATATGTTTTACAGGAGCATACAGGCTATGTACTGTCTCTATCACCCGTCTCTATTTCCTGCTCTATTTCTCCCTGATGCTCATCCACTCATGAATATTGCTCCCTCTCTCTCTGTCCTGAGGCAAGGTGACGTGGACAGCACTGAATAAGCTTTAATGCATATCCAAACACAGTTTGTCAGCTTTGAACTATACTTGTCTGACCATCTTTTCCATGCCCATCAGCTAGTGTTAGAGAACTCTTATCCTAAATTGATTCTGTGCAGCAAAGATCTATGGATTAGGACGTAGACAACAAAGCAAGGACTGACAGCAGACTTGAGAAGTACTTAGGGTATGTGAAAAGAGGCAAGAGAGGGGTGATAGATAAAATGGGTGAGATATGACAGGAATGTCTTATTTAGCTGCAGGGCAGAGGTTCACATCATAGATTTACGCATGTGTTTTTTGCACCTTATCATGTCGAGGCATTGCTTATGCCGATGTGTGGCTGTGCCCTGATCCTGCTACTGTAAAAGCAAGTGATGATTCTGCTTTGGTTTGAGACCTGTGAGTGAAAAGTCCCAGGCAAAATCCACACAAAAACTAATGTGACATGACAGGGTCCTTGGGCAATACACTGACCTGCTACCTGCCATGGTGTCAGCTAAATGGCTAAAAGTCAAATGTGAAATTTCCCAACTATCAAGGCTTACATTTATATTATGTTATAGAGATTTTTAGTGGAAGCTGAAATACCAGCTGTGTTGCATTATGGCTTCTGCAACACTGCTGTCTCTAGATTTTAGAAATGAGCTATTTTGGTAGTTTGTTCTACAGTTCTAGTAATCCACACTTGGCATCAGTTATATCAGCTTGCTTTAGCTAATGTGTTTCCATGGATCTCTGTTTATCAATAAACCTCTTTTGGAAAGCAGTTTAAAGGGATTTCTGTCTGGAGATGGAATGAGATGATACTGGTGCAAAACACCCTCCAACAGCAGCACTGAGAGGGATCTAAAAACGATACACTGTTGGCTGGTAGGCAGTCTGCATTATAAGCAAATATGTGACATCATGTTAATTTCTAGTATTTAATTATAATTAATTATTGAAAGTTTTATAATTTGTACTAATTTATATGACTATTGCATCACAAGCACATATTTATTAGTTGCCCTATCTTGCTCAAGCAATGAGTTCGGTTATATAGGTCACATTTGTATAATCAGAGGATAGACATGCACATATGTGAGAACTCATTAACGCGCTTGCTTTAGTGGGATTCAACATTTATCAGAGACTATGGCTGGACCCCAGATTTCGTTACGTAAGCCATTGATGACATTGAAGTTGTCAATGTGCCACTGATAGCACTTTATCTATCCAGGCTAACTGCACATAGATTAAATGCACATGAAAGGGACGGTCACATAACAAAATCTCTGGCAGGATTTACACTTGAAAAACTAACATTGAACCAACATTTCTTCTGTGTTTTATGTTAAAAACATAGCATTTTGGGATGTGTTAGTACTTACATTTAGCTAAAAAAAACAAAAAAACAAAACATGTTTTAGATCATTTATGGCAAAAATGTGAACAATATGTAAGAATACATCATTGGTAGATTGGAACAGGTATAGCGCAGAACACATCACATCCTAAAACTCACAATTCTCCTCACAGGCTGTCTGAGACATGACAGCTCTGTGGGGTAAAGAAGTAATTAACAAGGAAAATGATTAGTCTGATTGAAGCAAGAGAGGCAGTGAGGAGGAGCACGTCAGAGTGAGTGAGATAGCAGGAAGAAAAACTTCTGACAATGACTTTGTGACACAGACTTACACACACACGCATACACACACACACACATGCACACACACTAGTGACTGATTTCCCCCAGAGCCTCCGGGCCTGGACTATGGCTGCTTTTAGAGATAAACCACCCTGCTATCTTTTGGAGATTTCTCTTTCTTATAAGTTCCATGAAAGCTGTTGGACGCGTTTTTTTGAAGTCAGCATAAAGTGTGCCTTACTTTTGCTTGCATGTTTAAATCTGTCTGTAGTTCATAGAGTTCATTTGTACCTTCTGTGACAACCAGATCGCTCCTTTTCTAAAGGTTTTAGCAAAGCGTTCCAATTACTATACATATGTTGACTTACATGTACAAAAACATGCAGGGAACACAAAATATGGAATTATTTGCCTACCTCCTGCATCTATCAGCTTTGCACATAGCACCGGTTAGCTGAAAGTATCCAACCTGGTGTAGTGACAGCTCATTTATTCTGGTGGCACAGAGGTATTTTGTCAGATAGTGAAAGTACACCAGACATTTTCTGCTGCACACCTGGGTGAGGGAACATGTTTCCTAACAGACTGTGTCAGCTAGAAAGTATTTGTGCTGATTGCCTGTGTGTGTGTGTGTGTGTGTGTGTGTGTGTGTGTGTGTGTGTGTGTGTGTGTGTGTGTGTGTGTGTGTGTGTGTGTGTGTGTGCGCAAGTGATATCCCAGCTACATTTATCACTCAAATATCCTGATACAGCTAAGGGATCTACGGTAAGTGCTGAAATTGGAAATATCAAAGTTACAATTGAAATAATGTGTCTTCACATGTGGCAATGTGGAAACTGTGCTGTGTGATAAACAGAATTATTAAATATACCCATAGTATTTATTAAGTTTCATCCTTCATGAAGTTACTTTTATAATACATGCATTTATGTAATCATGGCAGGTGTTTAGGGCATCAGTAATCTTATAGGTTGACCTTTGTGTCACCATGGCAACAGGAGCGACTGTTGAGTGAGTGTCTTTGTTGTGTATGAGGCAGTATTTTCATGGTTCCTGCCCTATGAATCATAACAGAACTCTCTACCGCAGACAAAAACTCACCATTCACCCAATAAAACATCCAGTTTCTTCACTAAAATGATCGTACCAAGGTCAGTTAGATCATGTGAAGTGCTCACAAAAGCTCACGATCTCACTGCTTTGACACCAACATAGAAACATTAAATTCTTCATCACTTTTCCTACTTTGTATATTGTTACAACCATTAGTACATGGTATGCATCTTAACTAAACAACCTACCCATTATGATACTTCTAAAATATTTTTAAAATCGATAAAAAGAAAAATAATAATGCTGCAATCAACAAATTGATTCTGCACCAGCAAGTTATTTAATGGTGTGTTGGGTGGTCCTTGTCAACTTGTCTACTTAGGAAAAATGTTGTATTTACTGTGTGTTTCTATGTGGTCATCAGTCACTCGTAATTAATAATACATCACATAAAATGGACGATAGAAAAATCTAGGTGCACTTCTTTGTGATATCACAGTAAATCCTTTGCAGATAATAGTATTATGTACATAAGGCGCAGGTTAAACCTACTCGTCCGGTGCTGTCCAGTTCTCTGAAGACAACACCTTTGCTTGCCACGTCCTCGAAGGAGATGGCCCATGAAATGAGAAAGCTCATGTCCGGCAGGCCATTTGGCCCCATCTGGTCTTTTTGGTCTCTCCACTTGAGGACATCCACATGTTCCATTACTCCAGCCCTTCTCTGTCATTTGATCCTTGGTGTCCTAATGAGAAAGACAAGGGATTACACAACTCTGGCTGAAAATAATATCTAACCCCCCCTCACACAATTTAACAATGTAACAGTCATGTTTAATTAAGGTATTATTTCATAAAAGTGGTATTGGGTGAAATGACACAAACTTTTTTCATTACCTCTTATTTGTCACTAAAAGAATGGATCCCAATGTTATGCTGCGTTCATGGGAGCTATTGAAAGCGTTCTGCACTCTTTACTATCAGGCTTGGATGCCAGAATCTCCCTTGGGCAGTGCATGTAACGCACTTTGAACTGCACTGTTCATTGAGGCGTACAGAACGAGTAAAGTGGGGCAGATGTGAATGTGTCTAAACACCAAAAAGCCCCAGCAGAATTAAATAGGGATGCAGGCGCACACAAGCAAGCATGTGCTTGAAAGGGCAAGTAAAAGTATAGACATGCAGTGGTGGACATGAGTGAACCTATAGACTTATATGAGCATCTTGAATGGAACAAGCAGAGTTAAGTTCAACCGTGTCTTGCAGCTCAGAAATATATAGACCTTGTGATTCTCTGACACATAACCTACTGTAGCTTCCTTTATGACCAGTTAGCCCTAAGGCAGTAAAAGTACCCAAAAAAACTTTAAAAACAATTAATGCCTTCTTTTGACTTCTAAGAAGGAAAAATCAATCTAATAGGGAAAAATTTATAAGATATACTGTGCCTCATTTTTCAAGTCTTTCATGGGTATCTTCTATTCTGCTACAATTCATTAATTAAAATGACTAATTTAAGCAACTAATTAAACGTAACTTTGACTTAAGAAAAAAGCATTTGTATTCTTTCTGATACTAATGAGGAGTGGAATTTATAAATGCACCATCCTTAGTTTAACAAACTCATAAACTTTATTTCTTAATAACTGACATTACTGAGTCAGTTTGCGGACTTCTGAAGTCTTCTCTTCTTGTGCTACTGCTGCAATCATTTACTTAACAGATGATCTATTTTTTTACCCGTTTTTCCATGTCGATCATGTCATGAAATACTGTATTGCAAGATGGTGATCTGGGTTGGGTTGGTGTACTGACCCAAGATCAGCAATTGCTGTAACCATGTGAGTAACTTATTTATGTTTTCCATATAATCTGAAATCATTCACTTATTATCTGTTTGACCTTTTTTCCATCTTGACCAGACCACAGCTACAGCACTGATTACATTATTTCATGATATGATCGAGTGTGGTTTATGTGAGGAAAATGGAGGGGAAAATATACACATGCTGGAGGAGAAACTGCAGTGAGCTCAACAAGGGTGTGATATGCAACATCAAAGAACATTAAATCAGATACCTCATTGTAAGAGTTGCTATGACAGCAAATGTTCATCTGATAAGTTGTGATTGCAAAAGCTTTTCCAACACTCATGCCAATATCTTTCTGTCAAAGTCATTTATATAGAGATTAGTTAAACCTTAAAACAAGGTGCTCGTTATATTTTATACCTTTTTGTAACCATCTTCAGTAGAGTAGCTTAATGGAACACTTTCCCATACCTAGCAATGTACTTCCCTTTCAAACTGTGCAATATCACAGTACCAAGACTGGCTTTTTTTCCAGGAGCACTGCATGTGAACCTGGAAACCCTCTCAAGGCATTTCTAAGAAAACTGTGGCGATGCCTGATAGTAACCTCTGTAAATGATCATCCAAGCATATCAATGTAAATGGTACTAAGCCACTTGCTAAAAGGCTTTCTTTGATGCACTAACCAGAATCGATCGTCATGGCTTGACTCATGTCACACTGAACTATAAAATAGGATTCCTACAGGGATTATTTGACCCTTAAATTAGGGATGGATGACTGTGTTCACAATCTCCATTATATAACTTTTTACATAACTTTTTTTAAATAACTTTTTAATGTTTGTTTCTCTTAAAATAACTATAGTATTTCTTGAAGAGGAAAGATAAACATTTCTCATCTGCAGCAAAAGCTTTTGAATTTTGAATTTCTTTATTTGAACAGGGACAACGTACAAAGAACATTAACCTAACATAAAAAAGGATAGATTTAATGTGCCATTACTGAAGGCAGAAAGAGGACACCATCTACTATATGTATTATATGTACTATATGTATACTTTACTATCCAAGCCTGACAGTAAGGAATGCAGAACACTTTCAATATTGCCATATGGTTTACTAAAACTAGGGATGCACGATATTGGATTTTTTGCCGATATGCCGATATTTCCAACTCACTGTGGCCGATACTCGATGCCGATACCGATATATGCACATATTTTTTTCCAGATGACTGAGGAGAATATTATGCATGCAAGCATAGAATGTACTAAGTATGATCAAGAAAGACATTATATGAAGGAAGAATTTAGGAAGACTCAAAACTTTAATGAACTTGCCAAGTGGGTGGGGCAGTTTTCAATGGGTTCATTAGACAGACAAGACTAATGTGTAGGATTTAATCTCTGGTCCATACTCCGGAGCAGAAGGTGGCTGTAATGCACCTAATACGGTGGTTGCCAACTGCCGTTATAAACCACAAAGATTTTTTCCCAAACAGAGTGGTACATCCTGTCAGCCGAGGTGTTTCCTATCTGTGCATCCGAACGTAGCAGCTCCTCGATGGACTGCTTCTCCCTGATGGTCCCGGTGCTTCCTCCACAGGCTCCACTTCACTCAGCTGCCCGACAGACCCGCTGCTTCTTCCCACTTTAACCTGAGTAACAAACCGGGGCTCAGTGCTCTGGTTGGATTCACATGGAGAGCTAACATTAGCCGAGAGGCTAGCGGAGTGGTAGCCGCAGCAAAGCCAGAGGGAAGCACAGCCAGCTAGCTCTGCTAGCCTCCCAGCTAACGTTAGCCCCAGTTCTGCATGTGGATCCAACCAGAGCACCGAGCCCCAGTTTGTTATTCAGGTTAAGGAGCTTGTGAAGTGAAGTGGAGCCTGCGGAGGAAGCACCGGGACCGTCAGGGTGAAACAGTCCGTGGAGGGAAGCACAAATTGGCAGAAATGACCAATACCGATATTTCATTTTAGAGCTTTTATCGGCCGATACCGATGACGTGCTGATAATATTAGGCATCCCTAACTAAAACCATGTATGATGTCTTAAAAATGAAGTCAGAAAACAAATCTGTATTCACCTGTGCTGTTCACCTATATGGTACTAATTAATGATTTTGCAATAGAGTTAAATGGTCTTTAAAGGGGACCTATAGAAAATAAGGAAAAGCACAATAGGTCCTTTAAAGTTCCCCTCTGCACCGTATATTTAGTGGTACTTATTTTCCATTAATGGTAATGACTCAGATAAATGGCTGGTATTCAAGTCTAACTTTCTCACAACAGCTCAGGCTTCCAGCTTTTATGGAGACATTATGAATTAAACATTATTGAAATTACTTAAGTATGAATTTTAATTAGTTTTTACACTGCTGAACTGAGGACAATCAACTACAGAAGCCTCACAGCTTTGTGCAGTTTATGCAGTGCAAATTATTAAAAGAGTGTGAGATGTGGCATGCAAGAGATGCATCAGACACACAGTTCTCTGCTAGCAGGAAATGATGATTGGGTTGTTGGGTGACACCTATTCTGATGGATAGTGACAATAAAAAATATATTTAAGTAAGGTTCATTAAATCCAATTATTTTTAGTGGAAATGTAGGGTTCCCCACATCATCTAGGTCAGTGGTTCTCAAACTTTTTCATGTCAAGGACACTTAAACCGACACAAATTAGACCACAGACCACCGTTTGAAAAGATTTTGTCCCAAGGTCCCCCATCTGATAAGACTTTTTCTTTTAGATGTTTTATTACAGAAAGTGTATGAAACCCATGACCAAAATAGTCATCACATTCTATCATTGTGTTACTTATGGATGGAATTATATGAAAATAAATTATTCCCCTTTTCGCTTTTCGACTTTGAGAAACCAGTGGTCTAGGTCATGGGATATATCACCACCTATCTGAAAGGTTTCATTAGAAACCTTTCAGATAGGTGAAATCCTCAGATGTGAAGTGAAAGGAAATTTCTTACTACACAGAAAATCCGGTTGCTTCAGGCTTGCTGGATTATATCAGTTAGGATGGAAGGAGGACATTATTAATGGAAATTATTAGTGGAAATTAGTCATGCCCACCCTTCTCTCAGCAACAATGTCCAGTACGGCTTTGAGTAAGGCACATAAACCCCAGTTGTTTTAGTGAAGCTCCCTCAGACAATGTGAGAGAAGTTTCGGTGATGACTGCAGCATAGTAATGTTACACACCCAGCATATAAAATGCATCCTCTATGTTCTATATAATGCAGAAAATACCCACTGCGCCATGTCAGACTTGCCTGTTTGCAGTCTACACTACACTACACTACCAGCATGGTTTCACAGGACAGTGTATGTGTGTGTGCGCAAGAGGTAATACTGAGGAGTCTCATGATAGTAATCTATCATACAGTCAACCAGCACTGTGCTTTGATACTGTATTCCATGCACATGTATACATGTGCTCGCGCACACACACCACACACACACCACACACATAAAGCTAGAGTCAGCATGCAGCAGACTATGAGCAAGCACACAAGGGCAAACACATCTCAAACAGCCAGTGATGTCACCAGAGTACTTCTGGCCATCTGCAGAGCCTGTTGGTGAGACTGTGCACGTGTGTGTGTGTCCAGAGCTGACTAATCTTGGCTGTCACCACAAATGCCCTGAGGGAATCATCCATTATATTCTCCTTTGTCCTCCACAGACACACACATAAATGCACACGCAATTCATCATGAGTAAAGTGTTCAACTTTCCAGTGTCCCCTTTGCCCCTCTGTGCCACAATTGGTATTTTTTTTACTTCAGCATGCTCACACCTGAGGCTGAATTACATCTGCATGTTTTATACCACCCACTCACACAGACACACATGCAGTACACACAAATGCAAATTATAAATTACATCGATACTACATAAAGGAAGAAAATTGAGCTGGTATGTGGGGAATTATCCTCCCTTTACTGACACAAATGAAACACGGGGTTAAAAATATATTCAGAGGTGAAAAGGGGGGACTTATATGACGACTATGGACCCATAGACTGTAAAATATAATGTCCATAGCCACCTTGATGTCACCCGTTCGTTTGTGGACTCCTGTTTTGAAGCATGGATATAGAAACGTTTCAATATCTATGTTTTGAAGTCACGAGTTTGCATTTTGACGGCCACCATCTTTGATTTTTGGAGCCAGATGCATGGCCAGAAATGACCATATTTGGGCGAGAGGGTGGCGCAGACTCTAACGCTATCTGCTAGTTTGGTTAGCATGGTACATTTACAGTCTATGGTTAATTGTGATAATGCTAATGCTAATTTTCGCTAGCGAAAAACAGGTTTAAAACCATTAAAACAAACTGTACTTACCGGAAAAAACTGAACATCCAACTCCTTAGAGGGTCTTTTAGTACAACCGACTTTTTTAGCGACCAAGATGTTAAAATTAACTTTCATGAGCTGAAAACACACCGAAGTAGCTAGGGCTACGCCTACACTCCGTAAATCTGGGGTCACACTATAATTATGTTACTTAGCCAACATTGTCGTTGTTGTATTGACTTGCCTGTGACGACACCCACCTGTCACTCAAAGCGGCCACGCCCTTAATTAAATGCATACATTTAAGCCTAAATAAAATTAAAAGTAGTGAGTTATATAAAAAAATCACATCCCTTACAGTTGTCAAAAACAGTTTTTTGTACCAGGCTGTGAACATGTTCATTTCTGCTTTAAAATTGGGCATTTTAACATGGGGGTCAATGGGGATTATCCATAAACTGTATAACTCACTTTTTGGAGCCAGCCTCAAGTGGCCATTCGGGGAACTGCAGTTTTTGGCACTTCCGCATTCGCTTCATTTTTCAGCCGTAGGAGGTTGCCGTATATGAACCTTGGTAAATCTAAATACCCTGCTGAATACACACATGCATGGGAATGAAAAAGGTGAAAAACGTTAAATTCATGCAAATATAGACTACATCTTTGTATATACATTTTTTTCATTCTGTCTACATCCTCTAGTGATGCACCAAGTTTCTTGTTTCCTTCCTTTCTGCAGGTTGTTAACATGATAAAAACTGATATGGGAAATATACCTAATCATGGTAATTGGAAGGTAATTTTAACACATATGTCTGCCAAATAATAGTTCTTGACAAGTGTTTGCCTATGATTATTCACCATTAGAATTATCTGATTAATCAACCTTCTTTGCCCCCTTATTCCTACTCATAAAAGGGTAATGTCATGTTTACGTGACACACTTAAGCGACACACTGGGTCACTTGTCCATCACAGGGCTAACACAAATTCTACAATCCTAAAGAAGTTAACCTGAGGCAAAGACAAATATTTGCAGTAAGTCTATAGGACCTTTGCTCTTCATGCATACTGCATGCAATGATTATGGTCGATAGACTATTAAGTGTCACATCTGATGCATTTGTAGAGCAGTTGTGGTCTTACATTTTACATTTTGAGGTAGGCTAGAGCATAATGGCTTTCCTAAAAAGCTTTTAATCTTATGGAATATAACTAAAAGGCCAAGGAGATAAAGCAATTACTCTGTGGATGGCCTCCTAAGACCTAAAAATTCCATGAAGTCACATTTGTCCTTTGGCAACTGGAACGTGTGTCCTCTGCTGGGATTTGCAGGCTATCACCACGTTATGTAACTATCGTTGGAGACGGTTCCTTCCAGCACAGTTTACAAATACGCTTGTTTGACTGAGAGGATGAACTGAGAAAGAGGAACTCGCCGTTCTCCGCTTTGTCCCTCTCTTGAAGACAGATGTGGAATACATGTCTCTTTCACTCCTGCAGTCTTGACGATTGCCAGGATATGACGGCGTCATTACAATCTCAAGTGCTTTCTGCCAGAAGAGATCCTGTTGTTTCTGCTGTAGCTGGCCAAAGACAAAGTCATGAAAAACTTTATGTTCAGAAGTAAAATTGGTGGGGAACAGTTTGTGAGTGCTGATAAAAGGAAAAGTGACTATCACTGAGACTATAAAAACTATGGATAGCTGGATATCATTAAGTATATATTTGGCTTTTGTAGAATGATTTCACTTGTTTTATACTTTAGTGTCACAACATATTAATTTGCAAAGACAACAAATACTTGATGAAAAAGTGATCATATTTTTACTTTTAATATAAAACACACCCTCCTAAATATTGTTTCACCCATATCAATATTAATGATTACATATGAATGTAAAATACATGCCTTTTGCAGCCCTGCCAAACCAAAATGGAATAAAACCTTTTTAATTTTTTTAAATCTAATTTCATTAGCAAATTCTTTTAGGATACTGTCCAACACAATTTCCAACACAGAGAAGATTCGATTATTTTAAGTTGTAAATCTTGAAAGCTTTCAGAAGCTTGGACTACTCACTGGTCTTTTATAGCAAAACTGAAACTAGGCTCCAAGCTAGCAAAGAGTTTCCTCCTACATTTTGTAACAGGTCAAATACAGATGTATTTCTCAACGGAGATAAGTGTCACTTAAACTGGATATAATTTAAAGTTAATTACCTAGTGACAATGAATAAAGTTCCAAAAATAATCTTAAGAAGTCCCAATGAAAGGTTAATTGGTTTGTTTTCGTTGTAGTGAGGCTACTTATTAGTTGTCTAAAGTAGCTGCTATTATTTCTCATTCCAATACACTAAAATGACTCAAAGATAAGAGGTTGCACATTCAGTATTTAATCATACTTTACCATAAAAGGAATCGAGTTATCATTGAATACTTGCGACAAGACTGTCATCGTTTGTGGTACATGTATCGTTTGCCTAATAAGGCCATCATTAGCGATAATGTGTTGCCAGTTTTGTGGCTCCGGGGATGAAACTCTTGGCTTACAGCAGATGAGACTAATTTCTTGCCTTTTCCTCATCCTTTTCACATGTGCACATACTGCCTTTACAAACACTTGTTCATTCTCTCCTCCTGCTTTTTCAAAATCTTTCATGAGGGCCAGATAGATAGTGCGAATGCATACACCACTCTTTTAATTTCTTGACTTTGACTTTGTTGCCCAGGACAGGATACTTCATTGGTGACTGAATGAGACTTAAAGAATAAACCTCTCTGGGCAGTTATGAGTTGATAAAACAGCCCCATGTGTTTAAACATCTAACTCCTACTCAGATCTTTTTATTTTTCATACACCTCTATCTTCCTCCTCCTTTCTCGCCCTTCCATTTCTCCAGCACTCTTCATTACAGTGATGAGAGTAACGGTTGTTACTTGGCAGGGACCACCAAGCAACAACTCCCATTCTTCCATACCCCATGCCAGCTCTTCAATGTAAATATGCTCCAGTTTTGTACAGTACTGCTACAATAATCAGTCAAAAGGATGAGAGGACAGAACACTTGTCCCTGTGATAGAACAATTCTTTGCATGTGTTAGGTTACCAGATAAAATATGCATAATGTACTAGCATCTATGGGTCTATAGAAACAGGATGTAGGTGAGAAGAAATGCAAAATGGCTATAAAATTCAATGAATGACGAGGAGACTGTTACTGTATATGACTGTTCAAGGCTGAACAGCTTCAAAAAATGAAGTAACCAACACATAAACCAATAGTTTGCTAAATCATTGTTGTTATGTATAAAAATGGTTAAGCATTGGGCATGCACACAAACACTGAGTGATGCTCCTATTTGGAAAAAAAACTGAAATAATAATAATAGCACTTATGTACAATCCTACTGTAATTTTGCAGCTGAGCATTGTCATATTGCATCTGATGCTTCAAAAAGTGCTAAACGGTTTGCCAGAATTTGAGGAAATTACATTCTTTTCATTTTCTTTTGTCTCATAATGTTGTAATGAAAGGCTGTTAGATCTGAGCTTTGATTAAAAAAACCCCACTCATAATTCTCTTCAGCTGAGAGACTGTTAAAGCACTTTGCAAATACAGTTATCCTGACAGACATCTTGAAGTACATTTAAATAATTCCCATCATGTTCTCACTCACTCAACCCCCAAGATATTAAACATGCTGTCTGAGATTTTTAAAATACAAATCACCAAATTAATAAAAGAGTCAGTGGGATTTACAGAGACAGATATGAAGACTGCTGGCACACACACACACCATGAAAATTTCATTCAGGCTTGAACTGTATTTTGTGTTGAATTTCTTCAGTATCTGTATTGAAACATACTGTAAACTTTAAATTTGCTTGTGAAATTGCTTGAAACTAACAATGAAAAACAACATTAATGAGAAATTTGAGCGTGATAAGACAATGTAGGTTTTCAATTTACCTGTATTTGTTCCAGAGTAAAATCTAATAAAAGGAATTAAAGCAATATAGCAAAAAAAAAGGCTTTTATTGATAAATGCATGTCATACTCTATCGGGTCTCTCTAGCCTCCCACACATGGAACCAGCCATGTATAAAATGTTCTCTGAGAGACCCAGAAAGGCGGAAAAATAAACACTAACACTAACTGTGCTCTGCTGTGTTTCTGAAAATAGCATTTCTATTAGGTACAGTCACTGCATTTGTATCAGCACAGTTTGTATCAGCACAGTTTGTATCAGCACACAGCAGTTTACACATCATGCAAAACCAATCGTACTGATTATCCACTGAAATCTAGGCCATTCCTAATCAGCAGTCACACAAACTAAGATTAGATGATGATAATAACCAACTTACTGATGGTTGCAATAACCAATCTAACTTGATGGGTGAATAATGCAAACTCTACTCCATCAAAAGGCAACAAAACCTCTAATTTAATAAGTCAATCCATCATTTTTTGGCTTCGAGAGAGCCAGACTCCTTCTGCCAGTTCTTTGGTTCTCTCTGACAGCTTCCATTCTGCCCAGTAGCGTAAATCATCCCTCTCCTCACCCGCATCTACCAGCTCAATGCTCAAGAACATTTCTTTATCCAAGATCACTGAAGCTAACACCGAGTCTGAAGTTTGTCTGGCTCTTGGCACCCTGGGGGAGGAATGAGAAATCCCTCGAAGAGGGGCTGGGCCACTTTTAACCTCTCTGCTTTTGACTTCCTCTTTCTCATCTTTCACCAATGTCACATTTCTTTCATCAGATGGAAAAGTACTTGAGGAGCTCTCATTGGTCGATTTGGAGCTGGCAGATGACTGTGTGTCCGCTGATTGGTCAAGGTCCACTTGGAAGGCTAATTTCCTGTTACTTTGTCTGTTGATTGACAGACATGGAGGCCATCGGAGGGAGAGACATCTTGTCATTGCTAGCCATAACTCCTGCGGCCTGAATAAATTTGACCTTGGAGGTTGATCTGTTTCACGAAAAGTATCCAGTTTCTCCAGTTGTATGCATTCTTCTGCTAACTCTGCCTTCACCAGCTCTGCTACAGGTACTCCATTAGAGGTCTTTGGTGACAGCTCTTCTTCTCTGTCCTCATCTTTTGACTGTGGCTGTTGATCCTCTCCAAAGCTGAAAGAGCTGCTGAACCTCTGGCTCCTCTTCATCACACTTTGTGCCTCCACATCTGAATCTGACGATAAATCTTCATCAGATGAGCATCCATGTGTTGACGACTGATCTATAGAAAGCTTGTCCTTTGACTGTGGCTGTTGATGCTCTTCAGACTCGGAGGAGCGGCTCGCCCTCTGGCCTTTCCTCATACTTGGACAAACAGGTCCCTCCTTTTGCCTAATCTGTCAGTGCTGCTCCTCTTTCGGTTTACGAGAGACAGATTGAAAGGAATGGAGGGATATAATCAAGACAACTACAACAGCAACAACAACAACAGCCACAGCAGCTCTGCTAGCATGGCACTTTCTGACATAATCTCTGCTTCAAGAGGCACAGCTTTGGCTATGGAGATGGGCTGTGATGACGCTATGATGTCATGTGCCCACATGCACACCCACACACAGAAATCCCTGCATGGCTATGTGTTCACGCTCCAGTCGAGTGAGCGGTGACTTGCCTTAAAGGGAAGTGATGTCACATCGAATGTTGTCATACCTAGCCGCGAACCAGGAGTCTGCAAATGGTCTGTTTGTGTACAAGAGCCCAGATTGTAAAAAAAGATGCCATAATGCCAAAATTGACCTAGATGTGCAAAGGGAAGTCCTAATAGATACATTTTGTTTTTTTCCCTATTTTTTTCCCTATTCCTTTTGTTCCTATTGTGTTTCTGTGTGTGTGTGTGTGTGTCTGTGTGTGTGCGCTTGTCTGTGTGTGTGCGCACGCTTCTGTTGCTTGCTCAGTGAGTGGGTCCCATATAGACAGTGGATGTTAGGTCACTCACCATCTTCCTTGCTTTTCCATTTATGGTCATGACAGCTGCTCAGACTACACGTCCCTCTGTTCACTCATCGTACACCTTCTTACATCATCTCAGGGCAAAAGGACACTAGCAACTGCCAACTCCAGACGGTCTGACCTTATCACACACAGAAAGCCACACACACACACATTACAGCTGATAAAATCTGTTGAGTCAATTTTTGTGTGTAGAGAGCTGCTTGTCTTAGAGACGGAGAGAAAGTTACTGGAATGATTCCACATCTGTAGCAAAAGAGATTTGAAGATGTTTCCCTGAACAATTATATTTAACATACTTCTTAAAAGTAGTGATCGGTAATATCAGATGCAGATCTTTACCCAACATGTCTGGTTTTCTTGATATCGGACTGTATGTCCTCAAATTAAATGAACTGATGAAAACATTTGCCATGCATTTTCCTCTGTCTTCCACAGTAAACATGGTGTAGCCTATGAATGTTCAGTCACCCTTTGAAGCAGTTCGTTGTAAACATGTCACACCCTGTTTATGTGGGAGTGAGGTCATACTGAAGTTGTTTTGTAATGGATTATCATTAACCTCAGTTTGATCAAAACAAGATTACTTATGTGTTTGCAAAAATGCAGGCTACTTTTTGGTCCGATTAAAATGACTTAAATTTCCCCCACATATCATTTAAGAACCTGGTAAGGTTGAACAAACACACCGATCTACTCCTGACAAATACAATGCTGCCTGTAAAATACTTGAATCAAAGTGCATCAGTCAGTTTTTAATAGCCCTTATCAGATTTTTTTTATTGAAGACATCCTGATAAACAGACACTCACATGCAAATTCATTCTCACAAGCAAAATTGAATTTCATCTCACAATCTTTCAAAGTAAATGCTTCAATACAATTATTGAGGAGCTCCCACAGTGTCCTGCTGGATCTGAGTCACTGATGCTACGTCAGGAATGCAGTGGTAGGAGAGTGCAAAAATATGGAGAGACACCCTAACTGCCTTTACTCTAAAATGTCCCCTGGCAGGCAGACATTGAGCTTGGCTGAACACCATGTCTCGCTAGTGTAAGTATGAATGTGTGGCTGCAGTTTCTGCAGTGTCTTCTGGCCTAGACTGTGTCCCATTGTGGAAATTACAATATTAAAATTACAACACTTTGTTAAAGATGTGCTAAATAATATATCATAAAATAGTAGGTATTGTAGAATATACAAGGCTGAGTAAATATTCAATTATTTAATCTAGCTCCATAAATGGGTGAAGTGGTCACTAACGGAAAAAGCTCCATAGCTTCAACGTATGATCACCAAGGCACGAACCAAACTATTACAGCAAGTAGCCTGGGTGAAAAAATGTAAATATCTTCAAAGGTTTTTAAAATGTGTAAATGCCAAACTCCTCTCATCACAGCAATATCATGATTTGATTGAAGAAGAAGAAGAAATATATAATTATATGATAAATGAATATAAACAATTATATAATTTAATGCTTGTCACCATAAATAAATAAATCACAAAAATTAAATGAGATTAAATATATCAATGTTAAACTTATATCTGTATTTATTCACATATATATTTATATATTTACACATTTGTATATTTATTCATTCATATATTAATTTTTTGTTTATTTATTAATACTTTCATTTATCCATAGTCTAACTTGCTGCAGCAAAATAATTAAATCAACATGGTGGCATCCGGTGTGGATCTTCATGAAATCTTGAATCCTACAGTGATAGATATGTTGGCTTTAGCTGAACAATTAGAGGCAAATGCCAACTCCTATCCTTTTTTTTTTTTTAGATCAAACTGAGAGCTTCGCTGAACAAATTGGAATGATATCGGCCCTGACTGACATGGACTGTATAAAAATAATGGATGTAGCCACCATGACGTCACCCAATGGTTTGTGGACTCATGTTTTCAAGCCTCAAGTTTGCCATCTTGATTTTTGGAGCCAGAGGTGATGAGAAGTGACCATATTTGGACGAGAGGTTGGAGCTGACCCTAACGCTAGCTGCTAGCTTGCATTTATGGTTAACTGTGATAATGCTAATGCTAAGTTTTGCTAGTGGAAAAACGGGCTAAAAACAATTAAAGCAAAATGTACAGCAAAAATGTAAAGCAAAAAAAATGAACATCTGACTCCCGAGAGAGTCTTTTATCACAACCAAACACTGAACAGGACTTATTTAGCTGACCAAAATGTTACAATTAACTTTCATGCACTAATAACACACTGAACTAGTGACGGTCTCACATATACTCTATGAACCTGGGGTTACGCCATGTTTATGTTACCTACGGTAGCAACTGGTCAATCACAATGTAACCACACCCTAAAGCATACCTTGTTTTATCATCAAATTTAAATTAAATGGGACCATAATTTACAAAATGTACATCATGCTGTATTGAAGATGACTTGAAACTAGCGATTAAGACCATAAACTCATTAGGAAACTGTTTACTGAGGTAGTGAATCAAGTGAGAAGTCTTCTAATAGACTTCTATCCAAAAAGAGAAAATGCAGGTTTAAGGTACTTCCGCTTTGGCTTTACTTTTCAGACCCGTAGCTGCCCGCTTAATACTGTTCATTCGCCAATCAGAAGCTTTAACTTGCCCCTCTGACTTTTGGTGGATGGGAGTTGACAGACTTATTTATTTCATCTCTGCAAGTTACACTATGGATAAATAAAAGTATATATAAATAAAATTATAAATAGATAAATAAATGTATGAATACCTTTTGTGAATTTTCTTGTATAATCATATATGTATTCATTTATTTAAGCATTTAATTAAATAATTATTTATGTATTTATATATTTAGTTTCAGCCCTTAAAACCCTCCATACAATGATAAGTTATGACTTTAATTAAAATACAACGTCATTTTAGAAAACGTGTTTTCAGTTCAAGGACACAAAGTATTACATAAGCAGGAATACTCATGGGAACAATGGAAATAGTGGGAGTGAGTTGGAAACACGAAGAAGTCGCCAACATGAAAAATTCATAAAAGCTTTGAAGAGCAACTGTGAGGTAGCAAGGCGGGATGTTTTCCCGTTATCAGCTATTTCTGGACTCCTTTCCCATACATAATTTACACAAACCGAGGGGAGAAACCTGTATACAAGCCATTAAACTCACCCCCAGGTCTGCTGAAGTTCGCTGAAATGTCTAATTCATTTGGAGCAGGTGAGTTGAGCCACTTCAGGTCCATGCAACAGGCGAGCCAGATGAGGGCGCAGCGGACTCCTCACACTCCCAGGCACGGGAGGTGAGCTCAAGCCAGAGCAGCGTGCTGATGTAACACGACTTCTGATTGGTTAAGAACTTGCATCGATTATACTAAACTAGCCTTCATTGGGCAGCTGTAAGTAGGCGGTGCTGTTCATGGCATTTCATTGATATAGCCTACAGCTGGTGGCCGCAGCTTCGCCACACGGAGTGAAAGGGCTAAGAAAGTGACGAAGGCTTGATGTAGGGGGGTTCAAGAAGGCTCGAGCATTGTTTTATTATTTTAAAGAGTGGCACACCAAAGATTTACTGAATACACAGCCAAAATGCTTTGCCACGTTACTCGTCCGGACTCGGTAGTGATGGAAGTGGAAGTTGATGCGAAGGCGAACGGTGAAGACTGTCTGAATAAGGTAGGCTGTGGTGGAATACACATCACGTTTTCTTATTATGATACCCTTTTAAAACACAGTTTCGTGGTAAGCCAAGGTAACAGTCATAGTTGACTCATAAAACTTAAAAATTACCATTTTTCTAAACTTCAATCAATACATCGCTTATTTGCAACTCATCCACACTAGTACTGTAAATACAACAATTGAGGAATTGACCCTAATTTCATTTTAAATAAAATGTAGCCTGTTCGCTGCTGGAGACAATATTCAGCGTGAACTCGTGTGTAAACAACAATAAAACTATCGATATATATGTGCTTAATTGTTGCAGATAGTGACGGAAGAAACAAAATGTTCTGCTGCGCACGGCGTGCACAAAATATGATACATTTGTTTGTAACTACGAAACATTAAAATATTAGTGCAGAAACGAAACTCTTGATATGATATACACGTAGGAAAGTTTTCATATTAGTGGAAAAAACCGCCGACTGTCGCCTCTACCTGCATGGCTTAGTCAGAGGCAGATGGTTTTGTGAAGGTTACTTGAGTTCATTCTTCTCCCTTGCAAGCACTCAGCGTCCTCACCACTCAAACTGAAACTTTATTTCGAACTTAGTTGTTTAGTTTAGATATCCGCCTCTTCACTCCTCCAGAAAGCAGACACAAATAGGATACGAACTCATCCTTTTCATCAGTAGCCTCAAGTTGTTTTTCCCCCCCAGTATTAAAACGTAAAGCTATTTCGTATGCATGGCATATTCCCAACTTGCCGTGGGTATGAATGAGTTTTATCTCAGGACTCCCTGCAAACGTAGCAGTTATGTAATAACCCCATGGCCGCAGCCGCTGAGAGGGCGTGGGATTGTGGGTTTGATGAGCCCCTTTCAGAGAGCCTCCCAAGTTTACTTCCACTTTATCTTGAGCTTGAGAATATTGATGGGTTTTATCTGTGTGAGTAGCACTGGGGTTGCAGAAATCCAAATTGACAAAGTGATAAAATAACTTGGCCTAATGCAAATAATCTTGTGAAACTTTATTGATTTTTGTTTGGGAACTCTGTTGGTTCTTGCCATCCTCAACTGCGAGGTTAATCTATTATGGATTGTCTTATTCAAGGAACATTTTACCCTGCTGTCACACTGGCTTGACTAAAGACTGAAAACATGCAGCCAGCTTAACTAAACTATAAATCTTCTTCTGACAAAATTATTGTCCCCTAAGGCAATTCACCCAAGCACTTGGTTTTAGGATCCCTTTTGAATTACTTTGTCTAAAGTCCACTATTATGATTTGCCTTATTTCTTTCATCTCTTTACAGGTTTGCAGAAAGTTGGGCATAATTGAAGTGGACTACTTTGGGCTGCAGTTCACAGGCGGTAAAGGAGAGAACCTGTGGCTGAATCTGAGGAATCGCATCTGCCAGCAGATGGATAATGTGACGCCGTGTCGACTGAGGCTGCGGGTCAAGTTCTTTGTGGAGCCCCATCTCATTCTGCAGGAACAGACGAGGTATGTTTACCAACTCACGTGCTGTATGGACATTGTGTGCAAATCTGCCAGTGGGCAGATGAGCAGATATAATTGTATTTAACAAGTTTCTCAACACGCACACATTCTATTCCAAGTACCTGAAAATCGACTTATCCTCACCCTGTTAGAGAAACAGAATGTAGTCCATTTTTTTAATTAAAATGTAGTTTTCCTATAGTCTCTTTATCATTGAATGCCACATGCAATGAATAGCAAAATGATAGAAAAACAAAGCCATCGTAAGAGAGTTCCCATAGCATAATCTGATCACTTTGTTTCCTATACAGTGGAATGCCCTGTAGTAACCTCTTCTCCAAGCCCTTCCGGGGTTACTATAGGTCATTTTGGTTGTGCGCCAGGCAGGAAATGTGATCCAGCAGCTCTAGGGCTGTGTGTTGCTCTGTGGCTGTCCCCAGGGACCCTCTCTGTGACAACCAGGACCTCTGTCACTGCCCCCATTCAACTGAAAATAACTTTTGTTGTGCTTTTTTTTTGTTTCGATTGTTTATGACCATTTTTGGCTGAACAAAAGCACAGACGTCAGTCTGACATTGTTGCAGATGCTGTTTGGAAACTGAGCAACAGGGAAAATGTAGGGTGTTTTCCTTGGAGTTTTTGTTTTCACTGAAATGCGTCATCATTAGTCACTTTCAGCTTTATTTTCAAAGATTTTTTAGTTTTTGAAAGTATCTGGATATGTTATCGCACTTGAGATTTTTAATCGCACATATATATGTGAAATGCAACATTTTTATTGTAGAAACACAAGAGCCAGCAAAATATTTGATACATCTTCCCCTGCTATCTCTCCTCTCTGCTAGATCAGTTTAAACAAAAAAACTTTTGTCAGGAAAAAGTAGCCAGAAGTCTATGTCCTGACTACTGAGTTTTGTTTGAAGTTATAAATAGCAGGGGGATTTGGAGGCCTCGGAACCTGTCCAAAACAACTTGTTTTACACACAGTATCTAGTGTGATATCGTGGATGTTATATTCACCCCAGGCGGTGCCACGAGTGTTTGATACTGCAAGGTCGGAACCACAGTTGTGGAGGGAGGCCAGACTGGAGGGGGAGATCTGTCGGGTGTCTTTTTAAGCTCCTCCATGCTTACTCTCTGCCCTCTCTCTCACTCACAGCATGCCACTAGAGCTGTTCATTAAACGGACATGTATCTGCCTTGGCCAGGATTTGTGTGGCATTCACAGTATGCTCCCAGTTGCTCCCCACTTCACCCACTACCCCATCTTCATCTGTCTTTCACTCCCTCTTCCCTCACCTCAGTGTTTTACCAAATGTAAAAGTATAAACGTAATATTGTCTCGCTATGTTTTTATCACTGTCAGATTTAAACAGTTTCCGCTCACACTCCCTCTCCGTCCATCTCACTCACCCTCCACCTCCTTCTGCCCCCGCCCCCCCCCCCCCCCCCCCCCCCCCCCCCCCCCCCCCCTACTCTGGCCCATATTTGGTAGCCTTTTGAAGAAGAAAGTGAAAGGCAGCAGGGGGGAGAGAGAGAGCGTGAGCGTGGAGGACACTCGGCTGCCTGCGCTCTGACCTCCACTAGATTAGCAGGGGTTATCAACAGATGGCTGGTGTCGGGAGGGTGGGGGTCAGGGGGTTGTGAAAAAAGGTGAGATAAAGATGTGAAATGGCAGTCAAGGGTGTGTGGGGTTGCTACTAATAAATACTCGCACATGGCACACACCACCATGCTGTGAAGTTATGTGTTTAATTTTGGCACAGGCTTCATGCCATCCATCTGCTTAGATGTGATATCATTTAAGTGGTGGGGGAGCAAACACTGGCATCAATTTCAGAGATGAGGGGGAGATGTTGACACAGCAGTGAGATCTCGAGGTTTGACTCACAACTTTTATGATTTGCGATGTTATATTTACAAGGACCGTGAAAATATACATGACATTTGTCTGAATTTCTGTGACATGTATTTAATGTCATGTATTATTTTCATTATTTTTTTTCTATTATTATTATTATTATTATTATTATTAAAACCTTTTAAAATTTCTATCTTGACATGTAGGGAATATGTTGATAATTTGAGTAAATTAGCGCTTTGGTGACCTCCCGTTTCACTCATGGCTCATGCTGTCACCTTTGACCTACTTCAGCTACCACAGCCTCCACACAACCCGTTCTGACCGCAGGCAGGCAGGCAGGCAGGCACACCTCATATTGAAACACACAGAAAACCATTCTCTATTACTCATTTTTGTTACTCAGCCATTTTCAGTACAGGGGAACATCTAAATAACTAGGTTAGGAATGCGTGTCCAATTCTTGTCTTGAGAAACTTTTTGGCCTTTCATCTTTGTAATAAGGCTGTCACAGAAACCTTTTTTTTTTTTTTCTTTAACCGTGTATGCAATACTTTGTGAGTCAGTGAACACGTTTGAAAGAGTCACTGAACACGCATTCACTCTATAGCATAACCACAAAGCATGGTTTTGTAGTTTCGTAAGTAGCGAGTATATGCGAGTTGAAGATAACGTCCTCAGCAGTGTTTGAACAAAGAAAAAAGGGCCTCCTTAGTACGCAACTCTCAGCAGAGTTGAGGGGTGGGCCTCTGTCTCTACACGCTTCGTATAGGCCTTATTACATAACCAGCACTGGACCAAGCGTGCACAGAGCAGCTTATGTAAGCTACTTTGCTGCCACGTAAAGCCCGACAGGTCGAGTGCTCATGCATACATACAGCTGACTATTGGGGCACTTTGTGGTTATTAATTTGTTGTTTTGTCTGTTGTCAGACTGTCTAATAAAGAGTTGTTTGGAAAATGTACTTCACATCCTACATTTTATAGTATTCAAACCAAAAAAAAGAGGGTTGTGGATGCTTAAAATACAGATGTCTGGTTGAATCCCCTACAATCAATAATATGTTAGCTATAAAACCTTTTTCTAATGCACACAACCAAAGTGCAGGCTCTCTCTTTTTTTTTTTTTTTTTTTTTTTTTTTGGAGGATGCCTGCAGTCAGAACAAGCCGTATGGAAGCTAGAGTAGGTCGAAGATGACGAGCAACGAGTTGCCAGGCTTCAGTTCATCTTGATTCTATGGCAGCTGTGTCTCCTGCTTCTAAAAACCCTTTTTCTTTAATCTCATTGCTCTGAGATTTTCCAATCCCTCACTTCTCTCAGGCTTGTTTTATAAATCTGTTTCCCAGCTTACTTTGCAAATGCAAACTTTGCAAATGCATGAAATTGCCTCTTGGGATGGCTTCTCCTCTTATCTCAGTTACTATTTTTGGCAGAGGAAGGTGCTACATTGAACACTACGCGAAGACAAAGACTAAAGCAGAGCCATTCTAACCTTCCAGTGGTTTGCTAGTGGACTTTGTTTTGCATTTAAATATGCTTTCAGCCGCCCACAGTCTTAGTTTAATCATTTTTATTTTATGCCAGTGGAAAAGTAAAGCAGCTCTCCAAAACATAGTATGCTTGTAGAACATCTGATTTGTATTCATCTGCATTTCCATGACGTATCAAGTGATGTGTTGTTACTGATCGGCTACAGGAACACACTTTCTATTGGTTAAGGGACACTGACCCAAGGGCCTCAAAACAGCCTGTGTTGTCTGCATCATTAAACCCCACTTGCTAGAGGGTGTTTCTGTTTTTAAATACGTGAATGTTTCTCCTTCATTAGCCCCCGTATTTAGCATTCCGATCAGGCAAATGTTGGGTACCCTCAAAGGGCACAGCTGTTAGTACAGGCTTTATCTGTGGTCCTGATTGTTAACCTGTTAACCTTTGTTCCTAAGCCTGTCTTTCACTTCTGTTTTTTTTCCCCCTATGCAGAGTTTCTTGAACAACAGTTTAACAAATTCAGAAAAATCCAGTCTGAACAGAATCAGTCACATTTTATAAAAGATTGTATCAGACAAGTATTTGTGAATAGTTAACACTAAGCAATGGTGAAGAAATCAAAAACACAAACACTCCTATCCTCAAAGTCAAACATGTCAGATTTCTGCTTAACAGTTTGTTTTGTGATGTAGCACATGTGGAAACTATTCCAGATTCAAAATATTTAATCCAATTTGAAGGACTTTGCTCTATTTATGTCATTGCAGTGTTTGACTACTCGTGGGGCAGTGCTCTTCCCTTCTTATATAAGCCCATCAGGCGATCCAAAGAATGACCGGTGACAACAAACTGCAACAGACCATTGACCTGTCCAGGGTGTTTCCTTGCCTTTCACCCAATAGCATGGTGGGATAGCTTCCAACCCTCCATGATGCTGAGTAGTATGCCAGAGCATAGTTTGGTCATGCACAAAGAAAAGGTTTACATTCAGCATGATCATCTTTGTTTTTTTTTTTTACAAGAGTGAAATGCAGTTTTAACTTGCAATAGCTAACCCATGAAAGCTGAGACAAGAACATTGGCGCTTTAACACCAGCTGAATGTTCTGCAAAAACAACGAGGTAATTTATTCAGATCACACACACATAAGTTATCATTTTCAGCTCCATGTGGCAGGCTACACAGGCGATCAAGCCAAAGATCACACTAGTTGCCTGTGGGTCTCCCAAGTGTTCCAAAATACCACCCAATTTTTTTTTTTTTTTTTTTATCAGCATGCTCCACCATCTGTAATTAGTCACTTATCATTTTCTCTCCTCCGTCATTTGTTGTGCACTCGAGTAACCTAGCCCTGGTTTGTCCTGTTTGAAGTCATAATATTAGCCCTTGTCCAAGAATGAAAGAATTGTTATTTTTGTTTGACGTCTGAACACAGGATCGATGCTGGGCTTTAATCACCAGTTTACCATCCAGTACAGAGCACCAGCCTGTAACCCAAGGCATTTAGCATACAAACAACTTCTTTGTTTTATTGCTGTACGGCTTTCAGTTCAACTCGGCACAGAGAATAGGCATATGTGTTAAATTTAGCACCGGGAATTATTCTTTTGCAACTTGGAACTATGCAAAATAACATGATTTAAAACTTTAAATAAGAGTAGTGATTTTAGTCTGATTTTTCCATTCACCTCGGGAGAAGATCTTTAGCAGAGTTTACTATAGTTCATTGACAGATAGTAACCTCTCAGCACTCAGCTCCCAGCAGTGTTATTTGACTAGCTTACAAACCGCATTATTGAGAGCCTAACCGATGAGGTCTGAAACTCTACTGGTGATTGGCTGGATGAGGTGCAGTCTCTAGGCAGTAGTGTTGGGTTTCAGTTCATGGGGACTTTTTGTTCCTCCGTGCGCTGAGCTGGCTGACATTCTGCAGCCTACTTTGGGGGGGGGAAAGACACCGGGTCGGGGCAGAAAACACAATAGTGACAATGGGAAAATGACACAATGGTTTTATAGATGGGCGGCACAGACTGGAGAGAGTTCAGTTGATGTGGTGATGACCGTCCAGTACTTTAAGTAAGCTGGTGCTTAGTTTCTCTGACACAAGGGTGCATATAAAAACTGGTAAAGATTTCTCAAATCAAAAAAAAATGCATTTGATAGCATGGAGTTACTCAAAAGTGCACACTGCATTTTGAGATTTTTCAGTGTTTTTTTGAGATTTTAATGGTCCCACTGGGCAGAAGAAATCACGTAAAAAATTTGAGTTATCTCATACCCATCCTCATAACTCAGCTTTGCAACCAGTGACCTATTTCCAGATATTCTTTCTCGGGGCTCAGTCCTGCTTTAATTGAATTATTCCAACCAGGCAATCAAGTATTCAAACATTCCTGCAGCAGCCCACATGACCTCTCCTTCCCCCGCACCCACTGTTTTGAATCGCATGTACTTATTCTCCTTTCTCCTGCTCTGTTAGCATTCACAGGAGGTATTATGACTTATATATGAATAAGCCTCTTAAGACTTTGATTATGGGTTATCTCTATGAAGGACAAAGCAATGATGAGGTATATAGAGTGTAATACATTGAAGTAGGCCAGGAGACTTCGGTCTCAGCACAGACTTCCTGGCTCTCAGTCTGTGTCTGGTATGTTGGTGAGGGCCAGTCTAAAGAACAAGGGAATGCAGTGATGTCTGCCTTGTTTCAAATACACTTCACGGATGACCGTAATGATGCGTGTGCAAATGTGTCCGAATAGTAATGGGTGTAGCATACAGAGGGAAGGCCTTGCTGCTGATAAACAGCTTCTCAAGCTGATGCAACCTGGCATCCTCACATGCCAGCAAGAGAGAGATTTAAGTCCTGTGATTCCGTCTAGCCAATTCACTCTCATGAGAGTCACAGTGACTTAAACTCTTTATCATCTGCTTGCATGCCCATTTGGTTGAGGGGGGGGCGGGTTATGGGGGTCATTTATCCACTCCGTCGTCTCTTGTCTTGTCACCTTTGCTACAGGCATATAGACCTCCATGGGGTTGTAAAAGAATAATTTTGAGAAAGTATGTCCAGATATATTTAGTCACTTCAAGTGTTAGATGTTCCCACTCAGGAAACATCAAAAAAGGCACACAAAAAAAACAATCAACCACAAACACCATATTAGGAGACATCTGTGGGCTGCTGTTTTTCCTATGCTCTGTGCTTCAGCAGAGTTTAGAGAGGATCTCAACAGGTGCTGAGGCACCTGAGCTGACTGATCCTGGGACTAGCTGTCTGAGAAGCTAGGAAGAGGCTGGGAAAGTTTTTAACAGATGTTTATGTTTCTTATAATTATACAACTGGGAAAAAAAAATATTATTATGATTAGAAATAAAACAGCCGATAAAATAACCAGACTAAAGTGTTGTTTTAAAGCAGGATACAGTAGCAGTTCAGCTTCACAGGGGCGTCAGAAGGAAAAAATAGTTTCTATCTGCATGTGACGCAGCTGTGTATTCTCAGTATTAGCCACATTGCCGTGGTGTTTGGCGAAGTACATATCAGCCGCCTCTCACTCAGCCTCAGGGGCGGTCAAACAGGAACAAGCTTTCAGTTGCAGGCTCTGTTAACTTCTTCTACTGTACAGCTTATGATAGGTGTTTTCTTCCAAACAACAATTGGAAATTTGGCCTGAGCTCAGCAAAGCGCGCACACACCTGTTTACATACATGTGGGCACCCACAACACGGGGAACGCAGGAGTCAGATGTCTTGCTCAGCAGCCCAGTGGGTAAAAGTTACATACCGTAGTCCACATTGTCACAGATGGTCGGTCAAGTGAGACAGCGCAGAGGTTTAACTCGGTACGCCTGCTTAAGTTACATATTCTGTCGATGGCACAACAGCAAACTGACAAAAGCATTCATCAACACAAGTCCTAGCCCGTTAAGATATTAAATGCCTTGCTCATCAGCTCCATGACTGCATGACCGATATTAACCTCTTGCCAATCCCCGCCTGAACTAGAGTAACCTCCGCAGCTTGCCCTAGAGTAACCCTTTGTCGGCACCCTGTATCTCCCAGTCAAGTCAGGCCCATTGTTTGCGTCAGGCAGGTAGCAAAGTAGCAGCGCTCCATCACATGACGCCTGCTGGGCCTGACACAATAGAGCACAGTGTTTGTGTGTGCGCGCGTTGGAGGGAATGGGATGTTTAACACCATATCAAAGCACTGTTTGTTATGCCTAAGGCTAGTCAGCTACGGGGCTTCGTTGTTATGGTCTGGTTTTATCAGGAGTGGTGTAGGCTGACTTTGCGTGCCTCACAGTTGCTTTTACTGCTGTTGATACTCCTTAGAAGCATGTGAATGTGTCTGTTGGATGAGGTGTGTCCATGTTTTTGCATACAGTTACAATACACACGTGTGCGTATTTTGCCACCAGTTCCCTCAAGAGTCTGGTTCTTTGTCCCAAGAGATGACAGAGGAAACGTCACCTCCAGCACATCCTCTGAGATCATCTCAGGAAGATGGAATTCTATACAAACAAAGCACTACGGGTTCATATAAACTTAATAAAGCAGTGATGAGTGCTACTTTCCTTCAAATTTGCTCTCTAAACCCTCTAAAATATCCTTAAGTTACAGTTTGACCTAATTTGCAAAAATTAAAAATGTCTCTCTTTGCATCATGCTTCAAAGAGAAATGCTGCTCAAGGGAGATTTTTTTTTTTTTGTAGATGAGAAAATAACAAGCAGTTTCAGGTGTAGTCGGCTTTTCGTCTACCATCAGGATGTGGTCGGTCACAGCCAGTATCTTTCACTTCTATTTCCCCACAATAAAGTCTACTCCTGCTAGAGCTCTTTTCAGCACAGGATACTTTCATAGTTTCATTTTTGTTATAAGGTTCGGTCTAAAGAGCAGATAATGTTATCGGGGGTGAGGGGAGTGAGCTATTTTAGAATTAGGAAAGTTGTTCCGCCACGACTAACACACTCCTGTAGAAGCGAAATATATGTCTGGAGTGAGGGTGATGGATAGCCAAGTCAAGACATGTATAATGAAAGAAATCCAAACACCAGGCACACCTACAGGATTACAGCTAATCAGCAACACTGTCCGGTGGAAAGCTGCCCAGCTGGTTTGTAGTTACAGAAGCAGCTGACAAGAAGCAGGCTGATCTTCTTCAGGTTACTGTGCCAAAGGGCATCTCAAGGAAGCATCTGTTAAGGTTACTTTAGTTCAACGTTCATGATGTAAGGATTGAGTCAGTGTGTTTTATTTTCCTTTTGACGTCTTGTCTCCTGCTGCTAGCAAGGAGAAAAAATCCCTCACATCTTCTAGTCAAAACAATGGAAAGGACCTGCCATGGCTTATTTTTTGAGAATTTAGTTGTTTTCTTTGGCCACACCAGAACTCGGTGTTCTCATCTTATCGTTCAGCCCAAACCCAAACAATTGTTGTTTTTGACTACCATTAATCTTTTGAACTATTTTTCCAAATGTCACCTTATAAACCCACCTCATTTGAACAAGAATAGTGGGTTGATAATTCCATAATGTCATGCAAAACAAGATAAGCAATAACTTGGCATGGTTTTACATGGGCGTATTGAATGAGTTTGGGGTTATTCAACCACGTTTTTGACAACAAGCCACAGATGCAGTACACAGACAGGATGCTAAGCATTGTAGGTCGTTCTAAATCCCATTATTGGATTCAACATTCAGACTTATCGCTTAGCAGCACGTGGAGGTGGTCACACATAACTCACTGAGACACCAGGTTAAAAGTCAAGGTCCTTCCTATACTGGAGAAAAACTATTATTCAGTCCTGTAACTTCTTTTCCTCCTCTCAACTGCCACTTTAAGAGCCGTCAGTGAATTCACACATTCACAAAGGAAGTTCTTATACCGTGTTTGAGGAAGAGATTGAAAAAGGGAAAGTGAGCCATTGTGACCAAACATGTCATAGTTGTTTTTGCTTCTATTACACGCACACAAACACCTGCCGTCTGTGGTGTAATTCTATCCCTATAATGACCACCTGCTACAGCCTGTTTGTGCTTCAGACACCCTGACTCCTTTAGCCATCACACATGAAAGTCAGTTGTACAATGGAAAAAAATAAAGTGATATGGTGCAAAGAAATGTATTCATCTTAACACTTATTTACTAGATTTTAATGTCAGTCATAAGATTTCCCATTTGACCACTGTTGTGTTTTCTCTGTCCACCAGACATGTCTTCTTCATGCACGTGAAGGAGGACCTCCATAACGGTCACCTGCGTATGGGCTCAGAACAGGCAGAGGAGCTGAGTGCACTCCTGGCACAGGCCGAGTTTGGTGACTACAACCAAAACACAGCCCAGTACTGGTACTCAGAGCTGTGTGGAGAGGAGCCAAGCCCTGCCACCATCAACAGGTACAGTATTATTACAATTCAAAATATCTCATTATCTTTTCCTACCTTTCTGCTCCAGGATTTGACTCACTAATTCTCAGCCTAGCCTCAGTATTAGTCCTACCAGAGCCTCCTGTCCTGTATATTAGTACTATATGTCTCATCATTAGTCGTAGTGTTGCACTTAAAGACATGCATACGCAATTGTTCTGGCCGTTCCACAGTTACTGCAACCTGTTGACCTTTTCCATATGTCAGCTCATCTGAAACTCAGCCCCCTCACTATCTCTGAGGGAGGTAGGAGTCCATCCCATAAAGACATGATGAAAAGTAAATAATGGGTCATGGCAACAAGCCAAGGATGGCATAATGTGGCAGCTGGTGTTTGAGGAAATGCTGTACAAAAATTTTATACTGAGTTGCGCTAATAAAGCTGTCTTTTTATATTTCGTTTTTAGATATTGCAGGCAGAGTACTGTAATTTTTTTTTTTTTTTTTTTTTGTCTGAGGTGAAAGACTTTAGATAAGAGTGTATCACACACAACCACACAGTGTGTGTAAGCTGTTTGACACACACAAATACTGTCAGCAGAAATGAGCAGCTGACAGGAGATCAGATAACAAGTGTTTGCAGAGTTTCACCAAACCTCCCACTGTACATTGTGATTGTTTTATCTCTAAACAAAAAAGCGGAAGACAACATTTCACTAGTTAGAGTCAGAGAACGTGGATCTGAATGCGTTATCAAATTTCAGAGATTAACAACACAAGTGCTACTGTTCCCCAAATGCTGAGACTCCTAAATTATTATACATTATCAAACCCATCTGCCAAACATGCTACATTAAACTCTATCCATGTGCAATATCGGTCCAGCAGGCACTGCTGCTCATTGCTACACCCACACTCAACCCCGGCATGACAGTTTGTGTGTTATGTATGCTGGTAGATGCATTCAGCATGATTATTTTCTATAAGTTGCTCTTAGAATGACCTCCCTACTGTGGATCAATGTGTTATACATATGCCCATATTCATTTCTTACTTCAGTCTGTTTAAACAGACCTAAAAGAAGCATTCAGCTAACCTTCCTAAGCATTGATCTCAAAAGTATAGCTGTTAGAAAAGAGCCAGTTCAGTATCAAAGCTCTTTGCCTCAGGGTGTGTTCCACTTTGACATCTTAAACATAGTTTTACATTTATCCTACTTGTATAATGTACCTGTCACAGTGAGTGTTCTTGATCTATGATAAATAAGGAACAATATTGTATGACAAGCTCACTTTCAATCTGAGCATTAGAGCTGAATCACCTAAATCTGTTGTCTCACTTTCCATCTCTCTCCCCACATTTTCTCTCCTGTAGTATCGTATCCAGACACAAGGCTCTGGAGGGTTCGAGCCAGGGCTCAGTAGAGTATCAGGCCCTACAGCTGGTCTCCTCTCTGGAGCATTACGGCGTGGAGTGGCACTGGGCCCGCGACGCAAATGGCCAACGGCTGGCCATAGGAGTCGGTCCGGAGGGCATCGCTGTTTGCAAGGAGGACTTCAGCTTAGTCAACAGGTATGTTTAGCCTAGGCATCTACTAATAGCTGTATGTGTTCTGATAGTGATAGTGTGTTGCAGTTAGGTGTATGACTTCTCTTCGACTATATATAATTTCTCTGTTCTCTCCGTCTCATTTCAGAGTAAGCTATCCCATCATTCAGATCGCCACCCAGTCTGGGAAAACTGTGTACCTGACAGTAACCAAGGACACAAACGACAGCGTGGTGCTTTTGTTCAAGCTGATCAGTAACCGGGCAGCCAGCGGCCTGTACCGGGCCATCACAGAAACCCACGCCTTCTACAGGTGAGAGCAAAAGATGTACAGTATTTCAGCTCAGACCAATGGCTCACATACACTCAGGAGTTATATGGCTCTGCAGCCAGATTTTTAATAGAAGTGGATTCAGGCCTTTTGAATGACTTTGCGTTATGGCACAAAGTTAATACTGACTTAGTGTTATAAGTAAATAAGAGCAGTTGGCTATAGACCGTAGCTTCCTCCATGTGGTGAGGCAAGATACTGGAACAATTCAAATTAATTTTGAGCTCTGCTGCTCAGCTGAGTTCTGTGTTTCTATATGTCTGTCTGTCAGCAGTCTTGTTAGTCATTCACCAGTCTGACCTGTATTTCCTTACCACTGTAGCATGTCCTGATGATATAGAGCAGTCTATTTTTCACTGTTCATCACTAATAGTAGGTAGCCTAAGTGACGTGGGGAAAAACCTGACCTAAAATGTGTTTGTAATCATTAACTAAGTGTGCTCCTGTTCCTTTCTTTCCCCGCTATGGCATAGATCCATGCAAAATAGGGCACATAACCACATATAACATGTCCTTGACCAGCATCAGTGTTGATGAAAACATTGATTTTACAGGATAAGGAGGGATATATATACCTTTTTTTCCTTCCCATAAACAATGTGTGTGTCTTTTGTGAGTGTGTGTCTGAAATTTTTAGTGAGCAGGGACAATTCAAATGGCTGAGCTATGAAATTGTTCTCAGTCACAATAGTACAAAGGTACAAAAGACAGCCCTGTCCTTTTGTTTCAGGGATGGGTTTTAGCTCAGACTCTGCAAATTTTAATTTTTTTTTTTTTTGCAGTCATGTCTTCATCCTGCTTTCTCAGAAACAAGTGTACAGTGTTTATCTCACAGTGGCGAACGTGACATCAGAACAGAATGAATATTAGGTGTTTTCTATATAAACAGTGCAGGTTGGATGTTGAATTATTTAGACATACCCTCCACAACAGTGACTGCAGAAACAATCATTAGTTAACAAAGATGATTTGATCAAAATTGGTGATTTTTCTGGTAAAACACTGTTTTTTATGACATTAGTTATCATGTCTTATAATTTTTTTTAATCATGTTTTATTCATTTCAATTTCCAGATGCGACACAGTTACGAACGCAGTGATGATGCAGTACAGCCGAGACTTCAAGGGCCACCTGGCTTCACTTTTCCTCAACGAAAACATCAACCTGGGCAAGAAGTACGTTTTCGACATCCGACGTACCTCCAAGGAAGTGTACGACCACGCCCGCCGTGCCCTCTACAACTCTGGCGTCGTGGACCTGGTTTCTCGCTCCGGCAGCGGGGAACGCTCGTCTCCTTCACGCTCCCCAAGCAGGGACAACCAGCAGGACGAGGGGCTGGACTGCGGGAGCTGCCAGCAGAGCCGAGCCTTGCAAGAGAGGCTGCAGAAGCTCCGAGAAGCTCTGTTATGCATGCTGTGCTGCGAGGAGGAGATAGACGCTGCATTCTGCCCCTGTGGCCATATGGTGTGCTGCCAGACCTGCGCAAATCAGCTTCAGGTGAGTCTTCTGTAATTTTTGTGAAAATGTGTCTACACTTTGCCATGTAAGACAGAGTTTATCAGCCACAGTGTTTGTGGTGGGGGGGTGTTATTAATATGGTAAGTATTTTTTAAGCCATATACACTGAGAGATGACACTGTTGGCATTTTCTATACTGCAAATGCTGATGTCAACAAGAACTTCAAAGTTGTTCTTAATAAAAGTAAATTAGACAAGAAGGCAAAAGCTTGAAAAAGGGGAAAAAAGAAGGCTTTTTTTTTTTTTTTTTTTTTTTTTCTTTTTTGGTTGTTTGGTCCTTGACTTGAGGCACCTCAGCCCACTTTGAGTTTGCAGCTATATCAAAAGCTCTTTAATTATACTTTAGTTTTAGCTTCTCATCCTTTATGGTCCTTTAACCAGCATCAAAAGCTTTTCTTACACTCTGCTGACCTGATTGCTCTCTCACTTAATCAGCTAAATGTTGCCTATCTTTGTGGAAGCAGATGGTGTGTGTGTGTGTGTGTGTGTGTGTGTGTGTGTGTGTGTGTGTGTGTGTGTGTGTGTGTGTGTGTGTGTCTTATGAAGGGATTATAGCAGCCAGGCAAATCTCCCTTCCATTAACTCAACTAGGAAACGTGACCCAGCTAATAGATGTGTGAAAGAGTGAGGAGAGACTTAAGACAATAGAGGGAAAGAAAGTTCCACTGCTTTCAGCATGACTGGAAGCTGTTTTCTCATTATAGCAACCTGTTACACTTGTTTGTTTTTCATCATTAAACTCGCCTTGTCTAAGATATTTCTCACAGTGTCCTTCAATCTTAACACCGATAGTGGTCAGATGATCTGAGTGATGACTCATTACACGCCTAATGGCAGTCAGCAGTACTCCCCCCTAGCACATTTGATGAGAGCAGGTTTCCATGATTCTCAGAACTGTCTGATATTGTCTCACATTCGTCAAAACTGTCATTTGCTGGCTTTGACACGTCGCTGGCTTTGACGTCACAACATGTGTGTTAACCCATTTTGTCATACATTGCATGATGAGTACATTTCTGAACTTGGTGTAGTTTGCTCGGGCCTTTTTTTTAAAAAAAAGAAAAAAAGAAAAAAAAGATTCCCTGGATAAGGATGCCAAAATATATTTATTGCTAAAGGGTAATGGACCTCTAAGGGGTTCACAGCATTAATAGATTAATATTATGTATGTATGTAGTGACCACGTTGCCGTCTTTGCATCACATCTGACCAAAACCAAATGTATAAACAGCTCTCTCTAACTGTTAGAAAATAAACAGCTATTTAGTGCTTAACACTATTTTTTTTTCCTCCTCCTCCCTCAGTTGTGTCCCGTGTGTCGCTCGGAGGTGGAGCACGTGCAGCACGTCTACCTGCCCACCTGCACCAGCCTGCTGAGCCTGGCGCTCACCGACAACCACCAACAACACCGCAGCAACATCCCAGCGCCCATCCACAGAGACATGGCTTCTCCTCACAGCTGTTCGGCCACAGAATACGACCACAAGATCTACCACACATAAAGACATTTCCGCTAAAGCCACCAAACTCCACGAACACTTTGAAGCTATACCAGCCAGATGAAAGTTTATTATAGAACATTTGGACGTCCGTCTGTGTTTCCTGCCTGGACTCCATGAACCTCCAAACATATAGAAACTCCGGAGCGTAATCAGACATCGACGCACTCAAGCCACTCCTTCAACTTATACGTGTGTGTGTGTGCGTGTGCGTGTGTGTGTGTGCTTTTTATTGTTACTTCCCTTCCGTTCAGGCTTTCACTGTGTTTGGCTGGTTCTTGGTATTGTTGGTTATGCTAAGACATCTGTGTCATTCTGTCAAAATCTTGTTTGTTTTTATACAGCTCCTTATCCCCCCCCCTGCCACACAATGGTTTTAGATTGGGCTCTTATTGTCCATGTTAAGTAAATTATTGCATCAGTTGACCTGATACAAAATAGAAACATTCTTTTTTTTTTCGTTTTCATTTTTTTGAATTATGCTTTGAATTTGTGTTTTTTGGTTTATCTTCTTTGCTCCATATCAGGCTCCTAGCCCCAGAACCCAAACCATATGACGAACGTATGTGTTTTAGAATAGCTAAGCACTGTACATAATGGTTGAGTCTTTTTTTTTTTTTTTTTAAAGCTTTCTGACATTTTAAAGCTTATCTATTTGATTTGAGAACTGAATTTTATTGTGTAACAGAGTGAGATGAATTTTGTTTTTTTTTATATTTTATTGCTTATTTGTTTTTGTCATGTTCCATGTTTTTCATGCCAATGAGGAGGTATTTAGAGGCTAAGCAGCAGTGCTCTGGGTAAAGCACTGTATTATAATTAGACACTGCAGGCGATAAGGCAGCTGGGGTCCTGTTCTTGTGACCTCTGAGTCAAATGGGGGTCTTGAAGGTTCTTTTAGCCCACCAGAACTGTATCTTGCTGACACTCCTCCACCTTGAAATGGGTCTTGATTAACTGCCACTTTGTCCAAAACAAGCCCAATTTCATAGACTGCAGCACCTTAACAATTTTATCTCCATGCCAACAGAGAGTTAGAAATTAAGAGCACAAATGCTCTTAATACTAGACACAGAACCACAAGGTTATCTACGAGAAAATAGGAATTTGCTCAGCAGCGGCTGCTTCCTCTGAAAACCTCAGCTGTATATTTCTTCTCTGGGGTGTAATAGTGGGTTCCGTTTGGACATTTTTTTTTAAAGGGTACTAGGAGATCTGTCTGTGCAATACTTGCTTGCTTTTTGAAAAGCTTTTCATTTTCAATTTTTATTTAATTTCAAAGACTATATTTAAAAAACTACATTGTCACTTTACCAAGGAAGTTTTCCACGTCTGTATGGGGTTTGGCCTTAATGTAGCAGCAACACCGTGTTATAAACTTTCCACAGACTTTTTTTTTAAGGAAAGGAAAACTTAATTTCTTTAATGCTGACTCGATTAAGCTCAGTCACTACAGGGGAAGGACTTTTATTTTTCACATTGTACAAGTAGCAACTTGTTTCTGTTTTCTGAAGCAAAAGCCACTATGCTCTGTAAGATATAAGAATAACTTAGAATTGAATCATTTTTTTATATATTCTGCTTTTAACAAAAGAGAAAGTATTAATAAAGTTGTTTTTAAAAAAAACAAACCTCACTTTGGATCTCTGGGACATTTGTTTCAGCTTCATATGGATCTGAAAGCACTTAAACTTGACATCTTATTCAGAAAAAGTTAGACACTAGTGCAGAAATCACAATACATACACTATATGTTGGATTGAGCGTATGTTGTTTAGGTGTACTTTATGGCTTCTAGGTAACCAAGCACTAGACCAGTGCTTCCTAATCTGGAGGTCTGGACTCCCAAAAGGTGTTAAAGATAAATCTGAGATAATTAAAAAGATTTAAAATAGAAAAATATGTTAAATAAAACTGTACTTCTCACAAGTTTGCTTTTTTTGCTTTTTAAACACTGATTACTTTCACCTCTTCAGGCCTCAAAAAATCATTCATATTAGAAAATTAAGGAAGGGTAAATCTCTGCACTGCTCACAAACTCCATACTCCACACTAAGGCAATACTGTACATAATGTATAATGAGGGTTTTTAAAGGTTAACCAAACCAAAAAGATCTCCCTCATGAAACTTAGGATATCAGGTCCCTGTTCAAAGAAGTAAATTTACTGAGAAAACTTTAAAACTTTGCTTTGTTTTAAACAGCAAAGTTATCCAGAAAATTCCAGGCCCAGAGGGTTCAGATAAGACTTGCTGAGATTGTCGTTACCTGTTAAGTTGCATAGAGCGAATAGCTGCCATGACTTTGGTCTTCACTGCTCCAGCACTCCAGGTGGATGATACACTGAAAGGTCAACACGTCATTTGTCATTGTCAGGCCAGGAAAAGGAGCTGAAAGTAGCACAGTGTGTTGCACAAAGACGCCTTCTGTGTTAATGAGAAATGACAAGCAACACTGGACTGTCTTTATAAAGTATGGAAATGAGAGTTAAGTATAACAACAATTAATAAGTCTGCCTTTATCCCTCTCTCTGAACCCCTCCCTGACCTTCTGGATGAGATGCTTCTCTGTTTTCCTCCCTCTCTCCTTTTATCTCTCTTTTTTTTTAATCACAGGCATCACTGCTGTTAAACCCCAAGAACACTGTTGACAGCAGGGAGACGTACAGTATAGTCAGCCATGCAGAACACCAGTTGTGCTGCAGGTTAGAAAACAAAGTAGCATCAAAGACAAAACACTATCTGACTGTAAAGTTAACCTTCAACCAAATAGAAAAACAGTTTTAAATGGGACACAGTGGGGCACAATAGAGACACGTGTTGTCGTGATCAAGATCAATGGCAGAGACTCCTTTGTTTGCATCCTTGACATAGATTCACATGCATGCACATGCAGGGACAAACTAGAAACAGGGCCAAAGTGCTCATGTCATGTCTTCTGCACTTACTTTGCCCTGACCCAGTGATATATAGTTGACGCAAAAACAGGAAAACCATTAAGGAAGTTTGAAAAAGCTGGATAAACTTTTAAAAGCTTTTAATAAGAAAGCAGTTGAAAAACATGGAAAGACTATAGAGACATAAGCTCTTTCAAATGCAACAGAGAATGTTTTTTTGTTTGTTTTTTTCCCCCCCACTAATCCAAAACATATCTAACACCACACACAACTGCATTAATCTTTTGTTGAAAAATTTCCAACGAAATGTGGATTTTGCAGTGGGTGACGCGGTGTAGAGCCAATGTCACAGAATAATAGGAAGAGAAAACTGAAATGGCTTAGCAGTTTTTCACTGAAAAATGTGGTTTGGATTTGCTTAATCTGTTGCATATTAATGTTCCACTGGAATCCTGTTAAGATAAAAATGCCTCTGACACGTGGGGTATTTACAGCCTTTTCAATAATTTGTTGAAACAATTAAAGGGCAGCTTCGCAAAATAAAAACATAAAAAATCTCCTTTTAAAAAACACAGGAGCTCATAGTAGATTCAGTCCTGTCTTTAAATGTTCTGGCAAAACATATTCACAAAAAAAACCAAAAAAACATCAAATCTCCCTTTCACAGTGTGGATGTAGCCAAAAGCATTAGTCAATAACACTTATCAGTTATATTTTTATCAGTAGAACATATAGACATGTCTAAACATATTATGTCTAACTATAATGTGAGTTATTGTATACATCTAGATGAAAAGCTGCAGCAGAACAGTGAGTTTCTCTGAATTAAAACTACTGCTGCAGTTGTGTAAAACAGCATAATTTAAAGTAGAAGGTTTGGAGGCACAGGAAGGCGTTTCAGGTGGGATATGATTAGTGGCTGGAAGGAGAATATAGTTATGATGAAGAAAGTATAAGCCATTTCCTTTAAATAAATCCCCTGTTGTAAATGTTTTCATTTATGAATCCCAATCAACTCTTAATGTCATAACAGATCTGTAAATTGCACTGTTGGCTCCGTGTGTGTTTGTTGGCCTGTACAATACATTCTTCTACGTCCACTGTCAAACGCGGGCAGAGATGTTTTCCACAGGTCTGTACTGTTGCCACCGATGTTGAAATACTTCACAGTCAATTGTTGAGAGTGAATGTCATGTTTCCTGGTGTGTCTCTCTCATGAAAACAACTACCATGTTTATGACTCACTTGGTTACTTGGCCAAGAGTTGACTCAGGTATCACTTTATAATACAGCCCGAGATTTACAGTGTAATTTTGTTGCATGAATCAGGTATTACTGGTTCTATGTACTTAATTATAGGTATACAACAAGAAAACAAGACTATGGGGAAGAAGGGAATAACAAGTGAGCATTTTTGAGGAAAGGGGAAATAAATAATAATCCAGTAGTAGTATAAGTTGTAAATATTGGGTATTTACAGGGTATATTCCAAATGGAGTCATATAATGTGCACAAGAGGCACCAGGGAGAGGAGAGGATATAGGAAAACAGTACCACAAGTGAAAATGTCTACTCCACGCCTCTGTCTTTCTGAACAACTGCCATGCTGTCTTGTTAACACAGAATGCCCTGTGACCTACTTCTGTGTAGTTTCAGCTTGTTATTGTTATTTTTACACTCATGTCTGTTAAAGTGTAGTCCCTTCAGAAGCCAGGGCCCACTGAGAAAGAGGAAGTGCAACACGCTTGCAGAGCTCGTCTCCTAGATGTAAATAGCGAGTTCATCACTTCAAATCTCACAACACATAGCGGTGCATAATTCCCCGAAGGAAGCGATTCTTCTTCATCTTCATTACCTGAGCCACTCAGACAGAAAACAAATAGAATTTTTAAGTTCTTATCATTTCAACTCGTGCCAGGAACTGTAAGATCAAAGATTCACAGCAACTTTACCCTCCCACTGCCATGTGGTTTTCACATCTGCTCGGCCCAGCGACACACACTGCCGAGGGAAACATGCGCTTCTGAATGTGTTTGAGATATGTTTCCTCTGAGCAAACAGAGCCCTCCTCTTGATGGTATCATCAGCTGGTATCAGCATGTACAGGGTGAGACAGTCGGGTGTCTGTGGATATGACTTAAGTCACTTTCAGGGACACACACCAGACCAGTTGAATGGAGACAGCTTGTGCAATTGGGGACAAAAGCCATGTCCCCCGACTGAGACCGTCTGGTGTGTGTGTGTGTATGCATGCACGCCTCTGTGTTCTCACGGAAGTTTTAGATAAGTGTAAACAGCCTGCCAGGCTACACTATGTTCTCCATGCAAAGAATTTAAGTGTCGTCATTAGCGCATCCACTTGCATGTTATGGTGAAGTCTAGTGCTTATATAGACTGAAGAGGCCTCACATGCTCTCTGTATACCTAAAAGAGGCTCCAATGTTAGATGAAAAGAGTCTTTTTAAAGTCTTTTTTTATATTAATTATGTATTTCAATTTTCTACTTTCAGAAACACACACAGAAAGGCACAGTGTAAGCTTCAGTACAAGTGATGGACTTAATTATGTGTTTCAAAATTAAGAAAGATAACACTAAGGGCATAGATGTGTTTCTTTGTCAAATAATAAATATCTAGTCTTAAGTCTGAATTAAGTGCTACACGTACTAGTACAGCTATTTAGATTGGTACCGAAAAGAGTATAATTAGGTGAAAAGATATGATTGCTGGGAGCAGACTGGCAGCGCAGTGAGAGAAAGACAGACATACAGAGCAGAATCAAATGCTCAGCAGTGAAAAGTGACTTATTTAGATTTCCATAGACTACTTTGCTTTTGTTTCAGTTTCAGTAGTCAGATTTTGCATGGGATGAGTTTTGAATATGATATATGCATCGCTCTGTATAATAATCTCTCCTTTCATTTAGCTGCTCTGCACTGTCCTTTCATTATTATGATTATTTTCCTATTTTCTCACACAGAGTAAATGAGAGGTGCAAGTTTACTCTAAGAGGGGTTTGCAGTAAGGTCTGTGGTGCCTTCAAGTCTTGAGGAGCAAAAGTTACCTTCTGAGTTGTGCATTAAAATATTCCTTAACTTGAGATATAGTAGGTAAAAATGATCTGCTTTTGAAGTTATAATTATTCATTCCTGTATAACATTACAACTACATCGGCTAGTGGTGCTACTGAGAACAGCTCCCACTAGAATCTGTGTGTAAAATGAACAGATGGGATCGGAATTTGATTGTGAAGCCATTTCATTCATTCAAATTGTTTGTATTCTGTTGCAATTGTTAGACTTTGAAGATGGCCCTTTGAGTATAGAGGATAGCAACCCTCAGGTTTAATATCGTTTAACCAGGGTTAATTATCCACATCATATTGTGATGTGTTGTAAGACTATTTCATTTATATAGATTGTTTGTCCTTGTTTAACCTTGAAGATGGCCTTGTAGCCTGCAACCTTCTACCATTTTAGGCTACATAATGTTTTTATTAATAGTATTTCAAATATGCCATTCTTCAGATTAGTCATTTCCTGTCCTGATTCCCCCAATTATATACTGTTCTTGGTTCCTGGTTTTCATAGCACCCTCAATTTTACTAATCTAGACTAATGCAGGAGGCTGTTTCTTGACTTAATCCAAAAGGTTAGTTGGTGTAGAAATGTAGGAAATTTGGTTTAAATTACAATTTGTTTTCTAGGGGATGACCCCCAGACCCCACCGCCAATTGTGTATGACAACATATGCTCACAATAGCAATGCTAACATGCTGAACTTTAGCAGATATAATGTTTAATATGTTTACCATCTCAGTTCAGCATGTTAGCTTGCTTACATTTGTCAATTAGCACTTATCACAAAGTAAAGCGGACACTGATAGGAATATTATTAGTTTTGCAAGTATTGAGCTGTGGGTGTATGAGTGTGATGAGTGTGATGAGAAATGTAACAACCCATGTAGGGGAGATTCTCATGTACAGTAGCAGTAGGCCTATGTTTACTGAAACATCACAGGTACTTTTTATATGCTCCCACAGTGAGGGTGACACATGCCATACATGCAGTAAAACCTGCATGAACATACAGCAATGGCTGCTGGTTGCACTTTCACCTACTTCCTGCAACAGCCTATAACTCAGATGAACACCTAAGACTCCAGCTGTTACCGCTGTTACCGTAGCAAGCTGACACAGGATACATGGTGTACACTGAGTTGAAGCCAAACCGTTCTTTTCTTATCAGTTTTATTGCCTTAAAAGGGTGCCCTTATTCAGCACCCTCTTATCAATGCAGTTTAGTGTGACGTGCACTTGGGGTTAAAGAGCAGTAGGTTTATAACTGCAGCTGCTTTACCTATAGATGAGGATTACTCTAATCTTATCAGTTACATGGTAATGATGCATACAGTCATGACATCTGTAAGCCCTGTGCAAATCATGATTACAGTCCATTCTTTTTTTCTATTTTCTGTCTTTATGTTGTGTAGCAGTTTTTAACTTTCGTGTCAAATGCAAATCAGTCAACTTAATGGTCTTCCATTCAAGACAGTTTGCTTTGCCACATATTACTTTCTTTGTTACAGGCTTGCAGTGCAGGAAATGAGAGTGTCTTTGTGTGGGAAAAAAAGTTAATTTTTGCAATTTTCATGCTTTCAGGAATAACAGCTTCCTGTATGGACTGAACACAAAGAAACTCCAGTTAGAAACAGCGTAACTGTGCTGTAAAGGAAGTGACAAATAGACACATAAATATCACAAAGGAACATCTTGTTGCCAGGAAACACTTTAACAAGAGTTTTGACCCTGGAGCTCACGCTGGTCTTTATTTAGCAGCTGTTTTCTTCAACTATGCTGACATCTACTGGCCTGACTTTGTACTAACAGTCACATGTACAGTATTAAAAACAAGTCTAGGAAATTGATGCAATGCAAAAGTATGTCTGTAGAATTTTCTGAATATAAATACTTAAGAATATACTAAATAATTTGACTTAAAGTTGCTTATGACCTTTCATACATTCATTGATTCTTCTGTGAAATGATGAACAGTATTGAATAGCAATGTCTTTATTATTCATTTTCAGGACTCTCATGTGTGCTGTAATTTGTATTTGCCACTGGTTGTTCTCTATTTGTGTATTTTTTAAGTTTCAGATTTGTATTAGGTCAATTTAAGAATTCAAGAGTTTTGGCTGCTTAAAGGGTAAAACTCTAGAGTAAGACTAAAGCAAAGTATTTCAGTCCTCTCTTCTTTAGTAGTATCATCATGCTCAAGCAAAACTCAAGACAGATCAACTGATCCATTAGCAATTTAAAGAAGACACACTAGAGCAAGGAAAGATAAATAGAAAAACAAATGTACAAAGAAACAACAAAGCATTTTCTTCCTGACTGCACGCTTCCTGCCATGACTAATTCATGACTTCTTCCATTTTAGTCTGCTTGTTAAAGCGATAGGAGTGAGCACCACTACTGTGTTGCTGCTCTAGTCTTTCTTCCTCTGTGTCTCTCACCCTCTGTTCTTTGTTTGCTGTGTCCCTCCCTTCCTCTGTCCTCTCTGCCAAGCAATGCCCCAAATGGACAGCAGGTGTGCTCTTTAGCACTGCAGCACACAACCCACTGCAGTGCTACCATGTCTGTGTATGTGTGTGTAAGAGTTTGTGTGTGTGTGTGTGTATGCGTCAGCAGCTGGGACAGCCTGCCAGCTTGGCCACTGCTGCTCCTGCCACTCTGCAGAAGGAGAGGGGGGAGAGAGAAAACGCTGGAGGAGAGTGGAGGGAGAAGAGAGTAAGGGGTATAGAGAGGAAGAGGGAAAGAGAGAGAGAGAGGGAGCCAAGGCCCAAATAAAGCCATGGGGGCCGGGGCTGGGCTGGGCCCCCCTTTTCTATAAATACGCTGGCCGCCTGGAGGCTCGGGTTTGGTGGTTGGAGCTTGGGACCATCGACCACCACTGCTGCTGCAGCCCTCCTCAAGGGAGTCTCCTCCACCTACTTATCATCCTCATCCTGGTCATCAGTGTTCTGGGCATCCAAGATGCCTCGAGTAGATGCAGACCTCAAGCTGGACTTTAAAGATGTCCTCTTCAGACCCAAGAGGAGCAGCCTCAAGAGTCGCTCAGAGGTTGGTGCTGTTAATTGCTTCTACTCTGATAATGTGATCCAAGTATTGCAGCTACTGTTAAATTAACCATCAGAGCAGGGTTCTTCTCAGGAGGAGTATAATCTGTTTAGTGCTGCATTCAGGAAGTACGCTTACGTTTACGCCTCTATGGTGGGTGACGTAATAGCGATATGTTAACTATTTAAACATGGGGGTGGGAGGTGGGGGGGACAGCATTTTAGGGCCCTTTAACTCTGTTTGCTACACTGATTTAAAATGAAGATACAACATGATTTAAGATGAATAATCGATATATTTACTTGCAGAATAACAACAGCAGTGACATTTATTAACCCCCATAATCTTATAAGAATGTTTATATGAATATTTATGTCTCTTCTTATTGTCTTGTTTTGTGTTAGCCAGTAGTTATGGACTGCCTTTGTACTTCACTGAGCAAAAAAGAAACTAGCCTGAATGAGCATGTAACAGTGGAGTGACCTTCTTAAAGGTGACAGAAAACAAGGCTAGCCTGTCACAGACAGGCACTATAACCAATAACAGAGAGAACAACAAAAGAAAAAGAGAAGAGTCAGAGATTAAGAAAAGGTAGATTTTTTATCCAAATTGACTTGATCTGCTCAATCATTATTATTTTAAGCAGGTTAAACAGGCCAAGATGTGTCCAGCACCCCTTGATTTGGCTCTTTAGGACAACACAATGCTCTTCTTGTTGTTTTGTACTTATAACTTCCTCAACTTTGCTATGTGTCACTATATCGAGTACTGGTACCGACCCAAAATCATGATACTGGTGTGATGGCACCAGATCTGGGGTGTAAGTGGGAGAGAGTTGGCTCCTGAGGGGTGGCAAGCAACATGAGACACAGGAGACTTCTCAGAAAACCTGTTTAAAAATAGGACTGTGTGATACAGCCAACCAGAACACATTCCATATGCCACAGAGATATCAGGATAACATAAGACATATATATATATGTATATCTATATATATACATATGTATATGTATATATGACACATATTTATATGACATATACATACATACATATATATACACACACACACACACACACACACACACACACACACACACATATATATATATATATATATATCACAGAGGTTACTTGGCACTGGGGCATGCACTGATGTGTACTGAGTGTAGTAAATACCAATTCTACTTTTTCTGAACTTTCTATCAAATCCTCTTTTCCTGCTGTGACTTCTTTCATTCAAACTTTTCAGTTAAATGTCCTGGTTTTTCATGCAGCCTAAGAGAAACATCTAAAATTATAAATTATTTCAGAGGCCTATAATCTACAAAACATGACTTCATTGCAGCAAGCCAAAACACTGCAGCCAAAACCGGTGGCCCGTGTACTCCACAAGCATCCATCTGTTGACGTTCTGACTGCTCTTGTTTGAATTATTGCTGCATTTAACATGAACAGAAATCCACCTGCCAAAGCTAAATTTACCCTACATCAAGGCTGTGTCGATATTGAAGTACTGATGCACCACAATTTAGCATAAACATGTCCATTCAATGTGGATTTTTAGCTTTTTTGCAGATGCAATCACATCAGATCTGAGTCAGCTACATCTAGATGACTGATGTTTTATTGATTCTGTTACTTTAAATGGTCATAAAATCCATAGCATAAAGCACAGCAATGCTATATAACTGAGGTTGCATGCTGGATGCTGGTGTCATACACGTGTCATGATTTACTGGTGACTAGACTGGGAAATTCTGCTGAGTCATTGTGCTTTAAGAAGAGGCCTTTATTGATTTGCTGCAGCAAGAAAATGGATACGCCAGACTGGACGCTCCTCCCTCCCTTCTTATCCATACTTCTGTCACTACTTTCCTCTTTCTCCCGCCTATGAGTTATAGCCTCATTTTTGCTGTGGCTCTGAAAATCATTTCTCCGTGAAGGTTATGGCACACTTTATGCTGTTAGCCTGTTTTCACAGCTGAAGTAGTTTTGCATAATGGATGTCTTTGCTCTACTCAACAAAAGCATTCAACACTCTGAAACTATTAAATAAAGGGAGTCATTTTGATGGCTTGAATTATGTCTCAAACATTTATATCCCTCTTCATATAGCCTATCAGAGACATTCCTTGTGTATCTTTCTGAAGATTGTTGTGGTGTATGTAAGTACACTGAGAGCCAATAAACCAGAGTCAAATTCCTTGTATGTGTAAACATACTGAAAATAACCTTCCATACATCTTACAATTCCTGTAATATGTGTTTCCAATTTAGCATAATAATTTGAAATATTGAGGTCTCGGGGCATGTTGACAACATTTACTTTCTCTAAATGTTTTTTGGTAAATGTAGTGTAACCGTAGAGTCCTAAAGAATCATAAAGTCACTATACTGACTCAGTTAAGTTAGCTAATGTTAGTTAGCATTAGCCACCATAAGCTAGTGGTCATACCAGACCAAATAAGGCTGTACCAGTAAAACCCCTGAGTGTATTTAACTGACCACAGCTGTTTTATTGCTTATGCATTCAACTTTTTATTTGTAAGAAGAAGAATGTGATATTTCCTCTTTCAAAAATTACCTTGTGTTGCTTTAAAACTTGTATGTGTGAACTCCACTTGTACTGAGTAGCTGACACTTGAGTGGTTACTGGATTATGTAAAGTGATTGCAATAAGATTTATTTATTGCAGATGTTGTTTTTGAAAAGAAATGCCTTGCATCATGAGTACAGATAAATACTTTCCTGTAAAGGGTACAGATAGTGTGTTACAATGAGCACTGCTTGTTTCATGTGGCTTATCACATTACAGCAGCACTGGCTTAGCTAGCTATCTGATCTAAATGATTTAGTGCCTTCCCACAATGACCACACAGACTCAGAACATGAGCCACATGAGCTGCTCACATTTCTAAGAAAATCATTAGTGTCCTTCAGGCAACTTCAGAGAAAAAAAAAATCATAGCCAGAGTCACAATTTCTTTCCACTTCCCCAGTAGGCCATAATTAATATCCCTTAAACAAATTTCCAATTTCTCTTCACCCTCAGGTGGACCTTCAGAGGACCTTCACATTCCGCAACTCCAAACAGACCTACACCGGCATCCCCATCATCGCTGCCAACATGGACACCACAGGAACATTTGAGATGGCACAGGTCCTCAGCAAAGTGAGTTAACAACTTAATGAATGAAAAATAAATAGAAGCAGCACTGTGTTTGTGCATTTTGTCTGTGGGTCCCTGCCAAAGATCTCTGTGTGTGTCCCTCCACTGAGATTTCTTTGGAAGGATTTGACATAGAATCACAAAACAAAAACCAAGATGCTGTGGTGAGTCTTGGGGAAAAACATGAATTTAACGACCTTGTCCTAGAAGCAGTCAGACATCTGCTTGCTTCTGGGATGTTACTTCTTCTTTTTTTTTTGTAACAGCCAAGGTTGACTTAGAAAATCAAAGTGTCTGTAATCTTTTAATCATCAGTTATGAACTGAATGATTTACTCCTCAACCTGACAGCCTGTTGTTTTCTTGCATGTGAAACTTGAAGACAAACTTTGAAACAAAACTGAAGAGGGGAAAGTATGATGAATTTAGAAAGGAGTGCTGCAAATAATTTGTCAAAAATAAAAATGTGGATTTTTATGTTTGTGGAATTCGTTTCGCATCGAGCTGCCAACAAAATCCTGTCTTTTTCTCTCCCTGGCTCTCTTTTTAGCACACCCTCTTCACAGCCATTCATAAACACTACACTGTAGAAGACTGGAAAAACTTTGCTGCTAACCATCCAGAATGCTTAGAGGTAACAACATTCATCTTTCCTTTCTTTCTTTTTAGGTTGTTCCTCTTTATCAGCAAGAACATAATTACAAACTTTGACATTTTTATTTATAAAGGCATTAAAGTACGGCCTTGTGACTTTCCCCACAGCATGTAGCTGCCAGCTCAGGCAGTGGCAAAGCAGATCTGGAGAAGCTGTGTGCCATCTTGGAAGCCATCCCTGCCCTCAAGTACATCTGTCTGGATGTGGCCAACGGCTACTCTGAGTACTTTGTGGAGTTTGTCAAGACGGTCAGAGAAAAGTTCCCCAAACACACCATCATGGTAAGAAAGATAGTTCAGGACACCGGCTGGCAACTGTATGGATGTATTGTATCTTACGATTGTCTCATTGCAGGCCGGTAACGTGGTAACAGGGGAGATGGTGGAGGAGCTCATCCTCTCCGGAGCTGACATCATCAAAGTGGGCATCGGACCAGGTGGGTGGGTGCGACTGTCTGAGTGTGTTTGTGAATAGGTCTGAGGAGTGTGCTCCCTCAAAGTCAACACAGAAACTGTGCAGTCAGCACATACAAGCACAGACACAACTGAGAGAGGCGAGGAGACAGACAGACAGACAGGCAGACAGGTCAGGCAAACACACAAAGGCCAGGAAGGCTACAGCAAAGTTTAACTGCTTGTAGTTTTCACTTTATAGACTCATAAAGTGCCTCTTACTGTACATTTAGTGTGTGTGTATTTTTTACGCTACGGCGCCACTAACTACATGTTCTGTTTGCAGGATTTGAATTACAACAGGGTTTTATTACCAGTGAATTATTCTTTGTTTATGCAGCATGTATTTAGCAAACCATTTTAAATTTACAACTGTGGATCCCAGTGACCTTTAGTGTCACTTCCTTTATTGGTTGTTAAATCTCTCAGTAGCCTGGCATATACGTATTTATATTAAATTATCTGAATTGTTGGGTCTCTACTTCCTGACTATAGAATAGCCACTTGACCTGACAACTCAGGAAAGACAGCAGGTTCCTGTAGTTACAGCAGCAGCAATTAAACACAGACGGAGATGGTACATGAAGATTGATCTTTCTAAAGTGTACACTGTGAACTGTGTGTTACAGGGTCTGTGTGCACGACAAGGATCAAGACAGGAGTAGGCTACCCACAACTCAGTGCTGTTATAGAGTGTGCAGACTCAGCCCACGGACTCAAAGGACACATTATCTCTGTAAGTCCACATCACTGAACAAAACATAACTACATATGTAGATTGGAACACACAAAGGGTTTTGTGGGCATCAGTCCAACAAAGAAGTAATTCACTGTGATCAAGTTAGATACAGAGGTATTGGATTATCATGCAAAATATATTCTAAATATGCAGGATGTTGGAATAAAAATAACAAAGAAGTACATCAATATAGTTTGCATTGAGTTATTTTGCACTTCAAAGAGAACATTTGCTTGTTTCATGTGAAGCCATTCATGTACAGGATAGGGAACTACCTACCTTCCTTACCTAATCTATAGTGTAGATCAGCATGATTGAGTAATAATTGTTTCGAGGTTTGAGGTAAGATTTTATCTGCTCAAACACAATGAAGTGAGTGAACAGTATTTATTTTAAGCTGAGCTGAGCTGCAGGAAAATTCAACAGAATTACAGTCATTCAGTTGCATAAAAGTTCTGCTTTTTTCTAATATAGTCTTGACAATGATGATACTGGGGTGCAGCCAGTAGAGGGCATCCTCAGTCCTCAAATGCTGCTTGAATTAACACCAAAGAGTACTTGACCTCGGCATATGGTGATTTGAATTATCTCTCTGTTCAGGATGGTGGCTGCAGTTGCCCAGGAGATGTAGCGAAGGCCTTTGGTAGGTATTCAACCCACCCATTTTTTGTTGTTTTCATACTGACATAAGTCACGTATTATATTGGGTCATATTTGATTGTGCAGTACTCACCACTGTGCCTCCTCCTTTGCCCCACAGGTGCCGGAGCTGACTTTGTGATGATGGGAGGAATGCTCGCAGGGCATGACCAGTGCTCCGGGGAGGTCATAGAGAAGAACGGCAAAAAGGTCAAACTCTTCTATGGCATGAGCTCTGACACAGCCATGAAGAAGTATGTGGGTGGAGTTGCTGAGTATAGGTGAGAGGCTGATTTTAGTAGATATGTAACAACTGTGATGAGTTTATAAATGTGGTTACATCAGTCCCACCAAGTATGCTTCTAAGGACTTCTATTCTTTCTATTCTATCTTCAGGGCGTCTGAGGGGAGGACAGTGGAAGTTCCCTACAAAGGAGATGTTGAGAACACCATCCGTGACGTGTTGGGGGGCCTCCGCTCCACCTGCACCTACGTGGGAGCCGCAAAGCTCAAAGAGCTGAGCAGGAGAACCACCTTCATTCGCGTCACGCAACAGTCCAGTCACATGTTCGCTTAGTGAAGAGGGGAAGGGGGGTTCACACATGCACACACACTTACACAGACTGCATAATATGCATTGTGTATTGACGGTAAGGGAAGACACACAAACACACACATACACTTTAACACCATCACACAATCTGTTTCTCTCAGGATATCTGCTGTCAGAAAGCTGTTAGTTTCCTGCAGATTGTGATTAAAAATAAACTCAAGTTTGACTTGAAACAAACTCCCAAAGGCATCGCAGCACTCCGGTCAACTTTATCCTACAGCAAGTGTGTTTACATGCTACAGACACATAATGCATTCAATGTATTATTCAGATTTTGAATGGGCATGAGTAGATATCCTGTTCTACTTAAATCCCGGATAAATCCTACACAATTTTAGGAAATGGGAATGAGAGAGCCAGACTACTGAGGCTTGTGTACCTCAGATCTGATCTTTCAGAATACTCTTAACTTGTGTATTTCAACACTAACAGCATATCAAGAATGTGAGCTGTATGAAGCACATCCCATGTAAACACACTCAGCGGGAGAAGGCTGATACTAGTGCTAAGATCATTTTGGGTAAACTACTCTGCTGAACTGTTATTTGGAGTGAATGTGCAAATCAATATGCAAGAACCAGGGACTTCACCCTTTAAGTGTCACTGGAGAAATTATGTTGCAATAAACTGCATGCAGGACCCTCTGCTAATTTACCCAGTGGTGCTGATCGTTCTGTGAAGGTGTGCCAATCATATTCAAAACAGCAAACAACGAAATGCGGATCTTTTCTTATATGGTGTGTGTGTTTGTTTTGGGTACGTCAGGAAGATTCCTGAGCCAAATGAACATGACGGCCTCTGGATTCATATATTACAAACATTTTATGTGCTTGAGAGAGACTCGGTTTACCTTTCTGTACATGTAAAATTGTCACATCTGAGTCACTGATACCATTGCGCCTGACATTTCGAATCAAGGGTGTCTCAAGATCTGCGGCTTCCACTGCACTGAGGAGCTGCTCTCAGTACTTCAAACACAGATCTTCAGGGAAACATTATGGGTAGCAATGATATAATTAAACAGTATTAAATTAAAACTCTAACCTAAAATACACGAGAAAAGCTGCACTAAATGTACACAGTTTCGTTGTATATTGCAATGAAGACAGAAAATGGAGTCTGGTTCCTCTTTCTGGATGAGAAAATGCATGTTAGTTTTGTTTTTTTTATTTCAACTTTTTTCATGTTCATTGATCTTAGAAGAATGCAAGACAAAGTTGCTATCCATCCTCTGAGAAAACTATCTTGGAGTTAACACCATGTAGTTCCCTGCTGTGCTATTACATCATTTACCTGAGGATAATCCCCAAAAAAAGACTCTCCCACGTGTTTGTGACAGCCAGCACCGGCATCGCTGCCACTTCCTTTGACAGCAAGAGGTGGTGATGAGCATCTAACAAGCCACGAGGGAGAACAAGCACAAATAGAAAAAAAATAGTTTGATGGAACTTAGGTCACATAAAAAATACAGTATTTGAGTGTCATCTCTCCCTTGTCATTTAGGTGTTGCGCACAATGTGTTAGATGTTACCTAATATATATTTTTGCACAGGTGGTGGGAAGTGTTCTTGAGTAAGATACTGAAGCACTAGCAGGTCTGGATGTGCTGCTCCTGCTGACCCTCCACTTTCGCCTCTCCACAGGGCGAACCATAAGAGGTGTCCCCTACATGAACCAATCAACTATTACATTATCTTTGTTTCTCTCTCTTCTCTCTATCTTTGGGGATTTCTAAAAAAAAAACACAGATGTGCTGCTTTCTAGTACTCAAGTCACTGATATCAGATGTATTTTGTCACGAAAAATGTAATATGCTGTCAGTCTCCCTTTATCCTTATTCAGTTTTTCTTTTAAAGATGTTCGATCAAGATTCTTTTAATTAGCCGTGCTCTCAGCATGGCAATGTCGGTCTGTCAGTCCACCACTTTGGTCCAAACTGAAATATCTCTACATGGATTACCATGAAATTTTGTACAGACATTAACGGGTCCCAGGGGATAAATCCTACCAACTAAGGTGATCCCCTGACTTTTGCTCTAGCACCAACAACTGGTAGAAGTTTTCACTTATCCTGTTAAATATTTCAACATCTACTTTATGGATTGGCACAAAATTCGGTACAGACATTCATGATCCCCAGATGATAACTCATTTTAATTTTGGTGATTATGTGACATTTCCTCCGGTGCTTGCATGCTAAGAGGCTAAAGTAATAAGGTGAACCGGGTAAATATACTGTTAAACTTCAACATGTTAGCATTGTCATGGTGAGCATGTTTAGCTCAAAGCACTGCTGTGTTTAAGAGCAGCTTCACAGAGCGGCTAGCATGACTGTAGACTCATAGGACTTGTTTTAAAATATCTACTGAATCTTTATCATATTCCAATTCTACCCTTTAAAATGACAATAGCTCCTTGCACTGTATTTGTGTGACATTCATGAGTTGAGAGCAGAGCGAAGTTGTCAAAGACGGCTGAAACTCATGAACTCTCATGACCTAAGAGATGTTTTTTTTTTTTTTTTTTTTAACAACTGAGAACTACTGGAGTAATGGGGATGTCATGCAGACGATCATACACTAGAGGGAGTTATTGTCTGCTTAGTTTCTGACTCATGATGTCACAACTACTGAGGGATACAGTTTTGAAATGCAATGTTTGTGTTGTCCAAGTTTCTATATCACCTAAAAGTGTGGTGTTGTGTCATTTAAAACAGGTGAAATACCTTATAGGAAGTGCTGGCTAGTGTTGCTATTCAAATAAAAACACAAGTTGCCCGTTTATTCCAGATATGTCAAGGTTTCATTTTCTTTTTCAAAGAGGTGCATTTGTACAGATGTCAAATACATACACCAACAGGGTTTCTCCGTTGCTATAGAGGAAAGGGGTGGTGAGACACAGGGACTTGGTGAGTACAATATAGTACAAACAAGTTGGCTGGGAACTGCTGCGGCCCCCTGCAGGCCAAACTGTCCTCGCAGGTCTGTGCTGATGTCCAGTTCTCTGCCAGCCTCTCACGGGCCAGTAAGTTTCAGTTCAGTACTTGGGTGTCACAGGTTAGCAGAGAAACATCTACACAGACTGGTTGCTAGCCTCAGGGCTGAGTGTTCAGAACAGGGGGAGGAATCAGCTGAGCCACAGCTGACAGATCCATCCCCTCCGTGGCAGTGGGCAGGGTCAGAGGTCACAAACCGTGCAGCCTGTCCCCTGCTGAAGTGTTTGTCGCCTTGCACAGAGTGGCAGACCAAAGACGTTGAGTACACTGAAGAATAATCCAAGCCATCTCCAGCATAATACACACAATATCATAATAATAATTCATAGTTAATTGTCAATAATGACATTTGTCAATCATATCAAATTATATGTAATAAATTTACATATCTTATAACCCATATCAAACAGCCCACATTGTAAATTGATTGGGGTGAAACTAAACTGTTAAGAGGGCGTCTACAAGTTTTTTTTTTTTTCTTTCTGCCTGAGTTGGTTATCCAGCGCTATGGACATTGACGAGACGTCATACAAAAAAAAAAAAAAAAGAATGAAAAAAAAAAGGAATCCTGATCGAATTCTGTTCACTTTTAAAACATAACAAAGTGCCAAAAAAACACATCCTTTTTGCAAAATGAAAGTACAAACATCAAGAAACAAAGAGCACACATGCCTTTTTTTCTGATCGAAAAGTCAAAGCTCACACACCAACATTCATTTTATTTGTCAAGTTGTGCAAGAAGCCAATTTAAAAAAAAAAAAAAAGATGACATTAGCAGTGTTCCTCTAGTGAGGAAGCTTGTCATAAAAACTCAACAATGACACATTCTCTACATAGTTTTAAGTCCCCTGACATTATATTGAGTGCTACAAGGAGACCGAAAACAGAAAAAAAAAGCTCCTGCACCAAAGATAATGCAAACAAAGCAAAGGTTTGTGTGCACCATTTTCCACACCCAACGACTAAACCGAGCTGTGCTGACTCCTGACAAACATCTGCCAAATTAGAACTCAAAATGTGAACAAAAAGACCTAATTAATGGCACAGACTGGTTAGTGTGGGGTGGGAAAAGATTCCAAACAATCCCCGAACACGACAAAAGAAGGGATGCATTCCATGATAAAAGGTTTTCCTAGTAGAAAAGAACCAAGGAACCACCTAACACCTCGGCCCGTTGGACCCAAGAACGCGCCGGGCGCCAAGCGAGATGGAGCACAGACAGATAAACACAAGGTTACGGCAAGGTGATGTGCAAAAACTTAAACCATCTCCATCTACCAGAGAGCCAGAGTCTCTCTTTTTCATCAGTATTCACCCCCTTTTTTCATTCTCATTCTCTCTGTCTGTTTTGAATGAATGTTACCCCTAGGGAAGGTATCGGTCTGAGACAGAGGGGTTAGACCAAGCCCATCCTAGGATTAGAAAGTGCTGAAACATTATCAAGTCTTTTACCTCTACTTACTTACATGTGCATCTCTGTTGGTTGGTTGTTGTTTTTTTTTCTTGTTTTTTTTTCCTTTTTTTTTGTTTTTTTTTACAAAAAAAGTGGTCCCCACTAGCAATGAGGTTTTTCTTTTTTCTGTGGGTCTCACCGTGAACCGCCGAGGGTCAAGGTTTATGATCTCACAGACAATTATAGGAGAAAATACTCCGTTACACACACACACACACACACACACACACACATGCGTCACACCTAACACACTCACACATGTTTGAACACCGGGGTGCACATAAGCAAACATACTACACACATGACACGTGGTGCAGACACACACACACACACACACACACACACACACACACACACACACCAAGGAGACATGACAGTCTCACACACTCACAAATTTAGGAAGGCCGCAAAGGACAAAAGGGAAAGAGAGGTACGGGCAATCTCTCCGTTGTTTTTTTCTTTTTTTTTTTCTCTCTTCACAAACATCCCGACTCATTGACAGACAGTAAAACACACAAGCCGTTAACAAGGATGAGACACTGGAGTAGGACTATGCTACATACACTTGGCACAGTGAAGGGAGGGGGGAAAAACAAAATGTTAAGTATTGCACGTTGCGGTACATTTCAAGGGGTAAAAAAAAAAAAGATTCAATTTGGGATTATATTAAACAAAATCAAAACAACATCAAACCCTCAAAAAATGTTGAAACCTTGCAATGATGTGCCTTTCCCTCCCTGTATTCAGAAAGTGTCTACATTTCAGATTGCTTTGTTTCATAGTCCGTTACTAAGCATGCATTTCCACTGACGTACAAATACAATGACCTGTATAAGCTAGTAGTGAAAAGGAGACCAAATATCAAAAGATGATGTTGAAGAGGGGAACAGGCAGTCCAGGCCAGGCCCGCACTGAAAGGTAGCTAACGGTTGTCGAGGGTTAAACGATTGCTTCGCCTCGGGAAGAGGTTGCACGTGAGGCTGGCTGGCTATGATTGGGTACCTGAAACAAAGTTAACGAGGTCACTACGGGAGACGTGGCAACAAGGCCAGACCTGGGCGGAGTCTAAACACCTGCTGGTTACTTCAGGTGCACGTGACATCACTTTCAAACGACGCACAGCTACACCTGCAAGCGTAACAACAGCTTTTTTTTTTTTGCTTTTCTTTTTTTGTGACTCTGACCAGCTGGGATAAGAGGAGGTTTTGGGGGTTATGTTCAGTTACTGCATATATGAGACACTTCCCTGAAAAACTAGCAACTGGTGTTGCAACTGCAATTCGTAAAAGATTTAGGCGTACTTTAAGGGGAGAAGTGAGTTGTGTTCTGGGTATATGAGCTTCTAAAAACGTTTTCCAGTATATGACAAGATTATATTTTCTCTATATTGCGTATAGAAATCTGTTTTGGTTGTAATGCTAGAGAATTATTATTAAATGCTTATTGCAGATAACGTGAGTGGAATGATTCTCTGTGTGTGTGTGTGTTTGTGTGTGTTCCACTCATACACAAGTAGAGTGCCTGAATATTATCGTACTATTGCTTTCTAAAATAACCAAAGTAACAACAGCATCACTTGGCTTTGGCTCCATATTTCTTTTTTTGTTTGTTTGTTTGTTTGTTTTAAACCTGACCGACAGTTAAAGTTTTAATGGTCTGAGTGGTTGACAGGTTTGTTTAGATGTTGCTGTTCTGCTTTTTTATTATGTTGATAGGGAAGGGGGTGAGGGGGGTGGGGGTGGGGTGGGGACATTGACAAAACGCAGCCACACACACACACACACACAGATTGCAAAACAGGTACACACACACACACACACACACACACACACACACACACATATTACTACTACGTAATGATCATGATGTTTCAATAGGAAAAGGAAGAAATGAAAATGCATTACTGTGGTGGTGTTGATCTGAGAAACCCTGTTTTATTATAAAAAATAAAGCATTTTCAAATCTCATATGGGGGAGGGGGGGGGGTCTTCTCATTCACTCACCATCACCATCCATTTGCACAATTATTCAACCACCTATTCATCCATTCCTCAGCCATCGGAGCACACATCCATCCTGCCATCACCCTGGTAAACTCCCACCACCTGAAACAGCGCTGCCCCACTCAGTTAAAACTTACTGCTTTAACTTACTGTCAGTGGGATGAAAATACAACTGATCTGTATAGAAAGCTCAACAGATATGCGTGTAGGAAGCCATCTCCACCTTCCAACAACAGACAGACGTTTTTACATGCAGTATAATCAGATCGCCAAAGGATCGTCAGCTAGTAGACACTTCACGCTACACCTCGGAAACCGAGCTCAGAAGGAGAGCAGGACTTTCTTATATATAAGAGAGAGAGAGCGAGAGCCTATGAGGATGTTGAATTAGTCTGACCCAGTTGCTTACAGAACTATAAATGTTGGTCCAACCAAGCAAGCACATCTGTTGAGGTAACTGCTACATCTTAGTGAAATAGGGTTTCAGCTGGCTGAAAGCACAGACCGTGTTCAGAACTGAACCCAAGCCGCTACACCCTGGACACCCCGGTTTAAACAGCAGGGAAAGTGGACAAAAAAAAAGTCAGTATTCACCTTGAGATACACCACAAATCTGTAATTAAATTCAGTAGGCAGGCACGTGTTAAAATTCTGGTTTACAGCTATGCTTGTGTTGGTAAAACTTTGAATGTAATTTGACCTGTTCTTCTACAATGTGACAAGTGCCTGTTGTTGAGGAACAAAAAACCCTGGTCTCCTCCAGTGTGTCACGTGGTCTAGGGCTCGTTTCAGGACAGGGCCGTTAAAACTCATGTCTCCACCTAACTCCCTCCTCCTGATGTGCAAATTGCAAGATTCTCTTAAGTAAAGACTCCAAGTAGAAACACTGGACATTTAGCATCGTCTATATATCAAATGAGTATATCCTTTTTCCTATACACAGTATACATACACTCATACACAAACGCATTCACATACACAAACACACCACAGAGCACTGTACAACTGTACTGTTACCAGTGTGCATAAATCCAACATCAGTCCGCTAGTGTCTTTGCAGTAGGGACAATATGCACCAAAAATATAAGCACCTCCTTTCATCTAAATGCTTCTCAACCTATACAGTACATATCATAAGTCATTGTGTTTCAGGGATGGTCTGTACTGTTTTGTGTTTGTGTAAGTATGTGTGTGTGTGTGTGTGTGTGTGTGTGTGTGTATGGACAGACACAGACTAGCATCATGCACACTCCAGCACATACACACACACACACACACACACACATTACAAATATACGACACCCTTCAAAATTCTGTGGCGTGAGCTTCCGATCATTGCTCTCAGTCTAAGTACAGAACATCACTGGGATCAAAACACATTCCGATACTTTTTCCCTCACGTTTGCATGGCTGACCGGCTGCACAAGCGCACATGCTAAAAACCATCATATTTCTAATTCCTTTTGTCACTGTAAATTTTTCTCTAACCATCTACACACTGGAATTTTTCTCCAATACTCCATCACATTCATCCCTTTCTTGGTGACCCCATGGTACATCCACTCCCACATTACCAAAACCACCCCTTCACTTTTCCAAAAGCTTCACCTTTCCAAAGTGCTGTTGCTACTTTTTTTTTTACCCTTGTCTACAAAAAAAAAAAAAAAAATCTAAAAACATACAGTACTGCGTAAATAAAGAGACAACAAATATTTATCGGCTGTATGGTGAGTGTGACAGGTGTGTGAAGTGCTTTGAAACATCCTGACCCTCTCAGAACGGACATGCAGAATTATCTCGGTTCCTCTCACGCAGCCTTTCTGGATAAAAAAATATAAAGTAATTCATCGAAAACAATGAGGATCGTATGCAGTCTTCCTCTTACTATTTTCTGTGAAGTTCGCCAACCCAGCGTGTTTGCACTTGTATGTGTTAGGTTAGGGTATCTCACATTAACATTGACCCACCTAGGTTCAATCTAGGACTAAATGACCCCTGATTAAGGTTTTTGACAATCATTAAAAACAACTATCTTGGTGAGATAGAAGACGAGGGGTTTAAGAAAAACAAATTAAAATAAAATGCTGAAAGATGAAAGTAAAGACTTCTCTCACATCGAACTGAACAGAATAAGTGTTGTTCCCTCTCTTTTGTGTGGCACACCGGCACCACTTGATGACATTACAAATCCGGTCTGGTACATTTATACTAAAGACTTGGCGAATTACATTTTTCCAGATGATTTTCTGATTTAGCAAAATGGAAAATTGCATGATTTACCAACAAATCCTTCATGCTCAGGATCAGCTGACATTATATCACCCCTGTGGCCCAATGTACAACCGCAGGCGCTGCCAGGGGTGGTGGGAAAGTCTTTCCATCCAGGCAGCCTCACTTGCAGTGCACAGGGAGTGAACTCACTGTCAGGAAGCCAACTGTGAGCTAATTCAATTTGAAATTTACATAATGTGTAATGTGCAGCCAGCCGAGTAGAGCCATCAAGCGTTGCTCCTGTGTGCCACACAGCCACCGATAAACATTTAGCACACTTCACAAATCCCTCACCAAAAGTCTTCTCATGAAAACCATCAAAACGGCACTGATTGCTTGTGTGATATCAAATCCATCTATAAAAATGTGTTATAAACTACATGGACTTAATGTAAGGTGATAACATGTAGAGTAAAGTTTCCTCTACAGTACAGTATTCAAGATAGAAAACAAAAACAGAAAACAAAACTTTAAAACCAAGACAAATGAAACATTAATGTGGGCATTTGTGTTTTTTTTTTTGTAGAATCCTTTTATGTTTTTTTCTTTTCCAAATCCCAAGGGTTATTAACATTCCTGCTAGCCTTCACTTGCCAATATTCGACCTTCCCTCGATGCTGACTTTCACCTCGTGAGGGATGAAGGAAGGTTTGGGTAGGGTCAAAGGTGGCTCCTCCTCTGATTTTTCTACTTTTCGACCTTCAGGGGCTGACCACCTCCTCTTTCTGCCTCCTGATGGCTTACTGGAGCCAGCTTCGGCAACCTGACCTTTAGAAACTGACCCTCTATCCCCAAACATGACATCCCCGTTTTCCACATTGGCTCCCCGTCCACTCCCGTTCCCACTTCCACCGCTCCCCCGTTGGCTGATGCCATTCTCCCGCTCCCCATGCCTGGAGCCTCCTCCACTGCAGCTCTGGGGGGCGTCTGAGACAGCTTTGGGGGGTTTGAGGTGCCCGTGGCTGGAGGCTGGGACAGAGGCAGGGTTGGCCAGCTCCAGGGGCTGAGTCTTCTTCAGAGATCCATTCCTCAGGTTCTTGAGGGTGAGTGAAATACAAACATCGCCCACAGAAAGCTTGGTGCAAGGCAGCTCCAGGAGCTGGGTGGTCCGGTCTGGGCAGCACGAAGACCAGCCTTGGCCAAAGACAAAGAAGGGGTACTCCACCAAGACCTCCACACTCACCTAGAGGACAGGAAATGAGTGAAATACATCAATACAAAGGCACTTGAATATAACAGATTGTCTGTAAGGAAAATGACTTAAAACTTGGTTTCAAATCCTTAGTATTTTCTACAACATTGAATGGTTGCGACTAAATAAGTAACAATATAATTTAAAGGAAAAAAATACCACTAGGTATTAGACCTGAACCGGGGACAAAACCCTAGGGCCACCCAAGTAACCACATATCTGTAGCCTAGAGGGAAGAAAATGGTGACAAGGGCCCTGACAAAGATCTCCGATGTTATATTAAGGGTCAAAAAGACACACACAGTAGCTGGGGAGTACAACAAAAAAAGTAAATCTTTAATTGACTTTCGTAGAATCTTAGATTCTGAGGATTCCTGTTGGCCAAGTGTTTTATTATGATGCTGACCATGTAATTTCAACATCCAGTTTGAGTCCAACCGGGGACTTTTGTTGCATATTCCATGATTGATTATGATTATTCCATCATTCTGTGATCCTAATCAATCCTGAAGTTTAAAAAAATTACAGACGCATTGAGTTTTTGTGAATAGTCGATGCTCATTCTTGACTTGAGTGGTGCCACAACTTTAGAGTTGAAACCAAGGAGTACTCAAACATAATTTAGAAGCATGTATAAAACATCAGTTGGAGTCTAGACCAGTATTTTAATAAAAACATTATTTTACTGTAACAGACGTGTTTATATCACGTTTGTTCCTGAAGGTGATTACTAGAGAAACTTTTAAATTTCGATACAGGTTGATGTACAAATGAGAACGAAGAGATGACTGCTTGCTAGAAACAACAGTTACTTTAGTTGTGTCCAAATTTAGCTGAATGAAACAAGTTTTGGGACACACAGTCCTTAAAATCAGCAACACAATAATGTAATAACCAATAGTGATGGGTTTGTTTTACAGAGAGACGCAACTGGATATTGATGATAGTAGAGAAGAAATACAAGCATTCCTTGGGAAAAAATGTCTGACAACTTATTTTAAGAAAACAATATCAACCTAAAAATTAAACCTTGTGGTCCATTACACAAAATCAATGAAGAGGTGAAGAGATGACGTTTTGATGAAGTGTTGACTGCTGTAGTTTTAGTTTCTGATTGGAGTCTGCATTATCATTTGTATGTATGAGAGAATGAAAAGATGACAGATAAAAGCAGAAAAGTCTTTGGGCAAGAGGGGGCGAGGGAGAAAATAAACCTGAGGAGAAAAAAGATGAAGTGAAGGAAAATCTGAACTAGAGGAGAGAGAATGAGAAGATGGGAGTGGAGGAAGTTACTGAGACAGAGATGAAAAGGCAAGCTACAAAGGGAGGGTGGGTTGAACAAGAAGAGGACTGAGGAAGCGGGTGTGAAAGAGAACAATGTCAAGAACGATAGAAGTGTAAGATGTATCAAACACCCTCTCAAAGCAAACGTCAGGCAATATTTTCCCTCCTGTATTATATAATTTTTGACTTCTCAGAGTAAGTCCTTGGAGTGTGGACTCAAAGCTGCTACCACCTCTCTGGAAAAGAAGAAATAAGAGCCACTGAGGGAGTACAAGAGTGAAAGATAAGTCTTTGAAAGATGGTCAGCTTTTGTGGGGTACGGTATCAAAGAGCAGCCGGGGGCTGGAGAGATGGTTAGAGATCTGCTGTGTGGGTGGACGAGTCACAGCATGGACAGATGAAATAGATTATCTAGCTTTAACGCACACTCCTCGCTATCAAAGACAGCGAGGAGTGTGTATGTGTATGTGAGTGTGTGAAACTGTGTTTGAAGGAGTTGGAGGGAACCAGAGACAGAAAACAGAAAGATAAATTGTGGCATTGTATTAGATGTTAAGAGATTACTGTGAGAAAAATATTGATCTTTTCAGAGTATGAAATATTATGTGGAAATAAGACATGTATCCTTGGTGTAATTTTGAATCAATACTTATACAATATTTTTAGCAGTATGGGTTGGAGTTAAAACTAAACGAGATACTAAAGAAATATATTTTCAGGGCTTCTGTCAAACCTGAAAAGTATGTGGCAGTAAAAATCGTACTGTATCCATGCATTCATTTTCCTGCCTTTATATACTTAATAGAAAACTTGATTAGTAGATTCCAAAGTCAACTCTTTGAACCTCTCTAAAGCTCAAAACCAGAATATGTTTTTACCTGACTGTCATCCTGGTACATTGAACTTAATTAGAGAGGTAATAGCAGAGTCCTGTGAGATTCACGATAATAAGAGTCATTAGTATGGGAGCATCTGAACACTTGTCATTCAACATTAATAACACCGGCTAAGAATATATATAAAAGCATTCTAAGGGATCTAGTTGAAAGTCATCTTTGACATTCACAGAGGCAAACTACAACTGGGCTGTTTAGCTTGATGCTGGATTGAACTTAAGTCTTTGGAGAGAACTAAACATTAATAAAAGGACTTAAAGGAATGGTTTGATGCTTGTACACTGTCTTGCCGAGAGCAAGATGAAAAGATCAAAACCAACCTCATGTCTGTCCATTACAAAGCTACAATTAGCAGCTACTTAGCTTAGCTTATTAAAAAGACTGGAAGCAGAGGGAAACAGCCAGCCAAATGTACAAAAATTGCTCCTGGTCAAGAAACTGTCCAGCACAACACCCCCTTTAAAACTACAACTTGTTATTTTAACATTTTGTTCTTTGCACAGATTAACCAAATGTGATGTAATGTGTTAATTATTATTAGAACTTTTATTTTTAGACCAAGTTAAACTAGCTGTTTCTCACTGCTTTCAGTGTCAATGCTTAGCTAAGCTTACCCTCTGCTGGCAGTAGCAGACATGAGAGTAGGATCAATCTTCTCATCTAACTTTTGGCAACAAAGCAAATAAGCGTGTTTATTTCTTAAAAGATAAATTAATTGTGTGATGTCATGTATGACGGGCTCCACAACAGGAACAGACTATAATAGAGGAATAAGGGAGAAACCCTTTCTCTCACCTGTGCACGGTGCTCACCAACAGAGAACTGAACCACAGCAAAGTTGGGTGAGGTATGGCTCCCTTCAATGCGCTCCACTGTGGACGAGTCAATCTTCAGCTCACTGCTGATCTCTGCACTCTGGATGAAGTCCTCCGTCTTCAAGTCCTCCACACGTTTCAGCTCCCCATCGGCCAGCTGGATGATGGAGCCCTTGATGAAATATGGGGGAAGTGAGGGGGGAACCACCGTACTGGACGGGGGAGGAGGCACAGAGGGGGCGACCAGCCCTGGCGGAGCGGGAACAATGGGGAGATGAAGCTGGGCTTGGACCACTGCACCTGAAGCGGCCTGGTGATACGTGCCACTGGGGGTTTCCAGAGTTTCTCCTTTGGGGATGGGGGCAGCAATGTATGTGTGTGGGAGTGTGGTAGGAAATGGTGCAGCTTGGGTGGATGATGTCACGTGGGAGGTTACAGGTTCCAATGTGGTGACTCCACCTCCGCTAACAGGGATTATGACTGGTTGGGCGCCAGGAATGAGTAAGTGTTGTTGTAGGCTGGTGTGATAGCTGATTGGCGTATGCTGGCTCCCACTGCCACCTGCAATGTAACCAATGATAGGTGGCTGTGGGTAGATACTGGTGGAGGGCAGCCCCATTGACAATGGCTCTGTAGAGTTGTGGGTGGTCTGGATAACGGTCTGAGGCGACAGTGAACTAACAGCTTTCAGGCTGTCTACACTTAATGGGGGTGGAAACGTGAAAGAGGAGGTGGTGTTGGAGGAGGAAGGGGTACGATTGACAGGCTTGCCCAAGATGATTCCACCTTTCTCCGGGTGTGTGGTGGCGGAGGTTGTCAACTTCTCAGGGCTGGCTCTAGGTGGTACCAGCTGGTGGTCCCTGTGGCTGTTAGGCATTAGCATGACAGAGGTTCTCAGCCCTGAGGGATCATGAGTACAGTAGTCTGATGGCAGAACCAGATGGCGGGCCTCGTACGCTGATGAGGACAAGGAAGAGGTGGCGTCCCTTGATTTGCTCCCTGGTTTACAGAGGCTGGACTCAGGGGATGCGACATACCGCCGACCCCTTTCCAGGCCTCCATTGTGAAGCTCTCTGGGTCTGGAGCCAACTTCGTCTTTCCTGGTGGGTCCGTCCGTATACTGCACCACAACCTGGGGCATGCCATGTCCCAAAGTATGATGGGGGTGCAGTGACTGGGGTGGAAGGTGAGCACCTCCTTGGTGATGAGGCGACGGCACAGTCCGTGGAGAGGTTGACATTTGAACATAGTGAGGGGCAGGGTCTGTAGGAGGTGGTGGCATGGATGTACGCCCAATGGATGCTCGCTGCTGGTCATGTTTGGAGGTCTGCAAAGGAGCAGAGGCTGTCTCTGTGTGTGAGGGTCTCTGTGTGGCCAAAGAAGAGGAGGAGGAGAGGGGGGGAGGTGGAGGAGGAGGTGGAAGCAGTTGAGGGGAGACGTAGCCTGTGTATGGGGCAGTGTAGGGTGAGGCTATAAACTGCAGATTGGGAGGCAGTTGGGTGTAATGGACAGTTCCTCCAACTGTGGACTGTGACAGGGGGGATGTATACACTGTGGGAAGAGATGAGACTAGCCTTAGTGAGGAAGAGGAGGACAAGGAGTCTGATGTGGAGGAGAGGGATTTATACTGGGGCCCATCAGACTGACTGGAGCTACAGTGCCCACTCACACCACTCTCATTCCCACCAGCCACACTGGCCAGCCAGGCCATGTTCTCTGTGCGCTGGCTGTCGCTGGCAGGTGGTATGGTAGGTGAGCGATTTTCAGATGGTAATGTGCTTGCAGGGATCTCCCTCTTCTTTGGGGGCAGACATTCATTACTGCGTTCCTGGTTGGACTTCATGCTGATTTCGCCTCACGTCCCTCACAGTACTTGCGTTATCTTTCTTTTGGACTTTTATTGCTTTTTCTTTCTTTCTTGTTCCCTCCTTCGTTGACTTTCTATTTCACTTTCCTCTCTCCTTTTCTCACTTTTGATGTTCTATCCTTTGTCTTATTTCTATTAGCTATGAATTAACCTTCCAAATCTTGTCTCTCTTTCCCTCTCTATCCAGCTCACCCAGGGCCGTTGGTTATCAGGTCTTTCTATGATAACAAAGAAAATCCAGGCCCTATCAAGCAGGTGAGGGAAGGATTAAAGATGGGAATGAAGATATGGAGGGGTGGTTAGAGGGGAGGGGTAGGACGGTCTGTTCGGTCCAGGGGTCTTTAACGGCTGAAGGGTGAGCTCAGTGTGGTAGGGGAGAGTGTCACGACGTCACACCTGCTGCTGCCGCCGAGGACGACAGGGGGCCGAGTGCGTCGCACTTCATGCGGAATCATTTCCCTGCAAAAGCAAGCCTGCCCACACACAGCACAATCCTGTGAAAGAGAAAAAGGAAGACTGTTAGGAAAAGGTGTGGATCTCAAACAGATGAATAGGTAAATACATAGAGATTGAGATAAATGTGGTTAGATACTTTTCTGTTTGTTCTAAACTGCAAACATAATAACTTTAAAAACCTAAAAATGCATACCTTCTAAATCTGCGTAAGTATGCCATCAGCTAACTGTTTTTAAAGAAAATTAAATAAAATATCACACTGCAAGTAACCCAATGCAGTGCATCACAAAGGAAGTATCTCTGGTCAAGCTTATAGTGCCACAAGTGAGCACTACTATATACAGTAGATGTGTCCACACAGTCTCAAAACAAAACAACCATCTAACATGCATAAAGAAAAAATTGAGTCAGTGTATAATGCACACCTAAATAACTCACTCAACACATTTAAATAGACTAAACAAGCCAAACATGATGACAAGAAAAAAGTGATAATTTGACTGATGACCATGGTTGGTTGACCATGGCAAAAAGAGGCAATGAGAGGGAAAGAATGAAAAAAAAGGTTGAGACTCTTATTTTGAGTATAAAATGTAAGCATGAGAATTCATTTTGTTTGAAGGTGTAAAAGTTTAAATAGTCACTTGAATTTTTAATTTATAAAAAATCCCAGATAACTCTGGTGGACACAAATAGAACAACAAATACAGCCTCAATTTTCAGGGGGATTGTCTCATTTTTCTTCAAACAAATCCTTGTGATGAGAAAAATGTAAACTTTAATTTAAATTCTCCTTGCACATTGTCATAGATTCTGATAGCATTTGACCATTAATATTGCTGGAGCAAATTGTTTTTTAAATTTTGGAAAAAAAAAGCTATTAACCACAGGTTACCATGAAGCAAATGGATTTTTTAGCTTAAGGTTCAGTTCAGTGTGACCTAACTTTGAACTTTTGATGGTTGGGTATAAACCCAGGGTGCAATTTGCTGGCGAGGATGGTGGGGATTCCCCCCCTTTAGTCTATACTGTATAACCTGCCTCTGCTGAATTACTTTTTATCCCTGGTGGGAACAAAAATTTATCACCCTTATAGTAATTTATGCTGCTTCACCCATAGACCATATAATATATCTAAAATAAAAACAGGCTATTAAAAAATATATAAGTGAAGGGCTGCAAAGTGAAAAGTCTATAGTGCAAACAACATTAAAATCAGAAATGGACTTTCACTGTCAGCGCTCGTGCTTTTGTGACAATAGAGACATGGCGTCTAGGCTATGTGATGACACAGTAAATGGACAAGGGGTTGCCTCCTTCCCTGCTTGGAGATGTGGGTAAAAGAAGGGCCACACACCATGGATGACCCCTACACAGGACAGCATGGAAAGAAGACAGAAGTCCATCATCAAAGCAGACTGTTTTCTTTGTTTGGCATCTACTGTAGCCTATTTATTTTTATGATGACAGCACGTTGTGCTATTGCATGTTGCTATTGCATGATTATCTTCTATCACACATTGAAGTTTGCTGTGTGCTACACATAGATCTGAATTAAACAGTGACTTGCAAGAATGACATTAAGTGTAATCACACGTCTGGCCGAGTGGAGCCATCCACACTACTGAAAGGAGCATTGGGGGATTTAATTCTGGCATGTTATATCAACATTTAACATTCTGTTTTGTTGTATACAATCACAACTCCTATGTGTCTGCATGAGGAAAGAACAAGGCATGAACTTGACATCACATGGCTGAGAGTGAAAATATTGCGCTTGATTAATTCAATTTTTTAAAAATGGATTAAAGTATTCTTGCAAATGCATTTGTCAAGTTTAAGTTCCATAATTGTTTTATTAAAGTTCATAATTATTTTATAAATGTTACTGTAACGGCTGCAAGAAATTATATGCTTATATGCTCGATATAGGCCCACTGTGGTTCTGATTTATTTTCATAGATAAAAACATTTCAAAAACATACCCCCCTCTGCTTTTTTCACAAATTCCCTGTATAAACCAAACCTACTTTTATGAATCAAAATATAGCCTAGATCATGTTTTGAAAGCAGGCGCAAATTCAATTCTGGGACTGGAAGATGGAGAACAACACATGGTTCCTGCAGACAGAGGACATGAAAATGGAATGAAAATGAAAAAAGACAAGGCATACTATAGAGCGGCAACATCTGCCAGCAAAATGCCGTGCCGCACCGAGAAAAATATAGAGGCACAACAAAAGGAATCCAAGAAGAGAAACTGTTGTGTTTATTGCCATGAAGGCTGACAAACAGGCCAAAGAGAGGCCATGGACTAACACGAGGACACTTCAAGAGCTCAGACACACTCTCAAACAGTGTTTGAATAGAACTAGAATGTCTGAAGGATGGAAAAGAGGCCATGAGCTAACAAAAGAGCATGTGGTGAACATGCCCCCAGATTTTAGAGATGGAGTAAGTCAGAGCTGGCATTTAACATATGCTTCAGATTTTGTTATAATACAACAATTCTATCACAACTGGTGTCAGTTTATATTAATAGGCCAATGATAATGATAAATTCAGGCCAAACAGTAGGCAATGTCAAAAAATCCATATAATAATTTATATTAGAGACAGTTGTAAAATATTATGTGCTGAACTTGCCGATAATTGAACTTGGACAATTAAAAACTGTGAAAATATCTGTGGCCTACAATGTAAACATGTCTTGTGTTTCTGTGGTTAAGAGATTATTGACAAAATGTAAAAGTGGGACCCCTGATAATAGCCTGAACAATTCCAAGAAGTTTTCAGCACCCGCAGCACTTGAACCACCAATAACAAGCCTGTGCTGTACTCAGTAAAGTGTGTGTGTGTATGTGTATGTGTGTGTGTGTGTGCCATCTGTTAGAGAGGACCCCCTGCTGCAAAAGATGGAAAGCTTGGTGTGAATCTCATAAATAATGTAAAAGCATTTCAAGCACATGCACTCACACACCCACCCAACCACCCACCCACACACACACACGCACGCACGCACGCACGCACGCACGCACGCACGCACGCACGCACGCACACAACCAGGCACACACCATCTTGCTTACTCAAACACTGACACCTGGGCATATTCAATTATGCTGACACATGTTCTTTTCCTGACACACAGCACAAGTTCACACACAAACACCCACACCCACACGCTTCCACCAACTAGTGCACAAAAGCACATACACTGACACATGTATTTGTCCGACTCAAAGACTTTCAGCATTTGCACACTTGAAAGTGGGCAGAGTATCAGTTGACTAACACACTACAAACTTACACTAAACATACACAGTAAGGAAAACTGTTGTTACGGCAACAACACATTGACTGCGATAAAAGCGTTGTCAATTAATTTCCTCAGTTAAATGTTTACATAGTGAGTTTACAGTATCATCAGCTGAGTGTGTTTAATGCTACTGTGAAACTACAAAAGCATGAGCTTTACTGTAATAATCAAAACAACAAAATGGTAACTTAAATGAATACTCGAGCCAAAAGGAAAAATGTGAATAATTTGCTTCAATCAAATAAATAAATAAATAGGCAATAAAATAGTTTGACAAAATAAAAAAGTGAATAATAAACTTTCAAATAGCCTTTCAAAGAGACTGAGGATCAGAATGATATGAAAGCAGGCCACAGCCATATTTATGCAGCTGATTTTGTAAAATCACTGAATAAAAGTACAATTGTTTCTAACACTTCTCACATTAGACTCACTGACATGGCCTCTTGTATCGGTGATGAATCTGATCTCTGCAGCTGCCAAGCCACAAAATGTAATCTTTCAACCAAAATGACTAGGTCAACACTTACAAGGCTCCCTAAGGCTGATTTGCTAATTCCTGCGGAGTGATACCATTTGCACCCACTGTATGTATATATATATATATATATATATATATATATATATATATATATGTGTGTGTGTGTGTGTGTGTGTGCATGTGTTCTCTAGGGACCGGGGACATTTTGCATCTCAAGCAGATTCCTGTGATTTAAGAAGTGTCGCAGTGCTACTACAACACAACTGCAGAGACTTTTGCGTAGGAGTAAACACACATGCAAATTCACATGCACATACAGTAGAAGAACGTGCACACACACATACTGTACGGGCTTTGTTTTATGGTAGTGAGAGCACATTTGCTCAAGCACACACCATCTGTTCAATCAAACAAGAATGACTCAGAGGTGTGTTGAGAGGTACTGTTGATAGGTGAGCTTTTAGCATTGAAATGCACTCTTCTTCTTCACTTTACCTCCACTCAACTGTCCTGCCTCAGCCTGCCCACCTCTCCTACTTCATAACTCCATTCTCAATTATCATTCTTCCAACTAATGGTTTTATGTTCTTAATCTTCTGTCTCTAAATGCCTTTACTTCTTCTTTCTTGGCATCAAACTCAGCATTAATCTTCTTCTTGTCTCTTCACTGTACCACACCTCATTCCCTGTACTGTTCATGCAGAGTCATAAAATACAGGTATGGAAAGATTACGAAACAAAGAAGCCACACTATTCTGCTTATATTCAACAAGCTCTTGCCCAAATTAAAACTTTGAGATAAGAGGAACATTATGTATCTGAGAGCTCACAGATCAGAGACATTTCATATCAGCTGTCACATCAAACACTGACAGTGTCTGTACATCCAGCCACAGATCTGTTCATGCTGCCGTCTATGAGAGCTTTTATCTTCGGAGAGAGGTACGTCATTTCTGACAGTTCACTCTGGCATGTGAGAAAAGTCTCTGAGAATTCCAAGAGAAATATTATATGCATCGTGTAATGGGATATATTGTGCTGCTGTTACATTCAGTATGTGTAATAAGAGTGGTATGGTACTGCAGCTGCTGAGCAGTTTATGCTTGGAATAACTGTGTGTGCTAAAGTAAAGCAACATATCACAGTAAGTCTTATATTACAGCAGAAGGGGTGTAAATTACTACAACAATAAAAGTAGTTTGTCATCTTGCATGACTACTGAGTTATATAAAATGGGGAAAATTGTACAATATGGAAGTACAGGAACAGATTTTTAGCCACTTGGGGGCTGCAAGCAAGGCAGTAAGCACCACCTTGACATATCATCACCTTATAAAGTTGATATGTTCAGTTTGATAGCAAACTGTTGCCTGTTTCCACATTCGGTACTTATGGAGCGACATCAGCATTCATTTGGAATTGTATTTCTGGCCACCTGCTGAATGGAAGTCCAATATTCACTTTCATTTTAATCCCTAGTTTGCTTTCCACCAACTCCAGGGAAAAATATCTGGCTCTTTAGCTGCTAAATGCTCCAATTTGTGCACCAGTTAGTCGCCAACTTTGTCTGTCTGCTGCTTGGTTCTGGACAGGCAGTGTGCAGCGTGTTTTTAGAGCGCTGAAAACAGCTACCTGTTGCATCTGTAAACGACACTGGGGAGAGTGAAACAAAATAGTTAAGTTGCTGACCATATAAATCAAAGATGTTAGAGTCAATAATTCTCTCACCTTGTCACTATGAGCAACCCTTTTTTCATTATACATTTGATCTATTGTTAATATGAAAATATTGTTTGGAGCAGCTTTATCTAAAATACAGCAACAACTGAGGAGGAGACACACATACACACAAATACACATGCAATATTCCCATGGAAACCCCTAAACTTTCATGCTGAAGTCCTTTCCTCTTTTATCTTGCAGTGTTAGTGAGAGATTAAAAGATAGAGGAAGAAGAGAAAAAACACTGTTGAATTTGAGGAAGAGGGAGAAAAAAGAGTGAAAAGTAGAAAATGGACTCTGCAGAGGCCTACATTTCCTCCTTATTACTGTAACTCTGCCAGCATGCAGGGTGGGAAACTTTGGTATTTTGAACAAAAAAAGCACACAAAAAACCCCAGTAGAACTACAGCAACAATTAATGGAGGGAGAGACCGAGAAGGATCAACAGAAGGATTTGAAGAACAGGAGTATGAGGGTGAGGAAAGGCTGGGAAACATGGAGGGAAGGAGAGAGAGAACGAGAGGAAAGCTCAACTGACCTACATTGCAAAAAGAGAGAGTATTGCTTCACTGAAACTGACACTCAAACACACATTCACTGAAAAGCTATGTCACCTGAATCTTGCTGAGTTTGCATCGTGTGTGTGTGTGTGTGTGTGTGTGTGAGTGAGTTAATGTGTGTGTGGATATCAGATGACCTGTAACCCAAGCCGTCTGTCCTCCATGTGCTTTAGTCTCTCACACACACACACACATTCACAAATACAATGATCTACCTTACCTAAGTCTGTGCAAGTGCGGTCTCTCGTGAAAAAACTGTGTGCGTGTGTGCGTGTGTGTGTGTGTGTGTGAGAGAGAGAGAAAGAGAGAAAGAGAGAGACGCAGAGCAAGTAACCTGAACTATTCACTCATGCACTATACTATTGTCCTTCTACGGTCAAAACAGCGGAGGTGTGTCTATATCACCCTCTTTCTGCTTCATACTAAAAAACACTAAGACACACACACACACACACACACACACACACACCCACACACACACCTTTCTTTCACACACATAGAAACAGTTCTGGTATACAGATATACTCTACATCTGTATGTGGAACCAAAAAAAGCATTAGAACATATGGATGCTGATGTTTGCTATTCAAACCCTGAAGGGAAACAGAATTAAACAAATCTTTCATGTATCGATCAGTTATTATGTATAAATATGACATGTTGAAAGTCAAGTCACATGTTACGGTAATACACAAAATACTCTACTGTATAATTCATAAATTCTTCAAACAGTGATAAAGTAGTTTGTGTGTATATTGCCAGTGCTGCAGATTTTATGGCCACAAAAAACTATGGTCATTTAAGACAACAATACTGTTTTACATTTAAAGACAGACAATGTCCATCTCTAAGCAACTGATTCCAAACTGAACAGCTGATATCTTAAATGCAAACAAGTCTAAAAGAAACCTTTTGGGTGCAAAGTCATGGTTCAGTTTTATTTTTATTTCTCACTCCAAACATTTGGCCCATCTCACTTGGATTACAAGACACACATCTTCCAGTATTGCATATACAAAGCATGTGTAAAAGGGAAAATAAAATAAACAAAATAAAAACAAAACCAAAATCCTTTTGTTTCATATGTGAACAGCCAATAGAGAACGTTTTCCGTATCATTTAGACACCACATTGGACAATTCTGCTTTTCTTCTTCTAGATTAACATACTGTCCAATTTCAATAGTCAGAGGTAAAATAACAGATTTCAGCTGGGCACATAGAGATCTTTGCTTTTTAGACAAATTATATACAACATCATTTTCCATACCATATTCAGCTTTTATCATTGTAAGAATATACAGTTTTGGTTTAGTCCATATATCATCAGGCCACTGCCCTTTGCCCTTGGCAAACAGATTGTCTAAACAAACTAATGTTGAGCTTTTCATTATTAAAAAAAAAGCCTCACCAAACCCTGAGTTGCAGAACAATGTGCACATATCTTTAGACCAAGAACCAATAATTTGTTTATCCCAAATAAATATTTGTCTTTTCAACCTACTTTCTTCCGTATCAAGTAAACGATTCCATTACTGATCTTCCAATGAGCCTCACATGATTCCCATCCCATGTCCCCCGCTATAGCCAACTTTGGTGCATATCTGCGCACACCCAGAAAATATCTTACAGCACTGATTCACACATAGAGATATTTCTACAGCCCCAAACCAAGGCAGTATAATCAAGCACAGGACACAGACCAGCTTGAAACCATTTAGAGTCTGTTTGAAAACGCATTTACTTTTACCAATGATTCATCCCAGAGCTCTACTTGCTGATTCAGCAAGAACCTTAACACCTTTTATGAAATTCATTTGTTCCTCAATATAGAAACCGAGATATTTATATGAGTCTGCATAATTTAGCTTATGTGATCCAACTTTAAATTGGTAAGTACTGCGGGTAAAGGAGGGTTTTCTGAAGTGAATTATTTCAGTTTTCTTTTTGTTAATAAACAGTCTCCATTTTTTTACACTATTTGTTAGTGTAGGAGAGTATCTGTTGCATTTTTTCTTCAGATGGTGATAGTAAAACTATGTCATCTGTATATAAAAGAATACTTATAATTTCCTTTCCACACATCAGCCCACAATTTAAAGATTTTATTTCTTTGGCCAAATCATTTATATAAATTTCAAACAATGTGGGAGACAAAGCATCACCTTGTTTCACCTCTGATGAGGTTGGGAACCAGCTTGTGTGATACTAATTCAATCCTACACATGCTATGGCTCGCTGTAGAGAGCTTTTAGAGCCTTGTAGAATTTTCCATTCACCTCATACTCAATAAGTCTATAAACTAAAATATCCCCAAATATCCAAAATCCTTCTGAGGGTCAATAAAGCATGCATATGTTGACTTGTTTTCACTAATTCTATTTTTTATAATTGTAGACAATATAAAATATGATCAAGACATGACTTTGACTTACAAAACCCATTTTGCTCTTCAATAAGGAGCCATTCCTTCTCTGGATACAACATGAGCCTCTCAGTAAGTATAGTGGAGTACAGCTTGTAAACTGTGCTCATTAGGCTGATCCTTCTGTAATTTAATGGCACCCTCGGGTCCTCAATTTAAGATTTTGGTATTAGATTTATAATAGATTTATTTTAAGTTTGTCTGCACTAAATGTGTGCAATGCTCTTCAACTCAGTGACATATTAATAGTGCATACATGTACAGAAATGACTGTATCTGCCCTGGAGGTCTATATATATTTGTAGGAACGTTACATGACATTATCATGACATTTATGATTCTGACTGACACATCTACAAACTATAGCCTGACCAATACTGGATCTTTGAGGTTAAAAAATCCAATAATGATATATTGGCTGATAGTAATTTTACATAAAACACATAACATATGATATGGATCCCATAGATTTGTTATTGTTTTAATTGTGACTGAGATACATGAGTGGGACATTTTACAGTTAAAAAAATAAATGTGTCTGTGCTCTCTGGTGGAAAAACTATGTGATGGTGACATTGTTTCTAAATGACCTCAAACCTACTTTGGCCTTTCTGTATTGCAATGTCTTGTTACTTATCAGCCAACATATACAGCACCAGCCAAAAGTTTGGACTCACTTTCTGATTCAAGTGAGAGTCAAGTGTCCAAACTCTTGACTGGGACTGTACACCGATACTAATATATCTCCAATAAACTAATATCAGCTGATTATTGGTCTAGGTCTAATACAAACTATGTAAAATGTTGAAATATTTGCAACAATGACATTAAGTTCCCATTTAATAAATGCAACATTAATCTGTAATTATGTTGTTGTACTTCTTGTTGATATGACAGTTGTCAGCAGCAAAGCACCAGCATGCTATATGCAAAAAAACTCTATTTAAACTTCCCTTGAACCAATGCATTGCATTACGTATTCAAGTATGCGAAGATTCAGCAGTGACAATAAACATCGGAATTGTATCTGTCAAAGGTTGTTCTTGTCAGGAGGCCCAAAATTTTTAGCAGCATCCACAATCACTGGTTGTCAAAACGATACACTGAGTATGTCAGTGTGAAATATCACAACATGGAAACTACAAAGGACAGCAGTTTACAGAGTGTGTTGTATCCTGTCTTGTGTTTCTTGTCTGTGTTTGTGTCATATCTCTGAATGTTTGCTTATTAAGAATTTAAATAATAGATCATGATAATAAAAAAAAAAAGAACAGTGACTTTATGTACTTTTGTCAATCAACTACCCAACATGTCACTATTTGACTTGCAAATGCATTTATTAACCTGTCATAGTAAACAAAAACTGGTGTGCACAGGCTGCATATGTCTGTTGCATTTGGGTCTGTGTCTGTGTGCGTGATTGCCCAGTCATAATCATAATCATGATCAAAGGGATAAGTCCAACGTGATGTGTTATCTCACTGCTAAATATAGTCCAACTGGAAAGTACAGTGTTGCTGCAGGCTTATACTTCTCAGTCGCTCTCTCTACTTCTCTATTTCTTCCTCTATGTCTCTCTGTAGCTTTTTGTCTATGTAGTTTTTCATTAGTGTGTGTGTTTGCATATGTGCGTGCGTGTGTGTGTGTGTGTGCGTGTGTGCGCATTAAAGGGAGCCTCGCCAGACTGGGAACTCTGACAAGGCTGCCACTTTATTCACTGTCACTCTCCACTAGTGATTACACACAAACAACAACAAACACACACACACACACACGCACACACGCACGTATATAGGAGCATGGTCAGATAGTGTGAGAATAATGGAGGATCTGCCATTGACAGATGGAGACGCAGAGTTAGAGAAGCAGGGGAAGAGAAGAGGGAGGGGTGACGGAGAGAAAGAGAAGCAAGAGAGAGAGAGAGAGAGAAAGAGAGAGAGAGAGTGGTTAAGAGTTACACAAACAAAGAGAGACAGAGATGGAGAGAAACAAATGACTGTGAGAAAAAGAGAGAGTCTCTTTCAGAAAACAAACACTTAGGCAGGGTTGCATGACTTGCACTTTCTCACCTCTCAGCAACCCTGAGGTTTGGTGGGTGGTTGGAGAGGGTGGGGGTGGGGAGGGGTGGGGGTGGGGGTTAGACAGACAGAGAAGGAGAGCCTGAGAAGAAAAAGATCAACTGGAAAGAGAGGAGAGAAGAAGAGAGAAGAGAGAAGAGAAGAAGAGAGAAGAGAAGAAGAGAGAAGAGAAGAGAAGAGAAGACAAGCGGGGAGGGGAAACACTTCCATTACGACGGCCGAATAGGATAAACGAGCAGCAACGATTGTAGGAAAAACTAGGGCAGACGCAGTACGCACTTACAAATGACATACTGTGATACAACAAGACAAGCGTTCGGGACCCACACACAAACATGCTGACTTTTTCTCCCACACACACTTCATTCAGAGCGAGTGCAAAACTGTGTGAAGTGTACTTACCGGGGTAGCAGGAGTAGCCCACTTCTGCAGCATGCTCTCTCTCCCCCTCTCATTCCTTCCTTTCCTCCCTTTCCTCCTCTCTTCTCCTGCTCTGCCGTGTCCCTTGTAAAGCACCCTGAGTCTTTCTCTGTCTCCCTCTCTCCCTCTTAAGCGGAAAATCCCGAGCAGAGTCAGTGTAGTTGTGCTACAAACCGCTCTCGGCCTTTTTCACCTCGAAACCCACACTGCCGACACACACACACACACACACACACATCCACACACTCACACACTGTCCGGACCAGCAGCCCTCTCCTAAATCTTGACAGCGAGGCAGGAAGCTCCCTCACTCGCACTGACACACAGGTGATCACACACACACACACACATACACACACACACACAAAAAAAAATTGGTAGCACACACTTGCACACGCCCACAGGGAGGGAGTCCCGCATGCATAGCTCCAACGTGTATTATGCAAGGGGCTGAATGAGAGCCAGAGCTCTCACACTGTCTGCCCTACACATACACATACACACACACACATACACACACACACACACCATACACACACACACACACACACACACACAGGGCCCCTCCCACGGTTCGCTCGGCCAACTTCATCAGGTATTCATTCAAAAAACACACACACGCCAGCTGGCTGCACGCCCAGAGACCGCTTACAAGCTGAGAAAGAGAGAGAAAGAGGGAGAGAGAGAGAGGGAGAGAGAGAGTGAGAGAGAGAGAGAAAGGGGGAGAGAGGGAGGGTGTTACAGTGAGAAGGGCAGAGTGGGGGAGTGCGGGAGAGATAAAAAGGGAGGGAGGGAGAGACAGAGTGAGCAGTAGAGATTAAAGAGAGAGAGAGACAGAAACAGAGAGTACGTGAAAGAGGGACACATGGAAAGCTCATGTACACACACACACACACACACACGCACATACACATATGCTTGTATCTAGGGCCGCAACTGTGATTCTTTTGTTGTTTTTTCACAAGCTTTTAATTAATGATGACCTAGCTAAAATGTCAGGAAATAGTAAAAAAATGAAAAAAGATTCCCAGAGCCTGAGGAGGCATCTTAAACTTTGTTTGTTTTGTGTCACCAAGAGTGCAAAACATAAATATATTCTCTTTACAAGGACACAAAGCACAGAAAATCAGCAAGTCCTCACATTTGAGAAGCTGGAACTGACAAATGTTTGGTATTTATGATAAATTACTTCATTCATCACTGCGGTTCAATCATTTTTTTGTGGATCAACTAATCAAGTATTCGACTAGTTGTTTCAGAACTACATTGTATCATCAATACACAAGCACATACAAAAAAACAGATAGAGACATACACATACTTACATACCAAATACTGTGCAATTACACTCACTCATATGTGTGTGTCTGTACACAAAGACACAGAATACAGTGAGTTCAATGACAGAAGCGACATCAGTACCCGTATCTATTTTTCCTCTTTTGCAGTTTCATTAGGTGTCCTGTTCAGATTCAACAAGGCTGCACTTCCTCCTTTGGACCACTAGATGTCACGACTGATTGCCTCACTGACAGGCATACAGTAGTCTATTTCCGTTAGTTAGCTGACCTAGTTAAAAGACCATTTGGAAGTAAATATAGATGAAATGTGCTCCTCAATGCTAAGAGATGTAGCACGCACAGGGAAGAAACGAGCACTCGCTCACAGAACAGCACACACATGCAGTATACTGTAATGATTCCCGCTAGACTGACTGAGTCTAAACATGCACTAAAAAAGACATCCTGTTTGTGTTGGTTGGTCTTCCTGTTAGCTTGATATCAATCCAATGTTCAGCTTGGGATATTCATGGAGTGTTTCACTAGTAGACAGAAGACATTTCAAAAGTTTGCTTTTAATACTGATAAAGGGGACAAAAAGAACATATAAAATGTACCCAAGAGGCTTGGATGGATAAGAGGATTGAAAAGTGGTAATCTGCGAGTTCTTTGTGTGTTGTTTTTTTTATTATATTTTGGAAGGCATTTTTGGTGATAGGCACTCAGTGCTGTGATGCTTCTGACAACATTTGTCAATCAAGCAGAATAGCAGTACTCTGACGTTGCTCTTCTAGGACTTTCTGTTGGTATAATATTCATATTAAAGATACAGTTCCTGTTTTAGAGTCACTATTGGGATATTATCTAGGTGTTTTAACCTTTAACGAGTCAATTTGTCTTGTATTTATTGCACACAAACCACTGCTGTATTGTTTAATATCACTAAAACAATTAGTCAGATTAAGAAATTGTTTTAGCTTTATATCAGAGCCCCGGACCGAAGTAAAGAAGCATTCACAGATAGAAGATACACAAGAATGAGACACAGACAGAGAGACAAACCAGCAGGCACTGAGAGAAAACCAGACTAGACAGTGCATTTGTTTCACAGTCCGTTTCATTTTGTCAGGTGACCTCAGCAGCACAGCAACACTCGTCTGTTGCCTTGGCAGCTAATTGGAGACTCTCGGTATTTAATCATAATTCATTTGTGTGGGTTTGTTTACAATCTGCAGTCAAGTGAAAGCAGTGCGAGAGAGAGAGAAAGAAGGAAAGCGGAGGTGGAGAACAAGCAAAAAGAGATGAGAAAAAGAGAGAATCACTTATGAGAGATTTTAACTTTTTGAATGGTGATTTTAGTTATTTCTCTGTAATGTCTCTCTTTGTTCAGCCGCTCTGTCTCTCCATCTAAAACTTTCTCAGTCTGGCGAAGGTGATCGCATGTCAACGCCCTTCAATCATGTCTGAAAACACAAATGTCTGCTCTTTACATTAACCCAACAGTCAAGAACCACATAAATATCAATTTTCTTCAGATGTTCCCCATTGGCTAACCATTTCAACCAAGAAACCTGTTTTAGAGCCTGGAGAACATCACTAAATGTCTAAAATATCACCATTCGATCAGAACCTGCCACAGTTGACTTTCACTTCTCCTGCAAAACCCATATTTTATTGTCCCTGAGCTTAAATATGTCTCTATAAAGCTGTCACCTCCTCAAAATTTACATCTCTTCATGACTGATGTATTTTATACTCATTACATGAGGTCACTAAGCTTTTTCATATAGCTGGATCTGGAGAATAACATGGGAAACTTGAAAAGTGTTCTTTGAAAGCAGATATCTTGACTCTATTCCATTTTTCATAAAATGAAATTATAACTTACTGAAATATTTTTACTTGTGGTATTATGCTGACCCATATGCAGTAGAAAAAAATGAAAACAAATCCTGTAATTTTCTCTTTTGTAATTTCTTCAGGTTTATACTTTTCAGAAGCAAGTAGTCAAGATTGACCACACTGACAGTTTAAATGAAAATATTAGCTATGGGTTCATCATAATAACTGACTAATAACATCAAACCTCAGTCAATAACCACCTCATAAGAAGTGAATCTATGAAATGTCAAGTGCACTGAAATCTTCCACAAATACTGCTCCCTATTTCATTCCTTCTGTCTTTCTGCAGAGCAGAGAACCGTCTCAGTCACAGCCAGTCACTAAGGAAACTGATGAAAAGCTTCTATATATACACACACACCCATATACATATCACAGACTTCTCTTCTCTCTCTACCGCACACACACACACACACACACAGACTCTCTCGCGCTCTCGGTCGCCCATGCAAACTTCGCACACGCTGCGGTTATGACAACGGCATCCTACACTCTCTTTACCCATCTATGCCCCCCCTCTGTCTCTGTCAGCGAAAGTCTCGGCTCTCTTGTTTATCTGTGTCTTTCCATCTGTCTGTGTGTGTGTGTATGTGTGACTGTGCAAGTGCAGGAGCCTGTGAGAAAGCAGGTGCAGAGCCACCTAATGGTCACATACCCAACACGCACACACACTGCAACGAGGGCCACCAACATACTGTTCAAACTCTATAATTCATAACCTTTTGTAATTATTACATAAACATGTTAACATTGCCCTCTGAACTGTGGCCATTTACACACACTAAAAATAAATTTAACTTTTTTTTTTCCATCTCTCTGTCTCTCTCACAAACCCTCTGCCAGGCTGCGTTAACTTACTGGCAGTGTAGCGTGCTACTTCTGCCCAAGCCACATCCCATTCACAAACCTACTAATCCACACACACTATTAGATCCTTGCTAGTCTCTCTCACACACACACACACACACACTCACACATACACACACACACAAAGAAGTATGCATGAGTGTGTGTATAGGATTAGGGAGGGACTGGAATGGATGGGCAAATCACTGCTAAGCTCCTCTATTGCTGTATAATCCTAGTGAGCACACACACACACACACACACACACACACACACACACACACACATACACGCAAATGCGTAAATATGCAAACATGCATGATGCAGACGTGCACATGTGCACACACCCGAACATGAACTGATACTCTCTCTTTCATTGTCACACACATACAACGCTTGAAACACACAGGGTTATACACAAACAAAAGCAGCCATCACAGACGCACAAATATGCAGGCAAAAGTCCAACACACTCATTCAAAGGGCAAACACAGACATAAACATCAAAATATGATTTCAAACACGATGTATAATCCTACTCAGAGGATGTGTGTTACTGCACAAAAGACAGTAAAAGAGAAATGTGCGAGGGGAAGGGGGGGAAGTTGGAAAGAGAGAAAAATAGATTTGTTTTTTTTTTTAAAGGGACAATTGCGGAGAGGAAAGTAAAGGACAGAAAAAAGGAGAGAGAGAAAAGTGACAAATAAATCAAAAACACATCCATTCATCATTACACCATTCATTTATTTGTCCTACCTAACCACCTGTCTTTCCTTAGTTCATGCCTTCAACAGAAAACTGGCATTAACACCGAATGTCACTCACTTTACAAATTTGAATATGGAGAATATGTAATGTGTAACTGTGATTTATTGGCTTAATCTAGCCTTTCACTGGAACTGGAAAAAATAACTGGAGACATTTGCAGATATTTGATATTTTGCAGATGAGTGAATTGCCTTTTTAGATATCAAAGTTAAGTTTGGACTTGAACTTCACTTACTTGATATCCACTACGTATAAAATTTTTATGTGATTACAGTCTTTAAATTATAAATCATTCAGATGGCATAAGATTTGGTTTGAAGAAAAAATAGGCAAATCCTGTAGAAATTTGTCAGTCTCTATGTCTTTTTTAGCCCATTTATCCTAGTGTCCCTGATTCAGATGTGTAGTGGTACCACAGTGCCACAGGTTATTGACACCATAATTTGTGGGCACCAAAGTTAAGAATTTAAAATTCAACACCTCATGGCTTTAAATAAAAATATCCTCCATTTCTATATCCTCAAACATCTTCAATTTATATGATATCTTAAAATCCAGCCAGATTTTACTGTATATGAAACACATCCATATACTCTACATGTAGACCATTAGTGAAAAGATACAGAACATATTGTTCTCTTAAAATGCATTTCCTTCTTCAATATTCACAAAAAAGTCAATTTGTAAAGCTAATCTTTGTAGTATTGCAGTAAAAGTAGTGGTTTGGTCCTTCTGACTGATGTATTATTATATATGACATCATTAGATTATTAATACTGAAGCATCAGTGTGTAAGCAGCATGTTGCTGTTGTAGCTGCTGGAGGTGGAGCTAGTTTCCACTATTTTATGTACTAGTTTAGTCCAGTGGTTCCCAACCTAGGGGTCGTGCCCCTCCAAAGGGTCACCAGATAAATCTGAGTGGTCGTGAGATGATTAATGGGAGAGGAAAAATCTTTGATTTTTGATGAAATATTGGATCATTTGAACATTTATTGAAATGAAACCATGTGACAAGTTTAGAGGGAAAAATCACTATTTGGTGGAGCTGTTAACAACTCATAGACATCTGAAATGTGACCCTGACTACACACTGCTTTTTGTAAGATGTCAAAAGCCAAAAAGGTTGGAAAGCACTGGTTTCATCTTTAACAATGTGTTGTAAGCAAGGCAAGGCAAGTTTATTTGTATAGTACATTTCAACAACAAGGCAATTTGATGTGCTTTACATTGTATTTTAAAAGCTTGTTATATTATCCATTGTGTCAAATTTTCATTTGAAAAGTAACTAAAGCTGTCAAATAAATGTAGTGGAGTAGAAAGTACAATATTCCCCTCTGAAATGTAGTGGAGTGGAAGTATAAAATAGCATCAAATGGAAATACTCAAGTGAAGTACAAGTACCTCAAAATTCTAATTAAGTACAGCAATTGAGTAAATGTACTTAGTTACTTTCCACCACTAGGTAGGACATGGTGAGAAATGCAAGCAGGCAATCAGATTCAGATGACGAAAGTGTGATAATTTCTTAGCTGAAGTCAGGTTGACGGAAGTCTGACAGGTGTGGGATGTGTAACTCTGATGGGCTGCTGGGTGCACAGCGCTTAACAGAATGCCTGCAGAGACAAATGGTAATGCACACAACTGAACACTGCCTCTGTATGTGCTTGTCAGCGCTCACACACACACACTATTAAAGAAAAGAACACACTCAAATGTTTTTTTTTTCCTGATGGAGACTGCATGTGTCCGCATCGAGGACGGACAACCATACTGTTGTGTTCACTGAAGGTGAACTGCCCCGCTGTAATGGGAATAGGCAGGCAGACTGGCACTAATTGGCATGAATGGGCATGGCAGCGGACATTGTGTGGATGAAGGAGAGGTGGGCGACTGCTCAGCATGTGTCCTTGTCTGTGAATAATGTGTTCCACCTTTTCAAAGGCGCACGGACAAAAATGTCAGACAGGCAGCAGCACTAGGTGAGCATGCAGACTCACACACATTCATCAAAGCCCTCTGCTCAACACAAACACACACCATACACCCTTGAGACTCAACAGGACATGCATGCAGTACACACCGGAGCCATACAGAACTCAGTCATCATCCAAACAAACAAATTCCACAGCCAGGAACACACACACACACACACACACACACACAATCACAACACACTCCAAGGGTGTCTGCATGCTGCCCAGCAGTGTGTCTACTGTGCAAGCCAAACACTGCCTGATGAACAAAATACACAAAACCATACTCATGTCAATTCATTCTACTGTATACAGTCACATGTATCTTATGACGATGATTGCCATGAGGCTCCCAGAGAAGAAAATAGCTCCAATGAATTGGGCAATTTTTATGTAAAGATTGTTTTGTGTGCTCTGTCAGCAAAGGGACAATGTGTCATGTTGCAACAAGTCTGTGATCAACTGGAAATACTGTACAATATGACAGAAAACTGGGACATTAAATGGCTTTGCTAGTTTTTTTGGTCTATGAATAACTAAAATATGGATGGTAACCCATCACCAAGACATTGTGCATTTAATCAGGGGGGTACACTGCCTGTATTTCTAGAGACCCATGTAGGGACAAAAAAACCACACAAAATTATATTATGCAATTAAAGCCACACGGGATACTTCAAAAATGAGTTTAAAACGAATGCACACACACGACAACCAGCTGGAAAACTGACTCATATGTGTACACACACCAGGTTATTTCTCAGTCTAACTCCTCTTTGATGAGGAACTGTGATCTTCCATGATTCCTTGACTAAATGTTAGACTTCCAATGTTACCATTTCATCCAACACAGGACTATCGGTACTTGAAATAATAAAGATTTGAGATTTTGTCTATTTATATTAATATCATTTGATGCACTATACATATTTTTAATTACTCGTGTTGCCCCCTAGTGTCTCTTGTCAACCTACCTTCCATTACTCATTACTTAAACAAAATGAGCGCATCATTTTGACTTATTGATTAGAAATTTGTGCAAGGCTCCTTTGAATTGTACTTGTGTATCTATTCATATTAATGTTTTTAGTTCCCTTGGGATGAGGATGTCATCACACACATTAATGTGATTAGATGATTATGATGTCACTGGTCATTTTGCTATATACAGTAGTACTCATTTCCTTCCTGTGGGTATTTGCCTTGGGAGGACCTGTACTGTCAAAACATCACATAACAAAGTCAAAGGAAGCTTTTGCATTGCAGCATTCTGTAACTAACAACATACATACACTGTTAATATGTACAGCCACGTACTTACCACCTTATCCTGTCTTAACTAACCAGCTTGCATATGCAGGCTACTGTTGAAATATTGAAATATACACTCACACTGCCCATGCTTAAGGAGGAGAAGCTTCACTCCAACTGCTGAATACTTCACAGTACAGAGAAAAGAAAAAAGCAGACAGACTGACTGACCACACTGGCTTCTCATTGCTTGTGTGACTTTTCCAACTATTCTTTCATTTTCTTTCAACATCCTTATTTTCAGCATTTATTTGTGCACACACACATTGTACACACAAACCCAGATGAAAGGAAATTCCATCTCAGTGACATTCTCTGGGTGGGCCTTTTCAAACTGAGGAAAGACCAGCAACCGCTTTATGCTTGCGCACGTATGTGTGTGTGTGTGTGTGTGCTTTAACCACAAAGGATAATTTGTGTGCAAAATTCTTCTGTTTGCATGCAGCTGTCTCATGGGCTGACACACACGCACACACACACACACCGTCTGCTTGAAGGTGGCTGTATCCTTATGAGACACAATACCCTTTGACCCTGACCCCATTTCAATCGTAAAACCCAATATTTACTGCGACTGTTCATAGTTTGACATCCGTTACGCAAGGATTTACAGTGGAAGAAAGAAGAAATAGAGTGTGAGAAAAATTGATTTTATGAGGGACACATAAAAAGAGCAGATGAGAAAAGGACACAGGGAGGAGGAGAGGGGAGAGCAGAATAAAAAAAAAACATAGGAAATGAGGGAGGATCAGGAAAAAGATGGAGTGAGACAGTGATGTCACCTTGTAGTAGCACTGCAGTGAGAGGGACAAAGAGAGAGAGAGAGAGAGAGAGAGAAAGGGACACTGAGAAAGATACTTAAGAGATCTATTAGCTGATACAAGTCATGCAGACAACCTCCCACTCCTTAGGCAATTGATTCAAGGATGTAGTGCAGAATGCTATGTGTGTGTATGTGTGTGTGTGTGTGTGAGTGAGTGACGGTGAAACTCTTGCTTTGGGCCTCAGGGCATAATGTAGAACTACTAGAAATCTCTCTTTTGAGACCGCACTTTCTCCTCGCTGTCTGTGTGTGTGTGCATGCATGTGCTGTAGACGTTTGTGTGTATGTGTGTGTGAGAGGGAGAGAGAGAGAGAGAGAGAGAGAGAGAGAGAGAGAGAGACTGGAAGAAACTCCAAAAACTCTGCAGTTTGTAACAAATGAGCGTGTAAATGCGCACTTCAGTCACTTAGGTGTGCGTCTGTGTAAACAAGATAAACCATTACATTTTAAGGTTACGCTTGGTTTTTTTTTCGGGTTAAGGTTAGGGTTGCATTTATGGTTAAGTCTCCAGAGAATGAATGTAAGTCAGTGCAATGTCCTCCTAAGCGACAAAAACAAGTTTGTGTGTTCTATGTGTGTGTTTCGACAGGACAGCATAATGGAATGCCTGGGTTCAAGACTTGCCAAGAGCACTTTTCCCATACGCCAGGGAGCCAAGACTTCCCCAACCAGCCAAGAATAGCACCGACTCTCCCTCTCTCTACTCTCTCTCTCTCTCTCACCCACACACCCACACACCCACAAACACAAGCACTCACACTTTTTACTCTTTGGATCCAACAAGAAAGAGAGTGATAGTGCGAAGGAGACAGTGAAAAAGACAGACATTCTGTAATGACTGTAATTACATTGTAATCTTTGTACAACATGGTTTAACGTTACTGTACATATGGTCATGGTAATACAGCAAATTTAAATTTGAGAAGACAGAAAGAGAAAAATATTTAAGCCTCTCTTCCTGAGATATTTAAGAATATGTTTTTGATCAAAATGTCACTGAATTGGACTGAAATGAACTGAAAGGGAAAGAGAGAGACTGAAGGAGGGAGCGCGTGGGAGAGAAAGAGAAAGAGAGAGCAGCGTGTAACATACATACAGAGATTTCGGCAGGGAAACCGCAGCACTCTCCAAACTCGCTGCTCCCTGTGGGGTAAATGAGAGTGCTCTCTCTGTGTATGTACATGATTCATGTGTGTATGTGTACACTTAAACAAGCATGTTTGTGTGAAAAAGCAATAGACTGGCAGAAAAAGAAGAGGACTAGAGTGCACTCCCTACTCCCATTGAGAGGCACCAAATGTTGAGGCAACAGAATAACAGGGAGCAACAGGGTTTCCACTCCAAAGCACGGACACACTGTAGGGAACACTTTAACCTCATTCACAGCTGGTTATCACAAAGGAGGTAGTTGAATACTTCAATGTTTGTCTTAAAAACAAAATAACCTTTTTTAGTATGAATTACTTATCTCCTCCTCAAAAATATGCATCTCTAAGGACTTCAACATTAAGTCAACCGACATATCCTAAATATTTGTGACCAAATGATTTGTTAAACCACCAAAAAATGTGAAAACCACTCCACTGTTTCCTACTTAGCCGAGTTAGATTGCATATCATTCATTCATGCAAAGAAATTATTAAGCAAATTAATTTAGCAATGACTTCTGATGTTGCTGTCCAGAACAGTGGAGGCTGCCCGGTATTACTTTTTTAATGTCTGCACTGTTGATGCCTGTACACTGGAAGAATGCAATGTTTTTAATTAGTTTGTGATGCATATTATTAGCTTATAGCTGGACAGATCAGTGCTGCCTTGAGACTTCACCTGCCAATTAGTATGTTGACACACCAGTAAATTCAAACAGTAATCTCCCACTCTGTGTGCAGATGCCTGGTGGAGGTTGGTTCGTGTTTCTTATTAAAGTCACCCAGGTCCAACTGTTTATTGTTCATAATGGCTGTAAACAGACATGCAGAGTATCCCTCGGGCAAAGAAGCAAGCGGAAAATAACATTCAAGGCAATCTGTGGGAGAGAACTTGAAAACTTTAAATGTTTGTTCATATTGATTTTCTATGACTCACTGGGAAAATGCCTTATAGTGAAAAGAGAGACTATCCATCAACCAGAAGGCCTGAATTCAAATCATTGACCTCAAGCATTTACTCTGCTGAAATGTCTGCGAGCAAGATAATCACCAGCAGCACCGAAGGTGTGATTCTGCAGCTGACCCTGTGTTCTTACTTCCCTGTGGAAGGGAGGAATCGAAAAGAGAATTTCTTCTCTGGGGATCAATATAACCACAAAAAGACTGCGCGTGTTGTGAGTAATTCAGAGAAGAAACAGCATAGTTGTAGCATGTCGGTTGCTACTAATTATAAAAAAAAAAAAAAGTGGCAGATTTGTTTACAAAGAAATTAATTACTGAACATACTTAGAATCAGATCCAAACCCAAACCCAAAGACATAAACTCCAATACATCCCCCCCTCCTCAGGCCTTACAGAGACATTATTTATAGGGTGTTTTTCGCATTCTCAGCACTGCCAATAAGCAATTCTCGCAGGAAGACCCCTCACTAACTGGTTCCTGAAGGTGCTATGCATGAAAATATATTGCTGCTCCAACAGAGATGCAGCTTCACAAACAAACACACTGTCACTAGGCAGACTAGCGTTCCCTTACTCTAAAAACTCCTCTCCTCCAATCACAGCGTAGGCAGGAAACAAACTTAGTTGCGAGGCCCACAGGCTTCATTTCAGTGACTAAATGATGCGTTCTTATCTTTCTGACAGTTTTCCTTTAACCTTTCAGCAAATGTAAAAGAGTGGGTGAAGGATTAAGTCGTCTACCATATTGTTTGGTGAGCTCATTATATTGCATGACAGCGAATGGGGATTAGAAGAGTAAGCCACTAATTTGAACCCACCCACACACTTGCGACGTGCTGCGGCTCAACACTACACAGAGGGAAAACCTTGGCTCATTCACAGTGAGCTGTACACATGATGAGCCGCCACTTCCCTCACATTAAAATCAAATACACTTTACTTTACATGCATCTGTGCTGTGACCAGGGTGACAGGTTTATCAGCAAAACAAGGCTCTTGGCGATGGAGAGAATACAGGGCTGAAAAGCCCTTGATGTCAGAACTAATAACATCAAATTAAACATGACAGTAAGACTAACAGCTTTTATACTGGAATACCAACATGGTGGCACTGTGTTAGTAATGATTCAGCAGTAAGACGTTTACTACTGTCCTCTAGCTTGTCAAGTGCAACTTCAATTCAAGCTCGACTAAAAACACGATATGGGTTCCAACTATTCACAAAATACCATGATATAGACACAGAACATGTTTGCAGGAGGGACACGGACTTTCTCACCTCATTCAACACCACTTCTCCAGACCCCCCTGGTTTGTCAGCAGGTGGTACAGCCCATGGAGAGGGTTCCAGACTATCCCAGAATGCAGTGTGTTGACTCAGGGACTCAGCACTCCCTGGTGGATGAAAACAACACAAGTTAAAACTGAACTGGGGAAAGGACTTTTTTTTAACTGTACAACACACGGCAGAATGTATTTGGGCACACAACTGAGGATGCATCACAAGGTTTATTTAACAAAGTAACACTTGTAACTCAGCTTTGATCCATATATGCACAAAAAAAGATATATGGGATTCTCACAACTTGTTACAAATAGAGTCGCAGCAGCAAACAAAAGGTTTCTTTAAAATGACACTGTAGGTGCTGATATGTACACATCTGACAGTAAATCATGACAAAAGCACTACTGTGATGGTTAGTTATGAGGATTATGACAAAGGTGCATCTGAAAATTTAATTGAGTTGAAGAGGAAAAAAAGAGTAGGCCTGCAATTTACTGTGCAAATAAATAAATAAAATGTGTCTATACAGTCTATAATGTTAAACATAAAAAAAGGTCTTGTCAATCAAAAAGTGCAGCATTTCTCATACTAAGTAGCTTTTATTACTGCTGTACATGTCATATCTTCCTGTTGAATGTTCTTGCTTACAGTAAGTGTTTTAAACCTTGCTCTTGTTTGACATTTTGTCTGTGTGTCCTTTCTTTGTGCAGCTTTACAATCGCTGCAAAGTGTTGTTGTTGTTTTAAAAACTGCAATGCAAATACAGGTCACCCTTATAAACAGGATCTGACATATTCACACACACAAAAAAAAAAAAAAAAAAAATCCAGAGCATCTTTAAAGACATCAAATGTGCAACAAGCTGACTTAAGCAGACACCCACACACCGGCATAAGAGACAGACCGGCTGATCGTCGACAGCGTGCGCACACTCTGTGGGACTAATTAGGCAGGTTGTGGTGGAATGATGGGGATGTTACGGGGATACGAGAGACGTGTTCCCTGCTGTTTAGTCAGCTGCAGTGTGTGCGCTTGTGTGTCTGTGAATTTTTTTTGGGATGTGTGTGGAGGTGTGTGGGTCATCAAACATCCTACTGACCCACTTCTTACATGTCTGAAAACAAGGAAAGAAGTAGGGAGGAGTGTATGCGCAGCTGTCTAGCTGTGACTGTTAATGTTTTATGGAAGGCAGACATGGGAATTAGAGAATGTGGCTGGCTTTGTTTGTGTATTACATTAGTAATAGTAAAATATATCATTCCATGCACGCTTTTTTATGTATGCACGACGACTCTATCCCACAAGGGATCGAGAGCTACAGTGGAAATGAGATATGATAATGGCAGAGTGAGACAGACGCATTATAAGAAAGAAAGAATGTCTTGTATGGGAGACATAGGAAAATCTTTATGTTTCCACAATGGGCTACAGATGGGAGTGACAGGAGGTTAAGCATATACACACACACACACATGAAACTGCCACTGTCCACCCTGGCTACCTACAGAAAGCAGTGGGGTTAGTGTGTAATAAAGAGAGAAGAGAACGAAGAAAATAGATGGGGAATGATGCCACAGATTACCAAACACCAACTGGCAAAGGAATCCATCATATGGTATTAAAAAGGAAAGAGAGAACTCAAGAGAGGAGGAGACAAAGAAAGAAGAGATGGTAACATAGAGTGAGGAATGGCATAAAAGTTAAAAGAGTAAGGAAAAAGTAGAGATCCAGAGGTGGCAGAAAGGAAGACAGATGGAGAGAATAGAGAGAGGGCAGAAAGCAGACAGAGAGAGAGAGAGAGGCGATAGAGAGGCAGAGAGAGAAACAGATGGTGGCAGAGAAGAGGCAGATATAAACTCACTGGGAGAACAACACTGGCTCCGCCAGCGAGGCACAGCGGGGAGTATGGAAAGCTGAAAAATGTCATAAAAGGGAGGAGGGTGGATAGTGAGAAGGGAGGGCAGAGTAAAGCAGGACAGAGAATGAGGATTTCATTCCAAAACTCTATCCAACTTTCAGGGAAAATACTATGATACCTGATAGTCTTTACAGATGTCAGGTTTAGATGTTACTCCATGTCAAACAAACGTCCCTAAGGTCTTTCAAGGAAAAAATGTTAAGTACATTTTTGAAGTAGGGTGTGTTCACCTAAATGGGGACAATGCAGTATCCCATTCCTGACCTCTGATCAAGACAAACATGTAACTAATCTACAAAATTACAAATGAACTTTTTAAACTATTTATAACAACTCATAAGCTCAACTACAATGCAAACATATTAAATCCATTTATATACAGAATAACAAAGTATTGAGCTGGCATTAATATTAAAATAATGTTACATAAAAGCATCAGTGCCAGGATTTAGTTATTGAAATTCTCACTTCCACAGGTGGCTCTGTTGCAGTAATAAAAGTGAAAACTCTTAAAATAACATAAGTGAAACAGATTCTACAGTTTAAAATAGTGTTTTCACCCATTCCTAATACTTGTTTTGCAGTGATGTTTGATTGTTTATGAAGATGTACGGTGAATTTAAATGCTTTTCAGCCTGATTCAAAGCTTCTTCTTCACAACACACACATACCACCCTCAGTGTATGCTTTCTGTCACACACACACACACACACACACACACACAACTATACACTTTGTCTCAATCCATCATGTCCAATCCAGAAATCAGGCATGCTAAATTAGTCAGGAATGGTTCAGTGTAAACCACATTAACTGAACGGCTGATTGAATTGCGAAGCACAGTGGAGCAGACAGCCACTGCAAAGAAGTGTGTTTGTGTATGTGTGTGGCTTTTTTTTATGACATCGTATATGTTCAAATCCTATGCGCTTTGAATAGTGTCTCTGTATTTTACCTTCATTGCATAACATTCACTTAGCGGCGCTTTTTGTCCTAAGTGACTTACAATAAAATAATTAAAATTCCACCGGGACAAGAGGTAGATGTCATCAGAGTTGTAAAACAAACAAACAACTGTGCAAGTACAAGTGCATAAATACTACGTGTGAATGTGTTGAGAGTCAAGTGAAGGAGAAAATGTTTGATACAGGTCATCTTCCTGGCCCATCAGTGAGAGAAAAACTGTTTTAATAAACTAAAAGGTGGGGGTTTAGTGTCTTGCTCTGGGGAGTTTTGCCAATACAACTGTGTTTTGCAGCCAGTGTTCAAGTGACTGAATGAGCAGCATGCATACTTGAAAAAGGACAAAGCTACAGCCCTTTGTGTTTATGTCCTGTTGTTGTTTTCTGTCACAGTGGGTCAATGTGTTCACAATTTTTGGTCGTGTGTGTGTGTGTGTGTGTGTGTGACTATGCACGGCAATCCAGATCAAAAGGCGATGATATTTAACATGTCTAACAACTGTTCTCTCTGTGTGAGTGTTTCTCTGTACTTGACTACACGCTGGCGTGATTACACTATGAATACTTTTGTCCACTCAACCATCGGTTTCTCTGTACAAGTGCTTGCATTCTTCCCTTCATCTCCTCAACAAGTGTAGTCAAAAAAATGCTGTCCACCCACAATCACCATGGTTGTTGCCAGATCCATTGCCTACTGTACAAGTTTTGCCTAACAGTGCAGTCTTTTTTTGAAATGGCTGTAGACTGTGGAACCACAACTACTGGGTTCTAAGGCTAACATCAGCAAAAGATGTACCCAAAAATGCATCTGAAGGTTGCATTCCTCTTCTTTAAACAAGTGCTTGCTGTAACTCACTAAGTTACAGTGAAAAATACAGTGTTCAATGTCAGACTGTGAGCTGGATAAATGTAAGGTTAAAGGTTATAATTTGGGCACAGATGATAACAACATTTATTATGAAACATTTACAACCAATTACATTTTCTGTAGTACACTTTTATCATAAATATGACAGACAATCACACCTGCAGGATCACACACACATAGACAGAATGCTTTGGGAGCTGACGTAGTGTCTGACAGCTGTTTGGTTGGTTGGGGCAGAAGAATGCAGTGAGTCTTTTTATATGTGCACATGTCTGTGTGTGTGTGTGTGTGTGTGTGCATGTGTGCACAGACCGAGTGACTGACCATCACTGTAATGTAAGGGAAATGCCTTCCTCAACCACAACCCCATTTTCCTAGACTCCAACATATCTGCCATACCACAAGTGAGGAATCAGCCCTCTGAAGGTTCAAGGTGCTCAAAGCAGGAAGGAATGTTATCTTGGGTGCACACATGTCTGCAAAGGACCTGTGTCCTTTACTTATCGTCATTCTTTATCTAACATTCTGTACGCTTTCGTTTTGTTACTAGAAGTGTGTACGTGGCAGCTGTGTTGGGTTCAGTGCCATAGAAAAATTCCTTTTGCTGACGCAAACTATTTGTAATACCCAATTTTATAATATGCTGTTGGAAGGAAGGAAAGAAGAAGTAAAGATCACAAGCCAGGAAGCAAATACAAATCATTCAACAAAGACAAACATAAAAGAAAGGTCAGCATTTCCAGGTTTACAACACTCTCTCTCTCTGCCTTACTCCACTTCCCACCTCTTTCCAATCAAACACCATTTATAGCCATCTGTTGCTCAGTAACTCTTCAGTCTACAGTGTGACCAACAATAACAAAGCTCATGCTTGTGATGATCAGAGATGTCTGCAATCAAACCACACTGTAACAAGAAAGGGTGCTACTACAAGCTAGCTGAGAGCAATCTAAAGCCCGCTGGTCCTTTTTTCATACAATTTAACTGATGCAAGTCACAGTTTTCAACCATACTTCTGAATGAGAGCTGACCTAATTTTGCAGTGGGTTTATTAGAAGTGCATATTCAGTGGGTGCTTGTGTATGATGCAATGATGTAGATTACTAAAGTTAAAAGTTGGAACACCAAGACTCTCAGTGATGCTGGAGCTGATCAGAGGCAGAATTAATCAGAGTCTGTAGAGCTGTACTCAACTAAAAAATCTGAGTGAAAGGGAGAAATATCACGCTTTTTTGTAATTTCCTGTTATTTTTATACTGTTATGATGTCAGATGTCTATGTTAAACATGGTCAAAGGTCCAAAGCTTGAGGTGAGCATGCTACCTGAAAGTCAAAAGCCAGGGCTTTATGTGCCCACAAACAGACATCTGTTCGTTGTTAATGTCGTTGCCAAGGTTGGCTATGGCTATGAGCTGTTCACGTTGTCCACTTGCATATTTCGGATCGGATTAAGGCTCAAACATGTACAGATGTCTTTGAGAAATTTCCATTTCGAGTAAAGAAAGAGAAAAAGAAGTGAAATCCTACTACTACTGTTCATTTGTGCAGCCTCCCGATTGGCTGAGAGGGGGTCAATCAGAACAGAGTGGGCTCATCAGGAGGGGGGCCTTAAAGAGACAGGACTAAAACGGTCTGTTTCAGTCTGAACTAAGGGGCTGCATAAAAGGACCAGTATCAGTTAAATAAGGATATATGCCAGTAGAGCGTCAGGATAAAATTATAGACCTGGAAATGTCCATATGTCCCCTTTATTCAATAGTCAAAGGATTTCTGAGACTAACTTTGGTTTCCCACAGCATATATTGTAGGTGCACCGAGGTAAAGACTTTACCTACCAACCTCAGAAGAAATTAATATACTTTTAAGAAATATAACATTAACTTTTAGGGTAAAAAATAGCAAAGGTTCTATATCACGCAGCAAATGCCATATACAGTAATGAGGAGGAGACTGTTTACGCCATTATCTAGTAACTATACTGATCACAAGACAATATGCGTCAGGATCTGTCTGGTTCAGCTCAGCAGACGACACTTATCATGATCAATCATAAATTTTGGTGTAATTAACCAGATTAATCAGAGCAGCATGTCACAGTGTCGGAAAAGAAAGAAAATCTCAGTCTAACTGATAAATCAGAATCAGAGTCACAATCAGAAGCGGATGGGTTCAGGTTCCAGTCATGACACTTATTTGCTCATTAACAATAAAATCACGAAAACAACTAATTGACGAAATTGACAAACCTGCTCAAAGAAGACCATAATGTCTGATTGGCCGACTGATCAGCTGAAGGAGGCAGCTGCTGCTTTAAAGCTTTCACTTTCTGATTTCACTTGTCCTGCACACATTCACAGACACAACGCCACTCTGTCAACACCCATGAGCACACCCGTCATCTCTATTCATGACAATGTCTCCTATCGTATAATCAAGTAGGCAGTGTAGGGTGTCCTGTCTGAGTCTTACTTTTTGTGAGGTTATACAACTTCACAAGTGGGTGGAGCACACACGCACGTAGATAAACGCACGCACAAACACAAACATACATACCACAGAGAAAGCTCATGCATTCATTTGTCCTAAATGTAAGACAATGGGGTAAGACAAATCCAAGGCTGTATGTGTGTGTGTGTGTGTGTTAGTGTGTGAGCTTCTGCGTTAAGAGGGCATGCTGAGAGAATAGGAAGCATGCTTTCTGTGCCAAACCTCCCCTTGGCAGTCAAACAAGGACACACTCACACACACAAACACTCACAAACACTCTCTCACACACACACGGTGCTGAGTGTTTTAATTGGCCACTGATTTGCCAGTTAGTGTTCTTGCCACTCTCTTCACCTCACTGTGCTGGCCCCCTGCCCTAGAGCCTGGCAGAGGCACAGCTGGACCCAGAGAATGTGTGCATGTGCATGTACGTGCGTGCGTGCGTGCATGTGAGTCTGTGTATGTGTGTGTGTGTGTGTGTGTGTAGAAAAGTGTGTGTCATCCTGAAGTAATTAGTTTCACTGGAGTATGTGTGTCTATGCGTATGTTTAGGTGTAGGAAGGTGTCATGTCAAACAAATGCAGTTCCAAGAAGCTCAGTTTCAGGGTCGGATTCCTCAAATACTCAAAGGCTCTTTAAAGTCTCTCAATTTTCTGAAAGTACCACTTTATTCAATTTATTGACAACTCCACATATTTTTGCTTTTTTTTTTTCCGGAATTTGGCATGAAATTCAGATCTCAATGTTCCACATTTAGGAAAGCATCCTCAGTGTTGTGTGCTAACAATATGTGGCTGATGGAGAGTGTACTTAAAATGATTTTGGTAATTTGTCACCAAAGCCAAAAACATTGTCTACCTCAGTATGAGAAGCACTGTTCATTATGTAAACAACAAGTGAAAAACATGTCCAGACTTTTTTAGCACACTGTGTGGTCTCTGTGCTGGTCAAGGAATGTCTAAGTGACAAAAAGCACGTACACGTGTTGTTAAATGTTAAATGCCACAATACGCTTGAGGCTTTTAAAGCTCACATACACACACACACACACACACACACACACACATCACGTGCATTGTGCCAGTGTTGTCTGTAGATGTATCACCAGCACGCTGCTTATTTACATTACACACTGTGGTATCTTTTGTTCTTCCGAATGAGACAGTACAAAGGTCTTGCTGCCCAGCTGCTGCAGTGGTGTTTCTCAGTTTCTTAACAGAACATGATGAGTTGTGCTGGGACTTTTCAATGTGTGACTGTGTGTAACCACATGAGTGTGCTGCGGAGCATTTTAGAAAAAAAAAAAAAAAAAGAAGCGATAAATAATAAAATACACTCAGACAATCTTTCAGGGTTAAATTATAGATTTAAAAAAAAATGCAATGGACTTTCTAAGGAACATCTCTGTGCAACACGGTGCGTGCATGTGTGTGTGCGTAATGCACATGATGTGTGTGAGATTTATGTAGCCGATATCAGAAGCAGATTGTAACCTCGCCTGCAATATTTTGCAAGGCAATGACAATCACTACTCATTCCTCTTGCACACTCACACACACACGCTACACTACATCTATGTACGAACAACCCAAGGTCAAAACAAAGAGGATGAGATAAGTGTGTGGTCTGCGTGTGAGTATGTGTGTGTATGTATGCGTGTGTGTGTGTACGTGTGTGTTTGTGTGTGTGATGACATCATTACTAGAGCAGAGCACTCTATAGCTGATTGATGGAGAGAGGGGTTGTTATAGTCGACTGCTGTGAGCTCATTGCCCAGCAACCAGACAATTCGACCCTTCCACTGTGTGTGTGTGTGTGTGTGTGTGTGTGTGTGTGTGTGTGTGTGTGTATGACAGGCTGACCTGTTCATCCTGTGAGATGCAGGACTGAGATCATACACACACACACACAACACAAACACTTGTCTCATGCATACACACGTGTACATGTACTGTGGTGCATATAGACATCCCCACACAGGACTGCTTTACAGATAATCAAACAAGCAAGCAGATTGCTTTTTGCATACACATGCACACACACACACACACACACACACACACACACCAGTAGCTAGACACGTGACAACAGTCTGGCTCTCATCTTGACTACTAAGTAGCAGACGCTGCTGTGTAATGACTGCTTCTCATGCTGCAACAAAGTTGACTAGTCTTATACATTTGGCATTAGAACAGTAATTATCTACAGTGTGTGATTATCACACAATGTGTGTGTTGTGTGATGTATTGAATAGGAAGCATTCATTCATCCTAATTCTTTAGGCATTCTTGGCTGCTGATTTCACTGTTTTCCCTCCAGTCTCTGTCTTTCTCTCAAATTAAAATGTGCTTTATGTGCATGAATGGGCATTAGAGACTTCTGCAAAAGCAAGTTTATGACACAAATGTGACAATGAAAGATGCACATAGTCCAAATATTAATTGTGCTAATGATTAGTAACTAACCAATGACAGTAATAGCTCAAAGGGAAAATATACAGTACATAAAGTCAGTCTTTTCAGTCAGCAGTACACAGACTTTGGTATTTGTTTCAGTCAATTTGATTAATATTTTTCTGATATGTTTATACTACAGGATACAGGATTTGAGCAGGAGAATAAAAAAATGCTTCTTATCCACTGTGTGTCCTAATTGACCTCTCTTTTCCTCTGTTCTCTGGGCAACCATGTTTTCTTCTGGAGGCCAGTCTCTATGTTTGTTTGAATCCCATTTTGCCAGTACTCACCATAAAAGAGTTTATTATTACTATTCATTTCTTTTAGTTTTGTTGCTGTGGGTAGTAAAGACAGGTTTAGCTGGTGTGTGTGAGCCAGCTGCTGCTGAAGCGGGTCATTCTCTGGGTTTCTGTTGTTTCCATATAAAAAGGTTTCTACTAGTAGGAGTCTGGATCACTGCGGAACAAGCTGCTCCAGAATTTCACGGCTCTTTTTTTCTGTTTGCAGTACAAGTAGATACCTTCCTATTTCTTGTCTGCGGACTCTGTGTGTGGTATTTCTGAGGGCTTTGAGGATATATTTGGTGAATTCAAGGTAAAGAAGTAGGACGAAAGAGACAAGAAAGTTTTCTAGTGCATCTTTTTTGTCTTTCTAGATAGTACTGCAACTTTGACTGACTTGTAAGGAGATCTCTTAGTCTGTTCTACATCTCACATGTGCCCTCTCAGTTTACCAATCTCACACATACACACCGACACTCTTCTCAGGTGACCGACCATTGAGAAGCAAACAAAGGAGACACAATACTGACATCACGTCACAAAAATCTCCCTCTCCGAATTGTGGCTTGGCCTGCTCTGATGTCACCTGAGCAGCCTTAACTTAAAGCAGGCTCAAAGCAGAATGAGGAATCTGAAAGGCTTACAGGAACTGACGATGACTAAACTGGAGCTCAAAGGGCTACAAAAACAAAGCAGTGATATTTTTAGGTACTTTTCACGAAAACAAATGTGTCAGTTTAAGTTCCCATTGTATTACAACCGCAAAACATCTGTTCCATTGCATCTCCTTATGCCCGTAATCTGGCTTCATGTATGCAGAACAGGAAACATGCATTTTTTTTAGACTCTAGAGGAATTAGGAAGGGCTCAGCACAGCTGGAGGGCCTTTCATACTGTAGCTCTGTTGGCAATGCAGTTAATACCAGTGGTAGAAAGCAGCAAAAGTAAGTAATCAAGTGCAATTTTGAGGTACTTGTACTTCAGTTGAATATTTCAATTTTGTGCTATTTTATACCTTTACTTCACCACATTTCAGAGGTAAATAGTATAATTAATATTGAGATCACACAATATTAAACTCCCTATATTAAATTGTTAAAATTTGCTCCAACTCAAGCAGTATTAACAATCTAATATGGTCATACATAATAGTATATTACTCACAGGGGCCCTATTTCTACTTTTACTTTGATCCTTTGACTAAGTACATTTTGCTAATAATACTTCCATACTTTTACTTAAGTAGGGTTTTGAATGTGAGACTTTTATTATCTGAACTATTCTGACATTGTGGTTTTGGCACTTTTACCAAATACTTGTACCGCTGCAGATAAACACGCTCATTTTGGTCACTTTCCAAGCAGATGACAATAGAAATGCTGTCTTACGTGTTTCTTTGAAGAACAGGGAAACAGGGAAGATCCTTTGATGATGATGATTTAATGGTTAGTTATGCGTGCCTGAAATGGAACAATAATAGTGTACCACAGTGGAGAAATTGATAGATATGTCTAAGGTGGTATGCCACAGTTAGTCAATGAATAAAACATCTCACTGCCAAGGTTAGGGGTTTTTATTCCCACAGAATAAGAATAAAATAATAAATCCAGTAGGTAATAGTATGAAATATCTTGCCAATTGGGGCCCAATTTATAAATGAGGCAGCAGTGAAGCTTCGTGTTAGACTGACCATCTCATAAGGAGAGGTCACAGGTTAATGCAACAGTCGTGTGTCCTTCAGTGAAAGCGCAATGAGGTGATTCGCTCTCTTTTTCTTTTCTTTTTATGCAAGACTGTCAGCTAAATGTAAATCAGGGTTATTGGTTGTATGGTAGGTCACTTTTTATCAATGGGTATAATGTGGTTGGTTGCCCAGCTCATTTTCTGTCTGCACAGGAAGTAAAAATATCAAAAGAAGTTAAACCCAGACTCAAAGAGTGCTATACATAGGCCCTCTCTCTGCACTGCAGAATATCTTTAAACCCGAGACAGATTAAAAAAAAAAAAAAGAAAGACAGAACATGAAAAAAGATGCAGTGGCAGATGAGAGCGGTGTGATAACAGAGAATGAATAAAAGAGAGAAACAGAAAACAAAAGAAGAAATGAAAGAAAAAAAAACAAGTTGGGGCAGACTATGATAAAAGAAAAAGGAACTCGTCTGGGTCTCTCACTCTCTCTCTCTTTCATTCTAAGATCTTCAAAGACTAATGCAGTGCTCCTGAGACACTGCTACCAACACTGGTGGGATACACACACGCGCACACATTCTACTACGCCCTGCTGGGAGACAAGCTCTGTGCTACCCTCCTCTGAACCAAAGTAATGATATACTAGAAACTGAGACAGACAGACGAAGAGAGAGAAAGAGGCTGAGTCAGAGAGTGAGAGAAAAAACTGATGACAGAAATGGAAAGAGGAAGAAATTATACAAACTGTATTAAAGATTTGTGAAGGGAAAACAACTGCAGGCCTAATGCCAGTAAGAAAAGTGAAACAGATAAAAGCCCAAAACTCAAACTACGATGTGTTTTCAATATTCATTAATATTCTTATGCTATCTTATGTGTGACATGAAAGGTGTTGCTTATAAAGCCATCAGCAGTTCTCTTCAGCTCTGCAGCGCTTTTAAGCATCTTTCAGCTCATTGTTTTGGTCTTACGGCACAAAATCTTATTGTTTTGCTTGAATCGAAGCACCCCCCATCAACTCCTTTCCAGCAGCAGCAGGCAGCTGTTTTTTGAGCGAAAAAAACTCTCATGAACAGCAGACAAAGTTGGCAACTAGCTGGTGAACATAGTGATGCATTTACCAGCTAAAGAGCCAGATATTTTAAGATATTTTAATAGGGAGTAGGTGCAGAGCTAAAAGGGGAGTAAATATTGGACTAACATTCATCAGGTGGACAGAAACCTGCCTCCAAATGAATGCTAATGTTGCTCCATGTCTGCTGGATGTGTAAATAGGCATTTATTTGCTACTGATGATAATATGTTCAATCAGTGGTGTGTTTAAAGCTTGTTTCTCTGCCCCGAAGTGGTCAAAAATAATTTCATGCAGATTTAAGTATAACCTCTCTGTATTATTAAATTCATGAGAGAAAATGTCACTGTATGTCAGCCAGAAGGTTCTGTATCAATATAGCAAAATGTTACTCTACTGTCTGTAGATATCAGATCAATGTGGGTATACACACACACCCACACATTCTTTCATATCATCTTATTCTGCCAATGACTTCTCTACTGACATCAAAATAATTTCTGTTTCTACACAATGAAATCTGACAAAAATAAATACAGTATTGTCAAGAAACCTGCCTTCCCCAGACAGCTGACAGACAAATGTCGCTATTTCTCTGCGTCTTTGCCCCAGGGAGAAAATTCACAACCAAAACATCACAGTATTTCGATTCACAGCTTAGAAGATGAGGCTCACTCCTCAGCGTGAAAAAGCGTGCAGTATATTGCTTTATCACCAATCTGCACGGCTGATAAAGTCGGACTCATTATTTGCTGTGGTTGTTACTAGGACTGCTTGGTCTGGGGAAATAATATTCTTGCACGCCTTGTTAACTCTGTTTCTCTTCTGTTCTTTCGCTTGCCCGCATTTTCTCTTTGTCTCTGTCTTTCTCTTCTCAAACCGCCTGATACTCTCGTCTCCTGTGCTGCCTTTTCATTTGTGACACTCCCTTTTATTCATTTTATCTCTCTGTGTCTGTAGGCTCTGTGAATCTCACTCTTCCTCATTTGACCTTACCACATTCATCTCTCCTTCCTCCCCCCCCCCCCCCCCCCCCCTCGCATAGCACTCCACTCCCCCATCCTTGAGGGTTCTACACTACTGCGGCCCTCTGAGTCAGTTTACTCATGTGTGGCCTATTGCATACCGAATACATTTGTCAAATGTGCACTGGAAGGATGTTTTACACACAGCTCCATTCCACGCTCAATTGGTTAACTGACAGAGCGTTAGCAACTTTGTTTTTGGTGAAAACTAGTATAATGATGGTGATGATGCAGCACATGTTCTAAGTTACTGCACAAACAAGAAATGAAGGAAGTTAAATTTTCTGGCAGCAGCACTAACTATGCTGTCACTATACTTAGTTGGTATCTGTGAGTTAGTTATACAAGCACATCCGAACAACAACAGTACCAGCAGTGGGGTAGAAAAACCTGTTTAATCATAAGGTAACAAGTTAAAAGGGCAAATTCATAAGAGAGAAAATACAAAAATAAAGTGAATAGGTTGCTGATGTTTCAATGTAGTGAAACTCCCCTTTGAGGTTTCTACCACACAGAAAAAAAAGCACCTGATTCTAGTCTCACTGTGCGGTTGAATGTTGAATGCGGATGAACAGACAGAGGCACATTAATGGGTGTCATACTCCTTTAAGAGTACGGGTTCTTTCTCGGCAGTCACACACTGAGCCACATCTATTTATAACCCTGCTGTTTTTGAGGACTTTGCTACATTTACATTAGAACTGTGCATACACATACACTTACGCTGGCGTCCACACACATTCTCTCACACACACATTTGCGTACGGCGCACTCACAATGGTTGATACTGAGCTTGCTTTTCCTGCTGCATGTGGTTGTGGGCGTTTGTGGTTTGGCGCCACTTTGACAGTAAATGTATGGTGCTACTCGACATTACAAAGCAGTTCAGTCACACAATGCAAGTTTTGAGGCGTGTATTTGCAGTTATGTGTAATGATCCACAGCAGTTGCAATAAGTCCACTAAGAAAAAAAGGAAATGTGTACAACATGCACCGTAGACTCTTTTAACAGCATAAAGTTTGACTCGTCGTAGCAGGTAAAGCAGTAGTGTAATTAATAACCAAGCCATATCATTTAGCAGCCCTAGTAAGCCCTGGAGCACAATCATTAATGTCATCAGTTGCACCTGTGGTTTTCCTGCTATGGCATGTCAAAATGTCAGCTGTCAAAAAGGTATATAGGTGTGCTTGTTAAACATGTAATTGCATTAGTATGTGTTCACGTGTGTGCGATATTTCTGCATGATAAAGGTTTATGATTATTTAGTCTTTCTTTTCAACACCTTGAACCATTTAGACACAAAATGCACCAAAATATCTGGAAGACAAAACCAAATGATGGCATTTCCCAGAAGGCCAAATTGTCCTGAAAATAATAATATATGGTGGACTACCAGCAAACATGCATGCACCTTTCAGCTCATATACAGCAACTAACAAAACTACCCATCCAAATGGATATATTTCTAGCAATGTTTCAACTGATGCAAGCAATTTATTCAACATATTAAAAAAGCTCAATATGTTGCACACAGACACATGCACAGAGATGTCAACCCACATCACTTGAAGGTATACTATGCAGGATTTTCCTAAAAAAAACAAAGTATAGACTCATACAAAAGGAATCCCTCTCAATCATCACATATGACCCACTAGAAGTTTGTGGCAGTGTAACTGCTGTGTTCAGGATTCTTCTGGGCATCAACCTTTGGGCAGTGGGTGTGTTTCCCCCAGACAATAACAGCACGCAGGGCGTGAAGTTGGGACTCATAGTATAGCGACCAGGCTACATGGTTCTCCATCTCTCTCCTCTGCTCCGCTCTGCTCTCTGTCTCTGTACCATGGATGTATAAAGAGCTGCAGGTCTGTGTGTCTGAGGCCACAGCTGACGGGATGAAGCTCTGCATTCACACGAAATCCGGCAACATGGCACCTTCCTGCAGGGTTGTGCAGAGGTGTGGAGTTGTGGGCGTGTTTATTTGTGCTTTAGAATGTAACAGCCATGAAACAATCACAAATAATGTTTCATTTATCCGATTTAAACTGTTTTGTTCCCGCCAGTGCCGCTCGCTCGCTTCATTCGCTCTCTCGCTCACTCAACCACCGCTGCTCTCTCTCTCTCTCTCTCCGGTTGAGCCAGGGAGGAGGAGCCAATTTTGAATGCTGTTTGTTTACAAACACCAACTGACAAATCCTGCATAGTATGCCTTTAAATCTCCATGTGCATATGTGATCCTACAAATAGGGTGTGTGAGTGTACATGCATAATTTATATGCATCTCTATATCACAACCATTCCCTGTTTGAACCCACGCTCACCATGAGCAACCTTTTAAAACCCTTCTCTGCAGATACTCTCACTACGTTTATCAAAAGATACTTGATGGTTGTGCTGCAAGATCTGGTGAGTGCTGTGAAGGACTGAAGTGCTAATATGTGTAATGCGTTGGTTTCTATGCGTGTGTGTGCCAGAGAGGATGACATCATTACTATGACTGGGCGCTGGCTGATGGAAGGTCGTTATGGCTTGCTGCCATGAGCTCTTAGTTTGTGGGCATGTCTGAGTGTGAACATTACTGTGTGTGCAGTGTGTGTGCATCCTGTCCTCTTCATCGGGATGGCGGGGATATTTTTTTGAGTTCATAATGTACACCCACGCACAGTCTCTCATACTCTGCATGAAAGTCAACACAACATTGTAAAATGATTTCCTTTTCTATCCCTTCATCCACTTCCTGTCAGCCTGTCTTTTTTTCTTCAACCATCCCATTTCTTCCATCCTCTCCCCATTCCAAAGACAAAAATCTTAAGAGGTAATACAGTAATATTACCAATGACTTATTTACCAAGTAAATTACCAGTAATTTTGATGATTCATGTCACACACAGAGATCCCTTTTACACCCTCTATTCAGCTCTCCCACTGAGCTCTAAGCTGAAATTTTCCTTTCCTATCTCCCTCTCGGCATAAATATCTCCCTTCCTCTGCCTCCCCTCTCCTCCTCTCTCTCCAGTCACTCCCTTTCCATGTCATGCTTGTCCTTCTTCACACTTTCTTTCTTTCCTCCCTCCCTTCCTCCATCTGTCTCTCCCTACCCTCAGTGTCCTTCACCTCCCTGTATCTGCACAACACAGCATACCTCAAATCCACGCCGGCTTCCCCGCACACACATACAGCGCACACTCTCTTTGAGCATAAACAGTGTGATCATAAAGCTGACACTGCTGTCATTCAGACTTATAGTGCTTGGGGGGAACACACCCAGTTAAAGCAAAGAGTAAATGTGAGAGAGTTACCACTGTGTGTGTGTGTGTGTGGGGCTGAAGGCTAGAGCACTGAAGGGAGCCACTACAATTTATTGCATTGAATCCAATGAAGAGAAAACTCATAGTTTGACTGGAAGGACTTTCCTATATGCTCCATTCACTTTCAGTACAACAGCCCCAGTGTATGTGTATGTCTGTGTGTGTTCGGGGGATTCCGCAGTTTGCTCTGCTCAGTATCTCATTACATCATCGCATGGTGCTCTGGGCTAACAAAAAGCACACATACTCAAAGAGACACACACTTGATACATACAAGCTGGTGTATAGGAAGGCGCAAATACAGAGAGAGATAAAATGTGTGTTAACCGTAGCTGTGTGTGTGTGTCAGTCAGGATATATTGTAATGAAGTCATACAACTGCAGGGGCACACTGGTTGACTCTTTTATAGAGCTTTTATAATACCTTTTCAATATGACTCTGTTAATGCTTGTAAAGAAAGAGAGGCATCAGCCAGGAAGGGTGGGGAGAGCAAGGGAGGAGAAAGAAAGACAAAGAGGAACAGTAGGAGGGAAAAGGAGAGAGATAGTAGTCATTATCAGTAGAAAAACTATAACCTATATCAAGGCTGTGAAACAGCGCAGAGTACAGGTCTGAAATCACCTTTTTTTCATCATTCAACAAGTCTGAGTCTGCCTCCTATCACCTTCCTTAACACTTAAGCGTCTTCACAAGAAGCCACTGAAAGTAACATTGACTTCAATTTGTGCTACTACACTTGGACAATAAGTCAACTAACACACTGCAAACTAGCATGGTACACATAATAGTGGCTAAATGACTGAATATGTGTCTGAATGGCTGACTGTCTGTCTAGCTGAACAGCTGTCTGACTGACTGCACAGCTGTATGACTGGAAAACAGACACACTGATTATCCGTCTCACTGGCTGGCTGCCTGGTTACTGAACAGCTGTATGACTGGCTGTCTGGAGGTTTGCTGACTGAATTCATGACTGATTGAATAGCCTACTGACTGAATAATATCTTCATCCCGGTGCTTGTGACTGACAGCTTACTGGCTGGTTGGCTAGGTGGCTGATATAGTGCAAACTGTGTCCCTAAATATGACAAAAAAAAGTCCACAGAGTTTCTGTGTACGTGTGTCTGTATATGGAGAGGGACTGCACGTCTACATCTGTGGTATGTGTTCATTTGCTTTTGTAACTAATTGTAAGTGAATGACTGTGTGTGTGTGTGTGTGTGTGTGTGTGTGTGTTGTTTCTCCATGCACAGGGAGGGGGCCTGTTGCTCTCCGCTGTTATACAATACATATTGTATAACAACTGGCAGTGTGTGGGCGGCTCCCGCCATCTGGAGAGATGCAACCTCTGCTGTGCCACACTCTACACACTGCATGTGTGTGTGTCTGTGCATGCGCTTTTGTATGTGTGTGTCAGTGTCCACCCTGCAGCTACAAATAGATACAGCATCATGTACAGTAGTCAGGTTCCTGGGTTCATGTACATGGTGAATTAGAGTGAGGTAATAGAATGCAATCTGTGCATTTGCTGTGTATATCAAGACTCACTCTTTTGTTCTTACTCAACAGTGATTCGAATGTATTATTGCAATTATACGTGCAGAGATACTTGTAGGGATTCATCATCATACCTATGTGGTAATGTCCTGTGGGGGTTTGACAGCTGACAACAGAAAGTGAAGACTTTATTATACGGCTTAGCAGGAGCCAAAGCCTGCATGTTTCACTCCTAGTTCTGGGTTTCCACAGAGATGGACTCGAACAAACAAACAACGTCTTGGAACTCTTCCTCCACAAATAAACAAAGACAGACACACACACACATACACACACACACACACAGATTAAATAAGGTGCTGTGAGAACCCACTCCGTCAACTCCAAGTCAGTGTTCAACAGTAAACTGTTGCTATGGAGAGGAAAAGCATGGCTTTCCAGTCTATTTTAAGGTAACCGGTGTTACTTTTTTTTTTTCACTGCATATATCAGAGTCAAACAAACTGTGATAGCCAGCATTACCATTAGATGGTTTTTAATTACCGCACTTCATTATTTGCCCTCTCTGTTGCTACCGATCTGTAACTAATCAGTCTACCTAAATGGAATGAAGATGTCTGACTGCAAATCCAGGCTGCAAAATGTCTAAATGATGTAGTGAATTATTATGTTCACAATAAGGTGACAATCATGCTACATTAGAATGAGCAATTGTAGATAATACACACATTCATGTTGTCTACAGCAGCACTGTTTTATTTCCTATGATACAAGCTAGGGAACATTATACACAAGCTGTTAATGCTTCCTTTCGAAGCCCCCTCTTGCTGAATACACTGTAATCTGCCACAACCATCATAGTTCACCTTGTGAGGCTGTTAGTGATAACCTTCAGTTCAATTTGTTTACATGAAGTACATATGTGGACATCCTTGCATGTGTAAAAGTGCATACATGAGTGCGTATATTCCCATATGTGTTTCCAAGGTGAATTGGTAAGATCCACGTAGTTAGCGAGGCGTTACATTGCCTCCCTGTTTTTAGCTGATGACTTCACACCTGAACAGGAAGTCGCTGGAGCGTGCATCCTGCCTGCAGTAATAGTGAATCCCAGCTTTTCTTCTGCCACCATCACCTAACTCACTGCTGATAATTATTTCCTGAACATGACACCTGATTTGACACTCTTGTGGCAGGGGTGTTCCTGTGGTTTATACATTGGTTGACACATTGTCTGCTATGTATTGCTAGCGTTTAGAAAGAACAAAGAGGAAAGCAGAAAATATTACAAATTTTACTGCAACTGCTTGTCAGGTGGCAATTACCCACAGTGTTGAAAAGTAATGAATAACGAATAAAAATATCTGCCTTTAGCATGAAGTTGTCTGGTCTAAAAAGAGGAAATGTAACCTCTCACTACCTTTTTCATACCCTTCACCTGCTGGAGCACATTAAGGTGTTTTTTTACACACATATGCACAGATGCACACACACAAATGCACACCTTCACACAACAGAAAAAAAGAGAGCGTCAGACAGCTCTCCAAAAAATGATTCTCCAAAATTATGCTAACACAAAAGAAATGCATTTAAAAGGTTTGGTATCGATATCAAACTATTTTTCATTATTTTCTCTCATTTTGAGGAACTTGACCCCTTTTTCTTTATAAAATATGGCAAACTTAAAGTCAACTTTAATGTTGACTTAATGACTTATCATAAGCACTTACACAAAATAAAACAGGGTCTAAAATTATTAACATTTTCTGATTTTTGAAACTTTGATCAGGAAATATCCCATCAAAGACTAAACATCTAATCAGGCATTTAATGTCAACTATTAATATTTGACAGTTCTCTACAACAGATACATTTCGGTTGGTCCTATAAAAGCACTGAGGTCTCAAACAGGCCCAGAGATGACTGAATTTGCTTGGTTGATGGCAGCGATACACATGGTCCATTAATGACCATGGAAAACTAAACTCTGGGTAACACTCAGGCCCTTGCAGAGCACACAGGAAGACCACCGCTGTTGTTACATCATATTTCATCCTCACTACTTCCTTTTGCTCCCTAACACCAAACAGGAAATAGTTCCTACACAAATCCCTGGGGCCTGGGTAATGAGGCCTGAACTGTACAAGTGTGTGCGTATATGTGTGTGTGTGTGTGTGTGCGCGCACACAAGTGGCTGTGTGTACAAGGCTTACATGTCTTTCAATCTGTCTCTTATTTAATACTTCTGTGCAGAAACACACACATACACACACAGGTCTTACAAGGTTATGGGAACGAGTCTTTGGCTGCGACTCTAGAGGGGAGGGAGTGAAAGAGCGAGAGAAGAAAACAAGAGAAAGTAAGAAATAGAGAGCAAACAGTCTGTAAAACATCCATACATGCACATAAGCAAAGAGAAAGGTGGCATTGACATTTTTCCACATCCACTGAAAGGCATACAGTATTCTGTTTTTGACTTTGTCAGGTTGTCATACAACTGAAAATTAGGCTGCTCTGGACTACATTTGACTAGAGAGGAATTTTGCTGTAGAGCCTGAGCCAATGGAAAATTACCAGGGAGGGGCCTCATAAATAACTGGACCAATGACAGCTCATATCAATATTGAAGAGCAGAGAGGACAGAGGGAGCAGTGGCAGAGAAGAAGAAGAGACATGGAGGGAGAGAGATGGAGTGACAGAAGAAACTTTCTTCTTTCCCTCATGCTTGCTGTTGAAGGTCTTAATTTTGGCTTCATTGGTGTCATTTATTTTAAAAAGACAAACCTATACAGTACATAGCCTCTAAGACAGTTGTTTATTGTTCTACATACCCTTATAGTAGGGCTGCAACTAATGATTATTTGCGTTATCAAGAAATCCGCTAATTATTTTCTTGATTTGTCTATAACATGTCAGAAAATTTTGAGAAATGGCTACCAAATTCTGCACAGAGCCAAAACTAACATCTCAAAACATTAAAAACTGTCAAAAATCCCAAAGATATTCAGTTTCTTATCATAGAAGATAAAGAAAAGAAGAAAATCATAACATTTGAGGGGCCAGAATTAATGAACTGTTGTCATTTTTGCTAAACAGTTACTACAATTACTAAACATAGTGTTAAATTTGGGAAGACGTAGACGAAGTCAGAGTATGTTAAGAATCTGTGGAAAAACAAACAAATAGACAGAAAAAGAGAAATAGTCAGTAAGAGGTAGTCAGTGGCTGATCACAAATTAGATTTCCTTTCCTTCACCGTCAGTACCAGAGCCTGTGGAATATCTAGCGTAACTAGAAAGAAAGAAAACAAACCTAAAAAGCTCATAAATTCATCATTTTAGCACAAACTTCCCTTCGTATCAATCTTGCTTGTCATTTCTTTCAATTTTTCTTTCAAGGCAAAGCATCAGCAAAAAGACAGAGTTGCTGCTATTTGACATGCTAGACATAGCATGCATTCCCTGTAGAGTGTGCTGGTTATTAGTGCACCATCTATCAACTCCTGTTGTAAAAAGTACAATATCCATCTACCCCGCTCGAGAAGTCATTTGAATCGGCACCGACTATTGATACATGAAACCAAATCTATACAGACAAAAGGCACACCTGCTCACTGTCTCACAACCATCTTCTATGCACGACTCCTATCTGGTCTGTATGACAGGCGGGGAGAGAAAGTAGAGAGCACAGCCACTGTCAGCGATAAGCCCTGGGTGATAAACGACGGGGTCGAGGGAGGAATATATGTAGAAGTATTTTCCAAATGGTTCCTACATGGAGGATGAATGCTGATCAGTTATTACCAGTGGGTGGTATATGGTGTGGTGTGGTGTTTGCTAATCTGACCTTTGTTGAGGGTGTTTAGATGTTGTTGAGGAGTGGACTGTGCGTGTGTGTGTTTTATTGTCGTACAGTTATAACAAAACTGAGTACACCCCTGTGCAATATCACTAAAATGTTAAATAATTCAAAATTGTATCATCTAACAATAATTGTAGTATTTTATGGTGGAGTGTAGGGTATTTGATCTTATCTATAATTAAAAACAAACAGGTTATATAGACTAAATTGAAAATACAGGCCTCAAAGTACAACTTCAATGCAACAAAAGTGATGGCCTGTGACCACTGAGACAAAAGTGAGCACACCTGTGACTTCCAATTAAGACTAATTGCCTGAACAAGGTTATAAAAGAACCTGTGAACACAATTTTGATCTGGGTTGTGTCTCATGCAATATGGTACATGGTAAGGAATTGTCTGAACAAGTAAGAAACCAAATTATGAGACTTCATAACGATAGGAGAGGGTACTACCAATAACATAAGGCGCAGTGGCTGTCCTCGAAAAATGAGGGCGCGCACAATTTGCTATTTAAGCAGCATTAAAAAGAAGGGCAAGTGCTTCTGACTTGGCACAAGGATAACTGTGGAAATTGGTGTTTCAGTGATTGCTCAGACAGTGTGAAGGACATTGCACGAAGTCAACCTATACAGACGACATCCAAGAAGAAAACCATGACTCACAAAAAGGAACAAAACTGAAAGATTAAACTTCCCCAAAGAACATGAAAGGAAACCTGATAAATACTGGCAGCACATTCTTTGGTCAGATGATACCAAAATAAATTTGTTTGGATCAGATGGGGTGCAGCATGTTTTGGCGTGGACCTGGCCAAGACTACCACAGTGACTGAATATCGACCATGAAACATGGAGACGTGAGTGTGCTGATATGGGGCTGCATTAGTGCAAAAGGTGTAGGAGAGATGACATTTATAGAGAGCACTATGAATGCAAGTTTGTGTACCCAAATACTGAATGAAAAGGTGACTCACAGTCTCAAGAAGGTTGGCAGGAGAGGAATTTTCCAACATGACAATGATCCCAAACACACCACAAAAATCACACAGGAGTTTTAATAGAAGGAAAAAGTGAAAACCATGACCTGACCAAGTATGTCCCCTGACTTCAATCCAATAGAACACCTTTGGAATATTTTAAAGAGGAATGTAGAGCAACCAGACCCCTCCAGCAAAGAGCAGCTGAAAAGAATTATCTGTGAAGAATGACAGAGCATCTCTCTGCAGATTTGGGCAAGACTGGTATCATCCATGCCTAGGAGGATCGGATTTGTCATCAAAAATAAAGGCAGGCAGACCAAATGCTGAAAAATAAAAGAATGGAGTCTCACTAATGAAGGGTGTACTGACTTTTGCTGCAGTTCATTCTTAAATATGGACCTTTCATTATAGTTTAATCAGTCAAACCTTCCATTTTTTCAATAATTGGCTTAATTCTTCTTTGGTTTTGTCTAAAAACAAATAAAACTGATTAAATTGATTAACAGGATTTGTAATTACTTAACATTTTAGCTATGTTGACCAGAGGTATACTCAGTTTTGTTATATACTGTAGATAAATGTGGCTACTATGCCTTCAGTCTTAAATTACCATCTCTATCTTTCCCTTGATGTCTGACACAAGACATGATGGAGTTTAACAAAAAACAACCTTACAAATTGGATAGAAGAGAGCATTTGAAAGTTAAAACAAAAGTAAACCCTGTTTTATACACCACTGTTGTTGTTGTTGTTGCATTTGACAAGAGAGACTTGCACTGAATTTATATCACCTCAGAGTGTCAAACACAAGTCCTTTCTGTGTCAAAAAAGCTATTTTACTTATGCTTTTTACATTGTAGTAGAGGCAAAGCTGGATAGTTATTTTGATAAGAAAGTGGTCAAAGAAAATCATTCTTTACTTGTTATCAAGAGCTTAGTGGAAGCATATATAATTCTGAAGTACAGGTATAACAAAGAAAAAAGAAAAGATCTTGACACTTAATAAGATTTAGTATATGGAAGGTGCTGCTTTCTCTTTAAATAATGATGATAGTGTGGATTGCTCAACTCTCCATCTGGCTCTTTATATTTGCTTTTGCAGAGCAGGGTGGAGTCTTATGAGAAAAAAAAATGCTAGTGAGGGAGCTGGGACAATGCACGGCAGTAAATAACAACTGTCTCAATGCACAGGAGATTTTAGACACAGTAATAGCAGGCTGTAATATGGGCCAAATCTGTCCCCAAGGACAACACTGGATTAACCAACATCACTCAAATCATACAAATGCGCACACTGAACTACTGGTTCACAAATCAATTTGACCCTCCTTCCCACTTACTTAATAGCAGGGAATAAAATAGAAACTAGAAATACCGCCTTGCGGTTGTATGCCTCCACCAACCAGTCAAGTTGCAGTTTACATCCGTGTCTCTCCAGACTCATAAATTATTTGTAGTGAACACTTTGAAGGAATTTAATAAAAAGGTATCAAGTGTATTTTCCTTTTTCGTGTTCACATGCTTGACCAATAAAACTGATTCTCTATAGAACACAAAGTTGTAGCCATGAGAGAAGACAATGCTTCAGATGTGGATGTTGCTACAAAGAAGCTACAAATTCTAAAACGTGGATGCTTCACACACATCTTCAACCTGGCAGTACAGAGGATCTATACAATCACTACAGTTTCAGGGTGGGCACCCAAGATTAGTGTCACCAATTCAGTATCCTACCAAATGTGAAATATGGTCACAATCTGCCCTTCTGTTCCTGAGTTATGGTGTTGAACAATAGCCAGAAAAGTGTTCTTGCAGAACATTATGATATCACAGTGAAGTTGACCTCTGACCTTTTGGATATAAAATGTCATCACTTCATCATTTTATCCTATTAGACATTTGTGTGAAAATTTGTCATAAATAGCGCATGAATTCTTGAGTTATGGCCAAAAACGTGTTTTGTGAGGTTACAGTGACCTTTGATCACCAAATTCTAATCAGTTCATCCTTTAGTCCAAGTGGACGTTTCTGTTAGATGTAATGAAATAACCTCCAGGCGTTGAGATATCGTGTTCATGAGAATGGGACAGATATCGATATGTACGGACGGATGGATGGACAACACAGAAACATAATGCCTCCGGCCATGGCTGTCGCCAGCGTGAAGGCATAAAAAAAGAAGGGAAGGGGCAAGAGATGATATGAGCGTGTGTGTGTGGTGTGTGTGTGTGTGCATGTGATGGGGAATGGAGTAAGAAAAAGGAGATCTAAGAGGCAGAGAAAGAGAGAGATGGAGACGGAGCAGAGAAAAGAGGACAGGCATTTCAATAATTCACAAACTCCTGCTTCATTTAGAATAGAATCAGTGCCCAAACTGGACCCGTGTGTCCTCTACACATGACACATCATCCACAGCGGATGGCTCACTCATACAATGTGTGTGTGTGTGTGTGTGTGTGTGTGTGTGTGTGTGCATTTGTGCAAGAATTTACAAAAGAAACTACTTGATATAGTGTAATTGTGCGTCTGATCGTAGGTGTGTCTGAGTGCAGCTCTGCCAACAAGCAGACATGGATTTCTATTAAAGGAATAATGTTGATTCATTAGTACGGCTGGCGCAGTGAGAGGAGACTGAGAGACAGACTACATTATATCTTTATATAACTTTTTCTCCGGTCAATTTACAGGGGCCAATATGTTTGATAGTGACTAGCATCTCAATTTGACTGTCTAATATGCGATACTGCCACAACTCTGCTACCAGCATAGTCTAATAATACCTCCAAATACTTGTCTTCACAAAGCTGGCAACTCCATGGCTGCTGGCTGTTTGTGTGTGTGTGGCAACAGAAGTCAATAGTCCTGTACATAAAAACAGACAGATGGATCTGTGTGTGTGTGTGTGTGTGTGTGTGTGTGTGTAGAGGGTGTGCATATGCCTTTTTGTGTGTTTCTTTGACTTGTTGCTGCAGTTGAAAACTGTGTCTGCATGTTTGTTCATGTATTCTCATTTCATGTGAATTTGCATGTATGGTCCCATGCTACACACTTTCCAGGAATTGAGCACTTTCAATTCAAAAGATGCACAATTCCGCGGGTAAAGACTCCAACATATATATATACAGCCCTTTATATAAACTTTCAGCTAATCAGACTGCAGATCAAATAGACCAGATGGAGTGATGCGAGAGAGAGCAAGAACACTAAAGAAATTCAGGAGGAGGAGTATGTGTGTGTGTGTGACTGTGTGTACGTGCAACTACAGCATGTTTGTATTTGTAATGATTTATATGTATGCCTGTGTGTGTGTGTGGGTGTGTGTGTGTTCCTGTCATTCACAGTGAACTGCAGCAGCAGGCATCTCTGTTATGTAATCCTTGCCGTCAAACACATTCACACACACCTCCGCACACGTACACACACACACACATACACACACATACTGTACACATATACACACACCTGCTAGCACCTTCAAACAGCTCAGAGGTTATTCTCGTGTCCTGGTGAGAAACCTTGCGTAAGTATCAAGACAGGCACCTCCCTCCTACAGCAGGTAAATAACTAACTTGTGTAACCAATGGTTCTACTGCTATGCTCTCATCACCTTTTATACTAATGGTTAAATTATTTTAGGGATGACAACCTATCATAATCCATTTAAGTCCTTCAAGAGGAATGTTCAGCACAGGCTCATTATAAGGGTATTTTTAGAAATCAATTTAGGTAAAACCTGTTTTACTTTGCACAATTACACTCAAGAACCACCTTTATATTCACAGCAGCCTCACTTATTCATGCTTTTGATTCACTGTCCTAATTCCGGTCGCAAACGCTTCTTTAGCACATATTTATGAATGTGACATTATGGCAGTTCTTTCCTCCCTCGCTGTTTACGTTTATGTAACCTCCCACGTACCAATCAGCACAGCCTACAGTTATGTACAGTGGCAAGCTCACGGCATTGTGCTGCTCTGTGATGTGTACAGCACGTTCCCTATCTAAGGCTATCACAATACTGTATGAAGTCCCACCAGAGTGTAGCACTGTACCACTGAATTATTACTGAGCGGAACAAAAGCATTCATGAAAGGTCTAGAGATTTCAGTTCAACAATAACATTTTATTTGACATTCAAAGGACTGGGAAGCTTTACTTTATTTACATGGATGTAATGTATACACTGTTGGTGTATGTAGAATTTCTTCAGAGGGCAAATCATTTATAAAAATGCACAATAATTCTAGCAATAAACCTCAAGTGCAGAATCGACATTAACAACAGCACATATGAAAGACATCTGTCAGACCCTGAGAGGAAACTTTGCAAAGCAACAGAGCTAGAGCACCTGAGAAACACAGACTCCTGATAAGATGCAGCAGACTGATAGCAGTTAAAATGTTTGTAGTTTACATGCATGTATATAAACCTATACTGCATGTTTGAAAATCTCTCAGGTGGCAGTGTTGAGTAATGGCTGCTGGCTATCACCCTGCACTGTTCCATTAAAATCCCTCAACCAAAGCCTATCTGCCATTGTTATAGCATTCAGGGAACCACAGGGTGCTACATTAGCCCCAAGTTCACTCCGTTCCCCCAAGTGAAGGAAAACTAGTTTAGCTCTATGGGCTATTAGCCTACACCTCTCCACACATAAAAGGATTGAATAGAGGAGCGTAAGTGGAGAGTATATAGGGAAACTGGTAAGTGTCCATCCATCAGCACTGCTGTACAGACTGCACTGACAATTTTGTGATAGCAGGAAGGATTGGTATATACAGTAAAGCACTATACAGTACAAGAATAATGGTGTGTGTTTTTTTTTTTTGAAAGCCGATCAAAATCTCACAGCAAAACTTTTGTTGGAAAGAAAACATATTACTCATCCCCCTTTACAAAAACTTCCACCCAAATCCACAAAAGGTTTGGGTGGCTTTTGCAGCCGCTAAACCTGTGCAAATGAGACAAAAAGATAGCCTGTCACAAAGCACCTGCAAAGGGGGAAATGCACCGCAAACTGCAAATAGCATCATGGTGCGCCTGTGTCATTTGCATGTATGTAAATTGGGTAATATTCATAAATTCAATGCGAAACTGACCTATTTCTATGCAAATAAGCCTTGTTAGAAAAACAGTCTAATTCACGAAGACCAGCGCTAATTGCCACACGCAATAAGAGTGGCGTTATTAGCGTCTTCAGATAGTTGGGGTTAACTGCACTCCTCACTCGCTCTCTCTCTCTCTCTGTCTGTCTCTCTCTCTCTCTCTCTCTTCAAACCTTCAAGCTTGTGAGGCTTGAATGATACTGAATTGATATCGAATGATATCAAGAGCCAAATCTACAGTCATACATGGGGGAGATCCAGTGGGGTTGCGGGCTTATCTCGGATTTAAAAATAAAAATAACAGCGCTGACGGAGCTCAGGGTTCATCCACACAGTAAGGAGCTGCTTTATTACAAACAATTCCACCACATAAACCTGGAAAGTGTGTGTAACAGCTGACCTATAGGTGTGTAGCAAAACACAGAATATTAATTACAGTCAGATCGTGACCATATGTCATGCATCCGTCCGTGGTGGTTTTTCAAAAACACACTCCAAATGCAACTTGTTGATATTTGAATAATTTATTACACCAAAAAGAGGTTACAAATGTTGACAAAAACAATTCCTTTTAAACTCAAAAAAAAAGAAAAAAAAAGTTATAGGTAATAGCCATAAAGTGGTCAAAATTGGCTTGATGTGCAGCCATATACACCGGAACATCCTGGCACGACAAAAGTACACCTGACTGCTGTCACAAGAGAATTTGTCCAGAAGAATGAGTGACGCAGACCGGTCTTCATGAAGTTCAAGGAACACTTAAGTAAGTCTGTTTTTTTTTTTACATAACCAACATACCACTGTCATAGTCATTTTCAGTGGTATAACTATTGTATTGGTTATTTTTACTTTCACTGCACTTGTCTGTGATTAAGTGTGTGGGTGCGTGGACGGCTCTGCACACCCTGCCTGTCTCTGTGTGTATAAGATATTTATTTCCTGAGTGCTGACTTGTGATAATAATGAATATGGTTTTGTTTAAGACTTGCAGCAGGATGTGTTTTGGTTGTGGAGTGCATGTTTGTTGTTCGCTACTGTATACATGTATGCGTAAATAGACTTGGCCTGTTGTGTGTGAATTTTTGTGTCAGGTCAGAGGGGTTAATCTGAGCACGTGTATGTGCGCGTACATCATGTATGTAGATGTGGCTCTGTGTGTGGTGTCGTACTAAAAAAGTGTTCTGTGATGTCACTCAATACTCATACATTAGTAATATAGGTCTGTTTCAATGCATAGGTTATGAACCCCACCCTCTCCTCGTGCCTGAAATTATGCGCCCCCCCTTGTTCAGATGTGTTCTTTCTGTGCTTCATGCATTCAGTGACACCTGATCAACATTAATGTAAGATTCAGATATTAATGTAACACGTTTCAGACCTGCCTGAGTCACATTAATAGCTGTATTTTGATGGAAATCTCAGTAGATTATGTTATAGATGCAAAATACTTGAGAAGTACAAATACATGAAAGTTGGTTTGTGATTGTGGAGAGCTCTAGTGTGTGCGCAACTCTATTAATTAAAGATGTGAACTTTGAGGCTTTTGTGCAGTTTTCATTATGGACCAATCTGTGTGTTGAAATATGGAGAAAAGCCTAAAACACTGGAAACAGCTCCACTTACTCAATCAGACGCAAAACAAGGCCAAATTGCACTCAGTTGCAACACTTTATGGATGTGTTTGCGCCGGCATATCATTAGTGCAAAATCTTTTGTGAATAGGACCTTAAAACGAGACAGATGGCGGGTGCAAATGCTGCACAATTCACAGCGCGATTAGCAGGTGTAACCCATTCTTTGTGGATTTGGCCCTTAGAGCAATCCATCTGAGAGTCTCCCAAGAAAAATTTATAGCATTAACATCACTAATGAAAAACTAAATTACAGTATAGTACAATGCACTTTTCTAAAGGAATATCGTTAAAAGGTTCGTGTTAAAAGTTTTATGATGTGTGTCACCATTAGCTTCTAATAGCAAGTTGATTTGTCTCCCTGTCTCCTGTCAAAGCCAGTTTCACTGGTTTTCTCAAGGTAATTATCACAGAGGTTGGGAGGCAGTGATGAGGGCTGACTGCTCAGGTATTGTGAGCACTGCATAAACCTGCCAAACGTTTGCCTGTTAGAAACACCACTCAGTGTCTGCTGAGCCATGCCAACCAATGATTGTCACACTTGAGAAAAAAAGATATGAAATACAGAAAAAAGCCACTATACTGCAAACTGTTAAAGAGAGTATGAAAGGTAGGAGGTAGAGGAGAGTGCGGCAAAGTCAACGATGAGGAGTTAGAGATCCGCGCAGAGAAATAAGTACAGACGGCAAGATGAAAGGGAGGAAATGAACCAAAAGTTGACAAAGAGGTGAAAAAGAGAACAAGATAACAGAGCCAACAAAGAGCCGGAGTAACACACAGAGAGACAGTGAGATATGGAGAGAAAACAGTATGTGGGAGAGAGTGGGTGGTGAGAAACATGGCAGTTTATCATACAGCCTAGTTGTAAAAGCAATAAACTCTCTATAGGTCTCAGCATAGGGACTTCCCAGGCAACACAAAAGGCCATCCCCATTCATCTCACTAAGAGCTGAAGTTGCTGAACTGAGCTCAGCTCCTCCTGGGGCAAAGTGTTTGTCATCATGAACTCCTGATGATTTCAGAACACCAGAGCATTCGATCCATAAAAACATCAGAGAATAGGTTCCACTTCTCTTTGTAGCTTTTGAGGTGAGGTTTTTGCTTTTTTTTGTTTCATCACTTTAAATGTGCCATAAATGAAAATTGGAAACTTTTCCTTAATCTAATGCAGAAGTATTTTATTGCAACTAATTGGTTCCTGTTTTGTAAATTTATACAGTTCCAACTACTATATTATATTAATGTCCAACTATTTCAAGTGCAATTTATATAATAATTCCTGCTAGTCAGTTAAGCTGTGTCATAACTGGTATACAGAGACATTCCCTGTATACCAACCTCAAAAAACTATCAAAACACTGTAAAGGAAACAGGAAATTAGTAGTTCCATGATTGTACAGATGACATTTGTGCCAAGAATCTATAGAGGTACCTTGACTGACAAGAAAATCTGTAAATGATCTAATTTGCATGACTTCTCGGTCCTGTCTGCAGGTAATTATCATCCTTTGATGTGATCATTCCTGCTAGTTGCCACCCACCAGTCCTATTCTGTATCTCCCATACTTTCTCATCTCTTTTCCCGATTGTCTCTCCCTCTCAGTGCACTTATACTGGAGGTGTGATTGCATTAAGCTGCAGTAAGCGAGGGCATCCCCAGGGCCACACTAATGTACAGAACAGAATGTACAGAGTAGTGGCTGAAGGAGAGCACGAGAGAGATTGGAGTAGGGGGGGGGGGGGCATCCATTACTATAATCATTTTACCTCACTTGAAAAGGTGGCTCTTAGAGCGGCTTCTGCGAAAGAGAGAAGCGCGAGAAGATGGAGAGAAAGAGGGAAAGAAAGATGAGCGGAGGAAAAAGCCTCTCATGACTGTTAGTAAATTTAAAGCGCAACTTCATTTTTCAACCTTTATTGCTTTCTTGCACGAGCACCCAGAGCATCCACACAATAACCAAAGACATTTCAGCAGTATATCAGAGTCCCTGAAGCGCGTTTGTGATATCCTTGAGGTATCCTGAGACTCGTATTTTAGATGATGGCAATTAACAAGACCGGTAAAGGCTGAACGGCAATCACAGTTTTTAACATTATTCACTCTTCAGGTTTAAATGCACAAATCATGAATAAAAAGTGCTAATTTCACGACCTGTTTACAACCAAGCGGCGAACGCAGTTTGTTTCTTCCTACTACTGTATGAATACAATAAAACAAATGTCACACAAAAGCAATATGTTGCCCATGCAAACAATGAGGGCGGAGGACAGAGAATACCCTGAGGGAATAACATCTAATACAATCAGATCATTCTGGCCAATTAGTTGGCACTAGCAAAGCAAGAGATGATGTCAGTCATCATTACTTAATGCTTAATGCTGTAAAGCAGAGAGGAATCAGGAACAAACAAAGAAAAGAGCAACAAAGTGGGTTGGAGTTAGGAAGGACAGTGGATTAATCACACTGAAGGCAGACAACAATGCTTACATGAATAATGGCACACACACATTTCTAGAGTTCCTAAAACACATACTTCATATAGCTCTCACAAGTAAATTCTTAGATATATTAAGTCACTCTCACAGAGAAACACACGCAATAAAAATGCAGATGCAGGCATCTGCCCCTATTCCCACACATCCACACACACACACACACACACACACACACACACACACACACACACACGTACACACTGTGTATCACAGACACACAGAGTGTTCCAGCACATGTATGGCTCATTAGTAATGACCTAGAGCAACAAGTTTTTCCATGCTGATGGCTAAATTCTAGTCGATACCCAACAGCTCCACATGACATTTTGCATTTCACTTATATTCAGCATGTTATGGTTTGTCATCCAAATGCAAACTAGGCTGCGTCTCTAACACACATGCGTCCACGTATAGTTTACACACCCAGTACAGATGCAGACATGTATAGATGAAGGTAAATACTGTATTCACATAACAAACATGCTGAAAGGCTTACACAGACAAATGCACACTTGCAGAGAGGCACACAGCACGCACAGTGATGTTTATCATGACAGAGTAATGGAACACAGTGGTTGAGCCAAGCAGACATACACACGCTGATTAGCTCCTATGGGGGAAGCCAATGGACCTCCTTTATGATTATTAAGCCTGACTTCAACATCTCTCCTTTGTAAACAAATGACAGCTGTGTGGAACGCAAGGAGCTGCTGCAGGAGTCTAAAACAGTTATTCCACTTTAACTGATTCTTCTGATTCTGATTCTCAGGACATAAATGCTGTCATGATTGTGTAAGCGGTGCAAAAAGAGTGCTGTTTTCATCAGTGTTATAACATAACTACTTTATTGAGTTGTTTTTGGCAGAGTAAGATAGAAGATACGCTGGTGCTGCTGTGCTACAGAGCATCACCCCATTAATCAAGCTTTCAGGTCTGGACCACATATGAGGTTGCTTGATATGGAAACTGTGAAAAGTTTTGAGAGACATCAAATATTAAAATGTTTCATATATATTTAATGGAATTAAAATAAATAGTCTGTAATAGAGTGTAATTTGTTTCTTCTGTTCTTCTTCTTCTGTAGAAACAAAAGTATGCAACAATTAGTCAATTAATAGATCAGCGGACAATGAACTGGCTGCACCAATCGATTGAGTGCCAAACATTTTCTGATTTCAGCTTGTAAAATGTAAGAATTTGCAGTTTTTCTCAATTTAAATGATTGTTAACTGAATTTCTTTGGCCATTTGGACTGTTGGTGGAACGAATGACACTGGAAGACGTCAACTTGGAAATTATGACGAGCATTCCTTTCACAACTTTTTGACATTTCATAAATAAAACAATTGATCAATTTATTGAGAAAATAATTGGCAGACTAATTCATAATGGAAATAATCTGTGGTGTAAGCACTGAAGTGATGTCTGTGTAGCTCTGAGTGTAGTGTCAGTTATATAAACACAAACTTGAAGCTGGAAAGAATAGAGAGTTTTCAACAGGTTGACCTAGACTTTCCTCTTGAGGGATGCTCCTTACTACACAACACTGCTGCCCCTTCTATCTCGAGAGGTCCACAAATAATACAACTTCTCTTTTTTTTATTTTCTGAGGATACAAATTACACATTTGTGAAATGTCTTTACAAATGCCTACACAAAAGAGACATGATACAGTTGTGTGAGATTCTTCAAACCTCACAGAATGGCCTTGGATGAAACGTTCAAATAATTTTCATAACGTGTCTAAATGTACTCCAATGTCTTCTTTTCTTTTCTGTCTTTAGGAGTTTCTAGTACATGTATAATAGGCTGTCTCAGGTCCCCCTCCTTCAATTGAAAGTGTCTCTCATTCATTACAGGGTTTTCTCTGCCTATCTAACTCAAAGGCGGGCTGCCATTGTATTACTGGCCGCCGCATTTGTTGAAAATTCCAGCATGTGATGTTGATGGAGCGAAAAAGGTGGAACTCAACTGTGAGAGCAGTGCAGCACCCCGGACAGTCTACAGCGCACACACACGTTAGAGTTTTTTTGTAGTTCATATGCAAAAAAGGCAGTGTTTGCAATCATATTTTGATTTAATTTTGTTATTCTCATACAGGCAGGAGACTGTAAGATGTTTTCAAATGAATTCATTCATTAATCAATGCAGCTAACTTTCTAAAATATAAAAAGGTTGCCAACCATTTATCTTAATTGCCAGTTCTGTTTCATATTGTATTTCAGTGGACTAAGGACACCAGTGAATGGTTTGACACACAGTATACTGGAGCAAGAGACTGAAAATAGTGCCCCGTTTTCTATTCATTCATTCGAGAATCGGTTTTGAATCGAGAATCGATTCTGAATCAAATCTGCACCCAAGTATCATGATAGTATTGAATCGGGAGATAAGCATATCGTCCCAGGCCTACATAATGCACACAGTCATTTGTCACAACTTTTATTTATCATCTTTTTATTCCATCTTGGTGTATAAAAGTTAAATCCCTGTGGACACTTTTTGTTGTCAAATCGTGATTTTTTCGAGACACTCTAATGGTGAGTGCACAAACTGTGTTCACCGCACCATGCACGTTCTCCAGCCTTTGCCACCTTTGTCTCAAAAAAATCCAGGGAAAAGCCTGTCATTCCACCACTCCTCATCTGCCTCATCTCACGTCTACCTAATTCAGCCACAACCAGCAGGCTGGATGAACCCAGCGACACCGGGCAAGGTAATTAACTAATTGTTTAGTGTGCAGAGACAGCCACAGTGTGTGTAGTTTTGTGTGTGTGTATCTGTGTGTGTGTGTGTGTGTGTGTGTGTGTGTGTCAGAGAGTGTGCTTGTTGAAATCAGAGGCTTGACAAGTAAAGACCACAAGACAAAAGAGAGACCGAGCGAGACTCGAGAGACTCAGGAGACTCAGGAGGGGGCTGGTAATGGAGTGCAGAGGGAACAAGACAGAAAGGAGAGAGCGAGAGAAGGGAAAAAGAGATACAGATAAAAAGGGACGAACTAATGATCAACTTCATCTTGATTTAATTAATTCATCCTTCGTGTCTGTAGCCAGTACCAGAATAAAGGAGAATACTTTCAGTTTAAGATGTAAGTCACCCGTCTCCATCACTCTACCATCTTTTCTCTTTTCCTCCCCTCTTCACTTCAACTCTTTTTCTTCTCATACACTCCCCCCCTTTCCTCACACATCTCTCTTTCCCCCCCAACCACCCTTTATATCCCTCTTCCTTCCCTCTCTCTCTCTCTCTCTCTGTCTCTCTCGGTCAGGGGCAGCTGATGTTGCAGTTGGGGGTCTCAGGTGTGTGTGTGTGTGTGTGTGTGTGTGTATGTGTTTCCCTCGCTCTCCAAACCCAATTCTATCCTACTCTGAGAGTGGGGGCCCAGATCAAATAAAGCAGAGTGCAACTATTACAAGAAAACAGAGAAGGGGAAATCCATGTTCACACACATACACACAAAGAGAAAGAGGGAAGGGGCGGCTTCTCCATTTACCGGAGTTGTTTAACCCTCTCAAGGCAGCAAAGTTCACAAAACGTACTATGGGGAATTTATGTAGTGTGAAGTTTAAATGAATTCCTTGTAAGTCTGACATGTAAGTGGTATTAACACTAACCTTCTCAGCAGGCTAAAACAAACACTGCATATACTTTTGACCCTGTTCTGACACTATTTTTTGGTGCTAGCTTACAACCAAAATAATACAGTCTCATGTCAAACAACAGGTACAGGTTCAGTTACTTTATATTGAGCAGTTGTTCTAGAGCTGACACCCTGTGGCGTTTCTGGACTTGTAAAGACTCTTGTGAGACTTTATTATAGAGAGTATTGCAGGGTTAATTTGTCGTTTGACATCTTTGAGATTACTGTGAACAATTGCTGCAGGCTGCATTGAGTCGAACCATGGGTTCAGAGAGTGGGTGGGAGTAAATGAAGAAAAAAAAAATCAATCTCTGAAATTGATTGAAGCTATATAAAGCTGTCAGATTTTCCCTGCAAGACACAAATGAGTTTACTCTTTCTCATGGCATATAAAATATCTTTCACAGCCTCATTCTGGAATAATAAAATCAAAGACAATATTTTCAAACAAGCCCTAAGGATCATCTGAATTAATATAAAAACTTCTAATGCTTCTAGTAACACATGAAAGAAGACTGATTTGGTTCCTGATTTATGTGAATTCTGTACCATGCTAAAGTCATCGCAGCCTGATTGATATAGAGTCAGAAGAACACGTCACTTCAGCTTGCTGTGGAAAAAAATTTCAAAAAATAAAACATCTAAATTACATTTTCTAGCTTAATAAAGTGGAAAAAATGTACAACATATGAAAATACTGTAAAGTATACTTTGTGTCAAACCTGTGTCTTTGTGTTGACACGTGAAAAAGAGCTCTGACTTGACATAATGTTCTTTTGCACAATGACCATGTATCTTGGGATCTTAGTGTAAATACTGAAGCTGAAACAATGAATTGATTAACCGATTGTCAGAAAATTACACTATTCTCACATCGATTAAGTCATTCAGCGAGGACAAATGCCAGACATTTGCTGATTGTAGCCCCTCAAATGTGAAGATTTGCTGATTTTCTTTTCTTATATGATAGATAACTTTGAAGACATTGCCTTGGGCTCCAGACACTTGTGATGGGATTCTTTAAAACTATTTTCTCATATTTTATAGAAAAAACAAGAAATGGATTAATGAGCAACTTATACAGCAGTTAAATCAATAATGATTAGAGCTGCAACGATTAGTCGATTAATCAATTAGTCGACTGAGAGAAAATTTTGACAGTCGAATAATCATTCAAGCAATTATTTAAGGAAAAATGGCAGAAATTTACTGGTTCCAGCTTCTCAAATGTGAATATTTTCTAGTTTTCATACTCATTTGCTGACATTTTACAGAGAAAATAAGATTAATCGATGATGAAGATGATCGATAGTTAAGTTAGTAAGATATTTTAAAATCATATCATCACCTATGTCATATATCACATACATTGTACGACACTAAAGTTAGAAAAAAATAAAAAATTTGAGCCAAATTGACTGGACCTGGTTACGCAATGTCACGTATTGTTTCCAGTGCCTGTTTTTCCAAACACCTGGAATCAGTATTGAGTTATACAAGGGTATAAACACACAAGCATAGCAGGAGCCACAGTAGCACCGTAATAACTCACATTCTTAAGAAGTGAGCTATTCATCACTTGCGATGTTGGCTGTCTAGAAGCATGTGTTTATTCTACCGCTGAACTCATTGTAAGCCAGGCTGGATACGACATAATGTGCCAAAACTATAAATGTAAATGTCAAATCTTAGGTGATTTACGCCTTGGATTCTGACTCTACCCCCTCAGCAGGCAGCAAGACAAAAACGGATCCATCCCCTATATAGCTGACTGACAGTCTGTATATGGTACTTCCATTAACAGCCATTTTCTGACATGTGTTGATCACCACGACTTGCCGCCCAGCCTAATTGTTTGAGCTTCTAGACTGTCAGCCCTCCATCTGCTCATTTCTGAGGCTTTCTGCTCAGAGAAAGACGACTGTCATCAGTGAATTTACAAAAGAGAGGGTAAGCAGAAAAGAAGCAGGGAGTGAAATGTGTAATTTTCATACAGGAAGACTGATGGGTGAAGAAAGAAGGCGACGGGGAGGAGAGAGAACGAGAGAAGAGGGGGGGAAACGAGGGCAGGAAGAGGTTGAATCCATGTGAGGGAGTAAAAAAAAAAAAAAAAAGAGAATAAGGAATCAACTTATCCAGTATTCAGCATTTTTATTTAATCATCTACTTTTCTTGCATTTGTTTCATCTAAATCTTACCTTTTCTTCATCATCTCTCTCAGCAGCTCTCATTATTTTACCCCCACCCCCCCTTACTACTCCTCTCTGAATTGGTACAAAGTTAATTTATTAAACTAATTAGCCTGTACTTCAAAACATATTTGTATAGTTATGAAGCAAGTCCCCGAGCACATTTAAGTACCTCACAGCAAAATATAATGATGCTGTTTGTGAGTCAAGTATAATTGTATATTGCTGAAGGGTGATAAACAAAAAAAAAATGTTTGTCAAAAGCAGGTATGCGATACAGATTACTCTTTATGTTTTGTGAGTTTTTTGAACTAATTAAACTTCTGAATGTCTGTTGTTTCATTGAAATTGGTACAAAAAAAATCCCTTCTATGGTGTTATTTGTGTGTAATCTCTTTTTCTCACTTTCAGTCTTGAAATACATCTCTCTCATAAAAATAACGCCCCATCTGAGACACTGGGCAGAGTGAGCCACATGAGGAAAAGGAGGCAGGATTGGTGACAGCAGAGTCTTAGGACAGAGGAGGGGAGAGGAGAGGAGAGGAGAGGGGAGGGAAGGGGAGGAGAGGAGAGGAGAGGAGATGGAGAGGAGAGGAGCGTTCAATGAGACGAAAGGCAGGGATTGGCTTTCTCACTGTTCTCAGTAAGCCCTTCTATTCATTCTACTCTCCCTCGTAGGAGAAAACGGAGCTCCAACACACAGCTGGTGAGACAGAGATAAAGGACTAACGGAGGAGCTTCAATACATACAGTGGCGGCGGAGAGGAGGAGAAGAGGAGGGATATACAGCGAAAGAATGGACAGAAAGACTGAGAGAGAAGAAGGGAAACAGACAGAAAGGGAGGAAATTTGGAGGAAGAAAAGACGGCAATACTGAGTTGAGAGACGTTATAGTGGGAGGGTCAAAGTAAGGAATGATAAGAAAAGACAAATCAAATGAAAGGGAGAAGAGAAAAGGAGGAGGATAGGAGCTCAGACAGGCCCAGAAAAGTTTATCATCTAGGCCACAGTTACACAAATGAACACATCAGTTCTTATATTATAACTGTAATACTGACAGAATACTAAAACTTGTTATTAGTATCAGAAGAAGAAGAATCAAACTGACAGTCCATAAACTACAGAACCAGAGTCATGAGCCCCTTTTAGACATGCACCTCTTTATGTGAATGAGATTGTAATTTTACATATTGGTTTCAAGTCTGAATATGTTCCTTTTACATAAAAGTTGTGACTGCAATCTTATTAGGTTGGACCTAGTAACATTTCCATAACAAGTCTGAACTGAATGCTGAGAGATTGACGTAAAGGCTGCAGCAGCACAATGTTAAATACACAGAGAAAGAAATTAAATGCATGTTTTGTATGCCCAGATTAAGATCATTGTAATTAACTCTTTTCATAAGTATCATCTCCAATCCCCGAAAATAAAATCAGTTTAATAAACTATTAGATAGTATGAATAAGCTAATTTGATATATAGGATTAGTCTACAGTATTAAGATCATTTTCACCTTGTTGTGTGGGACAAAAGAAGTTGAGAAACCTTTGTACAACCACAATAATAAGCAGACAGGCTGTCTCCCTCCTTATATTTTTTAACTTTTATTTATGCCAACTGCATGTATTAATAAATGAATATCTAACAAAACAGACAGCGTGTGAGCAAATAGGTCCAAACTTAACATCTTGTCATTCTATCCGTGTGCGCAGCCATTCATTATAGGGAGCCTAGAGTCTAGTGTGCAGGTACTCCCTTGTATTGGATTGAATTGATTTTTGTATGTGAAGTCTTGTGGGTGTGCACACGACTACTCTGACTTATTCATTATAAAGTGGGCAGAAGAATTCTCAAATAAATGAGGAAACTGATGAGAACATTTATTAGAAGATTCACTGGAGAGAAGCTCTCACGCTCTCGTCATTAATTAAGGCTTCAACGGCGATGGAATGACAAAAAGCCTTCGCTTATCAGCTTGATGGAGCCAGCAATGTTACATATTTCATGTCTGAAACTGACTTCAATCAGATGTCTGTCCTACCTGAGCAGAGGAGGCAGAGCTACTTGGGCGGAGTAGGTGGAGCCTGCTGTTCAGTTGAGAGCTGACAACCAACTGGAGCTGCTATTCTTGGTGTGTGGTCTGGATCTCTTCACCAGCGGGAAGGAAACGTCCCAGGTGCCTGTGCCGTCTGTCCACGTCTGTCTGTCTGCAGGTGCTGTCACCATTCCCTACAGGGGGAACAAAGAGAGAGACACAGGGCGTTAAAACCAATTTCAAAGTGCTCTTGACTGGATTCTACACATCGGCAGGCACTATTGTTTTTGTCTGATATGATTATTGAGGTCACAGCTATTGCTTGTTCTAGCTCAATTATCGCTGCATAATAACCAAATTCCCTGCTGCAATTACAATCATCATCTTAACCTTCAGCCAGGTGCTATTTTCCAACAAACAATTTTCTCAGACTTTTAATTGTCATTGTGCAGAACCTCAGTTTAGAAAGTAATAGTGACTATCCTCAGTCCTCAGAGGTAAGGAGATCATTTGTACTCCACTTATTCAAATCATCACTTGCATCCAGATTTTATTGATCTGTCCAGTTATCTCTCAAAATCAGCGAGACAGTAAAACTAATCTTTTGGCACTCATTTTGATGAAAAAACAAATACAAATATCCTAACATTAAACAAACAAACAAAAAAAACCCCCATAAAATCATCATTAATGCGGTTAATGATAAGTGATCCAGAATGTCTCCCACGATAAATGTGTATAAAAATTCATATCAATTAAAATTCAGGCAACCTGTTGACTTCAGAGTGTCCCAGACAAGGTGAGCAGAGCCCTATGTACAACAAACATATCATTCATGCTAGTAGTACTTGTTCCTATTTGAGTCTGAATGTAAACCAAGTGCATTTGTGAACATCTGTGATTTTGTACGTGTACGTTGGCGATCACCATCTCCCTGCTATTCACTCTCTCTCTTCCTCTCTCAGGAGTATTCAGAACAAACACCTGTGCTATTTATACACTGACGCCCCATCGGCATGGCAACCACGCTTTGTTTACCCACATGAGACGCTGGTTTGAGGCGTGTGTCCTCCTTTTTTTTTTTTTTTAAACAAAAACATAGTTATTTGGAGGCATTTAGGTCTCTTTCATGAGCCTGGCTCCCTTTCTGCTGAGGACAATGTTTCATTTTGACCAAATGCCTCTAGTAAACTGAAAGCTATAAATAATAATATTTCAAAGTGCTTTACAAAGACATAAAAACAAGAGAAATTACCAGATAAATAATAGATAAAAGTAGGATTGTTACAGTAATAATGACAAGTGAGGTATGAATTACTAAAACACAGTTAAAACAAGTAAAGTAAAAACGTAAGAATAACCGATTCAAGAGAAAGCAATTCTGAAAAAGTGAGTTTTTAAGAGAGATTTAAAAGAAGAAACAGAGCCTGCCTGATCTCCTCCGGCAGGTCGTTCCAGAGTCGTGGGGCCCTGACTCCAAAGGTTCAGTCTCCTTTGCTTTAGCCTTGATCGAGGAATTACTAACAGACCTCTGCCGCAAGATCTCAGGCTGCATTCAGGCTCTTTAAGGGTTAGTAAGTCATTGATATCATCCAGGGCCAACTCGAGCTTTATAAGTAATCATTAACATTTTTAAACCAAACATAAAACATACAGGTAACCAATGTGGAGATGCTAAAATAGGCATTATGTGGACTCCTTTATCGGATTTTGTGAGTAGTCTTGCTGCAGCATTTTGAGCTAGTTGAAGTTTGGAGAGGCTGTATTGAGGAAGACAGGAGTACAGCCAGCTGCAGTAGTCTAGCGGGATATAATGAAAGCACGGATGACAGTTTCCAGATCCTTCGTGGATAAAAAAGATCTAATTTTCGAGATATTATGAAGTTGCAGAAAAATGAATTATGATTATGATGAATCATATTGTATTATGATGAAACGGAAAGCTGGCAATGCAACCGGTATTTTCTGTGAGAGCAAAATTTAGTTTGTTTGTTGGTTTTCTCATCGTTCATAGCCTGCCAGAGTCGTTGTTCAACTTGTAAAATAATTTCATGCTACGTTTCCGAGCTAAATGCACATTGATTTAGCAGTTTTATAAAGCTCGATCATAGACTGTTAGTTTTACACCATAATAAACACATTAGTACAATGAGGTCTCACAATGTACACACGCAGTATTTATATTATGTGTGTGTTTGACATTCTCCTTTCCCACTCTACATATACATAATTCAGGGAAATGAATGTTATTTTCAAGTCCATTGTGAGGCACTTACAGATCCAGCACTGCCCAAACTTTACACCTGACGTGCAGAGCATTTAACCTCAAAACTACTCCAGTAGCACTTCACAATAGCTTAGAGATGAAGACTATTGTATCATGTATCACCCAGCTGTGAACCCAACTTTATGACCGTGTTGCAGGATATTATTGCAAAGGAGCAAGTTCATCTTCCCTGAGTAAATAAATATGTTTAAGTACCTGATTTGATGCACACACACAGAGAAAAATGCTTTGTGCACCCAACCAGCACACTCCTCTCATTTACAGTAACCCCGGAGGCTGTTACCATAGTCACAAAGACATGTCCCAAGGTCACAGGGCAGAGCTGAGCATTAAGTTGAACCCTGAAGCAAGACATCGCCTTGGAAACACAAAATCAGGTCAGTTGATCATGTGACAAACAGGCCTTGGGGACAGAAACTGATAGTGTACTAAAGTACACTTTTTCTTGTTTGTATTAAGTTGACAGACTCAACAGACACACACACACATACACGCACACATACACACAAGCACGGAGGCATGTGACACCTGTGAAGCACCTAGTACTGTATACAAATGTACTTACAGTATTTAGAGTCACGCACACACATGCAAACCCACAACAATAGAAACACTTGCACAAGCAACAGAAGGGGAGAAACACAGATGGGTATATACGCACACACAGAAACATTTATAATACAATGTTAGCAAGGATGACACACTAATTGCTGAACATGTTGTTAGTCTATAGCCTACTGTATGTTTACAATAAACTGAGTGTGTATGAGAAAGTGCACTGGTGTGTATCACAGCTAGATTGAAACACAAGGTCAGTTTATTATCTATTTCACACTGCCTGACTTGTGACTGTCATTTGTTTCTACTGTGTGTGTGTGTGTGTGTGTTTTCTGAATATGAATTCAAAAGACAATCACCACCAGTAAACATAGCTTTAAAAATTCTCAATTAAGATCAACCATATACAGTACATTATAATAATATACAATGCAATTTACACTTAAAGCCCCCCTCCACTCAAGAACATGTTTTGCTTATTATTACTTCACTTCACTTGGATGTTTGAGCTTTACTGTATGATATATGTGCAGAGTTTCACAATTGCTGTTTTCACAGTCATTTCAAATTTTCTCTGTGCTCATCATCTCATCTGATTTTTAGGAGTGGGCCTATGAGCATGATTTGTGATATAACAAACTAGTTTGGAGGCTAATTGTGGTCCGAATATTCAACTTACAAGTGTGATGTGGAAACCAGTGCAAATAAACTGAGGTTAGACTTTTCAGTGAAGTAGGAAACAGATTTTGTCCAGCAGTTAAGCTTTTGAAATTATTTGCATTTTCATCAATTTTGGATTTTTCAATGAGGGATTAGACATATTTTTTCATATTATTTTCATAGTATTTTTTTTTAATATATTTTACAACATGTCTGGAGGCCATCTTTAAAGTTGGACATCAGCTGTAAAAGCCTAAAATGTCAAAAATCAGGAACTGTCTGATCAAAGTATAAGTAAGCATGATATATTTCAGTTGTATAAAAGGTGTTCAAATCCCCATTTTAAACTTTTAAAAGTAGAATCTTTCGAGGGGTGAAATCAATATGGGGGCAGAGTTTTCACCTGGGTACACCTTGTCCCTCTGATTCAAGGAAAAGGGTGCTTTGAATTGTGAACAGTGTACACACACTCACACACATTTGCAAGTTTTTCCTCCTACTCAGCAGCCAAGGATTGAGTTCCCCGTCTGCCGCACGAGCCACTCGATAATACTGGCAGCATGAATGTGTGTGTGTGTGTGTGTGTGTGTGTGTGCGCATCTCCATGTGCATCTATGAAAGTGTGCCCTGCCCCTTTCAGTCTGCTTTCCTATTGGTCCCCTGCCTGTTGTCCCTCTGTCACACACACAAGGATGGACACACATGCACACACCCGCACGCATACACACACACACACACACACACACACACACACATATTCGGAGACACAGCAAGCACAGCTGTCAACAGAGAACACAGAGCCATAGGTGGGTTGAGCATTTGTGTGTGTGTGTGTGTGTGTGTGTGTGTGTGTGTGTGTGTGGCTGGTGTAACAAGGAGCAGAGTGGTATCTGTTGCAGGATTACACCCTGACCTAGCTTGTCTGGCTAATGCTTCTGTTATCACCAATAACATCCACACAGCTACTAGACAGACAGACAGACAGAGAGAAACTCAAGAAACTGGACTCTCTAGGTATTCAGAGCACTTTTTATTATCTTCTTCATAATTGTCTCTTATATTGAGGTTTTATACGTCTCTGTCACAAGTCATGTGAGATATTAACCTCTGTTTTCACACATTATTTGCTTTTTGCTTCTATTCATCTGATTAAATTCATTAAAATCTTTCTCAGGAGGCTAGGAGGACACTCCAAGCTCCCTTGTGGGCTTAATTTGGCTACATGTCCTTCCTTATGTTGCCTTTGTTCTTTATTTGTATCCTTGTATTTAACTAAAAAAAAAAAAAAACAGCCCTGGAATAAAAGAAATGGAATGAACTCACCAGAAGGCAATATGGCCTCAGAAGGGAATTCCATTAAAACTGACTTTCACTTGGCTATTTTGCAAAAGATACATTGCCACAAACAAGCTGTTTTTCTGGTTTAAAATGCGTCATGAGTGTAGGCTTCCATGAACTGAGGAAAGTGCAGCGTTGCAAAGTTCTTGAGTTGCACTGCAGGCTCTGGGTTCACTGGCTGCACATTGGCAGACCAGCAAGTAAGTGGCCAATGATAATATGCTAGTTAGTTCAACCCTATCTGCACCAGCCCGTTTCTCTTCATACAATATATGAGTGGGATATAATTATGACCCCCCAAAAACAAATAAGAACCCTGTATACCCTCTATAGCACCCAGTTCACTAGCCATAAAAAAAACTAGATTATAGAGGGACAAATACACAGAAATAAGCCAGAAATAGATGTATATACCACATTCATAATGAGTGTCTTTGAATAATGTATCAGGTATCAGTGCTGATTCAGCACAGCATTAGAGAAACTTCTAACTTAACGTTATATTATAACATATAACTGAATATGTTAACATATAAGCCATTGGAACAACACTGTTACAATTATTCTCAAGACCTGTTTATTTATATGATGTTTTATTTGTTTGTTACACACACATCAAACATAAACAAGGCCTCATAATTATCTAAATTACTTATACAGTATGTTACTGCTTTGGCCAATGTGTGAATTATTATTGAAGTAAATAAAATTGAAATTGAGAAAAGGAGCGAGTGGGAAAGAGAGACATATGATGAGACACAAAGAGAAACATGAACTACCTCCACGTTGTGCAACTCACCCACTAACCTTCAGCACTACGGGTCAAAGTTTAAAGTTCATCACTCTTAAAAGCTGCCCATGTGTGCTTCTGTGTACCTGATGACCAGGCTTTTTCCTGCTGATAAACACAGGGACAACTCAACAGCATGGCTGGCAACTTTCACAATAACTGCAGTGGGTAGTGTAGATAGTGGTGCAGTTAAAATAGATAATGACACTCTGACACTTTGTACACAACTTAGATAAGACAGACAAGTGTACGGAGACAAATGGAGATAAAAACACATCTGCGCATATTTTGTTTGGGGAAAATGCTACAGAGGTTTTAGGTTGACATAACTTGCTTACTCTCTTGACTCCCCTCTTTTAAGCATTCACAGGTGTGGATCCTAATTGTGCATCTCTTGATGTCGTTTCACTCCTTATGAAATATTAACAGCTGCTTAATTGAATCATGTAATAATATTACTTCACACAATGTCTGTGATGTTACAAAAGGTTTTTACTATTAGATTGAGATAGTAGTAGTGGTAGTGGTGATGTTCTTTTTTAAGCCACATTTCTTTAATCAGTTTTAGAGTTGTCAATGTCAAGAAGAATATTTTCAGCTGCTACTTCTTTAAAACCAGAGGATTTTAATGTAGATTAACCAAAGTCTTTTGTGAACTTTTCTCTTTTCTCTCCTTCGGTCTCGTCACTTTCTCTTTAATTTCTTTCTCTCTCCTCTTGTTTTTTTTTAATCTAATCCCTTGCTTTCCTTTCCTCTCCTCTCTGATACTAGTATTCTCCAAGGCAACACATCACAACATAACAACATCACCATGGCACGTGACCGAAATGTGAGCGAGAGGGAATAAAACACAGAGCAGGCTCCAATGTGTGTGTGCCACATAGAAGAAGAGTGTATGAAAGGAAGAAAAACGAGTGAAAAAGTGAAAAGAAAACAACTGAGTGAGGAACAAAGAGTATATAACCCACACATAACTTTTCTATAGGTGTATTTGTATTTAAAGTGTTTACCTGTACAGGTGTGTATGGAGCTACAGTAACATGTGTAAGTGAGACTGACAGAGTGTGCTGATGCTGAACATCAGAGCAGAAGCTGCCACCTGAGGGAATTACTCAGCATTCCTCAGTCGAGCCGCGTTAGTGCAGAGAGCCTGGAGACGCGGGAGTCGCAGGGAGCCCGGCTTTGATCGGCCCCCTAAAATCCCAACGCCGGGATAAGAAGAATATGCTGGGAGGGGGGCCTGCAGGGAACACACACACACACACTAAAACACATCTTCAAAGGTGTACACATGCACACACACACACACACACACACACACAGCGTTCTTCCACTTACATTTTATTCCAAACGTTCAAAAGACATATATGCTGCCCACGCATGCATAGTGATAATCTACTGCTTTTGATCCTTCCCAAGTCTTTCTCACACGCATAATGTACATGCATTACATACTGTACATACACACACATAATCTGGAAAACATTAACATGGAGAGCTCTCAATGTCATCTTTACACAGAGTAAATCTATTTATGGAGATCTATTTATGTGTTCCGTCTAGCAGTGGCACACACAGAATCTCTAAGGGTCAGAAATAAATAAAAACACACTTGAGGGAAATTTGGGCCCAACAGAAGGGCTCAAGGGCCCTTTTGGTATGAGATAAAGGCACAAATTAAAATCAGCTGACCAACTATTAAAATTATGTATGGAAATGTTTTCATTTCACCCCCAAACACTTAGTGTACAAGGCCGGTAAACAGCCCTAATGAGACAGACCTGCTCTCCAGCAGTAATCTGACAGCAAGGCAGGCGACAGGTATAATGGCCGGATTACGAACGTTTTACCACAGTATTAGAGCAAGGACACATGTACGAGCTGCAGCTGTAAGAGCAGGTTTCATGACGCCTCATTCAACTCCTTGACACTAACTTTTAGTCTCACTCGCCCCCGCAGTTTCTTTCCTGTCAGTGTGCTGAATGACAAGTCAACCTGTTCTCTTTTTCTTCCTTGTCATGCTTTTAACTGTGGTGAGAAGGCTGTTTCATTTTGATGGCTTGATCGCTTATGTAAGTTAAAGTTCACTGGTTAAGGACAGAAAATATTCGGCCCTCTTGGCAGATTACGCTGCAGCAGCACCTTCCAGAAACTGCATGCATATATTCATGGATCAGAGAGACGATAGAAAGATCTCAGAATTGTCTTTTACGTTGAAAATTAGACAAACAAATCACAAAAAAAACTAAAAACTGCCTCTTTGTTTGAAGGCAAATCTTATTCACTTGACTGAGTGGTGATTGATAGAAAGTGGGTCATACACAAAGCTATTGGCAGAGAGAGATTAACTTTGAAGACGAAAATGTAAATGTCTGATAATAAAGACACCCAGGGGCAGAAACTTGAATCGTCTTGTTTTACAATGACTGGCTTCTCCTTCACAATGATTTCTTGTTGCTTTTTGAATGGTGTAAGAAGAGTAACCTTTAAAGGAAAGGAAATATTGCAAATGAGCAAAAAACTTGACTCATGCTGTAATTGTGTTTTGGCAGATCAGGCGACATGAAGCACACATCAGAAGAGTCTTTGCATGGCCAGCCCTCAGGGCTGTGCTGACATTGAACTGACACTCACATACTGTAATACTGAGCCGGTTGGGGAAGGTCTTTGTGGCCGGGTAAACATTTTTTCCATTTGTTTTCACAAATGTTCAACTATCAGTTAAAATAAAGAAAATGTGTCAGTTAAAAATAGCGCACACAGTGATTTGTGCATCTGTAATGCACTAATTATTTAAATGTATTTCTCTGGACACACAGGTGAGTCGACTTTTAGAGGATAATAGTTATTATGGGGCTCACAGTACGACCTTAGGAAGTCACCAGCATACGTCATGAAGCACCATAGATGTGGCAGGTTCCTGCTGGCAGCACAGGTGCTTACATACACACACTTAACACGCACACACACAAGCACACATACACAGACACTTGGCCAGGACACTGCAGGTACCCCCTCCCAACCCCACTGATAAGCATAGCCACACACATAAAGATACACACACACACAAAGCACAGGTGCTCACACTGCCCCACCAGCTGTCCCTTGAGATCCTGCTACAAAGTTTGATGACCAAGACAGAGAGGACAAAGGAACAGGGAGACTACCACAAAGAGGAATGAGCAGGCGCCACCACTGACAGGTGTGTGTACTGGACTGTACGTGTGTGTGTGTGTGTGTGTGTGTTAGTGTGGATCAGGTCATGGCTCACTTCCAACGTGCTGCACTGCCCTTAACCCAAATAAAGTCTGGTTATCTTTGTTTAACCTTCACTGCTAGTGCTGTGTGTATATTTATGTGCATATGTGTTTGTATACCATGCCCTCACTGGCCTCTGGAAAAGTGTGAATGCATACGTGCTATATCCGCACAATCACCAAAAAACATTCATAAAAATACTTGCTCCTTTAGTGATCCGAGTACAAGAGTTGAATAACATAGAGAGTAATGTGGCATTTCAGGTCAGCGTAGTTGGTTCTTGTGACTTTAGGTTACGTCACTGTTGTGTCAGCCACATGACACATCATAAAAAGTTGTTCCCTCTCGCCTCTACAAAAGACTGACAACCAGTTATATAACCAAGGTCACAGGGTCAGAGCAGCAAACACAGTGTGGCCACGCCCTGCCTGGCTGTTAGCATTCCATAGTGAGCTACGCTGTCAATACTTGACAGGCACGAGATGTACAGCACTGCTGTCCTAGCTCCAGGGGCCAAGCTCAAACACGTCTAGTGTGACCTCTCTTCTCACCGCACCTACACACAAAGAGCCACGAGAAAATGCCCCTGGCAGATTGTAGTAAACAATAACAAATAGTAATAGTAATTATTTAAATCGGGTTGATAAAAATGGTCAATTTAGCAGTTTCACTCTCTACTGAACTAACCATGATGAGTGTCTAGAAGGACGCAAAATCACAAATGTTTGATTTCATGTGAGGGAAGAAATAGTAAGAGCGAGATCACCACTTAGCTTATTTATTTTGTTTTGTTTTAATTATTTCATTGCATTTTATATTTTCAATAAAGCACTTTGGTCAACCTCTGTTGTTTTTAAACGTGCTGTAGAAATAATTCTGACTCAACCAAACCTCATGTGATTTTTTATCATTTTGTAAGTGCAACGTGTGCTCGCAAACAAACTGCATCTTGTAAGGAGCCACTCCCAGAACTTAACTCCTCTTTCAGTTCCTCCTTCCTCTTACTAATCTTTCAAGAGAATCCATGACTCAGTTACTTCCAGGGTTTTACCGCCACATATAACAATTATTATTTCACCCTGAAATAAGAGTGTCTAGTTAAAATTATTTAATGCACTTTTGATACCGATGTAAAGAATATGTTACAAAATACAACATATTTCATCTAAAAAGAGGAGATGCTGAAGCTGGCTGCCCCAACTATATATTATACTGTGTTCTTGTCAAGTACAATGGTGCAGCTGCTTGTGGCAGCTTGTTAGACTGGGTGTTAGTCACAGGGATGGCCACCATGGGGCTACAAACTGCTACAAGGTCATACTGAGATTACAATGTTCGAGGGGCCAACAAATAAAACGTGAGCTTACACAAACACACACACGCCTCTTCCCATAGAGATTCTAATTAGTTGTTGATGGCTGCAACAAAATGAAATTTGACATCTAAATTTTCTGAACTTTAGAGTAATTATAAATGTTGAATTTTAAGACTCATATCACTCATCCTGTCTTAAAGAAGAGGTCTGTTTTTTTAGCATAAAACCAATAGCATTGTTGCATATCCTTAACATTCACATAATCTATATAAATATAATGTTGCTGTTCTTTTATGAGTGTTTGATTATGTCCAATTATGCCTTTCTATCTTGAAGAAAAGACACATGCATTAGAAAGTACACACACACACACACACACACACACACACACACACACACACACACAAAGGGTAGTCTCGGGTCACAGAGTTCTAAGCGCAATCTCTTCTGACACTTACAGTACCAAAACCCTCACTCACACTCCGCTTAACACAGATACAGTACACACACGGGTACACACACACACACAGAAAGACACACACACACACACACACACACACACACACACACACACACGCACACACGAGTGCCCCGAGTGTCTATACATGATTAAAAGACTGAAAGTGGGGCAGGCGCACAGTTCTAGCTGTGTGAAATTACTGCAGTTTCTTTCAGCCCACCTCAAACACACACATACAGACATACCGTACTCACATCCAACCAGGTCTGTGTCCAGTAAATGTGCACGGCTTTATGCGGGCGCACGCACACACACACACACACATACACACACACAGAGCTACAAAACAACACAACATTGGTTCAATAATTGAGTGATTCCCCCGATAACGCAGCAGGGGAGAAGAGAGCACAAGTGCCAACCAGTTATTGGAGCTGGCCAAATAAGAGATGACAGTTTTTTTAAATATCGGCCCCTCTCTTCCCTTCAACTCCCCCAAGTGAATGTTTTCCTGGACAGGATGGTGGATTCTTTTATAACAGCATTCTGAAAACCCCAAATATTAACTTATAATAACTATTATGGGATTGTGATGGGGTTCACAGAAAGCTACCCTCTCAAAGAGGCACTCATATTGGCACAAGATATGTGAATAGTTTCATTGAAATCCTGAATTGTATGTGTATTAATTTTAAGTCATTAGCTGTGAATAGAATCTGGTTTTACTGCATCTCATTGCATACTTGAAGAATAGCTTGCAGTACATAAAGCTTTTCAGCTGAATGCAAATTATAAGATCAATTGAAAAGATTAAACAAATACCCCGGGGAACCGAAAGGCCTCATTGAAGTCAAATCAGTGATCATGACGCTTGTCTTTCTGTTGATACAAAATTACAAAAATGCTACCTACTGAGGTATTATTTGTTAATAGCATAGTCTGACATTATATAGTAGCACTTACTGCACTATAATAGACCTGATCTTTTTAATGTAATTTATATATATATATATAATTTTTTTTTTTTCCGGACTAAAGCACTTCAGTTAATTTCAGCATTTTTTTCTGTAACCAAAACTAGACATAACAACCCTTAATTAACCTCTGGATATCTGTTCTCTTAAAGGATGTACAGACACTGACATATTTTGGTCAGATCCAGCTCACACTGAGTCATGCACCAGTGTTGAGGATCAGGCTGGAAATCTTCCATGACTCATGGCACCTTGGTTTGAAAGACTGGACTTTTCTCTCCTAAGAAACACTGGAGTACTTACACTTGGCTAAAAGAGCTGTTGAATAATTTCCCCAATGCTGAAAACGACATGAGCTACATGCACCATATCAGGAACAAAGGAAAAACTGGATTTTTTTATTATTATTATTATCATTATTATTATATGTTATATTTCTTTCACAGAGAAAACTAGCTCACAGCTTCATAATTTTCATCTATTTACCAAAAATGATGGCTCAAAAACATGAGAGCCAAAAATGAAAAAGTGACTCTGGTGCAAGTTACAAATCTTTCACTGTCTGTGCAGCCGAAGGTAATTCTCAGAGAAAACTAAACAGCCTGAGCCGAGCCACATTTGCTCAAAACCTTTCTTTTTCGGTCTAGTGGGGCTTACAAACAGAAAACCATATAAATGAGTACAGGACACAAGCTTACTACTTTTACGAGGTATTATGAAACTGTGCCTCGGTTTTATAAGATTAGAAGTAAACAACAACAATATAAACCCTACAAATCTCTTCTCCAAAGCTGGACCAGAGGGGACTGAGCAGTATTACTATTGGTGGACTCTAATCATGTGTTGCGCTTGGCAAACACACTTAGGACGGAGAAAAACCTTTGCAAAAAGTTCAAATAGAAACCTGCAAATCCAGCAGCTTCTTAGCAGCCTTGTGCAAGGTTTCCGAGAATTAGATCATAGGGTGTTTATGGGAGAGAGGACTTGAGTTTCTATGTTGTGATTCGGGGATTGAAAGAGCGCTTTTGCAATGCAAATCTTTGCACTAGTGGATGGGTCCAGCTTTTGATTGATCATTCTGATGAAAATTGACGCTTCTGTTTCGACATCAGCACCAAATAAACAGAAAAAGTTGGTGCAAAACCACAAATGATCACTTCCAGGAAAATAAAACACAGATAGCCTTTGGGTCATGTTGATAAAGCTGAGACTTGTTGTAGGTCAGCAGATACACGCGCATGAGACCTACTCGCACTTGCACCACACTAAAATACACACTCAAGCACACATGTACAGACATTTTAACATGCCTGTTACTGTATACATTTGACATCTGTAGTTCCCTCACTGTCAGTAAATGGACTAATAACCAAGCTGCAACTGGCTCATACCTCCTCCAAACTCAGTATAGCCCACCTCCAAAACAAACAGCTGCCTTGTGCTCATTTACAAATACAACATCTGGTGTATTAGTTGCAAGGTTTGAGAAATTCATGGCAGTTTCTATTGCACAATAACTGATGTGTCAAAAATTCTGCCATGTCTTGCTATATAAAGCCATTTTTATGCATGGCAACCGTCACACACTAGAGAATGTGTATGATGCAAACAAAGAGTAGTGAATCTATTAGGAAACCATGACTGAATCATGGGGATGATGTGTCATCTGGCTTTAGCTCTAAAGATGAACATGTCCTCATTGACTACACAGTTCTTAAATATCTCATTAGAAACAGAATGATCAGCAGCACTGAGTTCAAACCAGTTCACTGCTGTTGTAATTGATGTTGCTGTAAATCCACTAGCAGAGCATTAGCAGATGTTAGTTGATGTTCAGTGGCACAGTGGCCCTTGCATGTTTCAGGGTTACTCTAGTTCTAGGGCAAAGGTCATGGAGTTCAGGTCAGTGTGACCAAACCTCAAATATAGCAGTGTGTGTGTGTCCACTGTTTTGCTGCTGGGATTACTGGCTCGTCCTCTTCTAAAGAGGGACCTTGCATTGTCTCATGTCCAAGAACAGAGAAGCTGTTGCAGGTTCAATGAATCCATGGGAATGCCTTGTAGAGCCAATCCATATTAGGTACCCTGGAATCTCTCTTCCATTTAGTTTCAAAGATAATATCTCAAGCGATAAGAGTGTTTCAGCCAAACTAATACAAACCATGCAAACAACTTTTTTATTTACTTATTTAGAACTTATAGGGGGAAAATGGACATTGGAGAAATCTATGAAAGCAATCTAGTAAATAGCCTCCAATTTAATCAACAGTGGTAGTAATGAACCATCACTAAGGTGCAGTCAACTCAGAAATTATATTGTTAACTTGCCTTTTCCATTCACCTGCTATTTTAAATTTATGTATACTGCATGCCCTCTAAAAACCATACACATGATTACATTTAATTAAGACTTTACTTTTATCTGATCCAGTCTGATACCAATTATTACTACCACCGTGTCTCTGGAAGAGAAAGATTTTTCACCTTCAAATCCGATCATTGAAGAAAGGAGTCAGTTCTAGGGAGCACATTTTAATTACACTGTCGTTTGGAGATGCTATATATTCATCATCTGCAGAAACTGGAAGGTTATTATTATTGCACAATCAACCGTTGAGTGTTTGAATTTTTGTTTGCCTGTTAGCTAAGGGTTCAATTTCAGAGAAAAAATAAAGTGTAATGTTTATACTGTAAGTCTATGTGGGTTACATTAATGATGGCAGTTATGACAGGTGTATTTTGTTCATGCTTGGTGGCCTGAAACAACATGAATTTTGCATGCTCTCACTCAAAATGACCCCACCCTTGACCCACATGCACACACAAATCGTCTGCCCCCTCCCCACACCACCAGTCCTCTTGCTTTAAGTGTAAATGGTTAAAAGGGTTACACTACCTCTGTTCACTCCTCCCCCCCCCCCCCCCCCCCCCCCAACCTTTCAGCAACAGTCTTCAGTTAGGTAGCGTGTCCTGTCAGGTTGCAAATGCACTCAGCTATCCATCTCAGGCAAATCGCTGGCAGAGCTAATGGCACGTCATGTAGCATTAAACCAAGCTGACTGGGCGCTCGCCTCAAAAACCAAAGGCTGAAAGGGGAAGGGGAAGAAAAGCATCTTTTCACTCAAAAAGATTGTGTGTTGTTGGGTTTTGAGGCTAATTGATGGTGAGAGGTTTGATAGGCGGGGGGGTGGTGGTTGGGGTTTGTTGATATTTTTTTTAGGTTAGTGGTTAACACTACACATCTGACCCATTCAGACTCGTGATGTAGGATGTCTTAATATACTGGGGGAAATACTGTACTAACACTTTCACAATGTATTAAAGGCCCAGTATGTAACTTTTCTGCATTAAAATGTCTAAAAATGACTAAACCTATGTTATATATTTTGTTAAGTTGTCTACTTACATTATCCCAAATGTTTCCAACAATGTTCAAACCCAGAGAAATCTGTAATCTTAATCAACGTAACCGTCTGTTTCATTTGGTAGCCTGTCAATGGTGTCATATCCCCTTTGTGCATATGTCACCGTTGTGATTGTCTGCCAGAAGCTGTCATGAATTTACTTTTTATCCAGTTTTAAGCCACATTTTTATGATACACTTTTTAGATCTTGGTCGTTCTTGACTATATCTTTTAACCAGATGAAGGATTTTCGTCATCAGACGTCTGGATCTTAAGTTATCAGAGAAACAAGCTGAGAAAACGTTAGCAGCAGCTCAACTCATAGCCCCTCTGCATGTCCTGTGTCTGCTGAACATCAGAGAAACACTGATTTTTAACATGAAACTGCTTTATTCAGTGTTCTTACTGGTTTTAATCACGGGGTCCATTTGTTTTGGAGAGGAGGAGACCTCTGCGGATAATTCGGCTCCCGGTAAAAACCTTCTGAACGATAAACACTGAAGGAAACCTAACCGGAAGAAGCTGACGGCAACGACAGCAATGCTGGTTGTTTAACAATGAAGACAACAACTGCTATGATCCAACGCAACTTCACAACATCATCAAACTCCATCTTTTGTTACAGTTTTCATTGACCCCTAATGGCAGAAAATTACATACTGTGCATTCAAATGCATCATGGAAACTTACAATATCCAAAATAGTTGCACCACTGTGACATTTATGGGGAAAGATAGAGAAAAACAGTGGAGAGCACGATAAAGGTGAAGTCCAGTCATTTTATTTGTCAGGCTTTTAATCACTGTTATGATCTTTTAGAGTTTCACAACATCTATGCTATGAACTAAATCGAAACAACATCCGAAACCTTTGACCTTCAGCTGAAAACAAGTTAACCTTTGCATAAATAGAATAGAATATAATTATTGACAACCACTGGGTAAAAACTACAGATACACATCAACAGTAGCTTGATTATGTTGGTAGACTGTGAGACCATTAAAATAACAGACTGCATACAGTACATACGTGTTTATTATATGGACACATATGTTTTTTGCAGTAATGGTCATATGTTTCCTTTCTGTATGAGTTACCAAATTAGACCTCCAATTGCTCCTGGGGTGAGACATGCTTAAAAGACACCTATCTACCCTATAATGATACTGATGATTCCTAAACCACCTGACACTCTAACTGTGGCTTAACAGGGACTTGTAATCTGGAAAGTTTACAAGTTCCCATAAGAGCCATTAAAGTTATGGAATGTACAAAAGAAGAAACTGAGTTATTTTGGTCTGATGAGGATGCTTAGTAATTTCCCATTAGGTGGACTTTCTTCTCCTACCACAGGTATTTTCCCTGGGCAAGCCCCTGCGGATGGGTGTGTACACTAGCATAAGCACAGCTGCAACAAGTGTGTGTGTGTGTGTGTGTGTGTGTGTGTGTGTGTGTGTGTGTGTGTGTGTGGTCTGTCATTGGATACTTCTGGGGACAAATTTCAGACTCAGGAACAGTTAACTGGGGAAGGTTTGTCCAACTGGGGACAAAAGCTGTGTCCCCAATCTGAAAAAAGCTGATTTTTTGTTCATTGGTTACGGTTAGGGTCAGGGTAAGGTTCCAGGAAATTATTGCATGTCCAAAAGTCCCCAAAAGTGGCCATGATCTGCTATGTGTGTGTGTGTGTGTGTGTGTGCGTGCGTGTGTGTGTGTGTGTGTGTTGTGTCCATGCAAATGTCTGCTATGAATTTGTGTGTGCTATGTAAGTTGTGTATGAGTCTGTCTATAGGTGTGAGATTGACATGAGTTGTAGGATTGTTAGGGCTGGGTATTTAAAAAATTACAAGACCAGTACCAATATCAGCACCCTTAAAGTGATACCAATACCAATAGAGTACCTCATTCTATTTTTTCTGGGGTTTTTTTCTACTTCATTCGCTACCCAACATGTGAATGGAAGAAACCAGTTATGTAAAATGCCACCACTACTCCCCATCCAAATGATTCTTACACAAATACATTTTGAAAGTGTTCAAATTATTTAAATATTTATTTTTGTGGCATCTCGGCATGCTGAACTCCGTCAAATACGCCATGCTTGTCTTCACCACCACAGACTGTATGGGTTGCAGCTGCTGCGGTAGTGGGCCAATCACATGTTGCATTAAATTGAGGAGTGCTTGTGGTGATTGGCTGCAAGCAAAACTATACAAATAGCCATTTTTTTCTAGATCCGGGTACAAAAAGGATTGAATGCAGGTATTGTTCGACTAGAGATGCTTCAATACTACTTGGTACTGGGTTACCTTAAAAGGTATTGAGTACCGATACCCAGCCCTAGGGATTGCACATGGACACACTTCTCTCTTGTCTGTCTGCTGTGCAGTGTGTGAATAAGGGCATTTGATGGTCATCACCTTCCCGTGCTACACACTCACTCTCTGATGAACACACAAACCTGAGCTGCAGCAGGCATGAATACACGAACATGCACTTAACTACCTAAGTAAATGCATATATACACACAGAAAAATAAAGTGATTATAGAGTAAGTACATAGGTACATGAGAGTAATAGTGACATTTCTTTAACTTAAGCCCTGCAACTGCATCAAGCTTTTTAGAGTAGCAGAGCAAGAAGATATTGAATTTTCTTTATTTTATCAGTGCAGTACCACACACGACACTAGACAGAAATGAATTCCATTAGTTACCACTATATTTGTCCTACACTGTACTTTTGTCACTACACTCAGCAGGAGTGATGCCACCAGCAGGAGTGATGCCACCATGCCTGTGTAATTTATAGCCTCAATTAAGTTGCCTCTCCTCAGCCAACAATGTATACAATCCTGTTACTTTCGAGGGACGCTGAGGTGCTCGTCATGCAGTAGTATCAGGCCACTGGAGAAACTTTGTGAAAATATAATATAATCTAGGATTACAGTCTAATAAGGTGAAAGAAAAACGGAGAAAGAGACTCTCTCCAAAGAGGTCTTGATACTGTGATTGGTCATGGACTCATGGGGCTCATGGAAAGGCAGGGAACATCCTGGCTCACTAGGTCTTATCTGTCAGTAGTGTTTTAGCACACCTCCCTGACTGTCATAGCCAGATGTCCCTGTTCCAATGTCATGAGCTTACTACATAGCTAAAGGAAGGGCCAGAAATAATAGCCAGTCAGTCAGGCAGCCAGCGAGTCAGTGAGCCAGACGTGTGTCCAGAAAGCTTGTCAGCTAGCTAGCCTGCACTGTCAAGCATCCAGCCAAATGTCCAGCCAGATGAGGCTGAGCTATGGCCAGCCAGCCATCCAGTAAAAAATATGAACTGGCCAAGCCACAACTACCAACCAGCCAGCCAGCCGGTGCAGACAGACAGACAGACAGAGAAAACCAGCAATCCAGCCACGCATCCAGCAACTTGCTCTATTCAAACCACACCAGCTTTGTCAGAGTGGAAATAGTTTCATCGTTACAACATTACTGTTTTAAACATTGCCTGTGGTTTAGTTGCACAGGCTTGTCTCAACCTGCCCTCAAGTGCCCACCCACATATGCCCCTTGCCATATGGTGACCCGAGTCCCTTGTTTTCATACACTAATCCATTGTCGGAGAATTCCATTGCACATGCCACACCATGAACCATCAATGAAATAAAGGTTACTGTTGCTATAAGATGTTTTGGGATGCATGGTGCGGACCTTCCCCATGCTGCCACGTGCAGTGTCTTGACATCAGAATCCTAAGGAGTAAACAGTAGTAATGGAAAGCCAGTTTGTGCCAAGAACAACATTGGTGAAGGGTGGGTTTTGGTATTCAAGGGATTGTTTTTATCACTGGCCATTTTCCTGTTATTGAATTCCTCTCTCTCAATGCATATCCTCCTGGCTCAGACTTAAGTCATTGTTGATACCCACACACCCACCTTGCAGCTGTGGATCTGGGGGCTTTGCACCCAAAAAAAATTAGAATGAGGCACCAGTAAAAATAGAGGTACATGAAGAGAGTCATTTTTGAACTGAAAAGTACATTTTTCACAAATGTACCATAACAGGCACATAATGGGCCCTTTCGAGACCAGGTGGATACATTTTGATCCAACATAAAACAAATTAGTTTAAACAAATTATACCTAGTCAAAAAATTGTATCAGTTCTGCCAGAACTAGATGTTCAATTACAAAGATATCATAGCAGAGATCCTAGCCTAGCAGCAGAGCTTTAACCCACACAGTTGTCAGTGTTTGTGGGTGGGAAGCCAGTGAGGGGTTATGTCCTTGTCTAAGCAGTAGCAACTGGCTGCACACAGTGCAAGGTACCAAATGTACAATTTGGTCATTTGGGGTATAAATACAAAAAGTGACTTGCAAGAAAAGACACAGTCAGGTACTTCCTCAGCTTTTGTACTCAAAATGACATAATTTTATTCTATCATTTTGTGAAAGAGGGATAGAGTATGGATGGCATGGTCACAGCAATTTATCCTGTCATCTGCTGCCAAGGCTATCATTTCTAAATCTAATGCCTAAATGGACACAGCATGTTAGACATTTTATAAAACAACATGGACAATTCTTTGCTTTGCCAGCTCAAAGTTAACATTCAAACTAAACTGTTTGATATTTTCATTATATTACTGTAATATATTTACACTAAGCCCTTTAAATAAACTTAAATTAAGTTTTAAATCACCCCAACGGGTGATCAGTCACTCCTAAACTTTTATCATAATCTTTACATACAGACTTTACCTGTTGATGTGAATCTAATGTTCTGATAATAGAAGTTATCCATCAGTGCTTCGATATACTGTATACGTATGACCCTAATTCCTACTATTCTTCTTTCATCTCTCTTCCTCATCACTATCTATCTGTCTGTCTGTGTCCCAGGGTGTCAGCTTATCCCCGTCCCAGGCCTGGAGCTCTATGGGGAAGAGACAAGTCTGCAGGAGCTGTCTGACTGCCAGTCAGTGTCAACTCCCCTCTGTAATCCTCTACTGCCTCTGATAAGGATAAGGCAGAGCTCGGCGAAGAGAATGAAGAAAAGAAAAGAAAAGAAAAGAAAAGAGAAGAAAAGAGAAGAAAGAGAAGAAAAGAGAAGAGAAGAGAAGAGAAGAGAAGAGAAGAGAAGAGAAGAGAAGAGAAGGAATATGTGTTATGTGTATGTATATAATTGAAGAAAACAACATGAGGACAAGAAATGTACATAACACAACAAAATGTTTCTGCAGAAGGGCGATGAGTAGAAATATTATTTAGAGAGGGGACTTAGAGGATAATCATTTAAGCAACAGAACCAGATTCCAATCCCCACAAAAAGTGTAGTGGCTTTGTCACTGAGCGAGCCACAGTTGAAAGAGCTTAGAGCCACTGCTCTATTATAAACTATATAATACCATTAAACACAGAGAAAATAACTCAAACCACATTTGGATGTCCTCTAAAGAGTGGGCTGTTATCAGTTAGGTTCTCCCTCGTTTAACTTGGCCCTCTAAATGCCAATGCTTAAAATCCTTCCCTCTCAGCCAGGCTTTGCTTGGAATATGATCAAATATGAATCAAGGCCTGAGAGATCACAGGAGGAGCATGCTGAATTAATCAGTGCATGATAACCTACATGAGGTATCACATTTGATGTATAGGCGCAGAAATGATCCTACCTGATTTGATGAGTTGCATGAATTTAAATCGATACAGGAATTCAAACTTGTCATCTGAGAGCTTGTTATTTGCCCGCATGAGCAGTTTGTCATCATCTAGACCACTATACAGTTTAGCCTTTTACAGCAACCTGCCCGGCATATAGACAACTGTATATCATGTCAAGCACACTGGCAGCCATTACAGATCTAAAGCCAACACCGGCTGAGCTAAGTCCCAAAGCCAGCTCCCCTTTTTCACATGGCTATTGAGCCATGCAGCAGCTTATCGACCCAACAGTGTAACACAAGTTTGTAGGATGGCTTTAGTCCTTTCTCTCCCCATTTCTCCTCCTCCCATCTCTCTCTCTCACTTTCATTCAGATACTGGGACTACCTTGGTCATTCAGAGGATTGGTATTGATTAGATTGCCACATCAAGATAAAGACGGTAAGGATGGAAATTATATATCCACTTTAATGTTCACACACAGATCCAAAAGTAACAACAGTGAGCCCCTCTGAATGTTTTGATTGAATTATACATTTAAAAATTACTTATGGGACTCCAACAAGTACATTACCAAAATTCAGTGATTCATAAGACCATAAAAAGTGATCTCATTGACCCTATTTCCAATTAAATGTTTCCACTCTCTAACGATGTATTGCAGATTCAAGTGGCTGCCATGGCATCTATTGAACTAGCATTGCTATCCTATACAGAAAGCAGACTAAGGAGGACAAGACTGTGCACTAAGCAATAGAGACACACACCCGATCGCACACGGTGGAATGTTCTTTCACACAAAATACAAAAAAACTCTCATTGGTCCGCTTTAAAAGCAGCACTCTGTGTGTGAGTGCGTCCTTTCTCTTGTGTGCATGCACGTGTACTCTGTGCGATCATGAATAGAGCAGGATGAAAGGAAAAGCTGAAAAGGTCTGAGCGCACTGCATGGTTCAACCAGACAGCTCAATCTCTTGATCTGCCCCCGCCCCCACCCACCACGCTTTACTTTTTCAAAATCATTTTTCTCACACACACACACACTCTTCTTGTCCCAATCATGGCCCGTCTCATTGAGTTTGTTTGTCTTTGCACTATTTTTCAACTCACCTCCTCCAATCCCTGATTTCCTACATTGCTGTTCTTCATTATGTTCATTATTCAGTATCAGACATAAGGTTTCTGTGTGAAAGTGGTATAAAACAAGGACATCAGATCAGAAAAACAGGCAGGTGGAAAGGAAACAGGAGAACTATGTCTAACTGATATGCTGAACATCATGGCTTGTTCAAGCACACACTCTTAAGACCTATAATTTGTGTGCAATTTTTTTGTGTGGCGTTATCTCTGAAGACAGAGTTGGGGCAGCTACATATTTTGTTTGTATGTTTACATTATCCAAGTATCCATGTTTGTTAAGGCTTCTGACGGTACATTCGCTCTATGTGTATATGAGGGAAGTCAGGGCTGCAGCTGCAAATAAAAGCTCATCTCACCTACTCCATTGTAGGTATACCATATATACAATACATATGAAATGAGCATTAACATTTTCCTGCAAGATATATGAACTTCACTATAAAACTACACTTTCAACAAGCTAATTAACTTTTCTTGGTTACTCACCTGGTAAAAACTGCATAAACATCACACATTAGGAAAAAGTTAGGTGCAATAGTTAGTGATGTTATATTCAACAGTTTATTCCTTGATGCAACTTGTTTTAAATGCTCACATATACCGTGATCTGGCAGAGGACAACACGAGCCATTCCAAAATTTACAAGGGGAATAGTGTGAGAAAGTGTGCTCAGACATGTAAACTAGAAATGCCTTGGGGGATCTGTGTAAATGCTACTTCAGAGTTTGAGAGGTGGGTAAAAAGCACTTATGTAGGTTTAACCTCCACTACGCCTCTACTTGCAGTGTGTCACCTGTCAAAGTCATTCTGTAGGTAAATGTTAAGAGTAAGTACTGTTGTTCCAACTAATTTCTCTACAAATATACACAGATACACACAAACACTTGATTCAGCCATTGGTAAATCCATCTGCCCCTCCCATCATCAGTCATGCTGCCAGTATTTGCATGTTGGAACATATAGCCATTTCTGTCACTTATTCATTTAGCCGTGAAATCTCCGCCCAGTCATTACTTTGAAATCTCTCTCTATTTGCCTCTCTCTCTTAAACGCACACACTCACTAACACACAATCTTCCCCTTTTCCCTTACATAGGCAGCAAATTCCAGAGACAAAGAAAAGACTAGCAGACTAGCATGATCTAGCAGATGTGTGTATTCATGTGTGTTTGAGTGTGCAGGTCCGTGTGCACATATGGCTCTGACAAATGAGCCAAGCTCAGTTAAATGGCTTGTGATTAGGACACATTGGCTTCTAATTGCCTCTCATTACCATTTGAAAGTGAGTGGCGGCTGGAATCAAAGGCTATGGTGGCAGCGGTAAAGTGCATGTGTGTGTGTGTGTGTGTGTGTGTGGTTGTGCATGGTAGGTGGGTGGCACAGCACGCCTGATTCACAGTGGCATGACCGCACAATAAAGCACGATAGTTTGGTCTTTCACTATCACAAAGCCTTTCATGTTCATGATCAAATCTAACCTGAAATATCTTCAACCTGCTACTCCTACAGATCAAATCAAAACCTTTGCCACTCCAATCTCAAACTCCTTGAACTCCAAGCTGGTGGCCAACCACAACTACTCCCTCTACTGTTCCCTGAATATACAGTTTGCTTATTTCCTTCTCACTTAGCACTCTTTGGCTCACTTTAAATAACATCTTCTCTCTCTTAGCCTGTAACACTCATCACTTGGTAAACTTTACTGTATCCAGCCTTCCTACTAGACCCTCTGTTTACCTACCTTGTAAAAGTCTGTCTATTTTCACTCTCCACCTTTTGTACTAACATCTCTCCTCTGGTCATATGCTCACCACCCTTAAGACTTCCAGGCTTTAAATGTCAATCCACATCCTGGAGGAGCTGACTGGTGCTGACACTAGTGAATTTAACTTCTGTTGTCCAACTTCAAATTTCTTTCTAAAACCCTCGTATGCACTTTTCCAACTCAGCTTAACACCCACCAGCAAGGTCATAATTTACTTGGACCATTTCTATCTGGATATTGCTCCTGTCACAGCACTCAAATTGCCCTGGTCAAAATGATTGTGCAGTTGACTCTGGTACACACTCCATCCACATTCTTCCCACCCTACAGTAAATACAGCTTTCCACAAATGTTGTGTTTCATGAAATCATCCAAAAACAATTACTCTCTATTGGCTGCATCGATTCTGTACTTTTCCAGCGAATTTCCTTCATTTCACACGAAACAGTTTATTTCCATTAAGAACAGGAACTCAAAGATACTCCCATGGTGTCCCACTGGGATAAATACTGGGTTCCCTTCACTTTGTTATTTACCTCCTCCCTATCGCTCATCATCATGAGACATCCACTGTTCCAGAGTTGACTAAAATCCTTTTTTTATTTAAAAAACTTAAAAATCTTGACAGCAACTTTCCACTTCACCCAAAAATTCACAACCTCCCCACTAGAGAGTTCAGTTCTCCCTGGTCTCCCGAACAAACTCCTAAATAAACTAGTATTTTTTCAACTTTTTAACTCCCCAATAACCCGCCATACATTATTTTCAACATCTTCTTCTCATTCAAAAAAATCTGCAAGGAATTTCCTACTCCTTATTATTGTTGTTCTTAATCATGTTTTGCTGTTATGACATAAACTTTTATACTCCTTTGACCAGGTAGATATCAAGGAAGACAGAAGGCGATATAGCAAGCATTTTGAATGATCTTTTGCACTGCTGCATCTATGAGTCGGCTATATGGGCCATTCATATCATTAAACATGAAAGATCATTTCAGCCTAATCTATGAATATATAGGCTAGGCAGCATACCATTACACATTAACTTAAAATATTTACATTTTTGCTGAGTTCATATAAAGCATCTATTTAACTATTCAGGAAGCTATCTGAAATGTCAGTGAACAGAGTATGGCATATTAATATCACAGTATAGCTTGCAACATTGACTAGCAGCTTTTGTCTCAGGTTCACAGTTGAAAACTATTTTGTATGTTCCACAGTAGTGCAACCTTGTGCAATATTGCACTGCCATCACCCAATACGTGATATTGTAATACCAATTTCTAACTAAATGTCACAAACAGTGTTTACCAAACAAAACTAAAGCAACTAACCAACCAATTCAGTTCATCAATTGCTCATAGGCATAGCCCTGAATGTTAAACATAAAAGTTTGTACTCACATTCTTCACATCGAAAGTGGCTTCCCAAAGTGGGAGCCATTGCTGTCAAACTGATGTTGACTTGAGAGCCACTCCAATAACAGCAAAAATAGAAATGTCCCAACTCAATCCATGGGAATAGTTTTGTGGCCAATCAAGGCATTTTTTAAAATGTAATATCTATCTTAACTGCATGCATCAGTAACTTATTTGAAAAGAGCCACTTAAAGGATCAGTGTCTGGGATTTGGGGGCATCTAGTGGTGAGGCTGCAGACTGCAACCAACTCAATACCCCTCCCCTCATCCTCCCCTTCCAAGCAGATAGGAGAACCTACGGTGGCCACGAAACTGACAGAAAATATGAAAGGCCTCTCTTGAGCCAGTGTTTGGTTTGTCCATTTTGGGCTACTGTAGAAACATGGCGGTGCAACATGGCGGGGTCCACAGAAGAGGACACTCTCCCTATGTAGATATAAAAGGCTCATTCTAAGGTAATGAAAACCATGGGCACAGATCCTGGTGGGGGTCGCCTCCAACTTCTGAAAAACATGAAGTTGTTGCCCCCCAATAAATTAGTGAATGAAGTTAATGTTTCACTTCATCCTGATACCTTTGCTCGCTATTGGACTACATTTCCAAGATTCCATCTCTGTAACATCTCTGTAAAATAGGTGAATATGTATAGTGATGGCCTAAAAGTGATAAGTGCTTCATTAATATATATTTTAAGCTACTATTAATGGCAAAAAAGACAGCAATACATTATGTAGCCCCGAAGTTAGCAAGAACCTGACCAGGCTCACTCAAGGTGGACCAGCTATTCTCATGTTAGTGACAACCCCCCCACCAACTATCAAACAGATCTAAACTGCATAACTAAGTGTGTCCTGTGCAGCTGTACAAGAAATACTAATATTGTATCTGCAGACTAACAGCTTTTTGTCAATTTCAAAAGACTTGGATCAAGATAAAGAATGTGATTGCTACATCCCTGACAAAATATTAACATTTGTGCAAAACCTCATCAAACTACTCCAGCAGCATAATCCGATAGCCTACCTATTGATCTGGAGGTCCCAAATACATATACATTTTTGTTGACATTTTGCTTAAAAGCCAATAAGATTAAACACGATGACTCCTGTTCAATTAAAGAGCTAGAGGCATGCATAAAAGGATTTTTTAAGTAGCTTTACAGCAATATTTGGGTTCCTGAAACTTGAATAGTGCTGCACAAAAATTCTGCAAGGTTTTTATTAAGTTTTTATGGATGTTTTAAATAGTCTACAATGCTTTTTTTGTGCAGCAGTTTCATAAGGGGAGAGGAGGTGGACACAAAAATTACAGTTTTGGGGTGACATTTTCTGTCAAACTATAAACATAACTTAAAATCAGTTTAATATTTCCATTTGGTTTGTTTGTTCAACCTAATAGTGAGTCAGCAATCTTACTATATTTGGTGTACATACTATTTTATTTCTATTTTTCCCAATTTGGGTTCAGTTGTATCACTGTCATATCCTGCCATCATTATCTTTTTGCTGTGCTATTTGAAAAGTAGTAACCCTCTTTAGAATGACCAGCTCATTCATTGCCTGCAGCTACAAGACATGTTTCAACCATGGGAAGAGATACAATCAACAAGTTTACTCAAATTGCACATAATTGTGGAGACACTACCAGGAAAAGGAGAACAGTAAAAGTGTAAATATCCAGCTGGTAGGGAGAACCAGAGCTTTTCATCTTCAGCACTATTTTGTCCATCCACTTAGTCTCATTTGGTTGCCATATTAAATGCATAATGTGAGTGAAAGCATAGGCTACTACCACTTGGGACGCATAGCCTACACTGAGTGCAACTCCGAGGTGTAAACAGAGTAAAAATAGCCTGCTATCACAGGCTTCCCTACAGTCCCGTTATATAATGGTCCAAGCTAGGATGAATGACATCACGGGTAGTCCAGCAATCACAAACCGTATGTCCTTTACAACCAGCTGGTAATGTAAAACACAGTGGAGTAACATAATACATTCGCAACAATAAATACATTTAAAAAACGGTCGGAATAGGCAAAACAGATGTAACTACGTTTTCGTTAACAGTGGACAAATTTCTGCGGTTAGTTGCTCTCCGTCTCTTTTCGTGTAAAGAAAACACTTCCGCGATGGTGAAACGTAGATAAAAAATGTAATGCTTGCCTTTGACAGTCCTTGTCACTAAGGGAATAGTTTAAAAGAAGACATAAGCGACATGTAGCAACGTCATTTAGCAGTATATGACAGTGTTTTGTGCTTTTAAAAAAGTCTGCAAAGAGCAAATGTTTAAGCCGAGGTCGAGTGGCGCAGTTACTGGAAGTACAGGCGCCTGCCCGACACCAGCTCGCCCGGCGGACGCGCTCCTCGCTCGGTCAGAATCCAGCCAAACCTCCGCTCCCTTTCGTCCCACTTAAACACAACTTTGCATTTACAACGCGAAATGACAAGTATATACACACAAGCCCTGAACGTCCTCGCACTGCTTGGTCACTTAAAAAATAGGTCAGAGGGCGAAGTAAACATTTTCCAAGGCTTTGAAGTAAACCAGAGCGTCAGCGCCACCCTGCCCAGTTGTTCCAGCCATTTTCTCCACACAGCTCCAAAAGAGAAAAGTGGCATGGTGAAAGCAATGACGGGCTGGTGAAACGAGCTCTAAAGGAACAGTTTTGGGTGACTTACTGTAGGGTGTAACGGGCTGCTGAGTTTGTGTCTCTCCTTGTTGCCAGGGCTCCCCTGCTCTGCTCCGGCGCTGACGGTGGAAAGCGTCTCCCCTCCTAATGATGTCTGCAGCGCGCAGCTAGTAGCTCTCTGCCCCCACCTTCAGAGAGAGAGAGGGAGGGAGGGAGAGAGTTCAAAAATGGAGCAGTTTGGAAGCTACTCATGCAAGAATACGAGAGTTTGCTCGGAGCAGGGCAAACACAGACAGAATTACAAGGTAAGTTCACTGACAGCAGGGCGTGAGAATGCACGCATGAACACATATTGGTTCATTTGTGGTATGTATTCATAGTAACTGTCGGCTGCATTCATTACACTAAGTTTGAGACACTTCATACATTACGTCTCTTTTTACTCATCTACATTTATCTGACAGCTGGTGTTACTTTGCAGATGAGGATTTCGGATGCAAAACATAAAATGTGATTGCTGTAGATTAAACTACTGAGCAGTCTATATAGTAGAATCAGCTCCACCTCAACAACATTAAAATGCTGTGTGTTAATGCATATAATAATAATAACGCATCCAATAATGAATAAACACTGACAGGGGTCATTCTACTGTATAATCAGTACTTTTACCTTTGATATTTTTAGTCGGGTAAGCTTCTGAATGCTCATACTTGTAAATTTGGTATTTTTATATTATAGTACTGTTACTTTTACTTAGTAATTGAATACTTCTTCCACCACTGAATCAGATGAAGTTTATTGATCTTAGGCACAGAAATCGGGGTGTCACATCAGCAAAAAGAAGCAAAAGAACATTTTCATAGTATAGATAAGTAGCCTTAAATGCTAGAATACTATATGCATTATGAGCATCTATTAAATACAATACCAGGCAAACAATAAGTTAGTAAATATTGTATACACTTACATAATTGTAACCACAATGTGTATTGAGACTCAAAAATATCACAGATACAAAAGTTAGGATACAATCTTGGATCATTAAAAATAAAGTTTTCTCAGTGATGTCATTTAATAGCATCAATACTATGAGTATTCAAGATGTATTTGAGTTTATGTTTGATATCACATTCTGATGATACCATACTTTACATACATGGCACATATAACTTTTCAAACCAAAACACTTTTCTCAGAGAGCTGCTGTCAACAGACCAGAAGGTCATGGCAGGCATTTTGAGGTAGAGAGCTCAGGATCTTAGGAAGAATCATCTCAGCTGAAGGAAATGACTGATTGTCAGCTGACAGTGACAACGTGGAAAATCTGAGCTGCCAATAGCAACTGTCTCACTGTCACACCCACGCAACCACAGACATACACACAATCATGGAGTGATACTAGAAAACATGTTTATGAAAGATTTATTCTTGTCATGATTCAGTTATTTTTAATTCACTTTAAGCTCCTAAATTCAATTGGATCTGAGTGGCTTAGTCACGCATTTTGACAATTTTAAAAAGTTTGTGAGGTGAAACAGTTTCTTTGACATTAGTGTATCAACAAGTATTCATAAAAACAACAAAATCAACTAATATGCTGTCATATGTTTTTCATTATAGTCAACATTAAAGAAATACATTCCCACATAACACTGCTTTATTTTCAGTGTTTTTGTTTTTTATCATCTTGACCCCCGTGACCCCTTCCAGATTTCTGACATGGCATCTCTTGGTCACAGGAGAGTGATACCTGACACTGACCATGAACCGTACGGGGCACGAGGCTGCAGAGTGACAGACGATCGGGGATGTATCCCACTCCCTGCCAGTCATTCAATAAGTGGCCTATTGTCCAGCACTCTATTGTGCCTTTGTCACATGTATGCCAAACAAAGACACAGAGAGGTAGGCTGCCCGGTGTGCCAGGAGGCTAGCATTACATTCATGGCCTGGATGCATAGAAATGAAGACACACATTCTGGTAGTGAATGGACTTTGATATTTGAATGGAGACAGGAATGAAAGAGTTTCAGTTCATAGAATGTGTTGCAGAATATGTATTATTTTGTATTATTAGAATACCAGCATGTTGTTTTTGCTTATTATCTCCGTGTTGCTTCCTGTAGTGTCACTTTCACATTGTAAATTCATTTCATTATATTTCTGCATCAATCACCACGTGATCCTGATGGGTAATTTAATTATGCTGTTGGGTTGCCAAATGTCTTGCTAGCTCACAGAAGTGCATGCATATATTATACATTTGCATACACACAAGCATGTGCTTGTACCAGTCATTACTCGCTCTTTTCTCTCCTCTCTGCATGTGCTTACAGGTATACACCTACTCACACTAGGTAAATGAAAGGTTCCGCATATCGAATGCTCCGGGTTAGGCTTGAACAATTGAAAGGGACCAATGCAGGAAGAAGAGGTCAGCCCAGTAGTAGCCTCTCTACTAGAGCTTTCATTTGAATGACTTGCACCATTCAGAGTACAATGAGAACACATAGCTGTGTGCTGTGTGTGTGTGTGTGTGCGTGCGTGCGTGTCGTACAGGGCCATGGTGTGCTTAAGGAACAATAAAGAACTGCTCCCAAAGGAGGAGCAGATTTTTAGAGGGTTGGGTTACTCCCTAGAGATGAACCTGAGTTCTTTGTAGGAGGTGTGAACAGTATACACTCAGAGACAATAAAGTGTACCAGGTGTGGCTTGTATGGGAAGAGTCTTGAGTAATGGAGACTGGCTGTTTAAACCTGCATCCCTCTATAGCTATTCTGTGAGATTAAATGACTCATACTTTAAATTTCAATGCAATTTTTTTAACCACTGCAATTGAAAAGCTCATGGAAAGGGCGCCAACTTATAAATTAGACAGAATATGACAAGAAATGTCATCAAGTTACATGACTCTCTGACCTATTATAAAATATGTTCTTGTTTAAAAAAAAAAAAAAGAAAGCCCAAGCATTTGCCCAAGAAAGAACTCTTTTCAGTCAAAGACATTCAAGTGTACACAAACATGGGATTTGACACTACACTTGGGATATGAATAAGTAACACACTGAACTTAAAAGACACAATAAGCTAGATAAATAATTAATCATCACCAGCCTCTGGAAACAGCTCTTAAGGGATTTTCAAAGATTTTAATGGTCATGGACGTCTCTACTTCATTGGACAGCAGAGTAACAGAGGAATACAGTGTCTGGAATGCATGCCATTTAACATAGTACACTCAGCTATTGAGCACCCCGGCTCTTCAAGCATTTAGAAAACTGCATATTCTTCATTTTTATGTGAGTTTTACCATTTACCTGTTCAACCAGCGTGGAAACGATCAGGCTATCGCATCGACACCTTCGGCTCTTCCCGTTCTCTCCAGGATCCAAAGATTTTCTCAGCAGAAGAGGAGCGCTCATCTTGTACACTTTGAAAGCAGCTGTCACTTCAGATTTTGAGACTAGTCTTGTGTTGAAGTCCTCTCTGTGTAAAAGGGGATAGTGTGTTTTTCTGCTGCTCACTGCCCCCCCTTTTGCTCAAATGTGGAAGTGTTTGCAAGTTTCAGGGCCAGATCAAATCCAATGCTTGAGAACAGATGAAGTGTTTCATTTTATACTGTAAAGTAATATCCACTATATATTAGTTTGCAATTTCCATAGAACAACCAATAAGTTTGGACTTTTCACTTCTTGCATCCAGTTGTTTCCCATCCCTTTTACCATTTTTCAGACTATGTATTGTGCTGCAGCAAAGATATTGACGCATCTAAGCCACATGTGATATCTTTATCAAATTCTAAACATGAACAAACCTCAAATCTAGTTCCTGATGCATCCAAATCAGCATGTAACAATTGCAAGCACAGTGATATATCACCACTTTCACACCAGCTCTCTAACAACCAAATTACAACGGCTTAAAGTTGCCCTTGCAAGTATAATCCTACATTGAATGTCTGCTATCGGCTAACCTGTTCTCACACACCTTCCCGCGACAAGGGAGAAGGAAGCAGGGAGGATTAGGATGCAAAGAGAGTTCCCTAATCTGTGTATTAACAGCAGCCAATTGAATCAAACTATCCTGGGCAGGCAGATTTTAGGGAGTAATCTGCAGTGCCTTAATGTGATCTGTAAAAATCCAGACCTAATTGGAATGGAGAAACATATACTTAAATTGCTCAGTTAGAAATATATGCACTGTATGTATGTACTGTATATTCTCAGTCATCTCATTCTCACACTGTCTGTCCTTTTAGTCCAAACACACACACATGCATATACCAGCAGGCACGCAGTGTGTCATGCAAAAAGAAATCTGACAGCTGCATGATGCTACAGATCAGAAATGGCATTACGTATATAAATAAAAAGACCAGTGGAAGCACCTGCACCAGCGGTGAAGAGTGTGTGTCTAACAGCCGAGCTTGCATACACACAAGCATGTGCTTGTATGAAAAAATAATTGGCTCTTAGTTCTGGACCTCGAACTTATTATTAGACTACTGCCTTTGTAGATGAGACTGCAATATTACAGGGATACAAGAATGTTTTCTACTTATTATACAGACTCCAAACTGTTGTTTTATCCTCTGCACTCCTATTATGGAGAGCAAATCATGATTTTGGTAATATTTAATTCCACTTTCACCCTGCATTGTAATTCTCTGCATAAGGAGTTGACTATTCCTTAAATGGGATGTCTGTGTCAACCTTCTCTAAAATAAAAACACCAGCCTCTCATGTATCATAAATGAGGATGTCTCCTCAGCCATCTTTGTTGGTTTAATAAGGGTCGAAAAAATGCCTGTTATGCCTAAGCCACTCTCTTCCCACTGAGCAGTGACTTTAATTATTGACCAGGCGAGGGAGGCTCTCCAACACACTTTTGTACACACAGTGCACACACACACACACACACACACACACACATGCATACAAACAGTGATGAGTGATATCAGGACAGGCCTCTACAGTACACAGTCACTAGCGCGGGGGTCAGAGAGGAGTCAGCTGGATAATAGATGAATTCGAAAGAGGCAGCAGACAAATCTGTAGCGCTCGCCTTACACCCTGCCTGTCTCCCCGGGTGCCTGATTTTCTTTTTTGTGTATGACGGTGTGACTGCGTTAGAGGGAACAGAGAGAGAAACTGTGAGTGAGGAACCGTTTTTTGCAACGCAAGCGAGTTAGAATGACAGAGAGAAGAGGTAAATGAGCGAAGAAGGGAAAGTAGAACAGAATGTCCCTTTGATCTATTGTGAAGGTGGCGTGAGTGTGAGCATTGCAAAACCTCTCCTCATTTTAGCTGACTGTAGATGAAACTGGGTTTGTCCCATCTGTTTGAATCATAGTAACCTAGCTGATGAGTATTATTTTTCTAGAAACAATTAGTTGTTTAATTGATTAATTAATGTACATAAAATGAATCAACAACAAGCATATTTGCTTTCTTTCCAAGAATTAGATGAGCAGCTGGTTAGCTTAGCTGAGCATAAAAAAATGGAAACAAAGGGAAACAGCTAGCCTTGTTTTGTCCAAAGGTAACAAAATCCACCTACCACCACCTATAAAGCGCACTAATCAACACATCACGTCTCATTTGTTTAATCTGTACAAAAACTGAAGTGTAAAAACAAGAAGTTGTGGTTTTATGGGTTTTATCTGCTAGACTATTTCTTGACTGTAGACAAGCACTCTCACGTATCACTCATCTCATCTAGCTCGTGTGAGAGAGCAAACAAATTTATTTCCCAAAATGTCAAATTGTGTCTTAATTATGAAGAAAACAAATTAAAAATTTGCTTTTGGACTGTTGATTCAAAGATATCACCCTACACTCTGAGGTCTTTTTTGCACTATTTTTACTAAATGAACAGTCAGGTAATGATAAAAATAACTAACAGATTGATCAATAACGTAAATAATCGTTAGCTGCAGCCCTCTATTAGCAACTGTCCTCAGGAGGACAGGAGCAGACTGGTGCAAATGCCCTGTCTTACCACATGCATTGATTACAATGCGTCGTGGTCATCGATCAGTACTGCTTCTGTGGTTTCACCCTTTGACCGTCATCATTAGCACCTTCTATCATGTCCCACCTCTGTCTTCCTTCCACCTCGCTATCTTCACCTTTCCCTGCTTCCCTTGTGCTCCCAACGGTCCTCGACTTCTCTCTACATTCCCCCTGAATATCAAGATTACTTTTGCCTCTTCACAGCTCTCTTAGAGACTAGTGTACTTGAGGAACAGCTGGGCTGTCGGTGCTTTTGTGAGGGTCAACTTGAGGATGAAACTTTTGGTTTATTTAAGTTTATTTGACATTTAGAGAAGGAAGAGGTATAGTCACACACCAGTTATGTTTTCTCATTTCACTGGAGTCATCAGCTTTTAAAGTAGTTCTGCTCTGCTCTACTCCTGACCTTTATGAGTACATTCACTTCAATGTATTCAAGTGTACGAGAACCTTGTAGTAGTGGTCTAATTTAATAATAGGACTTGACAATGTGCTTGTTGCCTTGCCACGTAATGCAAATCCCCAGACTGTGATGCAGACTTTCAAAAAAAAAAAAAAAAAGCCACTGCCTCTGCCTGCTCTGTAATCTCACTCACCCTTTAATTCTGCCACCAAAGTTATCTGACTGCTGCGCTCTTTAAGTGCAATTGGACGCGAACATCCGTCAGGCTTTGTCTAGGCGTTCGATTTCAAAGGCCTTTTAAAAATTTGAATCAATAAAGTTGCTGTCTCATCAACACACTGCTCCCCTAGATGGCTGACCACAAGAGGCCCGATAACATTGTGCCGCTACAAACTCTGCAAGACGATCAATTAATCTTTATCACTGTGTCTCTCTGCATGTCTGTAGACGTTGTCATAAGTGGAGGAAAGCTCTCTAAGCGAGGGAGAGTCCCCGGCATGAACTTGCTGGCTGTTTGCTGAACCTTCATGTTTGCATGTGACTATATGTGCTTATTAGCTATCTGAGTGTGGATTCATGTATCATATTTTCCACTTATTCTTGGTGTGGTAATCAATGGTGGAAACTAACTAAGTACATTTACTAGTAGTGTACTTTTTATTCTTTGGCAGGCTTCCCTTGGACCTAATGTTCACATCAGCTGATGGTCACCCCCAAATGTGTGTTAACATTATTACAGTAAGTGGTTGTGAGGATTTCAGCTTTAGATGAATGGATTACTATAATGAAATAAAAATGAAGTCTTCAGATGATTATACAGAGTTAATGATTATACATCTCACATATTTGAGGATTAATATTGATACAAAGAAAGATGTCAAACATTCAAATGAGCTGTTTCAGAAAATTCATAAGGATTCAAATTACAGTGCCAATGATATGCAGCGTTTTCTGTCCTCTCTCTTTTTTCTATTCAGACTGGTAGTCTCTATTTATAGATTACTTCCTCTTTAATTTCTCTTTGATTTACTCTTTTAAGTATACTAGTTAGGATTGCATAACACATCTGAAGCCTGAACATGTATCATTAGCTGGCATCAACATCCATAGCTGGCTTTACTTGGCATGAAGCTGAAACAGTGCATATACTCACCCCCTTTCCAAATAGCATGTGTACAGCTGAAGGTTTCTTCTTGTGTGCGCGTGTGTTAAGCCATTTTTTTCAAATACATCAGTATCTTTGGCAGTGGACTCAAAACATGGCTAAATTACTACCTGTACATAACTGAGACAAAGACACATTTCAGCACACACTCAAACATGCTAGTGGAAACTTAACATCCTCCTTATACAACAGCTGATTATGAAATGATGTACCAAGTTATGGATTGCGTAGTCTACTTTCCGTGTTGAAACAAATAATATGTGACAAGAGACACAAAAACAGTGATGAAGGAGAGAGCAGCATCTTGATGAGTCAAACTGAAGGGGAACACTGTAACATGTAGGAAAGAATAAACTGCAGTGCAAAGGGCAAACAGGAAATGACAAGTCATAATAGAAATATTTTTAGATGTAGGTTAGCAAAAACGAAGGGGTTCTCATTTTGTTTTTAAATAGTCACATTGGTTCAAGCTGCTAACATCTGCTCAGCAAAAGCTGGAAAAGAAGGTAAAGGTAGTGAGACCAACTCGCACTGATATAAAACAGACACACGCTGGCAGAACTGAAACAACTCTTCCATCAAGGACAACCGAAACGTTTGAAAAGCCTTGTGCCTACATTGCATTTTTCATTTTAACCATTCACAGCTGCCTCTAGTGTTATTATATCTGAAACATACTTGTCTCTTCAGTGCATTTATATACTGTATGTTCTGTGTGCTAGTCTTTTTTGAAAAGCTATCTCGATCTCAGTGAGTCTATCTGTTTAACTACGTAACTAAATAAGATTTAGGTCATTGTCATTAATGAAAGCTAACAACTGCATGTTAAAAGATGAATCCTTTAAAAATAACATGTTGTATCTTGATCCGTGCACTGTGTTAGGTTATGCATGCATCTGTTATGTCCGTGCGTGTGCGTGTTTGTGCGTGTGCTTGCTTGCCATTCTATTAATAGCAGACCTCCAGTAGCTAACCCTGCATTAACACATGTTGTCAGTCAGCAGGCCAGATTATGACCCATCAGATTGTTACTCTGCCATCTGGGATGAGATTTTTCAGATTCCACTCACACACAGAGACATGAAAGCACATGTTACATTATTACTGTACATACATCACTTTTATAGAATATATGAGGAGGGGATAGTTAAGACATGCTTGTTGTAACAGGTAGAATGCAGATATCAGAACTATCAATTCAGCTACTATTGTTCTTTGCTTGATGCCGCTGATGCTAACATTGAAAAAAAGACCAAAATGACTGATCAAATGCTAGTCGTAAGTATGTACACCTCACCAGTGAGTGTAATTGACAGCAGCTGAATATACTGTGATTTTTGAATCTTTATCTTTTGTTTTGTATATTTTGAACAATGAGTTAAGTGTATATTGTCTGACAGAATGAAACCAAACCAACCCTAAATATTTCAGTCTGTGCCAGAGGGAAATTTATGCAAAGATCTTTATGTCACATAATGTTACACTAGTAGTACAGTTCCAGTGACTCTTCCGACTTTTCTGGTTGGTATATCTAACTTGGGGCCTAAGATGGGTCAAATTACTTTGTATATGTATATGTGTACATGCTGGGTGATGGGTGAGTAAAATGACATTTTTTTACTCAAACTCCATTGTCTCTATTCCCCTTTTTTATTTTGTATGTTGATACTCTCCTGTATCCGTTTGCTCCAGCCACCCGCCTCCTCAAACACACCCACTCTGTCCCATGCATAAACGCTATCTGTCATACACATATCTACGCATATGGACATACAGTATGCCCTCACCAGCAGCCACTTGGGGATTATTTTAGACCTGTGAGTCTGTGGGACTCCTGGCATACAGTACATACCTCCACCATTGGGAACCAGGTGGTGAGTCTGCAGAGGCCCCCGGCTCAAGAGGCACTAATCCTGGGTCACTGTTGGCTGTCAGGGCCTGGAGCCTGAAACTTCAGTGTCAAACATGTAACCTGCTGCAATGTATCAACACGGCCTCACAGAGGACACGAATGCTCTCTCTTGTCAGTATGCTGAAGGGTTGAAAGTACAAGTGCTGTATGTTCACTATGTTGACATTAATCACACACACACGTAGACACACACACACACACAGTCTGTCTGTACATATAAATGTCTTCACACACTTTTTGTCCCTCCAGCTTCCTTAAAATTGTTTCCTCCATTAGATGTATTCCCTTTTCTTACCCGGCCTATATCTGTCTCTGGTGTGATAAAGGTTGTCTTTAATTGGTCACGTCTGTGTGTGCACAAGTTGTGCAAGAGTGTTACAGTCGAGAAAATAAAGTGTTGCTTATGTGTGTGAATTCGCAAGAAGGAGAGGCAGAGAGGGTGGGGCACATTTGTGGATGTTAGGCAACGCTGAACAGCTGACATTATTGCTTTGTACACACACACGCGCACACACACACACACACACACACACACACACACACACACTAACACTGCACAATAAGACTACTGCTCTGTCATCGAGTGCTTACCACTTCCTCCTCCTCTCCACTCGTCTCCTCCCTCCATCCGTATATAGTATAGTACTACATGCTCTAGTTGACAGCTCATGCCGAGCCAGCACATTCCACATTATTACTACTTCAGATGTTTGTGGCCCAGAAGCGTGCCGATTGGCTGAAGCGCCTCTGACACTTGGGCTATTGAGAGCCAATGAAGAGTCTGCTCTGGGGAGAAAGGAGACAGAAGCTAATTCAAATGGAACTCCCTCTGCTGGGCAATGCAGAGAACGTCTGGGTTTATCTAAACAGAGACACATTGTGTTACAGTAATGGAATGTAACCTGATATTCATTTTACAAGGAGGTTGCGTCCTAACATTTGCTCAAATTCCCATTAGTTTTATTTTATCTCTATTTATTACCATCCCTGGCTCCTTCCGTCTTCCTCTTTCTCTGCTCAGAAACTTTACAATTCTTTACAATCTTCCTCTCTACTATAAATATAGCCTGTATACAAAAACAATCTTCCTCTTTGTTCCATCACACTCGCCACATTCAGTCTATCCATCAATCAAAAAGTGGCCCTACAGCTCAGCACAGCTCAGCAAACTCATATCTGAGCAGACATAGGAAAATTTACACAATTTTCTTCAGTGACACACAAATAATGAACAGTACAAAAAAACTCTGGTTCAAGCACAAAGACCTGCTGCTGCTGCTCCACAGCTCCTCTCAGACCTGTGCAGAGTTGGAAAGCATTCAAGGGCCTGGAATGATATTCTGTGAGGTATCTGAGGGTGGAGAGTCTTTCTACAAAAAGTTCTTGAGAAATATCAGCACGCTGAGTCAGATGGAAAGTCCAGTTGAGATAGAGTTATAAAAAGGTGTGCCATAAAATGGGTATCTGTGTGCGTGTGTGTGTATGCCTGTAATAGAATTCTTAAGAACTGAAGAGGGTTTTTCCAAAGGTCACTTGGTTTCATTTCGTTTAAAATCAAACAAAACACAAAGAGGATATTATTAAAGGTTATACCAATAGTAAACTATCCCATTTTTTGAAAAAATGTTTGACTCTACCAGATGAATCTACTATTTTTTTTCCAAAACTTGCTAAGTCTTCACACCCTGATATTAGAGGTTGAGGAAGTTATTGTAATGTAGTTAATGAAGACAAAAAACATGGACTATAGGTCTGACAATACACCCATACTTTCATCATTTGACACCAATATTTAATCTAATAATAGACCCACACCAACCATTTATACTGTTAGTCAGTGAGATTCTTATGGGACTTAAAAATTAAAGCTGCTATAATTGATATTTATATACAAACAATGAGTCAAATTTCTATGTGTAATGTGAAAGGAGTTGCTCATAGTGATGAACCCAAAGAGAATCATCATCCAGTGCTGCACTTCCTCTCAGCTCTACAGAGCTTTTCAGCATCTTTCAGCTCGTTGTTTTGGTTTTATGACAGAAACAAAGATCCGATAAACCCACTGTAAACTACCTGCCCAGCACCAAACAGTAGACAGACAGAGGTACTCGGCTGGTTGCAATCTGCAACCTCACCACTAGATGCCACTAATTCCTACACACTGGTCCTTTAAAGTCTAAATGAGCATTTTATGGTGTTCAGTTGTGTGCTGGCTGTTATGTGTCTCTGTCTAGTTGTCAATGATTTGTGTTTCAGATGGTTTGAGTGAAGTTAATATCTGACTATTCCCTGTAACTTCATGGTTACATATCAGACTATTGATGCAAAATATTCTTACCATTACACAGCATGTCTGCAGTGTTACAAAACTGCACACTTTTTGTGAAAGTGTACCTTCAGTGCTCCAGTTCTGATGAACAGTGGCATGGTGTGACTTTTCCACTGGGTGGGGTTATGGCCCTAGGTAGCTTTGTGTATTTTGACAGTGAGCATGCGCAGTACAATGTAGCAGGGAGCCAGCTGCTGGTGGCTAGCAGCTAGGCGAGCAGTTTCTAAAAGTTTTTCTAAAAGTATCTTTTGGTGGCCACTTAGCAACTGCTTTCACTTTACAATTATAACTACAGTACTACAACGATCTGAGTACATTTTGCCTACCTTTAGGATGTAAATGTTATCTAATAAGGAAGTAGCAATTGGGCGGGAAATCACCCAGTCTGGCAACATTTCTTGTGCACAAAATTTTCAGCCCCAGATCCAGTTATTTTTGGCGCACAGTGTCAACCAATCAGGGGCCACGAGGAAAAGCCAAACATATTACACATATACCAGCATTGGGCAGAGAAAAGTACAGCCTTTGACACACAAAGATTGTAGGCCGTGTTTTTTGATTAGTCATAGCTTGTTTCTGTAATTATGTATGATTTATGTGAGAGTAACAACTGAAATTTATACACAACACAACAATATCAGGAACTATTTTTCATTAAAATATGTATTTCACCATTGGAATTGTATGAGGAGCGGCACCCCAGCATCCTTAATGGACCACACGCCCCTGCTATGTATGTTACACATCTGCAGTTGCCTTTGCTAAACTTGCACAGTGTTTTCAGTAAAATTCCCAGTATTTCAAAAGCACTGTCAAATGCACTCAAGTAACTTTCTTTGACTTCCACTCAAGACAACTCTCATAATGTGTGTGTATGCGGATGGGTGCGTAAGCGTCTGTTTGTCTTTTGCGTGCATGCTCGTGTACTGTGCATATGCGACAGAGAGCAAACAGAGAAAGCTGAGCTGTGCAGGGCATCTCTTGTATAATAACTGAGAGCTTTAGTGAAGCTGGTTGAATTTTAATAGAGTTCTGCGGGGTATTCCATCGCCTCTGGTCCCACGGCTCAAAGATCAGAGAGAATTTTCAAGCATGGTGTCCCTCAGCCTCTCACACTCATTCATCCTCATTCTTTCTCTCTTCCTCCCCTTTTTTCCCCTCCATTCTGCACTCTCCCTCTTTTCTCATTTTGAACTCCCTTTTCCAATCCTTTCCTTCCTCTTGGGCTTTTGTCTCTCTCTTAATCCCTTTCTGTGTCTCACACTTTCTGTTTCTTTCTCTCTCTCCACTCTGTCTCCCTGTGAAATTTGTATTAGAGCCACTCGAGGCGTAATTATTGCTAAGCCTCTCTCAGTTCCCTGGCACAAAGAACAACTCATGACTCTCAGCACAAAAACTTGCTACTGAAGGACAAAATGCTGTGATGAACTTTTAAAATCATGCACAATGGCTGACAAAATGTTTGGATAGTTTTTTCCATGCGCAGAGATTATACAACAGAAAGCTCATTTTCTCACTGCCTCAAAGCCATTTAAGGACTTTTATATTTTTTTACTCACATGTAAGTTCTACAAGCTGGAAATTTATGGAAGATGTAACACATTTATAATTCACAGTTCATTTGCATATATTCTACCACTTCACGCTGCAGACCACACATGAGTGTAGGTGCAAGCTACAACAAGATTTGCTGAGCCTTGAAGGCCAAATTTAGATGAAGGAAATATACGGTTGAGGAAAGCAAGGTAAACCACAGCTGCCATGACAGCAATATGGCGCACAAACAGCTCAAAAGAAAGACATTAAAACCCTGAGCGAGAGAAAAGTGTTAAATGGTGGCAGTGATTTGTGTCTTTTGATTCATTTGTGTGCATGTTGGAGTGTGAAAGTTGGCAAGAGACTGGTGATGATTACTAATTCATAAGGATTAATGGTTGCTATTTAAAAACTTACCATTCTGAGGAGAGCCGCAAACGAACGTCGTGTCTTCCTACTGGGACCATGAGACAAAATATGCCCCTGGCTAATCTCACATGAACACAGTTCATAAAAATTCAGCTGTACAGCAATTTGCTACTGGAAATCAAAAAATGTGTGTAAGTAAAGTTAGGTATTAGTTCATTTTACCTTCACAAATTGCTTGCTTGTCATACAGGTAAGCCTATGAATTATTTTACACCTTCAATCAAAAACATGCAGTAGGCATAAACTTCCCATGACATTGTATTATTATGAAAAAATAGCACTGTCCAACCATGCAATACTACTATATGTGCACAATATCAACACTAAACCCTGCATTCATAGAATTTTTGGGCTGGTTAGGGGGTAACAAGGTATAATCATAACAGTGACATCTTATCACCTTATAAAGTTGATATGGCAAATGTGTTTTCATTAATTTGGAGTCATGTTTCTGGCCTCCTGAAGTCCAATATTCACTTTCCTTTAAGTCCTGTTTGGTATCCACCAACTCCTAGGAGAAATATTTGGCTCTTTAGCTGCTAAATGCTCCACTACCTACTAATCACTAACTTTGTCTGTTCTCCGTTTGATGCTGAGCAGGTAGCATACAGTGGGTTTATCAGAACTTTTTTGCTGAAAATAGCTGCCAGTTGCAAAAAAAATTGGGAAATTAGGTTGATGAGAGTGGTGAGACTGAACCAAAACAGTGAAGTTGCTCACTGTAAAATCAGAGTTGGGTGATAATTCCTCCTAAATACCCCTTTTACATTACACACAATCATTTGACTCATCGTTAATATAAAAATATTGATTACTGCAGTTTTAAACTTAAATGCACTGTATAAATTGAATGGAACCACAACAGAAAACACAAAATTAACAACTTTAAATGCACCAAAGCAATATTTGTACCAAAAGTATATTGTTCTACAGTAACATAATGGCCCACGGTAACAAAGAAAACACATCCTTTCAACACTATGGTACTGTACTGTATGGTACCATGGTACTTTTTTTTGCAAGGGTTGTGCTGAGATGGCTGTGGGTGTTTTTCATGGAGTTACTGATAATATGTGGTGTACTTCAAGTCACCTAGAGGAGCCTGGAGTACATAAAACATCTTCTGCAAGTCCAATTCCACATGGCAGAGAGGAGATGAAGAAGATTCAATATGTATAAGCACTTGTTATCTCACCACAGGAATTATTCGGGGAGAGCCATATCCTTGCACCAAGACACAATCATAAAGTATTCCTTTTCTGCAGCCGACCTCACTGCAAGAGCTCGTAATTGACTAAACCCCGCAGTCAACAGGCCTGTTTGGCATGTAATTAAAAATGTTGCCTTGTATGACCTGTGGCCTTGTGATTTCTCTCACTGATATTTTCCCTTCAGTAATGAGCTTGCAGATGTCAGCAACCCAAAGATGACTGCAGATGTCACAGAGGAAAAGCAAATATTGTCTGAGGATTAACAGGAAAGTCTGTCACCAAAGTGTTTACATCATTACTTGCTCAGCAGTCATATTTGAGATATACCCTACAAGACAGCAGAGGACAGTAACTGTGAAGTGACAGACAGGAGGAAGGGTGTGAAGAAAGGTACAGCATGTGCTCTACTTTTTGGATTGCCTCACTTATGATAAAAGTTATAGATTTGTCAGTTACAGAGATTCCACTTTTGACAATTCAACAAAGATTATGTGCAAAAGCCAACATGCTGTAATTACAGTCTATTTCCATCTATTGTATCTGGGCCACAAAACGTGTTCAATTGTGTTGTCTAATGTCACCCCCAAGTGGCGACAAGTGTTGCAGCAACTGTGGAAAACAATCTTTCTAGATTTCACCTCATGTAACATGAAGACAACAGGATGTAATGTACCATGAAACTGATACTACTACTGCAGATTGAATGGCAAACATCCTGATGGTGGAGTTTGGTTAGTTTGAATAACTTTTGTACTTTCTGATTGTTAGTTGGTCTGTACTTTTGTTTAAAGAGGCCTTCATGGTGAAAGCCAAATATTGACATTAAGGTGCATACCACGTGTCTGTTGTACCAGAGCGTGTAATGTCCTTTACGGTCTTTAAGTAAAAACTAATCCCTCTAATCCTGTATTTCTACATTACAATAACCCTGTCACCCACGTTCTCAAGCATGAGACAAAGAAAATTGATTTTTTAAAGTCTTCTGAAAATCCTCTGTCAATTATGTGAACTTTTTTTTTGATAAATCAGCCCTTTTTGACTGTCTGAACTCTGAAACTGCTTCACTTCAGTCCCACACTTGATTATGGACTCTTCTTTTACCTGCTTTTATGTTTTAAACATATTCAGCAGTTAAGCATCTTTCACATTTTCTCTGTGCGCAGCAGCAACCCTTAGTGTCACTCCTGAGAGCTGTTCGGAACAAAGCTTTTAAGAAACATGCTCACTCATTAATGATGCAGCATCCCCTTTGGACCAATCAAGGACACCAATTAAAGTTCCGCTTAAGTGAAGGGATGAACGTGTTTAAAAGAGAAAGCAGGGGACACTTGTATGAATTGTTTTATTTAATCTCTACAGCTGCCTCCTTTGGGTTATCACTGTCATTTTGTAAATGCCAGATAAGCAGCTAGTAGTTTCATTTAGGTTTCATCAAAAAACTTCCCCGTAAAATTAGATATATTATGTGGGGGGAAAAAGAAAGGACTTAAATCTAATTAGGGGATCTATGAGCATAATCTTGTTTTGTCAAAATTGTTTTTATTTCAAATTTGGACATGGACATTAGGAATCATGACAGCTTCAACATTTTGCATGAATTCATGTACTAGTATACAACAGCATCCAACATTCATCTGCTTATGATAAATACTAATCTAGTGGACAACCCATGAGTTGTCTTGAAATGATGAGATGAAATGATTTCAGAGCTGCTACTGAAATAGTTAACTATTACTATCAGTACTCTTTTGTCAACTTTCCTGATAACCTTGGCTATGCTTTTGTGTTTTCAACTCTGCTGTTTGACACCGTCTGTGTTGATGAGGTTATATGTAAGAACTCAGAGTTAAAGACCAAGGTATTGAGTAGCATTATATTAAAAAAAAAGAATCTAATCAATAGTAGTTTTTTAGTAAACTCTTAACTTGACTTTTAAATCAACATGAAGAAGAACAAGAAGACAAGAGCTTTTCATTGTGCTTAAAAGTGAAAATCTGACATGAGCAGTGGCATTAAATGATACATTTGAGTCAGTTTTTTTATGCTAAACAGTTGCCCTGAGTCACAAGAATTACAAGTCAAAAGACAAAAAAATATGAGCAGAAAATTCATAAACACAATTTCCTGTGTTCGTACCTCATATTATTACAGTTCACCATGGCAGAGAGATATATCGAAACAATACTTCTTAATCAAAATATCCATAGGCACAAAGAATAGATATGAATAAGCCTGGCATGAATTTTCTTTAGTCTGAGTGCTTCTGAAAAATCACAATGTAACACAAAAAGCATTAGTAAACCAAACATTTGATTCACCAGTATAGGTCCTAATCATTTAAAACCCTACTTTAAAGCCCATATGTGTAGATTTGTTATGTGCTTTTGATGGCATTAGATTCTGTTTGTAGAAAAATTAACCAGACTCTGTCAAAGTGCCTTGCTGGTGTATTGCTGTGTGGGACAGTGTCATTTTTCTTACCATGACTACGAGTGGGCAAAATTATATATTTTTAAATCCTACACATAGGGGATTTAAGCTTTACAAAAACAATATAACATAGCATACATATTAAGTCTCCTGGTAATATCGGACAGCACCATTTTCAGCTTAACATACTTTGCGATTATCAAAAATCACAATACTTAAGAGGGTTTCCTGTTGGTTCAGTGGTTTAAAACAAATACCTTACACTCAAAGATGTAAGGTCTTTTAATTCCACCATACCCAGCCTAAATCTGTACTGTATGCATCCCATTTTAAAGTGCAATTCAAGCCCAAGTTTGATTCTGTGAAGAAATGGGCCAACTCATTGCTGTTTTCAAAGCTTTTTCATTTGTGACTGATTCGAGTTGAATTTTTTTTTGGACAATCAGCACCCATAAGCCTGCCACGCTTCGTCATTCCCCCTGCAAAGTATAAGAGAGTCTGCTTCTGGAGAAGAGGCTATCTGCCCCCTCTGCGTTGGACAACAATGGTCCCTGCCACAATGTCATACACAGTCCTGTTGTGCTGGAAGAAGAGCAGAGTGATGAAGACGGGAAAAAGGAAGGCGATGGAGAAGTTCTTATTCAGTGCCCGCACAGCAGAGCTGTGACAGTCAAGACAAAAGAGACAAGACCAAGACATTTTATATCGTCATTAATTAAAACATATGTCCACAAAATGTTCCACTATAGAGTAGAATTATCTAAATACAGCTCACTCATATGTCATATAAAAAGTTTCTCAAGCAGTATGTGATCACTCACGCGGAGAGGGAGACGTTCGATGCCGGGACCACAAGGACACGGTTGGGTCGGACCAAAGTGGACGTGTCACATGTCACCACCCGCAAGCCAAGCAGGAATTTCCCTGGTGTGGCGCCACCAGCACCCCAGATACAGATGGTCTGATTGGACAAGAGGAACAAACTAACAACCCGGTACCCTCCCGATCATGCTAGTATAATACACTGTAGACCAGTTAAAGGCAGAACTTAATAATGATACCACACTCACACATGAAGCAGTAAAAAGCCAATTAATTCTCAGTTTAGACAAACAAGGTCAAAACCATGGAAGGAAACATGCCAGATGGCATTAGTCTCAGCGGAGGAGCCTGTATGTCACTGTGCTGGTTCCCACCTGGGAAAACAAGCCACTAATGCAGAAGGAGAACAAGAGACCTGACATATGACTTCATCTCAGGCAACTATGAATGCAACGTTGCATCAGTGTCCTCTATGGGACACAATGTTGTGTTGTAGAAGAACTCTGACTCTGTCTTGATTCATTTTACAAGACCATAAGGCACTGAGGCAGTTTCTAGTAACTGTGACTGAACAAACAGGGGAATGTTGTTTCAATTCTGTATTTTGAGTGAGGAAGCTGCTGTTTTTACCCACAAATTTTCAACACCCACAATTACTACCAATAGGCTAAACAAATATTAATAAACGCTGTAAGGCAGTATATCAGTATTTATGAATTATCATCTAATTGTTGGAACATATCAGTCTAATTCTGCAAGCTAAAAAGTACGAGTTCAGCTTATTTATTACTATATTTATTATCAATGTGATAAACATTAACTACATACTTGACATGTGGGTTTTCTCCATCACTAAATACATACTGTAATGTACATTTACATATCCTCGGTGTAGCAGAAGAATGTCTTCTTAGTTCTTTTCATCAACACATTTTTTTCTCACATTGGTCAGCCATAATAAAGTCATACTGTATATATTGCCATTATCATGACGGTGCTAAATTTGACCCACCTCATACACACATACTAGCACCCTGTAGACCAGAGCCACAGCCATCATCTTCTGCAGGTCCTCCATGGACGTGTTCTCATCGATCTCCTCCACGATGAAGTGGGTTATGAATTTGGCAATGTCCCTTTAAAGAGGAGAGACAGTATGTCTGTGTGAAGATGAATCTGGGGAATGATGAAATAACTTGGCATTAAAGCTATGATGCAAAGGTCTTGCAAATTGCCTCTTTTGCATAACTGACCCACAGCTACACCCGTGGCAGGAGAGCCTGAGGAAAACTGTGATGGGTGCTGAGAATGTCGCATATTACAATTCAGAAATACAATGTTTAATAACCTAAGTAGTTGATTTCAATTCCCTAATTCAGGCTCTGATTGTCTTTTCTTGTGTTTTTTTCCTTTTAGTTTTAAAGTTCTGTTTCTCTGAAGACTGTGTAATAGCTTCACTCACTTCATCCCACTCAGATGCATGATCCACAGCACGATGGTGGCCTTCACACAAAACAAGATGACGAAGTCCACTGTCTCGGCAAGGAACCTCTGGAGAGGAGAGGGGATGGTGTACTCCCGTCCTATGAAACAGATGAAGAGACAAGTGCACCCAGTATGCCTTTTTTTTCCAAATTAGATACTTCTCCACAGTACTCTGGATGAGTTGTAACCTGAAATTACCTTGATTTTTATTGACTTACTACTGTAGTTCAGCTGAAAGTTATCAGATGACCAAAAGAGACCTTGTAAAGACTCTAAGCATATAAGCTTGTTTTCTCCAAGCCATATAAGCCTGCTTCCCATCAGACTCATGACCAAGCTTATACACAAGTGAGTCCACACATCACTGTAGGCTGAATGGCATTTTGGATAAAGGAGGCCTTATAATACTGAGCCTTACCTGGCTGAGGTGGATTCCCATTCTGATGCTGGGCTGTCCGGGCATCAGTAGCTGGAGTGCTCTGGTGCGTCTGGGCGCCCCCCGGATGAGGGAAGGGTGCAGGGAAACTGAAAGGATACGGTTGGCTGTACCAGTTCCGTGAGTCGAAAACGTGCTGCCCAGCCCCGGAGGTGGAGTCAGGTGAACCCGGTGTCTGAGCGCTTGTCCCCGGCGGAGGGAAACCACAAGGAGGAGGAAAAGGGAAAGCTGACAGAGCCATCCAGCTCTGCCAGCCGGCATTTCCCCAGTAATACTGCCACATCCACTGCTGCAACTTCGCGCAGTATTCCGTGGTTGCGGTGCTCTGAGGCTGTTTAGCATCAGTTTCAGGGCAACGACGGTTGTCACTTGTTGTGGTCGCGACCATGTCTGACCCACTTCACTGGCTTTCTCTAATTTAACAGGTAAATCTGGTTTAAATGTCTTTACGTCTTCAGGTAATCCCTCTTTCGTGCGTTTATTAGCTCTCTGTTGGTTTGAAGTACAGCAGCGCTAGCTAAGTGTGTTTGTAAATAGAGGGATTTCCGGGACCGCTCAACGTTACTTCCCACAGTGATAACGTTATCTTTGTATAATATTCTGGGAATTTCATTGATATATTAATTTATAATGTAGAATCAATATTCATACCTTATCTGAGGTGAACATTTCCGTAACACACCATTATGTTGTAGAAAAGGCTAATAACAATCCCCCCTCTGTCGTTAATGGTATGATCCATTTAAAGGCGTATTCAACCGGTTCATCATCAGGCCCATGTATCACCCGCTCATGTTGTAGTAATAAAGGATATATTGCATATTTGTACAAAGTTAATCACATATCTCACTTTTTTAAGTGTGGGTGAAATAAATGTGAGCATTTGAGGCGCTTTCAATTACCTTATAAAGGTTGGTCTAACTTATACACATACACTCATTTTCACAATGCCATCACTTAACTGTGGGTTGTTTTTGTGTAATTATAGAGCAGAAATATACAACTAATACAGTATATCAGGTTCTACAGGTTCCACATATCATATCCAGTATAAACTATTCACATGAATATTGTTAAGACTGTTTAATCTGTATCAAACTGAGGGGGAATTTATTATTAGCTCAATAACACCAGTTACTTTTTAGTGTGACAAGTAACTGACTAACTTCCTCTCACAAGATGTAGTGTTTTGTTTATTTATTACAGTGAATGACTCTGCACTCAGTCTCATATTTCTATGACAAAAAGTTGTCATAGAAGATAAATGTCCTTCCTCTTGGTCCTAATTCAAACAACACAACTTTTCAGATTGCGCCACAAGAGAGCAGCAGAGGTCTGTTGAGCCAGGTTAATAACGCTTTTAATAAAACTGTCAGAATCATCTCTACTTTTCCTATTAATTATATATACTAATAATTAATTGTTATTATATTATATGATACAATGATATGAGCTCATGTACACAAATGACAGAACATCTAGCTGCTTTTTATCTTTTTTTATTGTGTTTGTTCTAGGTCAGGAACATAATATACAGTACTGTGCATAAGTTCTAGGCATTACAAGTAAAGTGAGGATGCTTTCAAAAATAATGCTGTGAATAGATTTTATTTATCAGTTAACTTCATACAAAGTTCAGTAAACAGAAGAAACCTAAATTAAATCAATATTTAGTGTGAGCACGCTTTGTCTTTAAAACCAATTCTCAACAAACTGGCACACTGTTCTTCAAGGTCCTTGGCAGGCAGGTCGTTCCAAGCATCTTGGAGAACTTGCCACAGTTCTTCTGTGGATTTAAGCAGCTCAGTTGCTTCTGTCTCTTCATATAATCCCGGACTGACTTAATGATGTCGAGATCAGGGCTCTTTGGGGGCCATACCATGTGTTGCAGGACTCCTTGTTCTTCTTGACACTGATAATAGTTCTTTATGCCTCTGTCTGTATGTTTGAGATCATTGTCATGCTGCAGAATTAAATTGGAACTGATCAGACGCCCCCCTGATGATACTGCATCATGGATGAGAGTCTAAACATCTAAAGTGCCTAGAACATTTGCACAGTACTGTAAATATTTTTGTGCACATGTCAATATGAAACAATACTCAGCTCTGCCTAGAGTTTTTGGATGTTTAGATGTACATCACTGGGGGCAAGAGGTGTGAGTTTTGGCCTACAGCCACATTCATGGATCCCAAAACATCTGAGTTCAGTGACAAATCAATGGTTTGACATAGAGGCCAACAAGGTCAAAAACTCAAAACTCTATAAAAGCCACTGTGGAAATGGCCCTGATTCAAAAAACTTGCTGGCCAGTCAGCTGATGGAAAGCTATGTTTTGCTCGGTCTCTCGCTCTGTCTCTCTCTCTCTCTCTCTCTCTCTCTCTTTCTCTCTCTCTCTCTCTCTGTATCTCTCTATCTCTCTGTCTCTCTCTCTCTTTCACACACACGGTCTTTTTTTTTAATGTCCCTTTTTTCCTCTGACCCCACTTTCTCATTGATATCTCCCACCCTCTCCACTATCCCACCTCTTCTCTTGCTTCTCTCTCTTTCTGTCTTTCTCTAAATGTACTCCCCCTCCTCTCTGATTAAAGGGGCGAGGGGGGTAAATAGGGGGGTTGTATTTGCTGACTGGGCTGGCCCGGCTCTGTGGGTTAGGTGTTAGGTCTGCCAGTTCTAAATGATTGTGCCTGGCCCAGTGAATGGAGCCAGTGAGGCGGATGCCAATCCGACCGCAATGAGCGTTATCCCTGTCGACAGAGGCCATACGATGACTGTGCCCGAAAGTAATCGCGCCCAAATAAAAGCTGTGTCCGGCAAACGCTGACCCCCATAGAACCCAACAACCTGGAGGGATTACTGCTGTAGAGGTGTGTGTGTTTGTATGTGCGTGTGTGTGTCAGTCTATGGGTGAGTGAGTGTGTATGCTGGAAAAGGGGTGAGTGAAAGGGGAGTTGGGTACTGTACTGGTGGTTGGAGGGCATGTATCACCCAGAAGTGGAAAGTAACTAAGTACATCCACTCAAGTTGGAAATACTGTACTTTTCATGTCATTTCCATTACATCTTATGATCTTATGGTTGTATAGAATATGCAAAACGTATGATGAACTCAGTAAATATGATGCATTATCAATGTTTCAACCAGCAGATGTGACAGATAAATATATTGGCTTCAAATGAGTTTACATAAAAAGAAAATGTTTCTGTCTTATGGCAGTATTAAGTTAACATGCAGGCATTAATGCAACAAAAATATGACAGTAATCTGTACTCATTCTGTTATGATACTTTCATTATTGCTTTATAAGTCTGCTCTATAAGTGCAGATCATTGATATAATGTGGTTTGGAATAATAGCAAATAAAAGCAATATTAGGCAAACATTAAATGCCGCATAACTGTGAGATAGGAGTATGTTAAGCAAATATTGAATATACTGTCACATCGACAGACCTCACAGTGTGTACCTGAGTGGCTGAAATCACAACTAATCTAATCTATCTTTACCTCCTTTTGAGTCAACACAGGTTAACAGTTCAGCGAACATCATGTAATACAGTGTAAGTAGTGCAGAAGTTTTTTTTTTCCGAAACCTTTGAATACAGAATATGTCTGTGCCCCAACTGGACACTTTCATGTGTCCTTTTAAGCCTAATGTTACACAAGAGCAGCACTTGAGCCACTCAGCTGCAACTCTGTTTGGCCCAAGGCACATCACGCTCTGGTCGGATCAAGTGCTATTCTATTCTTCTGTGACTTCCTATGTCAGCCAGGAGTAGCTTATTGCAGATATATCACGTTGGCCAATAAGTAACAAAAAATCACAATACAGAAATGGCAAACTAGGTTTTTGGTCATTTAGAGACAATGTTTAGAGACAACATTACATAGCTTGTCCACCAGAGAGCACTGACCAAAAGAAAAAACAAATCTACAAAAAAATCTCTAAAAAAATATCGATGTAAGTATCAGCCTCAAAAATCGCTATAGAGAAAACCCTGACTTTTTCATCTGAAAATACATTGTAATGTGACCAATACATGCTTCATTTTTTGCACTAACTGCACAGAGTACGTGTTATTTTCTGCCAAGGTTTCACACAATTGCTCGGTCCATCGCCCCCAGGTATTGCCCCTTTTTCATTTTCGCCTCTGTATACCACTGAGTGTGAGACAGAACATAAGGGTGGGCGACGTGTTCACCAGCTTAATAGGTTCACACAGTTTGCAAAGGTCTTGTGAAAAAGGTTGCTGTGTCTGTACAGGATGTGTGCCATGCTCCCAGACATACACCAAGAGAACAAGGTCACCAAATAATCCCAATGGCTCAGAAACGCACTTTATGGACTCAGTTTACTGTGTATTTAGTCTTAATGTGTATCTTTTTTTCCAAGATTCAGTCCATGTATGCTTCTTTGTGACATTTTTGTGTCCTTGAATAAAAAAAAGTTAGCTTTTTTTAAGGGATGTGATAGACGAACACGACAAACATCTGTTGGCCTTCCCTCCATGTAGGATATTTAACATGCAAAAAGGAGGTTAGCAGGCATTAGCTTGATTATGTTAAGGGGCTTAAATCAAGTAACCTATTTAATGTATTAATTAGTAAGCTTTAGAGGTGCTGGTAGGCTGATTTTGTTACCTTTGGGCAGAGCCAGGCTAGCTGTTTCCCATATGATTCCAGTCTCTATGCTAAGCTAACCAGCTAACTCTCTGCAAGACAGGAAATAAGCACATTTCACAAAAGGTCAAACAATTCCTTAAAATATAAATATTGGGGAGTTTGTTGGAAATGTTTTAATATTGAAAATCTTCAGCAAATGAACACGCTGCTTATCAACAACTTCAGAAAAAGATAATTTAGGGAGAGAATTCTTTTAGGAGAGTTTTCCTACTTTCAACTTTGATCCAACTGTCTGGATTTGCATTATACAACTAGCAGACATGAAATCTTAAATCAAGTATTTGCCTTTTGGCAGGCTGACTATCAGAGCTGACTATTTACTGTGTTGATGAATGAGTGACTCCCACAGTCATGTGGAATTTAGCCACAGTTTACATAAAGGTCCCATAGATAAGAGCACATCACTGGTCTTAGCCAACAGTGACCTTTAACCCTTTACAAAAAGAAGTGACTCTTGGATCCCCAAATGTATAATTCAGATAAGTGTGTCAGAGAGCACAGTGGGAAATATTCCACTTGCTCATGTGGGAACTCAAGATTTAGGTTTCTGCAGATTTGGCTTTATTCTGGCATGTTGCCTTGCACGACCATGCACTGGTTTAAGCTATTAGTCCACACAAAGGTTAGAGCGCACTGAGTCAGCCCAGTCAGAATGTGTCTAGTGGGTCGCAGGTTAAAGAAATGAACAAAGCATTCGTCAGGCGTCCAGAGAATGTGGGGAAAGGGGTCACTGACTTCCTGTTTTGGAGTAGGTGTAGGGAGGGGGAGGTTGTCATGTGATTTATCTATAAATTACTCAAACGGTTTCTGCGATGGTCTAAATCCATGAACGGGCAGGAAAATATTTTATATTCCAGATGTCTGTGACTTTGGTACATTATGTCAAGTAATTCTTTACAGTCTCAAATAGGATTAATTTCTGTCATTCGTTGATTTCATGCAGAGATGAAAGAGTCTTTCCTTCACTGCGTGTTGCACTTGTAACTTTTCAAATCAGTTCCCTTCATCAAAGTAACAAGGTTGTAGTAATAAAAATGGATTTATACAGTTGAAGCTCAGAAAATGTATGGCTGAAGAGGAAAAACTGCTTCGCTGAGATGGCAGAGGGAAGTCCTTGCTACCTTTGGCCCAGAGAAGAGAAAAATCCCTCTTGAGATTTTGTTGCTTTGTCTTATACGTGTAACAGTGAGAACCCATTAAGTGAATTATGTCTGCTTCCCTGGAGCCCTGACAGGAACACCCAAGGGGAGAATGGGTTATGAGTGCACAACTGCTCTCCCACCGGCTCCTGCTTCAAGCAAATTCCCGTCCTCCTCCTCCTCCTCCTCCTCACCTAATTCTCTTTATTTCCTGCACCTTAACGTCTCAGCACCTTTCCCCTAGTGTTGGCACACTGTGGTAAGGAGGTAACAGGGCTGTTCATGTAGAAATACCAGTCCTCCCTTCCTTAAAAACTCACTTTCTTTCTCTTATTATGTACAAAATGTTTTACCTTTCCTTCTTTTTGCCTACGCCTATAATTACTTTGAGGTCAAATATTTGCACCAAAGTCGTGAAGAACTTTGTATATAGCAGTCATCTTATTGCTTTTACTATTATTTACTTATGCCATAGTAGCAAAGCTTTTTCAGATATACCCAATATTGTATTGGCTGAAAACAGTACTCATAACATAGGCTGAACTCTTTTTTCATCAATGATCTTTATTCTACCATTTCCTCAGCTCCTAGAGTGATAAGTTCCTTTAAAGAACTGTTTCACACACTTTGCAGTCCAAATGATGAGAGACTCTCATCTCTAAAATCATTTTAAACTCCATCTCCACCATCACCCTCTCCTCTTGTCTTGCACTGGTGTCAAGATGCTGACTTGAAGTCATGTGCCTCACTCTCCTTTCTGCTTTTTTTCCTCTTCAAAAGTGCCTGACAAGACAAAGAGCTAACAAAAGAGTTGACCCACAGAGGGTGCTTGTTTGTTTAACGTGCAGCTGTGCATTGCAGGGATGGCAGCTGAGTGCTTTCCCAGTGAGTTTCACACGGGCGTCGACTCAAACAGCTGTAAACCCACAGACCTCAGGTTTATAGTTATACAGTTAATCAAGAAATACTTCCCTGTCCTGTAAGTACATTAGCAAATAGTTTTGGCTGCTTCGTAGCTTTTGTGGGAGTGTTGTTAGAGTGTTACTGTACAATACAGCACACATAGTAGCATCATTGTCACTTTGGAATTAGAGGTTACATCAAAGCTATAAAATCATAATATAATCAACTCTGTTCAGAGCAGATTGAGTTTTGTTCAAGTTTAATTAATCTCACTTGAAGAGCTCAGAGGTTTGCTGTTTGAGTTTATATTGCTGAAAGGTCTGACTACAAGCCACTTGGAGAAAGGTCAGCTTGCGACTAATGCCTTCCGTTTTCCTCCTGCCTATCACAGGCTGCGATTATCTCTTCAGTGCATTGTGAGGAAGTGCCTGTCTCAGACCGACTGTCCATCAGTCCAACTTTCCTGGTGGCCTATTGTTTATTGCTAAAGGTTTCCTGAGTCCAGTCCCAAACTGTCCTTACTGTATTGTATTGTACTCAGTCGGTGATGAAATGTAAAATCAATCACTTAATGTATATAAAGCAGTATTGGCGTTCTTACTGTCAATAACAGCCTGTAACCTAATTATAGCTTCTTTTTGTGCAGTATATCACATCATTATGCTTGTTTTTGTCTGTGGCCAAAGCAAGTTGTCGTATTTGGTTTTAAATGTGAGATTCCCAAAGAAATAATACACACATACCTTGCTCTTAACAGTGGTTGGTTTGAATTCAAACCCTGAATAAATCCTCTCAGGTACTGACACACATATACCAGCTATAAGACATTGTTGTGAGGCTGTTACATTTGTTACCATTGGCCAAAGTATTACTTGTTAAGAGATAGAAAAGGGATAAATATGAGAGCTTCTGTTTCTGACAAACTCTCAGTCCCGTTCTCTGCATCTGTCTGCAGCCAGGACAGACAAACAGCAAAGTTACCTTTAAAATGTCAACACCATTCAGCCATACCACCTCCATTAGAAGGTCAGTGTGTGTTTGTCTGTGTGCATACCTATGGCATAGAAACCACAACAAAGCCGTGACTTTATCCACTTCGATTCCTCGTTGCTCTCTGTTTATCATAAGGGGTGCAACAGACAGACATCTGTGTTTTCTGGCATAAAAGGGCGAAATGTTCTTCCACTGGTTTAGTCAAACTTTAGACTGTATTGTCTGTTGCCACTCCTGAACTCCCCAGTGTTGCTCTTTAATGGGTCACTCCTTTGCTTAGAACAGTAACACCTGGTTTGGATATCAAAGTGTGAAGCTTGCTTTAATAGGTTGATTTTAATGCTGAGTTGTACAAGTTCTGCAAATAATCATTTCAAGTAAGCTTACATATGTATTTTAATGCATAAATATGTCTTTAATCCGCAATTTCTCTCAGACTGAGTGTGGAATCGGCATGCATAGTACAGTTTCACTTATTTGATTATGTGATAATTCAGTGATTGAAGTTAGTTTTCCCTAACAGAAGTTCTGTTTACTTCATGCTGCGTCCTAAAAATAAACTGCTCTGCATGTTTTTCTGAGCACAAAGAATGCTTGATGTGAACAAACAGAGACCATCTACAGTATGTTACTTCCCATCTGGCTTAACACAGACACGCATACATTCAAGCGTGCACATATAGACCGATTTCAAAGATCGCTCCCTTCCTCCCCCCCATATCACCCCCTCCAGATTACAGATCACATGTCCTGTCACACAGTAGTTGCAGGAGGAGGAGCGGATAAGCTTAACATTGTGATGACTTGTGGTGGACGCACAGAAAAAAATGTCAGCTCTTCCTTCTGACTGACTTTTTATTGCTAGGCCAGGAATCTGCTTTTCAACAGAAATGTACAAGCACAGATACATGCCCAAAAAACATGTTTGCATAGGCACAAAATCTATAGTACCGAGTTTGAATTGCTCTCTGGGGGAAAGCATTGTGCAGGATCTTGTTTGTATACCCTCACTTTAAAGATTTCCGTCATCCTTCCTCTATACAATCACTCACAGAGGTTTCATTCTAAGCTAAGCTTTGACAGGAACTGCTGGTGGGATGACTTGAAAAACAGTGATCCTTTGTGGGGGTCCTCAAAAGCAAATATGTATTTCCTCATATAGAGCTCAGAGGCCTTTAGAAGTTATATTTTGAGCTGGCTCTATGCATTTAACATACATTAAAGTGAGAATAGTTTCTTTATTAAAAATATCCTTTATGATACATTGAGGACATTCTCAGTCTCTCAGTTTTTGGTTGAATCCAGATGTCTAGACTGTAATCTTTGATCCAAAACCATGTCCCCTCCTGGAATCCTAGACATTTCTCTGAGTGTTTTGGGGAGATAATAGCACAGCCTGCCTCTGTGCAACCAGACAGGGCACAGCTTGCATAACATTCAGAGATTTGTTGATGAAATCAGAGTTCACTCTAAAGTACAACTGGATAGCGAGGTTCAGTGGAAAGAAAGCTTGTTGCATGGCAACAAGCCTCCCCTACTGTTCTGTGGGGCCACTGCTGACATCCTTCTGCCCAGCTGTTTGGTTGCCCTTGGAGACAGATATTGGGTCAGCGTAGGTGTCGTATAGGTCCTGCGGAGAGGATTGAGGTAAAACTGATGTTTGTTCAATGTTCTGAGTGAATGTGGAGGCACAGACTTCACAGCAACTCTCCTAGGCTCGGTAAGATGTATCCAGGTGGGGGTTGAACCCAAGGTCGTCCCCACCCTCAAGCAGAAACCCAAGTCAAAAAACACAAAGAGTGGGAGTGGGATTTGTGCTGTAGGTATAGAAGGAATAGTCTACTACTCATGTTGTTTTTGCTTGAATTCCCCTAAAACCAAAGTCATTCAGACTCAACAACAAGCTAGATTGAGAAAATTGATATCAAGTTGTTGTGAAGCCTAAGAAGTCAGGACTTGTTGCTGCAGTTTTTTGCCATATAATGTTTAAAGATACAGACATGTTTTAAGAAGTGTCTAATATTTTTTTTCCACAAAAAAAGTTCAGTTATCTCGTTAAAATCCTTAAAATGACATCTCCTCTTTCTCCCTCATTATAAATTCCAAAATCTATGAATATGTACAGTAAATATCATTAACACAAGATGTCTCCTACTTCAATTTAAAGTCTATTCTCAGTGTATGTGCGTTGGAGGCTTCAAGTTTCCACATCATACTTGTATAAGTTAAATACTGGACCAAGATTGGCTCCAAACTAGTTGTGATGTCACAGATCGTGCTCACCTTAGACTCAGATTTTTGGTGAGCCCAGAGAAACTTCCCCCGTTCAGCAGGTGAATGAGAAACAGCTTTCTAGTGTCAAACTCTGCACATACATCATTTTGCATATTGAAGCTCAAACATCCAAGTGAAGGAACAAGAAGCAGAACATATTTTTGAGTGGAGGGGGGACTTTACCGTCTTACCATTACATGTAGAGTTTGTGAGTGAAAAAAAAAACTTGCCTGTCTTAATTGTTCTTGAGTTTTTAAGCTTCCAATCAACCTTTGTACATCTCCTTATTTCAAATATCACAACTGAATTACAAAGTCTCTTACTTGTTTAATGCACATAATCTTCACAGCTCTTCAAAAACTTTCTTTTCCTGAGTTTGCTCCTAACTTTCCTGAGGTCTATATTTTCAGTGACCTTTTGGTAGAAATGTTCAAATATTGTATAGGTATACACAGTATTCTCATACACCAAATCTCAGCTCAGTATCCCTGCTGTAAGTATCTGACCATGGAAGCATTTCCTCCTCAAAGCCATGGCAAAAATTATATCACCCCTGAATGAGATGACAGAAAATCTGCTCAGTTTTTATTATTGAGACACCTTTTTGAATGTATTTTGACATTACATAAAGGGAAGCAGAATCAAGCACAATAGTCACGCATATTGTGTTGCATGAGAACTAAAGCTCATATATCATGTATATTTAGCCCGGTGATCCCTGTTAACATGAAAGATGTTTGTGTTTGACAGAGTTTAAGTTAAGGACAAGCAGAGGAAGGGTGTCAACGCTACAACTCAAGTGGAGCTTTCCAGATGTTATGTAAAGGATGTGAGCTCATTCTTGTAAAGTCCAAGACAATCTGACGCGACACAAAACAACCTCAATGTCAACAAGATACTACTACTGCCTGTCAGGAATGAGAACACACACACTCACGCACACACGCACACACACACATACACGCACACACACACACACACACACACACACACACAAACAGTTTTGACTTTACAATGTGAGTATTGCATGTTATTGAGACATCATACTTTATATTTCACATTCAGCACATCACAAAAATGATGACGGTCACAAAAATAAAGAAAAACAACAATCTAACTCAACTACAATAACATTGAACATCACAGCTCCAGTTTATGTGGCTCCCTTTGTTTTTTACAATCCTTCTCTGCCAGTCAACTCTCAATGGGCTTCTCAGTATCTTACTCCTTCCTGTGCAGTTTCCTAGTTTGCACTCTGAAACCACTTTCCCTCATGCAGGTTTCCACTGTGGGCAGTGGAGGAAGATCAGTACCTTTCCTCTACTGTGGAATACTTCCCGTTTTGTCCAGTTTGGCCTCTAGCTAGAGAATATTTGTTTCCAATGGTCTGAGAGAATCTTCTATAAAATAAATAAATGAATAAAATGCCAAAGGCTATTACTGAGAACTACCTGCATTATGTGACTGATATATGCTCAGTTGTCTTGAGTTTTCCATTTCTGATTATTTATAATAATTAGGAAACACCATCGACCATCAAATCAAGATGTCGAGCATTAAACAGGGTGGTGGAGATCTTCCTCGTCCCCCGCTGTTATCCAAACAAAGTGAAGTGGATGCCTGTGGAACACAAGCACTGCACCTGTAAGTCAATCCATAGCAGATGTGATCTTTTCATGTTTTTAGAGTACTTTTAGGCCATTCTGCCGAATTCGTGCCTTTTCCATCCCCAGAACATTACATGCACAAATATGCATGAAAAGTATCTGTATAATACATAATATTATCAAGTGTCCTGCACTGTCATAATTGCAATTTGAAGATACATCATGTAAAACCTTAATAAAAACTACCTAGAATACTGAAAGATCCCCACTCTCTAACACTACAATTCACCATGAACATATATATATATATATATATATATATATATACATTTTTTTTTGTATTATTGTATGACTCTATTTCCAATTTAGACATTGAATACATATTCTCATTGGAAAATCCACAATATGTTAGTTAAAATACACATTTAGTGATGTCCCCAAGTTTTCCCTCAGTCCTGTTACCCTGACACATTCCCCCCTCTAAATATTTGGGACATTCCACAAGTCGCATGATCAATAGGAAGTATCATCATTCGAGTCTCCTGAAGGCTATGGGAAGACCAAAAGTAAGTTCTTTAACTCTATTTCCTGTATTTTTGATCACATTGTAAGTGACTGAGAATGTCAATCTCAACATTCAGTCCTGTTACCTAAATTATTTCTCAATGTTATCATGTTTTGTTTTTTAAAGATAGTTTTGGTAAACCACTTGAAGGTGTTATGTGTTCTCATGCTATTAGCATTGATGCCATGTGACTACATTTCATGTATTTGCTAATGCTATGTTAAAAACTCAGTCCTGTTACTTTCAGTCCTGTTACTTATATGAAGTGTTTGTCATTTAGAAACCTTGTAAAACATAAATAAAATGACCTGAATTTGACCATTACACACTTTGAATAGTTAAGCATGTGTTAATAGATATAGTGCTGAAAAAAGATAAAGAATGAAGTTTAATTTTGAAAAGTTACAACATGCAAATGACACCAATTTGGCAGAATGGAACTTTTATATTGTGCATACAGAATAAACAACACATTACAAACAGGCAAATGCAGGTGTTCTTTCTTTTCATTTCTTTTTACTTTTTTTGCCAGGCTCAAACATCAGTTTCATGATCAGAACATAAACGCACTGCATGTGAAAATTACATAGTTTGCCTTTAATAGACCAGAAGTAAATATCATGTTTGTTATCAGTTTTGCTCTGTGTTTAAACAGATGCCATCATACTGGAGGAAATGTTCCTGTTCACATTAAAATGCATCACATTTAAGTCTCTGCAAGATGTTTCGAGGTTCATCAACAATGGGCCTGCCAAGTTGTTGTTTTTTCTTTTTTACCTCTTTTAGCACAGATCTAATGTCCTCATGTCCATCTTGTCCAAAATAGAATCAGATTCGTCCATGTTTGAAGAGTTGGTGGAAGATCATGTGACTCACAATGGCCTGAAAATTTTGATTTTTTTTTTTTTAGTTGCTGTTAAAACTCTTTAACCCATAAAAGTGTTTCCAGTGCCAACAATTGTGTCTGTTTTATAATGTGGGAATGAGTTAAATGTTGTGCAGGCAGAGTTTGTACCTTTTCTAATTGATACTAGTGATGTATGTTATTGCAGAGCACTGGTTAGGTTACAGTGCCACTCCGCTTTTTTCAATTACTAAGTTAACAAATATCTCATCACCTTCACAATTGTGCCATTAAAAACATGGCCAATGACACACTAACACAACTCTGTGACCTCTGATAGCCCTCCACTTTGATTTTCTCATCCACCTGGCATCTTCCCAAAAGTTCAAATACTGTATGTCCACGACTACTGCCAGTACTATTGTCCGAGCAGAAAGGAACAAGAGTGTTGGCCCACAGTTTCACCTGTTTCAGCTGTTTTAGCCATTAGGTCCAATCAGTGCTATCATCTCTCTTTCCTGTCATGGGAAAGTTGCCGTCGCCTCTGGAACAATCCCCCCCCTCCCCCTGACCCCCAGAACAGAAACACACAAACACACATAATCGCACACACATTCACACTTGACCAGTGGCCAAAGGGCGGGGATGTCTGTGGGGATGACCCATAATGCTTTTAGTTTCTCCATGTATGTTCAGCTGCCAGTACGTACTGTACATATGCAATGGGAAATGTTTGACCTCCAAAAAAGGAGGAGGGGATACATTTCCTCGCTGACCTCACTGCTTGATGTTTTTAATAATTCTAAAAAGAGTCCACATTCCTCAAGGAGTCCCTGCCAACACACAAATCATCAGGATGGCTGACTGTTTGCTTCTTGACCTTTAAGTGAGGGATATGTTTGGACCCTTTTGTCTTCTTACCAAAATAAGGAAGCATGAAAGAGCTCTACAAACCAAAATATCTGGAAAAAGTGACTATATGTGGAATAATTACAGTAAGATTCACAAAGCAACATACTCAGTGGAATAAACCATTAAAGTCAAGAAATCAGCTTGTCAGATTAGGTGGTATGTTCTCATTAGAGCACATTTGTCATGCACAGCATTCCTCAGCATGCCCTAATCATTGGAATGCTTTCAAGAATGTCATAATTGAATTTGGTCATTGCACCATTCAAATAAACGCTAGACAAACTGACTTACTGACCAATTATCTGAAAACAATCAATCAGAAAACTCTCAGAGACACCGTTTTGACAAATTTTAAGTCATTTTTATTCAAATCACCACAACAATTCCAAATGAAATTAAATGTGTCTTGTGGGAGAACAGAGGCACATAAATTTTATTTTTGGCAACACAGTGAAGATAAAGAATAGGGGGAGCAGAACACGCCATTACTTTAGTTTGGTTTAATGCTCATTGAACTGAGCCTGTCATCCAGCAGTGCATCCAACAAGTAGGCCGGAGGGACCCCCATCATGCCTCCTTCACGTATGTTCTCACTGCGATTACGTCTCCCATTATGCATTTCTGTGGAAAGAAAGGGAGATAAGGTGCGGTCGGCATACCAGACAAGGTGTGTGTGGCAAAGGTGAAGATGAATTCCTACATATTCTTTGAGTTTAGGCTGCAGCTATCATGCAGAGGCTATTCTTATGTAATACTATATTCCTTTAGATCTCATTATATTCCTATGAGCCTGACTGGTTCTTCTTAGTGATAGTCATACTTTAAAGAATTGTTTTTTTCTCTTAACATTTTCCTACAGATAATGGGGTACTTTTATTGGTCATTTTAGTACTTATATTGTTTGGCTCATATTATATTGTGATTTCCTCCCCTTATAAAAGATGCATGACATTTTTTAAATTATTATTTTGTTTTTTTATGGGCGAATGTGTGCAGAGTTTTTCCCATATTTGGATTAGAAAAGTAGGAATGACTCATAAACATATTACATTTGCATTATAGTCTATTAATTACTCAACTAAATGATCAAATCAAAGAAGAAGAAAAACACAAATTCTTATTGAATGCTTTTCAATGATGAAGTAATTTTGCAAGACCATTCCATAAACCATTTTTAATCCGTTGAAAAGTTATGTAGGCAAATTGCAAAGATTTTGCAAAGTTACCAGATGTTTTTTTTTTCTTCTTGTTCTTGTAATAGAAAAAGTATGGAGGAAAATAAATATGCTTACCGCTACCATTTTTCCATCTGTGACCTCCCTCTCAATATTCGTTTCTTTGCCATCCCAGCTCTGTTTCTGCACAAGCTTGCCGTTTTCCAGAGTCACCACAGTCTGCAGGACAGAGAACAAGAGACAAAACAGTTCATTCCCGCACAGAAAACACTAATGTTGTTTTTTTGTTGTTGTTGTTTTTTTTTCTTCTTTTTTCTGCCCCCTAAATCACACTAACCCTGGTCTTCCTGTCGTCTGCGGTGGTCTCATCGAATGGCTCGTTGAGCTTGAATTTGATTTCGGTTGTCTTGAATGCGCTCTGAGACCTCAAGCATACAATCCCTTGATCGTCCACGGACACTATCAAATTGGGCTTGGTCCGATTCCCCACCTGCCGGGTTGCAAATCCCACACCTGCACAGCGCATAAAAATGCATGAAATACACACTTAATACATTTGCATTTATAACACACGGGAGTAATATACTATTTAAAGATTTAGAGGTGCAAATTAAGCTAATTGAACTATTTAAAGTCCATATTTTGCACATTAATTTCACACTTTTTTTAAAAATCAGTTAATCCAATTTAACTCCAGGTCATTCCTACAAATAACAGGGCAAGATACCCGATATGAAAACTAACTTTTAGGCTATTTTTGAGAAAAAGTTTGCATAATGTGACAATAAAGTTCACAAGTAGCAGCTGACAACCCTCCTTTTCCTACCAATTGCCTTCATGTAGTCGTCAAAGTTCTCGCTGGAAATCATCTTCCACGTCCCAACGAACCTCTCAACCATGGTTGCAGTGTGTGTGATATCCTCAACAACAGAAAAAAAACACACGCAGTAGAGTGCCTCTGGACTCAACTCTCTTGCAGTGTGGGAACACACTCAGAGCGTTTTTAAAGGACCAGACCGACACCCAGGACCCAATCACAGCCTGCTACGTCACATAATAGAGGGTTGAAATCCCGCCTCTATCCCTCCTAGCATAGAGGCCTTCTTTAATTGATTTCTTCCAAAAGCTGAACACATCTTACTGGGTTTTTTGTTTATATTCTAAACTAAATGGTTATGTGTCACTTCTCTGGGTAGTAGCATTCCAACATATTGCAATTTTAACCAAGTTATCTTGGTTAGCACGCAAGAACAACATATCCCATAAGTCTTTAGCACTGGCACAGCCTCAAAAGAGATGTAGTGGGTGAATACTAACGAAAAAATTGTTTTTCTTTGTTAAAATTACCAAAACATTTATTAATAGTGACTTGTGTTGAACTGCAGACCCAAAGGCATATTAGAAAGGGAGAATGGATGTCGATTACCAACATTTATAACTTCATTACTATCAAATAGAAAGGACTGACACCAGCAAATTATTTTTTTTTGCAAAATCACAATACAAGTTTTCATCAAACCCTTTTCCTCATAGTGGATAGTGTAAGCTTAGAATATGAATGGAAACCCCTCCATCAGAAGCTTGTTTTAGGTTATCAGAAAAATGGATAAAAACATATTTTCTATGTATAAGCCATGGATGTAATAATAATGCATAAATGGAGAAAACCAACATAGTTAAAGATACTAATGGATACAGAGGGTAGAAGGGACAGGATGACATGTTATCTGTGAGTGGGTGAAAGGTTTTTTTTTCTCTTTTCAGTGGGGCTGTATTTAAAACTCTGTGCCAAATTACATTTAAGCCTGCTGTGTCAAAGGTTGGAGCTTGCATAATGTTCTCTCAAATGCTGGAATGGTCTCTTTTATCAAGGAAATGGCACATTATGCAAGGACACACCATGACCCTGCACTGATCACAGCACATTTTTTAGCAGTTAAAGCATTTTAATTGAAGTCTTCAGTGTGGAGAAAATGAGCATAACTGATGTGTATAATTATCCTAACAAGAGGGTACTTTTGCAAAATGTTCTTTTTTATATTATGTACTTTGTTTTTCTTTCAATTTGACAAAGAAAACACATCCTCTGGCAGGTTTTGATCTTCAAATAGTGGATAAATCTGGAACATTTGTAATTCAAACAGACTATTTGACTTTCTATATCGTACCAAACACATCAGAATCAATACGGAGTAGCTTCAAGGAATCAAGGATCAAATCACAGCAGAACCAACAAACTTCAATGAAATACTTTTATTATAAAACATCCAACAATATACACAGATAAATACAGATATATTCAGCTAGCAGATGATCATTTTTTTGCTGCAGCTTTTGACTGCGGATCCTTGGCGATGCAGCGGGACTGAAACGCACCCATCATCTCAGTGCTCGTCAGCTTCGCTCCCTTCATCACCAGCCTCTCTCCGTCTACTGTTGTAGAGAAACACAAAGGGACAATGAGGTGACTCATGATGCCACAATGACTAATCTCATTGTAAGGATTACAAGAAGTAAACAGGTGAAGAGTCGACTGGGAGCAAAAGTCAAGCATCTCACAATGGGCTTCTGCGCTGCTGACCTACGGCAGACATTTCTACATTTGATTCGCTGTGTTAGTGATACTTATTGTGTAATTGCATAAAATTCCAAGTCTGAGTCACACAGTACTGACTTGTATGTGAGGTGTTGTCCAGCGTGTATAAACTTATGAACCTTAAGCAAAGTTACCACTAATACTTAGCTGACAATCCATCCTTCTTCTCACCAGTGGCAACCACTGGGAGCGGGTCCTCTTCCACAGAGGCCACCATATTGCACTGCCATGTTTCTACAGTAGCCCAGAGAGGACAAACAAAACACCAGCTACTAGAGAGGGCCTTTCATGTTTTTCGTGAGTTTCATGGCCACACACTTGGAAGAGGAGGGGGAGGGGGAGGGGGAGGCGTATTCATTTGGTTGCAATCTGAAACTTCACCACTAGATGCCATTAAATCCTTCACACTGGTCCTTTAAGTGGTCTGTAGTCTTTTAATGCTACTTTAAGAAGTCAAATGTAAAGAAAAAAAGAGAGGGACATTTTTCATTTTGCTCATTTTGTGATCATGATGAATATGTCTAAATGTAATTAAACTGCTCTCCAGGTGCTTTATGATGACTATTTATTTGCTGTCACCCCTTTGTCTGTGTTTCTTTAACTTGGTTTGTCTTTTTCTCTCTCAGCCTTAAACATGTTTTGCTCAAATGCTAAAGCTTGAGGTTTTACTGATGCCAAATTCATCAGCGTATCATTAATAATTACTATGCCTTGCACTTGTAATTAAATTCTAGTATATAAATTTGTGCAATCCAGCTATAAAAATATTATAAGTTCACACGATTGAGTAGAAAACACAAGTTTGCCTTCATGGTGATAATTGACTTCAGTGGATTTAAAAGTCATGATCCCATAAAGTCTATCCGCTGAATGTGGTAATGTGATACTTACCATAAGTAATATCCACTAGAGGTTCAGACTTGTCATGTTTCACTGTGGATATCACCTCACAGTTCATGTTAGTGGCTCTGGCCTTCTCTGACGCCACCATGGCCAGAAACTCCCTGCAAGGCAACAAGGAGAGCACATTTCAGACTGATTACATTATTACAGCTGTGGTTCTGAGGTATTTGTACTTAACTTGAGTATTTATGCTACACATAAATAACACCCAGCTGTATATACAGTAGTTCTGTAGGTGATTTAGCTTAGTTTGGCTGATATAACCTCTTCTCCAGGTCTGTTTGGATGAACAGACCCTTTTCACAGCAGACAATTTGACGTTGTCATAGCAGGAAAAGCACATGTAGAACCGATAACATTAACAATGGATCAGTTCCATTCGATTGTAAAAGGAACCCATAGTAATCAACTATCTCTCTGATTCTCAACACTTCAATCATTTTTATTGAATCTGGTGAACTCGTGTACGTCCCAGCAAAGCTCTGCCCACCTTCAACCTGAGCAGACGTCTCATCAGCCAAAACAACTGTAAACACCTGTGGGGGCGTGCAGGACCTTTAAAAGAAGCTCCAACTAAACCATCTACAAAATTAAAATATTACTCCACATCACTGCATCAATTATAATAATCCAATTTATAAAAACAGAACAATGTCAGGGGCAATTCTGCCTGCATCATAAGCACTTTAAATTTTGATACTTTAGCACATTTTGCTGATTTTGTTCTTTTAAACTAAGTCAACTTTTTCTTGAAATTGAGTATTTTACCACATTTTTATGTAAAGGACCTGTAAATCTAAAAGTTGTATATCAGTATAACATTTTTACTGATGCAAGAACAGCTTTTGCTTTGAATTCTATTCATGGTGTCTGCAGATATCATTACAAGGCCCGACACATCCATGGTCCACCTACGCAGGTGTTTTCACTTATGTTGCCTGATTAGGCCATCTCTGGCAACTATGTAGTAGAATATGGACCTGAACTTTCTGTTAATGTTTTTGCACCTGTAATTCCAACATAGTTGTCCATTTTTTAGCCAAGCAGAGGTATAATTAGCCAGAATAAGTGAAAACATCTGTGTGAATGTGCAGGATCTTTGATTTTAACTTTTTTAAAATTATTTCTACTCCACTACATTTATTTAACAGCTTTAGTTACTTTTCAGATGGAGATTTGACACAATGGATGATATAACAAGCTTTTAAAATCCCTCTAAACATCTCACATGGTTTTATCTCAATAAATGTTCAAATGATCCAATATTTCACCAAAAATCAAAGATTAGAGAAAAAGTCCAAAAACTGAAAACAGATTTGTGTATCAGAACTTTGTTTTTTCTTCTTTTCTCTCCCGTTAATCGTCTCACAACCCCTCAGATTTATCTGGTGACCCTTTGGAGGGGCCCGACCCCTAGGTTGGGAACCACTAAACCAAACTAGCTAACTGTATATATAGTAGTTGAAACCAGCTCCACCTCCAGCAGCTACAACAGTAACATGCTGCTCTAACACTGATGCTTCAATATTAATAATCTAATGATGTCATATATAACATTATATCATTTATTGCAGAACGAGTACTTATACTTCAATACTTTGAGTACATTTTGCTGCTAATAGGCCTACTTATGTATTGTTACTGAAGTAGGATTTTTCATGCAGGACTTTTACTTTTAATGGAGTATTTTTACATTGCTGTATTTATACTTTTACTTAAGTAAAAGATCTGAATACTTCTTCCACCACGAGCTTGTATAATGTATATTAGCTCTCAGTGTAAAGGAGCATCTTCTTCGGTAGAGGCAGGAAAATAACCTTTATGTTAAATAATGCGGCTACAGTCACTTTGAGTTGTACGAAAACTAATCATAATCATATTCCAAACACCAGTCATATTTTCTAATACAGTCTCACAAAGTCAACTATCACAATCCTTGCTAGTGGTGACTGTTTGCTAACACTGTCAGTAACTTGGGCCGCTTCATTGACTGATTACTGCGACGACGTTTCAAACGACAACACACACAGATACACACACACACATTTCTTACCGTGTGGACCGGACATTTGACTCAAACGGACAAAACTGGACCACTATTTTCTTCACAGCCTTCAGCACCACGGTCGCTTTACTGGTGGCCGCCATGTTTTCTGTAGTGACCTCCAACCTCGACAGAGATTGGTGCTTTTCGTCAGAGCCACTAGAGGGCGCCAGATGATAAATAACTCAACAGTGGCGTTTAACTGACTGGAAAACTGATGTAACTTGTTACAATACTGTCACTAACAGCACTTGTAGGCACATATTGAATATTTTTTTAATTTTATTTGAGGAATACAGAATCAGTATGATTATTTAAGATGTATTTTCAGCAATAATTTCCCCCTGTTCATCAGTGTGGGTGTGTTTTTCTATTTTAATCCTCTGATACTCAGTTTTTCAGTGAGCTATACTTGGATTTCCACCTCCACAGTTTCATCTACCTGTAGACAGGGCTTATAAATATTTAAAATAAAAATGTTTAGCATCCTTACAATCCTTCACAAGCCTTGACAGCATTTGATTTGTATCTTGCATTTGTTCTTTGAGAGTTGGCGCATCTGTGAGATGAGGTTAAACATTTATTGCCAGATGTGCAAATGAATTTGCACCAGGGGCTCTAGAGAAGGTGTTGTCAGCGCTGAGAGCTGGTGAGTTGGTTGTTGAATAACAGGTCTTACTGTTGAGGCTTCTGCAGATGTCCTGTAATGTCAATGTAAGCATTCAGTGGTTTAATAGTTTAACAACTTCAAGAGTAGGTTCATTAATGGCCTTCACATAGGTCATTTTTAAATGCGAGTCAGTGCTATGCAAATAACACCCTCTGTTTCGTAATGACATGGCATGGCTCACAGGGAAACCGACTGTGGCACCTTCCTGTAATCATCTGATAAACAATGTCACAGAACAGAATTACATTAGAGAAGGATGAGCGGGGGGTCTGTCAGGCACTAAGTCAATAAAGGAGGTGCTGCTCTCCAAATAGACAATCAAACAGACACATCTCATAATCAAATAGACAAGGAGGATTGGAAACGGTCCCAAGCTACTTTAGCTTCCCGCACTCAGACAATGAAAAAGGTCAAAAGCCTGTCAGGGAATAAAAACATCTCAGAAATGGAAATACGTTTAAATTTTGACTGCGTTAGCAGTTGAGTCAAATTTAATTATGGCATGAATACATGTCTGTGAAATAAGTAAGTGTCTGCATTCAGAGTTCGTAAATTTGGGAGAGGGAAGGTTGTCAAATATGATTTTCTTTTAACCGTAGAGACTATAAGCATGTGAGTGTATTTAACTCTTGGCCACCTTTTGTCAAAAGTGAATATAAGTTCAATATATTTTCTTAATAAACTGATAATTACATTCTAGTAGTCTTTAAATAACTTTTCAAAAGACTCCAGCAAAGAGAGAGAGCAAACACTGCATATTTGTCACCTGATCTACTCATATTGTACAAAATTTTAGCACCGCGTGTGCACTTCCTTGACCTCTGCCCAGTATACAGTTGCTGGGTATTTATAGCCACACTGTTTTCAGCGTATGTGTGATGAACAAATGTGTTATTCTCAGATCAGCACAGCCGAGCTCGAAGCATTTATCCTCACTTCAACACGCCTCAAGTCTCTTTCCTGAACGGCCGACAATCTGACCCGGGCTGTGACAGTTGGGCAGTGGCGGCACGGGCCTCTAAATTTAGACATAGACGGCTACTGAGAGGCAGAAGCATTTCCTATACACACCCCACACACACACACACACACACACTTATTTATGTAGTTGTAAGAGCCGTACTGTATGTCCAGCAATAAGAAAGTGGGGGAGAGGGCGGTACTGAAACAATGAATGCTCAGGGGGACGGTTGACCTCAAAGAAAATAGAGGTATTGTCTTGGCGCAGGATTTCATCTATCAAGGTCTCTGCCTGAACACAATAATACATTATGAAATGTCCTTTTCATTGTGGTATAGACTCTTAAGGAAACACTGGTGTTGAGGATGTAACTTTGTGCCCTGTTTAAACTGTTATTATGCTCTATCACTGCTGTTTTTACAGCTTGGTGCAAGAATGCTATTACACTACAATGCCACTTGAATTCATATGTGGTAATATACTATCCGCCGTTAGAATTGTGGGTCACACCCAGTCTGGGTGTGAATATGAGTATGAAACCTGTCAGAGTGTTGAATACAGAGCAGCTCCAAGAATAGAAAAAGATCATAACAATGATGGTGTGAGCACCCAAGAGGGTTCTTGTGAAATACCAGCACGGAGAAGAAGTATTCCCCCCTGGAGAGTAATATATAGTATGCAAGGAAGTAGTACTTTGGTAGTCCTGTATTTACTGCGTACACCAGTCACTCTTCAAGTTGTGTTTCAGGAACTCCCGGGAGTCCTTACACTGCCCCCAGGAGTGTAAAGAACGGAAAGAGAAACAGAAACATGATAATGAATGCTGAACTGTTTTTCACTTGTTTTATGCTTCTCCCCACATGTCACATATAAGTAAACATGTAACTCATGAATCATGTAACTCAAACTGTACTGTATATCTGTTAAAACAGTTTTGCTCCTCAGGGGCAATCAGTTCTGTTTAGAAACTAATGTTTGTCAGGAAAAGACTTAATAGTCTCCTCAAATTTGCCTCAAAGGGCTCCACAGTCTGTAGAGGATTTTTTTCAAACCTATCCTTAAACCCTAATACTGTATACTGTCACTAAATAATGCTTTTAATGATAACATTTAGTTTTTTTGTATGTTTCTTCAGTGTTTTTGTATTTGTTATCATTGTATGTTATACATTGTTCTATTTCAAATAATTACTTACATGTTGTCTTTATATGTACATATCTATATCCCCTTAATGTATTGAAAAATAGCCATGTATAAATAAATAATGATAAATAATACATTTAATTTGTACCACACTTTTCATTCATAGTGAATCTCAAAGTGCTACAGCATTAAAAAACAAACAACACACAACATAAAGAAAATAATATTATTTTTATTATTATTATTATTGTTATAGTTTATTATCATTAGATTTTGTATGTCTTCTATAAGCTAATAGTTAGAAACTATTATGTGTATATATTTCACTGTGAGGGCCACCTACACACACTCTCTTTTTCTTAATATTAAAATATTTATTCACTGGGTGTTATATTAAAAATAATAAACTAAACATAAAACTGGATAAAAGATTAAGTTTCACAACATTTCCCATAATCCTTCAGAATGCTCACTTATGCATTTATGAATGTGACGAAACAAATTAGAGCTTAATTGATTGATAAAGTGACCTGCAGAGGATACTTCAGAGACAAGCAAGGAGTTGTCATCTCGCACTACACATCCCGTGATGCTTAGCGCGGCGGCTCCGTGGCCCTCCTCCTCCCAGCAGCAGCGTCCTGCCCGGCGGAGCGCAGAGAGGAGCAGACTGAGCTGAGCAGCCCCGCGTCTTTCATGTCCAGAAATGTGCGCAGGCTGAAGAACGAGTCGCATCTTTCTCTGTAACCTCCACAGACAAAAAAAAACACCGCTCTCATCTTTTTGTAATGTCACACCGGGAGCTTTAGGAGAAGGATAAACGCGCATTGAACAAAATCCAACCACTTTCTGTTAAAGCAGCCGCTGAATGCAGATTTTTGGATAGTCCTCACTGGTAAGTGGTCTGCATCTTCACATCTGGGCGTAAAAGTTGTTGTTGTTTTCTTGTGCTTGTTTATTTTCACATCAGGAACGAGAGTGTATATATAGGTGTGTGTGTGTGTGTATGTGTGAGGATGGGCGCGTTGGGAAACTTCACTGACTGTGCAGTTGCTGTGAATGCGGCAGCCTCAGTGGTCGCAGTGAAACCAAATGTGTGACAGTCAAGCTGCAACAAGGACTTGTTGCCTTCCACCCAAAACATGTCGTGTTTCCTGTTAATTGAAAACAGCGTGCGGCTGTTGATGTCGTAGTGAAATCCATTCAGTTTTAATTAAAATGACACTTGAATATTTTTGGCATCAGTCGCCAGTTTGATGTGTCCATTTGTCTCTTCTGCGTTCCTCATTTGCTTGTGTTGAAACGGGATTCTAGTTAGTTTATGGTCTTCTGTCCATTTTCAATCGTTAAGGCTGCTGCAGTAGGTTCAGTTCAAAGGGAAAACTCAATATATATTTCAGAAAATGTACCATATATAAAACATAACTGTATAACATTTGTGTTACCTTCAGATCTCCATGACTACAAACCTTGATATTCCTAATATGAATTGATTTTTAGAGTATCAGGAGCACTGAGGTTAAATCTCCTTTATTCCTCTTGCTTGTCTCCTTGGTTACAGTAAGTGTGTCTTCATGCATTCACACAGTTCTGTGTGAAATTAAACATGGTTTGCAACGTCGCTTTTCCACTGGCATTATAATCCATATGATTGGTTCTTTTTAAGGGTCACCAGAACATTTATGGGGAACTATTTGATCTTCATAACTGCTAGATAAGCCTGTACTTGTTCTTGAGATGCAAATCAACTTCCCCCATGGTGACAGATAGACTGGTTTTAGTCACAGGCATGCACACATGCACGAGGCACGCGCATACAACAACACACACAAACACACACATGCTGCTTGGATGGTCATGTGTGGATGCTGCTAAGCCCCCTGGATATCCTCAGACATGCATAAACAGCACTGTCCTCATTGACACTGACAAGAACATGGCCTCTCCTTCCTTATAGCATAGAGCTGGCATGCATGAATGGACAAACACACACATACATACTGTATGTGCTCAGATGATGTAAGGACACACACGCAGAGGCAGAGACACACAAACACACACGTCTACAACCATCTCTCTCCGTAATTGTAAATAAGAATTTCCTCTTTGCTGACCTGCCAAATAAATAAACACCGTTTTTCACACTCTGTCAGTTCTCCTCGAGTTCTCTCTTATTTCCCCCCAATTCTCCCTCCATACACACACACACACACACACACACACACAGGCATACAGAGCCAAATGCCACCAATAGAAACCCCCTCCCTCAGTCTGCATTGATGTGTTCAGTTGTTGAATAGGAACTGTTGGCAGGCCATCTACCCTGCAGCAGCCTGGCTTTCACAGAAGTTGACATTCACTTCAGCAAACACAATTTGCACTTTGTTTTAGCTTCCCCTTGCTTTCACTGAACCTCCTTGTGTTACACGCTAAACATTAACGAAATTTAGTATTTTACTGACATCTTCTGATAGAAACATGATAAACAAATATCCACCGCTCTGCTGCAAACTGGCAGCACTCGTGTTTTACCTCAGTTGGTAACCATGCTTAAAATGAATGCATGAGTTCAGTTTAATTCAAACATCACAGAGTCCAACATAGAAACTAAATGATTTGAATCATAGAAATCTGAGAATGCTCACCCTTATTTGTGTTCTACTTCTGCTTGTTTTCATATCATTGTATTGTGTTTATGAGAAAGTCGCTGGCAGGCTTTTGCAGCTTATAACACCCACGTGCCAAAGGGTCAGAGGTGGATGTCTGTGTATCGTTAAATCTCCGTCGCTCCATATGCGATTGGCTGCATGGTGACGAACGTTATTGGGACAAATGCTTTGTGACAATTTGAACTGTGGAGCACGCTAGCGTTTGGAAGGAGACAAGATTGGTTACTTGCAGCTGTTGCATGTAAGAGGGGAGAGGAGACGAGCAAAAAAGGGCTGAGAGCGTTCACCGAACTGCGCCAACGTGTTGTAGTAGAGCTTGTTTTAGCTTTTTTGTTCACACAGCCTTTAATTAAATGGATCACATTTCCGCATTTTCCCCATCCAGCTTGGATAGGAGGGTCTAGCCCAGTATAGGTCAGGGTATGCCTGAAAAGAACTCGATAATGGTACACACTGTCAGCCAAAGAATGGGGAAAAAGAGCTCGCGAGAGAAGTTCAAACCTTGTTTATTTCTCACCTCTACATTGCCAATCGTTGCGTGAAGTGAATTGTTGGTTTCAGAAAGTTAGAGAAATTGTTGGATGCAGCCCCACGGTTTCTCACACCAGAGAGATTGAGAAGGGTTTTAGACAATGTTTGAGCATCGTTGGAGTATACTGGCACCTTTTAATCAGATTTATCCACATGAGACAGACTAAATCAGATCATGCATGCACGCGTACGTGTAAAAACGACCTGTGTTCACATTAGCATCAGTTGTTTCTATAAGGGTTTTTGTCCACACTGAGACGCCTCCTTCTCTGTAGGTCAGCAACAACAAAACTGTGCATCACAGCCATTGCTCTGTCCACTCTTGCTCTTAACCATCACTCATACAGCTGAACTTACAGTTCAGTTGCTCTCATGTACTTGTTTCTCTGTTTCAGTTGTTCTCATTCTAATTTTGATCTTGGTTAACCACCAGATAGGACAGATGTCTGTCTCATCTCTCAACATTCCCATGCAGGCACAAAAAAAGTGTTGATTGTTTCCAGGAAATGACCTTAAATGAAATCTGTTTAACCTCAGTATCAAGGATGTGGTATTTGAAGTCATAGCACCTTGTTGTAGTATGACTTTGTAGAAAGTCATTTGCATTACCAGAACTGTTCCGTATTCAGGAGGGGCGAGGTTGAACAGCTGCCTGTAATTCTGTGCTCATTAGAACTGGTCATAATGTGTCTGGACTGATGGAGAACACAGTGATGTTGCTGCGCGAGGCCTGAAAGTCCTGCTGTTGGAAGGATGGAGCATAATCGCACTCTGTTTGACTGCTGTGAAAGTTTCATCATAGGTTGTCAAGATGTCGTTTAGCAGACTACACACATTTCACACCCACTTAGGCTTTAACAAGCAAGAACCCCCATCCTCATCATTGGTAGGCAAACAGTGGAGTGTTTGGCTCTGCACCCCAGGTTTTGCAATTACCCTGCATGCCCCGTTTGACACCCCTGTCCATCTGAGACAGACACCTCAGGGAATTCGACCAAGAGATTGAGTCTAGAGGAAGAATGTGTTTCTGCGACTATCAAAGAACCGAATGTTTGTTAAATGTCAGGCTTGCTTTAGATGGAGCAGGATTCTATAATGGAAATACAAAATACTGTTGTGTGCTGTTGTTGCAAAGAATATTTGTTCTGGCATTGATGTGGAACAGAGCAAAGTAGAGGAGCTAAATGTAATTATTTTCCCCTTAGATGCAGTCCCTGCTGTGTTGGTCCGGAGAGGATTTTATGGGATAAAAGCTCTGAGCTCAGATTTGAATTTCCATCTTTGTATGGTGTTTGCTGTGTAGCCTAAGTATATGCACCAAAACATCACCGGAGAGGTTTGCATATTAAACCCATTAGTTTTATATGTAAACTCTTTCAAGGAAATAACTAAGCTTGTCATTTGTTTTTTCATTGCTCACATTAAAGTTGTTTTTTAATTTTAGGAAGATGCAGGTTTTCACGTGCATGTGGGAACTTTCGCTGAGAATGAGGAAATATTTCACAGCCACTCATGCAGCTCGGAGCCATTTAGCAGGCAAGACACAGTGGTTCGCTCTAAACTGTCAAGGAAACACCCATTTGTATTTGCTTGTGTATAGAAAATATTGTATATTCATATTATAATTGTATATTCATAACTCTTTTGACTTGCAGCGTAATGAGCCTGTGGTAAATATTGCTGTATGATTTAAGATCATAGCGTAATTTGACGTCTTTGAGATTCTTCCCTATCATTTAGCGTGACTGCACACATTGACGCTCATTTATCCGCCATCTTTAATGTGTAATCTTGCTGTACGCGGTCTGTCATTCAGCTGCTGGTGAAGAAATGACCATTAACTTTGCTCTTGTTCACTCCAGCCGAATTAGAGACGGTCGCTGAAAGTGCCTTCTGCTTGTAAAGATTAGAGTTCAGAGTGAGAAATGAGAGAGAGAAACAGGGGTTCAATCAGAGAGAGCGAAGCAGGGATTGAACGAGAGAAAAAAAAAAAAGCCATTAGATGGAGCGTATGACAGATGAGGAGAATAAAAAATGAGCCAGCAATTCTAATAATAAAAAGAGGATATTGATCTACAGTGAGGTTATCACTGGTGCTCCTTTCGTTCTCCTCAGCAGGATTGACCCTTTGAAAATTGATTTTTCATTTGTTCTGTACAGTGTAAAGGGCACTTGTTATGCTTTTTGAGACCCCATTTGCGGTGGTTATTAGTGCGCCTCTTCTTCTAAAGGGACGCAAGCACACAATCTTCAAAGGGCGCACTCGACAGAGTTTATGAATCTTCAACAGGTTTTTAGAGCTTTAGTGCTCAGCTCAGAATTGCAAAATTCCCACCGTGGAACCAGAGGCACATGTTGAAAAATAGATGACAAATATTCATTCTGAAAGGCTTTTTTTTCATACTTCAGTGAGATCAGGAAGCCGCTTATTTAAAGCAGGGAAACTACCTAATGCTCTGCTGAGCTGAAATGTTAAACCAGTTAATCAATGACTGATGGAGTCAGTGAACCATGATGGATCTCTTCAGCAAAATGTGGAGTTTGTCAAAATTTATCATACAGTCGGAGAATCTGGTAGTAGTGACATACAGCTTCATCACTCTGATCAGATTAAATACATTTTATTCCGGGGTAGAGAGTGTAGTCAGATTCATATATTATTTTGATTACTTCTCTATTCTCTGCCTGTGATCGTGGAGTGTAAAAATATGGGTTTAAAAAGTCTTTAAACCTTACATGTATTGTGTACATACTAATACATGCTTCAGTTCTACTAGCAAGAGGCCCATTTTTGAGACACCAAGCAGCTGAACTCATTATGTAAGCATACCAAACACTGGAATGCCCAATCTCACGTGTGTGTGTGTGTGTGTGTTTGCAAGCAACATGTCACACGTTGTTAAAGCCAGACTTGTTTGTCCTGACGTACAGTCTGCCTGATCCTGCCCAGAAACACACACACACATAAACACTTAGCAGCCAAAGCTACATAGTAACCTGAAAATACACAAAAACACTCTGACAACTAACGACTAATTGCTGACAGACACGAAGCACACATGCGCCCACAGGTTATCCACAAACACAAACAGAAAGGAATCCAGCTATATGGACAGACACGCATATCTTGGGTACATCTTGGAATACCCACACATACCTAAAACTTCAATCACACTCGCCTACACACCTGTTTCCACTTACACACATATATATTTCACAATTGTTTACCTCTTTGATACATACAGCACGCTGACACACACTGACACGCACACACTGTTATCAACTCAAGGTGGCCCTTAGCAATTTTCTCAAGGATAACAGGGTGTCTCAGCTTGTGTTCAGGCTATTCTGCTGCTCTGTGTTTGTGTTGTGTGCAGTCTCTTTTCTGCAACAGCACTAAAACAGACCTCACCTCTGAGCTACAGTGTGACAGAGCGAGAGAGAGCGAGAGAGGGTTGAGGGAGATCGTGGCGTGTTCAAGGCAAGTAAACACTGCAAATGCGATTAACTGAGATTGCCTTGGGGATGCTCTAATGGGAAATCAGAGTCCCTCTTCCCAAGAATTGTTGGTAACACAAGCCGTTATGCATTCCCCCCCTGATGTTAGAATCTATATCGAGAGAGAGGGAGAGAGTGAGGGGACAGGGTTGAGGAATTTTAAATGACTTGCATTCTGGTACACAGTCGTTGCTGTGTAGGGTTTTCATCAGAGGCTGGGGTTTGCTCAGCTGTTGTGAAGAGGGGTTTGTTGAAGTAAAAAGCTACGTAACCTTGAGTTGGAGTTACTAGGTAAAGATTGAACTTTCATGCTTAAAGGTGAAGTATCATCCACATAATCAGGTCTATATTTATATTCTGGGGCTTTACTGGTATATCTTTGCATCATTTACAGTTCAATAAACTTAATGTCCCTCAGTTCAGCCTCTGTCTGAAACAGGCCGTTCAGCTGCTGTCTCTTTAAGGCCCCCCTCCCCTCCCGATGAGCCCATTCTACTCTGATTGGTTAGCTCCCGGAAGCTGCTCCTCAGCAGACTCCCAGCAGCTCGGGGGGCTACGTAAGTAGTAGTAATAGGGTTTCACTTCTTTTTCTCATTCATTACTCAAAATGGAAACTTCTCTAATACATTCGTACATATTTGAGCCCGGATCCAATGGCTACGTAATGGATGATCTGATGTCATCACGAGGAGGAAGTAGAAGTAATACTGCAAATGAAGCGTTGAGAGCAGATTGAAGCCCTGGCTTTTGATTTACAGGGGAACATTTTTACATACATTTATCTCAATTTTTGGACCTTTGACTATGTTTAACTCAGATGTCTGACATCATAACAGTAAAAAACACTTTCGTTCTCTGCTGTACTTTAGACAGCTCCTACATTGTGTGCAAACAGGATGGATTTTGCTGGAAAACCATTTTACACTGCAAGTCGGTGCAGCTTTACTGATTCCAGGTTCATGTTAGTCTCTTGTGTTGGAATGCCTATTCACTGCTCCTTTCTGCTGGTATTGTTGCTTCTTGCTCTTCAAGTCAAATGGAGTGATGCCAGGGACTGGGAGTGGACAAGTAGCAACATCCTTTCTGTAAATGAAGCAGTGGAGTTCATGGGAATTGTGGTTCTATTTTAACCACAATTACTTGTAAATGTGCTTTGCATGTGTCCGGTATGAACGAGCTGTGAACAAACAGTGGCCGAATGATGAACAGCGTGCGTGTGAGTGTGCGGAGCGGTCAGGTGAGATGAGGTGATGGGCAGTAGACATGGGTGAGTGAACAGAATGTGTATAGGCTGTCCCTTCCCCTCGGTGTGCAGTGGTGCTGATGCAGCAGACACACACATACTCCCACACACACACACATTCACACACACTGCAGGGGTGGGATGCTATAATGTCACCCAGGGGGAGGATCCTCATCTCACACTCTGCTGGCTAAAGCACTGCAGGGAGGGCACGCACACAGACACACACATACATGCACACATACATGGACATTAAGCCCACACCTGTGCACATTTATGCATGCACTGAGCCTAATCTGTATTCTGCACAACCTACTTGTTTTTTTTTTTTGTCTTTGCGAGAACAATATCTGTTTCTATGTTTATCTGTTTTTCCTCTTTTTGACCACCTTCCTGTTGGACTCACCTGTATTTCTGCATATATATACATAAGCGTGTATTTGTTCTGCATGCTTCTCTTTCTCTGTATTTCTCTCTGGGCGTCTTTGTCTACAAAAACAATCACGGTTTGTGAAAATGGCGATGTGAATAATCATTTACTCTTATACATTTTTGTTTTTATACTGCGAGAAATGGCGCAATACAATAAGGCAGTGTTCTGTCAGTGCCAATGAGGTCATCATGTGTTTGTGAGGTCGGGTGTTCGACATCATGTGTTTGGAGAGAGAGTTCATGTTTGTAACTGGAACTGAATGAGGGTTATTGGGGACTAGATGAAATGATAGAACACAAAGAGATGTTTTTGTCGTTGGTTGGTTTTCTGACATCTGTGTGTATGAGAATGTGTGTCAGTGTAGGGCAGTGTGTGTGTGTGTGTTTCATGCTTATGTGTATATGGATGTTATCCCATGTTGTTTGGACATACCATAGTTTTAAGTGAACGTCTGTAGTGCGATGAGGTTTTTGGGTGGTTGTTTGCTCCGTCTGTGCGCAGTCAGATGAAAGATGGGACGGCCAGTGGATTGGCTTCCATCCATCATTAAGGACCTCAGGCTGGCTGTGGGAGACTACTGACACCATTATGTCCATGTATGTTTCTCCATTTTTTTTCTTTCTTCCTCTTTTGTTTCTCTGGACCTATCCGTCCGTTTACTCCATTTTTGTTTTGTTCATATTTTTCTTCTTCTGTCTCTCCTCTTCGTCTTGTCTTGTATTTCTACACTCTTCCTCTCCGGTCACCACCTTTTCACATTTCCTCTCTATTTGTCTCCTTTCCATTCCTCTTTCTGTATCCGTCATCTGTCTTCCCTTTCCCCTTGCTTTCTCTCTCCTACAACTTTTTCTTCGTTCTTTCTAGCTTAGTCTGTGAAATGGCTGAAAACCTGCATTGCTGCCACTGGCATCGATCTTAAGCAGAGGCAATTGGGCACACACACACACACACACACACACATACCCAAAGGCAATCTGTCCTGCTTACAATTAAAGCGTACCTCCCTCTTCCCTTTTCCCAAGCAGGCTCATAATAGGAAATGCCCCCGTTATCTGTACGCACCGGCGTATTAATATAAGCCGTAGACAAACAAGGTGTGGGTGCGTGCTCTGCTATGCCTGAGCTCTGATAAATTGCAATAGTGAGAGGCAGATATTACATGGCCGGCCTTTTCAACCTCTTTTCCAGCAAGGTTTTTTCACTCAACAGTGTAGTAATGCAGCAAGAGAAGGTGAAGAACAGACAGGTGCGAAAGGAAAAGCAAGAAATGTGGGAAATGAAGTGAAAGAGACTGCTCTCCAGGGTCAAACGCTGGTTTTTAAGTGTGGCTTGGTCTTTCTCGGTTGATTGGACAGAGGTCGGAGAGCTGAGTTTAGAATGGAGGAGGCGATGCACAGGAAAAGCCAAGGGGCCTGGCCCCTCTAACTGTATTTATAACTCTGCATGAGGATAAAATAGGCCTTTCTATTAAGTAGCCTATTTATTTCAGTTCTATTCCATTCAGAGTATGGCTGCAACTTATTATCATTTTCATCATTAACTGATATTGGTTTTTCTGATCAACCCCAGGCAACGTCATAAAATAGAGAATAAAGCCCAACACCATTTTCCAGAGGGTTAGGTAACATCTTCAGATTTCTTGTCTTTCAACAAACAGTACAAAAGATAGGTTATTCAATCTATAATAATATATAAAAAGGAATCATCACATTTAAGATGCTGGAATGAGCTAATCTTTGCCCTTTTTGCTTCATAAATGACAAAAACTATTGATTATTAAAATTGTTCCTGATTAACTTTTAATGAACTAATAATTTCAGCGCTAAAGGCCAAGTTCTAGAAACTAGGGGACGTAGTGTATAGGCCTACTTGTACAGTCTACTACTGAGCTAACCACAAACATGCTAGCCAGCCGGGAACATGCTAGCGCTAGTTATTCTGTATGTTTTTTCACCAATAAATAATAAAGCTAATGAGCTCTGTCGCTAATAAACTCTGTCGCTAATAGGAGAGCAAGTTCACACACTTTACTCAAAAGACGTATTTTTACCATCAACTCTTGTCTCATAACTGTCTGCGAACCATTTTATGTAGCAGTTCATACTCTGGCGGAGGAGGTTAAATAAAAATGGTGGTGCAACGCTGCTAATAACCTTTCTCCATTTTGGACTCTCCGGCTCTCCTTTCCCTCAAAGGTCAGCACTGTCAACATGGTTTGATATTGTTTAAACTTGCTGGTCTAAGTTCACTTCGCCTCTGTGAGCGAATCCACTAATCGTGGCAATTCCATTGGAATGATTTTACTTCTCTGCATTTTAAATGCTGGTATGACCAGGTCTTAATCCAGAAGCAGGTCGATGTGTCACACAGCAGCCATTGTTTGCCATTTCTGCACACTCAGATCTTCTGCTTATGATATAATGTGCTGCTGCTGCTGGCCCACTGCATAGACAGTCATATACAGTATGCACAGTTTACTATGAGGCCCCAAGTTGTGTGTGTGTGTGTGTGTGTGTGTGTGTGTGTGTGTGTGTGTGTGTGTGTGTGTGTGTGTGTGTGTGTGTGTGTTAAGGTCAATAACACGATAGTGCAGCAAACTAAGATATCTTGTCTTTGTGGGAAAGTGATAATGGACACTCCCAAACGACATGAAACACATTAGGTCAGGAATTTTCTGGCCTGAAATGACATAATTATTGCTACTTTGTTTAACTTTCCTTCAATAAGGAACCCGCAAGCAAATATGAAACAATGTAAGACAAAGTAACTTCCTAAAAGTTTGTCTTCTCTGTCATGAACTTGTGACTTTGGCCTTATTTTAAAGGAAGTGATCATTTTTCTCATGGCTCATAGTGTGCGATGATTGAAGCTATTATCTTGTTGGTTCGGAGGAAATTACTGGGTAGTTTTATCCATTTTTCTCTGGAGAAAAGCCTTTAGCCTGATTGCAAATGACTGTTTACAGCAGGGACAGTATTTGTTAATGGACTATAGGGCATTATGTCACCAGACAGCGTGATGTGTGTGTGTGCATGTGGGAAGATGCGAGAGAGCGAGACAGATAGTGTGTGTGTTTGTGTGGTCGAGCCTGAATACGACAATTTGCATCATGAGAATTGAAGGAAAGTTCGAGAAGGATACAATTAAAGTCATTAGGACTGTTTGCACATGTTGTGTTCTGTGAAATGAAGAACGGTTGCTTACTGATATCTTAAACTCATCCAGGAAATTTACTCTCAGTCTCTCCTTGTTTTTCCCCACTCCACCCTCCTCCTTCCTTTCTCCATCTCTGTCACCAGGCTGCTTGAATAGGCTGGTTTGTTTGCCTCTGCTGGCCGCTGGTAAATATGCTTCACTATCCATGAGTAGACAATGGCAACGTCAAAACATAAAGGAAGGAAGACAGAGAATAGAAAGATCCAGGGAGAGAGAGAGAGAGAGTGATGCAGACAGAGTAAGTCCCTGAATGAATGAGTAAATAGAATGGGAGAAAAAGATGTTTGAGCCAAGTGGAAGAACAAAGAGTTGATTGTTGAGGTAAGCGAGGGGCCTTTCAGTTCCTGGACAGTTAGTCCCTGATGTTTTTCTTAGATTCCCTGATGAAAGGTTAACGGATTGGGCAAGTTTGCTTTGCTAACAGTTTCACTCCATGCTGTCCACAGAGAGAAGGCAGTGATGTAGTGCTTTATTCATTTAATTGAACTATTTTAAAGGTAATTTTGTGAGAATTGGACTTTAATTGGATAGTTATGACTGGGAATCAATCTCGATACTGTTTTAGACTGTGATCGTATCACCAAATAACTCGTTGCTCCAATTTGTCTATTTGGTTCCTTTTTATAAAAGGTTTATATGTTGTAATTAATAGCTATATTAACTGTTATTAAGATCAGTTATAAGCCATCGATAAGAACAGATTTGGGGTTGTCTTTGCTTAGGGTTTATTTTTTCTGTTTGGTAGTAATGCAGTTGTAAGAGCTGGTAACCCTTTTTGAGAAGGTAGATGGGCGTACAATCCAATCAGCTAAAGGGTGTTTTTACAACCTGGCAACCAGAAGTATGTTCCTAGTAATGATTTATAACTGATCTATAAGGTTTAGTAAATAACTTATTAACCATTGATTGGTTAAATATCCCCTCCAGTCATGTTTGAGATACATAAAACTACTCTGCTTTGATTAATGATTTGTATCTAGTGTGGTTTTTCCACAAAAAGTTCAATTACCTCATTAAAATCATACCTCATCATTCTCCCTCATTAAAAAATCCAGAATTTATGAATGTTTAAATATTTATCTTTATCAAAAGTTTAACTGCTGGACACAAGATGTCTTCTATTTCACTGAAAAATCCATTTTCGGTCTGTGCACTAGATGCTTCAAGTTTCCACATCACATTTGGGACAGTTGCCTTTTGGATCACGATTGTCTCCAAACTAGTTGTGATGTCACATATCTGTCATACGTACGCAACTTAAACTTAAGATTTAAGGTGAGTACAGAGAAACTTTCCATCTTCAGCAGATAAATGTGAAAACAGCCTTCAAACTCTGCACATACATCATTCTGAAGCTCAAACATCCAACTGAAGGTACAAGAAGAAAAACAGCAACTATTTGAAAAACAAATGCCCAAATATCTCTGCTTCCAGACAGTCTCTCAAATGTGAAGATCGGCTACTTCTCTTTGTTTTCAGTGACAGTTAACTGAAAATCTTTGAATTTTGGACACTGGAGAAAAGTTGGACAAATCAAGCAGTTTAAAGATGTCACTTTAGGCTCTAGGAAATTGTTATAGGCATTTTTCACAAGTGCATGATGTCTTATAAACCAAACGATTCATCGATTAATCAATAAAATAAAAAGAAAATGATGAGATAATGAAAATAATCGATGCATGCTGCTCTAAAATACAGAAGAACATCAAATGTCATGTGCTGCAGTCGACTGTTGCATCTTCACTCAGCTTAGTCAAATGCATATCTTTCACTTGTATAATCTTTTTTTTTCACAGCTCAGTGAGATTGTGTACATACTTGGCCCAGGGAGTAGCGTATTTGAAAAATGCCTACAAAGCTTAAACGCTTGGGTTGCATTGCGGAAGCTGCACGTTTTCTTCAGATAGCAGGAGTGTGAGTTTTGACAAGAGGGGGGGGAAAAAGAGGGAGGGGAAGGTGAAAGTGCTTTACCTTCCAGCTTTTGGTAAAGGAAGTGATCTGAGCTCAGGAGAGGGAGGGAGACAGAGAGAGAGAGAGAGAGAGAGAGAGAGGGGGACGGACCTTTTTAAAAGAAGGAGATGTGAGCCTGAAAAACGCAGAGACCCTCCACAGCAGGTTGCTCTGCTGAGCTGCAGCGACATGAAAAAGGTTTTGAACCGCAGCCAGAACCCTGAGCTCTCCACAAATACCGAAGGACCGAGGAGAGTCGAAAAAAAGGAGAGGAAATGATTGGAAGAGAGGAAAGTTAAAGAAAATGGAGGATTAGAGGGGAGGGGTGAAGATGAAAAGAGACGCCAGAGAGAGAAGAAGAGAAGAGGAAAGTGGAAAATAGGAGAGGACAAGGGAAATGAGAAAAAAGTGGAACCCTGGGCAGTGAAGGAGAGAAAATTGCTTCCAGTGGATTCTTTCAAGTTGACAGAGTTTAGGATGAAGCTATGGATATACAGCTAAATTCTAATGCAGGTCTTTAACTCCCTGGGAGACACTGTGCTTCTTTTCATAATCAACTGCAAACATTCTTTGTACGGAGGGGAGACAAGAGACAGAAATTCAAATATAAAGCCTCCCTTAGAGAACGTGAGCGGATAACAGTTGAACTTTACTTTAGTTTGGGTATTACTCATTCAGAAATCAGTGCAGGGGTGTCTCTGCATTGAGGATTATTTTCATCATCCATTATCTCTATAAATCAACTAATTATATGGTTTATAAAATATCAGAAAATAAAGAGTAAAGCCCAAAATCACATCTCAGAATTGCTAGTTTTGTCCAACTACAGTCCAAAACTCAAAACTTCCAATTTACTATCACATAAAACAATGGAAAAAAAAGCAAATTCTCACAGCCAAGTAGCTCGAACTAGGGACTGTTTGGTATTTTTGTTTGAAAAATGACTTTAAACTCATTGCAGCTCCTCTCTGGATGCAGAGGAATGTAGGAATGGAAGGATGGAGTTGAGGAGAGGGGAAGAAAAGGAGAAGGGAGGTGGAGGAATTTGGGGAAAAGAGCTAATGGCAACACTCAGACAGACTAGGAAGTGACAGCAGGAAATCCAAGTTGTAATCAGACCTACTTGATGCAGAGTTGCTAGACATAACAGACCCTGGAAATTCGTAGCATTCAGAAGTTTTCCAGTCTAATGCTATTTTTGCAACCTATTTGTTTCATCTTAAAGGGAATCCCGGATCCTATATAGATTTGGGAAACAATGGGATCACCTGAACAGTCAAGCATCAAGTCTTTTGCACTGAATGAGCGTCCGATTGGAAAGTTGTATCCCAGACTGAGTTTATTCGTGAGTTTATTTTACTGTTTACCCACTAATGCTGTAACTAACAATTAACCAATTAACCTGCTGAGTATTTTCTTTATTAATTGCCTTGACAATAAATTGTCATAAATTGCCCATTAGAATTTCCCAGAGCCCAAGATTACATGTTCAAATTTCTTGTTTTAAGCGATATTCAGTTCACTAACATATATGACGAAGAAAAGCAGCAAATCCTCACATTTGAGAAGCTTGAAAAACGGCCGAAACAATGAATCAATTGGCAAAATAGTTGCTGATTCACTGTTTCAGCTGTATTACCTCCACTTAAAGGTTTACATAAAGATAATCCTAGTTCGCTTTTGACTGAAAAGCTTATTAGTATGAGCTAACTGCGAATCTTTGCCTACTGAAGTGTAGCTAGGACTTTCCTTTTCCACTGTACAACAGTGTGTTGCTGCTGCATTGTTGCTGTGATTTGAATAAGTGTTCAGAGAATTGTTCTCTTTCGCTCAGGTTGCCAGGAGCAATAAGAACTGGTCCGCTGAAGCTTGTTTTTATCTCACAATAAATAGTTCCTCTTCAGTCCTCCTGTGTCGGGTTTGATAAAGAACAGGCTGCAGTGGCTGCCGTGGAGGGGAGAGGACGGGGGAATTCCAAAACAAGCCTCCCTCCGCTGTATATTATTTGTAAGTTTGATCCTCTCCCATCCCTGTACAGCCACTGTGACACGCGCATACTGTATGCAGACTCGTGGCAATAGACACACACCCAGTCATAAACCGGTAAATTAAAAGCCTAACTCAGAGCAACAAATGAGGCTGGGGGATTAGCTTCTTTTCAACCGTGTTATGAAGGTTATTTTTAGGCTCCTCTCTCAGCCACACAATGCCTCATAAAAAAACAAAGCGGGTAGAGTTTGGCTTTTGAATACAGATCTCTGGCTCTGTGCCTGTGGCTTAGGTTTCAGTGGGTTTGGGGTTTTTTTTCATTGATTTTGACTGAAATGTTGCTTTCTAGCATTTTACACGCCTTAAAAGGGGGTTTTCTTATGACGTATGCATGAAAGGCAACCTGTAGTAGACTGAAAACTACGATTATTTAGTACAAATCAGATTTTTGTGCCATTGTGTGTCTCAGTTTTACAAACTCTAAAAGACCCGCCCTCCTTTTCCCAGCACACACACACACACAAATCAGTGTTGGCCCTCAGCCTCCACAGTAACTAATCACTAAGACAGCATGGCCTTGCCCTCTCATTAAGCATGCTGTATGCTGAAAGCAACACCGCTAATGACTCTGCATCGCCTGTTACACACACAATGCTCATAAGACTTAATGCCGTAATAGCTAAGCTCGAGCCACACAAATTCAACAGACAGACAGAGACTCTGCCGCCCAGCTGTTCTGCTGCTGCAGAGATGTGTACCAGAGTGAGATAACAGTGGGAGGGAGGGGGGTGGATTTCTGGAAAGCGTGTGATTTTTCTGCCATGAGATATTGAGACTAGCATCACAACGGCTGCCGCTTAATGCGTGCAGATGTGTGCTGCTCTTTTTTTTTTTCCGTATTCTGTCAATAAACAGAAGCTATGTAGAGATTGTAACCTAAAGCCTTCCCGTGGCGCTCTTCCCAACAATACGGACGCTGTTCCAGAAACTTCACATCCCATTTGCTCTGATGCCAGGGCTGCCGGGTTCACTCTTGAGATTTTTTAGCACTTGTTTCTGCGCTGTCAGCTTGCATCCACTGATGGTTTAGAAGTAAGCAGATAGCCTCCTCATCTATTCTAGCAGAGTTAGAGCGCTTGTGCTTCACCAACTTGACGTTGTCAGCCAAGCGTGCATATATTCAATCAACAAGAATTTGCAGGAGAGCACATCAGAGCGCTGCTGAATCCAAGTCGGTGTTGTAGACTGCCTGGAATGCATAATATGCTTCTCACAAATAGTGTGTTTGTAGGGGTGTGCATACATAAAATAGAGTCTTTAAGAGTTTTTTTCGAAATATATTTCCTCAACATGGTGTTAGTGTTATTGATCAAAGTGTCTTTTACATTGTTGCACTTCATGCTCCGGCTTCTTTCAGCTTTTGTTTGTTGGTCAGCCCTAAAAACACTCTTTTGAACTGTCTCATGCTGTTAGCTGGTGATGAATTGCATGGATAGTGTAACAGCATTGATTTCTCTTTCTCAATGTGGGGTTTCATATTGACTGTCTAAGTAACTCAATCACTTGGAAAACAACACAGAGGAAAGTACGTGTGTGTTTGTGTGTATACCGGTTTGTCCCTGTCTTTCATTCTTTCAATTTGGGATTGTGTCTTCGCATGTACGTGTGTGCAGGTATGAGAGAAGTGTTTGCAGTGCATGTGTTTGTATTGTGTTTTCATGCACACACACACAGAAGCAAGTGTTTCTATGCCCCTTGTGTGCCTATCTGTGTGTGTACAGATCTCAAAGGTCTGCATTATCAGCCTCTTGGCAACAAGCAAATGGAGAACCACAGAGTTCTGTTCTGTCTGCTCATCGTCAAGGCCCTGTCGCCCCGGGTTACAGGGTTGCTAGGGGGAGGGATGGACAGACTGGCATCACAGAAGTACCAGCTAGGCATGTGGGCGCTCCGCATCCTGATTTCCTGCTCCTTTTCCTTTTCCTTCCTCTTCGCAGTAGTACCTGGAGAAGGCTGTGAATGTATTTTACCACAGATTTATGTTTGAGTTGGTCAGACAGAAATTCATGAGTTTGACATAAAAGCAGTGATACTCTTTATTTGAATTTGGTAAGGATTCGAATAAAAGCTGTCTTATAGGTGAGTTGATTTAGGTACAGTACTTTTTCCTCAGTAGGTGCTACTCAAAAAGGCACAAACTATATTTTCCAGAAACTTGAGTCTAATGCCAAACTTTTAGGGAATTAGAAAGTTTCCATGCTTGTGAATAGTCTGTCAAATAAAACCGCAGCATAAACAGGGTGTGTTCTGTCCGCACAAACAGGAAGCAAGCACGATGTTTCATCTTCCTCCTTCAGTCCAAACTGACCCACTAATTTTTATTCTGACACAATTAGCAGAAGACAAATCGCACAATACGAATGGAGTTCCTGTTTGTTTCCAATTATCAGGTTGTCATGGTGATGAATGCATGCGTTTGTTCACTGTAGGCGATAGATTCCTTTTAATAAACGGTGTCATTTGTTATTACTATAAAGTGCATAAATAACCATGATGCTCCATCGGGATGGATGTTGTTTTAAGATATGTTGTGGTTGTAGAGTGAGTGACGAGTGAGAGAGAGAAAGAGAGAGAGAGAGAGAGAGAGAGAGAGTGTGAGTGTGTGTGTGAGTGTGTGTGTGAGAGTGTGAGTGAGAGGGAGTGGAGGTTTGAGGCGCCAGCAAAGAGGATATGTCTGGCAGCTGTGTCATTTTGCAGAGTAAAGGATTATGGGAGAATTACAACGAATGAGCAGGAGGACACACACACACACACACTCAACTTTCCCTCTGGATTGTGTGTGTGTTCATGTTAAAGAGTGAGTGAGACTGTGTGTGCTGTATGTTCATCACTCAGTTGCTGCTAGTGACTCGTTACTGTGGTATTTAAAGCAGCTGGTGGCGCTTTAGTCACAGTCTACCCGCAAACTCATTCAAATGCCCACATTGACATAAAGTTGTATCACACCAGATGAAGACAGCTTTGTAAAAAAAAAAAAGAAAGATTATTTCATCAGTGAAGTCCTAATTGCAGACATTTTTGAGTGTGAGCTATTCCTCATCTGAGCTCTACAAAGAAGAGTGACAATAGTGTTTAAAGGAAAAAGGCTGGTGATTTTCTTATTCTCAACAAATCTCATGTGCAGAGCCACACCAACAACAAATTCATCGTGTGTACAAGTATTGTGTGTATATCCAAAGCCTGATATATCGTACTCAGTGTCCAAATCACCTGTCAAGAGGACTGATAGATGAAAAAAAAAAGCATTTTTTTTACCAGCCAAAATAATAAATTGTCTTTTTGTGTCAAATATACATTCGTTTCAGTACATTTCATTGAGATGATAAGGTATTATGTTGAATACAAACTTGAAGAAGAAGCTGGAGCAAAATTTGAGGCAAAATTATTTTAATATATTCATCAATGGTTTTATCAAATCAAATCCAGTTTATTTGTAGAGCACATTTAAAAACAACTGTAGTTGGCCAAAGTGCTGTACTGAGTGTAACTACAGTCATTGTGATTTGGCTCTGAGCACTTGCAAAACGCGGGTGACCTACGCTCAACACTGTACCTGAATGCCTCCTGTGTAGACGCACAGACGGAGCACTCACTGCTGCTGCTGCTCATGCTGTGCTTTCTTTGTACACACAGTGTCAGACCATCTTGAGCACTCCTACAGTTTTGCAGCACTGTTTAGACGCATGTAAAAAACACATATGGTGCGTGTGTAATTTCCTCCGAGCCATCATGCCAGATATTTCATTATATGACTATTTTTGTATAAACATTTACCTGCTATTGTGGCGGATAGCCTTCAGAGATTTACTTGCCAAACAGAAAATCTGTCCGCATTTGGTGCTTGACAGGTATTAATTTCAGACCCTGATCATATTCCTCTGTGCCGTAGACTTCCATTGTTGTCCAAAAACTATTAAAAACACATTTTTAGTCTCTGGAGAGTAGTTCTGTGTACGGCAGATGAAACTGCACAAGAGCAGGATCACGCTTGCTTTTACGTCGCTTCGTTAGCTTGTTGTGCTTCACATCACAATCTCCTTGTGCTACGTTGTAAATTTCTCGAAGAACCTTAGGACAAAGTTAAGAGGTTGTGATATGTAGCACAATAAGCTAGCGAAGTTCTGTAAATTGAACTGTGTCCCCGCCTTACACAGAACTACTCTCCAGAGACTGAAAACATGATTGCTGTTATTATTCTTTGGAGCTGTTTCTAAACAAACTGAGGGATGAAGGAACATGTCACTCAGTGCAACGGTGTGGCTCACTTACATGTTTTTAATAGTTTTTGAACAACAACAGAGGTCTACTACACAGAATAAACTGATATATCAGGCTTTGGATACACACACAACACTTGTAAGTAGGATGTGTTCATTGTTGGTTGGGCTCTTCACATGAGATTTGTTGACAGTAAGAAAAAAATAGTAAATCTCCAGCCTTATCCTTTAATAGATTATTTACTTAACATAATCCTTCCAGATATTGTTCCCTTAAACTGCTTGTGTTGCTGCATGTACAGTAAGTGACATGCGATGGAATGAAAGCATATGAAGGGCAAACACAGATTTGTAGCCTATAATAACTTTAGGATTACGATACGGTTACTGTACAATTATTATAGGATTATCGTAACGCTATAGCAGGTATTGACAGGGCCTTCTACATTCTGCCCTTTTCAATCTCTGTGAACATGATTGCAGAATGCAAGTTGTTGTGTGAACTTGTCATAAAGCCAAACCCACACACACATAAACAAACACACCCCAGACACACTATAGTGATGTACAAAGCCAGCCAGTCGTCTGGGATAATCGATGCGTAATGTGTCTGTGAAAGCCTGTGTGTACTTGTGTATTTTACATATGACTATGTCGTCTCTCATGCGCTCTTACACTACACTTCAAGGTTATTTTATTTCCAGCGAGGCAGCCAGCGCGAGTGAGTGTCTCTGGTATGAATTGTCATTTTACAGCCTATTATTGGGACACGCTCCTTTGGTGCGACGTGGTCTGTCGAGCGACAACAACACCCGGGGAGGGGGTTCGACCTCTGAACATCAGGAGGGATGTTAACAAGCTTTCCTTGATCCCGGGGTGTTTGTCATACAACAATGCACACATTTGCGCAGATGTGTGGTCACAGACAGATTCTCGCATGACAGCGTACTTCAGCTGTGTATGGAACAAATACACTCGATTCAGAATTAATTCACAGCTACAGCTGACTCGAGGGCAGTCAGAGAACTTTAATATCTCATTCTTATAATTACTCCCAAAAAATCAACGATTCAGTTTGCTCCAACAACTTTCACTCAGCTTATAGTGCATTTGATAGATACATTAACTCTGTTGATTGTAGGGCTGATTGCTTATTGAGCTGTTGATTTTTTTCTGTTAAATGATTAATGATACAGGGTAAAATGTAATGATAGATGTTCATCATAAGAAGCCCAAAGAGAAATATGACAATTATATTCATGATTTGAGGCATAGAAAGCATATTATCACATTTGATAAGCTGTTTTTTAACATTCACACATGGTTGGCATTTTTACTTGCTAATCACTTAAAAAGTAATTCATAATGAAATGTTTTATTGATTCGAGCATCATGGGTCCCAGCAAGCATCATGTAACTACTGTAGGGCCACAACAAAAGACTGTTTTCATTATCGATTCATCTGCCAGTTATTTTCGCAATTGAGCAATTTGTTGTTTTGTCTATTAATAGTCAGAAATCATACCTTCATATTTTCCCAGATGTCAAGATGACAAATTTATTTTTTCGACCAACCAACCAAAACATCCTCATAAAAAAATTACAGTATTGGTCTAAAATTCAGGCTGGCAAAACGTTTCCAAAACCGTTACAAATCACTGTTAAAAATAATTATACTTTATAGTGTGGAAACGCTGTGGTTAAGGTCTGGTTAGGTTTAGGCACAAACTAGAACTACATCCCTACATATACTATAAGGGGACCTTATCACCTTCAAACATCACCCTGCCTTCTCATTCTTTACTGTCAAAGCTGTCCAGTAAAGGCAAAATACCATAAAAAACACTCTTTAAAAATGTTGTCATTAATTAATTTTCAATCAACTAATTGTTATTGCTTTCTACCACTAATTGTTTATAACATTACTGGATAGACAGGTCTCAATCTCCATGTAATTCTAGGACTATGAAGCTGCAAATACAAAAAAGAGTAAAAACCTGGCTGCACTGTCAGCAGTTCCTCTTCATGGGTCAACGCACTAATGAACACCATGTGTGTTGCGGGTTTGAGTCCAGGTTGTAACATATGTCACTATCCCACCTTTTCACCCATCCTGTCTTTGCTGCTTCTTACTTTAGAACCAGTAAAACCAGTAACCCCCCCCCCAAAAAAAAGAAACAGTGTGATGCTCCACTTTACAAATCCCAGAATGAGGCTATGGAGCTCATTATTGAATCATCATGTGGACCAACAGCTCGACGCGTTGATCAATTATTCATAGGAATAGACTCTGAGGTGAATAACAATTGTATACTTGTGTACAACATCAGCTGGAAATAGCAGGTAAAAACTTTCTATCACAAAAGTGCTTACAGCCTCCCGAATGTGCTGAGATTCTGTGCTTTACTCTGGAGGCTAAATTGACTCTCACAGCGTCTCGTTGTGCTTCAGAGGTCCATTCATGTCCTCTTCTACTTCCCTTCCACTCTATCTCTTTCATTTCCTGCAGAGATCTTAAGAGGATGAGGTGGGGGCTTTTTGGGCTGACTCCAAACATCTGTTATAACTTCCTTTACCTTTACGGATCTTCACATGAAAGAGTTCTCAGCTTGACACTTTGTTTTACAGTCACACTCTAGCATATACAGTATAATGGAAAGTTTTTACTTTACTGTCTCTCGTATCTCCTTTTTAATCAATGAAGTTAGGGGATCAGTGTGGAAGATGCTTTTGAAACTAACTGATACTTTATACACAGTAGTCAAGACTGCTGTTAGCCTTTTCCTACAAATCCTGAAGTATTTATTTCATTACATTTTCTTGGATTTTAGATTCCTGGGAGATTCTGTTGTATTTCCACCTTAAAAATCACAATGAAACTTAAAATGAAAGTTCACTTTTCCTGATAGATATCACATATTCCTCCCCTAGATATATATTTTTCTTTCACACATGTGTGTCAGCATGCCCACTTTGCAGACAAAACACACTATAAAAGGACTTGGAAAGATGAAATGAGCGATGATTCTCTCCCTGCTAAAGAAAGAACCTCTCTCGCTTTCAACAATGGGAACCCACCCTTTCAAAGGCAGACAACTTCAAAGGCCTGTGTGCCATTTTCATTTTTGCAGCACTTGCTCACTTTTGCAGCTGGTTGCAGCCCACGTCGCTGCGGCTAGTTTTGCCACAGTGACATGGGCTGCAACCAGCTGTTTATTAGTGGCCTGTCAGCAGAACAATAGCTGCGGTAGCCGCATGCTGGAGCAGGGCAAACACAGCTAAGCTAAGCTAAGCGACGAGGCCAAACCACAGAACAGGGCCAGGAGAAGCCAAAACACAGGAAATTAGCTGCTGTTTACTTTCCCTTGTCTAGACTTGTTCCTACTAATTAAGTGTGAAGAGACCCCATGTGGATTTCTCATCTCAAAGGAGCGAGCTTTCAAGGTTACGGCGTGCTCCATTGTTTTTGCTGCCTCTGATATGAAGCAGCATTTGACCCATTTGTGGCCCCTAGGACTTTGTACTGTGGCGTTAGCGCTACAGTAATCCCTCAGCGACCCAGAAAGTCATTTCTAGAGCAGGTGGTTATGTGGGCCATAGGCCTAATAACACAACAATGGCGTCATATGGCTGAGAAAGTGTTAAAGCCAGCAGGGGTTTGGCATCTCATTGTACATTATTAAAAGCATCATGTCATATTTATACCATCTCCAAACTTTGAGCTGCGCCTACGAGTGTACAGTATTTGATTATAATCATCTAAAAGCAGCTGAAGTGCATTTTGGGTGTGTGATCTGCCGCTGAATGGTATATGTCTGAACACACACACACACACACACACAATCGGGATTGTAGAATTTGCAGTGTGTGACCCAGAAGGTTTTATTAATAGGAGAAAGGCTGATGTCACTCATCCGAGTCACCCATGCATAGGATTAGAATGAAGTATTGCATGTGCATATATGTGTGTGTGTGTGTGTGTGTGTGTGTGTGTTACTGAGCTGAGGGATAATAAGAATTATACTGTCTGACTTTTTGATTAAACCTTAGTAACCCTGGTTTAGCTTCGTCTGCCTTAAAGGACCATTTCACAGATTTTAAACCTTGTCTCTAGCTATCCAAATTAGGGATGTAGTGTGAAAAACACCTACAGTTGTTGCTGATGTTCTCTGTCTCTGGGGCAAAGCTGCAAAATCTGTTCTCTTCCGGCACCAGAGCCGTCATTAGCCTTGAACCTCCACCTCTGGGTAGCCAGGGCGTGCTCTATATGCCACTCAAAAACGAAACTTCCTTGTTGTCTTTGCTTGTATTACAATCTAGCTACGTTTACGTTTAATAGCAAAAAATGGCATCCCAAAAAACGTTTGCAGAGGACGTTATGGACGTGGATACATTTTACCATGTTTTGGCTGACTTAGATATTTAGCCGTCTTTATCCTAGAGTTGTTTGGGGGTTGGGCGTCAGAAGGTCATGCGCAATGCATCCCGGTACGCGTAGACACTGCTGGCATGGCTCCGTGAGCAGTAAAACTCAGCTTTCCCGGTCAATATTGCACACACTGAGGAATTTATTGCTTCAATTGACTACATTTACCATCAACACTAATTGGACAGCCACATAAAATGTGGTTAAATTTCCCTTTAACGCTAATGTCTTCAGTATGGCTGAGTGCAGCTGTATCGTTTTACTCATAATTCTGCAAGATTTTGCACACAGGATGTTTCTTGTAAAACAATAGGGTGAAGGTTGACACGTTTCCCAGCGTGCAGCTGCATTCCTGTAGCATCTCATGGGGCTGTTTCGAGTACAGTACAAGGACAGAAGGGGTAAACCAAGAGGACAATCCCAACAAACTGCACTGTTCTCTGGGGCATCTTTTTCCAGATGAGGCCCTCGTCTCACGGCCTCTGATGAAACACTCTGAAGTGTGTGTGTGTGTGTGTGTGTGTGTGCGTGTGTGTGGGTGGCCTGTTTACATTCCTCTGATTCCTCATGGGAATCCCGCTCTCTATCCTCTGTTCCCTAGCTTATTTGCCTGGGAAGGTGTGTGTTTGTGTGTGTGTGGATATTTTTAGACTTCTCTCTGGAATTCAATTGGCAACTGTCCTCACACCAGCACTTAGCCCGGGTCAAACTTCACTCCCGCACAAACATACACATACACACAAACACACATCCTGATGCACTCTTTAACCTTGAAGGGCCTCCTGTTGGGAGATGAAAGTGGAAATATAAAGCTAGGCTAAAAGGCTAAATGTCATCCTGTGTTCTTTGCTGTGTGCATTTTGGAAAAGTACGCGTTTTGTCCCTCCTCCAAACTCTGTTCTCTAATTGAGATTTCAAGGAAATCTCACACAACAAATTTGTCGTAGGAAGTGAGATGATTGCAAGCAGCTTAGCGCAAAATCTGCAATCTCTTCTTTGGCTCTGTTCACACTGTTAAGTCCTTCTCATGAGATGATTTTTTTTTTTTTTTTGCTCCTTGCTGTGTCGGCTGTCGGTTGCCTTTTTTAAAATGATCTCCCTCCTAATTTTCAGAAGCAACAATCACAGGAAACCAAGCTTGGGTTTGTGCTCTTTCTTGGTATTTGTATTTTGTTGACTGGTTTATAGGAGAGAGAAGAGAGAAGATGCCATGTTACAACCATCAAGAAGTTGTTTACATCTTGCAGTGTCTATTTAAAGACACCATGTCCGTTTTTCTTTTAATTGACTTCCTCCTTTGAGAAATCTTTGCCATGTACAGTATACCGAGCAACATCCTGTCTGCTCTGCAATAATTGATATGTGTCACTGATTGACTCTCAGGAAGTCATGAAGACAAGTCATTATCACCATAACATGATGTGCATTACACATTTCACTCACCGTTAGCAGCACTCGAGGGGTCAGAGCACTGCGCAGTGTGTGTGTTGTTGCAGAGCGTGTTAAGTGTCCAGGGCTTCGATAATGGCCTAATGTGAGTTTGCGTTCAGAGGCATTGAGAGGTAAATTACAAAATGCTATAATGCAATGGCTCTTGATTTCAAGGGGCACTCTGGAAGAGTGTGTGTCGGGTTAGAGTTCGGACGTGTGTGTGTATACTGAGTGAGTGGAGTGCAGTGGTTTGTGTGTGTATGAGCTGGTGAAAAGGGAAAAACCTGAATATATGAGCGGAGAAACCAACAAGTCCTCCAAAATGACTTAAATCTGAGCTGATTATGAAAATACCTCCTGTCGGTCAACTCATCAATTAATCTGCTGATCATTTCAGCTCAAGAGGCTCATAGTAGCCCAACACCTTGCTAAGACACAGGTGGTTTCTCCCTTTAATTGTAACCCATATGTATTATTTGATCAGCACTATTCACTTTCTAAAAGTCCGTATCAGTATTCCGCTTACTTTTCCTATCGGCCCCTCTGCAGGCTGTGAATATTATCAGTGAATGTCTGTCCTGCTCTCTCCACACATCTCACCACATTATCCACCCACTGTGTCCAAATGGATTTGCCTCCGGCCACCTCAGCTTCCTTGAAAGTGTCAGAGTGTGAAGGTGTCTCAGATGCATTTTGCCTCTCATACTGCTGCCTGCACACTCGAGTGCTTTAATGTATTCCTTCACTCTTCTCTCTGCCTCCTCCATCTCTGTCTGTCATGCTGATGTCTGTCGCCTGCTAATTGGCTCGTCTCTATTTGGATGACTCTGTGTATGTGTGTGTGTGTGTGTGTGTATGTGTGTCCATTTGAGGGTTTGTGTTTTTGTGTCTTGAATTCCCCAAGTGTACGTGCGTGTAAGTAATCGTGTAAATGTGCGTGTGTGTGTGTGTGTGTGTGTGATTGACGGCAGATTTTCCGCCACCAGCAGGCATTCTGTTACTTGGTTCATTTGGTTTTCAGCTTTCCCTCGGGACACACTGAGCAGCCCCCATTAACTGATTTGAGAAGGGCTGTGGCAGCCACCGCCGCTTTGTAAATAATTATTCTACTGTGTTATATATGCATTATACATGATTTAGCCCTAGTTTTATGTAGCTGTTCTGCATATAGTAAGCATTTTGTCCAAAAAGAATGTTTGACAGTGTAAGTATGCCTTTCATGTCATGGTTGTAAGGAGACATCCACTATGTCTCTGCTATCTTCACTGGTGAATGACAGGTGATCATAGTGGTGAGCACAGTAGCAGGTCAACCTTGTTAGAAATATTTGCAGCTTAGAATAGGAACAAACATTTTGTGCACATTCTCTCCAAATTTGCTGCCAGTTTTGTCTCCTTTCTAACCTGGAGTGCCTCCTCTCCTCTGAAAACTCTCTCTACTCATCTACGCCATGAAATATGGAGTAAGCTTCGACTTGCGAAATGAGAAATCAAATGGAATTGTGGAAAAGGTGAGTATCTGCCTTGTGCAATCTTCCCGAGTTGCTCAGGCGTGGGCTGCACAGATTTAACCAGAAATCTGAAGATTGCTGTCTGAAGGTTGCCATGTCTTGCAGCATCCTCCCCCCACTGCCTCTTATAGAGGTTGCCATGTATGTTTGGCTGCAACCCCCAGACGCCCCGCCCCACCCGTCCGGCCCCCAACCCCCAGCTGCTGTTTCTGATTGTAGATGTGCCCTTTGAGCCCCTGCAGGGTTCCATATTTTACCATATCTTTATGGGCTAGCAGACATGTTGAATATGCTATGGTCTGGAGAGGGACAAGGCTCTGGAGGGACAGCAGGAGAGGTGAGAGAAGAGGTTGAGGGCAGGAGGATGAGGAGAGGTGCAGGGAGAACCGATTAGACAAAGAGAGGAAGGACAAGATACACAATTGTAGGAGAGAAAACAGAATAAGGAGAGAGAAGAAAGAACTGTTGGTTTATGTGAGGGGGGGGTAGATCAGCAGAGCCAGAAAAGGAGGGAAAGGGGTTTGTGTGTGTGTGTGTGTGTTTGTTTGAGTGCAGCATGATATTAAACAATCGCAGCCAGCAGAGGTCTGTCTGAAAAATGGCTTGCACTGAAAGGTCACATCAGCACTCCACAGCCTCTTTCCACTTTTTCATTCCTAACTCCTTCCCTCGTCCCCGCTCCTTAACCTCTCCTCAAACATGCGTGCGCACACACACACACACACAGTAGTACACCCGAGTTTTGCTCCCTCGTAAACACAGCCTCAGTGCAGGTTGGAAGGGTCCGACCCCCCGCCATTCACCCCGTCTGGGTCGTCTAATAAACCCACCCCTGCTGTGGTTAGAGCCTTGTAAAGACGGATCACATTTCCATTTCAGTTGCTCATCTGCTCACACACACACACACACACACACACACACACACCTCTGCTAATTCCCATTATTGCCCTGTGCCTTTTGTCCAAAAAGGCTGGAGGAGATAAATGAAGTGCTGCGTGGCGATTTTCAGTAGTGTGCAGCCTCAACTGCTCAGGGGTGTGGCTGTAAGACCTGAAGGAAGAGAGAGTTATATTTGTGCGTGTTAATGCATCTTTGATAGAGAAAGTGTGTGTGTGTGTAAGTGTGTCAGAGCAAGAACGTGCATCTACAGGCATCTGTTGCATCTCATTAGCAGCTTTTGGAATGAATTACCTCAATGGATTTCTCTGTCTTATACACACACACACACACACACACACACACACACACACACACACACACACACACACACACACAACATCCTTCATCCCATTCCATCCAGCCTGATAATCCCTTTATCTTGGCGGCTATTCAACACATAAAGGCCAATGCCACTGAATAATGATGTGGTCGTATCTACTCCTCGTTCGCTCTTAATGCTAATCTTCATCTCAAGGTGACAATGATGGAGAAATTTTATGTGTACGGTCGTTCTGTGCTGAATAAATCTACTTTTTTTATAATCGGGGTGTGTGAATGTTTGTATGAGGGAAGTTAATATTTTACTTTCCTTTTTAAAAGAGGTAAAAAGAAGAGAAATGTCTGTTTTTTTTTAGCTTAGTATCAAACGAGTTGAACTGCAAGAGTCAAAATCATGTTGTGAGTTGCCAACACACGCACACAGAAACAAGACACCCCTCACTCCCTCCCCCCCACCCTCCACCCCACACACACACACACACAGAACAACAGACACACACACACACACACACACAGAGCAACAGACACCCTTTGTTTTCCCGCTCACTTTGCAGCCCGGTCCATGCTCCTCGTCCTCAAACTCCCAGAGTTCAACAGTTCAACACGCTCCTCCTCCCTCCCTCCCTCCCCACCGGCAACCCTCCATTGGTGTTTGCAGAGAAGGTCACTTACAATGTGAGTGACAATCCCCAAAATCATTACAACAATCCATCTCTTTTTTCACGCTCTGTGCTCCCATTTACATATTTGGATGACACGCCTGGCTGGTTTGTTTAATCACAGAAAACTGCTCGGCTGCACAATTACTGAAGTCTGTTTTGTTTTAGCATTTTATTATGAGTGGATGTCACAAAGCTAATCATTTTGAGACAGTGACAGAATGCCTTTTTTTTTTTTTTTTTGCTGGAGTGTGGGGAATAAAAGTGCTTTGTCAGGACACACACGTATAAAAAACACGTCCTGCTCAGCTCATTAAATTTCAATTTAACCGACGTTTGCTTGCCAAACAGCGTGGCGAAAACACGACCGTTAACAGTGTGTTAGGAAAGTTTTTGCTTGTGTCATATTCAGAGGGAGCCGCAGATGTTTGGGTCTTAACACTGATGATACACTTCCACTTTTTTCAGAAGCGGAGAGCGTATTGAAATTGAAAGATTTATTATGAGTAAGAAAGATGCGGCTAAACGAGCCTGAGAAAGCTGTTTTTCAAGAGCACGAAAAAGGAGGGAAGGAAGGAGAAAAGTGGAACTGAAATTGAAAGGCTGAAAGGCAAGAAAGTAAGTGTTATGTTTTTTTTTCCATAGAGTGTGCTAGCACTTAACACAGACACACATTGTTGAGCTGAGCTGGACGAATGCTTGCAGAATCAAGTTGTAATGATTTAAATGCAGAGCAACAGCCTCAGGCGATAATAGGGGAGATAAAACCGGAGAAAGAGGGGGAAAAAATGCCTCCCAGAGATGCAGAGGGAGCAGGAAAAAAAGGTGACGAATTGAAGTAAAACATGCAAATGATGCTAAACAAGTGCTGTTTCTATCCCACATGTAAGCATTTTGTTTTGTTTTTAAGCAAGGTTGCATCCTCTCTTTGTCATGAAAATACCATAAAATTTGCACACCGCAATCGGAGTAGTCTGACAAGAAAGATGCCAGAGGTGATTTAGCGTCAATTAAGTTATAGCTTTGTTCTCATCCAATTGGAATACAGTAGTTTCTGCTTCAGCAGTGCGTGTGGAAAACATCTGCGGGCCTCAGAAGAGTTCAGGGTCATCAGTGTGCTTGAAGGCCGGCAGAGGAAGACAGGAAATGTTTCTCTCCCATGGGCCTGTGTGACATTAACTGGAGGCAGATTTTAGAGACGCACACACATATGTTTACACAAAACCCTGCACATACTCACAGAGCCCCCGTGGACTGTGATCGGTCTGCGAGGTCAGGACAAGACACGGAAATTCTGAGGGAGAGAGAGGGGGTTTGTCATTTTCTAGTGAAGACATAAGACACATGTTGCTGTTTCTGCAGCCTTGCAGCAGGGAGGGATTCGAGGGTAGAGGAGATGAGGTTGGATTCTTGAAACCAGATCCTCCGAGTTAACCACGAGGCCACTCTGCTGTCCTGTTAAAATGTTGTTGGGAAGGACTTATCATAAAAAAGACCTAGTTCTACTTCTTACATAATGTTTTCATGGTGGTAGAGAGTATATACAGAGAAGATTGTGCAAATATTGTGTTCTATGCGGCCAGTAGAAAGATAAAAAAATCACAGAAGTGACAGAAGAGTCTTGCAGGGTGTGGGACAAAGGTTCAGCACTTTGTTCCACACCCTGCATGTCTCTTGTATCTCTTTGAATCATGAAAAACTCGAGGGAGGGAAACGTTTATCTGCTTGGGGAAAAATGCTTCATATTTCGTTTTTATGTCCCCAGTAGAAGATCGATATGCTGCCGGCAGATATAGCCAGCGTATCATGAAAGAGAGAGGAGCAGGGCCTCCGTGTATAGATGAAGATATTACACATATCTGTAATAAGAGAGAGGGAGAGGAGGGAGGGAGAAGAGGGAAGAGGGGAGAGCCTTGCTAAATTATGCAGTCTCAGTTTCCCCATTTAGGGAGGATAGATCAATTTCTCATGCTAAAACTATTTTAACCCTTAGGATGGGCAGCGTTACCAAGGCAACGCAGATTATGTCCCTTAATCAGAAGCACCTGTTTTCATGCTTGTACAAGCATGCAGACGCACAGACGTGTAGGAGCACATGCAGAGACGGACAGTGATTAGTAAATTAGACTGCGCGAGGAAAGACTTGCATTAAATGTACAGTGACCCACATACACACAAACATACACACAAATACATATGGACACTTGCTGCTAGTAATGATAGCATCTGATTCAACATATGTGTATGGCTGTGTGTCTATGCATGTGTGTTCGTGGTTGTGTGTGTGCATGTGTGTGTGTGTGTAGACGTATAATTGCATTATCTCAGTTGGGGCAGGGTCTCCAGGGTCCCTGTAGCCTGTAGAGAGAAATATTTCATCAACCCTCCCTGGGGATGGGTGTCATTATGATTATTATTTGGCCTTCACTGCTTCTTTTTCTCTTTATATATTTGATCGCTTCCTCTGGTTGTCCCCTCTCTCGTCTTTGTTGAATTCTGGTTATTGTGGTTGTGGTTTCTGCACATCTTGATCAACACCCCCCCCCCCCCCCCCCCCCCCTCTCTTTATCTTCCGTTCTCTCCTCTCTTGGCAGCAGTCCCCTGTCCTCCTTCTCCCCTCCCCCCATTTCTCCCACCCCCACCATCCAAATGGCCCTCCGGTCAGGGCACAAGATGGTCAATGGTGAGTGTGTATTATGCGCATGTATGTGGATCTGTGTTCATTGTTTTCCTATATGTATACGGACTAAATGTTCTCAAAAAGATAGAATGAAAGTGAAAATGAAAAATGAAAAAAAAATGTGTGCATGTAATTGAAATCTATATGTATGTCTATTTAGCAGTGTCATGCGCTGCTTTGTTGATTTGTATTGGTATACTTGTAACATATATGGATGCACTCTCTCTTTGTCGCCCCTAGCTTGCCTACAATGCTAGCACAGAATGCTACATGCTGGGGGTGTGTGATGGAGATGACAGTGAGATTAGTCGTTAGAAGGGGTTTTTGATGTGAAGAAATTCTTTGTCTGTTTCTGTTGGATAGTTTAATACCAAATTTTGGACACAGCATTTACTTAACTGTTGGAAAAAGTAACAGTATGGAGGCCCTGCAAGTTTAGGGAGCATAAGGTCTTTTGGGTTGTGCTTATAGTCCCTGCAGAACTGCTGGAAGTGTGTAACACTAAATGTGCAGGGTGTGTGCATGTATTCATATTTTTACCGCCCAGTAAGATCACAGAAAATTAGACAATGTGATTCTTTTCCATGCAATGCCTTCATAAGAATAAATCCTACTCCATTCCCCAGACCAGTGCACGAAAAGGGAGTGTCTGCAGCAAAAATTCTTATTGTTTGGATTAAACTCTAGTCATCACTCTCTTTTCTCCCAACTTTTTTAGAATTTTGGAAAATACTCATTTGAGTTGCTCCAGAGCTTCATAGCAAGAATGCTTAAAGAAAGTTGATGCTTTTTCTCCCCTGAAATAACTGGATTATTTATTATTGTAGAAATGCCTCTGGCTTTCTCTTTATGAGAAGCTTCCTGGGGCTCGGTTCTCAGCCACCCATCCAGCTGTAAACCCTCACCGTCTGCGTGCGCCCAGAGGACCCTACAGAGGGAGGTGTCACACAGCCACACAGGCACCCACAGAAACTGAAGCACTGCACTGCCTGTGGATGTTAATTCTCTCTTTTTCCCTCTGTATTTTGCTGCTATCCAACAGCTTGTCCAACAGATGAAACGCACCCCCCCCCCCACATACACACACACAGACACAGACGGCTTTGCCTGGCTGATATGCTTCACTGCTGTGTCAGGTAGGGTATCAGCATTTAGAGCAGAAGAGCTCAGGTTGGATTTCTTGGCTCTTTGGCTCTTAGTTTCTAGCATTCCTTGATGGGGCTTGTGGTTAACCTCGGGTCTGTGTGTTTGTGTGTGTACAGCTGGGTGAGGGTAGAATTTGGACCTCTGCCTTTAATTCCCAAAACACATTCCTTTTCAAATGGCTTTTCCAGTCAGTTATTTTCTGTGGCATGAAACACAGGACAACCAAACTGATTGTCTCTGATCCAAGGCTTCTGTTTTCTTTCTTCAAAGCCTGAAAGTGCCGGGAGAAAGAGAATGACAGCATAACGAGAGTGCAGTTGTAGTCCTTGGCTCGCTGTCTCGGATCACATGGTGGCTCTGTGAGGAGTTTCCACATTGAAAAGATACTCAGAGCTTTTATGTGTGGTATTTATCAAATATGAAGTGTATCCTCACAGGGAAAAATGGATGGTTTACTCTGCACATATTTTCAACTCAGCAGGGAAGTATTTCAGAAATGTTATCCAGAGGTGGATCTGTGTTTGTACTTAACAGGTTCCTCATACCATTTTAGTTAAGATGGAGATTTTTTTAGTGGCTGGAAATGTTGCATAGTAGATTGGGAGAGTGAACTGGAATATTGGAATGAAAAGGGATGGCTGCAAGTGCAAGGAATGTGTTGGAGCTCTCAGCTCTGAGAGAGAAACCTTAATGTTACCTTAAAGCAAAGCTATGTACAGTCATATTTGCTAAACAGCGGCCACTCGAACCCTACTGGATAATGCTGAATGCTAAATATGTTAATCTAAGAGTCATAAAGTCAACAAACTGATTTATTTATGTCAGTTAGACTGCAATATCTATCTTATATATTGGCAATATTAGCTAAACATTAGCCACTATAAGCTAGTGGGCATACCAGACCAAGTAAGGCTGCCGCAGAAAAACCGCAGTGTATTCAATTTTGGAAAGGGGGTGTTTTTATTGCTCAACTTAACATTTGTAAAAGTAAGAATGTGTTATTTCAAGTTACTACTACTACTACTGCATACATTACCACTCTGTAAATCACTTTTCATGTGTTCTCAGAAAATCAGAAACCAAAAAGGGAGAAATTTATATTTTGAATTCTTGGATTTCATGATTGTGCCCCCAAGTTTTGCAATTTTTAAATGAAATACAGTGACATCATCCGCTTATGTAGCTGGAGTCCTTATTTCGATACAACAAATCAATTCTTGCATGAAGCGATAACGTGGTGTTCAGAGCAGACAGTCACACTGAGCCTGACAGCATCCTGCTACACAACACAAGAGCCACAGACTCTGAACAAAAACACACATTCCTACTAAATTCTCCTTCTTATCTAACTTACAAACATGAACACATGTCTAGCTTTGTGAATGACCCACTAAACAAATATTCACCCGGGAAAAGTGCACCACTAATGTTAGTTAACAGCTAAATTGCTAATTAGCTGCTCAGGTGCAGCACATTAAGCAGCATGTTAACATACCTGAAAATGTCACTTCCATCCTGCTAGATGCTGGTTTGGTCATTGCTCTTCAAAGTCCCTGTTAACGACACACTGTCTGCCCACGTTATTTCTGTGTAACACTGGTAACCTGCCAGCTAACATCAATAAAACAAGCCGAACAGCTGGCTGAGACAAAAAGGAGCATTTCAGTTTCTCATGTCATTATAAGTTAAATTTCAGTGTTTATAACAGTTTGTCCATATCTAATGGAAGATCAACTAAATGATTTTTTTTGGCATTTTGGCATTTTGCCTTTTGCTTGTAACAGTAGAGGGACAAACAGGAAATCCAGATAAAGAAGAATAGGGGGATGACATGCACTAAATATCAGATTTGAACTTGGAGCTTTGCGCTTACACAATATGCGTCTTAACCATTATTATTATTATTATGATTCTTTTTTTGTTTTTGTTTTTTTGCTGAAACATCTTCCCAATTAAACTAAACTCGACTATTTGAGACTGAAAGTTCATTCTTGAACCCAGGAAACAGCAGTTGACAAAATAATTTCACCTCAAGGTCTATGCAGCAGCTGTTCTGGAGCTTTTGATCATATTACATGTTCTTCCTCAGCAGAGGGAGTTACCCAGTTGTTTTGGGATTGTAGATGTTTAGATATCCTACTGAAGTTTAGTAGCTGACTCTGAACTTCAACTTGCATCATCATCATCACCATCGTAATCATCACGTAGGAGTACAACAACATAACTGTACGCACAAACACCAACAACACATCTAACCTCACACACACACCTGCAGCTTCATAGTCCACGGTGAGTGGCGTTCAGAAACATTTCTGTGGATTTTTTTTTTCTCTCTACCACCATAAATAGCGCTGATGGGTAGAAGGGAATGTTGCCATGGCGACACAGTGCTGTGGCAGCCGGTAATTATTCTGGTTTAAGTGCCAGCAGAGAGATACACACGCGAGCTGGCACACAGTGGCAGATAGTGACACCTGGACACGAGCCTCTCAGACGAGACCCGATAAGGAATTTATCAGACGTTAGTCGTGTTAGGGGTGGAAGACCTGATTACATTTTGACCACACGTAGACTCAATCCCAAGGTCCAAATCCGAGAGAGTGAGAGTGTGTGTCCACCTTAATTTAAGATTCAGAGGCTTGCCTGCAAGATTATGATTCACAAACACAAGTTCACAGCAGAGATTCTGGGATGTGCTTGTATGCATGTAAGTGTGTGTAGAAGACAGTAGATATCATATGTTCGATGATTCGATTCAGAGATGATGTCACCTGGTTATTATCCTCTCAGTTACATGGGCTGACCAGTCAATAAAGTGGACATTATGTGTGTCCTGCATTGTGTGTGTGTTTGTGTGTTTGTGAACAGAAAGCGTGTGAGGTTGCAGGCAGTCTGTTGTCCAATATGTATTTGATACAGGTATTAAAACACAAACATACTCTCAATTCCCTCGCTACTTTCACACTCACACACTTGCCCAGCCTACGTCCACGCATTCACACACACTTGTAGTCCACACACACACACACACACACACACACACACAACACCACCTTCCAAGGATAATATTCAGCTCAGTGCTTTACTTCCACCAAGCAGTAATCCGCCCCTTTCTTTATCTGCTCTCTTCCAGGCGAGGCCGACCTGACTAATCATCCAAGGTGTCAAGGTAAGGCTGTGTTCAGCCATTTGCACTGATAGCAACATGAGCCCCGGTGTATTTTTCATCCGGAGGAAAAAAACAACTGGCGTTTCAACAAAACAGGAATCCCGCAGAGTCCATTTTGAAGAAGTTAAAATTGGCTTCTGTAGCTCAATCTCATTCGCCACAAAACTTGTTCGTCCTCGCTGCTGAAGAAGATGAGGAGCGCTTCCCCAACTCCCACACTCCCCAGTCGCATTAGCATAGTCGAGCAGAGAGAGACACAATGGAGTTTTTCACCGCTGGCACAAAATATACACACACACACACACACACACACACACACACACATACATACATACATACACTTTGCTCCAGACAGGAGTAGGGCTCATGCACACGCCAGAAGAAAATAGACGAGGAAAGATAGATTGTCATAGTTTTGTCACCCTTTCCTGATTGCCAGGTCTGCTGCAGCTGTCTTGGCTGATTGAAAGGAGAAGGGCATGCAAGAGGGCAGATAGATAGATTGCCAGAAAGAAAACACCCCCGACTTACTGTGATTTTCACCCCCGTCTGTCACCTGCTCATCTTTTCGTTCCTCTTTTATAAACACCGCAGTGCCAAATGTCCTCACATGCACATACAGCGTACACACACAGTGTGTAACTAACCCACCACTTCACATTTATTTCGTCTGGAGTTTTTTTGAGGCTCAAGCTCATCCCTGCCACCGCCTTAAAACCCCCACCCCCTCCTGCCGTGACTCAGCCGTAGCACCACGCACACCGCCATAAATCACCCGTGATAACATCAGGGGTTCCATCAATTCAGTGAAACCCAACTTTGGCTGTTAGACAGAGACGTGATGAGGTTGCTTATGCTGTGCGCAGAGGCCCAGACAGCAGTTGTGGAGGCTCTAGTGTGAGGGCCACTGCAGCAGACTGAGGCTGATCGCTGTCTGCACTGCAGTCTGACTCCGCTCTGTGCTGCCACCTGCTGGTTATGATGTTTGGTAACAGGCTGCAGTTGAGCTGCTGGTGAATGGTACACTAATTTAATAAAAATAATACTAAAGGATAACTCTGGTGATATTCTATTTTTTTTTTGCTAATATCAAATTGTATGAAAAGACCACAACCAGCAATCACCGCGATTAAAGCTTATTCCTTTGTGCGGTAGACCTTCATTGTTGTCCCAAAACTATTAAAAACACATCAGTGAGCCACATCCGTCATTACGATGAGTATGGGCGTTGTAGTTTATTTTGAGCCTGTTCCACATACATCATCCTGCTGTTGTAAACACTCACTAGTGCACCAAATCCACAGCTGAAAATAGTCCCCGACAACACAACTGTTTACTCCAATTGTAGTAATTTTTGTTAAAAACTACAGGCCCAATCTGTTTTAGGAAATCATTTTGCCTTTTTAAAAATGAAAATGTATATTTGTTACTGTTTTTATGAAGATTTATGTCTTCATTAAGAACTCAATGTGTTGAGTTCTTAGACAGCTGAGACATCAATTTGTTCTTCAGTTTGAAATGATAACAACTTACATTACAGTGAATGCATGAAAGTTAGACTTTAGTAAACTTGGGTTTCAGAACCAAGTTTTACAGTATTGAAAATGCAGGTTTCTCAGACAAAGCTGCTGCACCAAAATCAACTCAATCCAGTATGTTATCCTTCAGTAAACTGGGTTTATCCTCAACCAACAATAATCATTTATGGGTCCACTGATAAAGTTGAAACACACAGATTCTGAGGTATTTAATCTCAGTGTTTGGTAATATAATATTGGGTTTTAAAACAAGCTCCATCTGCTAAAAGCTGTTAGTGTCTCCGTAGAAGTAATAGTCGATTTCAGTCTGGACACAATATAATTTAAATGACAAAATCTTAATGTGTCTCTCTTTTTTCTTTTTCTTTTTGTTTTTCCCCAGCTGGTACCTGTCCGATGTCCTCTCCTCCCACAGTGTGATGCGTCATGGCTCCGGTGCTGAGTGGAGTGTGGTGGGGGCCGGAGGCAGGTGTCGCCGGGTCAGGGGCGGCAGCTGCTAGTGGGGTGGCGTCGTGGCTGGGCAGTGGGCAGCTGGTTGTGGTCGTCACCCTAAGTGCCCTTACTGCCCTGCTGCTCGTCTCTGTGCTGCTGCTCCTGTGTGCTAGCTGCCAGGGGTGAGCACCATCTCACACACACACACATACATGACCTACATATATGGCAGTACTAGTGTTGTTCTAGCATATAATCACATGTCTATAAGACTTCGGGAACAGCTGATGTGTGTTTTGATGACAGCTTCCTGGTTTCAAGCATTGACATGTCCTCAGGTTAAACTATCTAAATAGAATCTACTATGGAAATGCCGGCTGTTCATTGAAGTGTTGAAAATAGCGCAGATACCTGAGAGGGCATTCTCAGCCACAGTAAATATCAGTGCAGCAACAATGAGGAACAGTGCTGTTGAGTAATAGTAAATGATGCCCTCAGGGTTATGATGACTTTATTACAACAATTGTGAATGAGTATATGTGCTGTCAATGTATGTTTGACCAGCAGAACCAGCCAGCGTATAATGAAGATTTAATGTTATGAAATTGTGAAATACAGCACAGTTTGTGAGTATTTGGACAGTTTTGTTTTGGCTCTGTACTCCAGCACACTGGATTTGTCATAAAACAATGACTATGAGGTTAAAGTGCTGATTTTCTGCTTTAAATTCCAACATCAACATGTGTATAGGTTATTGTATTGTAAATGTTTTTATGCATATTCCCAAGAGTTAGAAGAGCTAAGAGTCCTGCTTGCCTAATATATAGAGTAGAGAAGAGCTTTAATGTTCCAAAGGAGCGATTTGGCTTACAGACAGTAGTCAATAAATAATACATAACAGACAAAAAAAAGTATACAGGTTAATGCCAACACCACTGTTCATTGTCATTTGTCAGAAAACAAGGTCACATCCACACCTGCTAACAGTCCATTTCGTTTCAAAAGACAAAAGCTGACAGAATGAAAGACCTTGTAAACCTGGATGGATGTGAACGCTCACAAACGTCCAAAAGGGTGTGGTCACATCACATTCCTGTACAAATGTTCATTCCTTTTTTCATTCACTTCTATTGATGTCCAGCCAGCTCTGGCGGTTTCGCAGATCAGAGTTCACATTTGTTCAACTTTAACCAGGCAGATGTGCTCGGTCGGCCAGTAGAAAAACTGCTGCGCTGTGTTTGGAAATGGAGAAGTTTTTATTCTAGTGTGTTCCCCATCACTTTTAGTACATTCTCAACTCTACCACGCTACGAACTGTAGCGTCACTTACCCGCATCTGAAACACGATATCGTGTCCTTATTCGGAGCTGAGTGCTGGTGAAGGGAAATGTAATGCGACCGCACCTTTAAACCTCAAAGTTCAGCACTTTACACTCATAGTCATGGGTTCTTTTGAAATTCAATGTGCTGGAGCCAAAGAATAACACCCAGGCCTACACCCAGTCCCAGGAGAGAAATAGCTTTATAACAATTTTTAACTATAAGAATATTACCACAATTTACAATATCCCCCTTCCTTTTTCTCTTGTAGGCAGAAGAAAGCAGTCAATGGACACCCAGCAGTGGACCATGAGAACCTCATGAATGGAGTGAGTTGAACTTGAGGTTTTTCTAGAGGAGGGGTGGGATCAATAATTTAATATGAACGCTGGTAAAATATTTATTCATGCATTATCCTTGCTCTTGCTTAAATGAAATCGCCCACACAATGTAGACACACATCCATATGCACACACACACATTCACATACATACAGTCCTCATTAGTCCCGGCGTGGGAGAGTGACGAGTCCGCAATCAGACAGCGTAACTGCTCGTAAATGAGACAGTGGATAGAGATTCCAGATCGGCTGCATGCCTGAATAATACACACAACACACGCACACTCACACAAGCCTCCACCCTGACATCCTATGACACACACACACACACCTTCTGACATTCGCCTCCTAACCCACTTCCATCACTCCGACAGCGAAACATACACAAAACAAATACCTCCCTCTACACACGGCTGATTGACGGTTTTAAAAATTGCTGGCAGGTGCTGATGGGGAAGTGGTTACTGCTGGTAAGAGAGTACATGTGGGAAATTCCGGTGACTGCTATTCTTACAATTAAATAAAGAAATATACAAATATATAAAGAAGGAAGAAAACAAATTTAGTAAAACAAAAAGACAAAAGAGACAATAGTCTGATAAAAATAATATTCTGTCAGTATTCATAGCCCTTTGCCCTTTCTAGGTTTGTACTTGATGATTACATAAACATACACTACATCCTCTTGAACATCGTGTCATGCACATTCATAGTAATTACCAACTCCCATACTGCTGATGCTCACATTTAAGTATGACAAATGCCTGGCTTTCGCAGTGACTCCCACTTACTCTCTTATCCTGTCACTCCCTCTGGGGCTTTGTGTGTGTGAGCCTACACGCTTCCATGTGCACATACACATTCCCTCAGATCGTTTTTGATGGATATCTTCGCTGTAACCTCAATGCAGTAGCACAATTGCAGGGTGGTCAAATTGTTTCAGGAGGTGCCCCTTTAAATGACGGACGGACCATGACGCAGCCTGTCAGGTTAAATGGGGGTCTTTGTTTTTGCGGATGAGTAGATCAGCTCTCCTCATTCACCTGCAATCAGTCTGACTGTCTTTACTGCAGCTGTGTCCCAACACTCAGCCTCTTTTCTTAGTCATTCACTATACAGTATGTGGTGTTTTTTAAAAAATAATTTTAGCCTCAGGGTGCAAATTTATAAACTACATTCATAATTTCATTCAGTGTGTATTCAGACTTATTAAACTACCAGAACTTAGAGGTCTAGACAGAAACAGAACTGAGTGACCCATTTTGGATCCTGATTAAGTTTAGTTTATTATTCATTTATTTGGCTGGGTCAATGCTTATCAATTATATTTCTGAAAATATGCCAAAAGGCACATTTTCATCTGGAGTCCCTGAGTTTATACAAAAGATAAACCATTCTCAGTGCAATAAAAGAGCACAATAGCCTATAATACAATACAATAAGACAATACCATACAATAAAACATTCTCAATGCAATCAAAAGTTATGAAAGTATTGGAAGCACTGGCTCTGTATTATTGTTTATCAATCACTCAACAATGAGGACCTTGACCGGGATTCATAAAGCTGGAATATAATGATAAAGGATGGAAGTTGATGCTGAGACTGAGAAAAAGTTTCTCAGTTTTTAGTGCCTTCCTTCCTCAAGCAAATAAAACAACAAAAGAATAACATAAGAAATCATTTGGGTCATAAAATAGTTAAAGATTACATCATCGTCACCGATAGTTGTGAGAGTGCATGACCACTAGGTGGAGTTGTGGAGCTTTTAATACACAACCGGACTGCTCACACAGAAGGACAACAACAAACCTAGAACAACAAAGAGAATCTTGACTTGAACTGGTCAAGACGTTTTCACGTTGTTTTCCGTGGTCTTAGTTGTAAGTGATTAAGTGATATCCTCACCTATGGAAACAACACAGTTAGAACAAAGTGCTCTCTGATAATGCCTTAATGCAGCAGGTGCTCAGCACTTCCTGTCTTCTTCTGTTGATTAGCATACTTTCTTTTCAGTGACAGTTATCTGGGAGTTGAGAGAGTGTTAATTTGAGTGTCAGATCATAGAGTTGATTCGACACTGCATTCTCACAGTTTATTTAGAGCTGCTGAATCTACCATGTGATGTAACAAATAGAAAAACTGCCTTAAACAAGGAGACGTGGTTTAAAGTCTCAGTGCTCTGCTGAAGTGTCCTTGAATATCACTTTGGGTGTCCATAAAGTATCATCGTCTATGGTTTACATTATTATTCATGGGACACTGCTACATGCCGTTATGTTTAACCTCTTCAGTTGAACCTGATGCTTGACTTGATTTTCTCCTATTAATGGACCAATGTGACATTAAGAACATAAAATGTGATGTGTCCATTACTGAGTAGAACACTTAATGTCAAAAGAAGGATGTTAGATCAACTCTGCCTGCCATAAACCCAATTACAATCAACTGAGATAAAGAAAATAAACAGCATATCTTCATTAGGCATAAATTAGTTAACAGTTTTGTTTTTTTACACTTGCTGAAATTGTTAGCTATCTTTAGATGTAATTTGTTGGCGGGTAAATATACACTACATTTAATTAACCATGCATAATACACCAATAATGAGCTTGGTGTAATCAGAAATATGATTTGAAAAGCTTAGAAAAGCAGAGATAAAGGATAGGGAAGCATGAAAATTGTTATCAGTTCTATAAATATGAGAGTTGTTTTCCCCAAAATCTTGAAGATCCTGAAAAATAATATCACAAACGTTTTGTAATATGTTGCACAGAGGCAGCTGTAAAAGTCATTTATGTTGTGCAAGCTGACAGGTGCAGATTAATTTCTGTTCCCTTTAGGAATTAAACATTTATTGTGTGACTTGTAGACATGATTTTCATGCACTTGAAATTGCTGAGGTGAAGCTGTACTAATAAACATGATGTCCTTTGTTGTGCAGGTGTCAGAGAGAGAGACGATCAGCCAATCAGCAGAGAGTCCAGCGACTGATGTGGCCGTCAGCACCTCTCACAATGGACCTCTAACCAGCGGTACAAGTAAGCCAAGACAAGGGCTGCAACCACTGATCATTTTCTTTATCAATTAATCTGCCAACTAATTTCTGGTTTAATCGTTTTGTCTCTAAAATGTCTGAAAATAGTGAAAATGCTTGTTATAATTTCCCAAAGTCAGTGGTTACATCTTTAAATTTTGTCCGAACAACTGTCCAAAACCTAAAGATATTCAGTTTACCATCATGTATGACAATGAAAAGCATTAAATCATCACATTGGAGGGGCGTTTTTGTTTGAATAATGACTAAAATAGTTAATCAATGATCACAATAATTGCAAATTCATTTACTCTCAATTGACTAATTGATTACTTGAGGAATTCTTGCTGCTCTAGCCAAGACAGTTAGCTTTAGCTTAGCATGTCATGTCTTTGTTGTCCATGTAGTTAACTGTTATAACTTTATGATAATAAATAATAATAATTAATAATTAATCTCTGCTGGCAACATGTAGCATGTTTCTGCTGTCCAATAATTCAGCTACATGATAATAACATTTGCTTAGCAGCTGGTGTTATGATACATATTTGTTGTCTTTCAGCTTTGGTTCATTTTAAGCCTCAGCTGTTGTTTTTTATGACCATATCTACTATAAGTAATGTTCTCAGTCATTTCTACTTGGGTGGATACTAAATGCCAGTAACATAAAACTGTGCAACTGATCTACTTTGCAGTGACATTAAAGGAAAAAATGTGACTCATTACAAAACTACTTTAAAGTCAGTGTTAAAAATACATTTTGTTCTTGTGACACATTGAAAGTCACCGAACAAGAAGTCATTTTTCTCGCCCTGACTCTCCCTTTTGACTGCTCCTACAGTTCTCTCAGACACACAGGACACCAGTCCCCAGCTGTCAGAGGAGATGCTCTCCAGCCAATCAGAGCTCAGGTCCTCCAAGTGTCCTCAGGATCGCGAGCTCCCCAGCATTCCTCCAAACAACGCCCTTATCGGGGACGGACCGCCAGCCTCAGGGGACAGCACCTATGAGGTTAATGCTTAAAGTCACCTCTCAAAGGCAGAATCACGTTTTCACTCAGACTGGGCTTGAATGTGCCTGTTATGGAAGATTAAAGCTTTAATTGGTTGACTGAGCAATTGATTGTTTCCATGAGAAGTTTATTTTGAATCGATGAGTGATGATGAATTGGAAGCATTTTGCTCATCTACTGGCTATCAAAAAAATTCAACATTTTCTTGGTATCCTTTTTCCAGGTGGTGAAAGAGATTGCGGTGGCGTCACGTGATGTCAGTGTCGAAGACTCCCTGTACGAGACGGTCAAGGAGCTCAAAGACCAACCCTCGCAGCTCGGCCTTCCCAACGGTACCGCCCAGCTCAGCCAAGATGAGCCCCCCCATCATCCCCCTGTCCTCCTCAATGGCCACCTCAGCCCCTGCACGCCTGAGCGGGGGCCCCTGTGCGCAGGGGTGGAGTATGCCTCGGTGGACCTGAATAAGAAGAGCCGCCACAGTGCCGACATGGAGGCCAAAAGGCGCTCCGATAATGCTGCCGTTCCATCTCACAAGCCTGTGGAGGAACCAGAGGAGGATTTACCTCCACCGGTACCGGAAAAGGTTCTGGATGAAAACGACAACCAGCCGGTGGTGATGAATGGGCTGGCAGGGGCTGGGCTGCACAATGGAGAGGTGAGGATAGTGTGTGTGTGTGTGTGTGTGTGTGTGTGTGTGTGTGATCTCACACCTGTAGATACCTGCAGTATGCAAACATTAGCATAATGTGTGTTGATTCATATTTCATTAGAACAGAGAATTTAAAAAGCAACACAGAACAGAAAACATAAAAAACCTGCAAATTTCTCTCATAAGAATTCACATTCAGATTTACAGCCGAGTATCTTCTTTCTTGCCTCTGTTGACCCGAGTTATCCTCATCTTCATGACCCAAGATATCCCCATATGAGGTGGGTCATCTGAGCAGGTCACTGGACACAAGACAACCCCTATAACATTGTTTTTAAAGAGGCCGTGTAGTTGGTTTTAGTAGAGACGATGGAGAACAAAGAAAAAAGGAGACGTACTATCTCTATCTCTTTATCATCTGCTAAGCTGCCTGCTCAGCGCTGCTTTACGTCTGAGCTTTAAGGAGAGTGACAAACCGAGAGAAGAAATTTGAGAGGTGTAGGAGTGGAAGGCGGAGAGGAGAATGAAAATGGGTGCTGGAGTAGGAAGAGCAGGAGAGAGTAACAGATGAAACAAGGATAGTGACAGAGGGATGATGGGAGATTGACTCAAAAAGCACTGAAAGGACCGGGAGGCATGAGGGGTGAGGGAGAAAGAGAGATGGGTGAGAGACAGTGAGATAGAGACAGGATAAAAGAAACAAAAAAAACTGTGGCAAATAAATGAAGCCTTCTGTAGTGGAGAGGAGGGAGACAAGAAGAAAGCAGGATTGAAGAAAGAGAGGGAAAAGAGAAGAGAGGGAAGAAGAGTAAAAAGAGAAATAGAGGAGAGGTGAGGTGAAAGAAGAAATGCGGTTCAGTATTGTAAGCCGAACAGAGCAGAGCTGCTGCCGCTGCTCTCAGCATGCTGTCTTCCACATGCAGAGATTCGTCAGAGATCCAAACACACACACAAACAAACCAACAAGCACATCCATTAACACAGTTATGGAGCATAGTAGAGAATTGCATCAGGCTGTTAGAGACTGACAAGCACATGTACACAAACATCACATTGTCAATCTGCCATAAAGCTGCATGAAGCGGCAACTGTTCATTTCTACACTCCTCTCTCCATTTTCATTCTCCTTTCCCTCTTCTTTACCTTCTCCTATTTCAAATGATAATTGTGAGTTTATTATGACTTAGATTTTATTTGGTGTCTTATTTATTGCTGAGATCTGGGAACAGGTCCAGTGGGCAAGAAACTAGATGATTAAGAGGATAGGAAAGCATAAAAAACATATTTCTGCCGCACCAATTACAGTTTCCTCTAATCATTTGCCATTTTCTGTGAATTACATAATTTTACCTCAAAAAATTACTCAAATAGAAGAAGGACAAAAAAATCACTCTTTGGTTAAACTGGTCACAGCTTGTAAACAAATGCAACCTGTAGAGGTCACAAGCAAACATTACTTTGCTTTAAGGGATTGGGAACTTGTGCAATAGGTCAAAGTTGAGCCAGGAAGTCACTGCTTCCGGCCAAGAAATTGTCAGCCATATAACCCACAGTAAAACTGCAACTTCTCATCTTTATAATAAACAAACGAGATATAATATGTTAATTAGCAAGCTTTAAAGATGCTGGTACTCATTTTTCTTTTTTAATGTTTAGACAGAGCCAGGCTAGCAGTTTCCCCCTGTTTCTAGTCTTTATGCTAAGCTAAGCTAACCGCCTCCTGGATCCAGCTTCATTTTGAATGGACAGATGATGAGAGCGGTATCAGTCGTCTCATTTTACTCTTGGCAAGAAAGCACGAGGCATCATTTTTTAACTAAAGTTGGTCCATGTCTGTCGAATGTGTGAATGGGCAGCTGTTTGCTAACAAGTTTGCCATTACAGTTTTAAAAGGTGACAATATGTCAATGTTGTGTTTACATCTCGTTGCCCCCAAATGGCCACAAAATCAATTAATGCAGCTTTAACCAGTTGAAATGATGGACAAAATTACAAAAACAAGTTGTAATAAACCAGAAGTATCTTTCAATCTATGCTTTCCCTCAGTTCATCTACTTCTCCTTTCCTTGTTTCTCTGCTGTTGTAGCCAATTAGGTAGTCAATGCTGCTCATTTGGACAGCAGGTGTGGCTACCCTCGTCTGACCCCTGTTACTATGATGAAATCTTGATCTACTTAGCTACAATATATCTCCAAACCACACTGGCATACACACACACACACACACACACACACACACACAAATGTTCTCATTTATATATGATCCCACATGTACACCTTGTTGGCATGTCTAGTCAGCATTAATTCTTTTATTTCTCCCCATCCCCCCATATTACAGAGACTCTAAGACGTGTGTGTTTACATATATTCTGCTACACATAGACTCCCTGGGGCTGATTTAAGGTTAACCCTGAATGTTCCAGACTCCCCGTGGTTTATGCCTGCGTATGACCAGGAGCCGTTGGTGATTTGTCTTGTCAGACAAAGTGTATGTGTTGTGCATGTGTGTGTGTGTATCTGAGCCTAGTGAGCGCCAGCTGGCCACCATCACTGACAGTTAGTCTGGTTTCATGATGGATGAGATGGGCTATAGAAACTCTCTCTCTCTCTGTCTCTGTCTCACACACACACACACACACACACACACACACACACACACACACTCATCAGTGCATACTCTGGGGTGCCTGCATGTAAATGTCTGAGAGGAAGCCCCTCAGGTAGCAGCTCAGTAAATGCTTCACACGTGCACACACAGAGTCAGTCTTTATCATATACACATTTTTCCTTACATACACCTGGTTTCTGGTTCAACATTCACCGCAGACACACACTGGCACACACACAAACACACACTCACACAGCACTTGTGTGACCTTTCATTCACAGCTTCTTTGATCCTGTGCAGTTGTAGTTGTACGGTTATTGAACCGTCATAAACAGCAGTAACACTTGTTTGCAGTCATTTGACTGTGTGTTGCCTGTGGGCTTTTCATGTGAGGTGCAGGAAATGAATTTGACCCCGTCAGTGGGCTGTTGGGATATACACGGGGGACATGGTCCAGGTAAACTGCAGTATACAGCGTGTCAGCACTGTTGAGCTTTAGCTTGCCACTAAAGGAAATGACTATTGTTAGATAGAGGCTTTGATTATATGTATAAATGTGTATTAACATATTTTATTGCACTGTATGTTTTTTATATCTACAGTTTGTTTGGAGCAGGTTATGTACTTGAATGACCACGTGCAAAACAGGGAACACAGATAATCTGAGCTGATGCATTCATACTGATTCATTTGTGCATGTGTCAACATGCATGTCAGCATGACTGACACATTGACACCTGAATTGTCCATCGTCTGAGGCTGCTGTAATCAGCTTACTGTCACACTGCATGTCCTGTATGTCTTTGTGTCTCCTACGTACACACTCACACCATCCCTTAATCCTCTCTCACATTCACACACGCAAACATCTTATTGTAACACCTCAAAATATGAATCTCTCAGATGTAATGTCTCGGTGTGTATCGACACAAAGCAAACCCATGCTGTTATCAGCCTTCATATGAGTTTAATATACATGAAAATAAAGTTTTTACAACTAATTAAAAGTTCATATGCATCTAAGCACACAGGTTAAATACTGTGTTTATTGCTGAATATGTGACTGAGTAAATTAGAGTTCCACTTTAATTTGCGATGATACTTGAGCCAAGAACACGGAGAGCTGCAAATTAGATGAACAAATATTGTGAGACACACTCAGAGGCGCAGTAGCTGGGTCAAGTCACCTGCGTCCATGTTTCATACGAAAGCTCCTCCGGGGCACTCTGCCTAATTGGTCGACTAATTAAAGTGAAATGGAAAAGGCATCTGCTGCATTGCAGAGTGTGTGTCAAATCTATAAAAGTAATCATGTCTCCAAACATGCGTTATTCATAAAGTAATCATATTGATTTACACTCTTTGAGAAAATGCCAGGAAAACATGTATCTGGATGACGATACTAGGACACAGCAGCTGGGGCGGACGGTTTGATGGATGGATCTCTGTGCATGGTTTTTCATTCAGTACATACGTTTTGTGGCTTGTGTGGAGATATGCCCTTGACAACTACCAAGTGCTCTACCTCAACAAGTGAACGGCTCTTTTTTAATGCATCAGCATGAACTCCAACCAAGGACTTAGTAAATCTCAATATATTCCTTGCATCAAGTCACGAAAGAACACAAAAAGCTTCCTCTAAGAGATGCATATAAAAATTTGACACAATTTGAAAGTATTAAGCCAATGCTGGCGGGGATATTGAGGTTCTTGTTAGACTCCTAAGGTGTTTGGCGCTGCTGTCAGATGAGCTTTGTTGATTAATGGCTCTCCCATCGATCATAAGGCCAAGTGGACAGAGGCTGTGCACAAAAACATCACAGTCTCTGTCACTGCCTATTGACTTTCACTCAATAATTTTCTTAATGAATGGGTGGTTATATACAACATTAGCTTCATATGTATCACAGCAGAAAAAAGCAAATGCAGGGCTTGTTTCTGTCCCACTGGTGGGAATAGTACAGAAGTCCATTTTATTGATCAGTTACCAAGCGTTCTCTTTAGACATTATAAGAGATTTTCCACTGGTGTTTATGTTTTTGAGACTTGTCAGTAGTTTTCCAATGTGTTTTTGTAATGCAGATCAATAAGAACTGCCACCGTATCTTAATTGCATTCCCTCAAAGTCGTTTGGAACAACTCTATTACTACAAGTTTCAGTATTATATATAAAAGAGAAAATTGTTTAAACTCTGTGGGTTGGCACTAAATTTGTAAATTTTAAAATGCCACCAAATTCTTAGAAATAAGAATGTGTGACAGCTGCTCACGTTCCTAACAGCCGCTTACCAGGATAAGTAAGCGCTCACTTTGTAGCCTCTGGAGTGTTTTAAACGTCTGACTCTGTGCTCAGTCTTTTCTTTTCATACTCTGTCTGCCATATCTAAATCTATCTTTTTGTTCTTTTCTCCCCCAGTTGCACTCCCCTCTCTCTCCTGCACCAGGGTTCGACAACCACATTTTGTCAGACAATGAGGTAAGTGTGTGTTAAACTCCCTTATTCCCCAAACTGCTATTTCCAGTCCCGAGACAGCAGCACTTTACTCTGTGAATGACAATCCTCCAAGCACCAAAAAGATAAAAAAAAATAAAAAAAATAAATGTGGAAGCTATGAAAATAGTCATGCAATTTCAGACAATACGCTGTGAGGGAAAAACCAGGCAGGGATCTTTTGGCACAAATGCATCACCTTTTTCGTCTCATGAATTTAATCATGTAAGAATCTAAATAAAGTCAATTCACATCAGCTTTGTGTCTCTTCTGTGTCCTTCAGTCAGCAGTGTACTCTACAGTCAACAAAACAAACTGTGACGATGCTGTAAATGAGGAAGACAAAGAACACGACTACAGCAGCATCGCAGAGATCAAAGGTCTCGTCCCGGCCTCGTCCTCCAGTGACCTCTACGCCACCGTCCGAGATATCTACACCCAGCCCGATGAGCCCCAAGTGGGGGAAGACCCCGTCATGGACAGCACAGATCCTGGCTACGAGACCATTCGCATCCCAAAGACTAGTAGCTTGGATGACGACCACAGGGCCGGGCTGGGGGCGGAGGGGTCAGACCCCGCCAAGGCTGAGCCTGACTACGAGAGCGTCGGAGAGATGGGTCTGGGCCGGGAAACGTCGCGTCTCTGAGTTGTTTTTTTTTCCCCTGTTCATCATCATCATCATCTTCATCTGTGGCGGTTTGGGAGAAGCCTCCTCTCTGACATATCTTACAGATGTCACTGCTTTGAACTTGCTACCAAGCATGCTTTCGGTGCATGACTTGGGGAAAAACGGCAGAAATGGCTCATGGCAGCATTCATCACCGATGCATGAGTGTCCTCTTTACAGCTTGGGTACGGTTTATCATATCTGAACTTGACTCCTTTTAATTTATCAACCAGGGTGAATGTGATTGGTACTGGTACGCCTATTAGTAAATGAACTGTAGTACCTCAGTCAATGGGCATTAATCATGTGGAAGAGTGCACTTTGGATTACCATTAAACTCCTCTTTTTTTCCTGTGCTGACAGTGCATATCATTGAAAACACTTGATTGTGAAAAAGATCAAATAAATAAACTATCAAATAAATATCCAATCACAGCACATGCAGCGTTTCAGGGTGTTAGCTGAGGACACTATCAGTGCCTGTGACTTAAAAAAAATACCAAGAATTCAGTGCCATATAATCATGAAACACATGCACTTACTGTACATATGGAGGTAACAGTGTTATGCTAGCCCCTCTGCAGCTGCTAGTGACTTTCTAGCTTCCACCAGGTGACTCAGTGTCATGTTTTATTGAGTGTTAGATTTCTAAATTATTCTTTGTCAGGTTGCCAGCACCTCCACTGTGCTAGAAATTCCTGTGAAAGGGTATGGAAAGCAAACACCAATCTTATCTGTGACCAAATGGTTAGTAGAGACAAACATGGCATTTGATAGTTTGTGCCATCAAATAGAAATTATGCCTTTTTGACTGCTACATACTATACGTGTCCTTTTGCTGAGACTATTAAATGCAAATGTACGGGGGAAAAGATGTTAACAGGGCAGGAGAAAGGAAACTATTGTTCTGCAGAACCAAAATTGAAACTAGCGGTGAGAGAAGGAGGCCTGTCTCGCACAAGCTTGTGGTTTCACAAAACATTCTGAAAGCATTTTTAGATGTTTTACAGTCTATGTCAACATTTGTGTGAAATTCATATTTATTTGAAGATGCATATTGTTGTGTATTTGTGAAATGTTAGAGTATGTCTGTGAGAGAAACGTAAATAGGATTTTATAGAGGTTTCTAGCATTTTTATTGAGATATTAAAATGAAAGTGAGTTTTGAGGTGATGACAGTTGTAAAGGTACGCGCCCCCCTGAGTTTAAAAAAAAACATTCATTATTTAAAAAAAGTGACAAACATGAGATCATATTTATATGGTGTGGTCCTGTTGACTCTGTGAACCACTTTTCATTCTGTCACATTTTGCAAATGCAAAAGACTTGCAAAGTGATAAAACAACACACGAAACTTGTATTATTACTGCACATCTGTACATCAGCTGTATTTTTTTTTTTTTGGTTGTCATGTTTTTGTTGAGCCTACTCTTGGTACAGTATGCGGTCTGTAGTTGGCATCCCTGATGATTTTAAAGCACAAGGTATAATATTATGGTACTGCATTTATATATAGCTTATCAAAAGCATCATCACAATCAAGTAACATCTCCGCACAATTTGAATAAATAACGCTTTTTAACCTACTAGTAGCACAACACAAAACAAATCCATATCTGTTTGTAGCTTGTCCTGACGACATGCCAACCAAGGCTTGTATATAGTTAGAGCACTATTTTAACCAACTGTTACTCGCTGGAAAATTCTACGTAAGCTTTCACTTATTTGTACAATGTCCAGAGTGGTATAATTTTAATATAAGTCTGCTGAGAGCAATGATGTACTGTATGTCAGCCATGTTTTAAAGAAAAAAACTGAAACCCTGTTGTCCAATGGCGTTTTTGCCTTGTATTGTAACTCAAAGTTGTTAAATATCTTTTTGAGTTCTGAGAAGTTGTAACCAATCAAATGTCATAAATATGGTACAATGCGCTGGTACATGCATTTTAAGTGAACAGTGAGTGTGGTACTTTTATTTAAAAATTGAATCACTGTCTGAATACTGTTGTTTGATGTTTCTTTTTCAAATAACAAGGCCAAATGTTTTTTTTTTTTTTGCTGTAAATATCTTTCACTTTGCAGAAAAATGCACCCATATCAAAATAATACAGCATCTCCGGCCTTACTTCATGTTTCAATAGACATGCAGGAGCTTGTTGGTCGCTCAGACAAACGCATAGCGAACCCACGCTGACTACCTAATATCAAACATTTGAAATGCTGTTACATCTCCCAGCATTGCTACAGTGAAAACGGGTTTTTAAAGCGCTTCCTGCATTTAAATGAAGCCCTCAAAAAAGTATCTCTTTTTTTCCCAAAAATAGTTAATTATCATCATTATTTACACTGCCAAAAAACACATGGCCCGTTGAGTACATTTTTCCTGCCAAATGATGTGGTTGTGTATCAGGGTGGTGCCATCATTTAGATATAATGGTGTTCACAGAATGCTATAAATGACCTCTAAGGAAATGATCTGTCAAAGAGGGATGTTTTAGTGCCAAATCTAGTCAGGGCAACACACACAGATGCTGTTAATAGATACTTAAAAAAATCACTTATTCTCTCTAGCTGTCCATCTTGGTCATATAAACACACACACACACACATACACATATTTATATATTCCCCTTCAGGGAATTGGGGGTGTGGTAGAGGTTTGGAGATGGACCCTCGCCTGCCTCTCCTTCAGCTCCACTACTCCCGTAATGACACCATTTGTTCCCCCTTACAACCAGCAGACAACTCTATGGTGACACCCGCCCTTGATCACAGGGCAAAGCCTGTTTTGGCAGTTATGACCACATCTGTCACTCCACTTTGTCCGGTTTCCATTCTCTGCATGTAAATATTTTATGACATGAATTGTTCTATTAAAAATATATATATAATAAAATGTGTCATTGTGTCTTTTTATCCACTGGGACGCTGTCATGTAGAAAGATGGTAGGCTGCGTATGATTTTCTAAAAACATTACGTTTGACATTAATTAGGCCATTTGTTACTGTGATAACATTCTCTCTTGGTGATAATCACGATGAATGAAATAGCCTCCTGGTGAAATTGATTTATCAAAGCACTGTAGACTTTCTAATCAAAAGGTACACGTTTATTAGATATCATTTTTTTCTCCGAGAGCAGCAACTTGAGTCACATGAGGTCACACCTAAGGTTTCCTATTTTGTACAGGATGTAGCATTAAGAGTGTGAGCCGCCTGTTGAGTGCCGCTTATGTGTAATATTGTACTGTAACCACTGTGAGAAGAACAATGTGACTGATTGAGCATTGTTTTTTTTATCTTGAGTTATTACACAGATAATTTTATAGCATTGGTTGTTTAAACTATCAGATATGACTGGCTAAAATTTGGTCGGCTCTTACCTCAGCAGATGCATGATGTGCATGTGCAGGGTTGATGTTTATAGAACAACTGGCACATAAAGTGAAGAAAACCCCTTAAGAAACAAAGAACCTGTTGTGTTTACATTCACAAAAACAGAGAAGTGAAGGCCATTTTAGAACCAGAGCATAGTAGTCTACTGATTGTTTAGAAAAGTGGTTTTAAAAACTTTTTCTCATCAAGAACCCTTAAACTGAGACAAATTAAACCACAGACCCCCATTTGATAAGATCTTGTCTCAGGGTCCCCCATCTGAGACATTTTTTAGATGTTTTATAACAGAAAGTGTATGAAACCCCTGACCAAAATTATCATGCATACTGTCATTGTGATACTAAGGGATGAAATTATAGTGAAAATAAATGATTCCCCATTTTTGCTGGGGATCCCCTGGAACCCCCTCAAGGATAATTTTAGAACCACTAAAGAAGAAGTTCCATCATTGCACCTGAAAAGTAGGCTACATGTCTGTACAACTAGGTTATAGCATAAAGCCTGTCTGTCTGGTCGAAGTTTCCCTTCCACAGCCCAAATTCCCCGTTTTCCCTTTCTTTCCTTTTTGCAAAACCCCCTCCCTTCTCGTTTCCTCTCCATCCTTGCGTCATTGTTTTGAATGGAGCATCCTCCCGGCTTGCATTACCTTCTGTCGGAGGAGAAGGGGAGGCGGTGGGGGCTTGTGGAGGCGTGTGCTGCGCCGACCAATAGGAGCCCGCCTCGGCCGCCGGACCGCACATGTTTACAGGCAGCATTCCGCCGGTAGAGGCTCTACTCGGCTGGGTCAGAGCACGGAGTGGATCTCACAGGAGCCGGATCTGGAGTCACCTAACGGTCGTATTTTCAAACGTTTCCAACATTTGTGAAGGTAAGACGATGAATGAAGCCGAGCGAAGTGAAATAATTCGACGTATTTGCCTCCATTCTTCGATGTCAAAGTTGTTTTCTAAAGAATGAGCCGTCATTTTGTTAAATCGTGTACAAATGTCATTGCGGTTCCCGAAAGTGGCGGTTAGCCCGTGTTTTCCCGCCGCCTCCACAGCTCACACAGGGAGCAGTGGGGAAAACAAACAGGTCGAACGGAGGAAGATTGGTAGCCGGTTGGATGTGGAGGTTGTTTGGCGGCGAATGAATTGTATTGACGTTGCAGGCTTTTGTCGGGCGCTGTTTTAAAGTTCTCCTACATTATTTTGGTGCTTTCGGGTACGGTGCATTTAGGACACTATTTAGAGTTTTCGCCTTCCGAGCATGTTGCCGCTTTCTAACATTTTGTCAGGGCTGTTGGAGCGCGTAGTCTACCCGCTGCGGTTTTGTGTTTTTCTCGACGTTGTTTACCGGCTATATTTCGACGTTTAATGATTTAAATTCACCGGTTTGCCGGCTCTGAATCCAGTGAGACACTTTTAGACATGCATACGAGGCGTTTAGTGAAGCGGTCGATCCTCGGCAGCCGTGTTTATGCGCCGAGTCCGACGGGGGACGGTGCCCCGGTGACAGGAGTGGTCCAGGCTGTCAAGCAGGAAAACAGAGACGTCTCGGCCGCAGGAGCCCGGCGCAGCGTCTACACCGTGCTCATGCAAGACGGGAGCCTCAAGGAGTTCTCCGAGGAGGAGATAGCCGCGGGGTTCAACCACACTGCAGCCAAAGGACCACTCAAGTCCAGCTTGAAGGTGTGTGTGTGTGCGTGCGAGCAAAGCGCCCCGGCCGGCAGGCAGCGCTTCACTGTTTTTGTTGTGCGGTGTTTTGCAGCGTTTAACCGCTTCCTTCACAGAGCGGATTTAACGGTGCAACCGCTGGCGCTGCCGTTACCACCGATGGCAGATTTAACCAGCTGGGACAAAACCAATATAATTCAGAATAGCCGTAACGTAAATTTGATTGCATATTGCATCAAATAACGGGTTGTCATGACATTTGGCGACATCAGAAAATATGGGACAAAGGGCTCGATAGGGCCTGCGCAATGTTTATATGGGCTAGTGGGTGGGTAAACCGAGGCAAATAAACACACTGACTGCAGCGTTTTGGACTGATGTACAGAGCTGGTTTTTGCACATAGGCTAATGATATATATATAGCACATTTATTACCTATGGGCTTTTTTGCATTCTTCCTTTAGGTGCACATTTGCAGTGAGAGAATCAATTATATTTCGGGTATTTCAATAGAAAAAAATAGGCAACAGCAAATGGTTTTATATGAATTCATTCTGCACAGTAAGGCTATTATTGTTTAACAAATGTTTAAAAAAAGACAGTGAGGGTTTCCTGTAGAGTTAGAGGCACAATATGAAGTTTCCATGATGTCCAAATTTGTAGTTATGATGTGGGCCTAATTAGAGATGACCTAATTGCCTCCATATCCAGTTTGTATGCTTAGGTGTCACATGACCTCAGCCAAAGATTGTGTGAGGACGAGAAGCCAATTCAGCTCTTGGATGAAAATACTTTCTAGCATAGGGGAAGTGTGTGCGTGTGTCTCTCTGTTTGTGTATGTGTGTGTGTCAGTGTGTGTTTGTGTTTGTGAGTGTGTGTTCTGTCTTTTTTTTTATAGTGAGGGAGTGACTGAGGAATGCATGTGACTGAACAATGGCTTGTTTACCGCCTGAGCTAGATTTATTTTGATTGGTGTGGTTTATGTGTGTGGTTTTTTTTTTTTGATATATTATAGATGAAGTAACTTGCTGTATAGTCTGTAATCTCAAGTGTTGTTTCCGTGACTGAAACGGAAATGTTCGGCCACTGTTGGTAACCGCACATGCCGGACTGTTCATGTTTCCTTTTTGCAAGTGTGAGATATGGAGAGGGTTTAAATTTACAGAAACAGCCACAACACTGAAATTGCACTCCACTGTGTGAAATGTTTGTACATTTTAAACTGCAGTTTTCAACTTAATTTAACTGTTATTTAAAACTTTACACTGTAGAATGCAACAGCTTTTTATGGAAGATTGGTAGAGCTGGGTTCTCTTATTTTGAGTGTGCACATTTGTGTATGCAGTGCTGCATTCACAAAAGCTGTTGCACAACACCTATACAGTCCCCAGTGCAGGCTGGAGGAGTGCAGCTGAGGCTGAGAGTGTAGTCCTGTCAGCACAATGGTCAAGTCTCTTTCAGCACGACTCAATGCTCACAGAGGTCGAAAACAAGCCATAAAATGAGGAGGAGGGGTCTGCTGTGTCTGCGTGTCTATGTGTGTGTGGATTGACATGTGCATCTGTATTGCTGTTTGTGTGATATCACTATTTTAAATTTCGGAATGGGGGTTGTTTGTGAGGGCATGCCGCCCCGTTTGTGCAGCAGCTGTACAGCCAACAAAGCGGGCACCCCCAGGTTGGCAACGGGTGGCATGCTCCAAAGAATCTGGATGTTTGGCATTGTGCCTGGTATGGCAAACGAATGCCTCCCTTTCTGCGGGGGGTGGGGGTGGGGGGGGGGACAGGGTGCCACTTGTTGACTTGTTGGTTTGTGTAAGTGTGTGTTGTGTGAGCAACGTTACACAGATTTCCCGCGGCTAACAAAGAGGCGTTACTTGTTTTTGTTTTGCTGGCGTTTTTGTCGTTCAGTCTGTTGTTGTTTATGTTGATCGTACGCCGACGTGGGAGTCAATGAAGCAAGCTTGTTGACAGGAGCTGAGTGACTCTTTGTTCTGAAGCGGTGATCCCCGGCAGGCCGGCGTCGGCTGTCCTTATTGGTTGGCTGAGCAGCATCAGCATGAAGCACAGTTACCACAGGGTCAGGTCTGGATGCTGTCGCCCTTGTGATGATGTATGAGTAATATTTAGGGGGCAGGGTGTGTATGTTTATGTATGCTATGAACACAGAAACATAAGTTCAGCACACACAATTTTAATCCCTTTTGCATCATCTTGTGCTCATGCGTGTCCTCCAGAATTATTTCTGTCTCTCATTGGCAAAAGGACTCTGGAATATAGGCACATAATATAATTCTGCATGCAAAATAACTGTCTCTGTTTAACCAGAAACAGACTAGGTCATATGTTGTAATAGATAATCTAAACTTTGGCTTCATCGATTAATCATTAACATCCCTAATCCTGATCATATTCACTGGATCCTTTAATACAAATGCTTCCTAGCAACAAAGAACCACGTGAGCTAAAAAGACACAGTCGGTTGGGATTTTATGACTTTTGGTCCATGGGATTCAATTTATGGCGCATGACAGTTTGCTTTATTATGACCTTTGACCTATAAAGGTACACAGATCTTAATGTTTATGAGTTTTTTTGTGTTTGTAAGTAGGAGAGAGAAGGAGTAAGAGATAAAAGGTCCAGGGTAGGGGGGTGGAGGGGTACGAGGGACACTCTGGATATTTGTTCTGTTCATGCGTGTGCACACACACACAGATACACACCAGCTTTGACACATGCAGCTCCCATTTCACAACCGATTTGGCATGCTTCACAATTTCCTGACTCCGTGAAATGCCATCATTCATAAGCCTGGTGAAAGGAAGGAATTGCCATTGGTTTTATCCAAGGAGTACACTCGTCATACACACAACACCTAATCTTCTCCAAGCCTGTGTAATCCATCTTGTTGTTTTACCCAAGTCTGTGTTTTTACAGAGCGGTTTGCGCACCACTGAGTGTTCATGCAACCAGTCTCTATCATGAGCGATACTCGATACTCTTTTCTTGTGTGTTTTTTTTTTTTTTTACCTCATTAATCTAAGTGAATTGTTCTCTTGGTGTTTGTGTGCGTGCGTGTGAGTGAGTGATTGACTAGGGTGCCATTGCCATTTCCACAGTGAAGGCTAATCGTGTTACAGTGCTTTCAGATAATGATCTAGATCAACTGGTCAAGCCTCATCGCCCATGTTTTTCCTTAGTCATTAACCCAAATTTTTTGAAATTTTTGAACCAAATTTATTTCACAAAAAATAGCATGGTAATACACAATACATTCATACACTGTTAAAAACATGAAATAAACATCAAAAGTGTAACTAGGGCCAGAAACCCAATGAATTAAAAAGGCAGACATATCTTTAATTACAGGTATATATGCTTTTTAAACAAGTTAAATGATGATGCTCATCAAGTTTCAGGAATCTAAATTATACGGTATAGGAAAACAAACAAACAAAAAAAAACCATAAAGCTGAGCTGTTGATGATAGAAGTTGTTGTAGCATGTATGACATTGTCTAGTGGTGCTGCGCGACCCGACCACCCGCCCGTCTTGAGAGCCAATCCGCACCGCCCGCACTGCAAAAATATGCATCAATCAACCACCCAAACCTGTTCCGACCCGCAAACCTCCACCTGCACAGAAAATATGTTATGAATATGAGCGCTTAGGTGGATGTACAAGGCAAAAATTCAGATATAAAACAATTAACACCGGTACCACAGCGGAGAAACAGTTCAATAAATGTCGGGAACAAACTTGCTGAAGGCCAGCAAAGAAAAGTTTCATTCACCTCAAACATAACAAGACACAAATATCTCATATTTTGGCTAAAGTTTCGGCAAATTTATAAACTTTGAATCACTGCTTTTGCAGTCTTCACTTCCTGCAGAGTCCACGAGCGGAAATATGGACAGCGCCACTCTGCCATTTTAATCCACATTGTGGTCGGAGGGGGGATTACATGCTGTCTTCAAATGCTCCTCGTGAACTCCATGTGTACTCCAGGCTTACTCGTAGGCTGTATTTTTGACAATCCTACCTTTGGGATTTCTAAATACCCTGATATACGGTAATACCGTGATACCGCCCAAGCCTATTGAACAGCATTGTACTATGAAGAATATTCAGTAGCACTTGAACCCTTCATCATAAGGCGTTAGTTGTGGTAATAGTTTGAGTTTTTTCCCTCAACTTTTTTTTTTTTACCCACACACCTACGACCCACTTAAAACGGCCCACAAGTTGTAAACCACCGATCTAGATCACACATACTCTGGCCTGCATGTCATACTCCTCAACGCTCTGTTGGCATGAGCAGCGAAGTGTGTCACTTCGGTTATGATCTGGCTTTTTCCTCGGTGTGTTTCTAAGAGCTTGATGGCTTTAGTTACCTTACCTACAAAGATGTACGTGTGTGTTGGTGTGTGCGTAGGTGCATGCAGGTATTCATGTGCAGATGCATGCTATTTGTGCTGTTGTGTAAGAGAAGAGATGATGTTGGGCTGCTTTTTTTTTCTCCATTGCTACAGGTAGGCGTTTTCTGAGCATTGTTATAGCAGAAATGCTTTTCTTTAGTGATTGCCTGTGTGTCAATGAGTAGTTGATGATAAATGTGTGTGGTACAGGAATATGTCTTGTATCTTGTTTTGTACAAACTTGCTGTATGGAGTATGTGTATGTTTTTATATATGTGTGCTATTGCATGTGGTTTTCAGTGTGTGTGTGTGTGTGTGTATGTTCTGTGGATGGGCTGTCTTGAGAGCAGTTTACATTAAAGGGCTGAAACACTCAAACAAAGAGACCCATCAGCTCTGGTCCCCCAATTAAACAACTTTACTTGGAACTTTATTCCATTTTATTGTTGCTGTCATAAACACAGTGTCAAAAACATAATTTCTGAAGACTCCATCAAGTCCTGGAGCTTATATTCAAACACCAATGATTCATGTTGATTGATGTGTTGCAACAACAGTTACAATTCTCAATCATAGTGTAGCAATTGTAATGTCTGAGTTGATAAGTTTATATAACAGCGAACAAGCAGGAAGTTGTTTTCAAATCTACATTTTTGTAATACAGTTAATGCTGTGTTGTTAAATGTAAAGCAGCCATTTTACAATTCTGTGTTCATGATTAATTATTAGGTCGGGTGTTTGGCTGGAAACATTGGCTATTGGCGGGAGGCTGACTCAATGGCCAATGGAAAATCACCAACATCACACAGATAACTACTATAAGCACAATTGGTGCATAGTTGCAGTGGAACCAGCTAAACATATTCCCTGACAGCCTGTGCTGGAATAATAAGCTACACGCAACAACTTACCTGCACTGAAACTTTTCAAGTAACAACATCTCAAGTGGCAACATGCACCATGTACATCTAGGAGTGAACGTTTTTTCTGCTAGCAACGATCTTGTGGCAGGTAACATCTGAGCCTTTTGGCAAAAAGGTGTTCTGAATAATGTGATGAGGTCAACCGGAAATTTTAGGTTCCTAAATGTTTATGACCTCCAAAAATTGTAGATGTCAGAATTTTCCTTTCAGAAATACACTAAAAATCCTGAGCGATGGGTTTATAATTTACTTAAAGTAGTGATCATGTCCTAAGAAAAACTGTGTCAAACAGTTTGGATTATGCAGATTTTTTTTGAGTATTTGAACTTATGCATTTTTAACAAATTCTTAAGAGCCAGCATCAAGAAAACTTGTTGCATCTATTTTTGTTCGTTACAAGGCAGTTTAATTGGAACTGAAAGACCTCATATCACCAAAATATCTTCATGAACTAAGAAAAACAGCCTTGTTTTGTAACTTACCACTGTGCATGTTTGAGTTCACAATGTGTTTTGGAAAGGCTTTTTTAAGCCCAAGAGGTTGGAAAACGTTCTTAAGCCATATTGGTCCATGTACTCCTTCATTTAAAATGTAAACATGAAAATATTCAATTTAAGTAACAAGCTTTCGATAGCCAAATCAAGAGCCCAGACACCAGACTTTATATCTGCTGCTGTGTTGAACAACTATATATATGTTGTCATTCTTTCCATGTATGCACTTATGTAATGTAATGGAAATGGACAGTCTTTCTTACTATGAGTCTTTTTATGTGCAGCAGAAATTAAATCCTTTACGAAAGAGTTTTGTTTCAGTTCTCTGCATAATTTTGTATCAATGTTCATGGTCCATTCCTACATCCGCATTGTTAACTTATTCCTCTATGCCTCCCTCTTCAGCAGAGCTCCAGTAATGGAGCTCCAGAAGGCCAGAAGATAGAAGGCGGCTCCCTCAGCCCGGAGGCAGTGGAGGAGCAGCGGGTGGTGGATGGCAAGCGTTCTGGCCGGGACCCCGACACCCGATCAGTGTCCCTGCTAGAGCAGAAACGGAAGGTGGTCTCCTCCAGCATTGATGTCCCACACGCCAGGTTAGTCTGTGTGTGCATGCCTGTGTGTGTCATTGACAGTGAGAGTCTGATTTCCATCCTAGAGGGAGTTTGGCTTGGGTTCATACATGAAAAGTTCATTGAAGGTTTATGACATAGATATGTCATCTCATAAATAGGACAGAGTTTATATGGGCTGACATCCCATTTTTTCATGTAATCCTTGAAGCCATATTGGCTACCCAATGTAACTTGACAGGAGTCCACTTTTATTCCATTACATATGTATAATTTATCATATGCCATCATACATGTTAGACTGCACATCAGATCTGTCTGTTTGTTGAAATGAATGTATTCTTGATATGATGCCAAAATTTTGTTTGTCCAATATTGTAACCGTCCTAAATATTGAAGGGTTCTGTGCAAAATGTAAGTTTTGGAAGAACCCCATGTTTTTTCCTGAACTTGCTGAAGCAATTATGGTTATGGTTATTTAAATGACATGCCTCTGGTTGTTCCCAAATTGTAGAAGTAGTGCAACTTGGACTCAAGGACTTGAGTGTTTACTAACAGTAAATCTCATCCGTTACCCTCTTGCATGTATATTCCACTCCATAGCTATGACACTATGGATTTAGACATGCTGTAGCCTTTTAGCCAAGACAGACATAAAAACAAACATGCTTGAAATTTGTGTGGGAGAACAGCTATCCTGTTTTCTAAAGTGAGATACATAATCCATCTGATTGTGCAGTATGGAATGCACAGTACCATTCAAATGAAAACATTTATTACTGTATGTTATGATGCACGAGCTGTTCGCTCACTCCATTCAACGATTCAAAACACACACACACATACATTTTTTTAGATGGTCAGCATAATCCACCACTAAAGCAGGATCACAATAGGGCAATTAAACATTAATAGGCAGCAGTGCACAGCATTTAAGTGCCATCTAATAAAGAAACAACACTCTTTCACTATTAAGTGTGAAACGCTAATCCCTTGTAAAGCACAGTGCTGTTATCGAACATCCCATTACTTGTCCTCTTGCTGCTGGAGGAGTCCAATCGATGGCAACTTGCTGGAAAGTACAGTAAAATTTGCCCGTTTAAGCAGCTTTATCACCGCATCCTGAGCCCTGCTTTAAATTTAATAGTAATTTGCTGGTGAATCATTGATTTGGTTCCCTCTTGTTGCACATTAAGATGAAAAAATCTTTTTTTAAAATTTAATCTATCACATGGATTAGACAGAAGTTTTACACCTGTCCCACTATAATTACCTTCTTGCTTAGGGATTGCAATAATATTGATATTTATATGGTTATTGCGGAATGGCTTATTGATTATCTCACTGCCCTTGCACAAGTTCGGCTCGTTGCCTCAGCTCAGGGACGATCACTTTATAAGCCAAGTTCCTGTTTATCCTCCTAATGAGACCATCTGACAACAAGAAAGCCAAGACATGTCTGATCAATCAGACTTTACCTTCAATGTGCAATAATCCTGAAGTACTGCTCGGGTGAGACTGTGATCTTTTTTTAAAGAGCTTCACATCTTTTCAGTCATAAGTTTAGACACACACTCTGAAAACTTTAATTACACAGCCATGTTGTCTCCCTGCCCAAAATTCCAATGGGAATGTGCCAAAGTATGCTATGTTTTTATTTAGCCCAGGCATCTTTGAAGCATCATTAGTTTGAGAATTGTCAGCAATAGCCCTCTCATAAATAGAAACAACCAAAGACAAAAGTTACATTTACTTTTGCACAGTTATCCTATATCTACAGTAAGAAGTAGCTATATCAGGTTGTGTGCAGCAATGATGAGAAAACAGGTACATCTGAAGCCTTTTTGCACATATAGTACGATGATATGGCACGCCAGCTGACAAACTACCAGTGTATTTAGAGTTTTTATCACGTGTTTCTATAGTGTGCTTTGTTGACACAATCTGAGCTTGATCTTTTTCATTCTCTCTCTCTGTCTGAGGAATTTAGTCATCTCCTGCCAGGTACAAAAGGGGGGGGGGGGGAGTAACTGTAGGTATGTGAAGGCCAACTGTAGGGAGGGCACCCTTGGCCTTGACTAAGATTAGAAATTGGAGTGTTTTCAAGTTTATGTAGAGGTATCATACTGCATACTTAATTCTCTTGCATATTTTTGCCTTAAAGTATCCTTATAGTTAAGTTTCAGCCAGTTCATCCTTTCTTAAAGTCATATGCTTTTAAATGCGTCAATGAAAAGTCCAATTTCTATTGTCTAATTATTTTGTGTATAGCACTTCAAAGCGGGCACTCAAAATCCAAAGATCTATTGTAATTGTCAAGTGCTAAATCAAACCAGCTGCAAAACCAGACTTCAAAAAAATCAATTTCAGCTCAATTTTTAAAGTGTGCTCACACAATCAAGAACATGGAAAGTTCATTCATGCCACATCTTAGGAGCAAGTATGAGCCTGAGCTCTTCTCTCCAATATCCCTACAGTGACCTCTTCAGTGCACGGCGCCATTATTGCCTTAAGATTAAGATCCGCGGCTCTCATCCTCTGTACACCTGCGACTGATTTCCAGCCCTGCTCCTGCACTGGGGAAGAAACGGTGTCGCCACAGACGACAAAGTAACGTTTATCTGTAATGGAGACAAGGAGGGAGAGTGATGGGGGACGTCTTGGAGGGATGGTGGGAAGGGGATGAAGGAGTAACGAGGAAAAAGAGTGAATGAAATGTGTGTGTGTGTGTGTGTGTGTGTGTGTGGAGAGGAGGACAAGAGGGTAAAGGAGATGGAGAGAGAGCACGTGTTTGAGTATGTAGCTGTGAAGATAACAGCAAAAGAGAGAGAGAGAGAGAGAGTGAATGCCTGAGGATTTTTTTCAGAGCTAACTCTCCAGAGAAGTCTGACCTTGAGGTTGTTAATTGCACTCTCAAAAGTTCACTCCGTGCTGGTGATTTACCAAGAAAATGTCTGGCTGTTTGATGGCTCTCCAGGTCCCTTGTAACCCAGATACAATAGGTTTCCTACCTCACTGGGAGTCACTGAAGTACCCCAAACGCCTCGTCTGCAATCATTGGGAAAATAGAGGAAAAATGACAGTGTGCCATATAGATGTTAGACCTCGGGGGGTTTTGTGTAGCTACATTTCATGGTTCTGTCAGCCAGGTCCAGCTCTTATTACTTTATTGAGTAGCTTCCCTCATCGTATTTGTTTACAGCACATTTACCTCACCCGTAGTTCGTCAGATCTTGTGCCAAAAATCAATAGGTGTCATTCCATGATTGACCTATTTTCTGTACCGCCCCAACTCCCAAATGTCCCAACAAACAGGTTCCTTTATGGAATGTTTTTTAAAAATGTGCTGTGTCTTGAGATACAGTGGCAGAAATCGCTCGCTGTGGCAGATTTCTTATTTGTTTACGCTATATTTGTCGTCTGATTTTCTCTTTGCTGAATGCTCAAACATCTCTACACGTTGTCAGGCTGTGGTCTTAGCCAGCTGTTGGGCCTGCTCCTTGCTCCAAGGGCTTATGTTTTCTCTATGCAGGAAACAGTCAATTGTAACAAGAGCTGGCGGGGGCAGACCAGTGGAAACGAATGGCTTGGCTTTTGACAAATAGCATTCTGGAGACTAATTGCTAGCAGGGGAAGTGAAGTATAACCTTAGTTGAAGGAGAAATCAAGAGAGTGCTCTGCTTATTATTGAAAAACCCAAAAACAACAGATCTGAGGGTTCAAATCCTCTCCTCTGCAGACCGCCAGCAGTCAGTCCTCCCTTTCTAGCATGAACCAAGCGTACTCACGTTTCTGAAAATAACTGGACCCCTCACTGGTCCTCTATGATGTTGTAATTTTTTTCTTTTTTTATGTCGAAGCTCAACATAATGACCACATTTAATTTTGATTTATGGTAACTGATATCCATTCCATTTAGCTGTAAATTAAAGCGAGGAAGCTGATAGGGGTGGGTGGGACTGACTTCAAGACCCACTTCAATGCCAAAACAAAACTGTTTGTTATTGTTGATCATTTGATCAGTGTGTTTGCAGATCAGGCAGTTCACTGTGCCGAGCCAACCATGTGTTCCACACTCAGAGCCTGATGCATCAGCCAACTCAGACATGGAACAGGGCCAAAGACTCCCCATCCTGTGCAAAAAGAGGCCCATAGGGACTGTCAAATTATCATTTGTCTTTTGATAACGGGGCACAGCTTTATAATCTGCTCGTTTTCTCTCAGCTCATGGTTTTATTTGTCTTTATTGTCATTTCTTACCTTTTTGAAACACTGTTACAGCTGTTACTCCTTTTGCACAATGTGTTTGTGTTTGTGGTGAAGGAGGGCGTTTGAGTTTCGAAATAAGAGAAAGGAGGGGAGGACGGGGCGTGTTCATGAGAGCAGTGCGCGTTCTCCAGAGGGAGAGAGTGAGAGAGATGCTTGGTGTTTGCCAAAGACAACAGTTTTCCTGGTTTGGATGCCAGTTTAGTTTAGAGACCGCGCAATTGCTATCTGAAAAGACAGCTCTCGTGATCTCTCTCTCTCTCTTTCTCTTTCCCTCGTATTCATTCTCTAACTCTTTCAGACTTCACATACTATTATCTGATCGAATACTGAGGTTTTTTACCGCGACAATTTACTTGACCAAACAAAGTATGTTGAACTAAATAATCCGTTAAACTGTATCAGATTGGCTTTACTACACACACAGCTAAAAATATTAAAAGAAATTTGCTTGTATTTATAGAAAAGAGGACATTGCTCAACATGTGTAGTCCTGCTTTTGAGCCACAATGTGGCTCCCAAAATTCCTAAGTTTATGGGATTTGTCATAATGACAACTTTAGCGGTGGCAGTGTTTTCTTTAGGAAATTTATTTTGGGGCTTTCATATACTCAAAATGGCAAACAAATGGTTTGCAGACAAATGGAAGTGCTGCCTTTGGTTGCATTGTGTGCAAGCTGAACACTAGAACCTTTCTTAATTATTATACAGCAGGGCAAACAGGACATTTTACAAACTATCTGAATCGGTGGGAGTCTCCTCTGCTCTCTGTATTCGACACACACACACATGCACTCACGGGGTGAACAGCAGAGCAGAGAGGCGGTGTGGTGGACACAGTAAAGTGAACCAGGTGAAGTGAAGATAACTTGATGATTACTCAAGTTGATGACATCTACACTTGTTACTGTAAGTGCAGTAAAACCTTTGTGAGTAAAAAGCCAATAAATACTTTATCAAACCACCTGTTCAACAAGCAGGAGCATATAGAAAAGCAGTGTTTCCACCTGCTTTGTCTGTAGTCTCCTGGTATGTTTTACATAACTACAGTGCCGCTTGTTAAGCGAATTGTTACGAACAAGCTAAAACTAAAGCTGTCTGTATGTAGTTTAACTGTTTATCTTTGCCACGAATCTTAAAATCTGGCAAATTCATGTAAACGTAGCTACAGGCTGAGACAAACCAGCCTCTCCTCCCAAACCAGCCCCCCTCCTCTCCACCAGCGGAAGGCTACTTGCAGCAGTGAGTCACATCAGCAGCAGAGGGAGGAGAACAGAGGACAGGATGAATGACTGATACTGAATGATGTCTGTTCTTCATTCTTTCTAAACTTCACAGTATTTTGATGTCAGAAATATTATAAATAATGATATAATAATAATAATAATTAAATATTATTTTATTGACACTCTAGCTTTGTTTCCAGTGAGATACTATTGAGTTCATATAGTGACTTTGCTGTTGTAAATGTTACTGCTGCTGATTTAGAAACAGTACGAAGTTGTATTTCAAATATAAATAAATTCTAATTCTGGGCTGACAAGAGTAAGGATATGATAAAGCTTCGCCCTGACTTTGGGAGGATGAGCAGGTTTTAGGTAGGTATTACTTTAACTTGTGTGTCTTGATGTTCAGTTCAACAGTTATCCAGTTTCTAATGAAGTCAAAGATTGTTCATTTCTGACAGTGTTGAATGTCTTTGCGGGAGGAGGGTTGATATCAGCTATCAGCTTTTTCCTGCTTCAAACTATCATTATTATGTCCACTATTGGTCGACCTCTAGTAATAAAGTTTAGTTAAGTAGTAAATAGTGGTTTAAGTGAAAACAAGATCAGTAAATATGTGTCTTAGAGCAGGTTTTAAGAAGGGATTTAAATAAAAGTAGAGATTTAGCCAGAATGAGCTCAGAGACGGTTGTTTCATTGTCTAGGAGTCCTAATGGACAAAGCCTGATGGGTTTTTTTAATCTTGGCTTTATAACACTCAGAAGGGACCGACCAAAGGTCCTTAGTCGGGCTCGTATGGGGTTAAAAGGTCTATGATCGAAGCTTCGTACCAGGTGCTTTCATGTCTTAAAAGGGATCTGCAAAATCTTAAAATCAATTCTTGGAGTATCAAGCAGCCTGTGAAAACATGCTAAATTTAGAGTGATATGATCTCATTTTAATGAGACTTACACATTAATGTGCGGGGTTGTATAATCAGATCCCTCCTCTTACCTCCCACTTTCCATCTTTAGTGCCTCAGTATAATAAGACAAAATGAGATCTGCTCTGTGCCGGAAAAGAAAAAATGTACAGGAGATGTAGAACCAGCTGAGACAAAAGCACCTTGTGTTCTGTAAATAGTCATCGTGATTTTCTAGGATGAAAATCTTTCTTGAGGGAGCGTGTCTTATTAAACCACGGTCTACATGGATTACTTAAATGTCATATCAATGTTTATTGGCTCTTTCCATCTCTACGAGCATGAGCCAGTGACAGGTGTCTTGTAGAAAGTAGTTATACAGGATTCACTGGAACTTGCTTTGTTTGACGCTTGAAAACCACATGAGTTGATCGTACTGAATCTTTAATCTCAGATACAATTGTCGAGTATTCATGGAGCCGCCCCACCCTGCTGTTAACTCAGCTTTAGATTTATTGCACACAGACTAATCAAAGGCAAAGCCCTCACTCTTTGTCGATATCTGTAACACATGAGCAAGAGCTGCATCGAGGTGGTCTAGGCTGGCTCACTCGACAGGTTCTGACTCCTGAGAAAACGACCACCTGTGATGCCGCAGGAGTGGAATTGTGAGTTTAAATTTATATGCAAATGAGCTCTTTAATTAAGCGTGCTGAATATCAGGGAGTGTGAGTGAGGGAATGGTTAACCGTGGATTAGTAGACGGTCGGCCTGAATTCACTGCGATCTTTTGCCAAAGCGCTGGACCGTGGCAAGCATGTGCAGACAATGTGCGGGCTGTTGTGATCTCAGTCCAGGATTTACATTCACTTTAACAGCAAAGGACTTCAGAGCTGCTTGCAAGTTCATTGGCATACATATGGCTCGCCAATTACAACATCAGTTATTGAGAATAGAGCAATTGTCATAACCCATATCTGTAACATATTTTACACCGAAGGTTCACTGCATGCAGTTTAAATGAAATCCACAATGTCTACAGTGTATCTAAATAACACATTTAGGAATTGACTCATCATGTGTAACATTCATTTTGAAGCCATCAGCAAAAATCTATTTGCTGTTATTGATGTTGTAAATAAACACAACGCAGCTTCTTAGGAGTTTGAACACTCTTTATGGCTGTCAAGGGAGCGTGACTAAATGTGCCGTTCTGACAACACTGATGTCATGAATCATCAGATGAATCAATCAAGAGCCTCACAGAAAATGTCACTAATATGCTAATTTGTCCTACATCGCCGTTGTTGTATCTGTAAGGTAGTTTTGTGTTCAATCATTCCTCACCTGCTATCTATAATGCATAGTGCGGGGTCTCAAAGCCAATGTTTATGTGACAGTGGGCTCTGTTGGCCCTCTGTTGTTTCAGACTAATCCATAGTCCCTCGCTTTAATGGACTGATGGCACAAAGTGCTGCACGAAGGAAAGAAGCTCTAATTGATTCTATCGACGGACGCGCATTATGGCCATCCACGGTATATACGAGGTGGTACTAATTGACGGCACTGTCAAATGTCACACATAGTGTCCAAACACATGCGCTAATGAGGAGAAATTAGTTGTACTTTCACTGAACGTCTATTTTCTTTAGTATGAAGTGAGACTTTTAGCTCAACTGGGCACTTAAATTAGCAGACTGTGTTAAAGTCGGCTCCTGAAATGATGAGACAGTGTAATTTAATTGTGTAAAGGTTCTGTCTATAACCACACAGGTTGCACATTGAACATGTCATACACCTCAAGCAATGAATAACATGAATTCAAATGATTTTAATTTACAAATACAATAAAGTCCTACAGATTGCATCCTTGCCTGGAAATATTAGAACATGACTATGTTGTTTAGTAATTTATGTGTTGGGAGAATTGTAAGTGTAATATTGCTTGGACATTGTTTTTATTCACATACAATAAGTTTTTTGTATTGTTATATTAAAGTCAGTTGACAAATTAACTGTATTAAGTCAGTTTCCCATAAGCAGTGGTTAGACAAGTCTTTAATTGTGAGGCTGCATGTATACAAAACACTTGGCAAAAGTTCCAGAACAGCAACTAAATGGACTAAATGTGTAGAAATTGTTTTGTCAGCTGCTGTTTACAAGGTCAAGAACGAACTCTCAGTCCCAATTTAAAACGCCAGCATAGATGAAAAGTCCTTAAATGCTCAGAAAGTTGAACATCTACAATTTTACGACAAATTGGCATCTCCGTCTGCGGAGAAAGAAAGAACATTTAATCTCAATCTTTAATCTTGAACTGTATGTTTGTTTTTTTGACTTTATGGCCAGTGATAATTGGGAATTCAGTTCTTGTTTGTTTTATCTTTTGTGCTATTTCAATAAATACACACACACAACAACTTGAGCACAAAATGTACAGTCTAGGGCTTTCAAGTTGAATAATTATATGGCTCCTTCCATAATTTAGTGTTAATATTACTATGCTGACCCAGGCAAAGTTTTGGTTTGGGGCAAAGGCATGGTGACACAACAGGGAGGCGTCATGCTTCTCAAGTGTAACCTATTAAAAAACTAACCCAGCCCTGCAGAAGTACCCCGTCCCCACATTATTTCTAATTATGGCCATCAATTTTGAAGCTCCATTGACCTGTCTGGTTTGAATTATTGATATCTGTCAGGCTGACAGGCTTTATTAATTAAAATGGAGATGTACTAATTAAGAGCGCGGCATGAGGGTGTCATAATTGTAGCCCCGTTTTAATTTGAGTGTTGCGCATCAATTTTATCGCGGTTTAGCAGAGTGGTTGCGCCGTGACAGGGGGGTGGGCAAAGGAAGGGCGGAGGTGCCCTGGTTTGACACGCCAGTGTGCGTGTGTGTGTTTGTCTAGTGAATGTGGGTGTGTTTAGGTCTACGTGCGCATACGTGTTTACTCTCCCTTCAAGCTATTGTCCATCATTTGATACCACACCAGCTTCCTAATTTTAAGATCACCACCTGCCTTGAAGACCAGATGTTATAATGACTTCATTTCTTTGTTCATGGCAGTTTGCATGAGAACATTAATTATTCTGCGCCATAATCCAACGAGATAAGTGCAAATTAAATTCAAAGACAGGCCCATCCAACAACAGAACATATCATTTCCTCTCATGAGCTGTTCGCCACATATTTGTTTACCACAGGGCCTCTTAAATGTCCTCCTATTGGTCCCCCAGATGAAACGTAGAAAATTGATGTGAACATCTGTGACTGCCAAACTGTTTAGTACACCTGTTTATCCTGCCTGTGTTCATTTATTCTAACTTGTATGTATTCGCATGGATGTTAGAACACGTGTTCATAGGATTAATATATCAGCCCTGCCATATTACTCACCAGAGGCGTCTCTCTCTGTCTCACATGCTGAGAGCCCGGCCCCCCCCCGTCTGAGTCATATCAGGTTAGAACACAGGTGTCTCCCCCCTTTCCTAACAAATGTTGGGTTGCGCAGCCACTCAGACAAATCTCACATCTTCCCATGTGTCCTCCAAGTCTCTCGAGCAATGTTTTGACCACTAAGATCCTTCGATTCGGTCAATAGTGTCTGCACTAGTGTAATGACCGTCTGGTCATTGATAATGAAAAGACGCCAATTACCTGCTAATTAGCCGTTTGGAAGGACACAACACAACACCATCCTGACAGAAAACTGTCCTTGAGTCTCTAAATCACCCCTCAATATATGTACAGTAAATGTCAATAATTGTCAGGCTGAAAAATGTTTAAAGGTAGTCTGTATAAGCATATTTCTGTACATTCATAGAGTCACAACCACACAGATTTACAGTAAAGGGTGTAACAAGTTTGTTGACTTAAATGTGCCTTCATAGGATCCTAACTTGTGTCTTCTTCCATCTCTTCCTGTGCTCTACATCTCCCTCAGTCGCAGCAACCACCCGCATGTCTTCCCTCACCATATCCATAAACCCCCTCTTTGGCCTTCCTCTTTTCCTTTTGTCTTGCAGCTCCATCTTCAGCATCCTTCTCCCAATATAACCAGCATCTCTCCTCCGCACAGGTCCAAACCATCTCAATCTCTCGTCTCTCGCTTTGTCTCCAAACTATCCAACCTGAGCCGTCCCTCTAATATAATCATTCCTACAACGACCCTAACTTGTGTAATGAATCAAAATCATGACGCCTACACCAGTGTTAATTCCCAGATGTGCTTCACATTCACCTTCTGGACTAACAGATGTATCAAAGATATTTACACCACAGGAGAGGCTATAATGCATTTAGTGTGGTGGTGTGTAATTTCGCCTCAGAGAGCAAAAAGATCCTTTTTCACAGAAGCAGGAACCAAACAAACTTTAAGTGATGATGGTGCAGTGTGAATTAGAGGAACTTTCAGCACAGATTTACCGTTCATGTTTGCCAAAAATAAATTACATCAAGGCTACGGGAAGTGATAAAGCCATTTGATACACAGCATCTCAACAGTTGGCATTCTCTGCATTCTGCTCAACACTGTTGAGACACAATCCATCGTTAAATAAGCCAGACGTTTAGTCAAAATTATCCCACAAATGTCTTCCTCAACAAAAAGACCGTATGTTGCGAGGAGGGAGCGATAAAGTTAATTGAAAGTTAGCCATTTGTTAGTCTGACATCTAAGAGCCATCTGCTTTGGCTGATCTACATAAATTGTTCCCGAATAGAACAACAGTAGAATATCCGTTTACTTCATAATCCAATAAGAGGCCTCCGTGGTCTTTGGTGTCTCCAGTAAGATCTAAAGCAATGAGTAGGCAGCAGACCAGAACTGTAAATAAGAGACCGACCAGGCGCTTCCAAAAGAAAATTTAAAAAGGAGACCCCTCCCGCCGTCTCTCTCTCCCTCCCTCCCTCCATCCCTCCTTTTTTCTTAGTTATTTATTTTTTTTAATTTAATTTTATTCATGAATTCCTCCCCCTGGTCATTTTTCTGTTTTCTTAATTCATTGTACCCTGTTTGGGCTTTATAATCAGTTTCCTTTACTAATTGTTGTAGACATCTTTCAGTGTTATAATACCAGCTCAATTTATAAGGGTTGAAGCAAGCTGCTTATGTCAGTACCATTTACATTATTGGTTATCACTTTATGTATGAGTATATCTTAACTTTTTTTTTGTTAGGGTAGGTTGTGGATAAGCTGTGTTTAGGTGTATCTATGCATATACATGTTTATGTGTGTCTAATCTGGGCATATATACTCATTTGCATTTATTATAGTGACTTAGAGTGACTTCATATGTTTGCTTTTTGTGGGTCTGTTATATTATTGTTACACTTTACTGACTAGTCCTTATAAATATAGTGTCTTGTTTTGTGACTTTTATTCGCTGCTGGATTGCTGATTGTATAATAATAAAAATTTGATCACAAAAAAGAAAATTTGAAGGGTAATCCATCATCTATTGTGCTTCCAGCTCACGTACTTGGCCAGATATACAAACAGCACAGCCTAACAAAGAAACAGATATTTTCCATCGTATCTTTCCTTGGTTTGTTGTGTTAAAATGAAGCAAATAGCTTAATATTTTGAAGAGGGAAATTTAATATTTGGCATTTGTCCAGTTTCCTGCATGCTTTTTTTCAACTTTGCATTTCCTTTTTCTCCCTGTTGTTGTTGTCGTTGGTGTTTTGGTGCTTGTGACTTTCCCCCTAGAAATCATTATGACATTTAAAAGCCTTGAAATGCAAAAACCTCCTTTTGTGGTGCTAAAATTGTCAAAACTTTAAATGGTGGACCCCAGCTGCTTCATAAACACACAAAATCGTAATTGGCCCTTGCCATACAGCGCCCAACCTTTCAAACAAGATAAAGCTTTGCTTGTTGTACTGTATCTCCTCTCTGTGGGAGATCTGTGTATTCCCTCTTTACACACACTCACTCTCTTTGTCTCTCGCTCTCAGCCATCCTTTGTTCTTCAAAGACATTTGTCATTAGAGTCACTAGCTTTACCTGCGAGCTGGCTGGTGGTGGCATAGTTAAAACACACACACACACACACACACACACACACAAACACAAAGATACACAGGATCCCCTGAAGGTAAAGGTTAGTGTCTCACTGTTCTCCTTATCTTCAGCTTGTCCCATGTCGCTATACAGAACAGCTTGTAAGGGGGTGAACAGTCAGCAGTGGCACTTTTTGCTTTGGGGGCTGATTGTGTGTATGATGTGCATGCGTCCATGCGTGTGTGTGTGTGTGTGTGTGTGTGTGTGTGTGTGTGTGTGTGTGTGTGTGTGTGTATGTGGGTAACACATACGGGGTGGTGTTGGAATTCAGAAGACAGCTGGTAAAGTTGCCCCCTCAACCCCCATTTGGAGAGGTTGTTCATATCATCTCCTGTTTTCCTCAACACACACACACACACACTTCCCCCACCACCACAGAGCTCTTAATATTAACAAGGCTGCAGTTTGTCGAACTACAGATTCGTCACCTCCCTCCCTCTCTCTCTCTCTCTCTCTCCCGTCCTTCCCTGTAAACAATGGGAGCCAGTGGCTTCGGTCACGTGAGCCGCCAGCATCTGCAGACGAGGTTGTTATTGTTTTGATTTGGGTTCCACATGCTGAACTTGACTCCCATCGGAGCGGGGGTGTGTGCAATGATTTTAGGGTTTGGGTCGGGTGGGACTGCAATGTTCTGCCAAACTAGAGGGCTGCCTGCAGAACTTTGTGTGTATTTCTGCATGCGCGCCTGAGTGAGTGTGTGTATTTGTGTGTGGGTCGTGGAAGCTCTGACAGCATTACCTCACTGTGAGCCGAAAATGGATGTGTTTACCAGGGGCCTCTCTCTCTCTCTTCTCCCTCTCTCTCTCTATCCCTCGCTCTGTCAAAGATCCTTCTCTTATTTTCTCTCTTGCAGGCGATTGAGGCTGATGGAGGGAAACATAACACCCCCATTAGACACACACACACACACACACACACACAATCATTTTCTGGAGTTTAGGTCTGCAAACATTAACAAATGCACACACACACACACAAACCATGTTACATAGCCATACTCCTCCATACCGCATGCATAATTCATGACCTCCCATTGACATCTATGTAAACATGGGTGCTTCCTTCAGCTGCTCTATAGTGGGTCTTTGTCGGAGGGGTCGGCGGGTTGAGTAAAATGCTCCTTTACTCAACTCCAACCGCACACACTTTTATCCAATAACTCACTATGTATTGTTTTCATATCTGGCTTGTGACATGTTGCTTAGTTAAAGTCACAATTACACTTATCTGAGCGAAGTTGTACTGTATATTTTCTGTACAGTACATGTCAGGGTACAGGTGCTAGGATTTCAGTCGGAAAGATGTGCCACTCTTTGTCGTCTGTACTCGATTTGATGGCCAGTGCTTTATTGCACTGGATACATTATATTAGATTACAGGTACATTTTTCCTTGGTTGAGTCTGTGCCTTGCTTTCATTGGAGATAATGTCAAACTGATCGTCTCTGAAACAAAGAGCAAACTGAAAACCTCCTCCTTTTCCTCCCCATCTCCCATTCTTTCTTCCCCCTTTTGTCTCAGTTTTTCTCCCACTAGCACTTTTTTCCTATCACTGCCCATTTTCCCTTTCTCTTTTATTCTCTCCATCTCTTTTTCATTGTCCCCTCCTTGACCAGATGGATGGATGTGCTTTCCAGTGTTGCTTTTCCACCTTTCTCTCTTTCTCTCTCCCTCCTGCTTTCACCTCCCCTGACTCGCTCTATTCTATCTCGCTTTCTCCATCTCTGCTTTCCCGCTCATTTCCCCCCTTCGATCCCCCCTGATCTGTCTCTCCTACCCTCCCACACTCTCTAGCCCTCCCTCTCTTCCTTTGTCTCCTCTCTCAGCTGCCTGCTTTATGTGTGTGTATGTGACTGTGTTTTTCCTCTGACTGACAGAGAGAGATGTAAACCCACTGCTGGGCTGTATGCTGGCGTTGTAGAATAGGTAGTGTGGCTAACTTACACATGCATATGAAATCAGTAGTGACAACCACAGTGATGCAAGTACATGTTGAATGTTTGTCCAAGCCGTTTGTGTAAAATTTTGGCACAAAAACAATCTTTTGCATGCGCACTTCAAATATATCACTACTGTCCATTTCCAGTTGCCTGCTCTTACACAGGAAATGTTAGTTATGTGGAATATAGCTGTAATTAATGATATACACAGACATTAACATGCAGTATACATAACATGCATACAGATTCTTTACCCACAAAACACACCCACACATGCACATTTCCAATTATATATGCAAATATGCCAATCATCTGCAGTTAACCCCCGCAGGAAGGGTTAATGATTAATGATAGGAGCAATCACAATCACACATTTACCAGTGATTATGATATCACAGAAAGACAGACAGCAAAGAGACACCCTCCCCTTACTCGTGTTTCATGGTATTCACAATCAAGTTTGTTTTGTTTTGTTTACCTTTTTCATGCAGACAGAAATTGTTGCAGCATTGACCCAAATGCTAAGTGACAATTGGCACGTTAGCTGCCTGAAAGTGTCCATCAATTTCGTTGCCTCGCCTGCGGCTGCTTGAAGCATTAGCGCTGAAGACGTGAGCGGCATACTGACACACGCACACACACACGCACACACACATACACACACACATACACACACAGGTGGCAACTCAGGAGTCCAGAAATATTTATGTAGCTTTGCGCAGTTTTCAGTTTTGCTGATATTTCTGTACTTGGAGGCACATTTAAAAAAAAAAAAATCCTTTCATAGGTTGAAATCACTCTGCACACCGAGGCGCAGGCTACACTTTGAAGAATGTTGATGTCCTACACAATAAAGAACAATCAATAATGCAACTGTAATGTGAAGCATTTGTATTTGTTTGTAGGACCTATCGATTCTTATGACGCCTGCTGTTTCTGTCAGCATCATATGTGTCTTATCTCTTCTTTCTTTTGTGCCATAATGTGTTTCAAGTGTATACAGTCTAGTATTGTGTGCAAGACATGTAGTCAGTCCCCACACACACACACATTTAAGTTAATGCAGTCAATAAGTCATTATTGATTAATCTGCCAATTTTTTCCTCAATTAGTCGATTAATTGTTTAGACCATGAAATGTTAAAAAATAGTGAAAAAATGTCATACAGAATTTCTCAGAGGCCACTGTGACGTCTTCAAATTTTTTATTTTGTCAGACTAACAGTCTAAAATGTTAAGATATTCAATTAACTGTCATATATGAAAAGGAAAAACAAAGCAAACAAAAAACAAGCATATTTGAGAAGCTGGAACCATCAAATATTCAGCATTTTTTCTTGAAAAATAACTAAAACGATTTATCAGTTATAGAAAATAGTTAATTGACTAATTGTTGCAGCTCTACACTTAACCTTGCTTGCAGCTGTGTCCTCTTACTGCCTCATGCTTTAAGTTGATAGAAATTCAGGTAAAGTTATCCTTACCCTGCGCTCACCGCTATATGTTACATGAACAACAATGAGCACTTTGTTCCCCTTTCTCCAACGGGTAGAGCTTGATTCACAAGAGGCAATATGTTGCATCGTCCTAAAAAAAAAAAAAAAAAGAGGCTAGCATGGACAAAGGTTGCTCCTCATGTATTATTAATTGCAAAGTTCATATAAAATTACAGAAATTCCTTTTACATACTTGCCTTTAGGATTTGATGCATCGGTATAGATCTATATGGGAATATGGAGCGGAGGAGTCTTTGTTTGGACTTGTTGACATGGCTGAGAAAGAAGAAAGAAGGGGTGCTCTTTCTCTCTCTACCCCCCCTCTCTCCTCTCCGCTGGTGTTTTCATTTTTTCTGTCACGACTGTCTCTTCACGCTTAGTGTCACATCCTCATACCACACAGCAGTAAATTAATCAGAGATGATGCTCGCCTGATGATAGACCTTCCCCCTCAAAACACACCCTTCCCCTCTCTCTTTCTCTCTCTTACTTTCCCCTTTTGTCTCTGACATTTTTTCTCTCAAATGCAATTTCCATCAGCAAATAAAGACTCGACATACTGTAAAGGGCACCAAAACACGCTTGTGAACTGTATTGATTATCTGACCACTAATGGGTGAATCTCTTTCTTTTGTCCATGTGCCACTGGACAAGACGTTGCTGGTCACAACATTTAAAAATTACGTTTGTACCGAGCAGCTTCAAGGTGCAAGTATGTTGAACTGTCAATGTGAAGAAGGGCATCTCAGTCAACTTTTTATGGGCATGTAAAGGTGAACAATTGGACAAATGACTAAACTGGAAAGGGAGAGAGAGGGAGAGTCAGGGGGAGATAGTAAAGGGGGAGGGGTGTAAGTAAAAGGCCCTTAGGTAAATGTGGAAGTGGCGGGCAGATCCTTTGTCCTGCCTGGAGGCTGTGTGAGGCGATTGGACCAGCTGATAGGCCTTTTATAATGCTTTCCATCAGCTCAATCTCCAGGGCTTTTATGAGCACCTTCAGCAAACACACACACACACACTCTCACATGCACACTGATACACACAGCTAAACCCCCCTCGAGGTGTAATTGGGAAAGAGGCCCCTTCCTCCAGTGTGTGTATCGCTCTCCTGGGAGCAGAGACGCTGGAGGTGTGTATGGAAGCGCGGGGCGTGTGTCTGTCTGAGTCTGCTGTGGTTACAGCGAAGGTGTTTATAATCAAGCTCAGCAGCGATAAAAGGGTGCTTGTGTGTGTTTATGTCTGTGTGGTTTATGGCACTTATTGGCAGATTGTGTGTGTGTGTGTGTGTGTCCAGAGGGCAGGTAGAGAGAAAGGAGCACTCAGGGCCAGCTCCTGCGACCCCCATTATCACCACTGCACTTAACACTAAACACCGTAACGAACACACAAACACACATATGCGCTGATGAGGTGAAAGGTAGCTGGAGGAGCAGGTTCCCCGCAATCCTTGAAGGAAGAAAGGGAGAAAGAAGCAAATGTGGAGATGGACAGAGGAGACCCTTGATGAGACTTGATTGCTCCACCTGTATTCAGGTTACAAGATCATTTTCCACTATTGACCTGTTCTCTTTACAGTACACAGCCCATAAAAACATGACAAAAAAATGACCAGCAAACAAGTAAAGTCATCCTACCTGCTTACATTTCAGTTAACATTGATCTTATCATGAATACTGTCATCAAAACAATATTTAACAAGTTTCATGCACCGAATCCAAAGTTCTTTCACTTTAAGTAAAAAGTATCATTATGATGCCACAGAAAGCATTTTGTGGCATCATAATGATACTTTTGTAATGAGTATTCTAAACCAGAAAACATGCCAAATTTATTTTGCGCACAAAACGCAGCATGTGACATTTTTAGAGGCCGCCAGGCTTCTTGGCAGTGGCCTTGATTGTTTATGTGACTAGTTATGCTGATATCCAGGAGGACATTAGATATTTTGGGACTCCAGTGAGCAGCAGCAGCTCAGTCACAAGAAATATCTGTTTTAAATATCCATTTACTATACTGAAATAAAAAAGATATAAAACCATTTTGTGTGAAGGCATATTGTCCAAATGTAAGCTATACTTTAGTTTGGTTTGATTCTGAAGCTCTTTTTTTTATCGCACTTTTTTTCATGTTTCCGTGACTTTAGTTCAATAAGCTCCCAGAGTCAGAACTATGATATTGAAATTAAGCCCTGTTTTGGGTCAGCATGGTTACATCTGCCACAACAGAAATAAATCATGCGATGCCAAGCCAGAGGAAAAGGGCATGACAGAGAGAAAGACCTCCTCTGATGTTTGCTTTCACAGCTACACACTCTCAGGCTCTTCATTTACTCCATTTCTGACACACAGCTCAGATACTTCATTCATCTAGCCACTTCCTTTTGTTTACTCCAGCGCTGCATCATATGGATGGACAGTGTTGATCCAACATGAGAGAGAAATGGAGGTAGGTGATGGAGAGAGACGGGCAGATGAGAGGAGGGGGTAGAGGGACACAGGGAGGAAGAGAGAGGAAGAAAGGAAAAAGGAGGAAAGAGTGAGGTTGGGGGGTTGCAGAGAGAGAGAGAATATTTACCAGCAAGCCGCTCTAAAGGTCGTCATGACTCTCATAGCTGATGCCTTTGTTCACATCAGTGATCGACCCCCTCACCGCACATACTGGCACTCTCTCTCTTTCTCACACACATTCAAACACATTCACATTTGCCGGCATGCAGTCAGGCATCTGTGCACGCAGGTACTTGCAAGCAAAAACATAAACATCTCACACAGAGTGACACATTTACTCACACACACTCATACATGCTGTCACATGCACAGATACACACACACACACACAAAGTCAAATGAGTAGCTTAGAGCAGTGAGATCCTGTGTATTCCCTCTGCTCATTAGGGCATACAGCAGCATCAATTCAGGGAAAGCCCATCACTGTGTGTGTGTGTGTCTGTGTGTGTCTGTGTGTGTCTGTGTGTGTGTGTGTGCGTGTGTGTGCGTGCCCAGCAGAAAGGAGATTATGTGACATACGATGGATCGGGAGCTCACGTTCTCCTCAATTTTAAGGCTTTTGGTAATATGCAGTTTACAAACAGTTCACAATGTCTGCTTTTGAAAGCTGCTGATGTACATCTGTGTGGTGCAGCTCATCTTCAAAAGAGGAGTCAAGACTGTATCTGTTCACATTTCACAGTATTTTCAAACTTGTTTGTGAAGGTGCTTGCTTGATTCAAGTATAGACTCGGTTCTGTGGAAAGTACGCTGAGATGCAACAGGAACACTTACAGGATTAGTTCAGTAGATAAATATGAATTGGAAGAGATTAATATGAAAAATGTATGAAAAATATATATACAAGCACATCTGACTAGAGCTGAAACAACTGATTAGATCATCAGAGAAGTAATCAAACTATTCTGATAATCAAATAATTGTTTGGCCATTTTTCCAGCAAAGATGCTAAAATTTCACTGTCAAATGTGACTATTTTGGACTGCTAGTTGTATAAAACGACACTTTTGAATATGTTAACTTTTCTGACATTTTATAGACTAAAATATTAATCTCATCATCATTGTTCATCTAGTATCTGACTGCAAGTTGTTTTTGTTTAGCAGCCTGCACGTCTGTCATCACCTGCTGTTCTCCTCGTCTGCCACTGTAATATTGGGTGAAGGGGAACCCCTTTAGTGGTGTGTATGTATGTATGTGTGTGTGTGTCTGGCCCAGAGGCTGGGACTTAAATGCGACCACCGACCTATAGCTCCAATCTAGGGCATAACTGCCAAATGTTGTGTGTGTGTGTGTGTGTGTGTTTTCATCCCAAGCCCAATGGGTAGGATGGATATAGGAACCCCAACCTATAGAGCAAATCTAGGGCACACTACTGGAGCGCGCGTGTGTGTATGTGTCAATCAAAAGGCATATTAAAAGGTAAAGTGCAGCGGAGAGAGTGGATGATCGTTTCCCCTCATCTCTGTTGCTCAAGGGGTAACTCTGTCTTTGAGAAGAAATCAGGACTTATATACATCAACCTGACACTCGCACACATGCGCTCAGTGAAGACCTTGGGCCAGATGCACAAACGATGCGTACACACAAAAACCATGCATACGCTATTTCCCGCACATAAACCGGTAATTATAAGCACAGAATGTGCGCACCTCACACATTCTTCAGATGAGGTGTACACATGTTTTTCTAAAGCAAGCTGAGGGTGATGATGAGGTGAAGATGAAATATAAGGTGAGAGACAGGATCTTTTACTAAAACATTGTTTGTTTCAGTTGACAACTAGCTGCATTGATTGTGTGATTTTTTTTTTTGTGTGTGTGTGTTTACACAGATATCTGTAAGATGCCAATCAAAGACACATTTACAAACGTGATGTTGCTTGATGATTCAAAGAATCAAAGAAATAAAACATTATTTTCTTATTGTTTCATGTCGGTTACATTCTACAGCACAAATAAGCTCACCCACCGCTCCTCACAACTCTGTGGGAAGGTGCTGCATTGCTGAATTTGGTGTGAATGCAGCTTTGCATGTAAACTAGTTGTATGAACGGTACTAAAACAAGGTTTACTTTGTTACTTACTTACAAATAGATAAACTATCTCATCACTATGCATCCTGCAAACAGCTGTGTTTAAAAAAGAAAAATAGTATTAAAAATAAGTTGCGTCTTTCTTTCAATCGCTTCCAAAACAAATGCAAGGTCAAGATCTTTACGAGATAAGGCGGGGATGCTCATGGGAAATGCAGTCTACATTCCCAGAACCATTACCGCTTTTGTCCACAGGAAACACAAAAGTTTCTTGTAGTTACTCCAAGGGTGTGTTTTCATCCATTTATAGATAATGGTGAGAGTGGAAATGAGGCTCATGAACATGCGCCCAGTTCCACAACGACTGAGATTTATAAAACACAACCATGCAAACGCACGGCTGTATGAATCTACACATGTATCTGGCCTCAGGCCTTAAACCCTGCAGCCTTTTGTCCTACATAAACACATACATGCGCTACTTATTCTTTCATACACTTCACCATCCCCGCATCTGAGCCGTCTAGTGTCGCTACACACAGCCGAGCTCGCCTTTGTCATGACCTGTTTACCCTCAAGTTCAAAGGTTATCTATTCACATACAATAGGATCACGCAGTGTCATAAACGAAATGGTCCTGCGTGCCTCTTTTTATGCTCTTCATTTTATTAGAAAAGTGAAAAGAGAAGTGGACACTGATAACGAATATTGACAGATTTTATGGAGCTTAGCTGATTGTTTTTATGCAATAAACAGAGACACACTGCTGCTTAGTATTTGTAACACTGATCAAAAAAATTAAACTGATATAGAGGATAAAAATGTAGATTATAAACCAACAATTAGCAGCACCCTTCAAAAGGTTCAATATCCCTTTTGTGTTTTTAGTAAATTGTTTTTAAGCCCAACTGACTTTGAGTATTTCTGGATTCGTATTTTATGATTCTGATTTTCCATATTGTAATTTCGCTGTTATTTTGGACTACTCTGTGCACACAAAATCTATTTCAGGTTGGTCTGTCCTCTGTTGCTCTTCCTTTTTTTCCCGTTAAGGGTTTTTTGGGGGGAATTTACTTTATTCAAATTTCAGGTCTGTGGATAGAAGGTGTCATATTCTGTACAGAGTGTAAAGTCCTCTGAGGCAGATTTGTGAGTTTGTGCTATATAAATAAAATTGATTTGACTATTTCACTTTAGCTCAAATAGACAGGTCCAGGTGATGATATAAATGTTAAGATTTATGCTGTCAGAAATGGAACAAACTAAAGGGCTTTTTAAACCACATTTTTTGTGCTTTCGTTTAGCTGATTACTTGTTTCTTTCCTGCGCATGTGTCGCTGTTTACATATATGATCAGATTTCCAATTTTGTGTGCACATGAGTGTAAGTCTTGTCCCTATATGTGTGCGTTTGAGTGTGTGTGCTCAGCTCTGTTTCCCAGCGGTGTGATGTGTGGATGGATAACTAGGCTAAAGAGCAGCATACGGGTTGGAGGCTGTGTTTTTGTTTTGTGTCTCTAATGGAGATCTGCTCTACTCCGATTTAAGAGACGCTGAGCCAGCGACTGAAAAACACATACTGTATACCATTAATGAAACTCCTCACAGACAAAACTGTATTTGGGTGAGAGGCTGTGTGTGTCACAAGGTCAAGGTCGACATCCTTATTTATCCATTTATAGCGTGAAACATATCTCATCAACTCTTAGCGCACTAGAAACAGAAAGGGTCCAAGGAAAAGCGAAACACGGACGGATGTGCAGATGAAAACATGCTCTGTTGATTTGCAAATAGTTCAGTGTAGCTGCTGTACAGCTGCAACTGTCTGTCTGCAGACACATGAGGAAGCAACACAAACACACACACACACACACACACACACACACACACACACACATACACAGAGGGTCTTTGGCCCCATGCCCAGCTAATGTACGCCACGCCCTGTTTTAGTCTCACCAGAGGGCGTTCATGAAGAAGTGTGTGTGTCTATCTGCTTGTAATGTGTTTGTTGTTTGGAAAAAGGGAACTAACAAACAGTATGTGTCTGTTTCCATCTGCATAGACTGTCGCTGCCTCATGTAAAAATGCATCCGCGTGTTTGGAAGAGAGAGAGAAAGACAACTAAAACATGGTAATGCATAATCAGCTAATTAGCTGCTAGCAAAAGCTGATAATCAGACACGCTGTGGCTCTCGGCAATAACATTGTTGAGTCTTAATGACTTGATCATCCACTGTAATCTATATGTGAGCAGCCTTATATATTCAGTAAGTAATTCTCTTTATGGTGTGTTTATAGTAGTAGTGTAGTATTTTCTTGACTTTTAAAGATGTTAGTCAGATAGAAGGTTGGGGGTGCACTGGTGAGTTGTTCCAGAAACACAGACTGATCAGTCAAAATGACAATTTAAACTTTAGAAGAAAAATAATAAGTTGGAGAGAAAGCCCTCAACCTATTAGTGTGTTACATTCCCCGCAAGGAAAACTAAAGACACTTTGCTCAACCTCTAGAGAGTTGATTAGGAAACTCTACCAATGCCACGTATTTCATGTCTGCAGAATAGTCTGCGGTCTTCGGCTTTCCTTGATATTAATCGCACAAAGCAATTTCTTGAACACAGTCCTGTTTCCGCCTTTGATCTCGAATGCTTTGAAAGTCAGCAACGACTCATAATGATGTCTTCATTGCCCTCACTAATGAAAGTGAAATCTAGCAGCCCTGGAACACAGGAATCTCCCGAGGCTCTGTTGTTTTGTTTTAAATTTCCCAAAGCAAAGAAGACACCGAGAAGTCAGTGGGGTTGTACCTGTCTCTGAATTTTCCAAATCAGCTCTGAGTTGCAAGCTGTAGGGGAGGAGCTGCTATTGGCGCTAAAGTAGTTTAGCCGCCTTTGCTAACGTTCAGCACCAGAGCTGAAAGCGTCAGAACAGCAAACGAAAACGAGTCGTTCTGCATCACTGTCCTCTATTTTCATCACTATTTTCTGTTTCCACCACAATTCAGTTTCTAGACTGATGATTGCAATCATCAAAGTTTAGGTGGCAGCTCTAGAAGCCAGTTAATCCCATCTTCTAGCTTTTGTAGTAAGTAGAAGTAAAAAACCATGTCGAGCAGTTAAAATGAGTGACACACTGTTAGTTGTTCTGTATTAGCCAAAGGTTTGTGCAAAAAAATCTACGCAAATCCACAAATCTTCAGTGCAAATCAAGAGAAAACATTGAATTTTTCATTTTACTTACAGTCAACTGTTTTCTTGAGGTCCCCAGCTAACTATTTTAGAAAGAAATCACATGCTATTATGTCATTAGCAATGTCAATCAAACAACCATGACTGTCTTTACATATGTGTCCAACAAGAGACAACTTTCCAGTGCAAGTTAACTGAGGTATGACCTACTACACACTTGCAATTGTGACTAAATATAACAAATGAGCAACACAAAATTCAACATTCAGCAGTCACCAAAGTTTTCTTATTTTTGCTCTTCTCTTAATTAAGAGAACATTTTATGAGTAGTCGAGAGCACTCTTACCAAGATAAGAAAAAAACATCTCATTTTCACATTCTACAAAATGTTTGTCCAGTGAAAACATACGTTTTACATTTGAGGAACATCAAAAAATGTATGAATATCATATAATCAAATTTATTATATGTTTTAGATTAATTATAATGATTGGATTATTACATTTGTGGGCAGATGTTTGAGTTTTCATTGAAATAACAGCAAATAATCCTATAAACTACCACAGGTAGAAAAAAGTTGTATATGTATAAATGAATTTTAGGGTGTTTATACAGTAACTCTCCAACATAAACATGCAAAATGTACCATCAGCAACTGGTGTGTCTGTGAATGCATCGCTGGTGGAGTCTTGAGTGCCCTGATGTGCCTGGCAGCAGATAACTCTCTGTGTCGGTGGGGTTTAGAAACCGATGCACCTGAAGCGGCATCGCTGTCAAGTGGAGCGTCTGATTGGACACCTGTCAGTGCCACCTCTCCAATTATTTCTTGAATTCTTATGCCGACTTGCGAGACCGCCGCCTCCTCCTGTCCTCCTCCAGCTGTCATCATGGAGCGCTTGGCTTGGGCAATGCTTTTTTTTTTTTTTTTTTGGCTTCCATTTTCATGTCAAGTCATTTTCTTTTAATTTCAGTTACTGTGCGTCCCTCTGCTGACACAGCTGGGTTTTTGATTTACTGACGCTCTGGAAAATCACGTTTACTTTGTTTGAGTTTATTTAACCGTATGTTGATTTCACTGCTGCTGAAGTTCTTCTTCTTACAGCCTTTTTTTTTTTTTTGATGGCATCTCTCCAATTCTTGTCCATGTGCCAGAGCTCAACATCTGTCCTTATATAGAGTTTAGGGGACTTTACCATCATTCAGCACACCTTGGTAAGAGCAGATTTGGATGGTTAAGAACGTTTGGTGCATCTGGAGTTGACTTATTTCATGTTTTTCTCTTAACAGAAGATTAAAGGAAAATGAAAGAGAAATTTAAGAGAACGTTGCTGCACGAGACCCATTGTGTGGCCTTCATTACAAGGTTAAAGGGTGATTTCACCCTAAAAAAGAACTTCTGCTGCTCCAGTCATGTCTGATAATTCAGTCCAGGCTTTTCATTGTGATCATGTTTCCCCCAAATGTACAAACAAGACAGTTATTAAATTATTGTAAAATCAATTCTTCATGCAGTGGGTAACTTTGTTTTCTGGTTATATTCTACTTCTCTTCTCAGTCGTGTTTCTTGTAATTTAAAACCAGATTCTTTTTGAATGTTTACATTGTGATGTATCAACTCTAAATGAGGGCTCCTTGATATTTCTATGAAAATGGGGCGATTTTTTTTTTTTTTTTTTCCCCAGCAGTGTAGGAGCACTGATCCGGGCTACAGTTCACTGTAAAGCTCAAGTTACAGTGAATCAGATGGAGGTTTGGTGCTGCTGCTTGAGGAGCAGAAGCGGAGTCTGTGTGACGGGAAAGATGCCCGTGGCTCCTATTTCAAGGAGCTGGCTGCCAGGCCAGTGCATATGTTGTTATGGCTAGGAAGATGACTTGGTCCTTTGATTATGTATGTGCGTGTGTATGTGTGTGTGGCTTCCAGAACAGATGTGCACTTCAGAAACCAGAAAAAAAAAAGTGTATGTATGGATGATACTGTAACGGAGTCTGATTTTAATACCAGTTACATCTTAACTTCTAAACCTTATTTTAACTCTGACACCACCTGTAGAGTTGACAATGCATCCAAACTTTTAGTAAGTATAAAACAATAGGGCTGCAACTATCGATTATTTTCATTGGCAGTTGTTTTCTAGATTAATCATTCAGACTATGAAATGTCAGAAAACAGTGGAGGAAAAAAAAAAAAACAGGAATATCTCCAAATGTTTTTTTTTGTCCAACCAGCAGTCTGAAATCCAGATATATTCCATTTGAGAAACAGTACAAAAACCTTGAAAATTACATTTCAATCAGTAACTGGGCCTCAATAATAATAAATCAGTTATAAAAAGCAACACAATTTGTTTTGCAAACTGAAAAATAACTATTTTTTGAAAATAACAGATTGTTCCGTTATTTAAGACAAGAAATATCATGTTAGGTTAAGAAAAATAGATAAATACATGTAAACAATAAAAAGAAGTAGTGTCAGTATGTACACACCAACAGCAGACAGTCTGTTCTTATGATCTCAGTGTATAAAACAAAAACGTGGCCATTAAAAGCAACAGAGGACATCATAGCAAGATTTTTTATTTACGACATCCTCTCCATGTGCAGTAAAGCTCCAACTGTGGCCAGAAATGGATCCCTCTTGTAACCCATGCGCTCATGTTTGCAATGAAGCAAACATCAGCCTGCAGCTGCTGGCGGCACCTGTCCTCACTAACACCCTCATAGGTGTGGACCGAGACTGCACACATACACATCTCGCGTGTACAGCCACAACAATACTCTTCACAGGAAATTGAATAGGCACAGTGTTATAATATGTCCCTTTATATATTTCTCAGGTTTTATAACGATGCAGTTTTTAGGATAAGTGTTTTCCCACAAAGGATTGTAATCTGTAACATCTCCAGAGCCTGAATGATGCACACGGGCATGTCAAGGAAAATTCCTGTGTGTCTCTTCATACACATCTGCCAATCAAAAGCTGTGCCCTTCATGCATGTTTGCCCCGTGTCATATGCAGATTCCTTTTGTGGTTTTGATGTCATCTGTGTGTGTGTGCGTGTGTGTGTGTGTGTGTGTGTGTGTGAGAGAGAGAGAGAGAGATAGAGAGAGGGAAAGAGATCAGATAAGCACATGGTAGAGGAGGAGCTTTCAGATTTATAGGAGCTTATTGAGGAGGAAATAGGCGTCATAGTCCAGTGGCTGTAATAAACGAGACCTCCTCGCACCGCTCAGCATCAAAGAGACAGGTCAACCCAAACACACACACACACACACACACACACACACACTGGCATACACAGCTACACACACACACACATACACACACTCCCTCACTCACTGTCTTTTTCGCTCACTTACTCTCCTCGCTGTGTGATCTGCTGCAACAAAACTCGAAGAAGCTCAAAGTGTGGGAGGGAAAGTCAGTAAAGGCGAGAGACAGAGGCAGAGAGAGTTGAAAGTCAGTCCAGCAGGGGTGAAGGGAGGAGGAGGAGAGAGAGGACAGAGAGAGGAGTGTAGGAGTGAGGGGTGTGCTTGGCAGCGTTGGCCTGTGTTTCAAATTCCTGTAATCCACCACACCTTTCAGCTGCCTTCATTAGAGCTGATTGATAGTTTTTGGGTGACATAGAATCTCAAGCTACTTTTTTTTGCATGTTTGTGTGTGTGTGTGTGTATGAAGATTGACCTTGGCCCATGTAGTCTGAGGGAGTTTGTTAAAAAAGATAACAAATTTTAAACGGTGGATTGCACTACATGGCTACATTTGAACTTGTCAAGAATGTGACCTTGGATCTTTTTGTTGACTCTGGACTGAAATCCAAGAAGTTTCCCTCATTAGCCTTTTAGCCCCTTTAGCTTTATCTGCTTTACTAGTGTCTGTCATTAAAGATAAAGCTGGTAAACTAAACAGCTCAGAGAATTATAGGCTATAGCCTTGGCCAGCTCTCTATTCAAAGTGCTGGAGAGAAGTCTGCTGACTAGGCCAGAGCAGTGATGTGTGTATTTTTGCCTTAAAGGAGATTTTAGATAGATACAATAGGTGAAATTCCACATTTTTTAAAATGTTTTATTGGTGCCTCTAAAGTGTTTGACTGTATAAATCATGAAAAATGATTTAACAAATTGTATCATAGAAGGGTTCCTAGATTTCCAGTGAGAATCCTGGTTTTTTGGTGTGCACATCAGACGATGCAAATAAAATGGGAGAATTCTGTATCTGCTCCTTTCCATGTGAATAATGGAGTTTGACAGGGCGGTATTTTATCTCCATTTCTTTTTAACATCTATATGGATGATCTGTCAATGCCATTAAATGGATGTGGAACAGGGTGTATGCTTGGTAATTCTCTCATTAATCACCTTATGTACGCAGATGGTTTGGTGATTTTCTGTCCATGTAGTGCTGGTCTTCAACACCTATTGAGGGTATGTTCACCACATGACATCAAATATAATGCAAATAAGAGTAATATTACGATTGTTAGAAGTAGGGGAGACATTTTCCTGATTTCTCCCTGTCTGGTATTGCCCTTAAAGTGTGTAAAGAGGCTAAATACTCAGGCCATTACGTAACCAATGATCTATCAGATGATAAGGACTTCACAGCATGTTCAACAGGGTATTAGATTTAGGGAGCAAATGATTTCAGTGACTTCCTTTTTTTAAATTAAGGAGTATCTGTTTGAATGCCTAATAATGTGACATGCATCAGAAAACAGAGAAAGATGATGATGGTGTTCACTGTTCTGTCAGCAATCTCACAGGGCTGCATTTACTATAAACATCCAGAAGAAAATAGCTCTTTCATAAATAATTCAGTAGTTCTTAAAAGAAAGAGGTTAACAGTGTCTTACCTTTTTAAAAGATAATGGCACTCTCTTTCACTTCTTCTGTCTTAAACATCAGACTAAACTTGTAAATGTGATGAAAAAACAAAAGACAGACCCACATTTCATTGGATCCCATCTACCTGTCAAACTAGCCACAGTAACTTGAACCCCTGTTATTGTCTTTCTCGCTGCGCAGTGTTTTGCTTGAAACTGGACACTGCCTGTCCCCCGCAATGGTGGCGAATTGGCCTCATACACACACACACACACACACACACACACACACACACACACACACACACACACACACGCACACACAGCCTGCCTCCCATCTTCCCATGCAGGCCCTTTGTTTTGTTGAATTCACTTATGGCACCTAAAAAAAGGAGTTGGCACATCTGTCAGGGGAAGTACAAGTTTCATCACACACACACACACACACACACACACACACACACACACACACACACATGCGGAGCCTGTTTGGCAGATTGGAAGACAGCCATGTATCCCACCAAACTCATCAAAACCCCTGAAGAGGGAGCTGTTGTTTTACTTGTATCTTCCTACCATCAAAGGGTGAATCCCAACTCATCTCTGGTTCTAATTTTAACTGCTTTAGTTTGTCTTTTTTATCATCATCAACATGTGTTTGTAATTTTCTCAACAGCCAAGGATCAACTTGGTTTTTTTTTTTTTTTTTAGAGAGGGAGAGAGAGAGAGAGAGAGAGAGAGAGAGAGAGGGAGAGAGAGAGAGAGCTGTAGTGAGAGAGGTCTAGTAGTTCTTGACTGGTTCAGTAACTACTGGATAATATCTGCTTTCTCATTCACTTGTACTGTGATCAAATTTCAAATCCAACTGTGCAAATTTCAGCTCAAAGTTATGAAATTCAAAGACACATTCAGTTTGTTAATACAGAAATCTTCTTTGAGCTAGTAACATCATGTTTAAGAGGCTCCGTTATCTCCATCATGTAATCACACATTAAATACACAGGAAGCAGTGTGTATTGGCTACTCGAATGTATCGTCTTCAGAGCTGAAACATCGATTAATTGATTAGCTAATTGACAAATTAATTTACAACAAGATTGATCAGTTGTTTAAGGTCTTTTTCACTGTCAAACATGCTCCGGTTTCAGCTTCAAATGTGATTATTTGCTGGTTTTCTTTGTCTTAGTTGATAGTAAACAGAATCTCTTTGGTGGAACAAACCAAGTCATTTGAAGACAAGGCTCTGGGAAATTGTAACTTTTTTTTTTTTTTTTTTTTTTTACTGTTTTCTGACATTTCAAATTTTAAAGTAAAACTATTATTGGAGACAGATTAATCTATAATGAGAATAATTGTTAGTTACAACCATATAAATACTTTTTGTATTTGTCATTTCATTTGTAATTAAAAAAACAATGTTCCTGCATATTGAAACCGTACAGCATGTTTTTAGGGAGGAAAACAACATGCAATATTAACGATTCTGGTAATAAAATGTGAAATTATCTCCTAATAACAGTGTTGTCCAGTGGCCAGTAAAACATGTTTGCATTTTTAATGGGAATCTGTTAATGGTAGGATTTAAATAAAGACACAGATGATTCATATGTTGATGCTACCTAGACAGAATACAGTATATGACAATTAAAAAAAAGAGTCTGTGAGCTTTTTAATAGGTCATACGGCTGCCTTTAAATTCATTAACAACATTAACAGCATATAAACTAATATGTTTGTTTGGCCCCTGAAGATAAACTAATTTTCCATTTATTAATTGCCAGCAGCAGGATAAAATTACACGGGTCTGTTTCATGTAATCTGCATTAGTGAACAAGCTCTTTCTCTCAAGTTTTGTGATGATGAAGCTGTACGTCCACGATAATGTTCCTTTTAGGAGGCCTCAGGGGTCGGATATGGGAAGATGTTTTATTGGAAGTTAGTGAAGTAAGAATATTAGAACACAAACACACACACACACACACACACACACAGCTGCACATACAGTGGCGCACACAAACCAACATATGAAACTCATTTATCAGAATTCACTTACCAATCCATTAACCATCCCACCATGTCTCCTGTGTCACATGTATCATGCATTTTAACATGTCTTTCTCTAACACACACGCACACACACACACACACACACACACACACACACACACACACACATACACTCAGCGTGTGTTAATTATAGCCATAATAAGCACTTGGAAACAAAGTTTGATAAGACCACTAATGACAAATGTGATTTGGGAAATTCCCTTTCTTACTCCCTCTCATACATCACATCTTAATTATTAGTCCTCTAATGTGTTTTTCTGAGATTTACTCTTTCATATTTCAAGAAAGACAAAGCACCGTGTAATTATTGTCTGTCACTGTTGCCATGGAGATAATATCTACAGTCACATGATGGCCTCCCAAGGTGACCAGGAAGTGGTTTTACGGCGTCGTCAGACTGGGGGTTATGGGTAAAAGTGGCAGTTGTGTGCACGGCTTCGTCCCCTGATTTATGTGGAGGCTGTAATGACATCATATTCAACTGTGGAGAGGGTAATAAACTAGACATCAGCTAATGGAGGCTGAGGCTGTTTCTTTGTTAACCAGCGCTCTCTTCTCTTCTTTTCTCTTCTCTTCTCTTCTCTTCTCTTCTCTTCTCTTCTCTTCTCTTCTCTTCTCTTCTCTTCTCTTCTCTTCTCTTCTCTTCTCTTCTCTTCTCCACTCAAGCAAAGCAACCTCTCTGTTTTATAAGTAAATACTCTTTTAGTAGCTCCCACATTGATTTTGAAGCTATAATTTATTTACAAGGAAATTATCGACAATGAGACTCTGTACACAACATTTACTACAGTGCAAAATTACTGAGCAATACACTAATTGTCCCATGGCTATATGCATAAGTGGTATTGTATGTATGAATGTTTTGCTATTGATATAAATATCTGTGGTCAACATTATCCAGCTTGTTACTGACTCACTGTTCTGGTACCAATTAATTGAAATTGGAAAAAAAAAAATTCTTGTTCACAATAAAAAAATATACCATGTTATTTTTAAACAGAAGGAAGATGAGGATCAGTTATTAGAAAGCAAAATTTAGGAGAAAGTTCTTTTTTTTTCATAAATTAAAGATCCACGACATTTGTTGGTGAAATTTATCACAGATGTATGAAGAAATCTACCCGGTGAACTTTGTTTTGTTTGTTTTATCAATATTGTGCACAATTGACCATGAGCTCTCTGATACTGAAACTGATCTTTTAGCCTAGTTAGCTTCTTTAACTCATAGTTTGCAAACAGAGACCCTAAACCCTCGCTAGCAGCCCAGAGACATACTGCCTACCTGCCTGCATATGCATCTCAAGTTTGTGTCTCCACCTCAGCAGAGGAGACCAGGTAGCGGTGATGGTCTTCACACTGCAGTCGGATGTTTTTCAGCACACTGAATGAATAATTTTTAATGATGTTGGCTGACACCGATCAGCACACAACCAGAAACTCTCCTCTGTGAATCCTATTTGAGTCTCTTTTTTTGACAAGTGACAAGCAATTCCAGCATTTTCAACTCTTGGAGGTGCATGAAACTCTGTCAGTAGCTCATCAGTCCAAATAATGAACAACTGCTCTGAAAAATATCTGGTATTTATTTTTGTAGGAGCATTTCAATTTAATATATATAATTTTTTGAGTCTTCTAGTCCTCTTAGATACATCTGTTAGTTTGGCACATCTGGATTTTGGGCCTCAACCCTCCTTTTTTTTCTAGATGTGCTCAAGCTCAAGTCAATTTGGATGGAGAGCATCTGTGCCTTAAAGCCATTCGAAAAATAAATATCAGGAGTCACGTTTGGGCTTCGGGTGCACCACTCAACAAGTTTCACACTGTTGTTTTTAAGCCTCCCCAGTGTTGTTTTTGAATTTATACTGCGGGGTTCATGAACTGCTTGAGCACAAATTGCTGGCCTAGTGAAAGTGTGTGACGCTCTGAGAAGGTTCCTCACAAGAATCTCTTTGTGGTTCCTGTTTTGTTTTTTTTTCCCCCACCATGTTTTACAGTAGGATGTTGTGCCACTGCAAGATGACTGATGAGTTAATTTAATGAGATCCTCTTTTCTCTTAACCTTTGACATGTTTTTTTTCTCTTTTGCAAGCACCAGAAATTCTGTCATAGGCTGTTTTTTCCTGCTTTACTTCTCCTGCTGTAGTTCTGTCACAGGGTTGAGACACATCCTGTGGTCCTGTGGTCACTTTCCTGATCACTTTTCTGGTTTTTCTTTTCTTTTCTTTTAGCTGAGTTGTGTCACTTAAGGAGATTCAAGACAGATAAACTCCCAGTGTGTTCAAACATAAGTGTGTTATGTCAAATGCAATTCAACATTTCTCCTCCTTTATTTACAAATTGTTGAATCAGCACTCATTTGAGCCACAATCAGCCAATGCACAAATCAGATGTTTATTGAACTCAGCTCCTGTTCTTGACATCGAGACCAACGGCTCAGACTAAATGGGAATTTTTAGAATATGTTTAATTATTTTCAACACCAGCAGATGAGTCTTGGCTTTAATTTGAACCATGTAGAACAAATCCACATGTTTGCATCTTCTCAACGACTTTGGATGCATTTATGCTGCCTTTAGCTTTTACTTCAGATTCAGTCTAAATGCACTTTAAGAAGAGGAATTCTGGACGAACACACTTTCTTGAGGGCAAATAGTGACCTCAATTTTAAAGACCTAATTAACATTTGGACAGAAATGATTTTTTGTACATGCTATTTAATGCTTCAACATGACATGAAAAGAGAAATTACACTTACAGTACCAGTCAAAAGTTTTCCCACTTTTGACTGGTACTGTAAGTGTCCATAGTAGATGAGTGTCAGTACAGACAAAAGTGTTTTTCTCACAGATTTTGCATAACTTGTACGATCCTTTATCCTCTCATTACTAAGTGGGCATTTATTTATGATTTGACAATTCCTGGAAAAGTAAGACAGGTTGTTTATTTCAACAGTTTCCTGTACTGGATGTATACCAATTAAGATCTAGTATAGCCTACTGTTTGATCTCAGAGGCTGTGAAAACTTAGTGATGGCTGATGTCGTGTTTTTTTTTTTAAGGCAGCAGGATATTTCCTCATTGTAATAGAGTTGACTTTGATCATTTGGCTTCCACACACCATCAAAGTCTTGCTCGCTAAGGGACAATACACACACACACACAGAGAGCTTGTTACATTAATAGTGTGAATGTATTATAGGTATACAGTCAGTAATAAAGCTATTGACATCTCTTTGATCACGGGGATTGCCTCTCTCTGAAGGATACATGGGAGAGGATTAAGACGCCTGTCTTCTAGTGTGCATTTGGTGAGCACTAATGAGAAGAGAAAAATATGTGTATTCTATGTCGTCATATGGACGGTTAGTGTGTGTACTGTAGCGCTTAGCTGATGTTCATAATACAGGCTTTAGGAATCAAACACAAGACCCCCATCAGTCTAGTTTAGCATAACACTAGTTAAGCGTTTTGTTTTGTAAAGCAGCATATTTAGCTGTTGGCTGTTGATTTTTCTAATGGCGTCTTTAACTGTCTCTCTGGATGATTGCATCAGTCGCCCACAAAGGATAAAAAATAAAAACTTCAACTTGTAATTAGCAGCTTATGTCGCAGTCAGTGCAGCAGTATTCAGAGCTGAGAGAAATGAGTTCAAGCTGCTTTCTGTCTAGAAACATCTGGTTCAGGGAACGGAAGAAGAGTCACTGTTTTTTTAGTATTACACACCTTGTGTCCAAACGTGTTTATTGTGTCGCCTGTTAAAATCCACATATGAAAAGCAGCATGCAGTACTTTGAGCTTTAAACCTGTGAGTTCATCAAATGTTTTCTTTCTCAGTGTGATAATGTAGTGTCAGCAGATGACACTCAGTAAAGATCTCTTCTTTTTCTTCTTCTTTTTTTTTTTTTTTGACAGACGGTCTGAAGAAGAAGTAGACATGGACAAGGTGACGGCTGCCATGGTACTGACAAGTCTCTCTACCAGCCCACTGGTCAGGAGTCCACCTGTCAAAGTCAGCGGTGAGTATCTCAACTACTAAACAACAGATAAAGACCCTCTGACACAACAGGCTTTAGCTGATATATGTTAAAAATCACAGGTTTTAATTAATATTAAGCTTTAATGTATCTGATCTCTAATAAAGCAGACGTGTTATAAAAAGTTAACACTTACAAAAAAGCAGCTCTGCCTAAGCATATAATGTCTACGTTCTGCTATACACTGACTTTTCATTCCCTCACAGCTGTTATCTTGTGAACGCACATGGAAGCTGAACTTGATAAATTACCGCCACCTGCTGTGCTTTAGGATTCTCTCATCAAGAGTTTTGCAAATCCACAGAAAAAGCACAATAGAGTCTGGATCTCTGCCACACGACACAGTGGCGGAAATCCAAAGTGCCCCGTAACTGCCATCACACGCAGCTGCTTAGATAGTCTGTGCAACCAACCGACCGCCCATTCAACCGAGCACACATGCAGCCAACCCTCCAACCACCACGCACGTGTTATCACAGTCACACATACGCATGAAGTCAAATGTTAAATGTAAATCACATACATCATGCACACGCGCACAAAGTGGATTTTAAATACCAACTGTACAGTTTCGTCTTAATGTACTCATACAGATGTCGCACCCATAAACACATGTTGGAGATAACACAATGTGCATTTACATCAGTACACACAGTAGGTTCTCATGCATACTTCTAGTAAAGCTTAGTGCTACTTTTTTCCTCATAATGACTGTTCAAAGGAATCCATCCATGTAAAGGTGTTTTTTTTTAATAATTAAAAATGTCATTAGCACTTCATTCAATCATAATATTTACTTTTCTTCACCACAAAACAAAAACACATATCAGAGCAGCGTTCTTATTATTGGGGAGCCACTTCCTCTTTTATGTAAAACACTGCGCTGAAGTAAAGAAAGAAGCAGAGTGGAGAGGCACCCCACTAAGAAGCAGCCTCACTAAACCAAACAAACTGGGTCTTTCAGTCGGGCTCACTCACTCCGTCACACACAAACAAACCGAAACGCACACTCGCACACACACAAACAAGTACACACTACAAAGTTTCCCCCAGCCTCCATCCTGACAAAGTGAGATGCCTTTTGTAGTTGATATTTAAAGGAAACGTTTCTTTGATCTAAAAAAACAAGACCTTGGCATCGTCTGTGCGGAATCACATAACGGAAAAGTAACATTTATTTTCTTGTGTCACACTCAACAACAGTGTTGAGAGCCTGTTTTGTGTGAAATGCAAATAAAGCTGTCTGAACTTAATTGAATGTCTTGATCTCCCATCATTGACAGAGCAACACCCGCGTTTTTTTCTGCAATTGTATCATCTACAAATACGACTAAAGAAGCTGGATTTATTTTATAATTTACTCTTGCTCTTTTTATCCTCCCCTTTTGTTCTCAACTCCCCTCCACCCCTGCACCTCACCCCTCTCCTCTTTCTCCTCAGAGTGTCTGAGCGGTTCCTGGAAGGACAACGGTTCAGCCGGCCCCTTCACCCCGTCTAGCAACAGCTCCTCAGGAGGCTACTGGAGCTGGTCCGCCCCCAGTGACCAGTCCAACCCTTCTACACCTTCTCCTCCGCTCTCCGCAGACAGCTTCAAGCCCTTCCGTGTGCCCAGCCTGGGCGGCGTGGGGCCCGGCCCCGCAGGGCCCGAAGACCCCAGCCTGGATGAGCAGGATGGCAGCAGCCTGCTTTTCGATGAGCCCATCCCTCGCAAGCGCAAGGTGAATACTGTGGACCACGTTAAATTGTTAAATGGAGGGGCCAGTTTTGCTAATGTATGCTGAAAATGATCTTCTGTGAATTAGTTAGTGAATTAACTCCCATGAATGAAAAATAAATAAGCATGCACACAAAAATTATTCTTACAATTTCTAGGAGCTAAATATGAAAATGCAGTTTGCTTGTGACAACAATGTGCGTCCACACTGAAACACCACACTAGGGCTTATTTTCATTATCGATTAACCTGTCAAGTATTTTCTTGATTAGTCGTTTGGTCTATGAAATGTCAGAAAATGGTGAAAAATGTTTCCCAAAGCCCGACCAACAGTCCACAACCCAAAGATATTCAGTTTATTATCAGAGAGGTCTAAAGAAACCTGAAAATATTCACATTTAAGAAGGTAGAACAAGAGAATGAGTGATTAATTATTATCTAAATAGTTGGGGATTAATGTTCTGCTGATCAGCTAATCAGTTAATCGACTAATTGTTGCAGCTCTACAGCAAACAATAGTGAATGTCTCTTTTTCTTCATCCTTTTTGTTGTATTTTTTCTTTTTGTTATTTTTGTCAAACCACAACATTGCTCATGACAGCCATCATCTGGTAAGGAGTGGGACAGACAGCCACTTGTTCTGCTGAGTCTCAGCTTTTTCTGAATGAACTGATTGAGAATAAAATAGTGATTTGATTGGGGATCATTAATACTACCAATCAGGCAAACAGTTATTCCTGAGTGGCTCTGCTGAGACGTCAATCAAATCAATATATTATGACAAAAACACAGATCTTGACAGCACCTGTATTGTATAGTTAGCCATATAGCCAAACATTGTTTTCCAATAGGTTTGTTTTCTTGCCCACACCAAAACCTGAGATCAGTGTTTTCAGATTTGTACAGTTTTTTTAAAAGTTCATTGTTGGAATGTGAAAATGTAGAAAAAAGAAAAGAAAAGAAAATGTCATGGAGTTTGCTTTAACTCAGGCTGAAATTTCATATTAAACTGGCCACATACATTTTCAATCTGAACAGTTTCTAAGAAACAAAAATTGTAGCCCGGAGGGGTTTTGAAACACTCACAGCAGTACTGTGAATATTTCTTTTATTACTGTATGAAGCTGACATGGATTCACACATTAAAGCAGTTGAAAAGTGAACCCCAGCAGTTCCTCTGATAACAGGGAGATCTCTCAGTAAGAAAAAGGTCAAGAACTTGTCTTGAAGATGTTGTCAGATGTATTTGAGCCGGTTGATTCTCTTCTCCGGCAAGCTGTGTTATTAACCAGTGAGGTCATGCATGTAGTTTAGACTCTCACTGACTGATACAAGACATACAACCTCTCGCTACTGTAGAGGTTTTGTCTTTGTTGTGAATACTCACACACACTCTTTCTTTCTCATTCATCATTTCAACTCGTCTCATCTCTACACACAACTGACAGCTCATCACATGCACAGCTCAGTGTCACTCTCATTATATTTTCAGATATATATTGCTTTGCTCTCCCTCCCTCCCTCTTTGTCTCTCTCTCTTTATCAGTGCTCTTACTTGTCAGAATCATCCATCCATCCCTCCTTTCACTCTTCCATCCCCACTTCCTCTCTTCCTGTCCCCTGTACCCTCTCCCCTCACTCTGTATGTCCTCCCCAGACATTTAGCTCTCAGCCTTTCAAATGCAGCCGCTCAGCATCGGCAGTAATGATTTTAATACCCGCTACAGCAAACATAAAGATCCTGCTGGCCTCGTCTCTCCTCTCCAAATCGATAGAGACTCTTGAGTGAGCTCCACATACTGTATTAATTGGGGACTTATCACAAAGGAGGGCATGGAGAAGGAGACATTTAGATGTTGGTTGGAGGGAGAAAAAAGGTGGTTGTGGATGACGGATTTGGAGGAAAAAGTGAGAGAATGGAGAGAAAAATAGCCTTACGAAAAGCTTGGATGACGATGTAGTTGACTTACATGAACACACACACACACACACACTATATGTGTAATGCCAAGGTTTCATGTGAAATTATCTACTCGCTCGTCCTGTGCTCTCGCTTCTCTCTTGGCAAGACAATACTGTTTGGAGCTCCCCATTTAATTAACTGTGAAATGCCTCTTTAAAGGGAATAACACACACACACACAGAGACACACACACACACACACACGCACACAAAGGGGTTTTGTTACCCAAAGACAAAACAGTGCATGGGGGACCGATGATTGTTGTGTGTGCTTGCATTTCTGAAAGGAGGAAGAGAAAAAAAATTTTTTTTGTCAAAATTAAATCAGCCCCCTCAACAATAGTTTGATAGACGGGCCTTTAAGACCATTTCTAATGGCTTGGAGTGGGGAAGCAGGAGGGCAGAGAGAACGCTCACTGGGATTTTCACTCCATGAAAAACAATGTAAAGCCTCTCAGGGAGGCCTGTGGTATAATTACAGTATTCAGATAAAAGATGCAGGAGCATTGCTAGCTCACAACAAGTCTTTGTGTCTTTAGCTCATGAGCTACAGAAGGTCCCATCAAAATGAGAAATTATTAAATCTGTACACACGTTTACTCAATTCTTCCCAGTTGTGCAAAAATGTCACTATGCTGTTGATGCTGCTACACTAAATCTTAAACTGAAAAAAGTAGAGGAGAGGAAGAGCCTTAATTATACTGAGTGATCAAAATGCATATGTCATATGTTGTGCAGTCTTACCCTGGAGGGAAACACAAGATGTATCTGTAGCTCTGTAACACAGAGACTGTTGAGTTGAATGTTTGAGTAAAAAGACGACAGCTTATCTGCGCTCTTTTGTGGTGTCAAAGATGGCGGTGGCCGATGAGAAAAGTCTGTACAAGTACAGTAACAAAACAATGGTGTCATACTGTACTGTAATAGCAAATGTTCATTTTCAGAGATCAATTAGCTCGGGGTCCACATGTGTCCCTGTCGACATGACAACATTTCTCATGCAATCTGACTGTAGCTGCTGTCTGTTATGTGTTCTCTGCAGAACTCCATGAAGGTGATGTTCAAGTGCCTGTGGAAGAACTGCGGCAAGGTGCTGAGTACTGCTGCCGGCATCCAGAGACACATTCGCACCATCCACCTTGGGTAAGACACCAACGAACACACACACACACACACACACACACAGGCCACTCTGAGCCTCCAGAACGTCTGTGTCACTTTCCCTCCGACTCCCTCCAGCATCATTGTCAAAACAGCAGATTAATGGCTGATGGGCCACAGTAACATGTCCTGCTCTGGGGGGAGATGAGATGAAAATGAGCGAGGCGGAGAACAATGATATTGGATGGATCACACATTCATACTGACATTCAATTAAACTGAGGCCACTCTTTCCTACAGTGATTAACTGCAGATGACACGTTTTGTTGGTTGGAGGAATGACGTTAATGCTGAACCGGGGCAGAGGTCATGTGTGATTGTATCGACACGTTTTGCTTTACGTGGAGTAATCTGCATTTCATTCTGTTTTTCCTCCCTCCGTCATCCCTCAGGCGTAACTGCGACTCGGACTGCAGTGACGGCGAGGAGGACTTCTACTACACCGAGATCAAGCTCAACACGGACTCAGTGGCCGATGGGCTGAGCAGCCTGTCCCCTGTGTCGCCCTCCGTCCTCTCTCCCCCTCCTCCTCCCCCTTCTCCTCTCCCTTCTCTCGGCCAGCTGCCGGACTCCCACAGACCCCCGCAGTCCTCTGACACCAAGGAGCCTCACGTCGGCGGCACCACCCCGCTCAGCCGCTCTGCGCCCAGCGCGCTCTACCTCATCCACGCGGACCATGCCTACCAGGTGAGCGCATGCAGGAAGCAGAGGAAGTGTCCGCATGTACACACAAACACACACACACACACAAGAGCAAGATTGAGATCGATATACACAACACACGGGCTCAAACTCAACGTGAAGATAAAAGATCGATGCACTCTCCTAATCAATGTGCTCGCTTCTGGTCACACACCATAACACACTTATCAGGCCACACACACACACACACATAAAATTTACACACTCTTTCTCTGCCTTACTGTCTCACACACACAGCTATCAGGGTCCTCATTATGCTGATTATGTGTCTCAGTGTTTACAAAAAACAAATGATCACAGCGGATTGTTGTCCTTCGCTCCAGCTGTGCTAACAGTTGTCATACCGACACGCAGCAGCAGATGTGGATATTTAATTGTAGGTGGAATAATGACACAATTCATCTAAGTTTTAAATACTATATATCAGAATAATTAATGCTGCGAGTGACACCAGCTCTTCAGTCATGTCAATCTGTGAGTCTGAGCTTTGTTGTAGGGTTACATGTTTTACCAACAACGTAAATATTAGTGGTAAGGTGAAGAGCTTTGTTCAATATGAGATACCTAAAGTCTGCTCTCAAAAACTTCCTGAGTCATTTACTGCTTAAAACATACCAAAGTTTTTCAGGACAGGATCAATGTGAGGCTCGCTTATATCCACAAATTAGTGTGATGAATTTTAAGGAGCAAAGTTTCTCTAAAATTACCCGGCGCGTACCTGATGTTCACATAAAGAACTGTCAAAGAGGTGTCCTTCTTTTAAATAACGGTATTTGCACAACCATAGAAACACAGAGCCTCCTAATTTCTTCTAAACCTCAGCAATAATAATAATACATTCTATGTGAAACACGGTTTTCATTAAAAATGAGGCAGACAGTATAGTAAACCAAGCAGGAAATGAAAAAATATGAAAATACAGCGACTTGCAAATAAGACCTTGGTGAACTCAAATGTGATTATGAGCCAATAGCAGAAATACATTATTCCACATAAGTTGCTCCATTTGAGTAGGAGCCGAAAATATTACCATATCAACCTTTGACCTCTTCCTCCAGGCCACGGCTCCTGTGTCCATCCCGTCCAGCAGCAGCAACTCGGCCAGCTCAGCCTCCACCAGCTTCACTCCCACCAACAGCTCCAGCTTTAGCATCTCCTGGCAGTCACCGCCCGTCACTTTCACCGGGACCACGGTGAGGAAACGTTAACACACACGAAAGACCAAGAGTTTAGTTGTCAGTTCTCCACATAAATTGTTCCATTTAAGTTCTCATAATGACATTCGTGTCTGCCCTCTGCAGGTGTCTCCCAGTAAAAGCCTGGGCTTCGGTGAACAGCGCTCGCAGACCATAGCCGTCCTCTCATCCCCACCCAGAGCCACCACCGCCCTCAGGTATCTGACATTTCCTTGTAGCTTTAATGAAAGCGCATATTGAGATATTACCAAGAAACAGCTCATACTTAAGCCAGTGCATCTAATAGGATTTTCTACTTAGAATTGACCTTACTGAGTGAAAATCACCTCATGTGGTTGAGATGAAAAATGGAATATTGACTTTCACAAATGAGCTCAATGGCTCTTAATTAAAAACAAGTCATGATTAGTTCTGATTTGCGTAATCCGCTTCAATAAGGAACCAAGCTGCTTCACATATTATGATTCATTGTTGTCATTATTTACTACATCGGGACACAAATGAACATGGATGGGCTCAATCAGAGATAGAGTTGTCTGGTAATGGTCATTAAGCTTCAGTTAAAATACTGATGAAAAACATCATCAGGGGCAAAGTTTAAAACTTAAAAACAAAGCGTTCATATCTGAGAGGTCTGTTATGTTTTTTTCTCTTGTTCTCCAGTCGGAAGGTGCGTGGCGAGGGGAAGAAGTGCCGTAAGGTTTACGGGATGGAGAACCGCGACATGTGGTGCACTGCCTGCCGCTGGAAAAAAGCCTGCCAGAGATTCACCGACTGAGTGTACCCTGCCAACGCAAACGGCGCGCCACGCCACCGGGCACTGCTGCCTTTCGCCAGAGAAAGGGGGGAGGGGCATCATTTTGCATGCATTTGGTTTTCTTCAGCTCAAAATCGCAACAACTCCGGCTCCGCCCCCTCAGCTCCACTGAACCATTCCAGCTGTGGAGGGAACCAAATGACGGCAGAGTCACCTTTTACATTGCCGTCCAGGATTCCCAGTACTGCCTCGCCATTCCCTTCATTCCCAGTTTTGGGAAACCCCAGTGCAGCTAAACAGTGTAAAGAAAAAAAATAGATCTAAGATTTTCTGCTGTTTTTATGTTGGGTTCAGTGTTGCATCTTTCTATGTTTTGTAAAGCTCTGGTTTTTAAATGGAAAGTCTAGTCAAAGAAGGGGTCCAGAAAAAAAAGGCCAAAACCTTTTTTGTGTGTTTTGTCAAAAGAAAAAAAAAAATCTTCACTTTTTTTATCCAAAAGAAGAACGGACCTCTTTGCTGAAGTTTTTGAAGAAAGTTATGAAAAAAGCATGGAGGTTCGCTCGCTGTTTTTTGTTCTTCCTTCAACTTGTTCATCTCTTGTTTTTGTTTCTGGACTATTTGAGGTGATCTTTTATCACCAACATCACAACCTCTCCCGGTTCCTCACCTGTTCTTCACTCCTGACAGCTCAGGGGGAATGTACGGCAGAGCAGGGAAGGACGGGTTGAGAGGTAGAGAGAAAAAGAGGAAGAGGGAGACACAAGGTGAATGATCAATGCAAAAAAAAAAGATACAATTTACAGTCAGGGAAAGCAGACGGACCATGCCAGTGATGTATCACATGAAACCGCAAAAGCATTCACACACACACACACACGCACACACACATACACATACAGACACACACACGTGTCATAACAGAAGACAGGAACTGTTTTCTATGTCATTTTTTTATCAAGTTGATCCATTTTCTTTGTTTTATCAGGGATGTGATTCTACAGAAAGCAAAAACCAGCAGCTAAAACTTGGGGTTATATTGTATACAGCACTATCTCAACAGCTTCTCTCTTTCATTATACATGACAACTTTGCAACCAAAAACTCCTTTATCTTGTTCTTAATGTTTTTGGTTTTTGTTAAGGTGCCATGTTTACTGTTGTTGATGTAGTTTTCTTTTTCTATCTCTTTTGTTTGTTCGGCAAAACCAAGACTGTTTACCTACCACCTGCTAAAGAAGGTGTGTTAAAAGACCTTCCTGACAGCACTGGAAGCATGAAGCCAGCGGTGTGCGAGGCCATAAAAAGATAAAGATCTTTCACTACATACAGAGAGACAGATTGCCCTCCTCCTCAACCAACTTTTACGACCTTCCCAAAGGGAACAAAATAACTTTGTGTTTACGTTCGCCGTAGAGGCGCAGCTTGATGATCAGCTAACCAAAGGAGGGGGGCTCAAAACCAAAAGTGAGGCACTTGCACTGTATGTGTGTATCTAAGCACTTGGTATATTTGATAATGCCTGTGGTTACTTCTAGAGAGTTGAAAATGTTACTTATCTTCCACTATGCCCTCTCCATTTCCAACTTAACTGGTTATAAAAAGAAGTAACAACATAAAAAAAACCAGACTTGGTGACCACCGTTTTTTTTGATCCATTATTTACTCCAAGAGTTTTGGATGAGGGTGGAAAAATTTATAACTTGACTGACTTGATTAGGTCACTACTTTGTTTAATGTGCATTGCACACTTCATTCACTTGGCAACATGCAAGCAAAGCTTTGGTTTGGACTTTTTGAGTCCCTGTGATCTGCACGTATCCTTGTGACTGAGTGTGATTGGTAAAAAAAATAATGCGGTTATCTGAATGTTTCTATTTTAATTCCAGCCTCGTAGACGGCTCAAAGGCAGGAAGCAAAAATCACAAAGCCAAATAGTTCACAGATGTTTGCTTTGTGGTGAACGGTGGACCAACGGTTTTGTCACCTGAGGCTGCATTCTGCTTTATTACAATGTTCTGAAATGAATAGAAATGCTTTGTGTTCGGTTTAAGACAGATGTTTCTTCCAACTTGTATCTGCATTTACTCTCTGAATTATATGAAACTAGTTTGAATGCACGCAGAAATCTTTATTGGCATTTCTGTCACTCGCACAGGATCATTTAACACGAGAATTATTCAAAACCAACACCAGCTAATAAACTCACACGCTCGCTTGTTTGATAAACAGGACTTCCGCACCTGAAAATCGTAGCTTTGTTATGTTTGCCCACCTGTTTCTATCTCTGTCTTTTTTTTTTTTTTTTTTTTTCCTTTTTGGTCTGTTTATGTATATATGTAGTTCTTGTATTTTATGACTTTTGTCATTACATTTGCCACCTTATGAACAAGACAGGTTCAAGTATGATATCGCGTAAGGAAATAATGTACCGTTCAACCTTTTCGGGCTACTATTGTTTTGAATATAGGGATAGCCTTAAAGTCACTTTTTGAGAATAATCATTGTGCTTCTTCTATGTCATTACATTGATATTTCAGTAAGAAATATTTAGATTATGTCAAAAATAATTAGCCATTGTATTATGTGAACGTATTATTGTTTGAAAATAAGACAAATCTATATATACGTAAAGAAAAAACATGTTGGAGTTTAAATTCAAAGCAAAAAAGACATTGATTTGGCTGTTTTAATTTTTTTTTTTCATATATATGAATATAAATATATACTGTTTATGAATTTTGTTTTCATGTTCTGCTGAAGGAAATTTTTGTGGCTATTGTAACTGCAGGAGGGAGCCCAGGCATGATTTTCAGTGCAAGCCAAGCTTGTTATGCTCTTTTCAGCGAGTGTGACCCGCACACTCCCGCCTGGAGCTCCTTCACGTCACGCTCCCCGCTGCTGCTGCTGCTGCTTAGTGGTCGAAAACCACAGTTGATTAAAACCTTTATCTTATTTCCAATTCTCCTCTCCCAGTGTCACGCAGGCCCACTTGCAATTAGTGTGATTGACATCTCGGCATGTTTGCGCCAATGTGTGTGTGCTCGCACGCTTTTCTGTGTGTGTGTGAACATGGAAGGAGCCCCGGGCAAAGTATGCAGGCTGCCACTGAAGCGCGGCGCTCTGCCCGCCCCTCCGAGCATTACTCTCCTGAGGAGTCACACACCTTTATCAAATGGCCTGTGGTGTTTCTCTGTCAGGTTGCGTGCAGGTTCAAATCTTCTGCAAGGCTCCTGACAAACACTTTGGGGTTCGAGGATGTTTTTGTTTGTCCAGACCACAGCGGCTAGACGTGGCTGATGTGTTTTTTTTTTTTGGTTTTATTTGTAACTGTGTGCACTTCCCTCTGCCCTTTGTCCATCATTGTGGTGCTTCATGTTTGTGTTTGGACTGCCTCCTCCATTGACGTGTGGGAAAAATCTGGCAGCCAATCAGATTCTGCCAAGGTTCTGTCCAGGAACAAGTCCCCAGTTCAGATTATCCAGAGGCTGCTGGCAAGACTGAATGTTCAAAGTGGCAGCTAATATTAAAAGAAGCTCTCTCTGGATTCTAAGTCAGTGTTGCGTCGCTCAAATAATGAAATTTGACCAAAATAAGATCATCTCACACCCGTGTTTAGGGTTAAATCCAAATTACCTCAAAAGTCCAGCATATCTGCCACCATATTTCTTAAACCTGTCCATCCTCGTAGATCTGCATGACATTAAGCAACTGTGGGATTTGTTTGTGGACTGTGGCCTGGCTTGCATTGTTGTGCTGAGAACATCTTGGTCTCATTTAACTGCAAATGGCGCAAAGAAGTCTCAGCATGAAGGTGCTCTCAGAGACACTCAGCCCAGGTCTGTCTTCGCACACTGTACGCAGTCACACCGGTGCTGTGCCCTCGGCGGGGGAGAAATGGAGGTGCTATATTTGCATTGCAGTGCTGTTTCTCCCATGTGTCCTCTCATCTATTAACTCCATTTTGTACACATTGTTATGCTGTAGAACATGAAAATAAAAACACCCTGCCTCAAGTCTACCGAGTGTCCAGACACAAGTTAGTGAGTGCGTCATCCCGAAACCTCTGTTCTGGTTTTATTTGGGTGCTGATCACTGAATCTCAATGTGTTGAAAGTACTTTCATTATTCCTTCAACAATAAAACATCACATTTCAGTCTTGACTTAAGAGACAACAGTTGGCAAAACACTCAAGGTCCATTTTCTGGCTTGTTTTGGAGCTTTCATAAAGGGATGCAAATAATTATTTTCATTAGTGAATAATCTGCAGAATATTTTCTCATGAAATATGAAATGCAATCTCAAATGTCTTGTTTTGTCCCGACCAACAGTTCACAACCCAAAGATATTCAGTTACTATCATAGAGGACTAAAGACACCAGAAAACAATCACAATCAAGAAGCTGGAACCAGAGAATTTAACTCAAAGTGATTAATTTTCTAATAATTAATCAACTAATTGTTGCAGGTCTACTTTCAACTGTATCACGCTGGTCTTCATCAACAGATTGAGTTTGCCCAGTTGCCATGAAACTAGATTTTCAAGCTTTGCATGATTGCAAACAGAATCTACTGAGGGAGGACCATGTGATATGGTTGAAAGGTCCAGAACAAGCAAGTAAGTGGACCTTGAGTTAAAAATGTTATGAACTGATATCCAAAATGAATAAACATGTCACACCTTGTTTTAAGTGCAGCACCTGCAGTTACATTTCTGTGCAAAATTGCACTTTTTTCCCCCCCTAAATTGTAATCAATAAACATTTTCATTTTAACGATATTGCAGTATTGGGAATCTAAAACTTTAAATTCTTATCCAACAGATGAACACATTGTTAGGGGATATTTTTCCTCCATATGGGCAAAACTGAGATCATGACACTAATCTTTTTATTTCCAAACTGACACCCTAATGATGTCAAACGTGCCATATAGTAGCATCCTCCTGGTCTTATCATCTAACTTATTCATATCAGAGCAGAGCTGAGCTCTCAGCTCTGCAACCTGAGGGGAACGAGCAGCTAAAACAGGCTGCCATTACAAACGTGTTCGCACAGCAGAATTAAAACTGGAATCAAAGAGCCACAATAGGCGGTCTTGTTGCTCTAGTGAGAGTGATATGAATACTTATGAGGACTTTTTTTTTTTTTTCTCGATTGGAGCGGCTGGTCTGGCTTTTGTTCTCCAATGTGTTTACCCCCCCCCCCCTCCACTGCCGCCTAATAAAGGGCTGAGCATTCAGCCGTGATTTATAAGCTGAATAAAACAAGATAGCATTATTCTGCTTACGGAAGGTATAAAAATCAACTCTCGTGAGTTATGAGGGACCCTCAATGTATATCTACTCAAACACACACACACACACACACACACACACACACACATGTCCATGTCCAGCTTATCTACTGAGCAGTGATGGTTTTAACAGCAGTTCATGTGTTGACAGTTTTATAAGCATCCCTGGTTTATGTACCTGATCCTTACTGCGATCATAAATACATGACAAGACTTGTTTGTGACAAGAGGCTGACACTTATTATAACTTATATCACCCACATATATGCTACAATATATACAGATTAAGCTGCAGTACAGTATATCTAAGCTACAGTATCAGTGTGTATCAGTATATTGACTTTAATGCTCTCAAAACTCCTTCTAGTTTCTGGCTTTCAGTCAGCAGAAGTCAAAATGACAAGTTGTGCCTTTACTGAAGAGGCTTCCCCTTCCTTCTGTGGTTGCAGATTAGCTGGCCGCACACACACTTATCACTTATCACTGGTGATAAAACATGTGAGCAGATGTGTGTTATCTGCCCTGCAGAAATGCCACTTAACAATAGGCTGCCAGCAAGTGGCACTCTGTGTGTGTGAAGTCAGAAGTCTTGTGGAAAAAATGAATTTATGTGCACAGTTCAGTAGTCATAGCATCGCCTTGCATGACCCTTAAAGATGCAATATATGACATTCAGCCCCACTAGATGTCAGCAAACAACTATTTGCTATGTAAAGATATAGTGGAGTCCTGAGCAGAGAAAGAAGTCACACTCCCTCTGTGTGTGTTGTTATCCGAGATTCTTTGTTCTTTGTTTTGGAAGCCAGTCCGGCCACATGTGCATGTTAACGCTTGTGAGTCCCTCCCTGCATCCATCTTCAACATGGTGGCCGGGTCACAGTTTGTCATATTACAGCTAAACAGTAAAACTAAAATATGTTTCTGAAAACATTTGAGGTGAGAAATAGGCAATGCAGTAACAGATTATTGATCCATATTTGATCAGCACTGCCTAGTTTGACAGTTTGTTACGTGAGCTGTGTGTTCAGATGCTTTCTTTTTTTGTCCAACTTTATTGAGTAAACAACGCATTTGTTTTGGTCTGAGATGCTGTTGCTCTAGTGCGCCATCTAGTGGGGCTGAATGTTGTATATTGCACCTTTAAGTATAGACTGAGTAGCAGTGTGTCCAACCGTAGGGCTAGTTTCCATGACAACCATGCTGACCGGCCGGGTATGCGTTATTATCCGCAGCCAGTGCCGGGGCTGGGCAGTGTTGTCAATAAAGAGGAGGGGTCCTCCATCCTTCATTCATTCTGAAATGAGTAAGAGGAGGAGGAGGGTGGAGAAGTGGGTGAAATGGCTTCTGTAAACACTTTGTGGGTTTCCCCTCCAACATTAATGATAAGAGAAGTCATTAGTCTGCGTTTCCAGGAGCTGCGTCACCCTGACTGTGGAGGAATATAGGAGCAGGGGTGGACTACCATTAGGCAGGATATGAAAAATATTGAATTTAACTACTACTCTAACTCATTGTACCTCAAAACAACTTACAAAAGGCCCCCAAAGCACTTAAAAAAATATGCAACTTACTTACTGTGTACTTATTCTTCTACTTCAGAAGAGAACATTGTACCACTACATTTACCTGACAGATAAATGTCACTGGTTATGTTGCAGATTATACTCACAAAATATAGCAATTAGAATATGATGCATTATAGTTTGAATTAAAAGCTCCACCTCGAACACATGTTAAGTAAATTTAGGTACATTGTGCTAATAATTCCTCTCTTTCACTCTTCACTTTAAGTAAAAATTTGAATGCAGGAAAACAGTTTTAAGTACTTTTTCTACTAAGTTAGAGAAAGGGTGAAAAAAAAAGCAAGACAGCATTTATCTTGAGCCCCCAAATCACTAAATCTGCCCCTGTGTAGGAGTCCTGAATGTGCCTTGATGAGCTCACAGTAGAGTTTCCAGAGTGGACCTCACCAGTCGCCACGTTATGTCTGGAAACTCTGTGTGTTGGGCCACAGAAATGGTGATGGAATGTCTCTGGTGCTGGCTAGTCTGAGTTCTGCTTTCTATACCTGTAATAATTCAAACATTTGTCATATAAAGAACTGTTCTGTGAGTTTGGCCCTTCTTGGCTCCAGAAAGGAACTTTTAAGGTCTAAGAGTGACTTTTCTACTCTTTGCTGTAACTTGTAAACATTTTTTTTTTCTTTTTTCAGATGATGATACTGTGTTTCAACGTGTTTTCTCTTTCTTTGTTTTCCCAAACATGGCTCCTCTCTTCCCCTTTTGCACAAGGGCTTGTAGATAAATGTATGTAAAAAAAAATTGCTGTTGTGTGGTGCGATCTAGAAGATGTTTGGGAAATCAAGGGAGCCTCGTTCAGCAAAACAGCATGTGAAACAGTCGGCGAGATGATCCGTTCTTAGTGCGGAGCTGCCAAGTGATTTCCACAGGAACTTCAATAAGGCCTCATTTGCTTTCTGTGTGAAGGTGTTGGCAGATAGAGCAAAGAAAAACACTCTCATCAGCCTGAATTCTATTATTGAATTCAATCAATTAGAGTATTAACTGAAAAAAAGATTAAAGACTCGTTATTTCAGGGTGTTTAAGCCACAGCTCCTTCAGTTTAAAGTGAATATGCAACTCTGGATCATCTCATTGGCTGTTTTATCCGTTGTGATTACAATCATGTGGACCTCAAGAACTCAATGACTGTCGCACTGGATTTTTACACACTTTTTTCAAACAGTATATATACTATGCTCTGGTCTAACTGTATTTTTTAATACTTGCATGTGCATGCAAACAAGGAAATGATGGACTTTATATAAATGTTCTCTCTTTGTGCTGTGTTGTCCATGATAGAGGTTGAGAGCAGCCAGTGTCGCCTCTTTTATATTCTTCAAACAGTCAAATTGAACTTATTTAAAAGTTAAGAAAAAAAGAAATCCTTCTCACATGTTTTTAAATCTAGATACAAACTGTTTGAAAGTACCTGTAACTCCCTGCCGGCACAGACCAATTTGTCTCCATCCTGGTTGTGTGTATTAACAGTTCGGTGGTCCTGGGAGAGTCTGGCAGGATGCTTGTGGAAGATGGATCACTAGAGGAGGCTGTGCACTAAAGCCCTCAGCTCAGAGTGAGTGTTGCAGTGATGGGCTCAGTGCCAGCTGGAGTTATGAACAAGTCTGAAATGTGAATTATGAGTTCCTCCACCTGCATCCCCTCCCGCCTCCCCCCGACCCTCTGACAGCTTGACTGAAAACACACAGAGATTTAAAAGGATGATATTTAATACATGTAGTAAACTTTATTGTTGGCTGTCTCCTCTAATTGGCCACTAAACGTAGTGATTAGGGTAAAAAACGTTTCCCTAAATCATCTTAACATTTCCGATGACTTCAGTTGGCAGTGGCTGCTCTCCACCCCGTCTTGGCCGATACAGTATGTTGCGTTTTATATCCTTTTGAAGCCTCTAAATGTAAATGTTTGATATGTGTTTCCAGACTGTAAACTAAACCATCGCTGCAACACATTGTCCTTCTCCAGATCTGTTCATGGACGGCGCATTAGGTGACACAGCTGGGTTGTAAAATGTTCACCTTTTTCTAGCATAAACAGGGATAATGGTTGAGGGGAGGCTGCGCTGAGGTGCTCAGGAGGATCTCATTTCATGAACAGGGTCAGTCCAGCTGTTGATTCAAAGTATTAAGGGATTTTAAAGGAGTCGTTCAACATTTCAGGGAAATTTCTTTAGTAGCTTCCTTGCTGAGAATGAGATGAGAAGATTGATCCCCTTCTGCTCTTGGCCAGGACCGGTAACTACTTGGAGTGCTGGTTGCCTGGCAACTGCTCAAAGCCAAGAAATAGTCTGGTAGATAACCCCCTCCTAAAATGGTGAAGTGTCTTTTTCAAAACAAGCAAGATAATAACACTTTGCCCTGGCTGTAGATCCCCATGCAGTGAGCCATAATGGCTGCTACAGGCTGCTAGTTTCTGTGTTGACTTTCGTTCAGACTCAGAGACAAATGTTTGAAATGATTCATGTCAAATCGTGTTTATCTAAAAAGCTGCGGGAAGCTTGTACAACTTACCCTGATATACGTTTTGTGTGTTTTGTCCTCCTTTCCCCAAATCTCTATAGGCCTAACAGAGTCAGCCTGGTCTCACTGAATTGCGTATGAATAACGCCAATTTCTTAAGTCATTTCGTGTGTTATGACTACACATTTTTTGCTTTTCATGTGTCATTTCACACCATTAAGGTTGTAAATTCAGTTGCCAAAAACAACCTATAGTTATGTTTGAGTGACAGGGGGAGTGATGCATTTCAGATGACCTCAATATAATGTGACTTTATTTTCTTTTATAAGGTGATTTTGGCTTATTAGCAGTTAAAGTCGCAGCAGCAGCAGGAGAGCGCCGTTCAAGATCACCAACCGGACATCCTTACTGTCACGTTTTTACCACATTTTACTGATTATTTTAACCCAAACCATGATCTTTCCCTAACCCTAACCAAGTGTTTTTTGTGCCTAAACCAAACCAACAGTGTTGAATGACACATGAAAAGATTAAAATGCGTAGACATGACACATGAAATGTCCATAAAAGTGATGTGCTATTTATACCCCATCCCATGAGATGCAAAGTTAGTACGACCCATAGAGCCACAATTGTCACATTTATTGGAAATACATTAGGTTTAAATAAACCACAATTTCCTTTTAATTAATTAGCGTTAAAGGACCAGTGCGTAGAATTTAGTGGCATCTAGTAGAACTGACCTGGCAGAAACGGAATATAATATTCATAAGTATGTTTTAATTAGTGTATAATCACCTGAAAATAAGAATTGTTGTGTTTTCGTTACCTTAGAATGAGCCCTTTATATCTACGTAGGTAGTGGGTCCTCTTCCACAGAGCCCACCATGTTGCACTGCCATGTTTCTACAGTAGCCCAGAATGGACAAACCAAACACTGGCTCTAGAGAGGGCCTTTTGCATTTTTTGCGAGTTTCACAGCCACTGTAGGTTCTCCTACATGCTTTGAAGGAGGGGGTGAGGGAAGGGGTACTCAGTTGGTTGCAATCTGCAACCTCACCACTAGATGCCACTAAATCCTACACGCTGGTCCTTTAAAGGTGCTGGTTTTATTGCTCTTCCACAGAGCCAGGCTAACTTTCTACCTGTTTTCAGTTTTGTGCTAAGCTAAGCTAACCGGCTGCTGGCTGTAGCTTCATATTTTCTGCACACACAAGTGATCTCACTCTTCGCATCTGACTCTCAGCAAGAAAGCAAATAATCAGACTATTTCCCCAAATGTCAAACTATTCCCTCAATGTCTTACCTTCTTATGTGGCATTCAGGTGAACAGCCAGTGCATGTCAAGAGGGCAAAGTATTTCAAACCATTTGAAATACATTTTTTACACATGCAAGATCATTACAGTATAAACCTGTAAACCTGGTGAATCTCATCACCAGCCTGTTTTCAACAGTTGGGATGAAAAGCAGATGTTGTCCTGTGCCAATGTTCTGCACCGCACTGCTGTGATCCTGCTAAATTTGTCTCCTCCAATCAGTATCATTTACTCCAAATTTCCGACCCTGAAACAACAACCCCAACAGAGGAGCGTTTCATTTCGCTGAAGGTTGAGGAATTATTTACAACTCCAGAGTGCTCTGATATCTCAAACTCTGTCAGCTTTAATACGAATACATGTCTCCCAACCGCTATCCTTACCCACTCTGCTTGTTTTATATTTATGTGGAGAAAATAAGTCTGGTTTAAACCTATATGGGATGAGCTCCAGTATGAGTCCCACAGGCCTGCTCCCACTGGGTCATCACAGCAGTGTGTTTTTATGAGTCTTGGCTGGAGGATGAACGAGACAGCGTTTATCATTCTGTGCTGAAAGGGTTGAAGATTGGTTAGGACTGATGTAGGAAATTAGGTCAGACAGTTTTGAAAGGTGCAAGCTTTTTTCCCCCAAATTGGCCCTTTTTCAATCCACCTTTTATCAAGCAACTGCAACATTTATATCAGTCTGCATCATTTATCAAGCAGAATTTGAATATGCAACTAAACATCTCAGCTGCAAACGTCTGTCACTTGTGTTTTATTCCTTATGAAACCTGTTTGGGCAAGATTTTCACTGCATGCATGCATGTTACACAACCCAGATCCCTACACACACACACACATGCACACAAACACACTGTGAGTGAAAGAGGTGTGAAAGCAGACTGTGTTAGATCATGTCATCAGGGTGATATGTGCCCACGCTGCTCAACATATGTCCCCGTGGCTTCAGGTCTCATCCTGTGATGATGTGAAGAGCTCGCTGGTGGAAGCTACTCACGTCTCGCCAGGCCTCTGGTCGAAACGCACAGCTCTGTGTGTGTGTGTGTGTATGTGTGTGTGTGTGTGTCTGCAGCGTGAGATGATGGAGTGTGTGTTTCCAATGACCGCCCGAGGTATGTCCCATCTGCTCGATGTAGCATTTACACCTCCTCCTGTTTGTCTGTGTTTGTGTGAGCACAAAAGCTTGTATGTGTTTACTGCGAGTGTGTGTGTGTGTGCACCTTTGCTCCCCTACAAAGCCTGATCGAGTCATTCCTGCGGCCATAAATGTGCACTTTTCAATGTGCAAGCTGTCATACCTCATGCATTATCAACCACTACATTGACAGGGCATAATAAACCTCTCCCTGCTGCTTTCCACACCAGCCGAAGCCTGCTTGCTTCATTTTCATAAACACTAGCATCTGCAGCAAATGAAACATAAGGAGCCCAAAGTAAAGAGATACAGCATGTTTATGATGCTAAACCAGAGGTCACCTGACATTTTACATGAGATTGTGTTGATGTTGCTGTGAAGGAAAGAGCCAACTGTTTTTTGAGTGGCAGGTTGAGGTGTGTTGGCATCGCTGAGTCGAGCTCGCAGAGGATGTTTGGCTTTTTGTTGGAGCGCAGGGAGCTGTTTATGTGTACGTACGTGTGAATAATAGATGAGGGTGATGAGAAAGAGCACACATTCGCAGGCTCCATCTGTGACCTCAGTTGATAAGAATCGTTGCCGTCCATGAAATCAGTAGCTTTTCCTTTCACAGTGAGGGCGCAGGAGGTTTAAAGAAGAGGAGAAAGAAGGGTGAGGGGGGGTGAGAAGCAGAGTGTGGATCGGTTTTATAGAAGCGATATAGCCTTTTCACATGTGAAAACTCAAGAAAGATCGCTGTAGTAGCAACAGGAGGATCAGGATCCAGCTTTGAGATTAGAAAACTAAGAGATTCTGCCTGTTTGCACGACAACAGAAATGTCTCACAAAGCCTGTTTTTGATCAGGGTCATGGTCTCAGCCGTTAGAGGGGGCAGAAGAAGAGGACGTAGGGGACTGATATTTTAGAGGAAGTCACAAATGACTCCCGGCTCTTTGCAAAAAGTTTGAACTTTGAAGAAATGGTTTGAGCGTCTTGGGAATACACTTATTTTTGCTTTCTAGCTGAGAGTTAGTTTAGAACAGTGGTAGGCAAATAGCGGCCCGTGGGCCAAATACGGCCCTCCAACAAAAATATTTGGGCCCAAATGAAGTTTTCCCTTTTATAGATTGCATCAAATCTTTTACATGACTCTTTATAATTCTACAGTAAATGACAATGTAAACACAAGGCTCATCTAAATCCCAATAAATATAAGCTTATAACCTCTTATACATTAATACAGGTGCATAACTTAATTTGTCCTATCTGATCAGAGCAGGTTTGTGTCAACAACAGTACTTGAAGTGTTTGCTGACCCCTGGTTTAGAAGATTGATACACCTACCAGAACATCTAAAGCTCACTATTAACATGATATATCTTGTTTGTTTAATATGTACAAAAACCAAACTGTAAAACCTTTTTTATGGGGGTTATGTGTCAGGGTGGAACCTCTCATCTAGCCTAACTCTTGGCAAGAAAGCAAATAAGCATGTTTCCCTTAAACATCAAACTATTCCTTAAAACTGTACCTCAAAGTGTGTGTGTGTATGTGTACACTCTCACTGTCCGGAGGGATGGGAAGTCATTTGGGACAATTTCAGAGGGTTTTTTTTTTTGCCTTCTGATCTCCCACACACAAACACACACTAAGCCATGTTTAAACTGAATGTTCTCTCTCTGCACATTTAAATCAAGGCCTGCTTTATCATATTACACACATAAACAGTTATCAGTGTCAGACACTGAGTCTATATATGGGATTCTTTATTGCTAAAACACACTACACAAAGCACTCGCATTATGTATCCGTTCTATCACAAATGGTATACTCCAATGATGTTTTGTTATATTCTTTTCCACAATGTAATCAAATGAATTCTATGAATATATGATGATTTTTCTCAAAGTAGAAGAATCGATGCACTCTGACTGTTAACTCCTGTACTGCAGTTTTTTGTTTGTTTGTTTTTTTGTTTTTTTTCTTTTCTTATCTGGTCTCCTAGTGTAGAAACTGCCATGGTTCTTGTTGTAAATGGTGTTTACTGACACTTGCGTTCTGGTGCTGTTGTCGTTTGACTCGGTGTACAGTTTAGACCTTTTTCCAGAGTAATCTGTGTGTGACTAGAAGAATCTGGAGGCATCTGGTTTTAACTGAATAAAGATTTTTTGGCAGCTGTTTGTTAGCTGATGTCACTGTGTCTTTTCTGTGCTCCACTCAAAGAATAATTCACTGCCCCATTAACATTTAGTGTTAAGACATATACTCAAAAGTACTAAAGTAACTCTTTTTATGACAATGAGATAGTTACATAGGTTCACTGAAAAGTTCAATGTAGCATCTTGACTAAATTACTAAGTGCATTTGCTCAACTACTATACACAACTATAATTATGAGTTACTAGTACTTTACTAGAGTATTTCAGTTTTCTGCTACTTTATACTTCAGTACATTTCTGAGGAAAATATTCAACTTTTTACTCCACTACATTTACTTCACAATGATAGTTACTGGTTACTTCAGGGTCAGAATTTACATGCAAAATATGTTTATAATCATGCTTCAGTAACAATAATACAATTATATAATATGTAATATAACACATAGAGGTCATTTTGCTGCATGATGAGTATTTAATTTTAATGCTTTAAGAACTTTATACTGATTTTGAATGCAGGACTTCTACTTGTAAATAGAAAGTGTATTTTTCATTGCCCCTCTCCAACTCAGAGGTGCTCGACAAAAAAGGTTCAAAACAAATATGAATGAAGCATCATCCCTGTTTTCTAATAATGATGTCATTTGTGTCTGACTAAATGTAATTGTGCACAAATGTGGTTGAACATTTGTGCACAATTACTATTTGTTGAACATTTGTTGCTTTTGCACAACCATTTGTGGTTGTACAAAAGGTCAAGGTTCAAGATTAATTTACATTATATTAATGAGACTACTTTTGATTTATTACTTTCCATCCTCATCTGTAAACATGAGACACCTTTTTCTACAAACACAGACTTTTGTCTTTCAATCATGAGCCTCGTTATTAGAGTCAACTCTTAATTTTAACATCCAGTTTTGTTACCACTTTAAACAGGACGCTCTGCTTTTATATTATAATGTGTCCGAATGTTTTGGATCTACTCTATAGCCACCAGCTCTGTGACTTTCCCTCACTCAGAATAATGAGTCAGTTAAGCCAATGTGGCATTTTAAAATCTCTCCTTAATTACCTTATTAAAAAAAATGAAAGCAGACCTACCAATAACATCTTCCCTACCATAAACGATTATGTAATTTATGTCTAACCAACAGTGGTAGTGTTCAAATATAGTATAAAAAGTACAAATCTTCATTAACAATTATACTCACAATGGAATTGTTTTAATACATGAACATTAAATTGCATGAATTACCAATAGGATTACCAGGAATTTGGACTAGAAATACTTATTTTTCCCTCATCAGTGAAAGACTGATTACTACAGTAAAGTCTAAATTTGGATATTTGCTTTTGTCACCACTTTAAACAAGATTTTGACATTTCCTTGTAGGCTTTTCACTCTAATGTTGAGTTTTGGACTCTAAGCTCCTCAGTATCCTGCTGGAACTGGGCTTCTATAGAGATCTATTAATTAGGCACCAGCTCATAAGTATGAGTCAGATCAGGAATAGCAGTCAGTCCTGGCACCAGGAAATATTATGTATGACCTGGTATGGATATTGAGAAAAATAAAGCCATCATGTGTAGCTTCTGTGCTTGGCTGCCCTCTTGTGTTCAAACGAGGAACTGCAGCTTGCTTTTTTTTTTTCCTCCATCAGTTCCAGTTGTAACCACATATCATCACAGTTGTTACCTTATGTTGTGTCAGCCAAATGTGAACTAGATACAGTGAAAATCTTGCAGCCGTTTCCACCCCCTCACTTCTACATTAAGACAGTTAGCACTGAGTCAGGTTACTTCAGAGGTAATTTTTAATTAGAGTACATTTCTCCACTCCACTGCTCCAATTAAGAACCAAACAAATCATATGTGTATGTGTGTGTGTGTGTGATATGTATGGCTAATTACAGATTAAATCCTCATGTCTGAGATAAAGAAAGGCTGTAATGAATCCTCTCGGTGATCTAGGTCATGGCTGGAAAGCAATGTTACATGAGGACATAGGATACTGTATTACTGTGAGAAAATCATTACTTGTCATGGCTGACTCAAAATAGCAAACGCCGTTGTGTTACGGTTGGTAAATACAAGATCTTAACACCAGATATCCCTAACTGGACCTGTCTTCTTACATGGTGTTCTGATCTTCAGCCAGTGTGGCAAATTGTATCAATGATGGTTAAGACTGTGTCATGTTTTGCCAGTCGTCCAACAGCAGGGGAAGTCTTGTACTATGAATGTCAGAAATATGTTGAATCCCTGCATCTTCCATTTGTGTACCAACAGAAAACCTTTTGTGTGTTCAGATTGGTTCTGAGCGCCCTTCAAGTTTTATTTAACCTCCATTGATTGTAAAACTCCTGTGTCATGCATAACTATGTACTAGAAAAGTGTCTGATGAGAGTAAATGTTCAGTAGTTTAATAATATGAAGCCTAATGCAGCATGAGATTGTCAAGTAAAGAAAATTATTCTGTGATGATTCATACATTTGACATTGCGTCACCCTGTGAAAACTCTGTATCCACAACATTAATTTCCACTTTCTAACAGTAAGATTTTATCAGTTTATTTTGCTAAATAAGCAGAGGAACTTTCTAACCCCATAAAAGGAACAGTTCATCATTCGGTTTATCTGAAAAATTAAAAATCTCCAAATTTGGATTCACTTTATCAAGGCTGTATAAAAACAAGCAGATTTTGATTGTTTTGTGTCTGAACACATTGCCAGAAAATTGTCAAAGCCAAAATTTAAGAGGAAAATTGCACCATTACATTATCCTGTGTCAGTGTACAAAGTAACACCAAGCAGTATATTCTTTGGCCTTGCCTTGTTTTTTTTTCTGTATTACAGAGCACAAGGAGGCTAGGTGTTACCTCCCTCGCAGAAACAATGGACAAGTGTTCAAATATTGACTCTGGCTCTGAAAGAGACACATTTATTTCACTCTCACACAGGGTCAAGGCCGAGCCTCGACTGTGTGTTTGCTCTGTCTCTGTTCTGCTGATCTCGGCTGTTTTCCTGTAACTATCGTGGCGTGGACATCGGATTTTGCCAGGCTCTTAACAGTGGGGGGAAAAAGGGGATGGATTTTATTCTCAGGTGTTTTTGAAATGCCAGTTTTGGAGTAGGTGACTTCCTACAGCACACAAAAATGCATACATTCATATTGTGAAAACAGTGTCAAGACTACTTTAAGATTGTGTGGTGTCTTCAGATTAATATAATGAAGAAATCAGATTTGTAACCCAAAGTAAACCAAGAATAGCCCCAACATGGAGGCACACAAAACAAATGCTTATAATAATAAACCCAGTATATAATAAGGGCCATGCAGAAGCAATAAGCCAACAACTGCCTGGTTCACATAAAAAGTGTAAATCTTTTTATATTTGTGCAATTTTCTACACTCAAACAAACAAAAACCGTGTGTTAATTTGATAAACAAACAAAAAAAAACCCCTAGAAGTATGTTTGGCATCTGAGCTTTGCTGGTTAGACAAAGGCAGAGGAGAAAAAAAAAAAGAAGTGCGGGAGGAGAAGGAAAGTCATACAGCAGGGAGGATTTCTCCCACAGCGAGCCACAGCCGACTCAAAAATAAACGGCCGGCACGAGACCACATGCCTGCACCCATCCCATGCTTTCAGTTTCCACACCAGTTAACAAGTGAGCGCACGTGTCAGACAAAAAAGACCAGACAATTAGATCACAGGGAAGGCTGGGGTAAGTCATTTGTTTCCAATAAAAGGGGGAGACTGGCACACAAGAGTTTAGGGGACGAGTGTTGACGGTCCAGGGGTTAGGGGGTCAAGTGAGGAGGGGGTCAGGAGGGGTTAGGCAGGTCTCAGTGCATCGGGGCCTCCTGGGTGGGCGGTTCCTCCGGCTGATCAAGCAAAGACTCGGTGGTGGGGATGCCGCTGTCCTGCTCGCCGGGGTTGGTAGTGGATGTTGATGGACTCATCTTGGTCTGACATGGAGGAAGAAACATCTTTACAATTTAGCTAAATTTAAATAATCTAAATTCCTGTTTTTACTGACACTGAAAAGAGTTGACGAACTGTCTCTGAGCTGTAGCTATATTCAAGCTATGAAATTAAAAAAAGAATATTACAGACTGATTGGAAGGGTGATGTCTACAATTGAGTCAAGCTAATGCACCATGACCAAGTCAATATATCTCATTGAGCTGCTAAAGGGCAACATTAGAAAGGAAAAGCAATACTACACAAATATAGTGTAACTAAATTAGTGAAATTTCCTCTATACATTCCTGGTGAACGTCTGTCACTATCACAGCAGTGTGACCTGCAGTCCCGTTTTTAGTCCATTACCTTCAGCGTCTCCACTTTCTCCTCAAATGACTTGAAAGTTGGTGCATTCCTGTGAAAGGACAAGATGTATAAGAGTGAGTGACAAGATCACAGACCGACCTACAGTGTCTGAATTTATCTGATGTTCTCATAATACAGTAGTGTGGTAAAGTGGACATACAGACAAGTCAGCCCTTCAAAAGAAAAAAAAAAAAAAAAGGGAGCAGGACATCCACTGTGATCGTGTCTTTAGGAGTCACGTTATCTGATACTTGACACAAACAGTGTGGGATTTTCTAATGTGAACCCATTTCTTTCCCTTTCTGTTCTACTGAAAAGGTGTTGAAGAGGTGATTTTCATGAAAACATAATCAAGAGAATCAAGGTGTTTCTTTTAACGTGTTGTGTTTGATTCATACAGTTTAAAAGGAATAAAGAAACAGATTGGCGCTCTTATTTTTGTGATATATTTGTTGGATATTAGGTCAAATGTTTTTTGGGGGTTTTTTGGGGGTTTGTTTGGGGGTTTTTTACACAAATACACAGTAATGCATTGTACTTTTTATATTTTGAGCAAGTGTCTCACACAACCAGACCTCTACCTAATCAACTCACTACAGTCTGGAGAAATTGAGCTAAAACCTTGCTTGGAAACTGCGGTGAGACAATAGTGTGTTGTTAAAACTTACTTACAGAAAACCAACCAGAGGAGTCCTTTCTGAAGGTGTCTGTTTTCAAATTCACACCTCAAGGATACTACCTCAGGGTTTCAAAGATGCCTTTTATCACAAGAATTTTGACAAGATTTTTGATAGACCTCTGTCAGCTTGACGAAACTGAAGTCTGATCATGTGATATTATTAAAACTGCAGCTTCACTGATAGCTGTTAAAGAGGCTGTTAGCAGTGGACGCTTTTGCCAACTTCATGCTATATCTTTTTTTTAAATATATCTATAACATGAAAATACAGGACTACGACTCTTTACCTCTTTCACGTTTTGCCACTGTGTGTCAACCCCTTACCTCATGACAGGCATACTAGCCGAGTGTTGTATTGATCGTATGCTATCCGACAGCATTATGGAGAAGAAAGGGCTCGTTAGTGGTTACATTAGCATAGAAAAGACAGTTTTACACAGGAAGAACAAGAGAGAAACAAGACAAGCACACATATGCTAGCAGAGTGCACACAGCCTCATTTATTCTACTATATACTGTATGTTCAATAAGCGAGTATTCTCTCAAGTGCATAAATCCTATAAATCCTGCTTTATCCCATTAAGATTGATTGTGTATTAACACAGTGGGTGTGTACTAATCCTGTGTATTATGGGAGAATATCTTGTCATCAGAAACACACGCACACAAAACACCCACAAAGCATTTACATACACACACACACATACACACACACACGCACACCCTTTGACCCCTGTCAGGTTGCTCTCCACTCCCCCCACCCCCCCAAACGAGCCCTGTGTTCTAGCTCATCCGTGAGGCTGCATTTCTCAGCATCCTGCAGCTTTGAGGGGCCTAATAATCTTGTTTGCAGCTCAGTAATCCAGAGAGAAGAAGGATGACAGGGAAGACGGCAGATTAGGATCTGGGGGTGGGGCGGGGGGGATCAACTGGAGATAGATTTTAAATTGAACAATCTGTTGTTGGTTTTTTTTTTAAAAGCCATGTTTAATCAGGAAATATTCACAATAATTAGTATTGTCGTGTTTAGATGTCTTCAGCATTTTGAAAGCAATATTGTAAAGTAATTAGAATGGACAATTACACACACACACACACACTATTGCCCCTTCATTTCTACATCTATGACTTAGGTGGCAGTTTAGTCAGTAGAATTTGGTGAATAACATGCATTTAAAACATAAAACCAGTGTTCATGCAAAATGAAACAAATGACAGGAGAGAAATTGGACATAATTAAAAATTTAAGTTAGAAGTTAGATATTTTTGGCTGTCTTACCCAAACATACTAGAAATAGACTGCAACCTGCAAAGGCCAAGTATGGATGTAAGATACAAGATTTGAGTTGTGTGTGTTAATTAATCTCATAGTGAAGCATATTAAATGATTACTGCACAAATCCAAATATGCCACCGATGGAAATCGTGCTGCGGGTTAAAAAACAGACAAGAATGAGTTAAGCTATGGCTACACATACTGTAGCTGCTGGTAGACAACTTCCTGCCTTTGGCCATATGCTGCAACATTAACTTGTTCGTACCCATGTCTAATAACTCCCAGACAATAAAATCACGCTATATCCCTGAATTGGTGCATAAAAAAGCTGTAAAGCAACATGTAAAGCTGGAAATCGTCTGTTGAGACATGAATTTTCTTGTCCCATCTGTGGCTGATGGCCAACATGGCTGATACTGACAGATCTTAGCACCTCCTTGTATACTGTAGATACACTGGGCATGGCTAACAGGTAGAAATCCCAGGAAAGAACTAAAGCTATCAGCCCACATAAATAACACTTTGAGTGGGAAGAGAGGTATCTGGGAAGAGGTAGGGTGATTTCAAGGAAATAAACCATGAGGTTACTCTACTCAAATCAGTTAAGCGCGGAGGATGGAGCACAAACGTTGCAGTGGAACAATGAATAATATGGTTTCATCATAACTTTTTAAGATATTTGATGTGAAGTCACATTACACATCTCACCTGACATCCTCAAGTTTCCGGCTGATGGCTGAGCCCATAGTAGAGAAGGCTGTTGTGGCCTTCAGCCCTGCCTGAGACAGAGTTTCAGATGTCCTCCTATAGCTGAGTGAGGGACAAGTGATGGGCAGCAGAAAGAGGGGATACAGTATGAGACTGATGAAAAGAGACAAGAGATCAAAGACTGAAGAGAAGCATCAAGGTCAGAACTAAACTTCAATGTCTTTTTTTATTTAAAAAAACACCTGAAAGCATCAAAATGCTGCTCGTTCCTGTGATGTAAAAACATGTCAAACCGTTTCATACAAGCAGCTTATCAAGAGCACTGACATCTTTCTTCTCATCATATGGTGGAGGAAAAAAAGTTCTCCCTCAACTGTGCTGATAGTTAACTGTGTTTCCAGGGTACCAAGATACTGGAAAAAAGATTTATGGTGCATATGTTGGAAAAATGGTGGATAATAAAGCAGCTGGTCATGAGGTTTCTGTTTGGAATTCCATGCAGGTCAAAACATAATAAATGTGTCAAGTCTAACATCAGCATACTGTGCAGGTTAGTACTTACGCATTGGAGGTGGTGACCTCCTGCCAGGTTTTGGTGATGTTCTGTTTCAGCTCGTTAAGAGGTGTGATACCCAGCTTCCTCTTAATGTCCGCCAACTGCCTCTCCTTGGCTGCCAGCACCTGAGACAGAGTCTGGATCTCATCTTCCACCTGTACACACATACATACACACACACATACACATATATACATATAGACAGCTGGAAATGTGTTATATTTGAGGTTTTATATTGTACACACATTGTGCTTAACCTTGTCCCGTCTTAATCCGTTTTAGATTCACTTAGAAACCAAATAACAGCGGCAAAATCAAACACAGAGCGTAAAGGCGCATTAAAAAGTAATGTTTATTTAAGTAATCTTTAAGTAAAGAGAAGCTGCTGAAAGGCACTCAGAACGCGGCCGCTCTATGACAGGCGCTGCAGCTGTCAGCTCTTTTGCAAGAGCGAACTGCTCCCATAATTTGAGAAAGTTTGAACTTTTTAGAAAGGGTCAAATGACATCAACCACTTTTTTCTAAATTAAAGGATTACTCTGGTTATATTGTGTAATTTTCTTTTTATCAATAAATCCCATGAAAAGAGCAAAGCAAACACAAACAACAAATCGATCTTACTAAAAAGCATTTTCTGTGTATCCAAAGCCTGATAGAGATCTTATTCCTCTGTGCCATAGAGCTCAGTTGTTGTCCAAAAACTATTTAAAACACATCAAGGAGAATCAACGATGCACTGGGTGACACATTACTTCATTACGATGAGTCAATCCCACAAACGTCTGCTACCATAAATACCCACTACTACAGCAAATCTGCAGCTAAATATAGACCCCAACAAACACACTATTTAGCCAATGAAAGAGATGCTTGGTTTTATGTTTTTATGTTACAATCACAAGTGGTAGAGTTGCGGGACATAATGGCTGTCATAGAAATGGAAAATTAAGCAGTAATCCAACATAAGTGGTTGAGCGCAATGGGAATCGAGCACTCTGTGTGAACACAGCCTGGCCTTGTTTGAGATGAAAAGACCTTCCCCACTATTTGCAAGGACAGCTATCTTTAAATACAACAGATTGGTTCCAACACCTGATCTTGACTCCCTGTACCATGACCTCTTTAATCCCTGATTCCTCCTGACCTTGACTAGCTCCTCTTGTAGCTCCTGCCGCTCCTCCTCCGTCAAGGCAGCGGGAGGAGGGGAAGTAGGACTGACAGACGTCACTGCATCTTCTCCCACCTCTGGAACTGAATCGGGATGCTGCTGTGCACCTGGGAGGTAAAATTTAAAAACAAACAAACAAACCATAAATCAGTGCTTCTTACTTTTTAAAAGACACATTCACAAGTAGGCACCTGTGTTTGCAGCGTGACAGCGAACAGGTGGCATGAGAGGGGAGGCTAATGTTGGTTGTCAAGCACAGGCTGTCACGCTGTCCCTCTGGGGGATAAGGAGAAGAAAGGAAGCTGGTAGTAGGTGAATGGATGAAGGAACATTAACGATGTAACAATGCTGTTTGATGGTAGGCTGTAGCAGCCTTTCAGGAACATACAGTTGCACAAAACTCTCTCTCTCTATCTCTCTCTCTCATAGACACTTGTGTTTTCTCTCCACACACATACAGTGCACAGTGTGTACACACTTGTCTTTGATGTTGCTGCCTCTGACAGAGCTGTGCCCGGTAGGAGCAGCAGTGCATCAATAATACAAAGAACTTCCTGGATGGAGACATCCTGGACTCAGACAGCGTGAGAGAACACTAGAGCAAAGGGGTTGTTAGGATCTGTCAGTCAAAAGGACAACGGCGGCTGGGGATGTTCTGGGCCGGAGCTGAGCTGGAAGAGGAAGACACAACTGTCTCTGAGTTCATTTTTTATTTTTATCTGGACTTTCCTCATATTTCAAGGGTTGAGAGTAAAAATAAGCGTGAATTAAGAGGCCAAAATAAACCTGAGAGTCGATTTCAACAAAACAGTGGTCTTGTATATATTTTTAAAATTCTAAACCTGTTACCGTCATGGTGCTGGTATTTACACTGCCCTTTGTAAATAGAGTAAGAAGCTAAATAGCATTCCTTAACTGGCTAATTACCCGTAGAATGAGCAGAAACATCTTTGTTTGGCTATTTATAAACAGAAAACATTACGGTGTGCAAATGTGTTTATGGAAAAATTGCATTTGTTCGGCTATTTATAAACAGAAAACATTATGGTGTGTCAGATTAAAGAGCTTTGGGGTATTTGTTCAATTAGTCTCCTTAAAGCGATAGTTTAACATTTTAGAAAATGTTCATTCCCACACAAGTTAGATGAGAATATTGATACCACTTTCATATTTGTTTGGTAAATATACGACTAAAAGCCAGCAGTTTTTCAACAGATTAAACAAATGAGATATAGTGTATCAATTAGTGAGTTTTAGAGGTGCTAGCCGTTTCCCCCCATTTTCTTTTTATGCTAAGCTAAGCTAACATGCTAACCAGCTGTACACTAAATAACACTGGTGATGATAATAATAATAATAATGATAATAAGCTGTATGATAATCTGTATTTGAAATGAGCAACTCCTAATTTCCTGCTGCAATGCTAACATTTCACACCTGTAGCCATGCCCACACAGTGATGTCACAGTATACTGACACACCCATGTGTACACCCAAGTGTACACATGGGTGCTACAAGGTGAGAAGTTAAACCACTGGAGGTCAGCAAAGACAGGATTTTTAGCTGACCTTTACCTTAGAACGAGGCTCTTCAGAGAGCCTTATTTTACCTGTATGAACTAATGTATGCATTTGTTTTACAGTATTTTCTTATTTCATGTTTAGGGATGATTTAAGATATAATTTGTCTAAAAGGAATAACCTTTCACACTAACAGGTCCATCCTATGATCGGCGACCCTTTAACATCTTTTCTCAGTCAACAAACTCCACATCTTCCCCTCCCACCTCATTCCAATCATTTGGCACCCGTCCTCTCCTTCATGTCACACCCCACTACTCCCAATACTTTAAAAACATTTTAGCCGAGATGGTTGGATGTTTGGTGCAGACAGAGATACCAAATTCACAAGAATGCAGTGATATATACTCCCACAAAGACAACTGTGGAATTTCCTCACAACTGTCTACAGAGTTGCTTATGAAATAATGTCTCCCAATCTACCAATCACATAGTATTATAAACTGAGCGCTGGGTTGCACCATTACTAGTTCTAACACCTGCTTACAGCGACAGGATTGTGTAATTGACACTTCCCCTTATAGCGGCGGTGCCTCTGCAACAGCCTAGTATTTTCTTGTTTTATGTAACGTACATTATACTGCTCAAGAACTGAGTTTTTGTCATACACACAATATCTCCCATCACCTCTGGGTGAGAAGAACAGGTTCCGTAGGCCGACGCCTCGCCTGATTCATCTGCTAAGCAAAATTTTGTAATAAATTCCTGCAGGCAGCAATGTGAGATGTGTGTGTTTGAGCTATGCATAAGCAATTGTATGCCTCTGAGGTGTGTTTCCATCAGTAGGTGCTGAGAGCTGGAGAGAGAAAAAACAACACTCAAAGGGAGAGAGAAAGAGAGAAGTTTATATGCGAGTGTAGGCAGAAGTTTGGCTTGCTACACTAAACTACATACCCACCCACATTACTGTCCTACCCCTTTAGTTTAGCTCATTTCCTCTTAGACTAACTATGTTCTACCCCATGACCACCTACTGTAACTCTGTGTAGCAGTCAACTGCATAACAACTCATTAGAAAAGCGAGGCCATAAAGCTGAAGCATGCCTGAAAAGAGACATTTTTAACAGACTCTCCTCTGTTGTGATAATGAGTCAAAAAAAAAGTCTCTGCTATTGTTTAAGCCCACTGAACTGGAGTTGATAGATTACTTTGTTCAATCTAGAAGCTGATTTGTTTTTCTGTTTGTTCGGTCCCATGTATTATGCAATCTTATTGTTTAAATACAAGGATGTGACCAGCAATGGTGACAATGCAATAACAGAACTGGTTATATGTCTATAAATACAGAATATAGAAACATCTTTGATCTGGTACTCTATATTCTACCTCCATACCCCATAAGAAACATACAGCTTGGCAAAGTTACTTCACATTCAACAAAGCATTTGTGACAAACAGAAATATAGAGATAGAAGATTAAGCTATCCCAGAGTTGTTTGAGCAGGTTGCCCAAACGCGTGAGATTACTGGATCAATCTTTGTTTGTGAGACAGACATGCCACTGTGGTACGTTGGCTGCCTCCAAAATGTGAACTTAACATTATATCGACTTGATTCAACAGATCAAGATGTAACACAAACAAAATCAAACAGCAAATTCACTACAAAGGTGGCTGAAATAGAGTTTCTGTGAACGGAAAGACTTAAAATTATAACACCAATATTTTGTTAATGAAAAATTGAAAGACAGTACAACTTCAATAGGCAAGAATTGCCAAAACCTTCCTTTCCTAATATGATCATAGCTGTAAAATAATCATTGTAAGTATGGTTTTCTGAAATATAAGTGATGACTAGAAGCTAAAGCAAAAGCAAAAGCTGCTATCACACACACCACTGCCACCAATTATCACTTGTTCCCTCCCCCTTCCAGTTTGTGTTCCCCAAAATTCTTCCCCTCCAGTGAACCAAACCAATGTTTTGTCTCTCTGTCCAGCACACACTCACACACACACACACACACACACACACACGCACACACACACACACAGACCCTCCACCCAGCCTCTCCCTTTCCTCCTAAGATTACCTCTGGTTTTGACAGCTGGCGAGCTGGGTGGTGTGTCGCTGTAGGCCGGAGAGAGGTAGAGGTAGCTGGTGTTGACTCCTTGCTCAAAGTCAAATGGAGAGTGGTATTCCTCCAGAGGCTCCATGTTTACGGCTCGCTGTGTGTTGTTAGCCGGAGCAACTACCACCTTCCTATCACCACCACTACCTAAGCAAAGCCAGACAAGTGCTGATTGTCTGCATGTGATTCGGCCGCGTGCTGGCCGTCTCTGTGTCTCCTTGTTTACAGCGTCCTGGCCTCTTCTGGTGTGTGTGTGTGACAGACACACGCTCAATGTCCAAGTGTGTGTGTATGGATGGGAGAAGGTTTTGTATTGGCTTTCAGGTGGTCAGAAGGTCAGAGTGAAACTACAGTGAAGCTGGTTTTCCATTTTCTGTTTCTGCGGAAGGCCAAGGCACCTTTCTTGCTGTTAATAAGTTACCTGTCCCTTCAAGCAGCTGTTGCAGCACGCACACACACACACACACACACTCCACACACACCCTCCCTCTTCCTCTTCCCCGTAATCCCAAAGGTCAATTCTCAATCCATCCTTCAAACATCCATTTGCGTAATCAGTACCGTTTTCCCGACGCTATCCACTGTTAGCAGAGCTAGCACTGCGGTGATATTGCATGACACTCTATTCGCCAGTTTCAATACTCTCAGGTCTCTCTGTCAATTCCCTCCCTCCTTCACTTTCTGTTATCCAAGGAGGAAAAAAAAAAAAAAAGAGGTCTCATTTGTGTGGGCTGGTCACGTGATGTGCGTGGGAGGGAGGGGGGGGGGGGCAGGAAATGAAAAGCATAATCTGCAGTGTCCCAGATTACAGCGAAGCGCTAATCTGGGGTGGCCAGTCCAGCTTGGAGCAGCAGTAATGCTAGTCAGCTCGAATGGAGGGGAGAGGATGCCAGAGGCTATACTAGGTATTGTGTGTGTGTATGTGGGGCGGAGAACACTCTGTGTGGTAAAGTGAACATGTACACGAGAGCAAAGGTATGAAGCACCCTTGTAAAACCACTTAACCACAGAAAAACACACTCTTTCAGTAAGATATTTTTCCAGCAAATTCAGAAGGTAATCGTCATGTCACACTAAAGGAGAGATACTTGTATGAGGAAGGAATTCGCGCTGCACAAAGAGAAGATATACTGTATACACAAATATGTCACGTTTCACTCAAAGAAATTGATTGAGTGTCAATAGACAGTAAGCATCGCAGTGTATCTGAACACCTGCTGACGCTCCACTCTGCAGTGAAGTGAAGTGGAAAGGCAGCCTGCTGACAGATGAAATCAAGATTACTGTAAATTAACTATTCCTAATAGGAAGCACGACTAAAATACAAATGTAAATTAGTTTTAAGATTATTTTCTGATACCTTAGGACAGAGCACTTTGATGCCAGAATCAAGATGGAGGAGTTTGTTGTGGTTGAACATTGACTGCTGGAAATAACATGCTTTGGAAAAACTGCTTTCTGACTTGCATGGTAAGACTCTTGCTTTCACTCCCCCATTATTGAAAATGAAAAGCTACAGTCATGACAACATTAACATCCACACTTGTGGGCTAATGAGAGCAGCTCAATACAGAAATGTTTACCACCACTAAATCCATTTTAAAACAAACCACGTTCTGTACTACAGTGAGCGCCCTTCAGCCAACTTCAACTACCATTCCTCTGTGGTTAAGAGCCAGACGAGCATGTTTGTGTGATCTTGTCCCGGAAATACCTCACATTAAGAGAGACTGATAGGACACTACCCTGGAAGTATTGAAGCACTGGGGGGGGGGGGGGCAAATACCACAACAAGTGAAGAGAATGGAGTTTTCAACTGCAGTTGTGTGCACTACAAAATGTATGAAAGATTATTTTTTATATACAGATTGATAAAACTGATGATGTTCTGCACAGCTGCACTTAATTATACACTCCGACAACAATTCATTACCTACGAATTTTGTTTTAACAGCATGCTGATAACATCTGAATTTATACTTTCCCAAACTGTTTAACAGTCTAATTGATGTCCATCACACATCACATGGAAACCGAAACACACATTCAGCTGGCAAATATTACTGTATTTTATTAAAGGAGAAAGCTGGTTACGTAACTGCTTTGTGGTATTAATTCATGTGACAACACCATGTAGTATGATTTACATTATTTACACATTCTCCTAATATAATAGCAGTGACATTATAATGGCAGTGCCAGATGATAAATAATAAATATAAAAGGTACTGCCCAGCCTGACTGTAGTGTATGTGTGACAGTCCTGCACAATGGAAGAAAGGCTGTGGGACATGCACAGCTAACTGGTGCAGCTACAGTGTGCCCTGATCTGCAGAGTCAGCCTCCATTGCACTGGGCTACCATTTAGCAAGGTCAGCCCAGGAAGTGACACACATACAGTCGCCCATCGCAAACTATCAAGTGTCAACATGCACTGAAATAGGCCTACATCGAGTACAATGAATCCTTGCCAGCTCAACTCCCCTCTCTCTTGCTCCTCAGATGTTTGTACTTTTGATTCCTTTTCATTTGCTGTGAAGCGTTCACATTGTGCGGCGGTATTGCAGCTGAGAGCCTTAACACAAGGACGCATTCAAAAGATCCATGCATACACATCAGCCTCCATCCTACTGCATATTCACTGTAAAAGTCCAAATCTGTTTATTGCAACGGTAGAAAGAAAACAGAGAGATACAAAATATGATCGTGTCAAAGCTACCATTAATGGAGAGAAAAATTAAATGTTCACATCTTACTGTAATAATACAGGACAGAGCTCCCTACAGAATGAGCTCAACATTACTTCCACTCTGCTGCCCTTCTGACCAATGGAGCCACTGATTCATGAGAGACACTGGATTCATGTGACATTTAAAAAGAAAATGACTGGTATGCTTGAATTGGATAAATTATTAAATATATGGAATAAAAATTCTAAAGTAATAAATTTGCTTTGAAAATCATCCCTGTCAAAAACTCCACCCTTTGTGAGTATTTGGATATGATTTTTTAAATAAATAAATAATTATATGTATATATATAAATAAACAAAGAACACCATGAACAACCAGTGGCACCCACCCAACCACCCAGACTGTAACCAGGAACAAACAGCCATTTTCAAGTGGTTAATGAAGCACAGCGTGAGATCAATTACCTTACGATTCATGGCATACCCTGTCACATGATTAGCCTAAAACAAGAATCATGAGACATGGATGACTGTGGGTACAGCAAACGCGTCCACAAAGTTCCCATGAGATGAGTGCATCATGGGAAAACAGTGGCTGCACCTCAGATGCAACAAACACACTGTACATGGACAGTAAATGGAAAACTGGGTGGATATAAAAGCCAAACCTTTCTTATTGTATATAGAGTGCCATATTTCCATCCTACCACTACAATTTAAATGGGACATACCATGCTTTTTGTGATTTTCTGTTATTTTTATACTGTTATAATGTCAGATGGCTATGTTAAACATGGTCAAAAGGTCCAAAACTTGAGGTGAACGCATGTGAAAATGCTTCCTGCCAAGGGGCAGCTTGAAACTGGCCAACCAGAACAGAGGGGGCTCATTGGGAGGGGGTCTTAAAGAGACAGGGGCTAAAATGGACTGTTTCAGACAGAGGCTGAACTGAGGGGCTGCATGAAGGGTCAGTACAAGATAGATAAGTTTTTTTTTTTTTACTGTAAATCATGCAAACATATACCAGTAGAGCCGCATAATATAAACATAGACCTGGAAATGTGCATGATGATGCGTCCCCTTTAAGAATCTTATTCATCTCGCAAATGTGTTTCTATCTAATCTAGGCTCTCCGTAGCAGTATTTCAGACAAAACAAACCCTACAAAATCAGTCTCATTCTTCAAACTTAAAAGGTCCTCTGTGGAGTTTTCTTGTAAACAAAGTTAGGTTTACATTTAGCATTTTCCACCATCATGTGTTTCCTTGAGACCATCATGTGTTTCCTTGAGGCCTAAAAATGTGTTGAATGCATTTCAGCCACTTTAAAAAATATTAAAAAACCTGCATAGTTTACATCAATGTTTGCAAGCCAGCAGTCTTCTTCTGCCCTGCTTTTACTGGCACATTGCTATGTTTCTTTGCACGTTAACACTGCCAGGTGTCCACAATCAGTGCAACAGAGGGAAGCAGTTTCCACGTGCGCAAACATGTGTGATACAAAACAAAATTGGGAAATTGCTCCATTGTGTGTCCAAACGTTTAACTAGTGCTGTATGAATTATAAAAGGAAACTGATTTGAAGAAGAAGTCTGTATTCTTAGTGATAACAGTTACTTCCACACAATGTGCACAGTCTTCCAACGGTCACATCATGACTGAGACTACATCGCTCCATTGGATTTAGAAGTGGGTGCAGGCACGTATGACATATTCCTAAAATATAGACAGCAATAAAGGGATGCAGAAAATAGGGGAAAAAATCTAGTCTCTCTGGAATCAGTACTTAAGCCTGATTTTTAAAAAGTGAATTACGAATGAAACCTTGAGATTTGTTTAATTTTCTACACCCACTCTGCTCCATATTACAGTGAGGCCCAAAGTTTCTCTCTACAGTGTCAAGGTGGAAGGTAATTTGTATGATGCCAGAGCTACCAGACAGGTGAGAGCTCTGCTTGGCCAAATCTCACAGGTTAATGAAAAATTCTACAAAAAAAAAGGAGTGAAAGAAAGAGAATTCAGTGACTAGTGCATAATTTGAGTCTCTTTTTACTCCAAAGACTATTAACGTATTTTAGATAATGTGTTAACATAACACAAGTAGGATTATTATTTATATTCGGATAAGCAAAGACATCTTTGCCTGAACTTGTCTTTGTCATACATGATTACCATTACTCTCTCAATGCAGCGCTGTGAAGCTAGAAGGCTGTACAGAGTGCAACAGCTTTAAAGGGTTAGACTATTCAGCCCATAATGTAGAACATACAATATTAATTTAAAATTATAAGGAATATTTTAATCATATACTACTTTTTCCAACTTTTAGTCATCTAACTATCACCTCAAAGTTCAAAGTTTTCAAATAGGCTGGGGGCTTTGCCTTTGATCTTTGAGAGGAAATATGCAAATCTGCTGACACCAATGTTTGGAAGCTGCAGGTTTTTTGGAGAGGCTAAGTGTTCTGGGTAGTATTTTTTTTACTTCAGTAATGGTTCACATCTAACCCTTCAAGAGCTCCTTTCAATGCAACTTGACAGCCGCGACTGGTGTGCAGACAGAAATGTTTTTCTAGGTAGACTTTGGCAAACAAACACCCACCACCACCTACAATGGAAAATTCACAAAGATGTGAGACAGGTGCTGAACTGAGTTGCACTTTACCTTCAATTGGCATGATTACTCTGACATAAACTACTTTCACACATCATAATAAATCATGACAAACCTTTAAATAAATAATACGTCACTGCTGTCCTTTCTGGTGCAATAACCCAGATGGTTTCAATTAATTTACATAAATATGCTTGTGCAGTTTCCATCACTTCTAACAAAACTTGACAATGCACAGAAAACCTCACAGCTGTGAAAATGACCAAATATTGTCATGAAATAATGCAGAATAACTTTGTGTGAGGTGAGACAAACTTTAAAAAAGGACTGGATGATAAATCAGTATTATTACTAATCATATCTAAACAGCATTGTGACAAATGACTAGTTAGCTAAATCTTACTGAAATTGATCACAGCATGAGAATTAAAATGCTTACAAATGTGTGAAAACATATTTTAAATACAGATTTTGTTCTAGTAAAGCACATTTCTAACTTGAACAGGTCAGCTCGACATGGCTGGGGGTGATCTTGTCTGTGAGAGACTTCCTGACTGTTCACACAGCTGAAAGCATTCACTTGTGTCTCATTGAAATCTAATAAGGCAAAAAATGTTGGCCACTGCTCTTGATCAATCTCATTAGATGGCTGAGTGGAAAAACAAGACGGCTCGGGTAAGCCTGACTAAGATCTCATTTTTGAACATCTGATTTGAGCCAAAACCATAAGTATCTGAAGCAGGAAGCAGAAAATATAAGAAACTGCAAAATTCTCTTACACCCTGTCAATATGTAGACATCTGCTTTGATATTCTGGAGTACTTTAGGACATACATTAGAAAAAAATGTAGTTCAAGAGCCTGACATCCACATGGAACAATATTCCTCAGTGAGAATTTTGGAAATGAGCGTTTAATTGGGCTTATATGAATAAAAAAGACTAAGAAAGTGTCAAAAAGGGTAAAAATGTGAAAATTAATATGATATTTTAAATATCATATTAATTGTACTGTGTACAAATTCTAGTCCGCAAAAACAAACTCAAACCAACATTCCTTGCTTAAAAGTAAGAAGAACTATAGATATGAGATAGAAAATAGTCCCTATTAGAAACTCCATTTAGCTGCAGGGAAAATCAAACACAAAGAAAGGGATGTTTACTATCAAAAAGGTCATTCATACACACACACGCACACATACACACACACACACACACATACACACAATATGAAGAGAGCAGACTCCAGTCCCTTGACAGCTCCTTTGAGAAGCACCAGAGCACTCAATATGCACACTGGCCTAGCTCTTTTCATCCGGTCATTTGTAATGTGTCAACTCAAACACTGACAAAAGATTGTGGAAAAACACCTGGACACTAAGTGGGATAGAAAGTTTCCCAAACCTGTAACAATACCCCTCCAAGTGTCTTTTAGTCTTTATACTGCTGGTGCCTGAGTGGGCTGAAATCCAACAGGTGATCATGACAAGGAATAAGATGCAGGTAACGATGGTGCCAGGAAACAGCTACCACAGATACTTGCATGAAAGCGTGACAGGAAAAATGAACTTCACTGCGTGTTGTCATGACAGTGTGGTTATAAAAAAGGAAGAAAAAAAAGCAAACATGTCAGGTACTATGATGACGCTGTAAGAGATACAGTGACATTGGAAAGCTAAATATTTAACAGCCCTGCAGTGAAGCTCAGTTTAGTGAAGCTGGAAAGTTTGCTTTTGTTTGACAATTTTCTTACATTGTGCAGATGGTCATTGTTAAATAATTTGCTGTTTCCACGGATGCACCAACAAGTGAGGTGGTGATTACTATAAACCACAAGAAAGTCATGTTGTAATTAATAAAAATCAGTAGTACAACTCAGCAGTATTATCTTTACAGACATCTAACAGAACCCATACAGCTATAAAGAGACAAGATACTTGCTGGCTGAATTGCTGGTTTATCCTCAGCACATACACTGGAAAATAATGTAAATGTGTAGCCAGGAATACCCTTTAAAATTGAAGACAACTTATGCATAACACAGGAAATCTACACTTCCAAAGAGGAACCATGGTCACAAGACAAGTAGCCTCAGTAACAGTGACTAAGAGACAGATTTTGGGATGGATAAACACCACCTCACCATCACCAGCGTCACAAACCTGACACATACAAAAAAAAAAAGAAGACAGGAAATACAGAATTCAGACTTCAGGAAATTACATTTCTGAAACCAATGGGTGAAGACTTCTTTTTTTTGTTGTTGAAGGGAAATTAGGTCAAGACTGCGGCTTGTTTACCTGGCATCACCTTCACAAATAAACCTCTGTCATGACTTATTTCTTTCCACAAAAACTACAAGACCCTGTTATGTGGAAATAATTTTTTAAAAAAACGAAGAAACTAAATTAAGTCTTACAACTACGCTTTATCTGTTGCAAATGTCACCTGGTATTGCAGGAAAGACTCATGCAATTGCCTCAGGAGCAGCTGTCCCAGTAGGCACGCGCACAAACATGGAAGATGAGTGAGGAAGAAATGTAGAACAGATGGCTGCCTAGCAGGATGTGAAATGTCAAGGTAGGTATATGAGAGAGGAAAGACAGAATAAAATGCATTCACGGCATACCTTTGGTTCATTCCTTTACCTGCTCTCTTTATATTAAAATACCTGACAGTCCCACACGTGTGCCTTTAGGCCTGTTTGACCCTCAGTAACAAACCTCACAACTATCCCATATGAAGTCTGATACAGATTAGATTGAAGTGCTACTTTCAATCAAAAAGCATGCACTCCTTGCTCTGGGAATTATAATAGCGGACAGTGTGACTTCACTAAAACAGGTACAGTGGGGGAAATTTGGAGAACATGTAATGAGCTGTCAGACGGGTGTAACCTATTTGTGCAGGTTGAGTTGTCAGTTACAGAACGTGACCAAATTTAAAACAAGTCTATGCCATATGTAGTCATGACAACTTCCTCGTTTTTGATTTATTACTGAAGTTGCTCATCAGCTGCTTCAATGTTGGCACAAATTCTATGTAATATACCACTTCCGTGTCATTTTTTGATAAACGTTGGCACTCAATTGTTGACATCGAAAGATTTATTTCCTCAGCATTTAAGCCTCAGCAGAATTATCTCTGTCACAAAGAGCAATTTATACGAGTTTGACAAGTAGCATATGTTCTCACTGGACAGAGCTTTTTTAGTTACTGCGCCAACTTAGCTAGTTTGCTAAGTTTTCACGTGAGACAAAAGTTTGAAAACGTTTTCGGGTAACAACGCAGCCAACTGTGAAACAATTCAGCACGTCAGTTACCTTTCTCTGCATCCTCCATTGTGCGGCTGAGCGTTGTTTCTGCGGTAATTGTATGTCCAGAGTGTGCAGGTTGCTCACTTTGCTGCGGCAGACCTTCCTGTTCTCGCTCTCATGTTGCCAGGCAGCTCGCCGCCGTGCGGGGTGGGGTTCGCTCTGACGTCAGCGCGTACAAGTGTAAACAGAGGCGAGCACGTGGAAGAAGTTTTTTACACCATCAACAACTGAATAGCTGCATAGCAACGACACGTATTTATTTATTTATTTATTTATTTATTACTGTAAAACACAAATAGGCATCTCTGTCATATTTCAGTCATATAGAATAATAGTGATATTTAAACCAACTAAGTCCTTCACAAGTTGGATCAATTGGGAGATAAAAATAAATCATTTTTAAGTGTCAGTGAGATCATACATAGAATCAGTTCATTACCTGCTGCCTCTCATGCCAAAGTTGGAGCAAGAGATGGAGCAGCACTTGTGCAGAATATCAATGGAAAAAGTTAAAAAAAGAAGAAGTCATATGTAAATCCAAAATGAAGAGAGGAAGAGATAAGAAAAAATACAGGTTACAGGAATACAGGGGAAAATGTATGGAAAGCAGCTTTCATAGCTCTACAAAATGTATCAGTTTATTTCATCATTGGTTGGTTTAATGGTCTCTATTTGTTATTTCTGTCTTGAGTGTTGGCAGTAACCTATCTCTGGACTGAAGGGAAATTAGTGGCTATGTAATCAGTCCAACATATTAACAGTATCCCTTGAAGCATTCCTTCATTGGTGGAAATACTAGAACCTGGAGGGAATATTCAGGGAGTTCATGCTGAGCTGGACTATCAGGTTTTATTCCTGCGCTTCTACTTACATCATCACCAGATTTTTTTTTAACAATGGAAGTAGGATTATAGTCAATTATTACCTAGCTGAAGGCATGCCAGTGGCAGAGGCATGTCACTGATACCTGCGACTCGTTTACTTCACGCCTGAGAGAATAGTATAACGTACACCATCCTATTCAATGCAGGGGAAATTAAATTCATCAAATCCATCCCATCTATAATATCAAGCTGATAGATAGCTAATGCTTATATGAGCTGGAGCAATAAATAGATACACTAATTGTACACGGCATGCCTCATTACCCCCATGGGAGTTTAACCATTATAGTGGGATATACAACCCACCCCCCCATGTTATTGTAATCAAAACCTGGGTTAAATCCTACTCTTGTTCACACGCTGTGTGCAAAGCCCTTAATTGGACAGCAATGAAACTATACACCCAACTATGTCAACCATTACACACACTCAGACACACATATAAAGAGAGAGAGAGAAAGAGTGAAGAGAAAGGTGTTCACATGAAAGACTGCCACCTGCTGGACCCAACCTTGATGACAGTGAACAGAAACACCAACTCGAGATCCATGTTCATATGTTACTTTACTGAAGGCTGTTTCTCAATAATCTCAGGACACATCCAGTGATCACACATCACTTGACTTATTGCAGTCATTTATGTTTTATTTGTTTTATTATCATTCATATTCATTTATTTATTTAACTCATGATTTTTTTTTATATTTCTAGGATGACAAATAGCTACGGCAAATATACATTACAGTATAGTATTATGGTGACTTACACTCTATATTAAACTCAACATTGTGGAAAAAGACAAAGTTTGCATTAATGTAATGGAGTATTAATAAGCCATCTTTGATTTTCATTTAATAAATTAAAATGTATTCACACACATACGTGTATAAATATTTATATGTGTACATATATTTTATTTTATATTGTATGTATTTATCTTTTGTAAAAATAAATAAATAAATAAAATGAATGAATAAAAGTAAGAAAAGTACTGTTGACTTCTGATGCCATTTGATGTTTGAGTGGTTAGAAGGGGGCTTGCCCACTAAAAAAAAGAACATGTGGCCTACTTATATATTAAATATGTGAAGTTGCATTCATTTCTGTGGATAATCAGTGATGTCATTCTGTATATGGCGTTTTTGTAAATAAAATAAAATAAATGAATGACTAAAAATAAGAATACAACAAAAGTACTATTGAATTCTCATAGGAATAAGCTCCTAGACTTTGGAATGACCTGCCTGAGGAGATCAGGGTTGCAATTAAATCACTTTTAAAAACCCACTTTAAAAAAAAAAAAAAAAAAAAAAGCTTTTCAGTGAATTAATTTATATTTTATGGCACTTAAGTTCGTTTTAATCTCTCTGTGTTTTATAATGTGTTATTTTTTTTTATTGTAAATCACTTTGTAACTGTGTTTGAAAAGTGCTATATAAATAAACTTTATTATTATTATTATCATATTATCAGCAGGAGGTCTGAAGTGGGGCACACAAGCCGGTATTCATTGGCTGACAAGACAAGCAAAGCTCAAAAGATGAGAAGCATGCGGAAAATGGGTGCAGCCTTCAAACACAAAAGACCCCTTGCTGATCAACAGCACCCCCATCTTCCTTTAAAAAGCTGCCCCCTCCCTCTCTCCAACCCCCCCTGTCTCTGGTCGAGGTGCATTGTGGGGAGGAAAGTCGTTGCCATTCGACCTCTGCGGGGCCTGCGCGGACGCAGCGAGAACCCTGAAATTCATTATGCGTTTAAAACCTTTATTTATTTCCGCATAACCTACATACTCTCACCGGGAGGGCCAAAGCGGAGAAAAAGAAACGACGACGGGTCCATCTCTTTCGGGAAAATACATCGTTTACAACTGCATTATCTTTTTGTCGGAGGGGGATACTGTTGAGAAAGTGAAGATTGTCATTTATATTAAGATAAAAATGTCCGGTGAGAGAAACCGCAGGTCGTTGGCTTTCCGAGGAGGTGGATTAGCTGGGTTAACGGGCTCCAGCGGAATCGGTGGGGGGAACTGTAACAGCTGGGAGGCCCCGGCCTGTCAAGACCGACATTTTAACGGGAACAGGCCGGATCAAGAAGAGGACAGGGATCTGGGGGCGAAAGGACCATCGCAGAAGAGAGTGGAGGGCGCTGGGTCTGTCAGCGACAGCACGGAGCCCGAGGCGGAGGAAGAAGAGGACCCGGAAGGTGGCAGCTCGGCAGCCGGCGACGATCGCGTCGGCTCGGTGGAAGCGGAGGACGGGTCCGGGGAGGGGAACAGAAGCTGGACAGCGGGGGACGGTCAGGAGTCGGGAAGCGGTGAGACGGGATCCAGGAAATCTGGGGTCGAGATGAGACCGCAGACGTTGCTTCAGAAACGCTCACTGTTCCACGCTTCGTGGCTGCAAGAGTTTCCATGGCTCAAATTCTGCCAGGAGACAGGACTCATGTCCTGTTCTTGGTGTCACAACATTGCCACTAAAAACAGCGACGAGCTTGTCAAAGGTAGTCGCAACTACAAACGGGCCTTGCTGCTGAGACATCACCTGTCTTCTGAGCACGGGAGAAACGACCCCACCAAACAGGTAACGTTAGCTCCGGTCCGTCACACTTTCGCTTCGTTACCTGCGTAGCTTTAAATACCTGTCACACATTCGCTATAACACAAGTCCATTATCTGTATTGTGTGTCACTTAAAACATTAGTTTCCACAATTTCTTAAACACAACGAAGGCAAAAATCGGCTCTAACCTAAGCTTCTTCACAATCTCTTCTCCGGGCTAATTAGCTAGCGCCAGCCTGCTAACCTGAGCTAACGACTAGCTTAGCAAACTAGCCGCTTGTAGCTTTACTGTCTAGCCGGAGGTAGTTGGCCGGTGACTGTAGTGGAAACCCCCCTGTCGAATCTAATGTCGATTAACTTCAGTTTCTGAAAAGCAAAACACACTGAACCACTTTTCAGTTTGCGTGACACGAATTTTCTGTGATTAAGTTAACGGCTAAAATGTGTCTGCCTGTCCATTAACCAGTCAAACTAATTACACGCACTAACCTGCCTGAGTATGACACCTGCTAGCTAAGTTACTGTCATACCGGTGTTTCCCAGAGTGGAGGTTGAATTGCATGTCAGATAATTATTAATGATTGTGAAGTGCCTAAAAAGTCATTAATAAATAATGGACATTGGTAGGGTTGTAGGTGACTTTTTTTTTTAGATGCTCAAACCCTTTTGTTGTATCAGCAGCTGTCTTGACTGCTAGCTTGATAGAGGTCACACAATGGCAAGGGCTCGACCCTAGCAGCCTTTGGGGAACCGCACCCCTACCCAACCCCCCGCCTCTTGGACTCTGAAGCAGCTCTGCTGGCTCGCAAGTCCCGGGTGACCTCTGGCGCATTTCTTCCTCCTCCACCTCCTCCTCCCTTTGGGGGAACTAAATTAGAGGCATTGTGCTAGATTGACCCCCCAAAATCCATAGATGGTGTCACTTGCAAGGCTGGACAAGAGGAGGAGAGTAAATTATGTTGCCTGGAGCCTGACAGCTTGCCTGGCCTACATGCAACCGTTTAAATGGGCTTGAATGAGTGAAATAGATTTCATCACCTCACCCTGTCATCAACATATTTCTGGATTAATGGGCCTTATTTATACCTTTGGGGCATATCTTATGATTAAGGGCCCATCCTGTATGCAGAAGACTGAAACAATATGTCAAAGTATTTGGAGATTACTCCTCTTTATTTAACTGGCATACAAAGACTATGTGGTTCACCTAAGCTTGAGATGGGTGTAAAGATATTGACAGTTTTTGGGGTCAGGGCAGTTCTATATTTGGTGAACCCTGTCTTTATCGATGTGCATGAAATGTTTTTATTGGTTCATTATTTTTATTGCAGTGTAGGCAACATTTCCACAGTACTCTTCCAGTGACCTCATAAAAACAGGGAGTGCATATTTGCCCAAACAGTCTGGTGTCAAAGGGCATTTTTCCAATCAAAGAAAAAAAAACCAACATACTGTTACTTACTGTTCCTTGTTCACTGTCACATCCTACCATGTCTTGACAATGGTCTGATGGTCTGAGCTGTCAATGGAATTAAGAGCGGGGTGCTATTTGACTCTAATTTGTCAGCGAAGAGGATTGTACTACTACATTTAGTTCCCTCCTTTGTACACGCAATCACTAATCAGAATGACTTAAAGTGATCCACTAACTTGAACACATCTCTAATTGGTAAGGAGAGCAGTAGGAGTGGATTAGGGGCTTGGTGTGGCTTTTCCCTAGCAACAAGGACCCCAGACACTGTACTGAGCACTGAGAGGTTATTCAGGCCATTTCCTCATGTAGGATAGAGAGATAAAATCCCCAGTGCTGCTTTATGGGAAATTATTTGGTTCTTTTTTTCCTTTTTAGATATTTTGATGTTATGTTTTGGTGTTCCCTCATTAAGATTTTTTTTTCCTTTTTGCGGTCCACCTCCTCTATAAAGATGTAATGTTCCTCACATATAAAGCACTTGTGAAAATCATGAGCAGTAGTGTATGTTAAGATAGGCTGCATTGTGAAGCAGTACATTAAAGGGGAATTATGGTGTTACGAGGCAATGTCTTGTTCTATTCACCCATTCCTGACGTTAGTCAGGCCTCTGCTGCATTCGTTAAAGCTAACTCGATTAGCCCTAGCACACCAGGGCAGCTGTGGTAAATGTGGGTCTCCTTGGAGAAGGGGGCCGTTGTCCTTAATTCTCTAGATGCGGTCTTGTGCTTAGATTGTTCCCTAGATTGTTCCCTATGCTCACTGGTAAAAGGTTAAAATGAGGCAAAAGTAGACAATTGGTTCTCTTAAATCTGATATGAGAGCACATATCTGAGATCTATACAGGTCAGTTGCATTCTCTAGTAACTGTTTTTTTCTCCTTATGTTGACAAAAGAGTAAAATTCTCTCAAACAGTCTTTCACTGTTTTTGTGCAGGAGATGAGTGTATGACGTGTGGCTATGAAACATGTTATTGGTTGTCATAGAGTAATCCCTTGTCATCACCACATATAGAGAATCTAGCCTACGACTGCATTTCCATATACATTATTACACACAGAGGTACACCGAGTAATTACTCCATAAATTTAGTTTCAATTTCAGTTCTCGCAACAGCCAACCCTTGTACACACTCTCTATCTCTCTCACCCACTCATGCACATTCTTGTCTTTCTCTTCTGCATTCATTGTCTGAATGCCCAAACAAATTGAATTCCTATTTCTAGTAGACACCTGCTCAACAAAGCCCAACAATATCTGATCTATGTTCAGCCCAGGTTGGGATAAAGATCACGTAGCCATGTGGGAGGATGCATTCACATTGACCCACTGAGTTATTCGATAGTCAAAAATGCAGAGAGACAGGAGACATGGGCAGAGAGAGAGGCATGACGTGCAAGAAAGGTCCACAGACGGAATCAAACGGATGTTGCGGTTATGTGGTATGCGTTCTAACCAGTAGGCTATCGAGGCACCCCTGTGTCTGTTTTAATGGGGTGTAAGATAAGATTACTTAGACGATCCCTGGGGGGGAAACTTCAGATATGGGGCAGTACAAGTCATTTTCACCCCCTCATTTTCGCTAAGACAAACAGCAAATACTTTACTAAGAGGGAGTCTCCCCAGAATGGAAAAGGGGGACCCACCCATTGCTGTCTGGTGCCTTCCAGATACAGTATATGAGATGTTTATTGGGGGGCACAGGTCAGGGGAATGGGGTGGGGTCGAGCCACAGAGGGAATTCTTCTTGTTGAATTCGTCAGTAACTCTGCCCCCCCCCTCTGCCTCTTCTGGCAGGGCATTGTTAGGAGGCCGGGAGACACTCAGTGCAGCCCTCCCACACCTTGGGCCAAACGTACACAGCGGTATTGTTCTAGCATCTGGGGACAGACGGGTTGGGTGAGGGGGGGATTGAGGGAACTATACAGTAGATGTAGGGAGTTAGGGAAGGAGCGGTAGTGATGGCCTCAGGGCTAGGCTGGTCATGGGACAGCATTGATGGTGAGTGGGGGGTAGACAAGTGAGGGGACGGAGGTGAACGTGTGTGCATAAAAGGTAAACAAAAACTGGCTCCAGTAGGTCATTATGTTGTATGGGGACAGCGCTATATCGCATGATCTGTTAGAGGTGTGTCATGTTTGTCATGGATCTGTCGGCCTTGGGGCTTTGTGGTTTGTTTGGGTTTGAGGTTTATATTTGTTGAAGGACTCTATTCTCCGAGTTGGGGCACATCTTGACTGTGCGGTCAGTGCTTCAATAAGACTGAATTTATGGACATCTTGGTTTGTTTAATCCACCTGTAAATCAGCTCTTATTGGCCATTGACTGTAGATTTTGAAGCATTCATGTTTGACCTAGATCAAAGGATTCTTCTTCCCCGGCGCCCTTTTGGATTCTCTTGCACTCTGTTCCTGCCTCTCATTCTTCCACCCCTACCAGCTCTGGCTCAAATAAAAAAAACTAGCCATGTCAAGACTGGGGGAGGTTGATATTGTCCCCACATTTTCTTTTGGCTCTGGCTTCCACAGCCTGAGTTCAGGCAGGTTTTGCCTACAGCATCTGCTGTGCAGGGTTGGTCTGCTGGTTCTCAAAGCTCCCAGCTGACACGTGGCACATCTGGAGAAAGGATGATGCTGCTGATGAGGCCAGTATGGAGCAACTTATCCAGTACCAGGCTGTCCTACCCTGATTCCAATATGTGCACACACACACACACACACACAGCTTATATCAGAACTGCCAGGCAAGTCTTACCTCTCTGGCCTATTGCCTTGCTATGTGTAATGGATAAAAGCTGTGGGGAATCATGGGGTTTGGGGGTGGGATAGATATTTAGTTGAAAACGATGATAAAAGGGATTTACAAATTCCCAGGTACTTAGGAGTCTGAGAATACTTGTTTATTTATGGCATTTCTAATATATTGGCTCTTTTTCTTTTCAACTCTCAACGACTTCTGACTATAAATGCGTGTTTGAAGGTATTTTTGTATGAGAATGCTAAATATAATCCATCTTCTGGTTTTGAAAGCTTGTTAGGTTTAAACTAATCAAATAGAAGAGAACTATAGTCAAAAACAAGGCAGAAAAAACGACGTGTTACCACTGACAGTCTATCTCTGAAGAAGGGTTGAGCCATGTCTACTGAATTGGCATATGACGATATCCACAGTGAAACGTCGCAATGGACAACGATGATGTTGTGTGTGTGTGTGTGTGTTTCTTTTATGCTTTATGTATGTATGTATGTATATTAGATATTAATTACTATTTGTATTTTTTGCACATTTTAGCCCATTTACAGCCCATCCTCACCTACTCATCCGGTCATTTCTTACTTTTCCTCCCTGTAGCCTATGCCTAAACTACCTCATTAAGCAGATCATTTGATTTAAAAAATATTTTAAATACTAGTCATAGTGATGTAACTGCAGAATATACCCGTGAATTTAAAAAAAATGCAGTCAGCCCAGTGGATGTGAGTGGATATTGATCAGTGATGGTGGCAAATCACCATGCATTATAGTGGCGACAAACCTGGTTGCTAAAAAATGTACCACTTTGTCCATCTGGCTTTTTTGTTTTGTAATTTCAGTGTCTGTGACTATTGTCAATCTCTGCTTGGTGTAGTTTACTGTATGGCATGCAGATTTGATCCAGGCTGGCCATAAAAAATTAGTGTGTCTGTGTGGGTGTGTGTGTGGCAGGGTGCGCCCCGGTGCTGGTGTGGAGGGCGGTAGCGGGAGGGGGGGTGGCTTTTAAATCACGATGTTACGATGGTAGAGGGCTCAGTGGTCGATGAATGTCAGATGGACCAACCCTACTCTGAAGCATATACAACTCTACTTGTTGTGTAGCACTCTAGCCCTTCACCGCACCACACCAATATATTCCACCACAGTACTCAACATTATGACCATGCCCCCTCCAAAAGGCTTTGATGTGTATATCACGGAATAATTTTTCTCCCTCTCCCCATCCTCTTCGTCTCACCCTCATGCACCCTGGTTCCTTTTCTGTGCTTGCAAGTGGGAACTGCTGTGTAATAAGAGAGTGATTGCAGAGCCCTTTCACAAAGGCCCACAGTGAGTGGACAATGAGCCTCGGGGAGAACGCGGGCTATTGTGAAGGCTAAAATGGGGTGACCCAACTCCTTCTCTCTCGTGTTCGTCTTTCGTCCCCCTCTGCTCCACATTTTCTCCTCCGCCCTTTTTCTCGAGGCTCAAGGTCTCGCTCTCTCAATCTCTGCCTCATGCTCTCACTAGTGTTCTTTGTGCTTGTCTTATCAGGCTTTTCTCTTTTATGCGCCAGCCATTTCTCATCTTCTTTTCACACTTATCTCTATCAGCCGTGTTTCTACTTTTTTTTTTTTCTCCTTCACGACTCTTACCCATTATATGCTGTCCTTTTATTATGCTGCCCTTCTCGTCCTTTTTTTACATTTTTTCTAGCCTGCAAAGCACATCCACTTTCCCCCTCTCCGTCTCTCCCTCATTCTGCCTCTCATTTTATTCTATCCCATCTCTCAACCTCCAGCTGTGGCAGAGGACGATAAGCCCCCCTATACTATCCTGTGTGCCCAGGCTGCCCTGGACAAGAGCTGCAGTGTGGAGGGAGTAGGGGTGGGGGTGGGGGCTGGGTGGGGACCTCAGAGAAATGGATTTAATCAGAATTACTTGAGCTGAAACCCCAGCTGTGTGTGTGTGTAGGCAGCTTGGTTTCTGTGTGTTTGTGCGTGTGTATATATACATGCATGTGTGCACGGAAGAGATGGTGGGTGGGGGCAAAAATGCAGGGCTCTAGCAACGTGAATTATTCTGGATTAGGACATCTGCTGTGCAATTCTAAAATGAGCCGGACATGTATGCTGCTGTGTGTGTTGTATATAAAAACTTTAATGCAGACCTCTACACATTCTGGGTGCATTTTTGCTTTTTGCTGCGCCGTGTATTTTGTCTGCGTGCTTGTATGCACTTAACTCATCCTTTGGGGGTTATATTTGATTGTATGTATTTTGGTAAGCATTTACATGCACGTGTGTGTGTGTGTGTGCGTGTGTGTGTGTGTGTGTGCGTGTGTGCGTGTGTGCGTGTGTGCGTGTGTGTGTGCGTGTGTGTGTGTGTGTACTCCCCTCTCTTCTGCTCCGTACCAGGCTGGCCCTTTGCCCCGTTAAGGGGGAGCAGGGGAGGGGGAGTAGGGCTGTTACAGGGTAGTTCTATGCTGTTGCCAGTTCCCCTCCCATCCCACAGTCAGGTTGTGTCCTGCTTTTGACACTTGTCAGCCCTCCTGCAGGTCTAATCATTGCCCTTTTTTGCATCTTTTAAATCTATTTTCCAATCTAGTTTTAGGTATGTCTGGGGGTTATATTAACCAAAGCTAAATTGGAAAGTTTATTCATTCATAATGTAAAAACAAGCATTTATCTTTGACTGGAGTTTTTCAAAAGCAAGACATTCTGTAGTCTTACTGTAAATTTGTTATTTAATTATGCTCCTGGCAAAATGATGAAACACATTCTTTATAGTTGCCTCAAAAGAAATAACACATGAAAGTAGTAATTCAGGAGAATCCTGATGGACAATAGTCTAAAATGTGTGCCATACTGTAACCTCAGAGTTTTAATCTATTAAAGAAATCTATTACATTTCTGTTTTTGTTGTTGTTGTTGTTAGTTCCTTTTTGCTTTTAACTTGGATAAGTGAACAAATGTAGGCCCAAAATTACACCATATTTTTCTTCAGTACAGCATAAAATAAAGATTACTGGATTAAATGTTCCAGTTTGTCTTAAATTTAAAGAGTAATAATCAGATCAGACCAGAGTTATTGAATGCAACAAGTTTGGGAATGATTTCTCTGTTGGTTGTTAGAAGATTTAAAATGTAGTAAATCATTGACTGAAATAGAAATAGGTAAGCCACCACAAGGGAACGTGTAGAGCAAATCAACAAATGGAATCGAGTGCTGCAGTATTTATTCTCAAAGGCTTCTCCTTGATCTACTGTGGCTTGGGTTGTACCTCATTTGTATCCCACCTCCACCATAACAGAAGCCTGTAAAACCTGTTTCACCCCTAGGGCAGGTGTGTCGGGAACCTCCAGGGTTTTTGTCTGTGTGTGTGTGTGTGTGTGTGCTTTTGTGTTTTGTAGAGACAGAGTTACAGGAAGGGAAAATATATTTGTGTATAAGTGCATTTGTGCTTGCTTTTGCAAATTACTGTGTGTGAATAAACACATTGTCTGCAATAATTTTTCTCTTTCTTCCTTTTAAAAGGAGATGGTGAGGCCCTCAGACAATGCCAGCCCCTCCACTAACTCCTCAGAGGAAGACTACCGCAACAAGCCCAACGAGAACTCTTACTGTTACCAGCTTCTCCAGGAGCTGGACAAGCAACGCAAAAGTGGCATCCTCTGTGACGTCAACATAGTCGTCTCAGGCCAGGTGTTCCGCGCACACAAGAACATCCTGGTGGCGGGCAGCCGCTACTTCAAAACCCTCTACTGTCTGACCAAGAACGAGGCCCAGGACCAGGCCACGGTCACGCACCTGGATGTCGCTGCAATCCAGGGCTTCTCAGTTATCCTCGACTTTCTCTACTCCGGGAATCTGCTGCTCACAAGCCAAAATGCCATTGAGGTGATGTCGGTTGCTAGTTACCTCCAGATGACAGAGGTTGTACAGTCGTGTAGGGCTTTTATAAAAGATGCCCTGAATATCAGCATCAAGCAGGAGGCTCCTGACTCTGTGGTGGTGGACTACAACAAGAGGCAGATGGTGGCCAAAGAGGGCCAGAGAGGGCTGGACCGGAAGCCGACCAACTTCTGGGCCACAAGCATCCTGTCAAAGCTGTCAATCAAGGCCAGCAACAACCAAGGAAAGGAAACAATGGAAGAAGACGAAGAAGGCGGCAGGGTAAAGGAGGAGACCAGCGATATAGAAGTGACAGTGGTCGGGGGTGAGGGCTGTGCCCTGGTAACTCCCGGAGCCTCTGGGAGCTGGGCCCACCACAACGACAACTCTTCTGATTCAGCAGAGACCAATGAAACCCGGGCGGCGAGTGGCCAGGCGCAGGTATTCGTCTGGAACGAGCCAGCCCCAGGTGGCACTGCAGCAGCACCAGCGGCAATAAAGCGAGAGGCACCGGATGCTGCAGCTGGAAGCGGCCGGAGGAAAAAACAAACCACCACACGGCGATTTGTCTACAACTTCCCACCAGAGCCTGAAGAGGGATTCGATGAGGGAATGTTCATCCAGCCATCAGCCTCCTACCCCAGAGAGGACTTCTCCTCCCTCTCCGAAAATGCTGGTATGACACACATTTGCACCTTTTGACACCTTTAACGTCACACACTCTTCACTCCCAGTCCTTTCCCCTATAATTATCCACTATATATAGAGACCTGAATGATGCTAGTCATGTTAAGTACATAAAGTTTAACAACATGGCCAGGGTCAAGGAAGAATATCATTAAAAGAGGTGGTCGTAGTATTTTTTTATCATAGCCAATCCTGCCAAACCTCTTTTTTGGCAAAGAGATGCTAAAAGAGATGTTATGAGGGGAAAGTAATGATCAAAATAATCCTCTAATCCTTTGTGTGGCCCCTTTGGCTAAAAAGTTGTAATTTAGCAATAAGAGTCCTTCTGATGTCCCTGATCAGCCATCTCTATAACTGTCAAGATCTCCATACTGCTTTCAACATACATTATAATTATGACTGCACACGTAAACCAGGGCTAATGCTAGTTGGAGACACAGTCACCAGTTATGTCAGGTAGTGTCATTAGCTGGCTTGATGCTTGTCTCCCTTTATGCTCCACCCGCCCCCATGACTAATAGTTTTAACTCTAAATCCCTGGTATTCACCTGAAATTACTGTCACGTTCAGTTTCTACCTGTTTCAACACTTAATTGAAGCTAAATGCTCACACAAACCCAGACAGAGTGGGTTTTTTTATGGCTGCATCATTTCATCAAATAGAATTATTCTAGATGTTGTTGTGTTTTAATCTTATTTGATATATTTGGAAATATGGTGTAATTACCAATATTTTAAATTACATTTTATAGGGTGAAGAATGCCTGTTCAAACACAGTGTACTGTAATGGTTAACTCACTAAAGGGTCAGAGTGGTTTAGAGGATAACCCTTTTAGGTCACATGGTTTAATATTTTCATCCTCTGCAGTCTTCCTCCCTGTAAAATTGTGCATGATTTTAATGTAATACTGTAAGACAGCGCTGTTGTTACTTTGGGGCTTCATTGTCTTGTTTGCATGAACAGTCTGTCACCATATTGTGACATACCTTATCATGCCACACCCATGATCACCTGACGTTATTTTATGCTCAGAGGTTAATCTTTGGCCAACCGCAGTGGGGAACCATTGGCACAATCATTAGTTATCACTATCAAATTATTGAGCACAGCAAAACCCACACCCAGAACAAGAAGTGTGGATTTTAAGCTTTTGATCAATATAACAGCAGGGATATTTGCTTATCAAGCTTTTAACCTGCCATGCATAGCCAACAAGTGACTCACTGCCAGTCATGATCTCCACTAATCACTCCAGAGCCGGGGGGCTTATGAAAGTTACGCCCACCTGGACTGCTGTGTCTCAACCACACACCTCTGCTGAGACTTGTTGTAAATAAAAGATGAGACGTTCTGTTACATCCATGTGTCCTATATAAGACCTCTGTTTCTATTTAATGATTCAGGTTGTTATTTTTATAGTATAAAAATATACTTTAATATTTAAAGATGTTTCAAAAGAGTTAAAAATCATTCATTCATAAAATCTATATATAATTTGTCCTGTCCTATGTTAGTTTGTAAATCTGCTACGTGCTGTGACTGACAGGAAACATCCTCTTGACCCTTTCTAAGTGGCTTTCACGCATTCAATCAATTGTTCAATCCTCTCCGTCTTGCTCGATAAACCTTTTTGCGCTCTTTCCATCGTCTTTCTTTCTATTTACCCTTTGATAACTCTCTCTCTCTGTGCCTTAATCTATCCACGGCTAGCTCCATCCGTCCATCCTATCCACATACAGTGTACCGCTCTTAGTAATCTCTTCTCTCCACTCCAGCCTTCTCCTTCTGTTGGCCCCATTAAGCATGGCACTCCATAATGATATCACATATTAAGTGGAGTGGTATGGACGGGGAGGGGGAGGGAGGGGATGTGTGAGGCACAGAGTGTGTGTAGAGAGAGAGAGAACTACATTTTGTATTTGAGAGAGAGAAGCCCTCCCTAATGCAGGATAATGAAGAAAGCAGGGGAAACATTTCTTCCCTCAGGCCTCCCTAAATGCGCTTGAATGCTCTTAGTGCCTCCAACTCCTCCTAGGGCTCTTTTTTAATGTGTGTGCGAAGTGATCCAGGGTGTTGTAATAGCTCACTTAAAGACTGAGTTTGTGTGCATTGGTGCTAACTCTCCAACCGTCCTCTCTTCATGTATCTTTGCTATTTAGCGCCATGTCTCTATTTAATGTGTACTACTTTTCCAAATAAAGATATGGCTAAGACTTGAAGTAGGCCGTTAGTCACAGTAAAAGGTTTCAAGGCAGCTGTTTACTCCTAGATTATAGTTGTGTTCAACAGTCCATTAACCTCAAACAGTAGAATTCATTCATGCAGTTTAATTATAGATTTGTGAATATTAAGTCTCTGAAAGGGCTTGAAATCATAAAAAATTTGTCTGTGTAGACAGGCTCGCCAAAAATAACCTTCTCAGTCTTTGCCGTAGTCAAGAACATTTAAAATGTCTCAAACTGACGGACTCCATATTGTTGAAACGTAACATGTGAGCGAGATGGTGTCCAGAGAATTCAAGGCAGAAATGTGCAACAAATTATTCTGATGCCGTTTGATGTTCGAGCGGGAAGAAGGTAGTATGCCCTTTTAGCCACTAAAAACGAACACGTGGCCTAGTTATATACTATATTAAACGTGTGATGTTGCGTTCATTTCTGTGAGTAGATCATAGCAGACATTCTGTATATAGTGTTTTTCAGTTCCTGCTGTAAGAAAAGTGTGTTTTTAAACAATTCTTCAGTTCCCGTTAAGGAAAGTGTTCCCATAGTACTTACTGAAGTGATACTGTGTTCGCGTGCATGTCTGTGTGTTTCTTATTCTCAGTACAGTTTAAAGTTTATACTAACTTCGGGACCCTTGATCAGCTTTTCATCAACAATTAACTCTGTCCATCTATTACAGCAAGGTGAGACAAACAGAGAGTTACATGTAAGTTTAAGGAGAGACCTGTAGTCACAAACATTAAGTGTCCATCATATTTATGGTTGCATATTTTTCCCCACTTTGTAGACGCTAACTAGCTTTGCTTTCAGTTGATACAAATAAAGTAGCTCACCTCAGCATCTTGTAAACCTTACAAAATCAGTGTTGTTGTAGATGAGCTAATGAATTCATCACATCTATGGTGTTGATTAAGTTATATAATTAATATTGTATAGGAATTATTAGGTATTTTTGTACATGTAATGGACTGCACAGAGTCCAGTTATATGTGTAGAATCGGAGCACTTGAAACCATATCAATGCCATTTTTCAGGCCACATCTTCTGGAATGTACTTGAAAAGATTGTCCGGAGCCGTTTATGGATAGAAAATGATTTGTCAAAGGTTTCAGTTTGCGACAGCATTTCCCACAGCGTCTCCCCGCTGTCTGGCACACTCCGGCTTGATTAGCCTTGTGTTGCACACAGTGCTCATTTGTTGTGACTCGCTCTGGATATGCGCGTCACATGATGTCTAAAATGTTAGTTATGCTTTCCTGAAATATTGCTTTACAAAGCAAAAACAAGAAAGTGTACAATTACTAATGTCTACTGGGGCTTTTTAGATTATTCTATAAATTTAATGCATGCACAGTCATGCAGAAAACTCCAGGAAAGGTCACCATCTTGCTCGTGGGCACATCCGCACCAAAAAAAACACATCTTTGCTTATGAGGCGGCTGCTCTGCAACTAGACGGCTTTCTTGTACCATTAGTTTGCTTTCATGTTTCTGTTTGAGCGTACGAACAGTCATCCACCCAATATTCACTGTCCCAGTTTCCTGCAGTGATGTCACTCGTCGGGCTTTCATTTAGCTTCAGTTTGATTTGTCTGGTCATGCTCCAAGGATGTAAACATAGTCATCCAAATGGTGGTGTTTTTGTTTTCTGTTGCATTGTTTATCATCCCTTTCAAGATGTGTGTTTGTTTTTCGTCCTTTTTTGTCTTTTCCCCCCCTATCTTTTAAGAGGATATTGAAGTAATTAAATGTTTAAGGTTGCAATTAACAATTATCTTTATTACCGATTTTATTGATTTTCCAATTGTTTCCTCCATTATTATAGTTTATATAATGTGAGAAAATGCTTGTCACAGTTTCCTGGAGTCCAAATTGATGTCTTATTTAGTCCAACCAATGATGCAGAACTCAAAGATATTTAATTTTTAACAGGAAAAAAGCTTCACACTTGAGAACCATCAAATGTGACCTTTTCTTAGATTGAAAGATGTTGTTACACCATAACACGTTCAACAAGATAAAATTTGAAAACAGCACTTTTTTCTTTTACCTCATTTTTAAATTTTAAATATTTATAACGCTTTGCCAAAAAAGAAAAAACAGTGACAAATACAGGCATGTAGAGGCAGCTGGTGTTGAAGGTAGACAGTTTACAGAGTCACAGGATGGCTAGTGTTGTGGAAAATAAGAACAGTTGAAAGTGAAGGATGCTTTCAAGGCTCTTAAGTGCTTTACCATCGCTGTCTGCTCTTACCACGCTGAGCCCACAGCCAACACTCGCAGCCAATAAATTCTTAGGTCTTCTCCAAACAAGACTGTTGGATTGTTTAAAGGGTGGGTGCTGCACACAGAGCAGGTGAAACGCATTTCCATACACACTAGCCTCTGTTAAAGCGTGCTCACAAACGCACACCGTCGCACTATAACCCCCCCCCCTCCCACCCCCCAATCCCTGAGAGGTGCAAAGCCGCCAGGGGCTGTCCCTTCTCTCCCTAATCCACTCTAATGCACTGGGGGCTGTCCTCACTATTCCAAATATTGACCCAGGGAGAATGGACACACACACAGACACACACACACACACACAGGGGCGTGTCTTTAATGGGCTCTAAGCGCTGATGCTGGAGGAACCGGACACGCACACACAGGTGCTCACACACAAGTGCTTACAAAAGCTGAGTGTAAGCCGAGCCAGTGTGTGGGCTTGACTTTGTCATTCTCTAATTAACCCCCTCCCCGCTGGAGTCCTGTTTGTTGCTCTGGCCTGGGGAACGCACTGCTTTACATATAGTAGGGGCCTCTTTGTGTGTGTGTGAGTGTGTGTGTGTGTGTGTGTGTGTGTGTGTGTGTGTGCGCGTGTGTGTGTGTGTTTGCCGATGTTGTTAACTGAAACTTCCATTGTTTCAGGTGGAGGCCAGTTAGTTATGTACACAAGGCGTTCTGAGGTGTGCACCCCCCAGGCTCTCAACCACCTCTCATCTCTCTTTCTTCCTCTTGCTTTTCTTGTCCCCTCCCCCTTTCCCAGAGCTGGCCAATCAGATCCAGTATAGCATCATCCAAGACTTACAGCAAGGGGAGTCCTGGGAGAATGGTAAGACGCCGCACTCTCTAGACTGCAACTAAAGATTAGGCTGCTTCAGTGAATCTTGACAACTTTTAGTGTGCATCTTTCAAAATTAGTGTGAGCAGTTCACTTAGTATGTCTCCTTTAATAAAAGAGCAGAAAAACATTTAATTTCTGATTGAGGACTTTTTCATACAAAATTATCTACATAATCCCCATGTCAGTCTATTTACAAAAATATGGAAATGGAAGCAGATTTTATTTAAAAAAGCCGAAAATCACAAATTTGCCTCAAATGAGTTGAGGTGAAGCCAGTGAGTCACATAAGTAGGTGACCATTTTCTACAGTACATTGTGGCGTTCTGTGTCCCAAATCTATAGGACACATTAACTCTAAGCTTGTTTTTAGTGGGCAGTGTGTTCAAAGTATCAAGATGAAGTATAAGTATCTCAAAAATGTCAGCATGCATATTGAAGTGTGCTGTTGGTGGACACCATTTTACAACATCGCATTACTTCAGTACATTTAAAACTTCATTGTGGATGGTGGTAAAACAGAAGTTTATTTGAAAAGCATTGATGGAAGTTTTGTATAACTTCCTGTTAGTGTACAGCTTTTGTAGTTAGCATACAAAAAAACATTTTATATGAAGAAAATTAGTAGAGTATGTAGTAGATACTGTGTACTATTTGTTTGTAGTACAGGATTGGGACACACTGTTGATGTACAGTATTGTGCATTTTCTCTCTCCCTATTAAATCAAGTCGTATTAAAACAGATACCAGTATTTAATAGCATTATCAGTTTGGATCATGCACAGGATTAAATGTAGATAATAAATAGATGGATGGCTAGTGCCACATGTGTTGTATATGTCTGCCGATCTGTACCACGTCATCTTGTGGGTCAGTGGACGCAAGAAACAAGGGCCACGACTAAATATTATTTTTATTATCAATTAATCTGTCGATTTATTTTCTCGATTAATTGATCAGTTGTTTGGTCTATAAAATGTCAGAAAATGTTGAAACATGTCGATCACTGTTTCCCAAAGACCAAGATGCAACCTTAAATGTCTTGTTGTGTCCCCACCAAGTCCATAACCCAAAGATATTCAGTTTACTTTCATAGAGGACTAAAGAAACCAGAAAATATTCACACTAGAGAAGGTTAAAAAATGACTCCAAATGATTTATCGAAAATAGTTGTCAATTAATTTAATAGTTGACAATTAATCAATTAATCAATTAATCGACTGATTGTTGCAGCTCTACAGGAGACCAATTTCTATTGACAGTTGACCAAAGTCAGATGTAGTTGAGAGCTCAGAGGAAAAGTAATGAGGAAGACATAGAAGAAGGGGCTCTACTGTGAATCAGCCATTCAGCTAAACATGCTACAAAATGTAATAATCCAATTTTTTGCAAAAAGGAAATGAGGTGCTTGTATTTTGTATAAAACTTGAGTTTGCACCTGTTAAGGTCTATATTTATTGCTGCTCTGTATGTGTGCGTAGGCGAAAATTTGATTTCATTCCAACCCTCTGAAACAAAATTAAAGATGACATATTATACTCCTTTTTAACAAGTTAATATAGGTCTCTGAGGTCCCCAAAACATGCCTTTGAAGTTTTTTTGCTGAAAATACCACTGCGATAATGCATTCTAGCACGCCTCTGTTTCAGTCCTGCTCTCGATGGGCTGTTTCTGTGTCTATGCAAATGAGCTGCTACTCCCCACTCCCAGCTCCATACCTGGGTGCGACTTTCCAGTGGTGATACAATGTGAGATTATATGACCATAAAAGGAGAGACCAAAGGCTGTTAACAGAATTCATATTCATACTGAAACTGCAACGGAGCTGCAGTAGCATCACAAATACTAGTATTACAGTAGTGCTAAGTGTTTCTGTGCTGTGGATCATAATGGATGTATTATTAACCTCGGCTTGACTCTACACACACTGCCACAGCAGGCCACTATAGCTTTATTGTCTGAGCAAGTTAGCTGCTGGATGCTAATCAAAGTTACACAACGTTCCCAAGCAAAGGAATTCCTGCAGTTTGACCATTTCTTTTTCACATGTGTTTCGTTACCTTCATGGCGTGTCTATCAAGTTCATTTACATAACGTTACCGCAGCAACACACACATATCAGCAAGGATCACAGAGCAGAAGAGGTTAACATGTAACAACAAAGCTAGCTGAATTAGCGCCGCTGCAGTTCAAAGTTCCACAAAAAGCAACATAAAAAACCAGTTACCACCATCCAACCTGATACTGTCGTTATTTAGTTGGCTTCAAATGAGACTTAACGTTCACACAATTTATCTTGACTGTCCCTCAATATTACAACAAAAGTCCAACATCGCTAGCAATATTACCCGTGCAACATGCTAATGCCAAATTCAACAGGCTTACCTGCTGAATAAACAGTAAAACAGCATAAAACATGGCAAAACGTACAGCTTCCATGTTTGAGGTTGAGTCACGGACAGATGGTATCAATCCATCACACATGCATACATCAGTTTTCCAGTCGTTGTGGGGATACTTCCATCAAAAATAAAGTGAATCCAACTGATCTTCACTTCCTCAGGTGATGGGAGGACATAAAAACTGTTTTGTTGGTTTTTGCAGCCAACAACAGAACTTTGATTCAGTTTAAAATTTAACTCAGTAGATTTTCAGTGGGCGGGGACCGTCTGCCTGCTGAAGGGCTTGAGGGGGAGGTCTATGTTCAACAGATCCCTTTATGATGTCATAAAGGGAGCCAAATTCAGTTGTTTTTGCATACACATTTACTGAAAGATGGAGCAGGAGAAAAAAGGGAGAGGATGGTCTTTTCTCATAGTTTGGGGGTCTCTAGACACACAAGGGACACACATTTATGTTGAAAAGACATGAAAAAGTGCGTTTTGCATGTTTTTGCCTGTTGCACTTCCACAAAGCGTGTCTCCGCTGTATACAACACACCCACGCGCACACACAGGGAACACACAGGTGACCTGCTTCTCATCAACACTCTCCCCTCTTCCCTCCTCCCCCTAGCAACCTGCCCTGACAACGCCTCTGTTGTGTGCTCCCTGGCTCAAACAAAAGGCCCAGGCCCTGTTACCCCACTCTCTCTCTCTCTCTCTCTCTCTCTGTCTCTCTCTCTCTCTCTCTCTCAGCGGTGAAGACTATCATACTGTTTGGAGCCTTTTCAAAATCAATAGATTTCACATTTACTTTTAAGCCCAGCTGTCCGCTGTAGCTCGTTAGCGTAAACATCCGAGATGGTGAATGAAGAACTCAGTGGTGTGAGGACATCTTGAGTTCTCCCTTCTATAGACTGAAATAAAAACATGTTGGTACCATAAGCTCTGTTCGTTAAGTAGCCAGGCATGAAGGAAATGCATAATGGTTATGTAAGCCCATGTTGTTTAGTTATTTAGTTTTGCAGGATATTTCTTTACATTTACAATCTGTGTTGCTGTTTAGCTGTAGTTGTTTTCGTGCAACGTAACCCGGTTATATTTTTTGGACATCTTCATCAGTTGAATAGCAGTAGGAGGCTTTTCAGTTGCAATGACATAAATGATTTCTTTTTTTTTTTTTTTTCACACCAAACTGCAATATTTTGGCCATCCATGTTGATGCCTTTCATTTTCTGCTAATATGAATCAGTATCCCTTTTTAACATTGCCATGGTGAGACCTCCCAACATCATTAAGTTGAGCTGCAGTTACTTAGCAACAGTCACAGAGCTGGATTGTGAAGTTAACATGGCCGCCGCTGTAATCTGTTGCATTTCTGCAGTTTAATAAACTTCAATAGCAATTGCTGATGTATGGCAAAAAGCTCCTAAATCAGTTTGTGGTTTATTTTCTCTTTCTAATGGCCACCGCATCCTAACTCAGTTATTTGATAAACAGGATATTGGTTCCTGACACACCCCTCTCTCATCAGAGGATTTATAGATGCAAATGTAGCTGTTATCATTATTGTCTTGTTCCATCTCAAGTTTGTGTAAGTAACTTCCGGTCCAATAAAACTGAAATTCTTCTTTAAGTTAAATAAAAAAACACATCTTGCATCAAAACAAGTTGCTGCCACATCTGCTCTGTTGTTTCTTGCTGACCTTTCTCTTCCTGTTTGTGTTTTTCTCCCTTGTCTCTACCCAGGCGAGTCTTCACACCTAGCCCTCAATAAGCTCAAGTGCCCCCACTGTAACTACATCGCCAAGCACCGGCGCACGCTCAAGAGGCACCTGATCATCCACTCAGGCGTGCGCTCCTTCAGCTGCGACATCTGTGGCAAGCTGTTCACCCGCCGTGAGCACGTAAAGAGACATTCCCTGGTGAGTTCCCACATGCACACATACATCATCCTCTTCTCCTCCTCCTCTCGTACCACCATGTGATGCACTTCCCCTTTTGGCTGCCAAACACTACAGTGTTTTGGCCATCTTTGCGCTCCGCCTCATGGTTTGTGTCTGGCAGATTTTATCTCAAGAAAGAAAGTTGAACAAGAAGTCTGTGTGTGATATCTATCTTCTAACGTAGGGAGGATCTCACAATGTGGTACAAAACATTTGTGATTCGGATTTGTGAGACTGTCTCATAATATACAATACTTGTGTTTAAAAAATCAGGACTCTATATCATAGTACTGACAGCAGGCATTGTCCTGTTAAATACTAATGTAATCTGAATGGTTTTACTGAGCTAAACTGATGAACTGAACGGTCAGACTGTTGGATAAAAAGCTTTTTCTTTTATACTCAAGCCCATGTGGGAAAAAAGCTAAAAATGCAACTCTGATTTCTCGCTTCTTACATTATGTAATAATTGAGAAAGTGTCTGTTAATGTTTAAAGGAATTGTTTGTCTTTTTGGGAAATCTGCTTAATCAGTTTCTTGCCAAGAGTTAAATAAGAAGATTGAGACCACTCTCGTGTCTTTACTGTTAATATGAAGTGACAGCTAGCAGCTGGTTAGCTTAGCTCAGCACACAGACCAGAAACAGGGAGATGATCATATTTACAGTAAAGACATGAGAGTGGTATCAATCCTCTCATTTAACTCTCAGTATGAAAGTAAACACGCGGATTTCCCAAAATGTTGAAATATTCCTTAAATTGCCAGCGAGCAGTGAGCCCAAACTTCAAACGACAACTAACCTAACTCCACCCCATCTCCTCGACCCTCTCCTCCTCTCCCAAATCCCTCTCACAGGTGCACAAGAAGGACAAAAAGTACAAGTGCATGGTGTGCAAAAAGATCTTCATGCTCGCAGCCAGCGTCGGAATCCGCCACGGCTCGCGGCGCTACGGCGTGTGCGCAGACTGTGCCGACTCACACCAGGCCACTCAGGAGGGCCTGGAGGCCATGGAGGGCATGGAGTTTCCTCGCGACGAAGACTTCGAAGGGGAGGAGGGGGAGGACCTGGAGGGGGAGGAGCCTACTGACAACGACCAATCAAATTGGGGTGAGGGCAACGCTGGTGCTGCCCTGGAAGAGAGAGACTAGATTTTAACAAGCTTGAGAAACAAAATAAAATAAGTTGATGTTTAATATATTATGTACACAAAAACTAGCTGGTAAACAATCAACTCCAAAGTGCTATCAAACCTTGAGGTTACTTAATTGTGCAAGTATATGACAAAGAGATGGATTTAAAAAAAGAGCTTTGGTAGAGTGGGAACTCCAAGATGTACAGATTTTATTATTGTTAAAATGTGTCCAACGCTGGGCCCAGCGCCCACTAGAGAAAGATTCTAACGACGAATAATATGATAAATCAGGTTTTTTGGTGATGTATTTTTATTTCCTGTTATTTGGGGGAGAGTTGGGCAGGGTGATGATGTAGTTTTTGAGTTGGGGTAGGCCAATCATCTAAAAAAAAAAGAAATGTTAATTATTTAATTTATGAAAAGAGGTTATTATGGTCTTATCAAATGCTATAATTTTTATTTCTGTTTTTGTCGGTAAGCAGAGGCGCAGTGACGGCTGTCGCCTTCTGCTTAATCTGAAAGTATATTGCTTGGTGCTTGTAGAAGTACACGGAAGAAGAGCATTATTGCAGACAAGAAGGTTTTTAACTTTCTCTGTAGAATCTTGTTTAGATGCGCTAAATATTATATTATTCTTTTCTTTTTTTTTTTTTCTTTCCCTGCACAAATCTTGGAACCAAAAAATCTGTTTTGTGACTCTAATGTATTGCAGCCATATTTATGATTAATTTAAGAGGGCTGTGATATTGTGCCAAACAGACCGCACACCAAGATTTAGCAGGAAACAAAAACTACTGAATACGCTTCAAAAATTAAATTAAAAAAAAGACAACGTGAGGTTTTTCGTTAAGCGGGGGAAAAAAAGATGAATAAAAAAAAAAGCGAAAGTACAAGGGGAAATGTTATTGCTAGCTTTATACAAATCACAGCGTCACAGTAACACTTTATTGTTATTAAACAAAAGCATTTGACTTTCACTTAAAGCTTGAATTTTGCCAAATGATGAAACGTTTGGTGCTGTAATGCTTGTCGCAGAATACTGGACCTACAGGCTATATATGATGTTTATAATCATAAAGCTTAAACTGACTCAGTTATACATATGTAATCAGCTTAAACTATAGAACACTGTTGTGCTACGGCGACTATCAGGTATGCTTTGCCATTGTTTTTAAGCTTTTATTTTATTTAATGCACACACATACACACACACACACACACATACCATTTTGTAGAACTACCGGCAGTACTTGTAATTGACGTTATGAGGACCTAAGTGGACATCAATACCTGTATACGTTTGTTTATATTTGGTACTGAGTTATATAGTAAATACAGTATATATATTTTGAATCACTTGAACGTTGGCTGTGAGGGGAAGAAAGTGTGCAGAAAAATCATGATGTGTGATGTTTAAAGTCTGAAAGAACTCCATTTTTCATGTGTAAAAGGTATACAAAATGTCATCGGATTAATTTGATGTAAGTTTTTGTTGTTATTATTATTTTTTTTTTTTTTAGGTCTGCCAGGTAGGAAAACACTTTGTTCCACAAAAAGTGAAGCTCTATGGCGCCTCATAGACATGCACTTACTTTTGCGTTCATGAAAATAATTTCGTTTTATGTTTCTTTGCTTCCCCAAAAGCGGGTCTGAATGGAACTATAAAAAAAAAAACAACTGTTGTGTCTTTCTTCCAATGCGCAACTTTTTTTATTAGACATTTTGTTTTGTTATTTAATATTATATATATTGACTCCAAAATGCAATCACGACTGTTAATTTCTATTTGTCCAACCAAAATTGTTGTTTTTAATTATTGTTGAAATATAATGTATGAGAAAAGCCAGGTGAAAACTTGCTTAGTGTAGAAAATCCTTGCTCGTGTCTGTAATTGTTGAGATTTTTAAATGTTTTATGCTACAGAATCATTCACTTTACCCTTGATACAAACTTTGTTTAATTTTTGTCCTTTCCACAGATGTTTCCTTTCTCCTTTTTATTTCATTAAGCACATATTTTCTAAAGAAACACGGATTGTTTGCGGGTTAAAACCTTGGAACAGCAGTATCTGTTCATATGCAGTGGAATATACAGTATGTACTGAAGTGCTAATGATACAGAAGATGTATAACTTCCCTTTACTCTCAGTGGAAGAAGATATATTTTAAGTCGTAGAGATCTTCATCCTCTTTGTGTCACTTTTACCTTCAAATCACTGTGGGATGGGTTATATTATGGATATATATATATATGTTGAGAATATACAAGATAAAATATATATATATGAAGAAAATATTATTTAACTAATGGATTTACTTAATGAAACACATTGACAGTCAGCTCTACAAACCTCCTGGGCGTGGTGGTTTATTTCCGTGAACGTTAACCTTCCACTTTCTCTCTCTGTTCACGCTGTGTGCTTGTTCATCACACCATCCTGTTGTCTTGTTTGTTCTTTTGATACTATTTACCATCCTACTGATTTTACTGTAATGAATGAAACTCAAAACTATGATGTATCATTTTGGATTTTATGCTGTATTTGTTATATGGACACAAACATTAAAAAAAAAAAAACTAAAAAAAAAAAAACACACAAAAACAAAGCAAAAACACTACAGATGTAAAGCAGAGGTTTTTTTTCCCCAGCTGTATTTTTTTACGCTGTTGCAAAAGGTTGTATTTTTCAATTTCTCTCGAACTTTAACAGTGATGCAAAACTAGGGCCGCGCCTCAGTGCTCTCCGAACACAAAGCAAATTCAGGTTACTCTTTTTACGTTTTTATCGAAGGTTTTCAAAGATGGAACTACATTCTCCTTTTTTCTGTCTGAATTGTACTACTGTTCCTCTCTATACTACATTTTAAGAATAAAACTTTGATATTGCTTTAAACGTCTTGTCCTCTTAATGTTCATCATTTCTGTTTGAGAAAATGGGAAAAAAAATTCTGCAACAACAAACATTTTCTTTTCAGAGACGATGCAAATCAGACCATGAACTACTTTCTGATTAGGTTTACCAATTTATGTCTTCTATAATTGTGTGTGGTTCTCGAATCTAAAATTTCTTGTTGCTTTCATCAATATCTTCAGTTGTCAAGTGATGCATTGAGTCAGTCTTGGTGGTTAGAATGAATTACTGTTTCCAGTTGAACTGTATTACATTCAGATGTGTTTATGGACATGCTTATTGTGTAAATCCTCACTCTCAACAAATCGGTGCCAGTGGTCAAAACCTTTTTAAACATGAATGTTTCATAAAGTTCAGTAATTTGGTTTTCTGCTGTCATAATATTGAGATAATTAGCAGCATGTTTATCCTTCAATTGTAATGCAAATGACCGCATTTGCACTAAATTATCAATTTACTTCACTGATGCAACTCATGCACTCATTTTTCAAACACATTTACACTACACAGGGTGAAAGTATTGTTGACAGTCATGCATAAGTTGGTGTGAATATGGAGCAGACAGACGACAGGAGCAGGTGAACACAGAGAACAGACAGAGACAAACACGCTGCCTGTGAGGACATCACAGCGGAGATGTTGGGGAGAGTTTCATAACACCAAAACATGCAAGAGCTAATGTCAGATATGAGGAAGATGAAATTATGTAGCAATAGTCTCTTTTTTTTTCCACATGAGAGAAACCTGTGAATATAGACTTACCGTTCAGTTGGCTGTAAAGCAGTGGTTCCCAACTTGGGGTGCTTGACCCCTGCGATGTCACGAGATGATAGGATAGCTTTCCTCAAATTATTACTTTATTTCATGTGGATTACTGTATTTTATCTCATCCAGCCACTAAAAGGTATTCAAATAAACTGAGTGAGTTGTTTAACTGGTGGACAGTGCAACATGTGATGAGGTGTCCCAGATAGACTTTGCTTTATTTAAGGAGTCACAGGCTGAAAAGGTTGTTAACTACAGCTTCAGAGAATATTTGACTTAATTTCTGGGTCACTGAGAAATTTTTATTGAGGAATAAAACTCAGAAACACAATTATAATGAACTTTTGACACAGCTCTTTACACATTTGAGTGTCTTCATTTAAGAAATCATAAACGGAAATGCTAGTATGGTGGTAATGATGCACTTTAATGTAGGCGTTAGATGTTTTTGTTGTGTAAGAGAGTCCACTAACTGCCTGCAGCTTGCACAGGGACACAGTTCATCCTGACACACCTGTGGTTAAGGGATAACAACAGGGTGACAGCAGACAGCCACAGTAACTCATTCCGGGTGATAAGAATATATTTTTAGATCCTTACTCTTCTTTGCATAGCTTCAGGTTGAATCATCAATTCATAGTATGGTTTGTGGTCTGTTAGATCTTTTTGAGGAAGAAAAAAAAAGACACTGATGGCAAATTATCCCTTCCTCTTGAATGATCCAACAACCCCTGATGTGTCTTTGTTCCATCATGAATAAACTGATTTTCTCTCCACATCTCTCCAGCCCAGGAGTGTGTTTTCTGCTGATTTCTGGACCTTTATTATTTTAAGATGAAGGAATGTTTAAACCATGAACTCACCCTCCTTTAAAAGCCAACTTGCTGCCACCTGCTGTTCAGACTTGGATTAAAACATCATTCAGTTTTTTGCATTTGCTGACACCAGGTGGCAGTACTTGTCTTTGCATTTCACCCTGAACAGTCAAACAGTGAACTCAGCTGTGGCTCCAGTTAAAATGAAGAAAAGAATTGATTGATGCATTGATGAAATATGGGTTTACTAACACTGGGGTTGTGGGTTTTCAACAGTTGAGCACTTTGTGACTGTCATCTGCCTGATGTGGTGCAGGTAAGATGATTTTTAATGTTTAAATCCTTAAATAACAAACTATGATTTGATCCAAGCTCAAGTTTAGGTGTAAAATTAGGCTTCATTATGTTTTATTTGTCATTAACTCATATATTTAGTTAGCCTTCTAGTGTTGTAAATGTATTATTAGCGTGTTTAATTCAATATATGAGCTGGAGGACAGATGTGCATGTAGATTGACAACCAAATCACTGTATTAGCTAGGGTTAATGAAAAAAACCCAACAGCTTCTCTCAGGAACTTCCTGTCTGATTTCCTCTTTCATCCATGTGTTCAAACATTAGAAACATAGAGCGAAAGTGCTTAGTGCTTCTAAGGTAGCCCTGTCAACACCTTAACAGCATCAAATCTGTCACATTACATCTTCCTCTTCCTGAGCATGCACGATAAGCAGAATTATAACTTTGGCATTTCAACATGCAGGATTGTCAAAACAGGACCATACGCCCGTTTGTAACAGTCAGATTAACTGGAAGTATCTGATACAGTTTTCTGTGATAATTTATCTAATGTTATCTGAACGCCTGAATGCAGCAAATTCCACCAATTTGACTTTGAGACTGAAACAAATGCAAAGAATGCATTTAAAAGTACTGATGTCTGTTTGTCACGCTGATTTTCTGTGGTACAAGCTGTACTGTAAGTGTAAACAGTGTACGAGTCACAGTTTATTGTACTGTGTTTATTTCCTCGTGGGCATGAACGTGTATATGTACACACACAGAGGTAGTCATCAAACATTGGCCTTGTGGGCAACCACACACTGCCCTATTCTTTTCTGTTCGGTGTGTGTGTGTGTGTGTGTGTGTGTGTGTGTTCACGTGCATGTGTGTGTGCACGAGCCTCCTTCCTTTTCACAGGCGCTTTTTGTGTGGGTGTCTGTCAGCGGTGTTGTCTGCAGGCAGGCCCCCATTGTGTTGAACCGCTGCTCCTTATTGACACAGGGCCCCTGGCGCTTCGTGTTCCCATGGCCCCCCAGCCACAGCGGACGGAAGGCTGAAACCGGAGCCCCGGACCTGGGGAGAGTTTGTTTGCACTCCCCTTTCACTCCCCTGGTGCTCCTGGAGCTCCTGTCCATGGGGACGGGGGCTCAACGGATGGCGACATAGTGCAAGTGTGTTTGTGGTTTGTATGCAGGGGGAAGTTTGGAGAGTGGGGTTGTGTGTGTGTGTGTGTGTGTTTGCATATGTGTCTCTAAGGTGGTGAGACAGGTAATCATGTGATCACAGCTGCAACCTCTGACAGGCAAACCTCCCCGTGCCACCCATTGTGTAGGTTTGTGGTGTGGTTTTGACCGTCACGGCGTACTGGTCCTTTGCTGTCGTCTGAAATGATTTGATGGTTCACAGTGAGGCACTTAGAGGTCAAAGGGAGAGCAAACATTAATGGAGCAGATTATTCTCTGATCGCTATTATCTCCTCTGTGACCTCCTGTGACCCAGCGCTGGTGTTGAGACAAATCTGGTTCCCATGCGTTAAGTGTTCCCAGCAGGACGGCTTAATGCTGCGCTCCACATGTCCTGCGTTCACTCCGCAGCTTTAAAACTGACTATAGTGTGAGAGTCATCGTGCACATGACACACAGGCTACAAATCTTCTATCTTCCCACCTTAAAGTCAAAGTGAAACGGCAGCCAGAGTGTCTTTAGCTTGTTCAATGTGATGTATTTTTAAGTGAAACTGAATGTGTAGGCAGGATATAAGGATTTAAATGAAGTTATTGTGATTTGATTAGACTGCTTTAAAGTGGGCGTGACTCTGAAAATATGGAGCAATATGGGGCTGCAGAGAGATATAAAGCTGCTGAGGACCAGAGTAAGGACGAGAGAGAAATGAATATTTAAAGCACAACCACACCTTTTTTTTTTCTTCTTTTCTTGGAAATGTAAGTTTTTGTTAACTGAGAGCCAAACACACTGCCCAGACTATAAGTCAGAGTCAGAATCAGATTTATTTGCCAAGTAACAAGTACAAGGAACAGTTAACATCTGCGGTCCAGATGTCAACAGGAAAAAAGAAATAATCATGAACATTAAACAATAAACATAAACACAAACATAACAGTGTAAGAATGAGAGAGACAGTCATTTACAAAGATTCTGTGTAGTGGGGGCAGAATATGTGCCTGCATATTGACATGATAAAAATATGTGTGTGCAAAAAAACAGAATATAAATAGACGTATAAATGCCAGTGTAGGTATAAATATACATTTAAATGTAAATAAAGTATGTGTGTGTGTTAACAGGATATATATATAATGTTAGCAATTAAAAAATAAAATCTATAAACATCTACACAGTGCAGGACAGACAAAAACACAGTATACACAATATGAATTTGAATGAGATATGATACTGCTCTGCTAGTTATGAACCACAAGCTAACAGTCAAGTGTGGTTTTATGTGATGGACGAGGTTAGCTTGTCTCCTCAATTCACATTTGACTGGAAAAATTCATCTATAAGCCCTCGAGTTCAAGAAGAGTCATCAAAAATATGTTTACAAGAAGAGAAAGAGAAGGATTTTGATATAAATCTTTATATTTTTTGACATAATTGTCATACAGCAAGCAATAACTTAACATTTAGTGCAGGGTTACAATTTGAAAATCCTTTTTTTAAATCACACTGTGTCTTTAAGCAAACGCAGCAGTTGGCTCGTTGCATGTGACAAAAAAATATGACGCATGCTTGAGTTTTGGGGTTTCATTTCTTCTGTAAACATAATGTGGAATAATGCAGCTTCTTATTAAAGAAAAACAAAAGTTCAGGAAAAGTTCAGTCCAGCATATGTGAAGGATTTCTTCTGAAGTGTGCTGGCAGAGCGCAGGAAAAGTTGAAAAAGTCAAGTCCCACCGAAATGTTTCTAAATTTATTGAGATGTATCAACTTTTTTGTCGTTGTTGTTCAGGTTCAATCATGTGGAAACTCAAAATCCAATGTTCACGACACAAAATGTTTTTATCTTGTGTAAATAAAGAATGATTTCTAGATATTTGGTGACTTTTAGTACTCTTAAAAACTAAAAGCAGTTCATGTCTTGACTTATAGCAAAGATACAGATGTACAGTTTGTTGAAATGTAACCAAATCAAACAGTCAGATTGTTAAAAAGTGCCACTCAGACTGAGCCTTTACTCTCCAAAATGTCAAAATGCTTCCTGAAGGAGTGGCTGAGCAGAGGAGGGGATGGAAAACATTTGTTTATGAAATAAAATGGGGGTATGTGGGGGCGGAGGTGGGATTGCTCCATCCATCCGGCTGCAGCTTGGGGCAGTGGGGTGTGTTTCTAGCGTGTGTGTGTGTGTGTGTGTGTGTGTGTTTATGGCAGGAGGAAACGCACGCATTGTTGGGCTGGCGGGTTCCACTGTGTGAACCTGGCAGGGGCACACGAATAAACACACACACACACACACACACACACACGAGAGGAGGCATTACCATGTGAAAACGAAAGGGACAATTAAGATGTGGAGAGTTTACTGGCTTGTGGTGTGGTGGCCTCTCTTCTGTCCTTTCCTTTTCAGCTTCGCTTTATTTAGGGCCGCCATCTCCAGGACATTGTGCGTGGAGGAGTTTGTGCCAAATATAAACTCACCACCTCAGGCTTCCCTCTCTCTCTGTCTCTCTCTCTATCTATCTCTGGGTGACAGAAATGTGTGATTGTGTTTTTAATCCATCATGTTTACAGATGAGTATCTGAGTTTATGATTATGTCTGTTAATCCAGCCACACACACTCATGTCATGTTCATACTTGCTTTATATTTGTGGGATCACATAGTTTTTCTTTGATGTCATTTTGCTCCCTCTGCGTGTGTGTGTGCGTGTGTGTGTGTGTGTGTGTGTGTGTGTGTTCTTGAAGGTCTCCCTGCATCTGTTCATGACCGTGTGTTTGTTTATAAGCATCTGTCGGTGCGTGTGTGGGAGAGCATGTGTGTGTGAGAATGTGTACACATACCGTATCATCTCAGCGTGTGTCCCGGGGAGTCTACGGTGTCAAGAAGTGACAACACGTGTGTGTGTGTGTGTGTGTGTGTGTGTGTGTGTGTGTGTGTGTGTGTGTGTGTGTATGCGTGTGTGTGTCTAAGGGAAGGTGCTGGTTCCCACAGCTCAGATCTAATTCAGCTGTAACTCAATCTCCGTGTGAGTGCCGCTCCTCCAGTGCTCTCCTCTCCCTCTGGAGTGTGTGTGTATATAGGCCTACATGTGTGTGTGTGCGCGCGTGTGTGTGTGTGTGTGGCACTGAGACATTTCCCCTCTCAGACCCCTTAGGATCAGTTTACTGTGTCAATACCAGGAGCTTGACGGCAGCAGCAGCAGCCACGTTCACACACACACACACATACATACATATATATATATATATATATATATATATATATATACATATATATATATGCATATAAGCTGGACACCTTCCATTCAGAGATCTGGGACACAGAGATTATGGGACACAGGTGATGTGTGTTTGTTTGTTTGTGTATGTATGTGTGTGTTTTTTCTGGGGCGATGACACATGACATGACACAAGTCCTTCCAACTAGTTGAGCGCACACGAGGGATAAGAAGGTGTTAAACTGATATTTGAACTCGCTCAGCAATGTCTAAAATGTCTTGGTAGCACAGATCTTATAATTATTTGGCATTGACTGATTTGGGAGACAATTAAGTGTTAGTCTTTAAGATTAGATTTTTATAAAATATCCCATTTACTTGCTGTCATTTTTTAACAACAGACATTTAACCTCTTCAACCCGCTGGGTCAAAAAACTTGTATGCTGTCTTAGAACGTGTGTACTATGTAAAATAATACTCACATGTCAGATAAGTTAATTTAACCCCGTGCGGAAAATAAAAATATAAGTCATGGCAGGTTGACACATATAATAACTTTGTCATAAACCTACAAATGCAGGTGGAGTCTTACATTTTTGCTAAATATGTTAATATAGGAAATGACACCTGTTGAATGTCAGTGAGACAGATCAAAGGTATTTGAGTTGGTTCAATCCTGGGTTGGTTCTTCTAGTTTCATTTATGTGACATAGTTTAGTTAGTTCATTTTGTATCTGTGTACATGTAAGGTTCAATAAGTGGTGTATTGAGCAGAAAGATATTTGTGTGGAATATTTAAAGTCTTTATAATACAAATTCATAGTGAATACAGTTAACAGCTTTGACTGATAGATGGAGAAAAGAAAAATTAATGAAGAATTAACTGCAGTTTTCATTAGAAAAATCATTTCCTGACTCACATTCCTCACTCTTTACATACAACATATTTCAGTTAGCAATAACAATCGTATTCAAAACATGTTGTGTCTTGTTACTGCATTGCATTATAGTCTGTTGACTAACAATTACTCCTTTTATTATTCATTTTTTACATGGCTGTCAACTCAGAAGCTAAAATGGATGCAAAAATGCAACACAAATAATTAGTTAGTGCTGTTTTTTTGTTTCAATAACTATACTGTGGGGTAACATAATACTGCGGGATGTTGGATTGTTACTGTTGGATTTTATTGTATGTATTTATAGTAATAAACGTAATCCTACTATGGCAACAGAAAATACTTATTTCTAATAGGCTGGCAGGTATCTTAAAATTAAAATTGTATATTGAAACACTTTAAAGGATCAATGTGTAAGATTTAGTGGCATCTAGCGGAACGGACTTAGCAGAAATGGAGTATAATATTCATAAGTATGTTTTAATTAGTGTATAATCACCTGAAAATATGAATCGTTGTGTTTTCGTTACCTTAGAACAGGGGTGCCCAATACGTCGATCACGATCTACCAGTCGATCGCAAAGGTAGTGTGGGTAGATCGCATGGCAGTAAAAAAAATAGACGTGAGCCTATCATCCATCCCCACTATGAAATTTGTCACTTGATTGATATACAGGGCAGCCAGTCCGACATCTGACTTTTTCTGACACTTAGGTCACTGTGCATGCGCAAACAACGGTGCTAAGTGCTGCAAAACTAAACAAGCTAGCGAGTTGCCTAGTTAGCCTCTAATTTTTAGCCATCGGTTTTTTCTCTTAAACTTAAGAAAGGGTATAAAAAAGAGTGGGGGAGCTGGACCAAGTAAGAAGCCAAAAACGTATCATTTTCGTACGGAATGGGAGGAGGACTTTTTTGTGCGTTTGCCTCATCTGCCAGTCTACCATCGCAATACCGGAGAAGGGAAATGTGGAGCGGCATTTTCGGACTGGTCATAAAAACTACGACACCGACTTCCCGCCGAAAAGCGAGCTGAGAAAGACAAAAGGTGAAGGACCTAAAATGCCAGTTGTCCGGACAGCAGTAATTTTTCTCACAGCTAACTTCAAAAGCGAAAGCCGCCACCGAAGCATCGTTCCGGGTGAGTTCTTCATCCTTAAGAACAAGAAGTCCTTCCAAGATGGAGAGATGGTAAAAGAGGCATTCGTTGAAGCAGCTGACTCATCGTTCCGAGACTTTAAAAACAAAACAGAAATATTATCTTCAATCAAAGCTCTCCAGCTGTCAAGAAGTACAGTTACACGGCGCAGTGAAGCCATGGCCGAGGATTTGACCCAGCAACTTTGGAAGGACATCGCAGATCGCGAGTGTTTCTCACTGCAGTTGGACGAATCTACGGACGTGAGTGACACAGCCCAGGTGTGTATTTTTATTCGGATGGTGTTTACTGATATCACTGCAAAAGAGGAGCTGTTAACATTACTGCCCATGAAAGAACACTCGCAAGGAGAGGACATATTTCAGTCTTTCAAAAACTTTATCGAGAAAACCCAGCTCCCAGTGTACAAATTGGTGTCCATCACCACGGATGGAGCACCCGCGATGGTTGGCCGCTTGAATGGATTTATTGCCAAGTGCAGGGAGGACAATGCTTTCCTGGACTTCCTTAATTACCACTGCATAATACACCAACAAGCGTTATGCGCTAAAATGCTCAACATGAAAGAGATCATGGATGTGGCAACAAAGATCGCCTGTTCAAAAGACGGCTATTCCGTGCACATCTGGAGAAGGTTGACTGTAACCACTCTGAGTTGTTGCTACACACTGACGTGAGATGGCTTAGTCAAGGGAAATTCCTGCAAAGATTTCGAGAGCTCTGTCCGGAGATTAAGGAGTTTTTCTGTGTAGCTGGACATGGAGAATACAAGTAATTAAATGACGATCAGTGGCTGCTAGACTTGGCACTTTTAACCGATCTGAAAAACATGTTGAATGACCTTAATCTAGAGCCGCAGGGAAAAGACAAAACAGTGATCAATATGATCAGCTCAGTTAATGCTTTCAAACGAAGATCTCTCCTCAAAGCTGCAGCGCCATGATTTGGCAAACTTCCAGAACCTGGTGTCAGAGCTGGAGATGCAAGGGGAGGCCTGTGTGCAACTTGACAGTGCACACTACACAGCAGATTGACAATTTCAAGACTTTTCTTTGCTCGAGCCAGTCTCTACATTCATGTGCTACCCTTTTTGGGAAGATGCTGAGGTTGATTCACTCTGCATCAAAAATTGCAACACTGTTTCACCTGAACTCTTCTGGAGTGGAAGATGAGATTTTGACACTACAAGCCGACATTCAGCTGAAGTCCAGAGCTCATGGACAGCTCTGGAACTTACTCGCAGAGGATAAGTACCCCAACATGAGGAAATGTGCTACCTCCTTGACTGCATTGTTCGGCTCCACTTACTTATGTGAGTCAGCCTTTTCCCACATGAAGATCATTAAGTCCAAGTACCGTTCCACCATGACTGATGATCCTTTGGAAGTGTTGAAAGAGCTACTGTCCGGACTTTGCGTCCCTGGCTGATTCCATTCAGTGCAAGTCATCAGAATAAAGTGATGACAAAAAATGAGTTAAATTGTGCAATATGGGCTCATGCAGTTATGCAAGGTACATCAACATACATTGTACATATAAAGAATTGTCAATATATTTATAAATAAATATATGTTTTGCATTTTTGTAGTAGGTAGATCATTTTGACTTGGTCATTTTATAAGTAGCTCGCAAGCTGAAAAAGTGTGTGCACCCCTGCCTTAAAATGAGCCCTGTATATCTACATAGGCAGCGGGTTCTATTCCACGGAGGCCGCCATGTTGCACCGCCATGTTTCTACAGTAGGCCAGAACGGACAAACCAAACACTGGCTTGTGAGAGCGCCTTTCACTTTTTGAGTTTCATGGCCACCGTAGATTCTCCTACACGCTTGGAAAGGGAAGGGGAGGGGGAGGGGTATTCACTTGGTTGCAGTCTGCAACCTCACCACTAGATGCCACTAAATCTTACAAACTGGTCCTTTGAAGTTCAGTTTTTCAGTCCCTGCACAAAGGATAGGCTACTAAATTACAGGTAACCATAGCAACAGTACCCCCTGTCTCACGGGTACAGTAACTCTTGCAAGTAAACTAACCTAACCATGGGTTAAACTAACAAAAAACAAACTTTAAATAAATACATGATCATTTAAACATTCTTTAGTACCAGTTTGCAGGAAACATTATTTCAATATGACCAATGGCCTCCACCTCATCTAATAATTATTATAGCTGAATTTTCAGTGATCACTTGGCTCGAGAACTATATAATGAAGGATTAATGAAGAGGTAAAGGTAATTGAGAGAAGGAGGAAGAGTCAAGTTGAATTGTGTGAAGTTTCCTTTGGCCTGCTGTGACTACAGAGGAAAGAAAGTGAGGAGCAAATGAGAGAAGAAAGAGGGAGGGAGTGAGGGATGGAGGGGGCTGCTTCAGACAGAAAACAAATCCAAACAGATGTGAGCGAGTGTGGGAGCACTGTGTGTGTGTGTGTGTGTGTGTGTGTGTGTGTGTGTGTGTGCGCCTGTGTGTGCTGGGGATCAGGGAGGCAGGGAGGGTGTGTGTGAGAGCGCGGCTGAAAGCATGTGGGAGTGTTTGTGTGAAAATAAGTGTGTGTGTGTGTGTATGTTTGTGTGTGTGTACCATTGTTCATGCAAATGCTGGTGCCCCATGAGTTTTAATGTTCAAGTGTTTATACAGTCGCTTGTGTGCATTCAGCACACTTTGTTATTGTTGTATTCATGCAAGTGTGTGTGTGCGTGTGTGTGTGTGTGCGTGTGTGTGTGTGTGTGTGTGTGTGTGTGTGTGTGTGTGTGTGTGTGTTGTGTACTGACTGAATAGCATGCGGTAGACCAGGCAGGAGGAATGCTTGTTAACTCTGTGTGTGTGTGTGTGTGTGTTTAAGGCCAGGAGGTTGGGATGCTACTGTGGCTAAAGGTGTTGTTGTTGGTCTTGTTAACAACTCATCCGTCTGTGCACACATACACACACACCCAGTATCATTTGTTACATAAGACGATGGCTCTCAGTCCCAAACACAACAAACTGACGCACACTGACACACACAAACACACACACACACACACAGATCAGTGAACTGTGACATCAAAGATTCAGAATTTGCCCTGTTGGCCTTGTTCCTCTTCACTTTCATTCCTGGATGAAGCTTGTTGGCTACAAACATTAATTGTTTAATCTAAAAGAAAACACTGTGTAACAAACTTTTACTTGTTTCTTGTTCCTGGGTAGTAAGTGTTATTTTCCTAACTGCTTATGTCTATGTGAAAATGGGCGAATTTGCACATTTACATTGACAAGTCAGAAAAAACAACATATGAATCAATGGATGCGATGGTGGGAGACTATGTTTGGGGGCTGATTCATGAAAGTGATTTACAGTATAATCGTAAATCTTGAAGAAATACTCACTTCTTAATATTTTGTGGTCACTTTTGTATAACTTTTGTATAAATACATGTCAATTTTGATTCATATGTTGTTTTTTTCTGACTTCATGTGAATGAAAATGTGCAAAATCACCCATTCTCCCATTGGAAATAGGTCAATTTCAAAATATCACTGTCCAGGTCACAAGAGCAAAGTTTGAAGGGAATAATAGCCACTTTCTATACTTTTTAAGCATGAGAAATTAGGAAATAACATTTACTACAATGTCTTTCCATTGAATGTTCCTGAAAAGAACTATGTAATCTGATACTATTTATAGGGAAAATCCGAATATCCTTGAAAGAAAAAGCTCCATTTAAAACCAAGAAAACATTAATTTATTTGGGAAACTTTATCCTCCATATGTGTTGAGTTGTGTGCTTGCTTGTAGACAAATCTCACATCTTTATATATTCAGCTGACTTACTTTGTTCTGACTAAAAGACTCTCTAATTATGCTAGCAATTAACCACTGGTAACTGGAATTAATTCACTGGAAAAGTACTGATTGAACACTGTCTTTATTTACCATATAATTAGTGCCAAATTCCATTGTTCTTCCTGAGAAATGTCGGAAACTACGGATCCATAAAATAGTGTTAAGACTGCTTTCTTCTCTATTCACCCTACAATAGGTGAAGTGGTGCCAATTTACAACCAAGTTTTTAACCCTTTTAAATGTAAATATGTTTGTTAGAACTGTATTTCCGCTTATAGAAGTATGTGAATGCAAGGAAAGATGACTCCCTGCTTTTTATGTACAACTGTACATGTGCAACAACACCCTACATCCTGAGACACACACACACATGCCACTGGCCAGTTAACAACAAGGGTTGAGAGTGTGTGCGCCGCATGTGTGTGTGTGTGTGTGTGTGTGTGTGTGTGTGTTTACAGACTTTATTCGCAGTTGTATCTGCTTAGAGAGGCGGCGTTACTGCAGCACCCAACAATGACAAGAGCCGAGATGTCTGCTTGATTGGTTTTTAAATGACACACCCAAGAGACTGTTGTCCAGTCCTATTGGCTCCCAATTGTGTGTGTGTGTGCGTGTGTGTCGCCAGGCTCAGTATCCCCAGGGTCACCAAGCCCTACATTCAGGCCAATGTTATCCTGCAGGGCAACACTTCCTGCTGCAGTTGTTTGCTATAGAGCACCAGCCATTCAATACACAGCCGATTATTGAACAGAACAATCAAAGAAATGAAAAGCCGACAACGTGCACACGCAAAGCACGAGTAAACAATAATGTGAAGCCTTTGCTCCTGCCCTTTTCCACTGAGCAAGAGCAGGAACATCACAGACTCTCTCTTTCAGACACACAAACATGTTTGCACACATACACACACACTGAGTGGCACTGTCTTTACACCAGGGATTTGACCATTTTTATTCTTTTATTAAACACCAGCTGATTATAGAGATAGAAGTTCATGCATACAGTATATTTAAAGCCAATTCATTTGACAAAGTGGTTTTGTTCAAACAGGTGACACTAACAGAAAGAAGGACTTAGAAAGATAGAATGAAGGGAATCTATTTGATAGGCTGCATAGTACAGAATCTAGTATAAAGAGTCTTTGGCAACAAGACCCCTCCGTGAAATTATTATTTTTCATGGTGGTAATAATGCCATGAACTGCACAGGAATGTATTCTAGGCTAGGTAACAATAAATCTGCACAAAAAAACAAACCAAAAAATGACATCTATGCTATCTCATGGACATGACAGGGTGTCAATGTCCTGAGAATGAGATGGCAGGGGTAATTTTTCCTCTTTTTCTGCACAAGAGCCTGGTGGTGAAGCTTAAGAAAAATAAAATAAATAAAAGATTAAGCCTTCAGCTAAAGATCTGGATGAATGTGACCTGGAGTGGGATTCCTGAGGACTTCATGGGACAGATCCAAACCTGTGACACACTGTGACAAACACTGTAGGATGGAGTTGAGTCACATACACTGAACACTGAAGCGACAGCTAACAGCAGCCCATAGGGGACAAAGTTTTTAATTCAAACAGTAATAATGGTATGAGGTTGATAATAAGGTTAACAGAGGTTGTGGTAAATCCAGCTGGTTAAAGATAATCAAGAGGGAAAAAAACCCCACAGTAAGCTGATACACTTGGAAGCAGGAAAAACAAAAAGCATAATAAGAGATAAAACAAATGAAAAGACATTTTCCTTTTTGAACTTTGAAGCTTCATTTGTCCAACAGAACAACCATATCTCCCAGAAATTACCTTCATATGCTGCTAATTTCAACAACAAAACAAAACAGAAACATAATATCAGACTAGCTTTTTTTTTTTTTTTTTTTTTTAAAAATCAACATAATGAGGAAATATTTTTTAATAAACCTATCTGCCAAATCCCACATTGTTTATACAGACAGTAAATGCAAAATGTTCATAGATGAACTATTTGGTATAAGGTTAGAGGAAGACTACAAGTGACTTAAAGCATGAGAAAGGACATGTTCACTGCATTAACATCTAACCAAAACTGCAATCTTTCCTTAACATAAACCAAAGCACCAACCACATGTGTGACTCAGGATGCAAAACCAGGTCTCTGTTGTCAAAGTCCTGCACTTTGTATGTGTTGCCTTGGTGACAGGTTACCATGTTACAGATGGGAAAAGGTAAATAAGGCATGATGGTACTGATGGCAATACTATTATGAAGTTGGAAACAACTGTGGCTGGTTAGAATTAACATGTTTTCTTCCATCTTTCTGAAAAGATGAGACCTAAAGATGGATGTGAATATGATTCTCTTTATGATTTTTGTTCACATTATTATACACACACTAAATGGCTGCTGTATTTACTAATAAAACTGAGAATCCTCATGGTTTTATCAGCAATTATTTCCCATCTCCCACCAGGTTTTTGATGGTGGGCCTATGGCAAAGACTCATGGGAGATGTAGTTATTAAATTCTGGGAAATGATTGTTACAGTCTTATGATTCTGACTATTATAATCCTTAAACAGATGCTTTCATGTTCAAAGGGTATAGCATCTTCACTCAACAAATAAAAAAAGAGACAAAACAAAAGAGAGAGAGAGTGAGGGAGGGGAGCTTTTCAAAGGCTTTTCAGTTTCTCAAAAATAGCACAAACACACATACAGTATGCAAAATGTGACTGTTGACTGAGCCTATCAGAGCAGATGTTTGCTTACAAATTTTCACAGAAAGCACACAATGTCGTCGGCCAAAAAAAAACTGTCTCCCTAAGCATAATTTCTGTTTTCTCATGCAAACTCTCCCACTTTTTTTTTGGTACGTGTTCCTTTGGAACACACTCTTACACCCATCTGTAACTTCACGTTTCAGTCTGCCAGACAATTACACTGACAGGAGGAGGATTTATGTCGTAAAGTGTTGGGTGTAATCAAAAGCCACATGTGATGAAGTTTATTTTCTCTTTGTCTTTTTTTTTCCCCGGGAGAGACGGAAGAGAGAGAAAGCATAACAAGATTTGTACTGAACACTGAGTCACTCGCTTATAAGTCAACTTGTTTCTTCCCTGAAGGCCTGCCGGCTCCTTTCCCAGTGTCTGCTCTGCGCCAGCTGTCCTCACACACACACACATACACTCACACACACATACACACATGCATACACACACACACACATGCACACACGCACGCACACAAGTAAACATTAACACACTTGCACATTTGCATATGCAGACGCACAGATAGCAGCCAAGTGAACACACACGTACATGCACACCTCTACATGCTCACACTGGTACACACACACACACACACACACATACACACACACACACACACACACACACGAGCATGTACAGATGCATGTTGAGGAGCTCCTGTTTTCCCACCAGCTCAAGCTTGTGGGAAAATCCTTGCTGGTCAGTAATTGATTCCGCCCTGCCAGCTCCATTAGTTTGCAGCACAGTCTCACACACACACACACACACACACGCACACACAATCACACACACAGGGCGAGATAAAGACTGTCCAGACGTGCTCTCCTCCTATTCGTCATGCAGCTTCTCTCTTTTTTTAACTTTCTTTTTTCTGACTCTTGCCATCAGTCTATCCAGTTATCTTTATTTTAAACATTACAGTATTGAAAACGTCATTTATCAGAATGTATTGTGACAGTGTAAGAAAATGTTGCAATCTATCTCCCTTCCGTGTAAGCTGTCCTACATGGCCGTTGTGGACCCTCTTTCCCAACATTTACAGTGTTGTGTAATGAATCGAATAAAACCAGATACAAGCCTCAGTTCAGTAGTTGTTGTTTCACAAGGTTTTTGTTGAAGGGCTTAAGTCCTGAGTTGATAATGCATGTTTTGCTGAATTGATAACGTGTGTGTTTTATGACGTTAGGGCATATCATCTGCTTAATCAGCGATGGTGAAAACAGGTGCGCATCATTAGGTGCTCTAAGCAGTGAGTGACAGCAACAAGTTGAGGGAGGAAAAGTATTCAAGGCTGTGTGTGTGAGGACATGAATGAATAGTGATTGTCAGTTAGCCGTTAGCTTATATTAATGTTTATTCAGTTGTTCTATATTGCCTGAAAGTTTTGTACTGATCTAGCTCACTTTTACGTAACCTGGTAACTGTGGAGAACAAGTTAAGTTTTCTGCCCTTTATATGCTCAATACAAGCATATTTTCCCCAACAATTAATTTAAAGTAAAATTAAAAACTTAGTCTTTTTCTCCCTACAGATATGTTGCATACCTGACCTCAGGTGCCAGGCTGTCATGCTGAGGGTAATCTTTCTTGCACAACTGAAGAAGATACAGTGTTTGCCCAAATACTACCTAATGTCACTCCTCTACTGATCAACTAGAGATTAGTTTCTTTTAAGATTAAAAATACAAGCCATTAGACTATTTCACTGAGCCACATGGAGGTGGAAGAAGGATTTTCATATTTCTATCTCATGGAAATACATTTGCTTCTGGAAATGGTGCTTTGTTATCTTATTTTCATTTTCTTATAGTCATATTAATCCCCAAGCAGGATTTGTTATCACTGCATCAGTACTTGACCATCCATCCAAGCATCTCTCTTCTCTTCTCTTTACTTTTTAATCCATTTGTCTGTTTTTACTTCTTTTTCTCACCCACCACGTCCCCCTTTATAATCAGTGACAGCGTGCGTTGGTTTTCTACCATACTACCACCTGCTACCACCCCCCCTCCACCCACCACCACACACACACACACACATATAAACTCTGACCCTGACACACACTCCCAACAGGCCCAATACAGCCTGAAGCACATACCCCATGCACAAAATACAGATAAAAACACTCATCATGTACTGGAAGTGTACACCCATATGCTTTTCAGCACAACAACAGACACACACTCTTACACAGAGACCTTCCCATGCACACACATTAACGAGTGACATGGAAACTACTACACACACACATACACAATTGCCACTTTTTCTTATCATCTCTGTTCCAACCCCTCCCTTTTATTATCACACAGCCCGAGGCTCAGCAGTATCCAGTCTGGCTTCCATTCAGCACTTCCTATCCCCGATGAACAGCCATTTACCATTCAGCTCACCGTTATCAATTACCATCATCGCCATTATTACCTCGACTCCTCCACTTCAAAGCCCTCATCAAAGCCGTCTCATCGGGGGGAACTTTCACATGGGATAATGATTGTATTTTGATGTTTTCACGTACAAAAAAAGAGCAAACAACAAAGATAACTGCTTTAACTTTGGCATTAATTTTCATTCCTAAATCAGTTATCTGCTATTTGAAACATGTGACGCCCTAGTCCTTCAAAGTGATTACTTACTTGAGAAGAAAGAGACAGAAGTAGCTTGAAGGATTTTTATTTAGACGTAATAGAAAATCCAATTGCTTCTATTTAGACAATGTTTTATATCTTAGAACTTTTTTTGATAAATGGGAAAAGGGCTTTGTAGGGGGAAAAAATTGTTGATATTCATTAAAGCAATGAATAATAAAAAAAATGAAATAAAAAAAAAATTTAAGATGATACCCATGTACACGCAGAATGAAACTACACTAATGCTGCAGTTAAAGTAACGAATATTATCACTATATCACGTTATTCGTGCTCTTGAATTAATCATCTGTGCCCTTGATTTAATAATTTGTACACATTGATTACTTAATTAGTGCTCATGATTTATCTGTTTTGCCTGTTCTCATCTTGTGGTAGGTACCAAACGCATTCAATCAGCTGGAAGTTTGAAGAAAGCGACAAAGACATTTCCCCCGAATGTGCTGATTGTGGTGAATGAATAGCAGGTAAAACTTTATTTCAGTTTCAGAGTTTTTATGAACTTGGATGACATCTGCAGGGGCATGAAAAGTTTTTACTGTGAAAAAGTCTCTTATCCCGTATGTTTTGTTTAATGGATCTCAGAGATACCGTATTTCCTCTAATAGTGGCTGGTAGTCAATTAAAAGGAGGAGTCTCTGATAACAGCTGGGGGAGTGGCCAACACGAACATATAAAGACTGGCCCCAAAAATAGGCCGGGAGAAAAAACAAGGGTGGATAAACTCTTGGTGCCTGTTATATAATGTGCATGTCAGTTAAGCATAAATACAGTAGAAGTTACCTGGATGTAACTCCGGTTCTATGAGTACATGTGTGGCCGACCGTCACAGAGAGGGGACAGGGGAATGGCCAATATTTCAATTATAATGACGGCAGCCACGCTACATGAGCATGGGTAAGCAGGGTAACTTGGCTAAACCGGCGAGCATACGGTACATTCATGAGCATGTGACTTGCATGCTACAGCTCTGGTGCACTGGCAAAATGATCCGGGTGGAACTCAAGCGCTAGAATTATTGTTCCACACATCAGAGTAAGTGGATTACCGGTAATGCAGTGACAAAAAATTTAACAGAGCAAATGGAAGCAGATCAGAAAACAAGGAGGCTTTGTACTAAAATATGAGTAAATATACTTATCAGACAGAGGGATATAGAAATAAAGGCCTGGTACCCTCTGCAGCTGAGGTAAATAAAGGCCCTGGCCACTATTTTAGGAGATACGGTAACTCAGTGTTGTGCAAACATCTTAGTCCAAGATCAAAATAAAACCTTATTAAATCCAAGCGATCCATAGCAGGGGTGAACGCAGGACGAGAGAATAACAGGGTGAATTCTGCACAAATTATTAAATTGAGGGCATGAATTAGTTATTTTTTTCTCCATGGCCTCTCCCAGGCTCTGTAGCATTCTTCTTTTAATACTCAATTTTTACATTGCCAGTTAAAAAAAAAAAAAATTGGATTCTCATATAATAAAATGATAATGTGATTTTGTTAAATGTTTTAGTCAATTTTTACACAAATTAACTTACTGTGAAAGTTTAACCGCATATTTAAAAGTACAATTTGTTGCACTTTATGAATTATGCATAGTGGCATGATAGAGCAGTGGTGTGTGTGTGTGTGTGTGTGTGTGTGTGTGTGTGTGTGTGTGTGTGCGTGTTTGGTCCGGGCACTGGGGCGGGATAATGTGGTCACCCCTCTGCATGTGACTGTTGAACATACAGTATATCAGTTTAGACATGTGAACACACACAGTGAAAGGTGTGGAGTGCTGACCCTGTGTGTGTCCGAGTGTGTGTGTGTGTGTGTGTGTGTGTGTGTGTGTGTGTGTGTGTGTGTGTGTGTGTGTCTGTGTGTGTGTGTGGTGTTTAGCAAGGGTGGGTAATTATGTCAGTTATACTGCTGTCATGGCAAGGTTACGAACACACACACACACACACAGGGGCCTGCCTGTGCTCTCCATTTGTTAGCTGTGAAATATTAATCACAGTCAGCTGCCAACCTGACAAGGAAAGGATGCAGAGCATGAAGCCCTCCATGCCACACACACACACACATGCACACACACACACGCACACATACATAAACCTGCATCGCACAGACATGCACACATTCACATGCATATCAGTAACAGGTTCTTCACCGCACACACACCCCCACCCCTCATTCCTTATCAGTCTCAACTCCTCTCGCCTGGGCATCTGTGAGTCCGAGGGTCCCAGCTGTCTGAGGGATTATAACAATGGAAGGATGATCCTTCAGGACAGTGTGGTCATTGACCCATTATTACTAGCTTGATGAGAGTAAAGACTGTAGACACACCACAGTGCTTTGTCAAATCTTAAATCAACTCTGCTTTATGTATTCTAAATGCAACCTGATCATTTTTTCAACCACAACAGAGCTTTTGCTGTTTTTTTCTTATTAACCACAAATTGTATGTTCTTTACATTACCGCTGACCATTTTACAAAAGCATACCATAAAGTCTCGCTGGGAGCCACTGGTTTGAGTTCATGCCACCATTATTAGATTAACTTGAAGAACCTCAAAACATTCTTGAGAAAGTAATCCATCACTTTGAGCATTTTGTCTGCTGTTTTCATCTATTTTATTTTATCTTTTAAATGTTTTAATCATTGGATCTGAGGCTCACTGACTCAGTGACATCTTCTTAAAACTTAACTTTTTAAAACACATGAAATATTGTTATAAAACATTGTGGTGTGATGATGTTTATTTGTACTGCTTTTATCTTGTTTTATTATGTTCCAAGTATTATAGTTTTTTATTATTATTATTGGATAATGCAGTTCAGACCAGATTAAGTTTTACTGACCCCTCCTTGTTGGTGTATTCAGGTGCTTTTGGGGAGCCCGGTTAACATTTACATCCACTTCCAAGTGTCAATGCAGAAAGTAGAAAACAAATGTTGTGTAAAGTGGAAAATATGGCTGTGGATGTCTGGGTGGTAAATGGGTGTGTAGCATGGCCGGCATTCACATCACGTCACAAACCCGCAATTAATTTAGTTTATTTTATCTGTAACCACAATCTTTCCCCAACCTCAACCAAGTTTCGCAAGCAAATGTTAGAATCATCCACTATTGAAGTTTAGCTCTGTGTGAAAAACATCCTATATTTCTGTTGGCTGCTGTGAAGCAATACATTCACAAACTATGTGGACACATAATAAATCTCAGAAGCAACCATATATAGCCATTGCAGAGAGAAACATTATGAATTTAATTGTTTTTTTGTCTTTAAAAAAAAATTGCTGCTTTCCACTGGTAGGAAAAATGCATTTGTCACTCTGAAGACCTGCAGTATGCTTTGGAAAATGGTTGTCAGTAATGTTCACGACTTGTAGTTACTGGGCTGAAACACACAACATACCACTTTGGTCCCTTATGTGGTGTGGCAGCTACTTTAGGTGAACATGTCTGCTCCACCTAAAAAAACTCGGAGAATGTGAAGCCACATGGAGAGTGGACTGCTGAGGGCTGTGGCATATATTGTACCTCCACATGCCCTCCTGTCACAGCGTGTGACATGGGAACAACCAGGGCTGTTTTAAATCACAGGCCTAACCACTGGCCCGCTCAGCCAGGGGGGTTCCTGGATACTTAGCATTCCTACACTGACTGAGACTGTGAGAACCAAGAGACTCGGGCAGAAATACTCCTTGGTCTTAAAAGACTGGAAAAAACTGATGCAGTGTGTGTGTGTGTGTGTGTGTGTGTGTGTGTGTGTGTGTATGCGTGTGCAAATGTTAAGTTTTGTACGTGTTTGCCTGCACACTTACATAGAAGTGGGTCAATGTTTGACAGTTTTTATGTGCTAGCGTGACTACAGTTAGTATAGTGTATATTACTGGTCTATATATACTCAGTTGAGTACCGTGCCTGTATGTGTGTGTATGTACATGTATGTTAGTGGGTAACCAGTCATTAATCTCTGCACCCTTAGTTACAGTTGCTATGCCTGTCAAGCTTTTCATTCCTGCATGGTTTATTATTATGTTTACAATGACAATGTGGCAAATTTACCACTCACAATCTTTGAAACAATGGGTCTTTGATTTCAGACAAAAGTAAACAAAAGCATGCTTCTCATTTCTAGCTGGTGACCAATTTTGTGGTTGAAATGATCTATTTATATATTATTTTTACTGACATATTTTTCATACAGACACATAAACCACACAAAGATCAATGCCTGAAACCCAACTTAAACTCACACACACAGACACACACACACACACACACACACACACACACACACACACACACACACACACACACATACACACACCAGGGGAGAAGGATAATAGTAGCTGAAAGTAGTTCATCTCAACCATGTATCTGGGACACAAAGCATCATAACAATACATATCAGCTACATATGATTGATTGTTACTCAAAAATGAGACAAAAAACAACTCAAACAAACAAAAAATACAATATGTATATGAATACAAATACAGTCAAATTTAGTCCAGATACTGCAAAAAAAGGACCCAAAGATTCTTCCCATTTATGTTGATGTTAAGAAGCTAGCTAATTAAGCTAACGTTAGCTCCATGCGTTGGTTTAAAACAGTGTTTCTGGCTAACATTTTAATGTTTCTAGCTGACTTTCACTAAAACAAGTATCCTTTAAAAGAGATTAAATATGAACTTGATGGCTACATAATATCGTGCTAAAAAAACTTAAACTAAAGCTATATGTCCAGGGAAAAAGAAGTTAAGAAGTCACAGAATTAAAAAAAATAGCGTTGTTCTTTTATTTAAGCGTAGCGCTAGTTAGTCCTAGTAGTATGTGGGAAAATGTAAGATTGACTGCTATTTAGCGACATAACCCTGTTAGCTGTGTGGCTTATCTACTTGCTTGCTTGTATTCTTGTACATTATGTTTTCACTTTTAACAATACAAGAGAAAAGGCTAATGGGCAAATGCTATCTTGGGTAGCACTGGCGGGAGTTGCTGTAATGTAAACATCTTAAAAGAGCTGGACATTGCCTCTAAAAACGTAGATAGCATCGACACAGTTGTGAAATGGTGCCTTTTTTTTACATAACTGGTAACCCCACAGAATTAATGTAGTTTTTAATGATGTGCTCCCTTCTTGGAAGTAATGCTAGGTTACTACTGTAGGTGTAAGCTGGTTAACCAGACATGCTAACAATTACAGGTTCCGTGGGAACAGAAAAATAAACAGTTTAATCGGTTCCTCACACTTTTATTTCCTTGTGTTTTTATTTTTTGAATGGTGATTAAAAAAAGTCACCACCAAAGAAATCCAAAAGCTAAGACTAATGAATGGAGTTTTTTGCCCTTTATTCTCATATAAGTCATAAGTCATATTAAGTCATATTCACCACTAATACATCATTACAGCAGAGGTCAGGACAGTGATCTTATGAAATGTGTGTGTGTGTGCATCAAGCGCTCAGATGTTAGTATTGAAATGGGTGTGTTTGTGTGCACTTTGTCCATTTCTGTGCACTTAACGACATTCCTCGCTCATCGTTGTGGGTGTCTTCCCATTGATGTCTAATCATCGTTTAACCATTACTGAGGGGGGTAACTGGCCTACTGGGGTCCTGACAGCTGAGTGAGCCCACTTTCCCATGCTGTCAGGGGTTAAAGGTCACCGTGCAGCTACTGCCGCAGTTGTTACGATCCCTCGCACACAAGGCCTCTCCTGTGTGGCTGTACGCATTACTGGTTACATGCGGCTGAAACAGGAGAGGCAGTGAGGGGCCTTGTATGTGTTTGACTGTGGTTGACTGTGTGTGTGTGTGTGTGTGTGTGTGTGTGTGAATGTAACACAACAATGACTTGCTGAAAGTGGGCCTTGCTTGAACATGTATGTGTTTGTGCAAGGCAACTGGTAGCCTCAGTAACCATGAACATGGCCTTATGAGGGTGCATGAGGCCTCCTGTTTGTTTAAATTGAATGGTTTACTGTGTATATGTGTGTGTATGTTCCAGTATCCCCACCTTCACTGCAGCTCCTGTCTTTGAACTGTTGGCATTCGGAATTCAAAGCTTCCTGCTTTTCTTTCAGATGAAAATATGCCGACCTTCATTTTGTTTTTCTTACTAGCTCTGTTTAAGTGTCCCCATCCCCACACCCGGAGAGAAAAAACAATTTCAAACCCTGAATTTCAATAACACGCAGACGTGACACGGAGCACTTAAAACTGTTTTCACTCCTCCTTCCGTTCCGTTGGGGAAGATTTTAAAACAAACTGAGGTGAGGGCAATCAGGTGCAGGTGAGCTTTTGTTATTGGCATTGTGTTTCCTGCCAGGTGGAAGGCAGTATGTTGTTGTGGTATGAGATGAGTTTTAAAGGTATACTATGCAGGATTTGTCGGTTGGTGTTTGTAAACACAGCATTCAAAGTTGGCCCCTCCTCCTCAGCTCAACCAGAGTGAGCTGAGAGCAGAGCGAGAGAGAGAGAGAGAGAGAGAGAGACCAGCGGTGGTCAAGCGAGCTACAGAGTAAATGAAGTGCCTGCCGTGGCCTCTCTGCTCTGTGTGTGTGTAGCTCAGCCCTGCCCGTCAAGCAGACACACAGACCTGCAGCTCTTTATACATCCATGACACAGAGACAGAGAGCAGAGTGGAGCAGAGGAGAAAGACGGAGTCAGTGATGTAACCTGGTTGCTACACTACAAGTTCCAACCTCACACCCTGAACACTATTATTGGCTGGGGGCTACGCACCCAGTGCCCAAAGGTTGACGCCCAGAAGCCTCCTGAACACAGCAAAATAAAATAAACTAAGAAAATACAGACAGAAGGCAGCGCCACACACTTCTAGTATGTTATAAGTGATGATTGAGAGGGATTATTTTTGTGTGAATCTATACATTGCTTTTAGGAAAATCCTGCATAGTATACCTTTAAGCTCTTCTGTGTACTTTGTTAAGCTCTTCTGGCACCCAGGAAAGCAATGTGTGTGTGCGGAGCTTTTGATGTTGCCATGCACTCCACCCTAAGGGGAAACCATCCATCCCAAAAAACTCTCTCCGTTGTGGCTGCACGTAGGATCTTGAATAAGGTTAAGATTGTTTTCTTAGGAACTGCCAATATGATGAAATTCGGGCCAGGACTCTGATACAAACGTATGTATTGACGCAAGCGACATTCGGATCATTAAACAGAATATGCTTTATTACCCACAGACAGAAAAGTCTTTGATAAAACAATAAATAAAGCCTCATGGGCATGAATGGTTAAATGGTTGCTTTATCATGTTATCAAAAGCTGACTCTCAGAGACAGGTGGCTTTTGGCAGCTAAAACACATCACACGTCAAAGCGGACGGGTTGCAAAACGGGTTGATTGTTAACATGTTGGGAGGCAGCTTCAGAGAAGCATTCAGGCCTAAGTCTCAATAGTTCAGTGTTAAACCGCGTTGTAATCCCATAGTGTTTAGCTCTGATCCGGCTGGATTTGGTCTGCTAAAGCTGAGCAGCGGCGCAGGTGCTGGCTGATAAGACCTGGGATTCACACAGATGATGAGAAAGTATGACTTGGGGTGGGGGAGTGAGGAAGAGAACAGGCTGGTCTTGGTGACTTGAGAAAAAGTAACAGCACTTTTTATTTGTCTTGTAGAGTGCACATCTTAATGATAATGTCCCTGCTGTACATGCACAAGGCCAGGTTCCTGATTTAAATGTCAATAATGTGCATGTTATACTCTGAAAAGGTTGTTCAGTAGATTTCCTTTTTTTTTGCATGTGCCCCATCAACCAGTTTTTCTCAAAAGAAAAATGTCCTGACAGAAACCCCCAGGAGGCAGAAACTCAGAGCAGGGTCTCTGTGAGATTTACGAACATATGTGTGCAACGGTTGACATCATACGTCTCAAAAACAACTCAAAATTAGATGTGATAATGTGATAATCTTCACAGTTATGTAAGCTAACAAGGGAAGATAATTGGATTAAAACACAGAGGGCATATCTTTGTTGTTGAGAATGAAAACATCTTAATGGGGGAAACTGGACGAATTGAAAGAGTTCCCCTGAAGTACACCAGAAAGAAACTGAAGCATACAATTTTTTTTTTTTTGGGGGGGGGTTATTACTATTACTTGGGGGGTGATTTTAGGATGAAACCCTTCATTTGTGGTATAAAATTGAGTAATGAATGTAATTATTCTTGTAATCGATCAGGAAACTATGGAAGCCAGAGGAAGACAAGAGAAGGAAGGAAAGGTGATAATGGCCAATAAACAAAAAGTGCAATCTGAGAAAACTGAAAGGACAAAGACAGAGGAGAAGACAGAAACTCCAGGGCATCTTTCCCATCCCTTTGAGAAAGTGTATTGTAGACAATAATCCCATGTTATGACAGTGACATAGTCCATCTCTACCCTCCTTCCCACAGGTTGGAGGGATGAATCAGACAGCGAGGAAAACAAAGCAGCAGGCAGGAACCTGCAAGGATTACACTCTCATCATGTGGAAACTAGACACCGCAACCGGAGCTACTGCAGCTCTGTGACAACTTCCACTGTACTACTGTCTGACTGACTGTCTGACTGACTGACTGTGTGTGTGTGTGTGTGTGTGTGTGAGAGAGAGAGAGACAGAGAGAGAGAGAGGGAGAGACAGAGAGAGAGAGAGAGTATTGTGTATATTCTCTCTATTGCTATTTTAAAAATGAGCAAACCACATGAACAAAGGAAAAAGCGCATTGTTTGCCAGTAAACAACATATTGTCAGTATTAAATGATGTTTTTTTTCAGTGACATTGGATTGTTATTCGCTCTCTAACAGAGCTGATATTGCTGTGGCTGACCAAGTTCTAGTGTTGGCATTTTTGGTACAAAACATAGAATGTATATAAAGATGGACGTAGCGAGGTGTGACGTCACCCATTAGTTTGCATTGGAGCCGGTGTGAAACACAGAGTTGCAGCTTATGGTTGGCGCCTGGACCTCCCAAATAAGGGTGTTGTCCTTAATGCTCTGGAAACACGCCCCACTACCTCGGACCCAAGAGAACGCTAGCTTACTGGAAACACTGAGTGGTGCACATGTGGGCTAACGTTAACTACTGTAGCTAAATTGTGCTAACAGGGCAGGTATCATAATCAAGTAACATTAAACTTACTGAAATATTGCGACTATAGTCCGACTCAGTGTGAGTCCTGGAGTCGGTGAGAGCAGCAGGTGAGCCAACTGTCAATCACAGCTGACAATTAACGCTCACACGGCAGACATCAACGCTACTTTAAGTCTTCAAATCTTATTAAGAGAGAAATAATTTCCAAAATGGTCACCAGCACACTTATTACAGGGTCTGAATTTAGCGATTGAGACCTTTATGACTCACTGAAAAAAAACATTGTTTTAGTATTTCTAGAGAGAAGTTGCTCTTTGAATTGGAGTCAATCGGAGCCAGGGATTTTTTGGAGTCAGCATCTGGTGGCCGTTTCTGTGGTTTCAGCCTCAAGCTGTGATAGTTGCCGCTTGATACAAAACAAACACAGTTTTGCTTTATGCATTATTTGAAAATCATCTACATGGACCATTACAGTAATACATATTATCGCCAATTTAATCTTGAGGTTCATTTTTAGAGTACTTTAGTTAAATATACTTTAGATTCCTGCCAAGAATAATATAACAATCATCTTACTATTTTTTTTTTTTAAAGGTGATGCATGATTTTAAATATTTGATATAATTTGTGCTATTCTTGCAGAGGCATACTTTCACAGATTTTATGCACCACTTTCTCTATAGTATGAGGTATAGATTCCTGGTACTATTTGACAAAACTCTTTATTTTCATGGAAATAACACAAATAACAACTTTACTTTTGATTATAAAAAACAAACGATTCCATCTTCTTACTTTTAGAGCATGATTTATGGATGATCAGTTTTGCAGTGGATGAAAGCTCTCAGATGTCTGTGAAGACTTCATAGGAGGAAAAGAGATAATTGATGCCTTTCCTTTCTTTCTCTTCTGTGGTGTATGATCCTTGTCGCCAGCAACACTGCAAACAACAATACCAAAAGAAAAAAAACACCAACATCTAATTTTCCTGAGCCTCCCTCTAAGAGAGTAAAACCTCTGGCAGACATCTCTCTCAGGTTTCCTGCTGTCTTAAACGCTGGAATAAACGGGCTCCCAGAAATAGCTGAATAAACTGTGAGACAGCAGCTCTGCAGGGTTTGTAGACCCACACGGCCTTTAAGGAGCGGGGCTTTCCAGAGTGGTTTGCAGAGTGGACACACACACACACACACACACACACACACACACACACACACACACACACGTTCTCTGTGGTGCATTAGGGTCACGCTTGTCTTATGTAAAACACAGCTTCTCACAGAGAACTTGAGGGCCTGGGGCCAACCTGCTCTGATGTTCACTTGTGCTGAAGTAAAGCAATGTGTGTGTGTGTGTTTCAGAAGTCTTTGTAACAGCTAGGGAGTGTGTGGTACATTTGTGTGTGTCTGTGTTTTGTTTTGGTGTAATGTGCTTGGCCAGTAAGGGAGCTGTGCCGACAGTAATTAGACGGTGCTGGTTTTTCGAGGTTCCCACATCACCTCAGCCCCAAACTCTCCTAATATCTTCCTGGAGTCCTCTGCAGTTTGGACCGTCTTTGTGGTCTATGTGTTTGGTGTGTGTGTGTGTGTGTGTGTGTGTGAGACTGTGTGTGTATTAAACAGACTACATACACTCCTCTGTCCCCCTGTCTCCTCCTCTCAGCCAGTGAGTCTGGGACCCGAAGGAAAAGGCCAATTATAAAAAACCCCTCTCTCCATCTTTGTTCTGCGGGCATAAACCACTTCTTTGCCTTTTTGTTTTCATTCTTTCCCCTTCTTTGGCTTTCTGACATTCCTCGTCCATTCCCACCGTCCCCGAAACCCCCTCTCCACCCCGTTACTCACGCTCACGCACACATGCAAGCTCACTCTTTTGGCTCATGCCAACTTTTTCTAACTTCGCAAGCGACAGTTCCCAAAGTCTTAAAATAGCCGCCATGCTTCCTGGTCCTTCATCAGCACCATATCTTATCATATTTAAAAGAAAAGCTGGGTGAGGCTGCTTGTTAGACTGTCTGTTGCTATAGTAACAGCTTTATCCCAGGGTTAATTTCATGTTGACGTTTATTTGTTTGGAAATGCATATTGCTCCATATTTCTCAAGTGACTATTTTTGGAGTATGCACTGCTGTAAAGCTCACAGGGCAGAAAAAGTCATTAATAAAAGCTGATTCTCATTATATGTTCTTTATTCTCAGATGGCAGTTTGGGGATTATACAGTACAAAGTAACATTCATGGCCAGCAAGAAAAAGCAGTTTTATTTTAAAAATGTTTCTGACCTACTGCAGTACTTATAATTTTCCAAACCAGTCCTTATGTCATATGTTTGGAATAACGGGTTGGTCACACCAGCATTTTAAAACGGTGAAATGCTGCGGCAAAATCAATTCATTCCAATGGTGCTGCCACATTCAGTGGATTAGCTTGTGGGGCAAAGTAAACGTGTCAAAATGTATCAGGTGAAGTTCAACTTGTGGTGAAATTTGACATAAAAATTTGCACTGTTGTCCAATAGCATGCTTTGTTGACAGCAAAATGAAGGAAGCTACTATAGCTTAGCTGTGTTGCATGATCGGCTTCTGTTTAACCTCCTCTGTCTGATAAACTGCTCCACAAAAGACAGTTACAGTATGAGACAGAAGTCTAATTTGTCTTTTGAATAAACTGTGTGAACTTATTGTTTCATTAGTGACTGAGCTTGCTAGCTTGCTCACTGTCAGTTATCAAGCTTGCTAGCTTTTCCCCATCAATACAGTCGTTATTGAATGAAATGGTGCACAGTCCTGACTATGCATTCAGACAGAATGTGAAGCAAATTTTAGATACGGCACAATTTATATAAAGTCAATGCAAAGATGTGAGTAGACGCAGGGAGGTTCAGATGGACTTGAAGACACGTCTGCGCAAGCTCAACATTTTTCAACTTGAGCGAAAACTTTAGCTTACAGCCAATGTAAGTGTGAATAAACACAAACAGTTCAGCAGTCTAACTCGCGTAAATGACGCAAGGTCGCTCCAGGACTCGATTCAGAGCTGCGGGTCTGGCTCTCTGACAGACTGATGACTGATGAGGTTTTGGAGGCGGACAATGAAAGAGACGCAATATCGCTCAAATTCAAGCAGGGAGATGGGATACTTATTACTTTTGTCCTGTTTGCTGTTTACTGAAGGTTGTTGTGCCTCGAGAGGAAGTTGTGCATTTGAGTAAGTGCGGTAGTAAACACTGTTGTGTTGCGTTCACGTTTGAAGCACATGTCCATGCTGGTGGGAGGGGCTCAGGACTAAGAGGTGAGGGGGGAGAGCTGCAGGGGGGGCTGTATTTTCAAATTCTGGTGTTTTTTGTTGTTGCTGTTGTTTGTTTGTTTGTTTGTTTGTTTGTTTGTTTGTTTGTTTTGGGTGTTTTGGGTTTTTTGTCTTTTCCAGAAAACTTACAACCGCAGCTTTAATCATACAGGGATAAACATAACCCTAAACTTACCTCAACTTTAAATCAAGTCCTCACCCTAACACACACACACACACAGTCTCCCACACATGCACACACACACACACACACACACACACACACACACAGCACCGGCCTCTCTGTGTGTCATATGTGAGGACACACTTTCTCTTTCTCTCTCCCACACTCAGACTCACCCTTCTTGTCTCTCAGTCTCAAATAAACACACACACACACACACAGAGTTAGAATCACTGCTCAGTGTCCAGCTCTGGGCGGTGTTCCCATCCCCATGGCCTTTCCCAGCACAGACAATGCTTTGTATCCCACAAAGGAAGCTCTCATCCAGGCTCTGGGGCCCTGTTTGGCCCTCGGCGGCCCCCCAGACCCTAGAAAGGCCCCCTGAGCCACCCCACCATAACCTGCTGAGGTGCCAAGAGGAACATCTGTGTGACTCGGTCGAGGAGACCTCGTTCAAGTTCTCACACTGACTGTTGCTTATATTCCTCAGTGTGTGTGTGTGTGTGTGTGTATAAGTGTGTGTGTGAGAGAGTGTGGGTGTCTCTGAACTTGTGTGTGTGTGTGTCAGTGTTCATGTGAGCTCAAACTCTTGTGTGCTGGGAGTCTCCCAGTACAGATAATAAATGGTGTGAGAGGAAAGACAGAGTGTGTTGCCAGACCTTCCCAGTCAATGAACCACGTGTCCCAGCAGCCTGGCTGCCAACCATAGACCCTAAACGGGGTCACACTAACAAGAACGGATAGATGAGGGAAGAATTTGGAGGGAAGATGAATGAGAGGAGTGATCTGGGAGATTGAGGAATGGACAGATGGACAAATGGACAGATTGATAGAGGAAAGGATGAAGGGAATGTTTGAGGGAGGAATGGCTTTGTCAAGGAGCAAGAGGATGGTTGGTTGGATGGATGGATGGATGAATGCATGGATGGATGGATGGTTGGATGGATGAATGCATGGATGGATGGATGGTTGGATGGATGGATGGATGAATGCATGGATGGATGGATGAATGCATGGATGGTTGGATGGATGGATGGATGAATGCATGGATGGATGGATGGATGAATGCATGGATGGATGAATGCATGGATGGATGGATGGATGGATGAATGGATGGATGGATGGATGGATGGATGGATGAATGCATGGATGGATGGATGGATGGATGAATGGATGGATGGATGGATGGATGGATGGATGGATGAATGCATGGATGGATGGATGGATGGATGGATGGATGTATGGATGGATGGATGCATGGATGGATGGATGAATGGATGGATTTGTATGTTGATGTTATTAAGATGGGTTGGAATGTAATTTTGAATTCTCTGCTGCCAGGAAGAATAGCCTCTGTTTTGATTAACCAACAGTAATAAGGATCATAATAAATAAAATGAAATAATATCTGAATACAGTGCAATAGAAAATATGATAAATGGTAAATGGACTGCACTTTGATAGCACCATTCTAGTCTTCTGACCACTCAAAGCACTTTAGTCAGCATTCACCCATTAACACACAAATTCAAATGCTGATGGCAGAGGCTGCCATGCAAGGTGCCAACCTGCTCATCAGGATCTAATCTAATGCATGATTAGTGGATGACCTGCTCTACCTCCTTAGCCACAGCACCCCACCATATATACCATAAATATCCATATTGTGTATTCGCACCCAAGAGTTGGATGGGGGATGTGTCTATTTGGGTACCATGTCAGTTATGTCGTCTTGTCATATTGTTACGATATGTCTCAAAACATAATGGTAAAGTTGGTAAATCTTGAATTTTTAGACATATATTTGGTTATATTTTGGGTCAGGTTTGTTTTGGTTTTCTTCTTCACAATTTAATTGGATTAAAAACAACTGCATTTAATTGTTCATATCATATAAACAGAGGAAGTTCCTTTTCTTTATTTACATATAATACAAACATCAAAAGAGGATTCATACAGACATGAAAAATGAATAAACTACAGTAGTAAGTGACAAACAGTATTTAAATTTATCAGTTCATTGTAGAAGAGTCCACTGTTAGCAGAGAGAAAGTATATTCTCCTTTTGATCTAGTTCTGAAATGACAAAAAGTTTGAGAATTTGCCTCCAAATACTTAATATAAGTGTGATGAGACAGACAAAGCGAACCTATGTTTGTGTCCTCAGCTTTCAGTTAAAGTTAGACTTTTGGTTAATAAACTTTTAAATCTTTGTATGTCTGCTGAAAGATTTAAACTCTTGTATTTTTGTGTTGTTCTAACAGATGTTAAAGCTCATGTTTGTGCAAATGAGTTTGGTTTGCCAGATTTTTTGCCATTTACTATTCTCGTTAAGAATCTGAATATCTCTCATTGTGCACGCAAAATAACATCATATTCAATCATGTAGCTCTTTTTGTTTTCTTCCCTAAATCAATACACAGAATGAGATCTGTTATATTCAGGATTATATCACTAACAAACCAGATATACACTTCATACTGTAAATGAATGGAACACATATCTAAAAACTAATATACTGCATATTTTATACACTATACTTGGGTGTGTACAACAGTCTCTTGTAACCTCATGATTCAGCTTCCTCTCTTTGATGTTGTCACTTCTTACTCATCTCCTTCCTGTGCTTTACTCAGCTCTTTCCTCATGAGCAACACATTCATCCTTTCATAGCAAATTATCTATTTTTAATGTGCAATGACTTTTTGATGCCCTGTCATATTTCCTTCAAGATGCACCTCTCATGCTTACTCATGCTTTTTCATATAGCAGTTTTCCATCATGTTACAATGACTCTCAGCTTGTGTTCCTAAATTTAACATATCATGTAAATGACATGACTTAAACACATAAAACCAAGTAATCATCTACTATATATATTGACATAAGTACTGTGATATATCACTCATAACACTGATAAATATGATCCTTTATTTTCATAAAGCAGTTATTTACTGCCTTACTGTGTGTGGTAAATATAGGCTATTACATATGTGATCTCAAATTATATATTAACTCTATAGTAGTCGTTGCCCTCAAAACCTCTTTACTGCAGGTGATGGATCCGTCTGTGCTCTTTTAAGCCAACATATTTTGTTTGTTGCTTTCATCATGACCTCCAATGTTTCTCAGGATTAAATCATAAACATATAAATAGGAAAATATATGTACAAATATGTCAGAGTGGATTAAAATATCCTGAACCAGATCTCAGATTGAGTGACGATCATCAAATCAACTATAATGGTTATGACCTGGTTATGACTCACATTTAAGATAATCTGGTGTGTGTATGTACTCTTTAAAAACAGATTTAGTATTTTACAGAGCCTGATTACTAGTGAAGCCCACTTGACATCCATGCTCCACCTTCTGTTGTCTTTTACTAAGAATATTTGAGACAGGAAGCAGTCTGTGTGTACGAGCCACCACGACTATCTACAAAGGCTGCAGAAACAATGACTGTGAGAAAATTATTTACCTGCTTTTAAGATACATTTGAATTCCCGTAATGATATCTTTCCTTTGTTCTGAGTATTTGGGACAGACTGTTGGGAGCCCTTTGCAGCTGGGTCTCAGCATGGTCCACACCCTCACACACTCACACACACACACCCTCACACACACAGACACACACACACACACATACACACGCTATCCAGCACAGGAAGTGACATCATGTACTACTGGCCAAAATACAGGAAGCATGACGGCAGCTTTTGTAGGACATGAGGGACACATCAACTCTGTAATCCACCAGCTGCCGCTGCAGATCCCCCCACCCATGAGTGCACACACAGACATACATACACACACACACACACACGCACACACACACACACACACACTTAGAGGAATTACTGTAAATCAGTGTGAGGACTAAGTTGAGCTTCAACACAGTCCACTCTATCAACAGACACTCATGACTAAATGGCAGCGTAATACAGCATTTTTATACCATCTGCATTGTGGGAAAGTGTACGCTTACTGTGTCATTAACTTGAGCAAATGTGTCGTTTGCAACTAATTATTATTTCCACTATCATTTAATCTATTTATTAGTTTTTTCCAAACAATGGATCATTTGTTTAGTCTTAAAAATGTAAAAAAAAATAAGGCCCTTGCAAAACCTTCAACCCCTAAAGACATATGTCTCAGGTATTGGTTGATATTGATTAGATTTGGTTATGGCTGCTTTTATGTCCTTTTCCTCTTATATTTGATCTTTTATCTGTTTCATCACTACATTTTGATACTGCAACATAAAGACTGATTGATTGATTTGTGAACTGACAATAAAAACTCAAGGCAGGGAAAATTTATTTCAACAATGTGCTTTATATAAACCATAAAAAGGCATTAAGACAAAACGTAAAAAAAACACAAGATATAATAAAAAATACATTTAAATGGAATTTAAAAGAGTTAAATAAAAATACACAGTGTGAGATATGAATAAATAGTCCCAAATTTACTTGAATAAAAGGCAGCGGCAAACAGAAAAGAACTGAGCTGCTTCTCTGTATTCAATTTTGACTGTGGGGGCAGAAAGCAGACCTGATGACCTGAGAGGTCTGGATGGTTCATAACGTAGTAGCAGATCAGAAATGTGTTTTGCCCGTAAACCAACAGTAGTATTTTAAAAATCAATTTATCTTTGATCAGAACTTAAGTTGCACCCCGAGGGCTGTTCTGTGGCTGCCCACTGCTCCTGAATATTTTAGGATGGGACAAAAATGAAAAACAAAATCCCCCACAGGTTTTAATAAAGAACAAATTCTTGGTAGTGATTTAATTTTCTAAGGATTGGCTAATCGATTTCATAGCTTATACTGCAGCTAGTATGAATAAGGAACCAATTTGCACACAGGACAAGATAGGATACGATTCATTTTGAAATGCAGAAATTGAAATATAAATGCTCACAGTTTAAGGTCACGCTGTATATATTTAAAATGAGTGTGAAAAGTGCTGTTATATACAATACTGAGTGATGATCATATACATCTGTATATGTATATCTGTATTTGTGAGTGTGTTTTTCTGCACACAGGGTTAAGATGTTGTTTGTGCTCCAAGTTTCGTGTTGTGTTTATGGCTCAATGCTGCCCACGTTTACCCCACATTCCCCCTGGATCAGGTTGCCACAGTATCACACACACACACACACACACACACACACACACATGCAGATGCCCTCTTTTTCTCTGCCTCGCTTTTATCCCCACTCCACAAACATTTAAGACTCTTTCTCTCTGACTCTGTCTTTCCTCTTTTAATCACGCACATGCATTATGCCGTGAGTGTCTCTCTCTTTGTCTTTCCCGGTTCCCCTTTAATTTAGCTTCTCACTTCCTTATTTTCTCTGTGTCTCAGTGTCTTTGTCTCTCCACTCTGTCTCGCTCCCACACTCTCGCATACACAACAAACACACCACCATCCTCTTAACTCCTGCCCAGCTCATAATGCTGTGTCTCATAAGAACTGCATCAATAACCACAACAGTACTCACACACACACACACACACACCACACACGCGAACATACACAGAGAGGAGCCGTCTGTCGCCTAAATAACATGCTCCCAAATATTCATGAGAATCGCTAAAACGCTACAAAGCAAATATGTGTGGTAAACACCAAGCATTAAATCTGGGGTCTGGAATCACTGCAGGGATGTCAAACTTTGATTTTCATGGAGCCTCATCCTGTCATCTTGTCAAGTTCTTGTCCTTATTTCTCTCTTTGTTTGTTCATACTGTAATCTTTCATTAAAACCCACTTAATACATACAATACCACTACATACACTAGATAAGAGGCACCTCTTGATTGAACCCGATCACCATCAAAGACTCGCAATATATCAGTGCAGATTGTCAGGTAATCACGCCTGCAGTGACAGCTCAGAGTGTTCTGGTTGCCAACAAAGACTTTCCTGTGCCTGTGAAACTCCAGGCTCTGTCTATTTCCATCTTCTGGGATAACAAACACAGCGTAAAGCACCCGATACAAACATAAACAGGGGGAATATTCCTGAGTCCGCTGCATGTTTTCACATGGCACGTCTGAAATACCATGAGGCCCTCGACAAATAACTAAAATAGCACACTTTCTGCAATGAAAACATCTCCAGAAGCTAAATCTACACTCTTAGAGAGGATGTGACCATTTACATAACAAATCTGTTTGCATTTGTTAGGACAACAGACATGAATGACAATACATTTTAACACATACTGTAATGTTGCTTTTTGACACATTCTTCATTCACATTCTTGCTCAGCAGGTTTGGTTTGACCAAAGTGGCTGCCCATTGCTTCCTGTTGAGACTGTGGTCCTGTTTCCTGTTAACTATGAACAATTTCCTGGTGACAGAGTGGCAGAGCGCTCAGTCTGTACTGACATTTATTGAAGTGTTATGGAAGTGTTTTGGTATTTTATGGGGAAACTTATTCACATTCTCTGCTGGAGGATCAGTACTGAGGCTAAACAAGCGGGTATGAATAGAGAGGTCTCACGCACCAACGATTCAAAGACACTGACAAACAACAACATGTTGTGTTTGTCAAAGTGACCTATATTAACATTTTCAGATCTACCATCCTCATAGTTAAAGATCCCCTTAAGACATGTTTTAAGATGTATGAAATACTCTACTTTGAATAATAATTTGTGTCTGATATGGTTTTTCCACAAAAAAGTTCAATTATCTTCTCCCTCATTAAAAAATCCAGAATCTATAGATATGCAAATATTTTTCATTTCAGAAGTTTAACTGTTGGACACAAGACGTCTCCTACTTGACTGTAAAGTCAATTCTCAGTGTTTGTGCACTGGAGGCTTCAAGTTTCCACATCACACTTGTGATGGCTCCAAACTGTTTGTGGTGTCACAAATCCTTCTTGTAGGCCCGCCTCTGAAAATCTGATTTTCAATGAGCAGAGAAACTTTCCACTTTCAGCAGACAAATGTAAAAACAACCTTCTAGTATCAAACTCTTCACGTACAGAAACTACACAAACATACTCAAATATTCAACTGTAGGAACAAGAAGAAAAACATATTTGCGTGGAGGGGGACTTTAAGGTTTGGTTACATTTAAGTGACTGAAAGTAATTCAATTTTGGAAATGATCATGGCCGTGGTTAATGTTAAAGAGAGGTTTCCTTCATGGTTAACAGAGGAAATAACACCTGCAGTCTCTCATTTTGAAGTCAAAGTTTGTGTTCCCATCCATCCACTTGATCTTCTACCTAACTGTGTGTTCAGACAGAACGAGAAGCTAATTTTAGACATAATGTAATTACATACAAAGTCAATGGAAAGATGTGATTAGATGCAAATTTGCCTGTGGCAGCACAAACTGAAGCAAGGCCGCATTCGCACAAGTTGAAAATATTTCAACTTGAGTTGGTGAAGACCTACTGCAAGCAAACAAATCATGCAACATCGCCTCCTCCTCTTCTTACTCATCGCTATGGACATGTAGACACTGACTGACAAGGATACAGAGATGCTTATGTCACAATGTCAACATGGAAGGGCCAGTGCGTGTGTTTCCCAGTAATATTTGGCTTGTTAGCATGTCTTAGCAAGCAATGCATGAAGCTGCATTTCTTTTGTTCTTGTCCTTGTAATCTGGTAGGGAGGAGACATATAAAAGGGGAATTCCTGAAACTGCAACAATTTTTTTTCTCCACCACAGACATCTTCCCATAGCTTCCTGGTCCACCACCAAGCCACTTCATCAGTTTCACTGAATTTTGCCCTCATTTGCATAATAATAAAAATAAATGGTCCAGCGGTCAAATACAGTATGCGTGAATGAGGCCGGGCGAAAAATTTGCTTGTTTACGACCGGGCTGATCAATCTGACAGCTCCTGTTTCTTGCCCTGTCGGACTTTGTTGTAGTGATGTCACCATGTCTAATTACTTTGGTGTTTACAAGCTTATCATAACCATTAGAAATAAAGGCTAAAATTGCAAAAATAAGACCAAATACGTAAAAAAAACTTGAATTATGCTGTAAACTATTTGCACAAATGTGTAATCCTGTGTTTTTTTCTGGACACAGACATCAAGAGACATGCTTGTCAATAGTATGAGTTCACTTCACTGACACATGATCATATGGAAGCAGTCGAAGCATACTGTCAACCTGCTCTACTGCTATCAAGCACCGAAACACTTTTAAGATAATATCTGTGTGTGTGTGTGTGTGTGTGTGTGTGTGTGTGTGTGGTCCAGGTATTCCTCATGTTGTGGGGACTCACCTTCCTTATGGGGACAAAAAGCAAGTCCCCTTAATGTAAATCATTTTCATCATCAATTCTAAGGTGAAGACTTGTTTCAAAGTTAACGTTAGTTTAGGGTTATGTTAAGGTTGGGGTAAGGGTTAGGGTTAGGTATGTGGTGGTTATGGTTAAGGTTAGGATAAGTCTCCAGGAAATGAATGTTAGTCAATGTAATGTCCTCTGAAGTGATGGAAATACAACTCTGTGTCTGTGTGTGTGTGTAATGTTTCACGTGTGGTTGCTCTGGTGTATAAGTGTGTCTTTGTGTGTTATCCTTTCCAGCCGTTTCCCCTCCTTTCCTTTCTCTCAGTCACAAGCCTGGGAAGCAGTCGTGGGGGGGATCTCTCACAGCCGCTCAGTGTGTGTGTGTGAGTGTGTCTAGCAGACAGCTGTGTGGACGGCCGGGAGCAGCCGTTACAGCAGGGACACACACACACACACATACACACACCCACAGCCGTCCCAGCTCAGCATCCCACCCCCTCCTCCACCAATACTCCCATCATGTCTTCTCACTAAAGGGAGATGTCAGCTGGACAGAGGGAGCTGAGTGTGTGTGTGTGTGTGTGTGTGTGTGTGTGTGTGTGTGTGTGTAGTACGGTCAGTGGTTAGGTTGGTGAAGGGATAGAAACTATTGTCCCAAAAGGGTGTGACAGACAGGTTATTATATCCTTCAGTGTGACAGTGTGTGTGTGTGTGTGTGTGTGTGTGTGAGTGAGAGAGGGAGGTGGAGGTTTGACCACCAGACGGCAAAGCGGTGACCTCTTTACCATTAGTGTGCTGCTGTGTGTATGTGTGTGTATATGTGTGTGTGTGTGGTGGTGGTGTGTTGGTTGAGACAGGGTCACATTACATGGTTGACTAAGTGTTCATGTACCATATACCATCTTGAGCATGTCAGCATGAGTGTGTGTGTGTGTGTGTGTGTTTATCTTTCATCTGTGTGTGCAAAACAACGACAAGTCATGAGCTGAGATGTTTCACAGCATAAAGAAAATTCACCCAGAAAATCAAGCTGTGAAAAATTGAAATGTTAAAGGGAAATTCAGTTTTTTTTCCACAATTTGGTTTGTGTTTTTACAGTTTTTGCCATCAGTCTCATTGGTTATATTAACAGTCCATATGAAGCAGCAACACAAGCTGTCAGACAATCACACAGGTTGGAAACAAAACTCAGTTTTAACCATTTTATCTTATTTGGAAGTGTAATTGAAAGTGAACTGTTTTAAATTATATCTTTGTTTATTTCTTTCTTTTATTTGTCATTTTGAAGCTTTCATTATCTTCTGGTGGTTTTTTTAACTTTAACTTTTAGCTGCAATATTGTGTTTTATCATATAGCTACAACTTGTTGCACTTATTATTTGTACACCATACACTCATGCAAAGGAGAGCTTGCTCCCAGTTCGTTTCACCCTTATAAATAAAGGTTTTAGTCAATCAATCATCATGACATGGTCAATACTGAGGGTTCAAGTGGAATCCAGATTTGCTGTGCAAAATCCAATAGATATTTAAAAGAAAACGTTTGAGTATATACTTTTTTCTGTTTTCCTTTGACAGATATTTCAAATAATACCACATCTGAACAAATAAGTTGGTGAGCAAAATCTGAATCAAAATCAGATTCATTGGCCAAGTATGTATACACATGCAAGGAATTTGACTCCAGTATCTAGTGGCTCTGGAAGATACATGTGGACACACAAACAAAACAAGCACAACAAAGCTGAACAAAGATATTTAAACACAAACTTAAAACTGTTATGTACAAGCAAATAGGTGAAATGATCAGTTGATCAGAATGATGCCCACAATCCTTCAACATGACATTTTGAACCAGGGAAGCATGATACATGATATGAGCTCTTCTACTAGTTATTTAAAATCCTTTTAAAAACTTGTCTTGATCATGGGCTCCTCTATATACAAACTTTACACCAATAATGCCTGTATGTTCTGTGTTCTTGTTTAGATTTCCTTAAAAATCAAACAAACATTAATGTCTCAAGGATGCTGTGATTCAGCTCTGTAACTGGATCCTCAGTATTTCTCCTCTAAGACTTACAAAATATCTTGTTGCAATCATGATGATTTACAGTATGTTATTTCGAAGCACAGACAGGAAGCTTGCTGTGGGAGTCTCGGGGTGCGGGGGACAGAGGGAAGAGCGTGACCCCAGTGTTAGTGTTGGTACGGCCACAGGGACCCAATAAAAACAGAGCTGTCAGTAACGCTCCTGACTGCTAGGCTCTGTGTCAACCCACAGACCAAATAAACAGCAATCAGCGCTGCGCTAACCTCTCTGTGACAAACACACACACACACAGAGGGAGAAAAGTCTAAGCTTGGTGAGTGAGCCCATGCTCAAATCACAGCAACCACACACAATGCATAGAAGTGCATGCCCACACACACACACACACACGCATGCATGCACACGAATGCATACACACGTCACTCACAAGTCCAAAAGCAAACAAGCCGGGGAAGTCTGTCTAATTAATGTTTTGAATCATGCCTTTGAGTGATGTAATGACAACACGTAAGTCATACACTCTCAGCCGGGTGAGTGTGTGACTTCCCACAAACCTGGATTTGACTTTAAGTGTGAGCACAAAGCACCAGCGTCTCTTCTGCAAAGCACACACTATTTCATATATTGCAGGTTGTTACATAACCATATACAACTGTGTGTTACTTCATAAACATTTCATAAAGCAACAATTTTCAATTTGGAAGTCAAGACATGATTTATATGACAGAGACATTACATGATCATAGATTTCAAGGTTCAGTGTTCCACGAAATCATGGAAATTACAGCGTTCCTATCCTACGTAATCAACCAACGCTGACAACAAAATATAAGATGTAAAACCATATAAAAAACATAAAAATCTATCTTCCACAAGTCACAAACCAGTAAAAGAAAAACAATATTGTCAAAAACTACAATTAAAGTTTGTGTCATCCTCACAAACATCTTGTTGTACTGTCTAATCTTCAGAGGGATAAATACATTTTATTCTATTTATCCAAGTTTTGCTGTTTATTTTTTGAAAGTCTAAACAGTGAAATCGTCTCTATAATTCATCAGTTTAACAACCTGAAATGGGAAAATTATTATTTGGTTTCAACAATACACAAGTCTACATATGATGTGATGAGACTGCAGTGCTTCACTTCACTTTCATGACACAAAGTTTAAGAATTTTACTAAATTTTACATAACACCGTATTGGCAATATGGATGAAATCAACGTGACAATTTTAATACATATGTTTTGCATTATTCATCACAATATGATTCTGCGGATGTTTCCATATCAAACAATATATCATCATAGGGTCCATAAAGGGAACACATTTCTGTTTTGTTTTGTTTTTGCTTAAATTTCTCCTCCTTAAAGGCAATGTGCAAATGTTTCCCGGTTGGTCTGTTTGATGTGACATCTCACATTACCATCACCATCCTTCATGTCACATTACAGTTGATATCAATTCCCAGACATTCATGGCATCGCTTCAGAGGTATGGTAAATTCTGACAGGATTCTTGACAAATTTTTCTTTGTCTTTCTTTTTTTTTTTCAGCAGACTTCAAAGAATTTTTGAACGGGGTGTGCCGCACTTCCACACAGGCCCCACGTACAGAAGACGGATCAGACATTAAAAGTCCCAACTAATAGATCTGATTGTTTCAAAATGTCTGCGCAAAGCCACTGAGAGGGGGCAGACAGACAAAAAAAAGCTCACAAGATCCCTCTGTGATTGAATAAGCACAGGGAGGGATTGGTTTTGTAGCTGCCATAACGAGCCTGCAGATATGACTGAAGTGGTCGCATCTAAATAGGCAGAGCAGACAGACAGCGGAGGTTTGGCCAGAGAGAGAGCTCTAAGAAGAATAGCAGATGCTGAAGATGAAAGAGCAGCCAGGCCTTCACTGGAGGGGTCTGTCTCTCAGATACTGAAACACACACACATGCAGAAACAACCTCTTCTCATGTGTCTCTTACTCTCTTTAACATTTGCTCTTTCCTTTTTAATTTATTTCAAAGGTTCTTTAATGGGACAAGTTGATGCATTTGCACGGCTAAAGCATGAAAAAAATACGCATTATTATATGTGTATATGCATATACAGTGTGTACATCAAGGCACTGTAAAAGTAGACATAAACATAAAAATACAAGTAAAACATTCAAAATTTTACTTTTACAAAATATGTATTATTAGCAAAATGTAAATAACAGTAATATTCTTCAATGTACAGAATTTCACCTTTCAGATTGTTATATTACTATATATATATATATATATATGATTATTTTATCAGTGAGGTCTCAGTGAGTATACAGCATTTTATTGTTGTACGTTGTGGAAGTGGAAATAACTCCTTACTAACTTTTTGAACTACTTTTTATATTGGTGGGTAGTTCAATATATAAGAATGAGCTTGTCATAGGTTTTACATGTGAAATGTTAAAGGAATAGATTGACATTTTGGGAAAAATACTTATTTCCATGTTAAAAAAAAGAGTAAATAGGACATTTTTGTATTTACAGTTTGGTTTTTGTATGGGTCAAAAAATGAGATATAGCATGTTGATTATTTAGCTTTAGCTAGGCTACCTGTTTCCATCTGTTTCCAGTCTTAATGCTAAGCTAAGCTAAACAGCTATTGGCTGCAACTTCACATTTATTGTACAGACATAAGAGTGGTATTGATCTTTTCATCTAGCATTCTAATGCAAGCGCCTCGCACCACATCTCCTATCTTCTGGTGTAAATGACCTCCAGCGATAAGGATTTCGGGTAAAAACGAGCTCACAACAGAGCAAACTATCTGCACGGTTCAAATAAGGACCCCAGACTTGTTTTTAACAGTAAATGCTGAGCACTGTCACGTCGCCAGCTCACCAGTTAGCTCACAGATTTGATGCTTGGTAGCGTGTTTGTGAAATGTACAGCAGTTTCAATGTCCTGCCGGAGGCTCATCTGCTGCATGTATTAAACTAACAGCTGGGCTGCAGGTAAGTGCCACCATTTAGTGGTTAGCTCACCTGCTAACTAGAAGCACTAACTTCTGTCATGCTGCAAGCTAGCATGATGTCAGCGCAGGTGTACTGTATTGGTGCCTTCTTTTAATGGTGCACATACTGCTAGTTATCCGGAACGACACACTAATGTTTCTACACAACATCAACTGTTTGCTGTTCAGCAGTGAAATGAGTTTGGTTGTACTGTTAGTTTGGTTTCCCACTGCAATATCCATTTTAAAAAAGGCCAAATAGACTGTCACTACTTTTTAATGCAGTTTTGCACACCTGCTCTTATTTATTTATGGAATTATTTGTTTTAGTGTAATTTTATGAGTCTTTTATGGGTGTATGTTTTTATGTTGTGTGTGAGCTCCTAACCTAAGACAAACTTCTATCATTATGTGATAGAGAATAAAGTTTTTTGAGTCTTGAACCTTGAGTACTGTTCAGTAACTTGTAAAACAATCTTAAAAACCAACATGATGAAGAATTGTGATCCTGAAAAAAATCATGATATGATCATGATGACAAGATCATCTATCCTAAGATCCTTGATTCAGATAAGGAAAAACTCCCCAAAAAGCCAGTTTAATGGGGGGAAAATGGAGGAAACCTCAGGAAGAGAAATAGATATAGTGGAGAAGTAGTAGAGGTAATATTTCCTTGGAAATGTAAACTCCCTCAAAATTGTAATATGTAATATATGTAATGTAGTACAGAACTTGAGTAAATGGAGTTTTCCACCACCAGGATGAGTCAAATTATATGAGATATTTGGGGTTTTTTATTTGCTTCTCTTTCTCTCCGTCTCAGGAGACAGTGGCGAGTCAAGTCGTCTCAGATGAACCTTTTCCCTCCAATGTCTCCTGTCATTCCCGCTCTAGACAGGCAGGCAGACAGGGCACCCTGGTCACGGCACAACAGGCCAACCGCTGAGATCTACCATTTCCGCTGGTGTGTCTCCTGTCGCGGTCGCTCCACTCCTGCACACACACACGCACACACCACACATAAATATAAATACACACCACTGGTCCCCTCTGGAGAGATCAATTTCATGGGATCACACGGCGAGCTCTGGTTCCCAGGCGCTCCTCACGCGCTCTGCAGACGTAGACGGATCCTTCACACAACCTGACTCCTGACCCTCCATCATTACCGGGGTCAGAGGACCAGCAACCTTTCGCTGCTGCAGGGGAGGTGGAGGGGGCTGCTCTCTCCAACGACTGCAGAGATACTGAAGGGAGGCTCGTTTTGTTCTCTCTTCTTTCTTTTTTTTTCATGAGGCCAAATGTCAAACGTTAAAACATGTTTCAACTGTTCAGGCTCGTTATCGAATTAGTGAGTAAAGATGAGAGATTAGAAGCTTGTGTGCATTAGGAGTGTGTGTGTGTGTGTGTGTGTGTGTGTGTGTGTGTGTGTGTATGCGTGCACATTTGACAAATGCGTGAAACCAATGTTGTTTTTCGCCTCACATTGACATTCCTCTACATACCTTTATGTCAGGCCCAGAGATCACACTGCAGCCCTATCAAAGGATCAAATTTGGGGCAATCTGAGTGAGTCTCTTAGGGACAAACCATGAACTTCTTACGCTACTCGTGACTTCTCTTGCATGCCAGCAGATGTTCTCAAACTCAGCTGTTATATCCTCTTCATTATATAAAATGTTGAAACTGGACAAAATCTGCTGTTTGCCAGGGGCACAAGGCCAATTTGAAAGTGTGACTGGGTCTCCAACCGAATAATTACCTCAAGCTGAGATGAAAGTTAAATAACCGCCTTTGTTCTCCATGACTTTCTTTCTCAGTCTCTCCTCACAGTGGCCACCCACTAGGAGTTTCACTGAATCCAGACATGAGTCACACCCAAACCCCCCCCAAAACAAGCCGCTCCACTTCCCACTTTACCCCTAGATTAAAGTCTGACAGCGCTGATTATGACATCTTGTGAATATTCACCAGCAGGTACCTCAGTTGTCTCGTTTTGGTTTGACTGGATGCAACAAATGATATAGTGAAATATCACGTTCTGCTTCCCATCTGCCTGTTGAATTTAGATATCAAATGTACCAGACAGAGGATTAGAGGACCATTTAGAAGATCAGAGAGCTACAGATAAAGGGGGTGTGTTCAGGTTGTCTGAGTTCCCTGCAACATATGTCAGTCAACTGGCCTGTTCACCGCCCTGCTGTCTGGGAGGCTACAGGTGTCTCAGTGCTCATCTGGGCTCAAATAAAACTTAATTTTAACGGTTTTTCAAAATTATTTGTTTTAAAGGACATGTCTGGCGATATTCTATATTTTTCTTATTGTCACCAAATCTCATGAAAAGATCAAAACCAACAACTGATTTATTCTACTAAATGTATTTTCTGTATAGCCAGTCTAATATAGTTTATTCCTGTGTGCCATAGAGCTCTGTTGTTGTCCAAAAACTATTTAAAAATATGTCAGTGAGCGACATTTTTGCACTGGGTGACATGTTCCTTTATTATGATGAACACGGGAACCGTTTTGAATCATTTCCACATACAGTACATTGTCCTGCAACTGAAAATACTCACTAGTGCACCAAATGTGTATTGATCCGCAGCTGAAAATAGTCCCCAACAAATGCACTGTTTACTCATGTTTGAGTAACTTTTGCTAAAAACTGCAGTGCCCATCGACCCTGAATGACTGTCTGTCACTTACTGACTGAGTGATGAAGTTACATGCAGTGTTGGAGTTTCCCCATTGGCCATTGCTCTTTCAAAATAAATCGGCGCAAACACTTTCTATTACGCCCTCGGGGGGTGTTTACAGTGGAGCACCTGTGTGCAGCTCACTCACAGTCCTGAAATAAGTTTTGAAAACACACATCTACCGACCGAAGCGTCTCACACAGAGGCTCCGACACTGACAGGGGCACAACGAGACGCGACTGATCCATTTTACCAGCCTGCATGGCGGCTAGCAGCTAGTTAGCATGGCTAGTATCGTTAGCATAGCTGTGCCATGCTGTGTGTTGCCCACAGACTGTATGAAAATAAAGTGTAGCCGAGGTGTTTCCAGTTTAACAGCACCGTGCTGGGAATGTGACAGGTGTGTTTACGGAGTTTGTGTGCTCTGAAAGACATCACAGTGCAGATATAAAGTCACACAGCTGACAGACTGTTGACCTAGCATGCTAATCCTACGTAAACATATAGATGAGACCATATGTTTACAGATGTCCACAGATAGAAACAGATAAGAGAGCAGGGTGGAGGTAACAGACAATTAGAATAGTTATAATTAAAATTAAAATACGTTCACTTTCAATTCAAAGATATGAGTGGAAAGTATTGTTCTTGCAACTCCATTTATAACTTTTTACTCAAAGGTACCTTAATCATGTCATGTGATATGCTACTTCAATACACTTTAAGAACAAATATTACTGGGACCACTACAGAACATTGGCCATACACAGTCCTACCATATACTAGGTTTTGACCTAGTCATGTTTCCCCGTTAAAGGTTTTTTGGAGGGAGTCTTTCCTCATCTGAATCAATGGTCTAAGGATAGAGGATGCTGTCTTGAGAACAGACTGTAAAGCTCCATGAGACAAATTTACAATTTGTGGTATTGGGCTGTATGAATAAGACTGGCATGACTTAACTTGACTTTAAATTTAAATTCTGCACTACTATTTATTATTATTATTATTATTATTATTATTATTATTATTATTATTATTATTACTATTATTATTAACTTTAAGATATTCAAACTTTTAGGAGATGCATTATCCACATGTTTAGTAGGATCAAGACGTTAAGTTGTAAGTTTGGTAAATCATGAATAAGATTGCCAGCTGAACAGTTAAACAGTGACAAAAACAAACTCCGGCTTAAGTTTGGGTCATTGTAGAAAATAATTGACATATTTCCAATTTTAGATAGGAATACATCCTAGTACCCTTCTTGTGAAAAAGGTCAAAAACTGTTCTTTGCATTGTTTTCAAGAATTAAAAAAATGGCCTTTAAAATAGGATTTAAGAGCTAGAAATATTCTACTTGAATAAGAAGTAAAATAAGCTTCTTGTCAAATAATGCCATCATCATTCAAAGCAGGAAAGGATAAGAAAGCAATAACAGGTTTTCAGGGGCACAGAGTCTCAGTGTCTCAGTGTTTCTGTGGGTGTGACAGAGAGAGGGAGGCCCTGAACACTTCCCATGGGGACACAAGATAGAGATGAGTGTCAGTGGGTCAACTTCGACACATCCTTCACTTCCTCAATTCAACCACACACACACACACACACTGACAAATCTGTATATCCAACGTGGAAAGGACAGAAGAATACGAGTCAAGAGGGGTGAAGGAGAGGACCCCGTTAACAAAACTCACAGGGGAACTGACAGTGATAGACAAGGGCAAACAATGAAACCACGTCCAAACCCCCACCCTCCTAAAGGACAATACCAGGGAATCTCACCCCTGCCACACAAACAGCCCTCCCTTCTTAAAGACACAATATGAGGAGTTGTCAAACACTCACATTCATAAACAATGTCTCTCTCTCTCTCTCTTTCACCCCCTTTCTCACTAAGGCACAATGGTCGGGTGACACACGTCTCGAGCAGAATTAGCCGCCGCTTCCTCTCCCTGTCAGAAGAAACAAAGTTAGCCTTCCTCAGAGCTTCACATAGCTCTATTTATAAACAATAACAAGGCTCGCCCTCCGCAGGGTTTCACCAGAGAGCGGCTCGACACATTGTTTTGAGCGGACAAACATCTGTCTGTATGGGATTATGTCTGTGTCATAATAATTGAACAAAATCTCCCAATTGAAACAAACAAAAAAAGAAGACCTCAAAGGCAAACCTTACAATAAAACTATACAAGAGCGCTACATGTGATGACAATATTCTCATCTTTCTTTCACTGATCAGGAATTCTCTTTCAAATTTGCATTTGACATAAAGCATCAATCTGTCCCTCCAAAAGTAATAAATAGGCCAATGGGGACGCAGCCTTGTAATATCTGCCTACAGGTGAGCTTTGTGTCAAAACTGAAAAATTCAGTGATGAAACGGAAAAAAAGTGGCGGCAAAAGAGAAATCCTAAAGAGTAAAAGAGTCGGTATCAATTTATTTTTATTCACTTTCAATTTTTTTTTTTTTTATTCAATTCTTGGTTGTTCCATTATTATGATACAAATTGAATCCCATATGTCTGCTGCTAACCTGCATACATTACGGAGGGTCTCACCTTCAAAAGCTGCACTGTTTGGTTGTAGCATAGCCAAAGATAAGCATGTTACTGAAAAACGTTTAAAGTCCACCTCGACTCAAAAATGCTTTTGCTTATTGTTGGATGTTTAAGCTTCACTGTGCAGAATGATGTATGTGCAGAGTTTGACACTAGAAGGCTGTTTTTTACATTGATCTGCTGCAGTTTCTCTGCGCTCACCTCAAATCTGAGTTGAAGATGTAAACATATGAGATGATTTTGTGACATCTGGAATTCAATCATAGTCCAGAATGCAACATACTTAAGTGTGATGTGAAACTTGAAGCCTCCACTACATGAAGGATTTTTCAGTGAAGACATCTATTATTTGAACTTTTGAAACTTTTCTGGATTTCTGGATTTTTAAATGAAGAATTAAATATGCTTTTAAGAAATTTTAACAAGTTTTTCTTGTGGAAAAAACCACATCAGACACAAATTATTCCTCTTAGCATATTTTTTAACATTTCTGGAGGGAATCTTTAAAAAAAAAGTGTGGGGAAACTGCCTTTGTGTTGCAATTAGTACATCATGAGGTAGCCGGTATTGTTGCATTTTTAAGCAGTTAACAGTTTTGTGTGACTTTGTTTGGAGTTCCTGAACGTGATATCAACATCATCCATCAATGTCACTCTGTCAACACTGCAGCCTAATGCAATTTAAACTCACTGAAGTCATGTAGATCCACGTACGCTTTTTGCAGGAAATCAAATCCAAACAAACCGATACAACACCTGATGACACGTAGACCATTGTATAAATATATACAGCAGACGTAATTACACTTAATGCAAAAAATATGGTCTGCAACAAAGTGAATTATTGGCGGAATCCCCCTTTAAAACTTCTTCAAAGCCTGAATGTGTGCACATAACTCCTACTATTTTCTTCTGGTAAGACAGTCTAGACTCAGTTTATGTCTGCACTGATGACATGTTACTGCTGAAAAAAGTGCACTAATAAACTGAAATTCAAAACCCTTTTTTTATTGTACAGTACAAGCAGGCAGCGGACATGGAAACTTATCATTTCTGACCGAAAACTTCAGGACAATCCAAGATTTAATTTTTAAATAAATGTCTTAATGTCTCCTTTTTACTGACCCTAAACCATGCGTCTCAATATTCAGTGTCTGAGAGGAGCTGGCAGCTAAAGAGAGAGTTTGAGGAGACAAAATTACCTTTAAGTTCAGTCTTTCAGCAAAATATTGGTTGAGAGGGAGAAAAGACAGAATGAGGATTTGATCCAAGAGGAAAATATGTGAAAACAGGAAATGAGACATGAAAGAAAAAGAGAAAAGAACACAAGAGTAGAGCGAAAACGGAGGGAGCAACGGAGGTGAACCGTCGCTGCAGCCATGATTGTTTTGGCCCTGAGTGTGATTCGGTTTGGTGGCCTGATTTCTGCAGAGGGAGAAGAGGGAGGATGGGCGGGTGGGGATTTGATGATGTCGTGTTGCGGGCCCTCACCTTCAAAGGGCGGCCCCTGAAAGGCCCTACTAATCACAACATGTGATGAGACCGGTAGAACAAAGACAGCCGGGCAGAAAATAACAGCGTGGGAACTCTGGGTGAACTTGAAATACAACAAGAGGGCTCACCCCTCCTTCCCCATCCTCCCCCTCCCCTCCCCCCACCACCTCCACCTCCTCTCCCACTCCCCCTAGTTACACACACACACACACAGACTAGTGTGGACGCACACCTGTGTTTATTGTGACAAAGGCTTCAGGTTGCATGAACTCGGACATGTGTGAACGTAACTCCCACACTGACACACACGCACACACACACACGTACACACACACATAGAGCTCCAATAATCAGTTCGATGAATGCGGGAGTGCATCCCCCCCGCTATAAGCGTAGCCTTGTACAACAACAATAAGATGAAAACAGCCCTAAGTGCTTCCTCTCATTCATATAAACCAAACAAGGCAGCCTCCTCTCTCTGTGATGACTATTACGCCTTTGGTTGCTTTCGGCTCCCACTGATAAGGATCTCCATACTTTTGTGTGTGTGTGTGTGTGTGTGTGCGCGCGTATGTGTGTATGTTTAAGTTAGTAATGTACAATATAGGTTTCTCTGATGATCTATATTACCACAAGATAAAAATCAGACATCAGTGCATTGCTTCAGAGAGTAAATGGAGGTGCATTTAATCTATATTACAGTATTGTTTCCATGTCTGATGAATCATGATTTTATGTTTCCTTATTACATGAGCACGGTGCATATTTCCTTGTCTCATTCATAGCCTTTCAGTTGTGTTGTCTGGAGAGGATATCTCACAGGAGGCGTTATTCATATATATAAAAAAAATGACCTTCACTGACATTTTAAAACGTTTTTGTTTTTCCAGTTTTTGTGAGGTGTGACAAAAATGTCACCGTGTTGCCAACAACAACTGCTTTCAATGTGGATTACAAGCAATGCAAACAAAGCTAACAGTGTTGGTGAAACTGAAAAACGTTTTTCTTTAGTTGGTAGTGAATGTGTTTAAAGTGTTTTTAACATTATCACTCTAAGTTTAATTTTGGTCAAATTCTTGTTGGTTTGTGTGTTTTTAGAGTACATGTTATGTTGTTATGTACTTTTTAAATCATGCATATCAATAAAGTTTTAATGTGTGACATAAAGTACATGTTCTTTTCTGTTTGTGAGTTATTAACCTGTAGAAATTATTACATAAACATATTCAGTATATTACTATTATTGATAGTGATACTGTTTCAATTACTGTTAAGTTCAAATGAATAGGCCTCTTATATCATATAGATCATATAGATATCAGGTCTGGGCAGCTTTGTAAAAGTTCAACAAGACAGATAGTTGAACAAACTGCACCATCTTACAAATTAACAACATACCTGATTTAAAAAAGGCCCATAAACCCACACACTTAAAATCACTTAGTTAAATTTTTTAGCCAGTTTGGGTCAATATGGCTGCACAATATTGACTTAATGTTACCCAGACAACCACTCAAGACAAGGGGTTGTTTTGACCCAGCTTTGGTGTTATTATTTTATTTTACTGTTGGGTTATTTTCCCAAACTAAAGCTTGTTATAATCCTCTACTGTTTTTAAACTTACATATCACAGATTGTTATTGATTGTTAATAACTTGTGTATCTTTTAAATGTCATTTGCACATTGTTTTGTACAAGAAACAAGACATTTGTGACAGTTTTTTAGCTAAAGCTTGAGTGCTACTGGGTAAAGTTAACCCAACTGGTGCTATATTGACCCAAACTGGGTAAAAATTTTAACACAGTGATTTTTTACTGTGCATTAATGACACAGTATCTACTTGATAACTGCAGCAAAAACATTTGCCTTATGTTGATGTAAGATATTTAAGTTATATAATAGCCCATCTGATGTATTATCTTCTAGTTATTTAAACATGTCACAGTTCAGTCCCTGCAGGAGACCCTCCACTGAAGAGCCACAGCTCCACATGCAGAAACATGAGCCCTCCATGTATACAAACACACACCAGCAGCTCTGTCATATTATTTGGGGAGTGTGACCATTATGGGAGCCACCAGTTTTGTGGTGGTGATGATGTGGAAACTCAAGGGAGAATGGGGCGAGGACGGCTTTGATTGCATTATGCTCTTTTGTTGAGGGCGCTCACAAAGTCCTTGAAGTCCCCACAGCGTCTTTACCGTGCATGAGGTCTCTCTGTGGGGTAAGATTAGACTTGGTGGCTTCCTCTGGTTGCGGCAGTGCTCCCTGTCTCTCCTCCCGGGCTGAGTTAGTATTGGATTACAGGTTCACACGCTCGCTCGCAGACCGCCCGTCGCCCCGACCAATTGCTCCATTCATTCCAGCGCCGGAGACGGCCGTCGGCCTCTGATTGGTTATCAGCGCCGGTTTAGGGAACTTTCCCACGGCCAGCGCGTGCTGACAGCCGGCCAGCCACTCCTCATCACCACCGGGACACACACGGGGGAGGAGGAGGGGGAGGGCGTGGGAGGAGGAGGAGGAGGTGGTGGTGGTGGTGGTGAGGGGGGACAGACACGGACCGAAAGTCCATTGGACCGCTGTCAAAGTTTCTCCAAAGATCCTTTATGTTTGGGAAGATACGTCACTCGGATGTCTTGTGTCAAACAAGCTTTAAAACTTCACTGAAGCACATGAGAACTTCTCTGGCACAAACAGTGTGATTATGGAAAAGAAGAAAAGAGGAAAACTATTGAATCTAAGAGAAAAAAAAGGCAAGAAAAAACTAATCAGACAATATTTGAGAACCAATGATGTGGCCTCCATGTTGTTCAGTTCGGCTACACATCAAGAGCACAATAACTACCAACAACACAACATGTCACTAAGCATAATGTCTTATTAGGCTATAATCAATTTAAGTTGTACAGCTGAAAAAATCAGAAAAACTGTAAAAAGGGGGGAAGCCAATCTGAAAATCAGACCGTAATGGGTGTACTAGAAAAGACATTAGCTCACATTAAAATATATTTGATTGAGTCATTTTAGTCTTCTTGGCTTGAAATTTGATTTGATTCTTCTTGTGAAACTCAGCGGCCCAACTCACAGATGCACCAAATCTTTCCTATAGGCTACTAAAGTTTAAAAAATGATTAAGGTAAAGAGTAGATTGATGGTTCATGACCTTGGAAACAGCAGTTGGCAAAACAATCTCACCACCAGATCTATTCATTAGATAATCTGGAGCTGGTGCACAACTGTTGTTTCCAAGGATTAGCTTTCTGACATGGATGAGAAGTCTTAAAAGTGCTCATACTTTTTTTTTTTTATTTAAATAGTGGGCAACTCCATCAGCTGATGAAAAGACTGTCTGATTGAAATCTCCACAAAAGCTACTGAGTGAATATCACTAAAATTAGGCTACTATTGTACAAGTTGTTACAGAACATCAACATAATATCAGAAGACAAAAAGGCAAAAAGTTGATGATGAACCAAGGTATCGATAGTCAACATGAGAATTTATAAGAGCTAATAATGTCACATTGCACACAGTTCAGGGTCCACAGCAGTCGATAATTTAATAATAAACTAATAAAAAAGATAATAATGATGATGAAATGAAGATGTTTTGGTAGAAAGACAGCTGATGACACATGTCATTGTCAGGTTCACTTTTAAATCACCTCAACAGTCTCCAGAAACACCCACAGAGTGAGATGTCTTTGCTTTTTTTCCTCCTCTCAGACCTGTCATAGCGCACTAGGATGTGCTTGGGCCAACTGCGCTGTCACTCAAACCCACGACCGCTCTGTGATTGGCTGGTTCGGGTTCGGGTCACCGCCCATGTTGGCCGGCAGCAGCGTTGAAATGACACCGTGAGAAAGCTGAGCGCTTCAAACGGAGGCGCTCCGGACAAACCTGGACAGAAACACGTCTGGCAGTCACAGCAGGCACACTGAAGGACTATTGTGGACGAAATCAAAATGAAAAGGAATCACGATTTTAGCTCCTCGGACAGCGAGCTGGATGAGACTATTGAGGTGGAGAAGGAGAGCGCAGATGAAAATGGGTAAGTTTTTTTTTTATTATTATTTTCTCTTATTTTCTCTAATAAAGGGATTCAGCCTTACGGATGGCCGACGTGAACAAAACACTTGTAAAACTAACTTTACTATTTATGAATCATATAAAAAATTAAGTAGATCCTGGACTGAACTTCCCTGTTGCATTTTTTTATTTATTTTTTTTTAGGAATATGAGCTCTCCTCTGGGCTCCATGTCTCCCACGACATCAACTCAGGTGCAGGCGAGGAAGAGGCGTCGAGGAGTAAGTACATTTATATTAATTTATCCGTTTGTGCGTAACAGCTGACATTGTGCGTGATGTCTTCAATTATTGTCATGTGCGCTTGTTTCTTCAAATAACTCAATTAATGTGCTGTCTTTCATCAGATAATTGAGAAGCGACGTCGTGACAGAATCAACAACAGCCTGAGTGAGCTCCGCAGGCTGGTTCCCAGCGCCTTTGAGAAACAGGTATGATGCAACATATCACTTAAAGACTGAATTTAAATCTCAAAATGTGAAACCAAAAGCTCAGTTACGCAAGTTTGGATTTTTTTTTTTTTTTTTTTTTTTTTTTTATATATATCTAATTGGTTTTCATTTGTCTCTCTCCAAACTTTAGGGTTCAGCCAAACTGGAGAAAGCAGAGATTTTGCAGATGACTGTCGACCATCTGAAGATGCTTCATGCTGCTGGGGGCAAAGGTATGAAAAATGAAAAAACAAACAAACTAAACGATAACCTATTATGAAATAAATTTCTAGATTACACAGTTAAACTGGTCGGATAGGTCTGGCAATTATATCTGTCTTGTTTTGACTGGTTATTTACTTTTTCCCAGTTTCAGTGCCAAGAGCATATTGCTTCATGTCAGGCAGAATTCCTTCAATTCTGGAAAAACTTGTTTTGTATTTGCAGTTCTGTTTTTAAACTAAAATGTTGTGTGTGTCCCTCCTCAGGCTATTTTGATGCCCATGCCCTGGCGATGGACTACCGTGGTTTGGGTTTCAGGGAGTGCCTGGCTGAGACGGCCCGCTATCTGAGCATAATCGAAGGCTTGGACAGCACAGACCCTCTGCGGATCCGTCTGGTATCGCACCTCAACAACTACGCCAGTCAGAGAGAGGCCCACTCCGGCCTGAATCACCTGGCCTGGGGTTCTGCCTTTGGATCCCCTCCTGCCCACCTGACCCACCCTCTCCTCCTCCAGCACCAACAGGGGGCAACGTTGGCTCCTCTACCCCGCAGTGCCACCAGCAGCCCACAAACTCCTCTGTCATCCACCTCCACTTCATCCACCTCTTCCTCCTCCTCTTCTTCATCATCCACATCGGTTGCAGACACTCACGTCCCAGGTAGGCGTAGCGGCAGCGCCACCCCCCACTCAGACCAAGGCCCGATCCGTGTTCCTCCCACCACCGCCGCTGCAACCACCGTCCTGCACCACGCCTTGGTCCCCTCATCGGCGTCCAAGCTCTCCCCTCCGCTCCTCTCCTCCCTCTCGGCGTTCCCCTTCCCCTTCAGCGCCTTCCCCATCATCTCCCCCACCGCCGCCATCAGCCCCCCTGCACCGACATCCAGTGTGGGCAAACCCTACAGACCCTGGGGAATGGAAATAGGAGCTTTCTGACTGAAGTGAAAACCTCAAACACAATCTACATATAGACTCACGAAGCAGCTGAGCTGGACTTTCAAGGACAAGACTTTTTATTATCCTTGCTAAGAAAGTACTATTTTTTCTATGATGTTGACCTCCCACAGAGGATATACCTATAGCTATAGGATTTTTTTTTTATTTTCTTGCTAATGTATTGTGTTTTGTATAGAAGAAAAAAAACAGTGAGGAGGGAGACCACGACTAAAAAACAGCAAGAGTGATTTATTGTGTTGATTGATCTGTGCTCCTGCCCACCCCTTTAGAAGTCTCACCCACTGTTGTCAGCCTATCAGGAATGGCTTTCCCAGATGGTCAAGCAGTCGCCTGTCAAGTTCCTTGGTGAAACCCCCCCTCCTCACCCCAACACCCCCCTTTGTTTTCTGAGCTGAAACACCCAGTGTTGGTGCCCTGGTTACAGAGAGAGGCGGTGTGAAAAGAGGGCTTGAGGTGGTTGAGAGTCACCCCTTTTTACAGCATTTTATGGGGTGGAATAACCGAAACCAGGTGTTTGTTTGACTAAATACTGGGAGCAGAAGTTAGCTACCAGCTTGGTTGAAATCAGCTTAACCATGATTTACTCGCAACCTCTGATGTTCATTTGGTACTCCATTGTTTACGCTTAAAGTTATGTTTCCTGTCTGCAGTAAATTTTGTCCTTAACATTGCCGTTTACAATCAAGGCTTCACATATGTTTTTTTTTACCAGCTTTTCCACGTTTTTTTTTTTTCATTTCTCATGTAACTGAGAGTGATTCTTATCTCCTAGTCTTACGAGTTATTTTCTTGTATTTGTAACAAACAGTAATAATCAAGACGGAGTTCATCTGTATCATCTGTCAGTTGCAGTAAAATAATTCAATACAATTCAGTTCTTTGTCATTGACCTGAGACACATTAAGCAATATCATCCTTTACACCTGATATTTTGGTGTCTCCTGCTAAACCTCACTGTGAGTTTGTATATTTTATGGTTGTACAAAGCACATGCAAGCACTGACAAATCAGATTTCTCAGCTTTTCAAAGTCGTTGCTGGTGGTAATGACAACTTCCCTGTAATAAAAGAGTTCTGATAAATCACTTGCAGCTTTATCAGCGTCTTTTCATGTGAACGAGTGTGCGTTTGCGAGTCTGTTTGTTTGAGTGTGTGTATGGGTATGAATGTGTACTGTGTGTACTGTGTGTGTGTGTGTGTGTGTGTTTGCTTGTTGATGCCTGCAGTTGTTTGTGTGTGTGTGTGTCTGTATGTGTGTGCTCAGTACGGGCTGACGCCTGGTATCAGATGAGGCTGCTTGTTCTCTCAGCAGCCCTCTGTGTGTGCACAGGAAACCATTAACAAGGAGGGGATATCCTGGACAATAGCAGCCTGGCTGGCCCCATGTGCTGCGTGGGAACTAGAGAAGGAGGAAAGAAGGAGGGAGGGAAGGTTGGAAGAGGATGAAGAAGGAAAGAAATGAGGGGATGGAGCGTAGGGTAGGGTAGGAGATGGAGGGAAAAGGGGGGAGAAGAAAGAAACAGGACAAGGGGATCAAAGGAGAGAGCAGGAGTAAAAGACTGAGAAACTGTGAGAGAGGAAGTGTGCGGCAAACAGTTTTGTCTCTTTGCCATCTTTTCAGCTCGCACCAGCTGCACCTTCTGTTCTCAGCTCCTGCACGCCGTCCTCTCCTCTGATGGAGTAAAAGTTCATTCTCTCTCACCGAAATGTTCCTCAGTTTTTCATCTCTTTATCTAAAATCTCTTTCTTCTTTCTCTCTCTCTCTCTCATCATTCTATTTTACCTTCTCCTATATTAATAAGGATGATGCAGGCTCAGGTAGTGATGTAAGCTTCACTGCAGCCAAAACCAAAAGGTCAAAAAGCTGTGTGACAGTTTGTCTCCCCCAACTGGTGAAAAGTGGTATTTCATGATGGAGAAGACGACTCAGTGTTTTGTAGTGAAATGATTACTTGTATATCACTTATCAAAGAACAGCAAACACTCACAGCTTCTTAAATGTATCTATTTCATGTTTTTCATCAGTTTATAATCACTAAATCATCCTTTTTTTCACAGCAGACATTTTGACTTGTCATAATAGGAAAAGCACAGGTGTTACTGATACCGTTAACAATGACTCTGCTCTCATTAAGTGTGCCAGTGAGCCAGAACCCAGCTGAACCCTGAGACTGGTAAAGATTATTGGATTGCATTAATAACATTAGTTTCCTGTGGTTTTCCTGCTGTGACTTGTAAAAATGTCTACTGTGAAAAAGGACAATTTAATCTTTGGGTTTTGGTTTAAAAAATGTGCGGTTTTGGTCCTTCCTCCCTGGTAAACTGTGATGGGTATTTCTAATTGTTATGTTATTGTATGGATTTATATACATTAAATAAAAATCATTAGTTGCATCCTTAATAATACATTATAATTTGTGTGAAATATCGTTTGAGGAGTATCAAGACTGTGACAGATTGCTACACTGGAAACATAAAAGCATTTGAAAGAAATCACTCTCGAAGCCACACGTATTCACTGAACCCCAAATCTTTATTAACCACTGCTTGCTCACAAAGATATATGTGGAGAGGGGGAAACACACAAATGGACAGAGGAGCGAAAGAGAGAGAGAGAGAGCGAGAGGCAGGTAGGATAGTCACTGTCTGTGATGTACTTCTGACAGCTGTTACACTGTGATGGTGGTTTATACGTCACCGGATCAATATCACATGGCACAAACATACAGTATCTACCCACCCTTTTTCTGAAATATGCGCACACACTCACACACATCTATGGGCCTACCGTGCGTGTGTGACCGACAGGGTTCAACCTCAGGCTTCAACACCCCTGGTTACAAACTATTTGGATATTTTAATACACTCATATACACTTTTACAGATGGCAATACTGTGTTCATGAATTGTTGTTGCAGTGATACCTGTTATGGCTTAAATATCTTTCTTGTGCCAGCCGTTCAGTGGCAATTACAGTGTCTTGGAGTGAAGTGCAATGATTCCGGTAGGTGCTGATGATATCGAGCACTACTCTAGCCTCTATCAGATGGAGAAAGACGGAAATTATTTGTATTTTCTCCGATTTTAAGATTCACAGTAACAAGTGTGATTTCAGGTGAAGTTTTTGCACTCAATGCCTGTATCTGTCGCGTTCTTTGTTGTGTTGGGTACTACAGTAACATGTGATTGAAATGTGGCTGGAAGCTTGTTTCTGAGGAATATAAGAGGCCCGCCATTGGTCAGGGATGTTACGTGAGCTTTTCCGGTGCCAGATGGACAGAATTCAGCGAGCTCCTCCTGAGCTCTGTGCTATGATTGGCTAAACGCCTGCCCATGTGGAGAGCGTGTGAGTGAGTGCTTCTACAGTATATATGTATGTGGAGAGATGAAGAGGTTGCAGACGGAGGAGGGGGGAGGGAGGGAGGGGGGAGGATGAGGATGGGCTCATTAAATGCTATAATGTTCTCCTGCGGTACAGTCACCTTCTACCTCACAGGAGTGGATGTGCGGCGATGGCTTGCAGTCCCCACAGAAGAGCAGCCTGTCCCCTTTCCTTTTGCCAACTTCCCCCGCACATGTCCCTCACTAATTGGAACATTGGCATAAAATGGATGGAAAATCACTCGGAGCAAACAGATCCAATTTTTGTTTCCAGATCTGCGGGGTCAAATGAGTAAGTGCCCACTCGAAGGGACGAGGGAACGGAGCCAGGATGCGGGCCGTGTGAGGACGCAACCAGTCACAGCAAACATCAGCTAGCTGGCAAACTCACAACAAACACCTAAGCCTGTCACCACACGAGAGAAACCTCAAAAATCATAGTAATAATAATAAAAAAAGAGAATCTCAGGCTGAAATGAACAAACAAAAAAAAAAACATGAAAATGAACAAATTATTACATCCATATATATGCAAGGAGAGGAAACTTATATATAAAATGGCACACTGCAATCAATACTTTTGCTGCTTGTATCGTACTGTATATAACAAAAAAAGAAGTATTTACAAAAACCAATACCCACTGTCACTTGTCAATTTGATTTTTTGTTCTCATTGGAAACGGAGCAAAAACATTCTTTTTTGGGAAGAGTGGGTGGGAGACATTAATTTTTCTTTTTTTCAATTCTTTTTTTTTTTTTCATTTTTGGATCCACCCCCAACCCCATTCAAACCTCCCACTGTCTCGGGGTGGCGTCTCAGGCTGTGGTACTTTCATTGTAGTATGGGGGAGTATGGCGGGGGGTGGAGAGGTGGGGACATGTGGGATAAGCTGGGAGAGGGGTGTGTTCCTCAGGGTCGGGGTGGTGGTGGTGGGGGGGAGGGGGATTGGAGGTGGGACGTAGAACCTTTTGGGGCTTCTCACGCTGTCACCTCTTCTCTCAACTCCTTGTTCCTGCGCACCTCCTGAGCACGCCTCTCCTAGAAAAACACACACACACACAAGTGAACACATGCGGTCTTTTTTGGTTGCTGGTCCTTTCCTGACATTTCTTTCTCGCTCACTTCACCATCTCTCAAATTTGACCTTTGCAGTGACGACTTATTTCTTTCTGTTTTCCGCCACCTGTCCTCCTCTCTTACCCGAGGCTCTTCTCATGTCTTCTTCTCTCCCCTTCATACGATTCTTTACCTCCGCCTTTGACAACTCCTCTTTGTTAGCTGTTTTTCCACATCTTCTACTTCAAGTGCTTCATCTATAAAGGTCAAGCAGGTATACAGCCTACATACAACCATTTATATTTACAAAGGTATGGCTATTAAGTTTAATATATTGCTTGGTTACCTTTTGGCAGTTACAGTATGTCACTGTCAAAATAGTTGACTGCTTTTAATTGAATTGAGCTACAAATGTTTCCTACCAACCAATCAGATACATTTTTTTAATTCTAATTATGCCGAATTAGTAAATTAGTAGTTTGAAACTTGCTAGTAGTTATTAAGAACTTAAGAAGGACTTCATACACAAACTTAGCAATGGATTTACAAATAGCTAGTGCAACCTTGTCCAGGACTATAGCTACTGTTGAGGACACTGAGATCATATCCTCAGTATTGTTTCTGGGGGGGTTTTACATTCTAAAATTAGGAGCTAACACCTGGTGGATGTTTTATAAATGTATACAACAACAAATAAATATATGGTTTTATTATTTCCTCACTAGCAGTTTAATTCCTGGCAGTGTGGTGAAGGCTGAGAAACAGCATATAGCCCTTCCTGTTCCTAAAATTTACTGACAATATAACTGAACAGTCAACTGAATAAATGAAATGTTAAAAAAATCTAAGCAATTGACACAATTTTGAGGCTATTTTGTCTGGTGTCGGATCAAAATAGTCTAAGGGACAGTGGACTTGACTTCCTGATCTAAAATCCTGACTACATCCTCCATCCTCACCCTCTCCTGCAGGCGCTCCATCATGCTGGCCAGGTAGGCCATCCGATTCTCCTCGATCTGCTCCATCTTCTGCTGGAGCTTCTCCTCAGCCATGCGGCTGAAGTTGCTGTTCTCCTCCATGGCCTTCAGGAGCACGTCGCGCTCGTGGTCCCGCTTCTCAGCCAGGGCCCGGAGTACCTGCGCCTCCTGGGACTGGAGGAGGAAGAGGAGACAGAAGAAGGACGGGCAGCAGAGGGAGAATGAGTCAGGGAGAAACAGTGATTTACTGTGCACCGCTGATCGATTCTTCTTAAAATTTAATGCGAGTCAGAGCTGGACATTAATGTTAAGCATAAAAATCATCTCCTGGCATGTACTATAATTTATTTATTATCCTGAATGTTTGGCCCTCAGTATTGGACATCTGGTGTTAAAAAATCTGTCAAACTAGCTTATTGATTGGTTGATTGATTTGTTGGTGGTTTGCTGGATTTGTCAGGTGCTTCACTGAATGTATTGACAAAAAAATCAATGAGATGCAGGAATTAGACAAAGTCAGATTAGATTTTTCATGGTAGTTTTGCACCAGACTCACTGCAGCACAGCAGTCAGTGTGATGCACCATTGACCAAACAACCAGGAATCAAATTAGATGTCATACTTACAGCCTAACAGTGATAGTGTGAAACTAGACATGTTGACTGTCTTGATTTCCTTTTGAATTTCCTGTAATCTAGCCTTAGAAATGTTTAGGTTTCCAAAAAAGCTATATTATACTTTTGGACATATAGATTTTGTCTGGTCTAAAATCATTCATCCTGACTTAAGCTCCAACACTTATTCAGGCAAAGTGGCATGTGGCAGCTGGGTGCAATGACAATGACGGGAAACATCCTTACTCTCCTCCGGTCCTCAGCTGCCTCCAGTTTCTTCTGGATGTCCTCCAGGGAAAGGTCCTTCTTGGGAGGGGTGGTGATGCAGTGGTTAACATCGGACACAGGGGAGGTCGGCTTCAGGATAACCTCAAAGGCCTGGCCTGAGGCGCGCTTGTTAATGGGCTTGATATCCATGTCTGCATGTGTGTGGATTAATGGCAAAGATAGAAAAACACAAAGAAAACCCCTCTTTTAGCTGCGGTTGACTTTTCATTCAAGCATTTTTGATAAAGGAGTTAAAAATCTTCAGTCTGATTTCCACCTACCCTCAAAGTCACCCATGATGTTTTTGCGGGTCTCAGGGTACAGACAAGAGCAGATGAGTGAGAGAACAGAAATCTCCTTCATCTTCTCTTTGTAAGCTGCGAAGATAAATGTCAACATGATGGTGTGTTAGTTCTGTATGTACTGTAAACTGAGAGCACTGCTAAGACACAGATGAAATATCATTAACCCACTAACATACACACGCAAGGATGAAACATCATTAACCCACTTTTCCCTCCACAGGAGGTCCTTGAAGTAAATATCAAAATTTCTAGAAGAATAAATATTCATCAAGTCCTCAAAAAAAGAAAACCTCATCAAAGGATGTCTGGTGGAGCTGAACTGCCCTGGGTTTTGTAGACATTTTGTGGCTTTTGTTTTCAACGAGCTGCGAGGGGAGCGGAATGGATGTGTCCTTACTTGGCCTAATTTCCCCAACAGCTAAGATGCTGCCGTATCCACAGGATTCTCCACACATCATTAGCTATGCATTTCATTTTGGTCTATTATTTATTAACGTAACCAGACCAACGCCCTTTTGCCTTGCTGCCATTTTGTGGCTAACGCCAAAAAACATCAGAGGTTAGTTTATGTGGTTCAGGTAATTTAAAATCTGGTATTTGGCTAGATGTGGGGATAATCTTTAAACAGTTTCTTATCTTCCTTGTCTGTACTTTATGGATAGAGGCTAACAGCTGAGGGTTTAGCTTATCAGCATAACACAGCAATATGGCTGCTCATCCCTTGGTCCATTTATGGTCCAAAAAGTTAATAACACTCAAATCATACTGGCTGTATTTGGCAACCTGCTCTCTGCTCAATAGTGGGGGACAAAGTGTTCAAAAGGGCAGACAGAAAAAAAAAAACAGTAAATATAAGAACGAGCATCCTTGTGTGACCTTGATTTTTTTTTTTTTTATTCCTGTGTTTTTGGCACCTACTACTTTGTAATGAGAGCCTGGAGTTCAGTGGCAGTCCCTGCAGGGAGACGAGCAAAATTATCCGCAACACACTACAGGTTCTGTCAAGGTAGTGGAGATTTGCATGCCGACTGTCATAGCGGGGTATAATCCATCACCCAGAGCACAAGGCCTGCAGGGCTCAAATGTGCCACGTTGATTCATGATTTGCAGCAAGCTAGAGTAGCAAAGCCAGAAATTAGATTTAGTGTGAAAGAGCTTCTCCATAGTGGGGTACGGTGTACTGTATGATTAATCCAAATCCTCTTCCTTACTCCTATTCCCTTCTCACTCGCTCTTCTTCTTCTCCTCTCTGTGTCTCGCTTTCTGCCCTGCAGACTGGCAGACGCCACAGTAATGTGATCAACTCTCAGATGTAGCTCTCACTATTCTCTGATGGCCTTGTTAACCCCTTCCCTGAGGAGGAAATAGGACAGGGTGAGAGCATGGTAGGGAGGGGTTAAAAAAAACAGAGAAATTCATGATAAAAGGAGAGAGGGGTTGAGTAGGAATTGCGATTAAAGTGGAGTTTTCTAGAGAAACATAAATGGAGAAAGATGGAGAAAACCCGGCTGGTGGAGTGGGGACAGTAAAATCATCACACCTCTCTGATATAAACAGAAATCACAGGCAGGAGGATTAAAAACCGGCAAAGGGGGCAACTCCCAGTGGGACCCGCAGCCCCCATCAACTGCCCTCAGGACAGCCTAATGGAAGCAGCCACCTCAGGTGGATGGCACTTTAATTTGTAATTAGTGGACCGTGCCATTTCTGCTGACTAGAGGGGGGGAACGGAGCTTTTGGATGGTTGTCACAGGCTCATTAAGCTATGTGTATGTCAAGACCCCGTCAGCCATTTTCTCCCACATACACAAGCCCACTTGACAGCTGAAGGCACAAACAGTTAACAATTCAGTGGAGCAGGTAATTTGGGTTAAGTGCTTATGAAGCAGATCAGCACATATTCTTGCTTGGTGGTTGCCAAGTTCTGGGTGGGGCCTTTTTGCTTACTTAACAAACTGACAGATTTATAGTTTATAGTTTATTTGTATGTTAAGTGACTATATCAGAGTAAATTTAATTTATTTCTTATATTATAAGATAAACCCTCACTGTGAATTGAAATAGCTCTATAACTCAGAGCCGTAGAGATATTTATTTTATATCCCTAATAAAAAAAAAGAGATTCTCTACTTTGCAAAACTATTAAATTGTCCCATTATTTCTCCTGAGAGAAAAGATATTTTCCTTCAGTTACCACGGTAATGAGCTCATTCCCGGTGGATCAGACACATAAAAATGACAAATGATACAGAATGTCATCCACAGCAGGAAGTGTCCATACAGCAGCATGTGTTCAGAAATGTTGGCTGAGGTTCGGTCAGCTGCCTACTGTATGTCAATATGAGAATATGAGAGGAAAAGATAATGTCAGACAGGGACGACACTGCTTTAATGCTCCCGGTCCACCCTGCCAGGCTGGTTTCAACCAGTCAGCTCTGCATCCTCCCTGAGTGTCTACCTCTCAGACTCCTCTTGTCCCGACCACAGACACACAGCCAGCAAGCTGCACTTCCTCTTTCAATCCATCAGCCAAAGAGGACAGATCATCAATACCTACTCCCCCACAAGCATCCCTCTTCCCCAGCACCTTCTGCAGCCCCGAGCCTCCATTTCATCTGTTGCTGCTGTATTCTGCGTCTCAGTCCCATCCTCTTGTTCTTACTCTCTCTTTCTTTATTTGTCACCCACACTCTCTGCTTCCCCTGGGAGCTTTAATTCTGCGTTAGCACAAACCACCACACCTCTATTTGGTGCATTTCTTCCATTATTTCTCTCGTCTTCCCCTCCTCCCTCCCCTCTTAAAAGCCCAGCCCCTACTATAAGAATTTTAATTCTGGCCATAGTGTCACTTTGGGCAAAATAGCACAAAGTGAAAAACATTGAAAGACACTTTTGATAGGGCTACGAGCAAACTGCCTATAAAGGCAGTCTCACAAAATGTGGCTCTGTGTAACACATTCTTTACTCCCCTCTTGGGTGCTGTAACCTCACAACAACATGGGCTTGGCTTCTATGTTCAGCCCATACAGGCCCTTTACAGCCGGGCCACCAGGCAGCAATATCATCACAAAATTATGAAGGTATTACCAGAGCAAGATTGGCTATTAAAGGAAACGTTATGGCACCCAGACAATCAAGGGCAAGTCTAGTCATTTGATGCAGGACTGGTGGGCTGGGTTTTTCCAACACCGCACCCTGCGTCCATTTGCGGAGATCCGTATATTAAAACAAAAAGGAGACGGTGTTAATTGTCGATAATCGAATTGAGAGCTTTTTTGCCTCTGCATCTGTTGATTTCCACAAGTGATGAAGAGCTCATGAGCATATGGCATACCATCGCCCTGGATTGATGTCGCCTCTTCCTCCCAGCCTTTCTTAAAAGAGCAACAGTCATCTGAACCAGTAATGGGAGTGTGCTGCATTGATCGATGGGACTCGATGATAAATCTGAATGAATTATTAGTCCGGGAGACTTTTAAGCTTTGTGCACATGGGCCATTAAGATGATAAGATGGGAAACATAGCAGAATTTGGACATGACTAGTTACTTGATATTGATGGTATTATTGTCCAAGAGGCTTCTGTTTCCGTGCACAAAGGAATTGATTTTAGGGCATCAGCTGAATGACCACACCTAACTGGATATGACAAGTGTGCATGATAAGGATCAGGAACAGTGCTTAAAGGCTTTAATGCACATGGGTGCGCACTTTGGGTCTGAGCACTGATTTATTGGTGGGATAGCTGATAACTGGTGCTCCATCTTATAGTGTAGAGGGATGTTTCTTTGTGTCCTCAAATCTCCCCCAAGGAATGAAGAACACATATTCACACATGTACTGCATCATAATCCTTAAATACAGTCGTAAATGTTCACTAACTCATGACTCCTCCATGTTAGAAATATGAAAAATTAGAATTGCGCTGCCGTGTTTCTCTAAATAAAATAGTCTATTAGTGAACTCAGCGACCTGGTGAGTGCTGACTTGCACTGACGATGGGATGATGACTGCTTTATGCTCCCTGCCCATCCCATTCTGCCTGTCCACAGCTCAAATCATGAGAGGAAGGAGGAGGTGGGTGGAGGAGGAGGAGGAGGAGGAGGAGGAGGAGGAGGAGAGGGGAATAAATATAACAGTCAGGGTTTAGTTGCCGGCGTCCCTCAGCGCAGACACCAGGACCCTTACCGCTGTCTGTCTGCATGCCCCTCCATCCATCAAGTGCCTATTCAACCAGAAAACAAACACACTATCCCCTAGACTGGCCACACACACACACATTTCACTTTTTCTGGCTGCACTCAAGCCCCTAAAAACCAATAAACTTGCCTTAATATGGCTATAGGCTTCTTTTTCATAAAGCCTGTAGGTCTAGTGTTTATAAGCTCTCAAAGTAATATGTTCAAATAACGAAAAACCAGCCAAAAATGAAAATATATCAAGCCTTGATGCAAGGTTGACACAAATACAAGGCCTCCCACCTGCCATAACATGCTGTTTTATTTTATTTGTTCATATATTTCGAGTAAATAATGTCTCAATATACTCAGCTGTGGCTACAATAAACATTATAGGCCACATTTACAATCAATAGCCTTTCTAATAGGTATGGATATTCCTGAGACAACATTCATTTTCATCGCCAGTCGTAAATTCATCCCTCGACTGCAAAGCAATTCTGGAAAAAAGGATGCTCTTTTTTCCCCTCCCTATCTCTCTCTCTCTTTCTCTCTCTCTCTTTCTCATTCATGCCTTTAGCGGTCACCCACAAAATTGGTTCAGCAGGCTTTACACTATACAGCTACATAGGATGGCCCAGTTTTGATAAGGAGATTTGTCACGGTGAAATATTTCACAGCCTGGAGAGCGACTGGCTTTCTTTGAAGGGACCGGAGATGTTGGGTGGGGTCGCTGGCGCTGCATTATGCTGCACGGCTCTGACTCAGGCAATAAGGGCAGGTGCGCCAGGCAGGCAGGCAGGCATCGACAAAATGCTGCTGTGTGACGAAAAAAATAGCATGATATAGATTCATTATTTTTAAATCCCTTGCTTTAAAGTGAATGGAAAAAAACCTGCGTCACTGATTATCACCATATGGCAAACTGAATCCTAAACCAGCTCATATTGATCAACAATTAGGATTCAGGATGAGACAGATATCTGTTTATAGCTCAAATAATGATTTCAAAATTGGAAAACGTTGCTTTAGTTTTGCAATTATTATTTTTTTTTAGAAGTGACTTGCGGCGGAGTTTGGCCGCTCCCTCTCATCATCATCAACCCTCAGCATCCTTTTGTGCCATGGGTGTCGCCACTGCCTCTCAGCATCCTCAAAAAACCTGCGAAGCCACCAGAATCTCAGTCATATCTGAAATAAATCCAGTGCAAAACTCACCAATTGCGGTCTTAGCCATTTTCTGTGGTGGTGCCGGGGCGGGTTGCTCGGAGGAGTGTGCGTTGGTTGCTGGCTGCTTGTTTCTCGGAGTGAAGCGACTGCTGGTAAGGCACTGAGTCAGCAGAGACAGGGGCTGCCGGTGCGCCTGGTGGTCTGTTAAAAGCTGCGTCAAGCCGGCAGGAAATGACTACAACATGACAAGTGCGCAGTTTTGGCCTTCAGAATAAAACTGGGAATTTGCCTCATCAAAAAGTAAAACAGGCCAGTTGTTTTCAAAATTTGGGGTTCGTGGACCCCCAGGGGTACTTGAGGGGGTTCAAGGGGGTACCCAGAAAAAAAGAGAATAATTTATTTTCACTATAATTCCATCTATAAGTAACACAATGACAGAATATATCACTATTTTGGTCACTGGTTTCATACACTTTCTGTAACAAAACATCTAAAAGCAAAAATCTTATTGAATGGGGGTCTGTGGTCTAATTTGTGTTAGTTTAGGGGTCCTTAACGTAAAAAGGTTTGAGAATATGATGTACAGTATGATGTACAGAGGTCTATCTTAAAACAATAATCAGGTGTCCATCTATCTGAAGCTAATATGAGGCTTCAAATCAAGTGGATATCTTCCGAAGTAACAGTCGTTTTTAGTGTAAAATTCCCTCTTTGTGTTTCCCCAGACAGCGTTTCTTTGTTGAGTTGTGGTTAATAGGTTTCAAAACATCTCACCAAAGGACTGCAGTTGAAAATTAGCCAGCTGGCTAACACTAGCACATTTACAGAAATGCTGATTAATGTGTCCTGTCCTTATAAATAAATTAATGAAATGGAAATGGTGGAAGTATTAGTAGTATAGAGGGAATTATAGCAGTAAGAGGGAATTTGGTAATAAAAAGACTGACTTATATATATCCACTTAATTTGGCTAATTTGGATGGCTGAAGCTTCATATTAGTTGTAGACACATTTTAATAAACATTTCTGCACAGACTGAAAGCTGTGGATTTTATCCTCCATCACTTACAACGGAAAGCACATTAAGAAGGGATCTGTTAATGGTGAGTATGAACAAGAGGAATGATGACAGTGAGCAAAACCTCTCTCGGTGCTCATTTATGCACCTGACTGTTGTTTTAAGACAGACTTGAACGATTGTGTACGTATCTCGTAAGCTCTAAGGTTTATGATAGACATTTGTTTTCATCACAGTCCAGCAGTGTGAGGAAGACGGTTTGTGGGTGATGTATGTCGGGTTTAGACTGGTTATTTAGCAGCAGGAAAAGCCAGAGTCATCTTTCAAATCCCTACTCAAATTTGTATCTTTGTTATATTTGCTACTGTTCTCCAAATTGACTGTAATTTGTTGCATTTAAAAAAAAAAAAAAAAAAAAAACTATTAATAGATTTTTATACAATGAGGATTTTGTTTATGTTTTAACTTATCCTGTTTACTGTAACACACTTTGAAATGTTGTTAGTGAAAATTTCTATATACAATGCAGTTATATTATTATTAATAGTAGTAGTAGTATTGGTAGTGGCAGTATTATAATCATTATCATTATTATTATAGCATATTTCTTACACAGTGGCAGTTTGAAGTGCTACACAGATTAAATAAGACACGATTGAAAAAAACATTTAACACACTGACACTTAAATTGTGATGATCAATAAATAGTAAATTATAAAACCAGCAACAAAGAGCAGAAAGGTTTGAAGTTCAGATATGAACCTGGTCAGCTGACTCGAGTCACAAGACCTCAGTGGATCTTCATCAAGCATATCAGAGTTCAATGAGTGCATTTGTTGACCAGAAGCAGCTTAAAATGGATTCTCTGACTTACTGGTCACTAGTGCAGAGACAACCTGAGACAACACGACCTCAAGATAAATGCATTAATTAATTTTTATGATCATTTTGGGGCATGAGTCCCCTTAATCTAGCAATATTTTTAGATCATAAAATGTTGATCCTGTAACTGATTACAGAATATTACATTTAGATGAAACATAATATTTTGAAATCTAAAAACCAGAAGTCTCCTCATAAAATCTATTTCGCTTTACAGTGGGTCATTTATGAGCATGTATGTGCATCCTAGAGCATATTGGCCATTATCTTCCCCTGACGCGCCTCTCTGAACTAGAGCCCTGACAAATCCTACATCCCCTTGTATTGGAGAGTTCAGGACACAGACAGAGACACAAACACGGAGGGTGTTTCCCTCTTTGTTTCTGCGGTGATGTAGATATCAGCACCTCTACGTCCTTTGTGCTGTACGTTACAGGAAGCTTGACTCATGATAAGAGAACATTTAGATTTAGCACACTTCCATTTTTTTTTTAACTTAGTCACAACATTTAGGTTTGTGGTAATTCCTGGTAGGACATTCTGGGCGGAGCAGAATTACATTAATTATAAAAACAGTTACCCAGTCTTAGTGTATTTGATGGCACAAAAAGTCTAAAGTGTCCTATAGAATCTGTGTTTACACTAAAATGACCCAATTATACCAGTGTTGGCTATCTTTTGTGACTGCATAAAATACTGATGGTCAAATCATAGCCTGGGTGGTATCATTAAAACATCAATCACTAGGTGGCAGCAAATCTCAAGTTATATGAGTTTGAGGACGGCTTGAAGGAAATTACTAAAATAATGGATTCATTCATTCTACACTGCACAGATAGCCTAGTGGTCAATTTAGATGGATATTCTATATAATTATATTAGTTATTACTTCATAGGGTTGTGCAGTTATGGGCCTATTTTAATAAAAGCTAAATGTATGCATGGTGTTTAACTCTTAGACTACAGGGAGTACAACACTCCAAGTTCCTTATCAAAAAGCACGTGTTTGCATAGATAACAAAACAGTTACTTTGCTGCTGTTTATTTAAAGTGGTACACTAATGTCAAGAGTTTGGCCAAGGCCTTATGAATGGTCACTGATTAACCATAACCTGTTTTAAGGTTGTAATAATGCTGTAGAACATTTAAAGATCAAGTACGCTAGATGAAATAACACAAGTAATATTGCAATATTTTTCTTTTTAAATTTAACAGTTTGACAAATGAAAATAAAAGAACAAAGCACAAAATTCAAACCACATTAAAAAAAATGTTATGTTATTCTAAAGTGTGTTTTGAGGAGGGACTCTAAGCGACAATAGAGAGAAAAGTGGTCATATATATAAATAACATATGAATTTATCATTAATATAAAGTATTAAAGTCTGCTTACATTCAAAAAATACATTTAAGAGACACTTTGTGTCAAGCAGAGTGTCAAACTAACATCAAAGTAATAGAATTTATTTGTAGCCTAATACTATCTATCTATCTATCTATCTATCTATCTATCTATCTATCTATCTATCCTATTCACTTGAATGAGAAAATGTGTCCAAACTTTTGACTGCTACTGTATATATAGGTATCACTAATATTAGTTTGACACTGCTTGATATATAATGAAAGAAAGCTATTAAGAGGACACCTGTGTAGGACCCCAATCCACACTGGAAATTAGCTTTGGCTGTATGTTAATCACTAAATGTAACTCAGTGTTGTTTGTGGCTACCTATTCTATACAATTAAATAAATTAACTGAACTGTAGGCTAAAGAGAAATACATTTGACTGGACTAAAGTCTTAAACAGACAAGCTTTGTGTTTGTTTTCCTTCTTTCTCCTAATTTGTGACTTCATCTGCTCCCATTTTTTATTCTTATGCTGTCATATGGATTAACTGACCAAATTTAAAACGCCACGTATGATTTACCTTTTGAGCTAATTTAATTTTAGTTTAAAAATGTTATTAAAAAAAAAAAAAGAGGCCACATCTGATTGACTGAGCGAATGACGGACTACTCGCTTACCAACACACAATACGCACACCTGTGTGACCTCATCACCGCTCACATAGAGATCAATGCGCTGATCAGGGCTTTAGGTGCATCAGTACCTTTACCTGTTTGCCGGTACGTCTTCCTCTACTGAGTGATAGAAGCTATCGTTAATATAACCCAACTGTTAACGATTAGAGATAAGTATTTGCTAAATATTCGCGAGGTTACTGCTTTTCAAATGATATAAGCGCGCAGTAGGTGTTCCCAACCATCATTTGGCGGTTGGTGGAGAGGCGGAGCTAGCTACAGATGTTGACTGCTGCTTACAAGCTAAATTTTCACAAATCTTTAGTACCACTTGTGTCGCTGCCTGCTTCACTGGAGAAAAAAAGAGGACACAACACAGGTATAGTGTTTTATTTTACAATACACGCAAGGTGACTAGTTCTTTGTCCACTTTTTAATTCTGTCAGTGGCTGTTAAATGGCATGTGGACGAATAGTTTCCACTCGACGTGACGTTAACATTGTCACCATCTTAACCAGCGCTAGCAGCATCATGTGTGTTGTGTCTGATGCTTAACTTAGCTAGCTCTGTTAGCGAACAACACAGCTAGTTTAATATAGATACTGTTTAGATATATCAAATGTCAGCTAGAGAGTTAAAGTGAGCGCAGTGAAACAGGCTTGAATAGAATGGGTTCATTGATCCCTCAGTCTCCTCATTTGGGTCTGAATCAGGCCACTGCTAACAAGGCTATCAATCCATCTGACGCTAATCATTAACAGCCAGTCGGGAGTTTGGGTTTATAACGGGACAACAGGAGAGAGTGTCTGTGTGACTTACAGGGACATAACGTTACCGAAGATGAAAAAGTCCAATAGTTCAGTCACACGCGTGGAAGTTGAGTCAACTCACAATGTGGCTGTCCATAACAAACTGTCCACGTTTCATTTCTTCTTCCTGTCTGCGCTATAACGGCACGTCCGATATTTTAAAGGATAGATTCACACTTTTTCAAGTCTTAAAACAACAGTCGGGTGTCCCAAATGAACAAAATAGATTTTTCTATGGGCTTAAATTAGGGTCATATGTATTGTAGCAGTTTATCACCATATCTGAATAAGTCAAAACATTTTATAGAAATAATTCAAATGCATGAATGTGTAAAACATTTTGATCAAATTAATTCAAATGTTTGAATGTGTAAAAAAAAAAAAAAAAAAAAAAATCCATAAGGAGATCTGTAGCTGTGCATGACATTTTGTGAACAAATGAAAAAGATTTGCACAAATAATTTCCAATGTGTGAGTGCGAAAGAAGATTTGCACAACAGGTTTGCAGTTACACAACAGGTTTGCAGTTACACATCAATCAGTTTGTGGGTGAAAAAAAGTTCACACAGAACTCAACTGTATGTCAATCCTGAAGTTACAGCTACGAATCAAACCTATGAGTACAAATACTTTTACTTTTTGTTCTACATTTGCATTTCCTTCATAAAGTGCTTACAATGTAAGTGATGGGGGCAAAAATCCACAAGCCTCCTTCTGTGCAAAACTGTATTTTAAAGTTTATCTCAAGCTAATATGAAGCTGAAGCCATTCAAATGAGTCAAATCAAGTAGATATCTTTCGACTTTCGTCTTTTTAGTGCCAAAGTCTCTCTTTTTGTTACTATACTTCCACCGCAGCTCAACAGGGAAACACAAAGAGGGAATTGCTAAAAAGACTGTAAATTTGGCAGATACCTGACTTTTAGACAGATTTGAAAAATGGTGAACCTATCCTTTTTTAGGTGTAGATATTTGGTCTGACACATGAGAGGAAGCTGTTTCTTTATGTGTAAATAGCTATAACTTTAATAACTTAATGACAACTGACTCAATAAACATGTGTTTTCCTTATGAACACAGGGTAAATAAACAGCAGTTATAGTTGTAATTATGAAGAATATAATAATTTCCTCCACATAGATGTGAAGTCAACAGGGGCAAATAACTGTAGCAGCCATATTAGCGTAAGCATGCAGAGCAGATGCTAGTGTAATTTCATTGGTCTGGTAATGGGACACATGGCGTTTGTCCTTAACATACCTCTTGCTAGTATTTTCTCTGGTGATGGGCAAAGAAATTCAGCTCAGAGGAACAATTTGCACATCTGTTTCATGAGACAGGTGCGTAGGAGAGGGACAAGTGGATCGAAGACATTCAGCTAAAGGACAGATGTGACTTATTTTCCTGGATGAGTTTAATCGTTTTACACAACTCGGATGTCAACGTGGTCTATGTAGTCACATTCAATGCACATAAGAAGTTCCTAATGTTCAAAATCTGTCATTATTGGCTGCCAAAAACATCATATAAAGCAGGGAAAAGCAATAATGTCTCAGCAGTTATGAATTTGTTGCCATGTCTTACTTGATTAATGAAATACTAAACAAATAAGCTAAATTAAAGTTTATTGGTGAGTAAATTGGTGTCAATTTCCAGTCAGTTGATTAACATACGGATATGTTTTCAGTGCTAATTGAGGTAATGGTGGGGGAAAAAAAATCATTCCAGTTTAGAGCTGCAACAATACTTTGATTCATTGATTAGATTATTATTTTGATAATTGATTAATTGTTTTAGTCACTTTTCAAGCAAGAAAGCCAAACATTGTTTGGTTTCAGCTCTATAAATGTGAGGAATTGCTGCTTTTCTTTGTCATGTAGGATAGTAAATACTGTTGGGTTTTGGACGATTAATCGAGAAAATAATCAGCAGATTAATTGATAATGAAAATAATTGTTAGTTGCAGCCTTATTCCAGTTTTTCACTTTAACTTGAAAAATTGAAAACTTTTGTGCATGTTTACGTGAATGACGAGAGTTGTGCAGCTGTGACATTTCAAGTGCACATGGCCCTAAAAGTTCACAAAAGTTCCCTAAAAAGTAAACATGGAAACACGTTTCTCTGAGTGTAGACACTCCTGACGCACAGCAGTTCAGTCAGGGTCGTTTGTTTGTGAAATATCTCCGTCCCTTTGATGTCAGAACCAGGCACATGACCAGCTCAGCCACGAGAAATGTTTTAAGTGTCACTTCATTATATTCCTATTAGAAACCTGCCACCATGTAACTCTCAGGCAGTATACACCTTCCACATTGATGGCAACCCAATCTGACATGTCGGTATAGTAAGTAGTATTCCTCTATGATGTTTCAGTTGTTTACACAAGCTGTTAGATACAAAGGTGTGTGCCTACACGCCTACAGGATGCATGTGTAGGCGTGTGAACCTACAGATGCATCCTGTGTACAGATAAACTTTCACAGTGTGTAAAACTGCTTTTTTGACTCAAATTAATTTGCATTCAACTATTTGAGCAACATGATCATATGTATGGTGCACTGTTCTTGCTATGACAAAAACTGTGTGTGTGCGTTAGGATGAAGACAAATGTCACATCTGGTATTATCTGGTAATGAGAATACCTTACGTGAATAAGGAAAAATTCATGTTAACAAAACGTATAAATGCATGCAGAAAGCTTTCAGTCTTCTAGTGGTCTGGCTCGCACTATGATTGGATCTCAGCCAAGTGTAATCGCAGTCTGTGCAGCTTAGTTGCATACTTAAAAAAAGAGAACCTGCCAGACAAGTTGAAATGTCATCTAAATGAGGAGTTGCGGCGCACCCCCGCAGGGTTTCGCGGAGGTGCAGGGTGGGGGGTGAAACAATCAGAAACTTCCTCTCATTTACCGGCTTTCTCACTACCAGTATTATTGTCCACCGCAGCGTGACATCGGGTTGCGTTTCTCCAAAAGTTGATTCAGTTGGTTCACCCCCCCCCACCCCGCAGCCTTAACCCATTACCCATATTCAAATGAATGGGAGGACTGGTGCTTTCAGCGCCCGATTTGATGTGAATTCTGCCTAACTCGGCTCATCAAAAAGCTACAGCTAACTTCTTCCTTGACAACAGAACAATCAAGTACAGCCCATTTAGCAGAATCACTTTTCTTGACATTGGACACACCATGTTTGTTGACAAGTCTTCTAAATCTATACCTTTTTATATTAAGATCTGAATTGAGATAATGAGAATGCTTAGTGATATAAGGCCAGTGACCAAATATCAGATCAATATTCAGATGTTTCCATATACAGATTGCATGATAATATTTGGTGTAAATGGGCTCATAGGGTCACATTCTGTTGACTGTTCCCTACTTTAAAAGACGAAGTTCTTTGCATGCAGTGTTTTGCTGTAGATGCACACCAAAAGATAATGCCACAAATTTATAAAACCACCTGAAATGACACCACAAAATATGATCTAGTGGAGCTATCAAACCATGAAAACAACCAGAAAAATCTTATATAGTGTACCATCACAAGCTCTGCTCACAGAAGCTCTCACAAGATTACATTAGCAGTATGCTACTAAAAGTTGTCTTCTGGAAACGGATAAAATGGATACCATGACCACTGTCCCGTGATGATTGGAAGTAATGAAAATATTTATATGCAGGTCTTTAGTGTAGACTGGTTACAGTTTTCTTCCAGTCAGTTTCTCTTGCTTCAATAAAAGAAACCAGTGTTATGTGTCTTTTTGTAGCACCAGGTCATGCTTATTTGTTTTAAAGAAAGACTAGTTAATTGAGTTGTTATCGGCTCAGTTTTCCAGGGCAGTGCTTTCTTGTCAGTGCCCCTCCTCATGAACTGAACCTTCAGTGTAGAAAGACGTGGGATGTTTGGTTTGTCTTGACATTAGTAATTTTTAAATCCCAATAAGTCTCAGTTGTCTCAACTGCCCCTTGCTGTTTGTAACAAATCCGGGCCAGAAATCCTGGAGTAATGGTGCCTCTTGATAACCAACTTTGTCAGGCAGGTCATTCAAGCATACCAGTGTAATTTGTGTTTCATGAATGTGTGTAACTCAGACATAGCCAAAGTTGAACTCCTGTCGATCTATTAGATAGATGACAAAGTAAACAAAATGATTGTATCTATACATAGAAAATGTTGTTAGTCTACTATAAGCTACACTTGGCTGTGTCTTGAAAATGCTCTTGCCTGCAGTCACTAGTATGGTCAGGAAGTAGAGTGTGTTTACAGTGTGCACAAATGAGTTTCTGTGACTGTAGTTGACCAGCAAATAGGAAGCTCTGAACTTAATAAGCCGCAGTAGACACTGATCAAATTAATTAACTGTAGAAGACAAAATAAGGATTGCAGTTTTTAGATTATTTGTGCAGCCCGAAGCAGTAATAGTCTAATACATGCATTGACTCCAGGCCATTATGTCTTTCTGGTTGTAAAAGAGGGTTTCTGTTGAATAGCACTTTAGTCGGGCTGGTTTGTAGTAGGTTAATAGTGGCTGCAGCAGTTTGTCTCTTACTTACTGCTTCTTAAGGCTGCAACTAACCATTATTTTCATGATCGATTTAATCTGTTGATTATCTTCTCAATTAATCAATTTATTACCCGTTTGGTCAATAAAACATCAGGAAATGGTAAAAAAAAAAAAAAAAAAAATGTTAATCACAGTTTCCAGAATCCCAAGGTGCAACCTCAAATGTCTTGTTTTGTTTAGATCAATAGTCCATAATACAAAGATACTCAGTTTACTGTCATAGAAGACTAAAGAAACCAGAAAATATTCACATTTAAGAAGCTGGAATGAGAAAAAATTTGTATTTTTTTCTTCCACATTTCCTCAAAACGATAATTCAATTATCAAAATAGTGGGCGATTAATCAACTAATCGTTGTAGCTCTACTTAAGTGCAATGCATAAATCCATAAATGCATTCATTTATCCATTCACTCACTCATTCATTTTAATTCATTTGCAGTTACCCTACTGCCCCCGTAAGTGTCCATTAAGTGACTCAAATGTACTGACATGCGTAAGGCCTATTCATTCTGACCATGGACGTAAACAGGGTTGCAGCGTGATAACTTCCCAGAGTTGTAAAATCCACTCTGTGAGTATTACAAACTACTGTGCAGTGTTTTTCTGATAAGCCTTTAAATGCAATAATCTGTTAGTCCAACCGGACTTACTGGATCGTATTTCATTGTCTCGCCGGCACTTAGCAACACAACGACACCAACACAACCCCTTGTATTGTTTTATACAGGGCTGTTTTCAGTCTGAATGCAGCTGAGAAGTTCTTGTATGTTGCTGAACAACAAGAAAAAATCGAAATAAGAAAAATAGGAATACAGTACATATATACAGTAGATGGAACAGGCATTCTAGCACATGCTCAGTTGGTTGCTATGTGTACAGTCCACACGGTCACAAATTTTGGGCTGCGCAGAGGGGCTGTTTGGACCCTCATGGACATGAGCAGATAACGACATTTACGTCACACGGACCCTCACAGACGTGGAGAACGTGTTTTTTTAAGCTAAAGTTGATATCGAGCTAGCCAGGAGTCGAGCCTAGAATCTTCTGATCCGTAGTCAGATGGGTTATCCATTGCACCACTAGCCTTGCCTCACAGATGTGAAAAGCATGAATTGTCTTTAAAACACTTCTGTGACAGTGTCATTGTTTGTCTTACAGATTATCCCAGTGGAGACGCACTCTTCAATTCAACCAATGACTGAGGCATAATATTCGTCCTCCAGTGACACTCCCACCTCCCTTTCGCTTGCGCTTGGTCCACACCCCTCTTTTCATCTTGTCCAGTATTTTATAGTTCTATTCTCTCACCTACTCTCAGTTTCTGGTGCAGCCAGGCATCAGTCTGCCCTCTCTATCCTTCCCCATAACTCCCCTGTTAGCAGCCCTGAAGGATTTACAGCCTTCAGCCTAAACTCAGAATGGTTGCGGAGGTAGACTCTGTGTCTCAGGGCAGTGGTGTGCGGCTGAAGCAGGAGATCTCTCTCCTGCACGGGGTCTGTCTCATCGTGGGAAATATGATCGGCTCCGGCATCTTCGTGTCACCTAAGGTAGGACGCTCTGCTTTGTTAGGACATAACATTTATCATCTTTATGCATCTTTTCAGATTGACGCACTGGAAAAAGTTTCTTGCTCTTATTGAAATATTCATACTATTTTCAAACATTATCAAATCCGAAAACATATTTATTGAATAATTTTAAAGGTCTGTTTTTAGTTATAGTTTCATTTCTTGTTCATATTAGAGTTGGGCTTGTCCGTATTTTCAGATCCTCCTGTTGTCATTGTGTTAGATCACCGGTCTAGGTACCGGATTCAAAGATGATGATGACAGCACCAAAAGCACCTACAGTATGTTTCTTTGTAACCAAAAGTTACACTGCAATTTTTTTTGTTTTTTTTCTGAAATGAGTACAGAGGCTTTGACTTCTGAGTGGAATAAAATCATGATTCTCATTTTGACCAGAATCATCATGCAGTCCTATAAAGTGTTTATATACTAATTCTCCATAAGTATATGTTTCTTTGCAGGGGGTTCTCAAATACACTGGCTCTTTTGGCCTGTCCCTTGTAGTCTGGGCCATTGGAGGGATATTTTCTGTGATTGGGGCACTGTGCTACGCTGAGCTGGGCACCACCATCCGTAAATCTGGAGCCTCCTACGCCTACATCCTGGAAGCCTTTGGAGGCTTTTTGGCTTTTATTCGGTATGTAGTAGTTTTACTCTTTCTGTCTGTAGATACATTCTTGTAAACATGTTAACACAGAAATTGCACATTGTAGAAAATCGAATAGAATTAAACGTGAAGCATAGTCCACCTGCAACTATTTTCATTATAGATTAATCTGTCGATTCTTTTCTTGATTAATTGATTAGTTGTTTGGTCTATGAAATTTATCTTTTGAAGATTTTCTTTCAGTTAGGGTTAGGTTCTTTCCAGTTCTTTACTTTAGTGTTAAAATTGTTACTTGGAGTGTTTTAACTTTTTTTTTTTTTTCATTAAAAGTCCTTCTTTCCTAATAATCCAAAGGCTATGCTGCATGTGTGAGTGCATAGATATGTATGACAGGAGAGTGTATTCCTATATTCGGTTATTACTCAGTACTGGAATTAAAATTGTTGAAGGATTTTCCTAAATGGTAAAAGTGCATAAAGTTGATACCATTATTGTTATTTTAATAAAATGTAACTAAATGTTATATTTGTGCCTTTCTATCATCAATTCCACTGTAGACTGTGGACGTCATTGTTGATTGTAGAGCCGGCCTGTCAGGCAGTGATAGCCTTGACCTTCTCCAGCTACCTGGTCCAACCCTTCTACCCAACATGTATTGCACCCCACAATGCTGTCCGCCTCATTGCTGCCGCCATCATATGTAAGTTTCCCTCGTGCTGAACTCACTGCTATGCTCTGCTTAACCTTGTGTTTACAATGCTGGTGAAAGTACACGGCTGAGCTGGGTGGCGGTGTGTGTGTGTGTATATGACAGCCGATCTTGTTTAATATTTTGTATTGTGCCCTACAGTGTTATGTATGAGAGGAGTGTCACTGTTGTGACAGAAAGTTTGTAATGTTTCTTTTTGAGCAACACTTCTTACTTCAGTTTAGGCTGTTGAATGTTTGAGGATGACTGAGGAGAAGCTCTCAAAATAGCTGACAACCCACATGTATCCTCAGGAAATACCTTGGTAAAGTGGTCTTTATAGTGATTGTGAGCAGCACAGTAGCATTACAGGCAAATGTTTAAACCATGACTGCTGCATTTAATTAGATGAAACACTTTTATGTGGTGAGTCTTTGGGACTTCCAAAACACAGCTGCTTAATCTAGTCTTAGTTTACATTGCACTCAAAGGATCCGTGTGTATAACTACACTTAATACCTGTAGATTTCCTCTAAACTCTGCCCAAATGGCAACCCTAAAGCTTTTGATGCTACACGGCAAAATGCAGGCAAAGAAAGTAAGACAGATAAGGACAATGTAAATATAGCTGTATAACCTTAGACCTGTTTGGCTTGTTTAGTTATGTTCTATACTTATGTGCCAAGTCTGTTGCACAAGCTGATCATTGAGGAAGACATTTGACTGAGGGCCTCAATCTCTGTAATGTTATCAGCAGATCAACGGGGCAATCTGCTAGTTAGCTTGCAAGTGGAAATTCTTCTGCCGGTTCTTAAAGGCTCAGATATACAGTAACAGATTGGATCAATTTCCGTATTTGCTCTTACGACTTGCAAACAGTGCAAAACTGATTTTTCAAAATGATGAATGGATTTTCTTTCATAATAGAAATTAATTACAGTAGAATTCTTAAAGCAAAAAAAATATTTTCTTCATAAGTTCTTGACTTTAAATTTGTATCCTTGCTTATCTACTCCTCTCTGCTCGTGTCCATAATTCTGTCTGGAATATAAAATTTTAGTTTCCTGCTCTCTTACAGTGCAGATATTTTGCTGCCTGCTCTCACCTCTGCTTACGTTCTTTCGCTGTTATTCTTGGTTTTTTTCTGCCAGAAATTTTTAGCAGTGGCTCTTGGATACAAATAAACCACTGGGATTGTAATATATGAAAGATACAGTAGGCTATTGACATATTTTTCAACACTTTTATGACCTCCTCAGTACTACGTGAGTGTGGCCTACCAACAGCACAAGCCTGTACTGGAATTCTGTTTTTTGGCTAAAACTAACAGCAAGATGCCCCCCTTCTTCCAAATGACTTCCACAGACTTCTACAGAAAATTGCAGTGCTTGAAATGAAAATCCATTGGTTAGAAGTGGAAGTGACTATGTGGGAATCACACCACTTTACCATGGACTCAAAACAGTGGACAAGAGTATGCTAACACACGTCTAATTAGCACCAAAGAGACTTCCAAGAAACAAGAGGGCTGTGTGTCAAGTAATAAATCTATAAGTAGTAGTCATTTCCCTTGGAAATAGGAGGATGTGTCACAGGCAGAGCCCAGCGCCCTGGGATTTGCATTGCGACTGGCTGGCCTGCATTAACATCCAGGCAGAGCACCTCATCAATCCCAGTACTTAGAAGGACACAGCTGTGGACACCTGTGAAAGGGAGAACAAGCAACAAACCTCCCCAACAAGCAACAAACCTCCCCAACAACCAAGTGTACAACTTGAAAACAGATTGGCTCCACTGTTGCAGGAACCTGAATCTCTGTCAGATGACCTGAATAATCTCTCATCCTCTCACAGCAGGGGAAGGCTGTGTTCAGACCAAATCACGCAATGTGTGAAAAACAGCAGCCCTCCCATTCATGTGAATGGGTCAGTGCATTTTCGGGGGCTCATTAAAAAAAAAAATGCAGTGTCATCCGGCAAAAAAGTTGAACCAGGCTCAACTTTTTCCAGAACAGAACACGTCATGATGTCATCCGACGAGGCCAATATATTCAGTGACCAATCATGTACGCGGGCGATCAGACTGAAGATGCTCACGGGAAGACGAACCTTGTTACCATGTAGCTTTGTATCATTCCGCTGTTTACTGAGGAACTGTGAAGTTGGAAGAGAGACTCATCGCTGCTGTGATGACCTTTCCAGAGCTGTACAATCTTGCCATGAGGGAGCACAAAGACATAAATCGCTGTGCACTCAATTGGCGTTGTGTTGGGCTGCAAGTTGGAATTTCTGGTTAGTATTTCTACTTGTATTACAATTAGATGCGTCACACAAATAGGCCATGTAGTGACCCGCCTAGACCTCCACAGAACCCTGTGTGGTAGTGCCGCATTGCCGGATTTGGTCTGAATGTGGCCTAAGGACTGAGAATATACCTGAAAGAAAAAGGATACAGGGAAAGCTTGCCCTCAAACTCTTATTGTGGGTGACTTTGTGCAGTATGAACACCAAAATATACTGCTTTCCCAAGGATAGGGCCTCTGACTTGATAGAAGGAATCCCGTGGCTGCACACCCAACTGTGGAAAAACATCAAAGTGCACAAAGGGACCAATGATGTTGTGAAACAACAGTCAGAAGTACTGAAAGCAGACTTTATTGATCTGTTGAGCACACTCAGCTGTTTGAATGCTGAGATACTTATCAATGGCCCTCTACCGCCAGTTAGAAAAGCAGAGAGATTCAGCAGTTTGTTGGCACTGAACATTTGGCTTTCAACCGCATGTACATGCAGTTCCTTCACTGCACTTTATCGACAATTTCAACTTTTCTGGGACCGCAGACATCTTTGTAAGGCAGATGGACTTAACGAATCAGGACTAAAATTGTTCATCTCTAACCTATTTTACTTCTTGAGTCACCCATCTATTCTCTCTGCCAAGGACTAGAGAGGAATCAAATCAAGAAGAAGACCTAACGCAACGCTGCAGAAACCTTGAAAGAGAACCGCTTCACCCCCACCTGAAGAGAGTTTACAACATCAGACATCAGAGCCAAAAGGGAGAGTCTCCATGCCACTCACCAGCAAAAACCTGTGAAGATTCATCTTCTTCACCACCCCAAACCTCATCCAGGTCACCCTCCTCTCCAGTGACCCTTCTTTCTCCCTCCTCACCACTCTTGGAGTTCACTGACCAGATGGAAGTCCTGGTCACTGTTGGGACCAAACTTGCGCCCCACCCATTTACTCTCCCCCAGAACCCCCCTTGGTGTCCACTTCCACCACTGGCTTAAGTACTCAGCCAGCTTTGAGACGCCCGCCCCCCTTATATCAGGAACAAACTCCCAGAAAACTTGAGGTCTGCTGCAATTCTCTGTTCTTTTAAATCAAGGCTTAAGATTTTTCTGTCGCTGCCTTTTATTAAATTAAATTAACCTTCTTATTCATATCTCGTACTGCACTGTAACTTTTATTCTCCTATTTTATTTCTTATTCTCTTAGTTTATTTTTATTTTCTATTTCAGTATTTTTAGTTGGATTTAAATGTGTCTTTTTATAATGTTTTATGTAAAGCACTTTGAATTGCCTCATTGTTGAAATGTTCTGTACAAATAAACTTCCCTCGCCTTAATTGCTTTATTTTTTTTTGCATCTTTTTTCTTCATCAGGTTTGCTGACTTGTGTGAACTGTATGAAAGTGAAATGGGGGGCTATTCTTCAGGTCATCTCCACTGTAGCCAAGGTTCTAGCTCTCATCGTCATCATCATTACTGGCCTGGTGAAGCTGGCACAAGGTAGGAACTCAAACATACTGCTGTAATCTTGTCCTTTGCTGTTTCTAAATTGGATCTTCGAAAACTTTACATATCTTCTGAAAAGGCATGGGACACTAGTTATCAATATACTTAAAAATGTTTAAACACTTCTTCTTCTTCTGTTAATGTGCCGCCCTGTGTTTGTATAGGTTTTGATCAAAACTTTGAGGACTCATTCAGTGGCTCCAAACTGGACCCTGGTGACATGGCTTTGGCTCTCTATTCAGCACTTTACTCCTACTCTGGCTGGGACACACTCAACTTCATCACAGAGGAGATCAAAGACCCAGAGAGGTACAAAGTCTGACGTTTCAGAAAGATTTCACAAGAAGCTTGATTCTTTTTCATTCCTGATACTCTTTACTTAACTACGCAACTATAAATAACTGATTGTAAGTCCAGCGGTAAATCTGACTTATAACTAACTTATCGTATTTCAAAGTCATCAAGCCCTCATCTCACCCAGAAGGAACAGTGTGTGTGTGTGTGTGTCACAGGTTTTCTTCCATGGCGCATTTATTCCTGAGTGTGTGCCATAATACTTTTTTCAACTCTCTAAAGGAAACATTTATACAACTGAGAGCTTTAAGTTGGTGTAAACCAATTCTCTTGTTCTTCATTGTAGAAATCTTCCCTTGTCCATCGCTATTTCCATGCCTGTTGTCACAGTGATCTACATCTTGACCAACATAGCTTACTACGTCGTCATGGATGCAGACAAAGTGCTCACCAGTGAAGCTGTTGCCGTGGTGAGTATCTGAAGATCGTCCTAAGCTTCAGCACAAACTTTGTCTGGTGTCCATGTTCGCTAATGAGACCGTATCGCATCCAACAGTCAGACTGTGTGCATACTAATGTCTACCAATAAACTCTTATTAGTACATCACAGGGTCTATCCAAATTGACAGCATCTGCTCAGCCTCATAGGGTCAGCAGGTTTTGATCTTTCCTTCCTGTCTTCTGCCGTCTGTTTCAGTCTGGCTGGCAGCCACTGGCACTAGTATCTGGTTTAGTGCTCCCTTTTGGTTATCTGTGACTCTAGGAGTCAAGATGATGACAGGAATCTCATTTAGCTAAAGAGGTTAGCGCCCCTCACAGGAACACAGGGAAGTTGATGATGTGATTAGTGCATGGGAGGAGGAAGAGTTGTGCTCAGGCTTGTTGACAGTAGTATTTGATAATTGATTTTATTTGAGTATTCAGTCTAATGGTTTACTTTTGTCCCAGCTGTCATTGGACATTGCACACTGTTTAGACTTTATACCTTGGCACCATACTGAATGTTCGTTTCATTTGAACTTAAAACCTTGTCTGCCACAGACTTTTTAAAGCACATCCTTATTAGGAATCCTGACTAAGCATCATCAAGAAAGATCCTTTGAATTTCAAAGATATTAGTCTAATTTGCATGTAAAGGTGTATCAGCTTTTTTCTTTAGCCTGAATTTTCCTGCTGAAAGCTACAAGTAGTAGTGATAGCTAGCAAGTCTTCCCTCTCAAAAACGGATTTTTAAAAATGAATAACGCCCTTCATTGGCATGTTTGTTGACAAGTTCACCAGTCACCGTAATTAACATAATTAGATCATATTACAATGCAGGCAAAATGGAGATATGAATCCTTATTAATACCAGGTGTAAATGTAAAGGATCTTGGATCACACGTAATATTACCTGCTGTAAATGATTTCTAGTAGCAGCTACGTTAGTATTTCTGTTTTTATGACTTCATATAATGCCTCTATTCATGACTGTAGGAAGTTAAGCAACAGGTGGCCAACGGAAGAAAATGTTTTTAAAAAGGGAACTACAGTGTTGATGGGTTTAGTAGCAACTACACTGACATTTATAGTCGGAAACATGACCTCACAAGGCAATGATTGGTAACATCCTGATGTTAACATACTGAGAAGTAAGAAAAATAACTTCTTTTTTTTTTTTATTACTCACTCATCAGTTTGCACTTAGTCACATTATTACTAGATCTGAAACTTGACTTGTGTTTCGCAGATTTGAATATCTATCAACCAAGATATAGTGTATTATTTTTTACTGTTACGCGCTAACCTTCTGAACCTGTTTTTTAATGTCCGGCTGGATTTCAGGATTTTCAATACAGTCATACTGTCAGTGGCCAGGGAAGATGTTGAGAAGCACTGATCTCACCAAAAAAATGTATATAAAAGCTGAGCGCTTTGTTCTCTCTTTGAATATCCCCTCAGACCTTTGCTGACGAGGTGCTGGGCTGGGCTCGGTGGCTGATCCCTCTGGCCGTGGCCATTTCCTGCTACGGAGGCCTCAACTCCTCCATCATCGCTGCCTCCAGGTCGGTAGATAAAAGCACACCTGAAGCTACTCTGATGCATTTCAGCCTTCCTTTATTGCAGATTTACAGAAATATTCTACAGAATCCTATTTTGATGACAGTGTTTAACCATCGCACATTTTTTTTCTCCTGCAGGTTGTTTTTCGTCGGTTCCAGAGAAGGCCACCTGCCTAATGTTCTGTGCATGATCCACATTAAGCGTTTCACTCCAATTCCTGCCCTGCTGTTTAATGTTAGTATCAAATCAGTTTAGTGTGTTTTGAAATTTACCCAGCGGATTTGGTCATTTTGGTCACCCCCTGATGTTGTGTCCTGAGTTTGTGTTTGGTTTTACCTTCCCAGGGTGCCATGTCACTGCTCTACCTGATCGTGCCCGATGTCTTCCAGTTGATCAACTACTTCAGTTTTAACTACTGGTTGTTCATAGGCCTGTCAATCGCCAGCCAGATATACCTTCGCTTCAAAGCTCCCGATCTGCACCGACCTGTTAAGGTATTGATGCAGCATGAGTGCTAACATGTATGAATGGAGGTTAATAGTGACACTGCCTTCCAGGCAGACATGGGTTCTCACTGTGGTATGAAGTCAATGTGCAGAGACATGAAATTTATGGAGAAGGTGACAGTAGTCACTGTGAAGATTTACAACATTAACATTTTTTCAAAGTTACAGTTTTGTGGTCATGCAGTTGAGAGCAGGGGCTGACAACTCATTCAGCAGACTTTTGATATAATGTAACAGGCATCGTTTGCTGATAAGCTTGGAGGGCACCATGGACAGTATCTTTGACAGGATTATTTGACATAGTTTCACACTTTTTATTAACAACTTTCTTCAACTTTGTAGACTTATGAGATTTCCCTGTACATTTCAGTTGTCACGTTTTTCTCTCTACTGCCACTTTTTGTTTTCTTGTAGCTGTCACAAAGTTCAAGAAAACTTCAGCCTGAATGACTACATTGTGATGACTCCAAGAACTAAATCAAACACGAACACAGAAAATTTATTTTTGTTATCAAAAACTGTTTATCAGTGTGGCATTTAATTGCTTCTTGCAGGTGATAGTCAAGTGTCAGATATCAGAATTCCCTACAAGAACTTAGTTACACCTACAATGAATACAGTAGTTTTAAAAATGTTCCCTACTTGCAACTGAACATGACTGTGACTGCTGTAAATGTAGTCACAGCTCTGACTACATTTTACTGTGATTGATTACATATGTTAATAAAGTGAACCCAGTGCCTGGAAGGCAGGAAAATTAATCTCAATCAAAGAATACAAACAGTGAATTGTTAGTAACTTGAGGCTAACTCTAACCTGTGAAATATTTAGTAAATGAGCATACAGCAGTAGACGCACATGTTGTTGACCAGAGATTGTAATGTGAAACTAGTCGTGGCTCCAGACACCTGGATAAATATAATTCCCTATGTCTTCCTGACAGAGAGATGCATGCTGGGTGAACAAAGCCACCCACTGACAAAAGGAGTTGTATAATCAAAGCTCTTCATACCTTTTTTTTAAATCTCAAGCTAATCTCTCAGCATGTCATTGACGCCCACAACCCTCATAAATTGCGGTGGCTGAATACTAAACTATATAAGCAATGAACATAGAAATGAACAGAACAAATGCGAGTTCAGATAAACAGAGATATATATATATATATATATATATATATATATATATATATATATATATATATATATATATATATAATATAATATAATATAAATAAAAGCTGTTATCTGTCCTACAAACAGACTGTACCTTAACTGCCTGACCGATCCTCTCTATGGCCTTTTCCATTTTGGACCTGTATTAACATTTGTTTACCCATCAACAGTATTTCCACTGTACGCCTGACATACCTCATGGTTTTCATGGTTCAGTGGTTTTTGTTATGAGTTGCGACAGTGTTTGGGCCTGTGGTGTTTGAATCTGTTAAACTGGCTTATTTGCTTGCCTTAGTAAATTTAAAAGTGACTGCACTGCTTACTGGCTAAGTAATTTAGGGTGAAGAGTTAAAGTTGTCAAGAGGATATGGTTTAAACTAATATTTGTTAATGTAACTGTTTCATACTGTCTTTCTCCCCAACCTTTCATTACCCTTGTTGCTTCTTTTTCTGACTACTTTTTCTTTGTCTCTGACTTCTGCCTTTCCTCTCTCTGCCTCCTGCAGCTGTCTTTGTTCTTCCCAATCACCTTCTGCTTGTGCAGCGTATTCCTGGTGGTGGTGCCCCTCTATAGCGACACTGTCAACTCTCTGGTGGGAATAGCCGTGGCGCTGTCTGGTGCACCAGTCTACTACATTTGCCTCCACCTGCCGCCCAGCTCCAGACCAGCCTTCCTCGGCAAAATACTCAGTAAGACAGCGGTTGTGTCAGAATAGTGGTCATACTCATACTCCTTCTGATAATCTTGAGCTACTAAAATAATATTTTATTAAGCTCAAAAACATTTCACTTTTCAAAATGCATATTCTAGAAATCATGAACCTTAAACCATCATACACAAACCTCTGGGTGCCAACATGCTGGATTTTCTAAGCATTGTAATTCTCTCATTCATGCACAATAAGCATAGCATAACCAGGGTAAATTATCTTATTTTGAGTTATTGTACTCTAGTGTGTTAAAGGTGTACGGCTGCAGTTAGCTATTGTTTTCATTATTGATGAATGTGCAGATTATTTTCTCAAGAAAATGTCAGTAAATACAGAAAAAAGCCTGTTACAATTTCTTAAAGCTCATGGTCATGTCTTCAAATGTCTTTTTTTGTCTGATCTGCAGTCTAAAACCCAGAGATATTCAGTTTATTATCATGTATGACACAAAAAAGCTTCAAATTCTCGCATTTGAGTAGCTGCAACCACTGAACTTTTAGCATTTCTGCTTAAAAAAATGAATAAAACTATCAAAATAGTTGATGTTGACCAGCTAATCGATTAATCAACTAGTCCTTGTAGCACTATATAGGAGACGGCTAGGAAAAACATGGGAAGAACAGCCCACCACAGGCGGTGGGAATACTTTCTGGGCTGTTACTGAGGGTTTAGATTAGTGTGAAAAGTGTAACAGCTTTGCCCGGATTAAATGATGAAAAGTATCCCCAAGTGAATACAAGAGGAGGACTTCACTACGTGTTTTTATTTGAAACATAGTTTGTAAGAGTTACAAAGCAAAAAAACAACACCAGCATTTCTCAGGACACAGTAACATTGTTGATTATTGCGGTCATTATGGATAACTTTTTAAAGTAGCTTACACGTCTTAGCTTGACCAGCTGCCATAGGCTAATGTAAAAATTCCTCTTAGTGTTGTCAAAAGCTGGAGGGGGATTGAGATTAGTGTTTCAAAGTTCAGTGTACAGTACTATACACGGCACGTACTATAAAGAGTTCTGTAGTGCAAAGTCAGACCTTTTGTAAATATAAAACCCACCATTACTATATTTTCTCCTGTATCAAAGATGCTCTTTTGACAACAAACCTTGATTTTTCTTCTTTTTTTTTCCCCGTCACTACAGATTGGATCTCTCTATACACCCAGAAACTGTGCATGTGCTGTGTGGCCTCGCCTGATATCGATCTGGACAACATAGACCCTGATAAGATGGAGTGACGGAGCAACAAAGGACTCGGGTTGAAGTACTGTATGGAGGGATGTAAGAGGAAGAATGAACAAATGAAGGAAGCTGTGAGCTGCAGACAATCAGGATTTGGATGAGTGAGGCTTGATTTATTTAAAGGAAGGAGAAACTGGAGAGATGAGCTCAACACACCACCTCCTCCTCCTCCTCTCCCTCCTCCTCCTCCTCCTCCTCCCTCATACATGAGCCATATGAATAAAGGAGCAGGATTTTACTTAGATTTTGTACACTATAACCCACCCAACAGACAGCACTCTACAGATTATCTTGGTGGACCTCCTGCACATTTACAGGCTTGAACACAACGCAGTGTTGGTAATAAAATTCCCTCCACACGTACCCACACACTGCATCTCACACGCACACACATAAGCTAATTGAAAGCCTTAGAGGTGACACTACAACATATGGAAACTAACAACCCGGTCCAGAAGGAGCTGATTCAGCAAAGATCTCTGATGTGATTGAGGTGGTTAACCGTTAAAATATATGTTCTTTACATGCCTTAGATATGTTGCATCATGTTTCTTATGTTGAGTTACTGTAGCTCCTGTGAATGTGTGAAAAAATTGAGCCTGGATGGTTTGAACCAGTGGTTCCCAACACTTTTTAGCTTGCGACCCTTTAAAGTGAAGCAAAGTCAAACAGTAATTTGTCCTTCTTATTTAATAATTCTTAGGAGCATTTAAGCGGCTATAATCAATATTTTTACTGCCAGTGGGTAATGTGAGAGGTATTGCTTGTGGTGATGAACCTACAGAGAATTATCAGCAACACTGCAGCTCCCCTCTGCTTTACAACAGCAAGTTTCAGCTCATTGTCAGCTTTCCAGCTTATAGCTGTTTTCAGAGAAAAGTCTCTAAAACCCAACGGTACGCTTCCTGCTCAGCACCAAACCGCAAACGGACACAGTTAGCGACTAGCTTGTGAACATAGTGGAGCATTTAGCAGCTAAAGAGCCAGATATTTCCCTCCAAAAATAGCTAAAGGAGAGTGAATATCGGACTTACATTCAGGTGGACAGAAACACGGCTCCAAATGAATGATAATGTTGCTTCATAACTGCTGGATGTGGAAACAAGCAACTGTTTGTTGACAAGTTTGCCCTATCATCTTAAAAGGTGGGGTGTTCACAACTTGTGTCCACTACCCCCAGGTAGCCAATCAGTTAATGCAAGTATTTTTTATCCTTTTCAATTGTTTTCTCGTGAAACCTCAGATTCATCTCGCGTCTTAATGGTTACCTCCCGGCCCCCGGATTGGGAACCACTGGTTTAAATAAACACTGAAAGGCGCAGACCTCAAAGATCCCACTACCTTTGTGTAAAGGTTTTGAGGGGTCAGTCAGTATATGGTACTCATTAATGTATTACAGTCAAGAGTTTTTTAACTTAAGAGTTTAAGCATCAGCTGCCTGGAAGTCTGACAATGTTCAGAAAAAGATTGTTGTTGGACTTGTTGACAGACCTCTGCGACAATTTGCACACCTGGCATTTTCCGTTTTGTTGTACAACAACCACTTTGGTTGTAGAAAGTGTTATTGTTGCTGAACTTTTTAAACTCTGAAGGACTACATGGACAGGCGGAGAAGTTTTTGTAATGACAATCTAGTTCAGGAGAAAGATTTACAAAAGTGCCATTACTTCTTGCAGTAAGAAACTTTTATGCGAGCTTGTTGTGATGTGTCAGTTGAAGGTTAAACCTGTTATGAATATTCCTCACCATCTGTATCCTGCTTGTGTTCCATCCAAGTAATGCTACAACTTTATTAGTCTTAGAGGGAAATCCTTTTTGGTTGCATTTTCAGGGCTTTTTTGTTGGATTTCTGGTGCCTCCTGGTGGTAGCTAATATTTACTACCACTTATAACATTTCCCCAAGTGAAATTCAAGACTCTAACTTCAACTTGTGTGTTTTTGTTTATGTTGTTAGTGTCATCTTCTCACCTTGTTTCTCATTTCAGCAATTTACAAACACACACTGCTGAGAGGGATGTTACTCAAGTCTTTATAGATAGTAAAAAAAAAAAAAAAAAAGGTTTTAAAAGTTTAAACTCGTATGTGATGTTGTGATCGTTCCTAGATTCAGCAAATGTAACTGATCGATTGTTTTTCTTCAGAATGGGGTCCAAGTAGATGTAAACCTCAAGATCAACCATGCTGATGTTCACATGTTGCTGATATTTATTATCTCTTGTCTTAAGAATCACAGGTACGATGTTTAATGTAACGCTGCCTTTTTGGACATACCACCAACTCGGACTGTTTTGTCACATTGCAAAACTATAAGTCTTAATCAGGCTGAAAGTTGGACCGTCTTTCTGCTGACAGTGTACACTGAGAAGTGGAAATGACAGCTATAATGTGTTGAGCTACAAGTAGATTAATTAAAACATTTGCTGCCTAAATGTCACAGGTCACTCTTAGATTCAACTTTGGTGTTTGAGTGTACTGTAGTCCTTATGAACTGTATGTGCCTTCTGTGAGTGTGGTCTGTCCAAAGGCCCTGTCTATTTTTGATATTGTAATGTTTCTTTTATGTACGTTGTCTTAGCACAATCGTATTGACACATTACTGTAGTTTGCCAAAAGTTATTCAATTTTTTTTTTCATTTTGAAGTAGTTTCACCAGCAAGATATCGTAGTTAGCTCTCAGCTGGATATAATCAGGCCTTAGATTGAAATCCATATTTAACGTCCACACCAGCCAACACAAGCACACAAATATTTGTGCTTTTTTTTTTTTTTTTTGTACCATGTTTCTTTCTCTGTGCTCAAAGTCATCATTTAAATCCAACTAGTGTGTGTGTTCTTACAAATAAAACCTCCGTTAATCTGCAGTAGCAGGAAATATTTTCAGTGTAGCTCCATATGTTGTCATGTTATGAACTATTCTAATTAAACAACACGGGACCTGAATGTTGCAGTAGAATGTATATTTTTGTGTCTCGTCGGGTACCAAATGTGTGTTTTCTGACTGGCTTGTGTTTGACAAAGTTGTGTGTATTTGTAGAATTGTGTCATAAGTGCTTGCTTTGTTCACTGTTTTTATTTATTTTATTTTGAACATGGACAAACTAAATAGCAAGATTTTTTTTCAGTGCAGGAAGGTGTTGTTTGGCCAAATTGAGGCAGGTGTGTCCTCCGTCTGTGTTTTATTTGAATAAAGGCGAGCTCAGATTGCATTGTAAAGATCCCAGTGACTTTGACTGTTCCTATTCACCTCAACTGGAAACACAAATGTCTTGTTGAAACTGGTTGCAGCATCCAGTCAGTAGAGGTCATGGTCTCATAACATTTGATGAAATCTCGTCAAGCTGCAACTTTATCTGAGATATTAATTTAGCTGCAGGTACCTTCTTTTTTTTTTGTAAATTGTTTGTAAGAAACTGCAGTGAAGCTGTAAACCAAACTTCAGTTTGCTGTTTCTGTAATTTATGTTAAATTTCTTCCTATATCTCCAAATTTTCTTATATGATTTTCTTAACATAGATTCTATGTTCAAATCAAATTAGAGCTGAAACTATTAACTAGAAAATTAATCAACAATTTTGATAACCGATTAAGGTTTAAATCATGTATTAAACAGAAATGACAAACAGTCTTTCCTGCTGCTCAAATAAGATTATTTGTTGCTTTTGTCTGTTTGTCTGTTTATATCATTAAACAATAAAACTGAGTTTTAAGTTTGGTTTGACAAAAACAAGCAATTTGAAGATGTCACAGCGCTGGAAAATTGTGACTCATTTTGCTTTTTTTTTTCTGACGCTCTGTAGACTAATTTAAAAAAAGATCCACAGATTAATCAACAATAAATTTAATTGAGGCTGAAGTCTGCTGTTCAAGATGAACATAATTTGTTTCTCCAGTATGTCCCTAATCTTTCTATACAGATGTAGTTTTATCTAAACATTATACACACAGAAACAGTCCATGTTTTAGCTTCTCTGACTGAGCGTCTACGTTCCAGCCTCCTCAGGTGGCTGTCAAAGCCACAGCTCCTGTCCATCTATCCACCTACGTCGCCTCCCCAGGGGCCCCGATCACATTTCACCAGGGTGTGCACTCTTCGCCTCAGACGCTGCCTGTCGATAGGTGCTCTTTCCCGGGGAGAGGCCTGCCTCTGTCCCTCCCCAGAACCGAGGGAGTTGTGTTCCACTGACTCATGCATAAAAGATTAAGCAGTGGAGGGGAAATTGAGTCGAGCACCACAACAGCTCTCTCCCAGAGTGTAGAGGACAGGCTGCAGGCAAAGTGAATTATTAGTTTTAACAGGTGTAAGCTGCTAAGGGGGTGTACGTGGCACCGCTGATGCCCTGGAGAGAGTGTCTGTCCTGGGGATGGGCAGGAGAGCTGGGGTGCTGCTCTTTGATGGGTGACTGGCCAATACACACTGGCACCTGCTTGGCACCATGGAGCTGCCTCGACGCCTGAACTGGATAAGAAATCGACCCTGGAGGCCTCATGTCTGCCGCAGGGAGTTCAACCGTAAGTGTGTGTGTGTGCAGTGGGTGAGGGGATTCGTGGATGTATGCCAAGTGTCAGTTAATTTTTCACCTCCTAATTTGATCATGAGATATTGACTTTGGAAGGTCTCTGCAGCTCTGCATCCATGATTCGAGTTTGTCATTTATTTGACTTTTCTGTGTTGTATTTCTGTGCTACGTGCTTACCACCAACTGTTCTTTTAATTGTGTGAGCGCTGCTGCTGTGAACCTGAGAAGCTTCCAGTGAAGTCATCGCTGTCTCGTCATGTGAAGTGTTGTTAGTGACTCCAACTGACTGTTAACTGCAGATGCCATCATGATAAAATCCTCCCGCTTCACGCTGTGGGTTGTTTGTATTGTTTCTGATGGTGTTTGATGATTTTAAGCACGTAAATATGTTGCACAATCCTCCAGGTTCTGCTTTCTAAATTAGTAATGCAACTCAGTAAAGTGTTTCCAGTCAGCACTTACACCACTTACATCCCCCACACAGTGAGCTAGGTGTCAGATTAGATTGATGTTGACATTGTGTGGGAAATGTCTCAGTCTTGGAGTAGAATTATGTACCAGACTCCATCCAAATTTGTGGACATTTGTGACATGAACTCTCTCCAATGTCTGCATGAATCATAAAATCAAATCTGGTTGGTGGGATTTTTAAACAAGATCTTAATGTTGCATTTCTGTGGAATTTTCAGGTGGTAAAACTCTCACACGTTATCTTGCAAACATTCTTACATAATATCGTCTGCAACAAGTTTTGGCTCTCACAGGGTGGTGAGTTGATACTCTAGTCTATTTGATCAGACTTGATCAGTGAATGTTTAACTGAAATTGCACCGATGTTGATTTTGTACAATCAGATTGTAGGGAGAATGGATTACAGCACTCATGTGGCCTTGCCAAGTGGGCCAGGTGGTGCTTGCAGTACTGGACAGAAAACTTTTTTTTTTTGCTGACTCACAAATATAAACTGTGGACGTGAGCACAGTGAGCACGTGTGTGGTGGTAAGTGCATACTACTGTGGTGCATTAGGAGTACAGGTGCCGTTGTCTGAGCTGAAAGGGTTCAGCAGCTACAACTTCTGTCTTGAGCAGGAGTGCAGTTTTGTTCTCATCCCACATCCTGCTCAGAGAGTCATGCTTATTGAGCCGCCGCTTAATGGGGCTATTGCTGAAGCAGAAATAAGGAGAGTGACAGGGTGTGGGATGAGAAAAATGCACAAGGGGATGATTATAATGTTATCTTACTCAGACATCCTCTGTTTTGTCTTGTATTAAAGAGTGAGAGAGTGTGTGAGAGATGGATTGCCTAATTGTGTGCCTACCATTAGCTAGTCTCAGGTGGGGAGGGGGCGTTGATCGACTGAGTGGTTATGACAGGGAGACAGCTTGAAACGCTGATGCTTTTAAGAGAGCACGTCCTGTGTAAGAATTCAATTTGTCTGGATGGCGTTTGATCAATGTTGTTTAATGAAGGGCACTGAAGCCCATTACAGTTTCACAGGTGGGCGCTGCTGAAGCTGAGCCGCACATTAAGTGAAAAAAGGAAGAAACAATAATTTACTAATAAGACAACACATTGTAATTTGTCTACAAATCATGTGAGAATCAAACAAAATTGCTAAGTAAAAAACAGTGTTTGAGTGGCTCTGCGGCTCTGGATGATGCATTATTAAACATCATCCCTCCTTTGCACATAAATATCTCAAAATAAACTCTGCTCCTCATGTTGTCCTCTCTTTTCTCAAACCTGTTGTAATGGAAAAATATATCAGGCTTGGAAAAAAGCTGATAAAGCCGAACTATCATTTGAACAAGAATGTGCATTTCCTGAGGAAAATGTGTGTGATTGCTGCCAGCTGCTGCAGAAATGTTATTTTTAGTGTAGTGCCCCCTGTGGGTGAAACTGTCTGCACAGCATCCCCACATTTTTAATCTTTATTCAATCAGGCAATCTCATTGGGATTAAGATCTCTTTTCTTAGAGACACCTGAGAACAAGAAACATTCATAAGACAAGAACACAATCAGTAGACAGAAACAACACAACTACACAATAAACAAGGAATTAATAAAAACAGAAAAGAATCATAGAGGGCAGTTTGCAGTTTATTCCATTTAAAAGGTGCTTATCACCTGAAACCAGTTTATGCCAACATTAGTGTGAACATGAGGGATATAAAAGGTTCAGTAGTTACTGGATGGTGTGCTGTAGTTACTATATTTAAGTGAGAGAAGAGATGTGAGGTAGTCTGGAAGCTTCAACAGTAGAGCTTCATAGATGAATAACATGAAATGAAGTCCAACCAACCTTGTGATACAGAGAACAGTGATGAGTATGAAATTTGTCATTTGTGATAACGTAAGTGTAATGCACAATGATACACAGGGTTTGGCTGCTGAAGTGTTGATGGGGCAGCATGACAATACAGAATATCTCCGAAGTCAAAGACAGACATGATGGTTTACTGCACAATAGTCTTACACATGATGCACATGATGCATTCAAGAGTTTTAGGTCGCATCTACAAAACTTTGTTAATTACAATTACAATCAATTACAAATACAAATTACAGAGAAGCAGTATGAGTAATCTCAAAACAAATGCATAGGTTGTCATAAGTCATCTAAATATGTTATGTGCCAGGTTTGGTGAAGATTGGAAGACAATAGGAAGTGAAAAATGTATTTACCATAAACTCAAAATGGCAGGAAAATTTCATAGGTGCAAATGGACCTGGTTTATATTAATATCTTCATCTTGATTCAAGAAATCCACAGAATAAATTCTGTTATTCTGCACCTCATGGTTCATGAGTTATATGCCAAAATGTGAAACATGTGAAAATGAAAACATACAGTATTTGAGATACTGATGGTTAAAAATGATGATGATATTAAAACAGTGGCTGAAAAGTGCACTGAAGGCAAAAAGGGAAAAAAAGTGCACCCATAGTGATGCACTTTGCATTCAGTGCATTCAGGTGTGTTAAAATTAATTTCAGCCTTTTTTGCAGTTAACTAGCCATTACACAGACAGTCACTCAGAGTGCCTCCCAGTTTGCTACCTAAGCCTAAAAAATCCTAAAACAATGTCCTGAGAAAGCATTACAAATCGAGGAAGACTTGGAGATTCAGTTTCGATTGGCACAACCCCGCGATAATCTCATAGATTCTCTAGCAGTTGTTTCCCTTTTCAGGTAGAAAACGTGTTCTCAGCCAGCCCTTTTTGATCTGACTGTCAGCCGCAGCCTTGCTTTAACACTGCGCTTCAAAGAGGAAGCCCTGAGGGAGAAGATTATTGATTATTTCCTCAGGAGAAGTCTTTGAGTTCAAGTGGCTCGAGTTCGTCCGCTGCTGATTAGCTCAGCATTCTTTAATACGAAGATGCAAGATCAAGGGTTTTACTGCAGAGCTGAGGCCTTCAGTGTATGATTATGTTTTATATTTGTGTAACACTTCTGAACAAAGGTGTAAACACTTCAGATATGATATGAAGAGCACTATAGGACGACTGTACTGAAGTAGTATTATCACAAAACACAGCTATCAATAACACTCATTGATCAGCTTTTTGTCTGCTAAGCTTGCAAATCGAGTCTACAACAGTAACTTGACTAAAACAGGAAGTTGCCACATGCATTTCAGTTACAAGGTCATCCTTTTAACTGTAGCATTAATAACCCTAGTGGCACCAACAGGAAACAACAATATTCCTCTGGGTGGTTTAACATCTTTTGTGCCCCAGCGGACAGCATGAGGATGATATTTACAGCCCTTCATAAAGTTGTTGTTGTGCTTGAGCTGATAAACTGCAGTTACACTTAAGATGTAACACGCTGACGCAGGTTTTCAAACAGTCTAGTCAGGACTGTTTTTAATCGTTCCATATTTTGTTTTCATGATGGGCTGTCCCAGTTTCTTCCTTGCAGGATCAATAAAGTTGATTGCCTCTAATGTATCTTATAGGTTGATTACACCTGAGTGAGTCTGTGTTTATTTACCACACAGGACAGTTTTTGTGTTGCTGTGGGTGAAAATCCATGTTTTACATTCATCTCACGCGTGATGTAAGTCACAGTAGCCTTGGAATATAAATTCAGTGTGTCGAGTTATTCATATCAACAAGTAAGTTTTCAGAGGTGACTCACTCTCACACCTTTGTAATAGCCTACAGGGCTGCAGATTTATGTGGTGGGAACACGCTGTCACTCAGTATGTAGACCTCATCTCAGTTTTGTTGAGGGAAATAGTAGGAAGATAAGATTGAGGATATAAAATGAACATCTTAAACCTTCTCGCGGGTTTTAATAATGTGATGTCTGCTGATTTGTGCTTTCGTCCATCACAGTATATATTAAAGGTTAGTCTGATATGCAGTAGCTGCTCTGGAAACATTATACTGGAATAGTGAAGCAGTGGAAGAGAGCTCTGCTGACATGAATGAACTCAGGTTGGACTTAAAGCGTCTATAATTGATATTTTTAATAACAGTCTATCAAATGAGAAAGTGTAATGTCATAGTGATAATCCTACAGAGAGTTATCACCCAGCTCTGCAGCTCCCATCAGTTTTACAGAGCTTCATAACAAGTTTCAGCTCATTGGTTAGCTGATACTGTTTTGGTTCACTCTCACGGCTCTCATAGTGTTGTTTTCACCCAGTGTAAACTACCTGCTCAGCATCAAACAGCAAACAGACACAATTAGCGACTAGCTGGTGAACATAGTGCAGCATTCAGCAGCTAAAGAGCCAGATATTTCCCTCAGGAGTTGGTTGAGACCCAAAACAGAGCTAAAAAAGAGCGAGAATATTGGACTTACATTCACCAGGTGGACAGAAACACAGCTCCAAGTGAATGATAATGTTGCTCTGTAACTGTTGGATGTCTAAATAAGCAGCTGTTTGCTAACAAGTTTGTCATATCAGCTTAAAAGGTTGTTTTGTCCACTTGCTTTCATTGCCCCCAAATAGCCAAAAAATCTGTTAATGCAGGTTTTCCACAAGATGAGAAGAGATGTCTGGCTCAGAGAATATGAGGGGCTGTCTGGCAGCTACTCTCAAAGTGATGCATGGTTACATTGACTTATTACTCTCTTATAATCCAAGTCTGGAACTGGAAGGAAAATACAGCATGAAATAGACAAATTCATTATGTTTGTTTTAAAGTTATGACAGTATATTCATGCTTTTCTGCATAGCAAGATGTCCAATCAATTGCTAAGCCTTACAAGTCACATGATAATGGGCTTTTACCATTACCAAAAATATTTAAATGTTAAATGGTGCCTATGTAGGTCTTTAAAATGATAATAATTCAGTCCAATATATTTTTATGTAAAAACTACATATCATTATTGCTGTGACTCTTTTCATCCTGACTAAACCTTTGTAATCCCAGTAGTCACCAGTAGGGGGCCTCCACAGTTTGATAATATAAAGACAGACTGATTCACTGTCTTTATCTCAGCTCATCACAAACACACATACAGCACACATACACATACAGTGTGTTTCTCTGCTGACCTCTGAGGGAAGTAACGCAACATCAAGATTGCACTTGTTTCCTCCTTCAACAATGTCGTAGTGAGTGTATATATGATGAAAACAGCTCTTTTCCTCCTCTGTAGATTTGCAGTTTATGGTTCCTGTTTCTGGCACCATGCTGAGGGCTTCTCAAAGGATCATCCAATTGATTTTATGAATAATACAGAGACTGAGGAAGAGAATTGCTCGGTGTCCTTTGATGAGATGCACAAAACTACATGCACAGTAAAAAGCTGTCCCTCACTTATTATCTGTCAGGCTGCACTTAAAACGGAGCAGCCGGTCAGGCCATAATGGAGGCAATTAAAATAAAACACTTTACCAGATTGTGTTATTCTGTTTCTGTGACCTACCGGACTCGCGCATATTTCTCTTTTCCTTTATTGTGTTCTTGTCATCTTTCCTCTTTCCTGCACCTCTCTGTCCCTCACCTTTGCCCTCCCTGCATTTTCTTTATTGCTTTCTTTCTCTCTCATCTCTCCTTCAGCCTCCCTCCTCTCTTCTCACTTATCGTCCTCATGCCCTGCGACCTCGCTCCCTCCCCCCTCCTCCTCCTCCCTACCAGATCTTCATTATCCCCACCCCTCCCTTCCCTGCCTCTTCCTCTCTCCAACCAGATTTGCAATGGTGCTCATTCTCTGAAAATCTTCCCACTCCATAGCAACGCGCCTCTTCACTACTGTAGCCTCTGCTGCCACTGATGCAGGAGGCGGCAATGGGATGTAAAACTACATCAGAGGAGATTACATATTGCCTCGCCTCATTTTCCAGTTGTCAGCTGCAGCTGGAAATGTCTCTTTAACTGCTCGCTTGTACTTTCTCTTCCATTTTCCCCTCTACTTTCTTTTATTTATCTCGCATATTCTTTTTTTCTCTCTCCTTCTTCTTCTTCACCTTTCCCCATGCCCTCTCCATCAGCCTGAAAATAATTCAATTCACAAGCTTTCAGGCTCATAGGGCACATGTGAGTGTAGAATCATGTTGGCCTTTTCTCTGTAATTTCACACAATAAAGTCAACAAGCGGGGCTGCTGCGTGGGCTGCTTATGAACAGAGAGAGAACAACTAATGGAGAGAAAGACAAGGAGAGAGTGAGAGACAGAGGGAAGAGAGAACCAAATAAAATGCTGCCTACATTTCCAAAAGAAGGGCACATGTTTATTTGTGATGCAGCTCTGTTTTTTGGTTTGTTTTTGTGCCTGACAGCAAGTATTTCATGGTCTGAAAATAGGCTATCACTCATGATGCACGTAAACACAAGCATGTACTGTAGAATTTAATTATGTAGCCCACTGATAAAAAAAGTTATCGGTGTCATGTCAAACTATTACATACTGACATATTGTGTCAGTTACCGATACACAAAGTGAAATATGCCAAAATTTGTGTGAGCATTCCTGTCAAAGCCCAGTATCAGTGTTACATGATGTTTTCCTGTCACTAAGCCCTGCAGTCAGTCTTGTCTCAGTTTTGTCTCTGAGATTTCTGCCACCATCCCAACACAATGTGGGTGAATGGAATTTAATTTGTGGTTCTCACAGCAATAAAAAAAATCATAAATCTCTGAGACAGATAATACAGATGGCCAAATAAAAGTGAGGCTAGATACAGCTAACCAGATATTTGCAAAAATTTTTTTTTTCGTAATTTGTGTGAATTGACTCTTTAAACCTGCAATAATAGACTTTTTTTTTGGGCAATTTCAGGGCAGCTTGAATCAATCCAAAACTTACATACAGTTTATCACCTTTTAGGTGAACTTAGCAAATAGTTGCCTATTTATATATCCAGCAGACATGCAGGAACACTAGTGTTTATTTGGTTACAGAGTTACAGAGCAACATTAACATTCACTTGGAGTCATGTTTGTGTCCAGCTGATGAATGTAAGTCCAATATTCACACTTCTTTTGGCTCTGTTTTGCTTTTCACCTACTACTGAGAAAAATATCTGGCTTCTTAGCAGCTAAATGCTCCATTTTGCTCACCAGCTGGATGCTAACTTGCTGTTAGGTTCTGTTTGGTGCTGGGCAGGTGTGTACAATGAGTTTAAAAGGGTTTTACACTGAAAACAACAGCCTGCTGTGGCTGAAAACGCTGCTGATGAGAACAGGTCGAGTGAACCAGAACAGTGAGGTTGTGGGACGGAAAACCAAAACAATGAGCTAAAAGACACAAAAACCACAGAGTTAGGGAGAAATGCAGACTTGGGTGATAATTCTCTGTGGACGTACAAGTAGTGAACCACTGTTAGTATGAAAATATTGACTACACCTGCTTTAAAGATCAGCTTCCCCGAAGCTTTCAAATTAGATGTCAGGTTAGCATAACAACTTCAATCTAACTATGATGGGAGAGCTCAGCTGCCATAAAAGCCACACTGCTGAAGTACTAACAGCATTGTACCATAGCCGAGCCTGACCTCTGACCTCTTAATATCATGGAAATAGAGAAGAGAATCAATGAGGTATCATGCTGTTTTTGTTGTTGATGTTGTTGTTGTTGTTACAATCCAGAGGAAATCAAAGTTCAGGTTGACCTTGTCCTCTGGCTGTTGTGCTCCATAAGCCTCTTTCATGATGACTCATAAGGCACAATGTCTGAAAGAACAACTCAACTGACTTCATGATTGAAAAACACAGGAAGGTGCTTGAGAATGTGCTATTATGGACACAATTCAGATTGTTTTTTTCATTTTCCCTGAAAGCATTAGTTTTTTTTTAATCTCACTGTGGCAGAACAATATACCTGGACTGATTTGCTAATCAGCACTAAACTTTCTGTTTCTCAACATGGGTCCAGGATTTGTAGTCTAGCCACCAGATCATCGATGAGTAACTGTCAGGTTTTCAGAGACGTTGGCATCAGAAACCACATTGCATAGACAACAAAAAAACCTCCCAGCATCTCATCATTTCAGCCTTTTCATAAATGACAAGTTTGTGCTGAATAGCATAAGGCTGACTTGTCAAACTTTACCCCAGATTCAGCATCTCAAGGGCAGGACTGGAAGATTTGGCATCCACTGAGTATATGGCAACACTCGCTCATGAGCTCATGGTTCCCATGTCACTGGGTTTGGACGGGGTTGCCAGTTTTTTCTTTGTTCTTCTCAGTAGAACTCCTGGGTTTTCATGGTGGCCAGGATGTGGCTTTATTGAGTGTCCATTCCCCTAAGAAGGATGCCAGACTAACATAATTGTGTGTGTGTGTGTATGTGTGCGTGCGTGTGCGTGTGTGTTCTTGCGTGCCAGAGAGCGAAATGCTTAGTTAAACCCATGCTGGCTTCACTGATGAGAAGGAACATTCAAATGCTGATGAACCGGAAAGAAGGCCTTGATTCGAGTCTTCAGTGCTGTGGGAGAATCTCTGTCTCTTTCTCTCTCTCAGCTAAAATGTATTTTTTAACAAACTATATGCTGTGACAAATTGTGCTGGGCATCATACCATAATCCTTTCTCAGTACTGACAGAAATGTGTGGATATCACTGAGCATCAAAAATCGTTAAAATACCAAAAGCTGGCATTGCACGCTTGGTCAGATAATCTTGTTTCTTATTCTTTGACCAGATACGTCCTCATTTAAATCATAATTTTGGCAAGTCAGAGAGTAATTTATATACTGTGGGTCTGTTTAATTGGATCTTCTTTCACTGCTATATCATAGCAGCTATTCTTCCTTATTACCAATCAACACCACTTACACACAACTCACAATTACATAATAACAATAACAATACAACACACAACAAACACACTCATACTGACATTAACTTAAAGATCCCTTTCAGACATGTTTTAGGACATTAAAAAACTCTGCTTTAATTGTCTGATATGGTTTTTCTACAAAAAAAAAGTTCAGTTAGCTAGCTAAAAATTCAATTAAATTTCAATTAAAATTACATCTACTGCTCCTCCCTCATTGAAATCCATAATCTAATATTTTTTCAGCATTTCTACTTCACTGAAAAGTAATTCTGTATGTGCACAGGATGCTTCAGATTTCCACATTACACTCCCGGTTGGATATTGGACCATGATTGGCTTTCAAACTAGTTGTGATGTCACAAATCATGCTTGTACAAATCGCCTTAAACTCAGATTTTCGGTGAGAGACTTGAGATGAATGTGAAAACAGTCCTCTAGTGTTAAACTCTGCACATATGCTATTCTGCAGCTTCTGAAGCTAAAACATTCAACTGAAGAAACAAGAAGAAAAACACATTTTTGAGTGGAGGGAGACTTTATCAAAGTAGAATAATATGATATACATATGAGGTCCATAGTATATACCATTACATACACCATACTGTACATACATACACAATTCAATGCAATAATCAGTCATATAATAATGGTAAAGACTACAGAAAAGAAAAGCACATTTATATTCCTCAATGTGAGGTATCGAAAAAGTATCATTTTGATAATGGCACCAAAATTCAGGTATCATATCAAATTATAGCCAGCCTTAGAGAGAAACAATCATCATATCAGCGCACCATATTGTGGGGTTTGAATTGTTTTTGTTCGAGTGTGATGCCACATTAATTTGTGTGAGGATTCACCGCAGAACCATCACATCTGAAATAGCTGCAACAGGCTTGAAATACAAAAATTCCCCTCGCAGGAACAAACTGCTAATTGACAAAAATGTGGATGTATGTAGGTCACATACGGTTGGTGTAACTAGTGCATTCTCATACTCCAGGGAGGAGGACAGATGTGTAGTCACGGCAGATGGCATTATTCTGGAGTGTGACTTGATGCAAAGCCAGGCAGATTGAACACACACACACACACACACACACACACATATACAGAGAGAGAAGAAGAGGGAGGTAGTTTTTTTAGAAGCCCTCATGCGTGATGATGAGCTGTCACTACAGTTTCCAGCCCCACTCCCCTTCTCCCTTTTCCCCCAACCATTGGGGCAGAAAGGCTACATGTGTAACACTTACAGTGACCAGTTCTGTCATCCTCGGATGTAACCCTCCACCCTTTTCCTGACTGTGACACCATTTGTGGCTATTGTGGCACGTGTGAACTGTGTTGCACTCTCAGAAAAATACAGCTGCAATATTCGCTTAATATTTTTTTACACACTATTGGCCAACCTTCCTTCCATGTCCCCACCCAACTTCTCAGAAGCTTGGTTGTGATATCCTCCCTTCCTGTGCGCTTATTAGAATTTGTTTAAATCTGTTAACAGCATCCCAACTCTGTCTGCTCACACGATCTGTTCAATCCACATGTTTTATTGTGCGTGTGTTCATCCCTGCTGTCCCAGGGAATAGTGCAACATGTCTATGGCTATAATAATAACAGTGTAGGTCATAACTGTGGGTAATATACTCCCAATCTAGAGTCCATTGCATCAGTTGCCTGTGTTTTTCTGGTTTTGAAAGCTGACTTCCTCATTCTGTAGCTGACAGGTGCTGATTGTAATGCACAGTGGAGGATAGGGCAATGCTGGGCGGTGTGGGAGAGGAAGCTGTGGTTTTCAGAGCTCTTGCCACTCTGTGGAACCCCACCCTGCTGCAACCCTCCTCATCTGGCTTCTGGATCTCCCCAACAGGAAAATATTTCCTTGTCAAAAAATAGTCTCAGATTGTGCAATATTTAATCAACTGCCTGCAGCTGTGTTGACATATCAATTGTCAGATATCTGCTCAGAAGGTAATTTGATGGCTGTAGCATGTAAATGTGGGTACTTTCAGAAACTTTGCCCCGCCCCACTTAGTTACTGTTCTTACTATCGCTGGCAGATTGTATCAGTTGTAGCTATGTAGCTAATTGAGCTAAGGTTTGTTTCATGTGTTGGTTGAAAACACTTTCTCTAGTTGACTTTTTTGTTTCCAGTTGACTCATTCTAAAATGAGAATCTTATAAAAGGTGTTTTAAATATATACTTGATGGCTGAATACATAGTATTGTACTAAAAGACTGAGGCTAAAGCTAACAGGTTCCTGGCAATAAAATAACTCAGCATCATAACCAGTTGATGATCTTTCTAGAAGTCATGGAAATAAAAAAAAATCAGCATTGTTTTTGTATTGCCACCAAAAACTAGTTTGTCCTAGTATTATAAAGAAAAATATAAGATCAGACAGCTTTGGTCTAGACTTGCTCTATGTGAAAAGTGCCCTGAGATAACTTTGTTGTTGTGATTTGGCGCTACTATATAAATAAAATTGACTTGACTTGACTAACATTTGGTCTAGCTGTGTTTTTAGCTGCTGTTTACATCCCAGCACACGCTAATTCATCAACAGCACTCGGTTTACTTCATGAAGTTGTCAGTGCTCAGGAAACCTCACACCCTGATGCTGTTTTCATCATCGCAGGAGACTTCAAGCACTGCAATCTACGGACTGTGCCACCAAAATATTACCAGTATGTGAATTTCCCCACAAGGGACCAGAGTACACTGGATCATGTATACAGCGACATCCGGGATGCCTACAAAGCTGTCCCCCGCCCCCACTTTGGACTCTTTGACCACATCTCTCTGTTCCTGTTCCCAGCCAACAGACAAAGACTCAAGCAGACTACACCCCTGAGTAAACAAGTCAAACTTTGGTCCTCAGATACTGAGGGCATTGTGCAGGACTGTTTTGCACACACAGACTGGGATGTGTTTAAAGATGCAGCCACCCAAGAGGATTCTTCTATGAACATAGAAGACTACACCAAATGTGTGACTGGTTACATCAGTACCTGTGATGACACTATAGGTCCCACCATACAGGTCAGAAAATATCCAAACCAGAAGTCCTGGATGAACAGTGAAGTATGACACATGCTGTGTGCTCGCTCTCTTGTGTTTAGATCAGGCAATGAGGTAGAGTAAAGACTGCAGAAACAATCAGAGAGGCAAAACAGCAAAACAAACAGAGGCTGGAAGGCTTCTACTCTACTGCTAATGCCAGGTGCATGTGGCAAGGCCTGCAACAGATCACGGACTATAAGGGCACCACCATAGAAATAACCAAAACCACCGTCTCTCTACTTAAACAGCTTAATAAATTCTATTACCCCTTCAAGACCTCCAACAGTGAAACACAGGGAAAACTCTCACACACTCAGAACATGCAAGAACCCCGACTAACTGTCTCATCAGCTGATGCACGTACACAAAGTCCTGAGGAGAAATAATCCCCACAAGGCAACAGGCCCAGATAACATCGGTGGGAGCGGCCTCAGGACATGTGCTACAGAACTGACTAATGTTTTCACTTCCATCTTTAACCTGTCCTTTGCACAAGCCACAGTCCCAACCTGCTTTAAAACTGGCCCACATCCAGAGTAATATATCTGAGTCATTGGACCCCTGCAGTATGTGTGCCGCCCCAACAGATCAACTGAGGACACTTGCTCTCTGCAGCTCTGCGCAAAGCCCTCTCCCACCTGGAAAACAAAGATGCTTACAGAATGCTCTTCATTGATTACAGCTCAGTCTTTAATATATTTTTTCCGCACAAATTCTCAAACAAACTGTGCAACCTTGGCCCGAACCCCACGCTCCATGACTGGCTGTTAGATTTCCTCACTGGCAGACCGCGATCTGTTACAGTTGGAAATCTAACCTCAAACAATGTGATAATGAACACTGGCACCCCACAAGGATGTGTCCTCGGCCCCACGCTGTAGACAACCACATGCTCTATTCACCTACGACTGCGTCGCCTCATACAAGGGCAACACTATCCTGAAATTTGCTGACGACACCACAGTCATTGCTCTGATCACTGGGGATGATGAAACAGCATACAGGAGAGAGGTGTAAAGTCTGGTGACATGGTGTGACAACAACAATCCCTCTCTCAACACAGATGAGACCAAGGAGATGATAGTGGACATGAGGAAGGGGAGAAGACCTCATCAACTGCTGACAATCAGGTGAGGTGCAGAGGGTCAGCAGCTCTAAATTTCTGGGCGTCATGATGACCTCACCTGGACATGTAACATCACCCAGCTGGTCAAGAAAGCACAACAGCAGTTCCAATATCTAAGGAGACTGAGGAAATTCGGCATGTCACTGAGGATTCTCAGCAACTTCTACAGTTGCATCATAAAGAGCATCTTGACCAGCTGCATCACTGTGTGGTATAGGAACAGCACCTGCAGAGAGTGGTAAAGACAGGTGCCCCTACCATCTCATGTACCACCAGAGAGTTCATGGAAGAGCCTGCAGCATCATGAAAGACCTGAGTGTGAAACTCAGGACCTCTGGGGTGAAGGACGTCTTTTATCCTCTGATCAACATATACACAGCCCCACCCTAACCCACCTCACCACACAGGAAGCTTCATTCTACCCCACACACACATTTAGCTTAAGTGCTTTTTCCTGTTTTCAAACAGTATTTTTTCATTTTTAACGTTACAACGTTAGGTTTTTACTGTAGGATGAGGACTAACCGATTTGTTTTGCAAGCATAACAATATCATAGTTGGCCGGCGTTGCTGGAGTGTTAACTTCCCTAACTCCAATAAAGAGCAGGACAGAGCTGCTAACGTTAACCTTAACTCCAATAGCATCCAGTACCAGCTTCCACACAATGGGTAAAAACTTCACAGTGGATGTGTTGGTTAGATTTAAGATTTCACTTTTTTTAATGTAACCTGCAACCTGACAAATTCATGTAGTTAGGTAATAATGTGCTTCTTGGCCTCAGCCTAACAATTGCCTCTTAAGTTCGAGGAAATAAACACATTGTTCAATCCATTCCTTTTACTTTTGCTCCTCTGTTCTTGGTTTTAGGAAAACCAAGAACAGCCTGCTGTCCTGTTAATGGTTGTAAGTTATTCATATCTGATATGAAAATCAAAAGGCACTTTGCAGTAGCACTTGTTTTAATGAGTTCATCCTCCATGTTGTCTTGAGTACATCAGTTTAAATGTGTTACTGAAGGTCACAGAGACAAATAGATAAGGCTGTGGTCTTCTCAATCATTTGGTTGAGCGCTTCAGCTGCCTCTTATCTCTTCCCTCCAGGTGTACCCGGCAGCAGCAGGGCACAACATGGGCACTGCCGTCTCTGCGGTGCCAGTCTGCACAGCTGGCGTGCAGCGGCTGTATTGCTGCCATTGTCCGATGCCCTCGGTGCATTCTGGGACAGGGACAGAACGGCAAAGGGTGAATGAGCGAGAGAAAAGGATCTAATTGTGGAGCAGAGAAAGACAAAATACAATAGCGGCAGGGAGAGACAGGGAGAAAGCTCAAAAACAGGAATTGGTGACAGCTGAGAAGGAGTTGCACTGTAGGCTTCACAGTGACAAGGAGGCATCCGCTTGGATTATCCTTTAACATAATGCACCGCAGAGTCAGGACATACAACCACATAAAGATGAAAAGATATCGATATTCTTACAGTAGGTATTTCTACCAGTTGTTCTCCTGCAGTGTTATTTTGTTCTCTTTAATAACATAATTTTGGCTGTTTCCTTTCATCTCACCATGCTTCCTCCTGCACACTAAACCAGGCAAACAATCACAGGCTGCATGTTTGTCCAGGTTTACATGGTGTGCCTGAATAATGTGAGAGTGGATGCTGCTTAGAAGTGAAATACTCATTTGCAAGTTCATACATTCTGATGCGCTCTTGTTTGCACATGCAGACCAATTTTCTGGTTAAATACCTCTGACTCCAGGTTTGTATTCATGAGGTATTTCAATCAGTAGTTTGCACTGATTGCACTCTGTTTTTATGCAGTAGCTCTCAGTTTCAGTTATCACGCCCATTCTCAGGTCTGAGATTTAGACAAACAAGACGGCTTGTACCTTTGGTGTGATCATGACTGACTGTCCTGTGCTGTGCCGGCTTTTAGAAAAGTAGCATCAAGATCCACCCTGTTCAGTTTCTTCAAGTAGGAAGAGTTCTTGGTTGTTAAGAAACTGCAAGAAAGTGAGTCTGCGTGTCTATATACATGAGGAAGTGCAAGTTGGGCTGCAGTATGTTACATTATGGTCATCTTCCATCAGACACATGAAGGCATAGTGCACACACACGCAGACACACATTAACTCACACACGTGCACCTCGAATGAGTCAGAGAGTGCCATGGCAAATTGGATTTACCACGCAATGCCCTCATTATTGTTACCAGGGTAACCAGGCACCCCTTCACAGTCATCCCATTTTGTCATCCTTCTTAGAGTGAGAGAAAAAAGAGGCAGAGGCCTGGGTGGAGGGAACAGAGCGGGAATAATACAAGAGAGAAGATGTCCAAAGAGGTCTTTATTGCCAGTAGTGATCATCCTCTCTGGCTCTCACTTTCTCTCTTGATAAATTTGACTATAGTTTCACATATTTTTCTGTGGGAAAAAATCAAAGGTGAAGTGACCCGAGGAACTCTTGTACCATCCTCCAAACAGAATATTATATTTCTGTCCTGCCTTCTTACCCATCATGCGTGTCTGTCATGCTTTGGGGCAGAGGAAGTCACACTGACATCAAGAACTTTTCAGAGTAGTTTTCCCATCCGTCTCCTCCTTTAACTTCCTCCCTTACTCGACTCTCTGTGTGTTTGATATCTCTGAGCAGTCTGGGCTTGGGGTGACATGCTGTTGCAGCACACACTTGCTCAAGTTCCCTGTACTCGGAAATCCAGTTTCCACAGGATATTTTGTGAATTGGTTGTCTGAGTAGCAACAGTATCCTGTTGTGCGATGTGTGCTTTTTCCACTCTCCATTCAAGCTTGTAATTTTCATAGTTTCAGTGCTTGTTTGATTGTTTCTGTATATATTCGAGTTCTGTCATTCTATAAAGTGAAAAGCTTTACATATAGGTTTAATTTTTTGTTATTATATATGCAAGTAGCTAGAAGAAATACTGGGAAATGTTTCATCTAAACTGCTAGAAATAAAATTATAGTGGGAAAATGCTCAGTCCGTTATTTATTTATTACATTTTTTGGCCTAAAACTGATCAAATTCAAATATACTGAGTTAAAAAATACTGATATCAGTCTATTATGTATCCAGAAAATGTTTTTTTTTAATTGTAGAATTTAAATGCTGCCCAAGTTGCTGAAAAACTCAAAGTCCCGGAAAAAAAAAAAACGAGGGCATGAACCCAGTGACCTCACTGGTGGCTACAGCCCTGGAGTGTAGAAAATAACATAAATGTCCTAAATCTTGCTGTGGACACTGATAATTTTAGTGCATGATGTCAGTTGAGACACAAGTGAGTGAGCACTTTTTTTAAACCAGGTGATCTCATATGAACTCATATTTAATTGCTTTTGATGTTAAATCAGGGAAGGATTTACAAAAAAAATTATGACCTGAAAATGTGCTTTATAAGTATTTGCAGGCTGAGCTGCATTTTTCAATGATCCTGCAAGAAGTGAATTTGATAGAATGTTTTGTGTACTTTGCTGTATGCTGTATGCTGTGTTGTCTTCCATCCAATCCAGAACAACACATTTTAGGTTTAAATGTATTAGGTTTCAATCTACTGTTCACTGATGCTAATTACTTTCTCTCAATGCAAGTATTTTATGGCCCATGTAGCATCTGTGCAAGAGGCAGAATACTTGCAAATTAGCTAGAACCATAGAATTAGCCTGTATGCTAATAAGTTGCTGCTTCCATGCTAATAACTGATATTTAAGACCACAGTAACAGGCGGCGCACTGATGCATATTGTCAGGGCCAGAAGAGCGAGTGTGTAGGAGGCTGAAGCCGCCTATTCAGCCTCCTGGGATACTCATCATCTGGCCTGATTCAGATGCCAAAGAGCTCCATTGTTTGACCCCATTCAAACAACACCATTGTACGCAGCGGGTCTGATTGTGTTGCTCTTTGCTATGCCGAAGTAACAACTGTGTATGTGTGGCATGTGTACTAATCTGTCTGTTTGTCTGTGCTGCGTTTCATTGCCATTGTGTGTAAATGTTTGGTATTATTATATGAACGTTTGAGCGTCTGTTTGTGTGTGTGTGTGTGTGTGCGCGTAGCCCAGTGTGTTTGCAGCCATCCCAGCGGCATGCGTTTGCATTTCCCGAAGCAGGGGGTTTTCTCTGCTGGTGACAACAATGTACTCAGTCATTGAAATGCAGCAAGGCAAATGCAGCCCGAACGTGACCCCATTTTCTGGCACTTCTGCCAGTTAAGTAGCTAGCTCATGGTCAGAAAGGGAAAAAAAAAATTGTTGAAACATCAGTGAATGCTTCAATTTGGAACTTCTCATAACTGCATGAACCATTTTTGCTGTAAATAATGCAACTCTGGGTTTGATCTCAGATATGTTTTGCATATAAATCATGACACAGTCACCAGAATGTGATGATTTTAGCAGTGAAAACAGATGGGAGTGGGATGTATCTGCATCAGATAGTGGGCTTTGCTGTGCATGTGTCAGTGTTGTGTATATTAGTGTGTTTTCTGTTTACTTGCCTGTATGACCACTGAATCTCCTCCCTTGCATCATTCGTCTGTTGGGTCAGAGCGGTAAGTCGAAATGTCACTGCTGTCTGTGACTCATCAGATTAAATAAAAATCATAGTCAGCAATTAAAGGAGCAACTGTGAATTCTTTTACAACACTTGGATGGATCATGCTGCATCTGTTTGGTTCAAGATTATTGTGTGAAACAGTGTATTTCACCACTTTCATTAATTTCCTGTCGGTTGATCCGGAAGTTTGTACTGTAGCCTCAAAGTTCTTCTTTCACTGAATTTGAGATGCGTATACAGTGGTGTTTTCTACCAATTCTCATTTTGGTTCAGTCCAATTTGTGAACACTGTTTCTTTCCATAGTGTCAGCAGGGTGTTTACTTGGCTAAAATGAAGTGTCCCACCCTGTTTTTTGTGTGAAACACAGTCCAAACAACCAGCCCTGTATGTGCTTGTGCTTGTGTGTTTGCCTTAGGGCCGCTACTAACAATGTTTTCAATGTTTATTAATCTGCATATCACTTTTTTCAAAGAGACGATTAATCATTTAGTAAATTTAATGTCAGAAAATAGAAAAAAAGAGCATGTTTTGTCCATTCAACAGTCCAAAACCCGAAGATGTTCAGTTTACAATGATATGAAACATAGAACAGTCTCAAATTCTCACATTTGAGAACCTGGAACCAGAAAATTTGGGGATTTCTGCATAATTACTGACTTGAAGGATTAATCACTTATCAAATTATTAGATTATTTTTCTGTCTATCCACCAATCAAATAATAAACTTATCATTTCAGCTCTAGTTTGCATGATTCTCCATCTTAAGTCTGTCATGCCAAGAGGCTCCTGAACCTCTTGTAGGATAAAACACATGCATACAAGCACAGATACATTAATCTGTGCACATTCATAGGCACACACACATGTTGTTCATGTATACAAGCAACAATGGTGCATTCTCAGCCTGAGCTCAGGATCTTCCAGGGCAATTTATGCATCAAGAACAACTATCTTCTGGATAGAATTTAACTATTTCAGTAAAAGATATTCAAATGGGTAGGTAAAAATCATTTAGTTCAACCTTTTGCCAGTTTATAAAGAGTGTTTTTGCCTCAGTGTTTTGGATTGTGGTGGCCAAAGCAGCTCAGAGTCCCTTCTTTAAAGTAGTTTTATTTCCACTTTTAGCTATTGTTACAGTTCCTGTATGGTTACAGTATGCAGTATGGTTCCTGCTTAGATATCAGATATCAGATGCATGCAAACACACACTCTCTCTCCATCAACCAAACACCTATTTCTCACCCCAGAAAAATAAAAAAAAAATCCTCTCATAGCTGTGAAAAAATGCATCCCTGTAAACTCAACAAATTACACAAAACAACTTTCGTTCCACTGTACATGTTCTCCACATGTATTCAGGACCTGATGAATAATGTGTACCTGAATTGTCTGGACTAGCCTCTGTGAAAATGAGTTTGTCTCAGGGTTCGTTCCCTTGAGTTTAGGCCTTAAAGGGAAGCGGTAGCAGGGGAGAGGAAGTCTGAAGGAAAAGTGATAATGAATTGACTTGAGGCCTAGTTTCTATTTTGGTTGGGAATTGGTTTGTCTAAATGGGGTGTGACTCAGAGAAACTGCACAGGAAGGACAGATGGAGGCACGGTGTGAGAAAGAGGAAGAAAGTGTCTAGCTTCTTTTTTGACTTTTTCTAAGAATAACTAAGAGGTCAAAAAGAGACAAGACTACATGTTACCGGTAATCTGGGACTGGACATGAAATGCTTGACTGACACTGGTAAGGGGTCTCCTGGGGATGGTGCAAAGCTCTTACACTTAAAAATCTGGTTGAAGACTATTTCAAAGTCATAAATGGAGAAACCCTGCCCATGACTGGCTGGAAAGTTTGTCATTACACATGAAAAGGGTTTAAAGTTTTGTTCATAAGTTGCACCCATTTTGCTTTGGATGTCCAGATGTACCAAATGCATTAATGACCAAGCTGCAAGAGCCATAGCTGAGGTCATTCTACATCCTCGATATATGCAACATCATTACAACAGCTACAGTGCTAAAACAGTGGGTCCACCATTCTGGTCCAGACTTAAATATCTCAACAGCTATTGGATGATCTTGGATGATATTGGATCAGGTCAAAACTTGACTTTGTCTGATACCTGCAAAACTGATCCAATCAGCCCCAGCTGTACTTTGTGTTTAGCATGTGCAAATGTATGCAAATTTTATCTACATAGTGGAATGGAAAATATTTTTTCTGCAGCACCATAAAGGTATTTTATAACTAGTTTATCAAGTAGCAACTCTGTCTCTCGTTTCTTAAACAAAACAAAAAATGGCATCTGCATGTGACATGTGACACACAAAATGAATCCACTGTTATATATAAATTAATGGAAAATTTATTTACGCAGCTAAATTCACATGCAAAAAAAATATACTAATGTTGGTGATGTGTCATTCAAGACGAACACGAGGATCCACTACCGTTTTTGTTGGGTTGAGCAAAACTTAGGGAACTGGTTAAAAATGTTCTCTGTTGTCAAGCAGACTGAATCTTTTCCACTCCAAATGGATAGAAGAGACCGAAGAAAAACATCTTCCATGGTGATAAGTGGTCTCAAATGTCCTGTGTTCATTTGGCTCGTTCTCAGAAACACATATGCTCTGAGATTGAAATCAATGCAAAATCTTCAAATGTAAAAATGATGATTACGTGGGATGTACAAACAGAACCTTGCAGAATCTCTCACTCTGTCAGAGCAGGTGAGTGTGTTTATTCTGTGTTTATTCATGAGCAGCTCCATGGAGACTTTCGGCAGCAACAGACGACACCAGACGTTATCAGCGTCACTGAAGCCCTCTTGATGTGGGCCAAGTGAAAAAATAGAGGGAGCAATCAGTGTGGTCCCATGATTCCCAGCGAGCTGTGAAGGAATGACAAGTAGAGCCAGCCTGACATCTCACATGCCATGTCACGTACACACAAACACACACACATACACACACATTTTCACACCCTTTTTACGTGTCCCTGCTGGCTCAACATACAAAAGCTAAATATTCCCGTTAATCACCAGCCACTCGAGCTGACTCACTGTAGAGAGCCATCCTGTTCATATGGACACACACACACATGCAGACACACATGCATACACCACTGACCCTCCCCGTACAGTACACACACACACATGCGCACACTTACTCATACAAGTGCTCTCCAAGCAGCACACTCTCACTTCAGCTTTGCACAGGATGTTATGAAATCAGCACTGTTGCTGAAACTTAGTGAAGGTCGCTGGGAGTCCTCTCTCTCACCCACACCCACACACACACACACACACACACTCACCTGGCACTTACACACTCACACACACATCCTCGTGCAGGGAGCTGAAGCTCGGCTCAGTCCCAGTCCTCTCCTACTCAAGCGAGGAGCCTGCCGGTGATCGGACTGTCGCCTGAAGCGAAGAGGCCGAGCCGGAGTTGATTCAATTTTACAGCCCAGTCAACCTCTCTGAAGCTCCGATTAGTCAGCCAAGGGAGACGAGAAGGGGGGAGAGAAGAAGAAGGAGGATAGTGATGGCTATGACCGACATTACAGAGGATGACCTGGATGAGATGATGCGTGAAGAAGCGGAGGATGTCTTCTACGAGGACGGTAGGCTTGCCAAGGGTCAGTTGTAAAGTATGAAAACAGACGTGGGTAACAGGTGGGCCGCGCCGGCTGCTTGACGATTAAAGCAAGGTCAGACTGGTTGGTTTGTGAATTGTGGTTGTGATCGGGGTTAAAGAAAGGGTAAAAGTGATGCCTGCAGGGTGGCCCAGAGGGACTTTTTCAGCTGTGTAGGTCAGGTTTCTTGCGGCATGGCTGAGTAGTCTCTGATATCAGACACTAATGCTAAAAAATCACCACAAAAATTGCAGCAGAGATTCAGTTTGCCACTACTGTAGTTGAAGTCACATGCAGTAGTTATTACATGCAATTGTAATAATTGGTCAGTGTAATGAATCCTTCAATAATGAGAACTTCATGTCATTTTTGTCTCCAGTTCCCCTTTGAGGGAGCTCTGTGCAGAGTTGGTTCATCGATTTTCAACTTTTACCCTTTTTTAGAGAGCTGAGAGGAGCCGTGCCCTCTGCAGTGTGGGCGGGCGTTCTTGTATAACAGGCAGATGTTTTTAACCAGGCATTATGCACCACAAGAAAATCTGTCCAGCATGTACTTTGTGTGAGTGTTTGTTATTCTAAAAGCAGCTGTAATCATAACCTACGGTCAGCTGGTTCCTGGAAGAGTGATGAACAGCAGAATTACCGCAGGACCTGACTGATGATTATTCATTACTAGAAGAAAAGATGAAAAATGCTGTCAGGTTGCCTGATAAAAGAATAATGTGTATTTTGTGCAGCCATTTTTAAATTAATCTCTGAACAGGATTGTAGCAAATCATTATAAATAATAGTACCTCAGAAACTGTCTCTGCGCTTAACATGACGCACTGTGCACATTGTATGTATCATGCGATGCACGCTGTGTTTAAAGCTCCTTTGACTTAACTCTGATAAAATCCCTCCCCTCCCCCCCTTTGAGACACATGCACACAAGTGGCAAAAATGGTCGATTACCCTCATTTTTAACCAATTTCACAGTTTCTCCTGAGTGTGAATTGTTCTTCTCAGATTCACAAACACTCTCTTCAACACACACAAGCATTCTGCTATGTAGCATCTTTAAAACTCTGAGTTTGCTCAAAGAATCACTAAATATACTGTTTTAATGTTAACTGCACATCAACTGCTTGCATTGTGCACATTAGCACCGACGTATATTTTATATATCTGAAGACATATTTAAGCTCCGTGCAGGCTGTAAGCGTTCTGCAGCAGATCTACTGATGACAAGTGGACAGTGAACAGGTTGATATTCCCAGATATTGCATCATTTGGTGTGTAATGTATGTTAATGCCTCCACTGACCCACTTCTGACTGCAAAACACCGTTGGTAATGTGACGTTCTCTTTGAACAACACAGCCAGGAGGTACACAGCAGCCAGATGACTCTCTCCGCAACAAAACAAGCCAATCACAGCAAGTAGATTCATGTAGAGGTTGGCCAGCAGGCATCAATGTGTTTATTCATAGATGCAGTTGAAGGTTGCAGAATATGGATCACTTATATTTTCTGTTCTAATTAGCTCTTTGGATTAGAGATGGAAATTACATTGTGTGTTTTGTTTTGAATATATTGGTGCTGAATGCAAATTTGCCACCACTGGCCTATTTTCTTTCTTAATCATTAGTTTCATCATTAGCACTGGGTTTGCAAATCTTTGAGTTTCTTTACCCACAAAATTATAATTCAATGTTGAATGGATTCAGTGTTAAGTATGGGATGTGTGATTGTGCAACTGTGTAATGTGGTGCTTCCCAACCAGGAGTCCAGACTGCACAAGGGGTCACAAGCTGAATCTAAGGTGTCACCAGATGATTACTGGGGTTGGAAATGCACAAATGAATGGTTTTGTGTAGATTTTTGTATAATTTCTAGCTCTTCTGGCCTCTAAAATGTATCTGTATGAAACCACATGAGAGGAGGAAATCACTTTTATATTTCATGGATCTATGACAAGAGGTCACAAGTAGATATGGCTTTGTATTAAGGGGTCTTAAGCAAATCAACAATACAAACAGTCTATGGCCATGTTAGTGGCTTTTTGAGGCTGGACTCACAAGGACAGTCCTAACACGCTACTGCGTAATAAATATAATGTTTGCTATGTTTACTATTACTTACATTTGATAAATTAGCAATAAACACAAAGAACAGCTGTGGGAACATCATTAGTTGTTCTGAAACTAATGGAAACATCAGGGGATCACCAATGTCAGTGGGCTTCAACCAAGAATAACTGTGCAACGAAATATTTTGTGGGAATCCATCCAGTGTTGCAGAGATATTTCAGTCTGGACCAAAGTGGCCATTCCTATAGAGACATGCTGCTAGTGTGGCTAAAAATGTTGGGAAATCAGATGTCTTTACAGTCAGCTCTTCATTCCCAGAGACAATAGTTTGTATATGGTTTAGCTATTCTAGTTTGTCATTCTCTCTTCTTTTCTTCTTCTTGCATTATCACTAAAGGAGCTCTACTTTTAGCCTAGCAGCAGAGACGTCAGAGTGCCTGAACAAGAGTACAGATACACAGAGACAGGCATACTTTCTCCCTCCCTTGCCTCACTAACACAACCAGTGACTCCAGTTGAGGTTGTATGAATTAACAAAAAGCCTTGGTGAGTTGTACTCAGTAGGAACGACGTGTTTTAGCTTCAATCCCGCTTCATTACTCCTTCTGTTTGGTCAAAGAAAAAAGAAGTTGCTTTGCAGGAACATGAAAAAGGACTCACAGTGGGCACGTTGCCTTTTTTAAAATAAATACATTTGGGGGAAGACGTTGACCGAATTGCACCCTCAGTATTTAGGAATTTGGTTCCCACACACATATAGTGTGTGTTTACACATTTGACTGTCACAAAGGTCTGAACATACCAGGGTGGTCAGGTGGTTAAAGAGACATTTCACCCAAATTATGAAAAAACATTTTCTCCCTCATCTTCCCCTACCTTAATTTGCACAGGTTTCCACATATCATTTGTAGATTTCAGAATAGAGACGAATGGATCTCATTTGACATCTAAATAATGAAACAATAACATGTCTTTCCACAAACAAAGACTTGAAAAATCATCAGGTTTCACATTTCTTTGGTAAAGAGTAGTTCCAATAAAAATTGCTCTCAGTAAAGTCTAAGGATCATCCAGAATAAATGCTGCTATTTTTTTTTAATTCAAGAAAAAAGTGTCAAAATTCAATGCTGTCACTTCCCAAATGAAATTTCATTAACCACCACCTCCACCATAGTGTGGAGGATGCAGAAATCTCAGAGACAAATATCTCAAAATCTGAGTGCATTAAACAAAAGTTATCTCCTTGGCTAGAAGTAAATGACAATATATACTTTTTGTAATTTGGATTGCATTTAATGGTAAGTAAAATTAACAGTGTATCATTTAGTAGAAACACTGATGTTCCATTTAAAAAAGCAGCTATAAATAACTGTCACACATGCAACTTGATGATGATGGGACGGTGCTGCAAATACAGTAAGTCTCAGTTCACCTCACGATCACCCATTAGGCTCTCAGCATGTACACCCACCTGACCTGAACGATTCAATTCAGAGCTCACAGAAAACTACACTCAGAGCTCTTAAGTGGTTTTACACACAGCTCAACACAAACACGACTCTGCTTTCTTCCCTTGTTATCACAGTTTACCACACTCATGCTCGGCCCCCTCTCTTGAAACATTTCTCTGAGAAAAAAGGGCAACACCAAATGAAAGAAAAAGATATCAGTAAAAGTGCACAGCAGCCTCATTGAGACCAAAATAAACACAATGGCTTCTTTAACTACTGCTTCCTCCTCATGAGTAATTCAAAGAGTCTGATTTTGCTCTGCTGGTCTACTCATGTGGCTCACAGCGGAGTAGCCAACAGTGTGCAAAAGTAAAGTACAAGTGAGTAGTGTGTCCCAAAGGAAAACCGCAGTAGTAGGGATTTAATGACAGTAAAAATATAGTTGAGTATGAGATCGATGGTGCCGTGGTTGGAATGGAGGGTCGGTGTTTGGTGTCTAAATAAACCAGTGTTTGACTAACTGGGTCAGGTCAGAGAGCATGAAGAGATGCTTTCAGTCAAGGAGCTCCTGGAAATGCTTTGATTAGAAACACCATATAGGACTTGGCTATTAGGAGGCTCCACACCTCCCTGAATCATGCATAAAGTTCAAGAAACACGAAGGAAGTAACTCTTCCTTTGACTTGTCAGTCTTGAGAGTCTTGTAGGTGTGTTGTATGTTGGTGCTTTGCAGTTTCACGTGTTAAACTGAACTGAATCTGTCATGTAAAAGAGTTAGCTGGTTCTGGAAAAGTTTATCTGATCTGATGCGGGAATGTTTTGTGTTGTCCCTCGTGCAATAGGATGCGGTTCCACTCCTCCCCTGACTACTAATTACATAACAAAACCACTAATTGCTGGGCTCAACAGCTATTGTTTGTTTGTTTTAGTGGGGTTCTTGAAGGCTCCTTCTGGTACAATGACATATCAATCACTCAGATTTTATAGGAGTTTTCCATTAAATGTGGAGGGACATCAGTTTTGAAATTACCCAGATGACTTTTAGATTTACAGTTAAACAAATACTGAGGGGAGGGCTTTGTGTATGTAATGGTATAAAGGGATCTGAATAGAGTTAAAGCTTTGATGTCACCTGTGCTCTTTAAGCCTTTGCCTCAGACTTTGCCAAAGGGCTTTTCTTTAATCTTCTCAGATGAACAACACCTGAGATTTAAGGGGTGAACAAATAAACCAGAGTATGTAAAGGCATGACACAACATGCAGGCGCATTTTAAGGGAGACAGGCATGTCATAAACACCAAATGTAGGTCTCTACTACAGGAACTTGTGTCTCCTCAGCTCGCAACGAGTGGAAGCAGAAGAGCAGCATTCCTCTGGTAATCTAAGAAACGGGGACACAGATACAAATATGTACAAAAGCCACATATTACCTGAAAAGTTAGTTTTGTCAACCTCTCGCTAATAGCTATCAAGCTCTTTGTTAAATAGCCTGTCTTTTTGTAAGTGGTTTTTGAGCAGCGTTACCCAAATACACCACATTTTGTATAATGTTAAACATGCAAAATGACGGATGATGTTGGCTAGCAATAACGTTAGCCAAGCTACTTTCTTCAAATAAAATAACTTTTATAAAAAGTGCAGAGAAGGTAACCGTTATTACATGACCCTATCCAGCATTTACTACTTGGTGGCCTACATAATTTAAAATACTGTGACATTACAGGAAGCTTGAAAGGTTCAGTTGATGGTTAGCTAACTAATTGGTTATAGTTAACAGACATTTAACTGACATCTGACATGTTGGAGCATAATTTGATTCATGCATCTATGTATTATATGTCCAAATGCTCATGCTAAAGAAACAGAAACAGTTAAAGTGTAAGAGAAATCTCTAAATAAAAAAAGAGTTTAAGGAGAGTGATTACACTCACATCACGTAGGTGTAAGGCTATTAAAAAGCATCAATGAAAAAAGTAGGAACGCCTGCAGGTCAGGTTGACCTGACGAAGATCCGAGTAGGATTGAAACGTTGTTCTATTTAATTACATTTTGTGGCTTGGAATAAGTGTGCAGGCGTTCCTACTTTTTTTATCAAATAAAAAAGACTGGCACCAATAAGGGTTGGCCAGATAGGTTTTCTGCAGACTGCCATAGTGCTGTAGCCGGCAAGTCAAAGAACCCATCAAATATAAAAGATTGTATTTTCTGCGCAAATCTAATATTGAAGTTTTTTGTGGCAAAAGGTTTGGAGTCCCTTATTTTACAGGAGTGCAGAACTCTGTGTGATATAATAAAGTCGGATGTTTGTACATTACAGCCACACAATCACAATATGTCTTTGTCTATGTAATCACCAGTACATTATCAAATCACAACTTAGACAATGAGCTCTGAGGAGATCTAATTATATTACCATGCTGATGACATGAAATCTAGCTCACTTTTGCAGTGCAAGCTTTCAACTCTTGCCCAGAGAGTGCAATGGGTGGGGCGTTGGTGTCCCCTGTTTCACCACATAAACACTCACAAACATATACATTCAGCATGATATACAGGGTTCACAGTGAAGGCTGCAACACTAGAAGACAGCTCGGATTTCACAAATCCATTTCTCTCCCAGTCTCTTGTCTGTACTTGCCTTGTGTGGCAAACACCAGGAAACTGTCTCCTCCTCTGAGCCAATGTGGTGCCCACTAAGGCTCAGGATCACAGTGAGTGGGAACCTGGGAGGGAAATGATTTATCTGTACAGAGAACCAACAGCTTAATGTTTATATAAAGAGGTACAAGAAAATATTAAAAAATGTCTTCTGATAGTCTTTTGTTAATGTATTCAGAATTTCCCATAGAGTTAACGTTAGCATATGATCCTCCAACTAAAGTCAAAACACAAAGCTGTGGTTACACCAGCTGTTCTTTAGTTTAATCATAACCTAGTTATAATGTAAGTGTTAAATAAGTGGAGACTTACGCATCACAAAATTAAAATGGGTTGCACTCCTCAAATTAATTCTTAGAGATTAGTTGTACTAATTATTTACACCCAGTAACTGCCAGATGTAACTGCTTCATAGCTGAACCAACTAAGCTAACGTTAGCTTGCTAATAACCTCTTTAGATTTGAATGTAAAAGAAGTAATGAAATATGCCAACCTTACACTTCATCCAAATTCTGTTTAATAATGGTTTAAAGATTTTAAAATGCATTTCACAAAAATAAATATCTCAATGATCAACTATTTAGTCAAGTCAATTTTATATGTATAGCACTTTTCATACACAATTGAAGTTCAAGGTGCTTAACATCAGCATAAAAGCAATTGATCAACATGATAAAATAATTTTAAAGCAAGTTTAAAAAATATAGACATACAATACAATACATGTAGGCTATTATAATCTGATATTTCTCCCTCATTCATAACACTGCGAACTCTGAAATACACATATTTATCCATGACCGACCAACATTTAAATTTGACATATAATTTAGTTCCCCAAAACTGTCATTTTTGCAAGTTACATTACAGTGACTTTACATATTTGATTGCTATTAATTGCACAAGGTTATGTTTTCTTGTAAACATGACTGAGGTCTGAACAAGCTAAGACATTAAGTAGTGCAACCTGACTTAGTAAATTACTGGTTTGAAACTGGCAAGTAGTGATAAGAACTTAGGGAGGACTTCACACATTTCATCTTCATTTCATGGCAACAACCAGTGGGACATTTTACTAAACACTATAAGGCTTGTCTTGTTGATGCATAACTGTCAACTATAAAACCCAATTGAACGAAAACTTGAATATTTCTGGGGGGAAAAAATGGTTAATGTGGAAAAACTGTTGTTTTTTAGGTACTGTCTAGCTCCAACACATAGTTTAGAGAGTTTAAAGGGAGCAGTATTTCCGATAATGACTTTATGTTTTTCATTGGTATTCTTTATCAGCTTCAATTTGATGCAGTGATAACAGCAAACTTAATGAAGTCTCACTGCAGCTGAACAGTGGTTTCCGGAGAGTTGTGGTTTAGCCAGGAAATAATTCGGTCAGTGTTTATTGCTGTCTGTCAACTTGAGCTCAGCTTTCATGCGACACCAATGTAACTATCCAGTGGTGTTGGTGTCAGTGGTGTTGAGGTCATTTTGTGGGTGATGCTGTGATTCGGTGGAAGGGCGTATCTGATGTCAGAGCTGCAGTGGACATGTAGGACAGGAAAGACGGGATGAAAGCCAAAGAGGTCACTTCTAGAGGTTGGAGAATGATCTAAAACGGTCTTGATCTAGTTGCCCCACTATAAAACACGCACACACGTGCTCTGACCCACTCCCCTGCAACCTCATACACACATAAGCATTGTCTGCGGTCCTGAACATTAACACACTGACAGCCCACCCACACATACACCTCCACTGTCTGGCCACAGATGTCGTCTCTGTCCCTGGCGATTCAGCACACAGACTAACATGACAGTACTGTAGTTTGTGCATCAGTGGCCCCTCAGGTCAGAGCGATTCCTGACACTGACCTGCTGTAGCTGGCTTATTATTGCTCCGCATCTCCCTCTTTCTGCTTTTGACAGTTGGCTCCACTGACCTACTTTAATCAAAACACTTCAACTATTATTATTTTCTGCAATTTTCACCAAAAGAGGAGGGAAAGAATAAGAGGGAATACTATAAGAGGGGAAAACACCCTTTGCATTTTGGGACTTAAAGTGAATTTTTTCATGGTGCAACGTGCAGTAAGACAGATGATGCAAGAGTAGAAATCTTTCTTCTTTTTTGTTATGCAGACATGTCTCAGCTGTAAGTCTAAACTTGTCTCAGTTTTTTGGTTACAGATGTTTACATGTGGCTTATATCTTAGATGGCAGTTTCACTGTACTGCTAACCTTTCTTTTACAGTTCCCATGTGGTTACCATGACAATCTGTGCTGTGGGCAACACTGGGCGTGCGAGGTTTAAACTTAGTGGTTTGGAGCCTCTCTCACAATGAGGTAACCCTGTTTAAAACATGAAAGGTAACAGACCACCCATGGCTCTTCATAGAGGGATAAAGTATAAAGTATTTCTAAATATTTTGCAGCTATAGTACGGTTGTATGTTTTGACATAGTGCTTAGTGCTAGTATGGCCTTTTTGACAGTGAAATGCTTCAGAAGAGTCCAGCAATCAATTTTAATACAGTTTTGCCAAATCATAGCTGAAATTCATCCACTTTTTTTGTAAAATTATCCTGGAATTTAAACCTGCATTCTTTAATTTTTGGGCAATAGAGAGCAAAGGAAAAAGGTGAAAATACAACATATTATCATGTTATAAATTTGTTATATCATACTTGTTAGCAAACTGTTGCTTATTTACACATCCAGCAGATACAGAACAACATTAACATTCATTTAGAGTCATCTCTCTAGCCACCTGACGATGGTAGTCACATTCACTCTCCTTTTAACTCTGATTTGGTCTTCAACTCCTAAGATAACTTTTTCAGCTGCTAGATATTCGACTTTCTTTATCAGCTACCTGCCGACTTTCTATCTGCTGTTGGGCAGGTAGCCTACAGTTGGTTTGTCAGACCTTTTTTGTTGAAAACTATTGCAGAAGTTTGTGAACCAAAAATAGTCAGCTAAGTGAGGCTAAAAAGCTTAGTAGAGCAGTGGGAGACTGTCTGATAATTATCTGTGGGTTTGTCACAAGCCCCCAGGAACAGCATCGGGCTTTGAAACAAATTTGACATAGTGGCCAAACCATGTGAATTTAAACTTCTGCGTCCGTCCCGTGATGCACACTGGCCCAAAAAGACTTTTTCCCAAAGACTTACAAGAGACGTGAAAGAGACGTCTATAAATCAGCAGATTATTTTTTGGGGGCATCACAACCCTTGCGAAATGAATTGTTTCACTATCAGAATTTGATCCGTTCGGTCCAATAAAATTTGGAAAGTCTAGAAGAGCTGCACAATTGAATTACTTTGACCCCATTCAAGTTAGCTGTCTCAGCTGGTGGAAGTATCTGGCACACCAGCTCTATGGGCTACACGATCCAGGTAATTTTATACCCGGAAGTCAAACCTTTTTGGCTTCATGCGCCACTGAGCAACTTTCGTAGGAATGAACAGAGCCCCACCTCCAACGCTGTATCCAGTTCTCATCTATGGTTTGTCACTATGGGAAACCTCTTTGACCGTACATCTGTTGAGCCATCGTTGGTTTAAAAAATATTCACTAGTGCAGTTTTAAATTGTTTAGCTAGCCAGAAATTATTTTAAAAAAGCAGTAAATAAGGAAGGAATTGAACAAATATCACATCCCATATCATATATTTTTTCTTTGTGGAGTTACTGTGTGTAGCGGCTGGTGAGATGATATTATTGGCGCACACCTGCAGTCTGCAGGTCTGTGTTGTGCCTCCACGCCCCTCGGGGGAGAGACTCTACCTGCAACAAGCAACCTGTCATTACAGACCAAAGCAGCCACAGCATGGAGACTTGCCACAAGGCAGTTCAGGCTATAATTGGCTCACCCCTGTGTGTCTGACTCAGAGAACAGAATAATATGCAAATGTGAACAGATATATAAGCTTTTAATGTATTTGTTATGTTGCGAGACGGCAGACCCACCTCTGCATTCAGAGCTGCACATACTGTACGGTTAAAATATGTATGTATGGTTGTTTCTCTGAGTGAATGTGCTGTAAACAGAAAGTTTGACAATGTCAGAATTTCACTTGGATTCAAGTTCGGCATTTACAACTGGGAAAGTCCAACAATGAGTCATCCTTAATAGGACTAGTAACCTGAGGAAAGGCGGCACTCAGTGTTTCCTGATATTTTAGTGCCACACACTCTCACTCTGACACACAAACACACACACACACACACACACTGTCAGCTGTGCCTGTACATCCCTTAGCCTTGACCTTCCTGCCCTCTCAGTTATGTGGCCACTCTGACTATCTCTGATCCTGGTTTTAACGGTCAGACGTTAGAAGTTGTTGGAGATGGAGATGAAGAAAAGGAGAAGCAGTATGGATAAATGCTTAACTGAATGAAACAAAGGAGTATTTGGGGTAAATAGTGTGACAGAAGTTGTCTCAATGCCACGCTACATGTGGAGGAGGAGATTGATTTCAGTGACAAACAGCGGTCGTGGCTGGTATGGAAGGAAAGGGACTGCACTCCTGGGAGGTCAGTGGGAGTTGTTCCATTCATACTTTCTGTATTCACATGTCTGTCCATTCATGCATGTGCACTCTTGCAGGCATATACCTGCATAGACACTGTTTATATAAACCCAATGACATTTGTAGGACTACAACTAACGAGCATTTTATTACAGATTTATCTGCTAAAAATATATCAATATAAAACCCAAAGATATTCAATTCAAACATTAATGTCAAAGAAAAGCATCAAATCGTCACGTTTAAGAAGCTGAAACCAGCTCATGTTTGGCATTTGTGCTTGAAAAATTACTGAATAGTTTCTGTTTATCAACTAATCAGTTAATCAACTAATCCTCTCAGCTTGAACATTTCAATTAAGTTTTACATTTAATTAAGTATAAATTAAGGAGGGGCTGTAAAAGAAAGCAGGGACACTCATAACCAGGTTGAAGCCATCCTCTCAGAAATTATCACTTTTTTTAAATCAATAGCCGGATTTCTGGAGTGGAAATTACATCACTGTACGATGTTATCATAGTCATTTTAGAGTTAGTGGGGGAGGGGTTTGATAAATAATCTGTGACTCTTTGTTCTTGGATTAAGGTTACATACTGTTATTAATGAGTTAGTTAGTACTTTTCTTAATTTCTGATTTGTATTTTTAGTTACAATAAGAAACTGAATTTTCCAACATATATTGCTGTTATATAACTGAATATTACATTATCAGTATTCACTAAAAAAGGTGACAAGTTTAAGTGTATCTTTGTGGTTTTTCTTTGGACATGCAACAATGCAAAACCAAATGTTTCAACAAGAAAGACACACAATACAGATCTGACATTAAATTATGTTATGATTTGAACATAAGGTTAATGTGTGTTTCAGTGTTACTTTGCACATTACAATAAACTGTATGTGAGCCAAAGTGATATTACAGAATGCTTCCTGAGAAAATTCTTTCAAAGATTAGAGCCGACGATGCAGATTAACCCAACATTAAATTACCTGTTGCTTTGATTCTGACTGACAACCTCTATAAATAGCTGGTTATATATCTGCGTGCGTGCTTGTGTGTGTGTGCGTGTGCGTGTGTGTAGTTGTAGGTCTATGTGTGTATGATTTTCTCTTTGCTGGTGTGTGTGTGTGCAGGGACTGTGTATGTGTGTGCTGGTTCTCCAGTAAATATAGCTGCTAGTCAGGGGCTGTTGATGACAGCCATAATTACAGGCTGAGCTGTTCAGCAGCTGAGAGTCTAGGAGGAAGAGAGAGGTGTGTGCATGTGCGTGCGTGTGTGTGTGTCAGTGCTAGCTGAGGGGCTTATAGAAACCCTACAGAGTTCTCTGAACGTGTTGTACCCAGGGTTTTACAAGAAAATGCACAGAGGAAAGTGAGTGGCAGACTGAGTGTAGTTTCACATTTTGTTGAAATATAAGTTTGACATTACAACTGATGTCTGATTTCCCAAAGAACATGTAACAGAGTCACAGTACGCAAGCTAGACGTGTATAGAAAAGGACTAGTATGGGGTCAGTTTGGGTGAGTTGTGTGATTGAGTGTATTTGGCAGCCTCAGGTGGGAAAGCTCACTGACAGCAGAACATGCAGAGCTGCTGCTACTAAATCTTTGAACTTTAAGGGGCTGTGAAGAAAGAAGACACCTTCAAAAGTAGAATCTCTCTGCCTTTCTTTAATGGTCCTTTCTCTTGCTCTGTTTCTGGTTTTATTCCTCTCTTTCTTGACTTTCTTCTCTTTCCATCATTAACTGCCTCTTGACTCTTTCCATCCTTTTCGCCACTTTGCCATCATCAAGTCAATCGCTGCCAATTCAGCATTTACTGTATGTTCTTTAACAGCCTTTCTCTGGCAACAACCCTCTGAAGACAGCTTTCTCACTGTCACAGTTGTTTCTTCTTAACTGAGTTTGGCATTTCACTCTTAAAAGTTTAAAATAATCTTATGTGACATAAGGTCCACTTACTGGCTTTTTCTCATGGTCTACCTCGATGGATAGAGTTTGCTTAGTTCACATTGTGTAACCTAAGTACGGAGCTTCGTCCACCATCCATTCTTCCACTATTTGTATCAACAACAGCTTAATTTCTTACACTGAAGCCACCACTGCTCATTTTCCTTTGTCGGCCTCTATCATCGATGCCTAACCAACAATCTTCTGAAGACAGCTTTATTGTTTTTGGGAGGTATGAATATCCTCCTCATAGCATTTTGTCAAAGCACATAATTACTCTTGTGTGGAAGACGCTACAAATGGTAAATGGACTGCATTTAATAACACCTTTCTATTTTCTTCCAACCACTCAAAGTGCCCTACAGTACATGTCAACATTCACCCACTAACACACATGTTGATACACTGATGGCAGAGGCTGCCATGCAAGGTGCCAACCTGCTCATCAGGATCTAATCTAATGCACATTCACACACAGTCACTCCACGCAGCCATCGGGAGCAGTTTGGGGTTCAATATCTTGCCCAAGAACACTTTGACATGCAGACTGGAGGAGCTGGTGGATCGAACTGCCGATCGTCTGATCAGTAGACGTCCGGCTCTACATCCTGAGCCACAGCCACCCTAAATAGTGCTGCAACTGTCATTTTGTCAATAAAATGTCAGAAGACATTAAAAAATGCACATTATATATTAATGTCTCCAAAGATATTCAGTTTACTGTCATGTATGACACACAAAAGCTTCAAATCCTCATATTAGAGAAGCAGAAAACAGCACAATAGTTGACATTTTTCTTTAAAAAACAACTAAAACAAGTATTTGATGATCAAAATAGTTGCTGATTAATTATCTGTTGATTGACTCGATTATTCAACTAATTGTTGCAGTTCTAGCTACAAAGTCAGTTTACTTGCCAATAGTCAAACCCGGAAGCAGGATCAGAGGTGACTGCATGAAAAATCCCCGAACCTTCTCTTTAAAATTAATCATATCAACGAGTCATTATGAAATCCTTTCCTCTACTAATATCAAACTGATGGATTAAAAGGGACAAGCCATTTTCTGCTCCCTTTGCTTCTTGGAAGGGCGAGTTGAATTGGATTTGTATGGACTCAGCGGAACAGCATATCCACTTATGGAGGGCAATTACGCTGGCAGGAGCACTTCAAGACGAGTCACTCTTCATAATACCAAGTCATCCTGCAGAAATGGATTTTCCCGCCGCCCTCAAATAGCAGCACCTGTGTGTTTCATGCTGTTTGTTGTTCCTAAAGATGGAGGTGTTTGTCTTTTTCATGGTTCCCTTCTGTGTAATTCAATCTGTTTGTCGCTTGCTGTCCAGGGAAAAGCAATCGCGGGAAACCCAGTTGAGGCAAACGGATTGGAGAGGTAATTTTGAAAAAGTCCCTGTTGTTAAGCTCTGTAATCACAGATAATCACACCATCATTTTCCCAACCTGTCAATGCATTTACAAGGACAGGTGAAACTTTTTTTGTGCTCTGGTAGAACGCTTGCAGAGTGACGCTGGTTGTACTGTTCCCCAGCAAAAGTTGGGTTTATTGTGAAAGTGAACATGGAAAGTCTACATTTAAACCTTACAAGGCTGCAAAAGCATCAGCTGCTGTCCAGAAAACAGCAAGCGAAGAGAAATGTTAGAGACAGTTCATAAGGTGACAGCTGGTACAATCTGGTGCTCAGACGTGGATTCACCCCGCAGGCCAGTCTGGTTTGCAGTTGAGCAGGGAAGGACCAGCTAATGCCTGTGGCAATACAATATATGTACAATATATATATATATATGTGTGTGTGTGTGTGTGAGTGTGTGTGTGTGTGTGTGCAGGGGCGTAGAGGAAACAGACGTCATGTCCCCAATAGTTTTGGCTCCGGGGGGTTTGAGTCATCTGAAGTAGTTTTTACATTCTACAATCAGCACATTTAACATTTTAGATGTCCTCACAAGTCTTTAATTTAAGGTTTTTTCTTAGAACTCACAGAAATTGGCACATTATATATTATATAACTGATTAACATGTGAATGTACAATAAATAAAACAAGTTGAAATAGATATATGATACATTTGACCAGTTTTAGGCCAAGATAAAACAAGATTATTTCAAAATCATGGTTAGGTGAGTCAGGGGATAAAATTCGTTGTTGACGTACCCTCCAGCCTCTGTAGAGAGAGAAAGAGGGAGGGGGAGGGAGAGGGGGGGAGACACAGGAGAGACACAGAGAAGCACAATAATAACAGCAATCATAATAATAATAATAATAGAAATATGACTAATAATAATAATAGCAGGTGTGGGCGTCAAGCAGGACCACAGCAGCGCGGGGTCTGCAGGAGCTTCCGGTGCCCTTGGTCCCCATTATGTAAATAATTACATTTTAGTGAATTGATTTGTTCATTTGCATGAAAAAAGTAATAATGATAATAAAATCCAATTTAGCTTTGGCAATAAAGTCACTTCAATAGAGCTCATTTGATGTGATTTTCAGAGACAGACAGACAAAGAGAAAGAGATCGGACACACTCCAAGCTTGATTCATGCTTCATCTACACACACACACACACACACACGCACACACGCACGCACACACACAATCTCTCTCTCTCTCTCTCTCTCACACACACACACACACACATACACACACAGAGGGAAAGTAGGGGGGTACTAAAACAGACTGACCCCGCCCTCTTTGTGACATCCTCAGCCTCTCATTGGCTCTCCGTTGTTCAGGAGGGGCGCTGCAAACACAAACAGGAATGTGTGTGAAGGGGGCTCAGTGTTTGCTCTGCACAGCGGCTGCTGCTCCTCTTATCTTGGGGGGGAAACAAACGTCGAACATCCATTACTCATCGGGGCGACTGATTTATCGCTCTGGACTGGGGACTGAGAGATTTCTTTCTTCTGATTTGCATCGTGAACAGCAGCGAGATCCGTGCGTAAAAAAAAAGCGAAAACGCACTTTTTTTTGTTTTTGTTGCCCCCCACTCTTCACACGCAAGGATGGAGAGGCGCAGGTAGACGGGCAGCAGAGACGCCGCTGAGGAGACACTTGTGTGAAGTTTTGCAGAGGTGAGTGGAAGCATCATGCGGTGCATCTTTGCGGACAATAAAACAGGCTTGTGTGGTGAGAAGTCTATATATGGTGCGCTCATTCAGAAAAAAAACACTGGGGAAAGGCTTGTTCTCCGGGGCAGTAGGTTAGTGGATCATAGCGTGAACTGAGGATGCAACTCCGAGGAGAATAAACTCACATGAACCACAAATATTAGATATATTTTTATTGCTGAGTAGAGTTTGCCCTCTTGCGTTTTGACTTTGCGTTTTGCTCGGGGTCACTCAGTAATATCATGAGTTACATGAGGTCATGCTTTTGTTAAAACATACATCATTTTTGTTAGTAATGCTGCTATTTGCTGTATATAATTGTACCGAATTTTCTTATGCTTTCACTCCCTTTATGCTTTTGCATGATTGGTCTATTTTTTCCCGTTTTCTGGCTGTGACAGATCATGTGCTGTGAGTAATGTTTGGCCTTGAGGTGGTTTTTGTTTCCTGCACACATGTGAAATAAGTTTGATTTGGAGAAACGTCATGTGAAGCTTCCGTCACTGTGTTTATGTGTGTATCCGTGGGTGTGTACTTTTCCTCATGACACAGACAGCAAGAGATACACACACACACACTCTCTCTCTGTGAAACATGAGAAAAGTAGGCCAGTGATTTTAAAAATGCCCCTTCAGGTTTGTTGGGGAGGGTCAAAGGGCATTGGTCTTTTGTGATGTATTGTACGCTGATACAACCCACAGTGGATCTGCCAGCTGAACTAGAGCAGATAAACACAGCAGCCTGTCTGTGCAGTGAGCAGGCTCTGCTGCTCTGTTAGGAGATATTTACAGTGGTTAGCAGCTTTCCACCTGCCAGATGGTCTGCAAATCACTTTAAAAACACCCCTACCTGCTCAGAGAAGAGTGTGAATGCCTTTTAAAATCTCCTCCGACTGAGCGGATGTTATCTTTTCAGCTGTGTGTCTTCCATGCCGATCAAAGACAGTAATTTGTCAAGGTCGGCCAGATCTAATACATTTGGAAATAAAAACAAAACAAATCTTGCACCCGCACAACTGAGCAACTTGCAGAGAGGCTTTTCCCCCGCCTGCTCAAAAAAAAAAAGGCGTTTTCAGGGCTAAATGCTCTTTCTGTGCAGCGCCAGGCTGACTTTGATATGGTTAAGTGGAAGTGCTTTGCTTCCCTGCCAGCCTGTTTGGGCCATGGTTAAGCTGTTTGAAGGGGGCTGGAGACGAGGGGGTAGTGTGCTCGTGCCAAGCCGAGACGGGCTGCAGGGATGCTAGACCAGTGTCTGTTCCCAGACTCTCACACAAGCTCTCCCTCACCTTCTCTCTACTCAACCCCAGCCGGCTTTTCATTCCCTGCATCTGCTCCCTCAGTCTCACCCCGCTTCTTTCTTCTCTCTGTCTCTCTCTCTCTCTCTCTCTCTCTCTGTCTTTCACTTTCTCTGTCTCACACATGCAGGGACAAGTGTGCACACACACATACACACACACACACTGATTTCCTCCTCTTTCTCTCCAAAGCCTCATTAAAGAAATTATGACTGTGCGGTTTGGAGGAAATTCAGACGCTTTTGTTGTTTTGTTGGGTTTTTTCCCCAAACTACTTAAATACAATACTGCAAGTATGACGTGAACTGAATGTGGTTTTAAAGGATCCCAGCATCACCTGAACACTTGTGAGTAGAGTAACCTTGTGCTGCAACAAACAAATATTTTCATTATCGATTTAATCTGCTGAGTATTTTCTCGAGTTATCGTAATATATATACTAAAAAATGCCTATCACAGTTTCCCAGAGTCCAAAGTGAAGTCATCAAAGGTCTTGTTTTGTCTGACCAACAGTCCAAAACCTAAAAATATTTATTTTATCATCATATAAGACAAACAAAAGCAGCAAATCTTCACGTATGAGAAGCTTGCACCAGAGAAAATGCGGCATTTGCGCATGAGAAATGATTTTATCGGTTAATTGATAGTTCCAGCTCTAGAGTGACCTCATTGGCCGTCTCACCCATCTAATTCAATGACAGCAGACTAGAGGATTAAAGAATAGGTTCACAGTTTTCTATCTTTCTTTCTGTATTTCTGCCTGTCTTAAAAAGATAGTGAGGTTCCCAAATGAACATTTAAGCAGGTTTTCTCGCTGTAATCATTCCTCCTGTTCAGATTCACTCCAAATGCGCTTACAACGTAAGCGATGAGGGACAAAATCCATGATCCACAAGCAAAAATGCATTTAAAAGTTTATCTGAAGATAATATGAGGCTTCAGCTGTCTGAGTAAGTCAGATAAAGTGGATATCTTCCACAGTTTCAGCCTTTTTAGTAAAAAAATCCCTCTTTTTGTCTCGACGGACAGGATAGTAGCGTCATATTATCTTTTGAATAAACCTTTGAACACATTTTTGCACAGGAGGAGGACTTTGGATTTTGGCTTCCATCACTTACATCGTAAGTGCATTTGTGAAGTAACAACAGGAGGAATGATTCCAGCAAGAAGAACGTGTGTCAGTGTTCATATGGGCCCCTGACTATTGTTTTAGGACAGACTTGGAAAAACTGTGAACCTATCCTTAAAGGTTATGTAAACGACAAACCTAAAGCTGGAGGAGCATTGTGCTAGTAGCCATCATAAGTGTTTTAGTGCTTTATTGTCCATCGATGTCTCACACGTGGAGTACTTGACCTTTTGCTTCCCTCAGGAACACCCACTGTTCTCGGGAATATTGCCTACGTCAGTATGTATGTGTGTGGGTGGGTGTGTGTATCCACATACATATGTCTTTCCATCTGTGAGAATATTTATGTTGTTTTTTCGGTGGGGCAAAAACGTAGGCCTTGCATTCTTACAGGAGGAGTGTCTCCTTAAAGTTTTCACAGCTGATAGTTATTTCATAAGGCGTGTAGGCTGCAGAAACTTAGAGGGCTCCGCCGGGATGTAGTGAAAGAAATGATTTCACTCTTGTCTGAAGCCTTGGAGGAGGCTTTAACTGCTCTGGATGCACTGTGAGAGTTTAATGATAAAGATGACTTAAATAAGAAAGTCAAATCTCCAGCTGAGTTTCCATGATCCAGGCTCCAAATTTAACTCGACCCTCAGTCTGCGTCTGGGAAGCTGCTTTGATATAACTCATAACTGGCAGCCGGCAAGCGAGAGGTTGATTTTGTTCTGGCTCTTTGATGAAACTTTAATGTTCCCTGCGGGGAAATTGGGTCATTCTGTTCACCGATATAGAAGACAGTGGTTTTGATACATCTGTCACGGTGGATACAAACCAGCATTATTGTAGAAACAGAATATTTGCAAACCTTTCACACCTTTCTACTGTTTTAACAAGTCTTTTTGTGATTCATCACATGCAGCAACAAACTATCATTTAGATTGTGGTTCAGTGACAACACAGTCCCGTCTGCTCTGACTCAGAGGTTATCTGCTCTCAAGATGACTGTGTGGCCTTGCTGCCCTGTCCCAACATGTCCTACATTACAATCACTGCTTCCTCAGAGGGGGGTGGGAGGTATTTTGTGTGTGTTGGGGAATTTCTGGTGTCAAGAAGGTGGGTTGTAGGGTGTTACACTGGGGTTAAGTGGTATGTGGAGGGAGGGGCAGAGGCAGGGAGTGGAGGGTTGACTGGGACAGTGGAGACGGCCAGCTGAAAGGAATGAGGAGTGGTCGGGGGGTGATATCTCGGGGGGTGGGTGGGGGACAGTGGAAAGGGAAAAGGATTTTTAACCCATGCTAGCCGTGCGGCTCTACAGATGGTGAGAGTCGGTTTATGAACTAGTTTGTATGATGTGCTGTACGAAAACGAAATCAAAGGTATTTATAGTTGTTCCAAACAGCTACACTCAAAGGTGGAGAAGAAAGCCGATCGTCATAAAAAGGGGAGAATGGCACATATTTTCAGAAGATCTCTCCTGGAGGGCATTTCGTAATGTTGCACTTGATCGCTCACATTAAAAGTGACTAAAAAGTGAGCTAGAGAGAAAAGTTTAAAGCCTGGCTCCTTTCTCACCACTGAACAGCTGGTCGATCTCGGTGTGAAGTGAGTGTGAATGTTGGATTGTCAGTTTTTGAAAGTTACTGAAACGGCCCTACAATGACCCCCCTCCGATCCGATGTTGGAAAGGTGTGTGGGGAGCGGGTTTCCGAAGCGATTTGACCAACAGACAAGCTCTTCTAAGTACGCTTTGGTCCAGACTGAAATGTCTCAACTGTTGGATAAATAGCTGACTTTTCCTCTAGAGCTACCATGAGGTTGATCTTTTTTGTTTTTAGTGAAATATCTCAAATACTATTGGACAGATTGTCATGAAATTTGGCACATGCATTCATGTCCCTGTTAGGATGTTTCATAATGACCTTGGTGATCCCCTGACTTTTCATCTAAAGCAATATCATCAAAATTTCATTTTGTCTTATACTTTGGTTTATGAGCAGATACCTACAAAACTAACAACTTCCTATCAGGCTAAGTTGTACTTTGTGTTTAGTGCCAATCAATACATGTCAGCATGTTAGCACTGAAGTTAAACTAAAGTTCAAACTAAACTATAAACTACGATGGGGAACATGCTAAACATCAGCATGTTAGCATTTAGCTCAAAGCACCACTGTCCCTATGTATAGTCTCACAGAGATGCTAGCTTGGCTGGAGACACTTTGTCTTGTTTTTCTAGGTGTGAGACAAGGCCACAAGTTAAAAAGATGAAATGAAAGAATTGAAAAGTCATTCTTGTTTCTGCTCACAGGTCCCCTGCTTCTTATTTTCTCTCAATCTTTCCTCTGCGTCTCTCTCTCAGCCTCTGAGGACAGAGACTGAAACCATGTACTCTCAGCTCTATATCAATGACGATACCTTCAGTAGCATTAGCCTATAGAATATTTTCTGGGCGCTGAGCCATCCTGAGAGACACCAGAGCCTTTTGGGTCGATGATGAAAGCTCTGCTGCTTAACCGCACTCACACCATTGCCCACTGCCGGTTATGTCACATAAAAGTCAGTGTACAGAGACAAATATGTGCTCGTACAAAATGTGAGTTTGAGTGTGTGTATGTGTCTCTCCTGACCGCATGAGTAAGAGGCAGTGATGTATGAAAAATGATAACCAGAACAATTATGTGCTGCTAATGGACTAATGAGTGCCCAGCTGTGTGTGTGTGTGTAGGATCTAGAGTGAGTGGTTGCTGGTCTACCCTTGGGTTTTCCATCTTTTATTATAATTATTTTTTCTATCACTTCCCTACTTTCCCTTCATCCTCCTCTGGTTCTTTCTCCAGTCCCTTCCCATCTGTTTCCCCCCCCTCCCTTCTCCACTCTCCTCCTAGATACAGACGGAGAATTTATGGAGGGGGGCTTTGAACCCATCCTCACCCCTCCTCCTGTTGTCTCTGAACAGATCAGCACAGCATTCTTGGGGTGTGTGTGTGTGTGTGTGTGTGTGTGCGTGTGTGAGACGGAGGTGTTCCCCATTAATCCTCTCCTCCAACTGTGTGACCAGGCTACAGTGTGAGGGGACACTGAACAGGCATGCACCACATGCTCTATACTAGACGTCATGTGCGACACATGATATTTAACACACTGGCACGCACGCACACACACACACACACACACCTCTGGCCGGAGCAGCTGGGAGCTGTAGCAGCATTATGATTGCCATAAGCGTTTTAGGGTCCTAATCTTATAATCTGTCTGTTTTGGTATTTGGTGTGTTCCCTCTGCAGTGTCCAGCAGCTGGAAGAGACACCATTGGACAGACAAATAGATACTTTATTCATCCCCTTGGGGAAATTCAGGTGACCAGCAGCTCACATAATCTGTATTAACATATAACTGTAGATTATAGACACTACACAATAAAGGAAGGTAATGCAGCATGCACAGGGTTAAAAACCAAAATTACTTAAAAGCAAAGAGACTTATACATAAATAAATGAATAAAAGGTGCAAATAAAAAGTACCACATAGTGCTTGAAGGATTCAGGTCATGACGGTTTTATGTCTGTTTCTTTGTTCGCCTGCATGAGGACAACACGCAGATAACAATTTTGGAGTGTGACACATCCAGTGCCAGCAGTCCTGACAGTTTTCTTCGGTTATTAGTAATAAGTTGTATATGTGGTGTTGAGATTTCTGGGCTGCTGTGATGGGTCTCTCAGCAAATATCAGTGCTGTACTTTTCTGTTTTTAAGCCTCCTGTCTTCTCTATCGCTGCTTGTTTTTCTCTGTTCCCTCTCTGTTTTTTCAGATTCTGTTATTGACTCTTTCTCAGAATACAGAGCGCTGATCACACTTGGTCCTTCTGCCACTTTTTGAGAGGAGACTATTTGCACCTGTGTGATGGGTGTCTTCTATCACAAAGTCAAGACTTTTTTTGAGGAACCGAGAAGTGGGTGTTCTTATTACCCAGCTGCCTCGGGGTGGCCATGACACACAGTTGTGTGATGACAGATGAATTGAGGAGGGGGGACGGGGGGGGGGCAGCTCCTTCATCCTGAGGCGAATCGTTGCCAGGATGACTGTTCACCCTTTGAACTGCACTACTCCTCCTGCAACAAAATATGTCATTAAAGGTTGCAGCCGCCCGGTTTGATGATCATTTTTTGGGTGAAATCATAACCAAAATGTCAGCTGATAGCGTTGCATATGAATTAGCTGGAAATGCAGTGGATACATGTTAGTGCTAAAGCGTCAACATTTCTATATTGATCTATTAATCATGTTGAAGTAGTCTGTCAAATTTAAATGAAATTTGTGAGAAATTGCAGCACTTTCACATTTGTTCAGACAAAATAAGCGATTGGATGGCAACACTTTGGGTCTCGGCGATCTGCATTTGTTCTTATTTTCTGATGTTTGATAGACAAGACAGTTAATGGATTAATTGAAAAATGAATCAAGCCAACCTAGATGTGATACAGCAGGATGCACTGGAGTCACTAAAAGTCAAACCAGACTGGAAGAAATTTGTGAAGAGATGTTTAACATGTCTTTGTTTTAGTTGTTTGGTCATAAAGTTTGTTAAGCAGAGCGTTGCCTGCAAAGATCTCCATTTCCTTCTGGAAAATTAATGAGGTCAGGACTGAGGAAAACACAGGAGTTAGTCCTCTAGATATTAGAGTTTTGGACCCAGAAATTACTTGTTTGGCAGCTAAACACTTGGATTATGTTGGTTATGATTATGTTGCACAAGATTCATCCTGTATATCCTTTTCTGTGATTATTATGATGAACCAGAAACGAGAAAACACACTTTAAGTGATTCAGCTGCACGTCCTTTGCAAGCACTTACCCTTAATGGCAGGAAAATAGGAAGATATTTAAAGACATAACATTCAACATATGGAGGTGCCCTCAGTTTGAAGCACAAGGCTACAGCACGCTGTGTGTTTGAGTGGCACTTGACCTTTTTTTTTTTTGCATGTGCTCCCCTTTCTCTCCCCTTCCATCTTCCCTGCCTGTCTTGATTTTATACCGCAGATAAAAGCTGACAAGCCATGAAAAATAGCAAGAAAATGGCAGTAATCCATACAGGAGAACACACTGGGACCAGATGTGCGGTACGAGTGTATGTGGACAGCTGTGGGGAGAGGTTGGGCTGGTGAGCAAGCAGGTGAATGAGTTCACATGATGATAGGATTTTAAATGGCACATTGGATGACAGTGCGTCAGTGTCTTATCTGTAGCATCATGCACAGATGTACTGACTTGCTTGTTTTCTCCGTCAGTCTCTGAATCATCCTTGTTTCTGTCACAGTTTCTGTGTGTGTGTGAATGTCGCTGCTATTCTTTGTTTTTGCTGTTTCATTCTCTACTGAACTCTGCAGCTCCAACCAAAAATCATCATGTAACTAACACCGATCGCTGGGACTTTTAATTAGTCTATGTGCTTGTGTGTTTTTTTACAACTTGGCTGTGTAGAGTGTTTAAGTCTCAGTCTAATGGTTCACAAGTGGTCGTGGGAGCAGATTTTCAAAATGCACTTCATATCTACTCAGGGCTGCACCCCCCTGCTGAGTCTTTACTCCAGACAGCATGCTAATCTCCACAGTTAGTTGAAATATTTAACTGTGAAACCACAGTTTAGGGAAAAAGGCACAATTGTCCCCTCAAGAGTATTTCTCTGCCAGCGAGAGCTCATTTCAGGAACACGTGGAAGCGTCTTTCACTTGTCATTTTCCTCTCTTGGTTCAGCCTTTTTTTTTTCTCCTGCAGTTTGTTTTTCCTCTTCGTTCAGCCACTCTGTAATTTGTTATTCTGTTGTTAACATTATGGTAATGATTTAGTTAAGGCTGCGAGAGAAATGTGTGGGACAGAAAATCCACCGTGACTTCTGTTTTGTAAATCACACCCACAGTGTTTGATGTTTTTCTGGCAAGAGAGAGACTCTACATTTATGTCTGTCCTATGAAACGAATATAAGCAGAAAGCATTAGAAACAAAAGACAGTGAATGTAGGCCATAGGTTGGTTATTTGAATTCTGTCATGGAAAAATCAAATCCAAATGGAGTGTAAATTGCTGTATTTCCTAAACTTAATTAAAAAGACAGTGCAGAATGTGTTTCTTACATCTTATGCCCTTTAAATCATTTGAATCCCCCACTAAAAATTCTTCATTTAAGAAAATCAAGCTCATGGTTTAGAAATTAGTTATTTCCTAGCTGCTAGTCATACATTAACACACCTCAAATCCTGCCGCCTCGCCAGCTGATACAGTATAGTTATGAACTAAGACAAACTCTGTATCTAACCGGCTGTTTTCACACAGAGCCGCTACAATACTCTGACCTTCTATCATCACAGTAGCTGCTATCAGTGAAAAGAATGTGGTCTTTTCTTACTAAAAATAACAAATGGAGCTGAAATAACCAAAGTAATCCTGTTTATATGGTAACTGCATTCCAGCGCTGCAGCATAGGTGGTCATTTTCAATCAGAGTCACACATAATGGACAAATCAGAAGAAGAAGTAGTGCGAGTGGAGAAACTGGTTTTCATGCTGACCCAAATGCTGGGGACGTTAATATGTCAATCAGACGTTTATTAGAGCAATATGCATGACACATTGTGAAGAGAAGAGATAGAAAAGTAGTGAGGGTGGAGATAAGAGGACGTTATTTCAGTCTGTGAATAGAAATACAGCCGGAAATGCTTTAGCACTGTTGGTGATGTGTGATGTGTTTCCAGGCCCATGCTGTTTCTAGTTGGTGTAATTTTGTCACTTCTATAGCAAAATATAGACAATGTGACACCACAAATATTTTCAGTGCAGCTACAAGATATTTGATTAGGGGAAAAGTTACCCTGCTGGTACCTGCATGTAAAAAAGACACATGAATGAAAAAATGTACACTTGTTCTCTTGGGGAATGTAGGAAATTGTTCATTTAAAGCTACACCCAGCATCACTGATTAGTTAGGTCAACAGTGATGTCACGGTGTACTCGACACACCCTGGAGTTCACTTCTACAGTTGAAGCACTGAAGTTCGGCAAAAACATGAAACACATTTTCAGGCGGTATGAACTCTTCAAGCAGAGGTTGGCAAGACAGCTTGATGGGAAGTGGGTTAAGTAAAAACATACATTGTAGCGCTTCATCACAGAATAACTCCTCAATAACTTAACTGACCGCCACAGATTGGTCGTTATTTTTATTACTGATTGATCATTTATGTCATTGTTTAAGCTAAAATGCTGAAAATTCTCTTGATTTCCTCTGTTTCAAATGTTGATTTCGACTCTTTCCTCATTTTATATCCATGTAATATGAATAACTTTGGGTTTTGGACTGTTGGTCAACTTGGTTGGACAAACATAACATTTCTAGACATCACCTTGGCCTATTAGCACATTGTAATTCTGCAAAATTGCAATTTTGACTGGTAATGTCATTCAAAGGTTTTTTTAGAAAAGGGATCCACGTGTCCAGAAAATCCTTGCAGCCAAGCTGAAATCTGGACATTTATACTCAATAGGCTGTGCTTTATACTGCCACTTGATGTTTTTATTGTGATATGATTTATTTATAATCCCCGTTGTTTGATACTGAGTTGATCATCTTGGTGAAATTAAGTACATAGATGTAAATGGTGTCCGAGCATCTTGCTGTCCTACGTTGACACTTTGCATGAAAAGTGTTTATTTCAGCATTTAATTACAGTGTTGTCAGTGTGTTGATGCTCAAGTTGGCTAAAAAGATACACTATGTGTTTGCGGTTTAAGCCGCTGTCTCACAGCTGCTGGTGCTGGTGATGCTTTCTACTGTACTGTCTAATAATGTATAAATGTCATAAAAATAATCTTTGAGACCATTAATCTGGATTGTACATTTACTGGTGTGGCTTACAGTTCTCACAAGTGATTACACGCTGCTCTCCACTGCTGAAATGTCAGTGGCAGCTGCCTGAATGTAACTTTAGCCCAGACATGCCTCAGTTAATCTGGTCATCTGTACATTTAAATGCCACTCCATATCCTGGCCTTAATTTCTCCTGCGTGCACTGCCCCACGAGGACACTGATGACCTATAATTAGAATAGAGTGACTATCGTAATTCAACATTATGTGGGGAAATCTCTCTCTCTCACACACACACACAGAAACACACACACACACACTGGGGTGCAAAGATAAGGAAGGGAAAATGTCACTGAGGTGGAGAGAAACCAGCCTTGGTTCTTGCTAAGTAAGATGGATTAAAAGAAGAATATCAAGAACACTTATCTGATGAAAGTGACAAGAATTACCTAAAATATTTAGAGCCTTGAAAACTCATATCAGAAATTCTGAATCCAGATTAATGTTTGCGTGTGTATGTTTTGTGCATTTCTGCTTGTTGGTGACATTTTTGACCTGTCTCGACTTTCTTGTGATGTGATTTGCACTGACCCTCTTTCACGCACACACAAACACACTTTGGCACTCATACAACAGTCACATCCCCTCTTTAATACACATCAAGCTCCCAATCAGTTGGTAAAACTGTTTAACTGCATCAGATGACTAAGCTGTCTGTCAGCTGATTGCTGTTGATATTATTTATAGAGTCTAGACCAGTTTAATGTTGACCTGATAAAGCATTGGTTGTTTTTTGATAAATCTTGTGCCATGGGAGGATGTCAGAGATCAGGAGAGTCAGATTATTTGGGTCAGGATGTCCGGCAACTTGATTATTTTTGGTCAGAGAAATGTCCTGATGTGCAGGGAACTCGGTCAAGCTGAAGAGAGCAAGAAATAATTATTTTAAGTTGTAATAAACAAACATTTTCTGTTTGTATCATTCTTCTCATCTAACTCTCAGCAAGAAAGCAAACAAGAGAATTTCCCAAAATGTTGAACTATTACTTTAAACAAAGTAACTATTTTCTGTTTAAATCAAATCTCTGGCCAAATTCACAAAGTCTTTCTTGTTTTTCACTGTTTGGGGTCACACAGGCTGACTCGTTTGTGTTCCTTCAGGATTTTTTTTCACCATTGTGTCCACTCAGCAGGACGGTTATAAAGAGGCATTGTTCACATCTGTAGAGCTGACTATTGACCAAGCTATTGATTCTTTTTGCACCTGAGGTATCCTCCTCGCTGCATACCAGCATCACACAGGACATGTTGAAGTTTTTCTAATGCCCATTGTTTATTTTTGTGAGTTCTGTGTGTGTGATGGGATTCATGCAACCACAAGCAGATGAAACTAAGTCTTTAGGCAGTTTAAAAATGTTATTAATCATCCTTCAGATGACTGACTGGAGGTGTGCAGCCATAACAGGCTCTCTATTCTCAGGTTCAAAGCGTTTGGTGAATTCCTTACTGTCACCGGGTCATGTTGTTTACAACATCTCCCTCTGTGTGTGTGTGTGCGTGTGCGTGTGCGTGTGTGCGTGTGTGTGGACATGTGGGTTTGTGGATATGTTTTTCATGTGCGTAGCCAGAGTGAGATTAGTTTACACTTTTGCAGTGATTTACATTCATAATGTTTATCTTTGAGTTTTTAAGTATGAATTGACATAAAACTCTTAAAGCTGCTATAATGAATATTTTTATATCAACAATGGATCACATGATTACTTGTATGTGAATTGGGCTGTAGTGATTAACCCACAGAGATTAATACACCTGAGGTTCCCATTGGCTCTATGGAGCTTTTTAGCTTCTTTTAGCTCTTTGTTTTGGTTTTCTGACCCACATCTTTACTATTTTGTTCACTCTAGCCAGCATTGTTCTTGTATTTCCTGCAAAAAAGCTCTTGAAACTCACTATACGTTACATGTCTAGCGCCAAAGCTTGTAGCTGGTGAACGTAGTGGAGCATTTAGCTGCTAAAGTGCCAGATATTTCTTTTAGGAATTGGTGGAGACCAAAAAACAGAGCTAAAAGGAGAGTGAATATTGGACTAACATTCATCAGGTGATCAGAAACACGACTCCAGATGAATGTTAATGTTGTTTTGTGTCTGCTGGATGTGTACATGCAACTGTTTGCAAAGAAGTTCACCCTTTCAGCTTGAAAGGTGATGATGTGTTTATAGCATGCATCCACTGCTAAATCAGTGTCACATTTTACCCCTTTTCAGTCAAACACAGAGAAAACTGAGCTGACTATTCTGTAAACCATCCTTACCATTAAAGGTGTTTCATCGCCACCTCACAAGGCACTATCATCCTAAAACAGCTCCTTTCCTGCCTCTTAGTCCCTTTGTGTAGTCTTTTAGTGAAGATGAATAAGCACTCCTTCCTCAAGAGGAACTTGTACTTTTCCTCCGCTCAGGGCTCACACTGAGGATAATGAGGCTCTCTGTTCCTGAAGCCATTTTGCTCGGTAAAACCAGCTATAAATGGCCAAATCCTGAATTCAGTTAAAAAGCAATATCGTGAGTTTTCTGCTGTACAGTACTGTAGAATCACATTTGCCTGTGCGGTGTTCTGGTGTCACCTTTCGTAAACATGATTGTGCTTGTGACTGTGTGTGTTCTGCAGGCAGATTTGTTGGTGTCACTCGCTTTACCTGCAGGGAATTTGGGATTTAAAACATGTTCTTTCCAAGATGGTCACCAGGTTAATGGGACACGTAAAGTGAGTGGGATTAGACATGCTGCCTTTAATCTCAAAACTAATGGTTTTATGCATGCAAAGGATTATGTAGACAATCTGCAGGAGCTGTAGTTGAAATTTCAAGATGGCTTACTGCAAGTCTTAAATCTTCACTTGTTCATTTAGTTGATTTGTAGAAATAAAAGTGTATCAAGTAGACCAAAATGAAGCCACTTCTTTGGCTGTGGTCAAGACTTGAGTTGAAACAATTATTCGATTAAAACTTTATTGTAAATTAAATATCTTTGGGTTTTGGACTGATGGTTAGACACAAAATGCAATTAGAATATGTTTCCTCTAGGAAATTGTGTGGTCAAATTTCACAGCTTTCTTATGTTTGATAGACCAAGATTAATCATTTAATTAAGGAAATACTGGAAAATTATTGTTAGTTGTAGCCCTAGTCAAGACATTTGAGAGGATAATAGCAATCTGTTTAAAACAAAACTTCAAATGAAGCTTTGGCAGGTGTCTCACACTCTTGTTTTCAATTTCACACAGAATTACAGGAAAAGAGAAAGAAACAATATTGTACGTTTTGGCTCAGATATAGCAGCCAGCAGCCAGTTTTAGCCCAGTTTGGAGCGGCACCAGCAGTTACCCTCCTCACTGAACCAGTTCACACAAACATGGACTCTGTGTGGGATAACTGAGCAGCATTCAGGCGCGTGCTTACGACCTGCAGGGTGTGTTGGAACATGTTACTCCATTTCCAGTCATATATATACAGTATATCATCACTCTAATCTGTTGGATTTGCTCTGTTTCAACAGAAGTGTGATTGTTTGTATTTTCTAACAAGCCTTCTGCATCTTTTTATACACTTCTATTCTGTTTTGCATAATAGCTCTCATCATCTCCTGCCTGCCTTATTCTCTAATTTCTTCCTATTTTTGTCTTCACATTCTGTCACATAAGAAAGGAATAAAATTAGAAAGAATGAAAAGAGGCTTAAGGATGCTTTTGATCAAGTTTTGCCACTTGCACATTTTAGAACATCTGTAACTGATCTGAAAATGAAAACAGCTTTTTCCAGATGAAGGATTGGTGCTTTAAAAGCCTCGGCCCTGTAACACGAGGGTGTGTGTCCTACTTCTTGGCAGTTGGCTCATAGCCGTTGTTTTACGTAAGACACTTCATCCCATTTTGTCTGCTGTTGCCATGGCGAGGCTAATTTATACAGGCATTAAGAATTAGGCTCCTGTTGTTAACATGCACTGCAGGCTGACACTGGTTTTACACATAAATACACACTCAGAAACGTGCACGCACACACACACACACTCTCAGAGGATTAGTCAAGTGTGTGTTTATGTGCGTGCAGCTGATTGTGAGTTTGGGCGAGACGCTTAACAGCAGACAAGGAACTCAGACTGATTGATGTGATTATTAGCGTGAAGAATTGAAAGAGCTGTGCAGCAGTGTTTGTTTACATAAACTGAATATAGTTCTTGAATATTGCATCCATATTGCGACCTAAATAACTGCACTAAGACCCTTTGACGGTTCGGTTCCAAATGAATTCTTGAGCTGTTAGTTTGTGGTGGGAACATGATTCAACCTCAATCCGACCCAACTACTATGTGTACTCTGAAAGTTTGAGCTAAACTGCTCTCGCAGCCAGGTACGCTTTGCATACTGAGAGGACGAGCAAAATCAGCTAACAGCTAGCTGGAGAATGAATCAAGATGCAACCTGAACTAGTGCAAGGAGGTACGTTGCATTTTTGATATCAGGGCAGACAGGACCTTCTTCCCGTGTTCATGTGTTCGCTCCTGCTACAGACACAACTAACCATTGATTGGCGTGAACATTCTCATGTGGCTTTGGATTTTTGTCTGTGTGAAAAGAAACCAGCAAATAGATATCAGATGTCCTGCTCTCTCATGCCAGTCGCCCCTCACTAACCTGTGTGTGTGCGCTTCTTCTTGAATGTATCATTTGTCCACTCTTGCGTCAAGCCACAGCTAAGAATACTGATCAATCCAATGCTCACATATTCCACAGAACAACACTCACGCACCTCGTCCAGGGCATTTCAGGCTATTTGTGTGTGAACGCCAGAGAAGAAAGGCCAGTGAATGGACTGACTGGCAGCGGTATTCAACACGGGTAACGGCTGGCACCAAACCAGAACACGAAACGAGTTGGCATTGTTGTTCTCGCTCTGAAAGGCTCTTTAGACGAGATGAGCGGTGACACTAAGAGGTGCGGAGGAAAGGTTTTTATGATTCAGTGGCTGAACTCAGTATGTGTGTGTGCATTGGGAACACTGATTTCAATGTGTAGTTTGTTTTGAAACGGGCTTGCTGAGGCTGGGAAAGGTTTTTGGGACATTTTGCCAAAATATCTTCTTCAAGAACAAATATAAAAAGAAAGAAAAATAGAAGGGAACCTATTTTTACTCTCGAGTTGTTGGCCAATTCTTCCTATTAATAGAAAACAGAAACATGAAAAATCACTCATGTAATATATTTAATCAGATTTGCCAGACACAAACAGCTGATGTTCATCTAATATATTTGTAGCAGCTGGATAAACGTCCACAGCTTGGATACAGATGCTGCAGATGTTGTGCCAAGAAAGCATATGTTTTTATATCTGAAACACAGGTATTAGCATCTGAGGGAAGAGAAGATGATTATCTTTTTATAAAGTGCCACATTTATCGAGCAGTGATAAATTAATGTAGGGCAAACACTGAGTATATTTCATACACGTTCTCCGCCTTGAACCCAGCATCAGATTTTAGTTTACGCACTGTAGTAAATATAGAGTTATTTCCCCTGTTTGAATTGTGTGAGTGCTGTTCCTGTAAAATATATATATTTTTACCTCTGATGACAGTTGTACTCAGCGTTATTCACTTGAGTCCTCGTCACAGGCAGAACTACACTCTTGTACCATTTCGGGAACATCAGTATATTGACTATCCAGCTAATAGAGTCTGGTATCATCGTGTACCGAGTTCAGTTCTTGACTTCTTCTCATCCATCTTCATTCTGTGTCTTTAGTAAATGGTTGAAGTGCAGGAAACTGTGTCCAGCCTGTTCTTTGATTACCCAGAGAGCATTAGGTAACAACATGTACCATCATATGCCACCCACTGCTCTTCTTTTAGGCGAATGAGTCAGAAAGTCAGAGAGACAAACAGGGCAAGGCAGAAAACTGAGCTACTGAACATCCAGACACCAAAATGTACCAAAGTGCTTCAGGACATTACAAATTGCTGCTCTCTTGATAGGTATTTTGCCTGCTGCCAGCTGTGGTGAGGGAAAGATGATCAATCGCTATAATTAATCATTGTCCTTCAGTAGAATGTTCTCATGATGATATGATTATATAATGTTATCAGACACATTTCTGTTGTCCAAATGAGCAAAATGCAACTAGCAACTAACAACTAACAAAATTAGCCTGTATAAGAGTGTGGGCTCATGTACAGTACACAGTACAACACAGTTGATTGCTTAACATCAGGTTGATTATGCTGTATGCAATTTCACAAACTATTGATTTAATATTCTTAAAGCTGCATTAATCAATTTTGATATCTGATATTGCCTCATGAAATCACATAGGGAACACTCTTAGCAAATGAATGCAAATTTACTCATCCAGCAGGCACAGAGCAACATTAGCATCCATTTGGAGTAATGTTTCTGGTCATCTGATACGTTTAATTCTAATACTCACTCTTCTTTTAGCTCTGTTTTTGTTCTCCACCAGCTCCTATGGGAAATAGCTGTGGCTTTAGCTGTTAAATGCTTTGCAGCTTCACCAGCTAGTTGATAACTTTGCGTGTCTGCTGTTTGGTTCTGGGAAGGTAGTGTACAGTGGGCTTATAAGAGCCTTTTTGCTGATAACTAATGCTTGTGCAGCTAAAAACAAGGATGGGTGGAATTTTGTGGGCTCTAAAAAAAAAATAAAGAATGAGCTGAAAGACGCTAAAAAGCTCTGTAGAACTGAGGGATACAACAGAGTTAGGTGTTCATTCTGTGATGGTTCATCACTAAAACCAACAGCATTCACAATACAAGATGTAATTTGATCAATTGTATATATAAAAATATGAATTAATGCAGTTCACTCACTCTAAAGAATCTTGTATATTATTTCATAGATAAACCACCAGCCTCTTGAACAAAACAAGGTATATTTTTGGCTACATCTGACCATTCAAACCAGCCCTTTTCTGGGCCAAAGCATCCAGACAAACCATTGATCCTGATGATTCATTTACTGAGTCACAGCCATCAGGGTCCTCGGTGTTAAAGTGAGCTGCTATTAATAGCCTGAATAGTATCAGTCTCATTGGCTTATTGTCCCCCCCACTGCAAAACAAGGCTCTAGTCTTTCCTCGGGCCTCGTGCTGGGTCTTTATGTGGCTCTCTGTCTGTCAGACCAAAGGAGAGGATATCAGGTTGCTGGCTCAATAGCTTGTACCTATTGTGTGTGTGTGTGTGTGTGTGTGTGTGTGTGTGTGTGTGTTTGCGTGTTCTTGCATTTGTATGACGACATGAGCCCGGCCCTGACCCCACACATAGGTAGTCTATCTTCTAGAGACAGAAAGATGGATGGATCAGTTGAAAACCAGACACATACAAACACAGGGCCCCACAAACAAAGTAACAGACCAAAAAAAATGCAGTTTTGCTTGTTGCTTCATTTGGCAAAGTTGTTTAACTGGTAACGCCGTGGGATGGTTTATCTCGTTTGAGTGAGAAAGAGAAGCAGAATACTGAGGCTTTAGATGCTGATTCCTCTGTTTGCTAGTTGAGTTTAATTTGATTTGACAAAACTGCCTCCCTCTGTCTCTCTCCTGTAGGCATTTCTGTGTTCAGCAAACTTTTCTTCAGCTCAGTTGTAAAGCGATACAGATTAACAAGACAGAAATGACACGACACTTCTACTTGCTCACTACAATGTTTACAGTCATCACACTCTTAGCATGTTGGATGTGTAATTCAGGATGTGAGAAAAAGATCCACAAGTTTGAAGACTTGTCAGACTCCAAAACGCTGCATAGTGGTTAATAATACTATGAGATAATTTTTGCAACAATAATTGTATCCCTCATGTTGACGATTGGCAGGTAAACAGTAGAAATACTGCGTTCACTAGTAAGGAACATGCGCTTGTCCATATTTGATAGGCCACTGCAGCGCCCTGCTGGATGACGTTACAAATCTCTGAGCCAGGTTCAACATTTTTGGACAAACCTGCATTTTCTGCCGCCAAAGCAGTGGTCTCATTGAAATGAATGAGGGGGCTGAACGCAGCCTAAAAAGAAGTTTTATGGCGTGTTTAGACAGAACACAAAGTGAATTTTCACCTCACATCATTTGTGAGAGTTTGACTTCTGGACTGTTTGTGTTTTATCACCCCAAACAGCCAAAATACCAACTGTACATTAGCTGTAGCATCAATTTGCGCTGCATCGAGCAAATTGGCATCTACTTGAACCTCTTCATTGACGTTATATGCAATTGCACTGCCTCTAAATTCACTTTCCATTCTGTCTGAACACAGTTAGGAATGTTGGCATTTATCCACCCTACATCTGAAACCGATTAGCCAATTGATCAATTAGTTAAGACAAAACTGATTGGCAACTATTCAAGCAAGGGTTTTGGACTGCTGGTCAGACAAAACAAGACACTCAAAGATATCGTCTTGGGCACATGGAAATTGGGTTGGACATATTTCAATATTTTTTTTACATTTTTAGACCAAACAATCACTTTATTTGAAAGACAATTGGCAGATTTTTCAATAATCGAAATAATCTTAGCTGCAGCCTTAGTCCACCCTCAAGCAAATCTGAACTTTCTCTAGCTGTTCTATAGCTGACCTCTAGATCCTCTATATGAAGGGATTTGTTGGCAAAATAAGGATTTGATTTGTATCGTATTTTACATTGTTACAATTTGTTTTTCTGTTACTTTGTGATTGAAAAACAAAACTTGACAGAATGAACGATTTTAAACATGCACTGAATTGCCCTTTTAGTTTAAATGCCAACCTGCTGCCACTAGCACCGTGATCTAGACAAAATCTTATTATGCTAGTTGAAACTGTGATTCAGTGACCTCAGCGGATCCTTGCCTCTGGGCACTCGATCCCTGCAACATCATTATCTTACAGCTATACGTGGAGGTTTCACTGTCTATTTTCAGCGTGTTCCCAAAGTACCCATGTGAGTCATGTTGCATTCCACATCTCCAGCTTAAAAAAGGTTGAAATTTGACAGGCTGCTGCTGCTAAATATAGACGTGGTGATAAAAGATGTCTTAACTGTAGAAGAGGCTGATTAGATAACTCTGCCACAGGATGGTCTGAATTTGCTTCCTGGAATTTCTTACTTGTACAACTTGATTTCTAAATGGCAAACAGGGCTTTTAAAGCTAAATCAGATCTGTGATCAACTCCTGCTTGCACCACATTAACTGCTTCAAAACATCTGCAGTCTGATCAATTGCATTTTTAGAAAAGTCTTAGTTCAGGTAGAAAATATGCACAAAGTACACATCGCACATGACAGAAAGTGACGAGTCATGTTGTCTGACACCTGATCGAAGAGGGAAAACATGAAACAGTAACTATTGAGGTCTGTTTGCAGTTGAGCGGTGATGGATAGGTTAGAGGAATCAAGACATGTTAGCACAGGATCTGAATGCTGCTCATCCTCATCGTACACGGCAAGCATCACCGCTGTGTGCAGCATTGCACAATGTTCACTGCACTCCAGTTAACCTTTCTATCAACATGTTTTGGGGTTAAAGGACCATTTATTTGAACCTGATGTATGTGGCAATTGTGACTCTATGTCTCCTGCTGACTTTGCTGTCTGCAGCTCCGTTTATTGGGATTCAGATTTAGTTGGGCGAACAAGGCCTCGCATGTAATGACAGTTATTGGGGCAATCTCTGTCAGCCTCCTACTGCTTTAGAAATAAACATGATTTTTTACAGTTCAAAAGTTTGTTTGGGAGTCTGAACTAAAGTAAACACAGGAACTAGCCACCTGTAGCAGCATTATGCAGTTATGGCTAACTGCGTAAGGAACTACATCTGGGGCAGTTTGCATGTCAGTTTGTTTATGTCTGAGGCTGTGGATAGCTCAGCATCTGTTCATGCCAGAGAAGTAGCAACTTAGTAGATTCAATAAAATGGTTCATGCTTGCAAGATCCACACAGTTTTAATGGACTACCGCTGGACGATGGAGACTTGCATACTGTAATTCCTCACACAGTTAAGTGTTGTAATCAAATTTTTCCAGCTGGCCTCGCTCTTTTTATCCAGTTGATGCTGTGGAGATAAACCAGTCTCCAGGACAACAATATATAAACACTGTAAACACTTTAAATACATGTGTAGTAGTTACACAGCTGGGGTAACTCTCATCCATGGATGCTTCTAGATTTTCTAGTCTGGCAGCAACAGGTCCATCTACAGAAAAAGGTTTTCTCTTTACTCTTCAGGGGAACGGTGACTGCAGGGACAGCAGCAGTTTCTCTGAGGTAACCGTTACTGTACGTTGACTTTCTTGATGGCCTCCATTCTTAGTTTTTCTTCTTTCAGTTGTTTTATCTCTTCTCTGTGTACGGTTGGACAGTCAAAGTGAATTGACTCAGAATTGTCTTCATAATAGTCCACGGAATAATCCGTCATTGCACTTAGTTTTTTTTAGTTTCCTTACAGTCCAACCGCGGTGAAAGTCAGCCTCATACATGTAAACAAACCTCCGTGTGCAGATGATTATGTGGGTGGTTCGGTTAGCCGGCAAACTGTTCATAAGATGCTTTTTGTTGTATCCATGATGCATTACCAATTCTTCACTGGTTGTCAGCTTTGAAACATGTCCTATAATGCATTTGTATGTCTGTGTCTCCTGCAGGAGTGTCATCACGCGTCCCAGAGATCATGGCGGCAGGTACCCACTCCCCTGGGGGGCCCAACGGCATAATCCGGAGTCAGTCCTTCGCCGGCTTCAGCACGCTACAGGAAAGACGCTCACGGTAAGCAGAGGTCTTCAGTTCTGTTAATCGATGATCAACTGATGTTACTTATCTCGGAGATTACAATTGAGGTCAGGGGGTGAATGAAGGAGTTTATCATACCCTTAGAAATGGTATTGATGTGGAGATGAATGTCTATTCACAACATGTTAATGATCACTACTAATACTTTACTAAAATGTCAGTTAATGAGGGTCGTCAGAGGAATAGTTAATCAAACACTTAAAGAATTTAATTTAGACTTAAATGTACTTAAAGTCCCCTTTTTAGCATTAATAAGCAGTATATAAACATTTAATACATAATTTAAAGCACAGTTGTAAGCAGATATAAGCAAATGTGAGCAAATAAATAGTGGGACTTAAAGTAAAATGTTATCAAGACAGCAGATAGCTTGTCTTCATTGTGGATCGCTTCAGTTTATTAACTTCAATGTGTTAAAATGACTCATTCTTGATGCATTTAGAATAATTTTGGTTTTCTTCCTCAGAGAATATTTTAGACACTGCCAGCTCGCTCCTGTTGTTGTTGTTGTTGTTGTTGTTGTTATTTAGTGATACAGTTGTCAAGCAGTTTGATTCAGGAGTTAGATTTTTTTCTGCTGTTTTGCCTATTATGTGTTGAATCTGAAGATCAGATGCTCTTTTCATGTAATCCGTTGACCTGTAAGGGTAAGAAAAGTAAGACAAAGTCCTCTTTCTTTGAGTAGGTCTCTAACTCTAAGTTTTACGTAAGTGGTGACTTGTTCTGGTAAAATGAATGAAGTCGGGGTTGTGCCATCGGGTGATGTGTGATCCTCTGATTTAAAAGCAGTAATTTTACTGGCATTCAGAAGTCTAATTTACTGCCTGAAGTCGTCTGTGAAATACATCCCGGTGAGTAAATGTAAAATTGTGTAGGATGGATGTGGTTTGGCAGCTGTAACGCAGGTGGTAGAGCCGTTAATAAAAGGATTGGGGGTTTGATTCCTGACTCCTACTGTCCACACAGGGAGGTGTCCTTAAGCAAGAAACTGAGCTCCAAATTGCTCCCAATGTGTGTGCATATGTGGGAAAAATATACGCCGCTTTAGACAAAAGTAACATAGTGTCGATGGAAAAGAGAATATAGAACAAAAATTGATCTGCAACAATTTTAAAACAAGCTGCAGCAACTCTCTTCTATGAAATTATTGTTAATATTCTTAATACTTTGTACATTTAGAAGCATGCATGTTTAGCTGTGCAATGCTTTGATAAAAATGTCCCTTTAAGAAACCACTGCTTAGATTCAAACTTCAGTCACACAAAAGAGAAGGAATTCAAGACTCAATCATTTGGAGCCAGTCGTCATAATGTTAAAAAAATCTTCAGCGAGTCTGAGGATCCTGTACGGGAATTCATAAGGGGTGATCATCACTTAATGACATTACCGGATGACTCAGTTTCCTGGTAATTGTGTCATTCATATCTAGAAGTTGGTCTGGAAGAGTTAGCAATCGATAAAGTTTCTGAGCAATGACTGTTTCATCCTCCCTCTCAGAAGCCGCTTACTCCATCATCAGAAGACAAAGCCCTCTCACATTCACATCCCAGAGATATCTCTCACGATCTTAGATTCTTGGTTGTCGGGCGCCTGTGTCTGGGTGTATTTCAGCAGAGCAGGTCCTGCTGAGAGAACTGATTTTGAAGAGACTGTTCCCCTCTTTTCTCTCTGTTCAGACAGCGGATTGGGTAATTGGCTGGAATGACTCGGGTGTGTGGGCGAGTGACAGCGAATGATAAGTTACTATTCTGATAATGAGCGAGGTGGAAAGCTACAGAGAGATGGCTTCTGAGGCCACTGGAGTGTGTTAGAATGATTGTGTGTGTGTTTCCGTGTGCATTTATGCATGCATGCATATTGCAGGCTTTGCAGACACTCACACAAAAGCAGAGTTTTTGTGCATGTGTGCTAAATCAGAAGTGAGTATGGAATTGTGTTAGTATGCATATATATGTGTCTCCCTGCCAAGAGACCTTCCTGCACTACAGCTTGCATGACCCCAAGGCTACGTAGCGCTCTCATTCAGCGGTGCCCTACATTTGTGGCAGCTTAGCCGGAGTTGTGCTGCGTTCGCTGGCACGCAGCAAGACGTGGTGTGTTCCAACTTGTCGGGCGCTGGAATTGGTTGTCGCCGTTATCCCTGAGATGACTCTGGGATCGTTTCATTAAGTCTAGGGGAATGTCATTTGTCAGCTAAATCTGTAATGGTTTTAAAAGCTGAAATGTGCATGAGCGGGTTAGATGAGTGTGACCTAAAATGGAATGATGTGACTGGAGGAAGTCTTGATGTGGCTCTGCTGTATAGAAAAATTAGCTTTTTTCCTTGTTTGAACACAGAAACTAAGGCTTAGAAATAGCACTGAAACAATTCATTGACAACAATTTTGACAAAAAATGAATTATTGAAGTCATTTATTAAGCAGAAATGCCAAATATTTCTGATTTTAGCTTCTTAAATGTGAGAATGAACCACTTTTGTGTATTTTTCTTATTTTTTATTATTGTAAATTGAATTACTGTGTTTTGAATTGTTGGTTAGTCAAAAAAAAGCAACAAAAAGATTTCACCTTAGGCTCAGAGAATTTTTTTTTCCCTATTTTCAGACTTTTAGACCAATAAATTAATCTAATTTAGAAAAAACAAACAAACAGATTAATCAGTGAAGGAAATAACCTCTAGTTGCATCCCATAATGATAAATAATCAGTGTGTAGGTACATCAGGCTTTCCCTCTGCATTTGTTTGCACATTTGTAGAGCTGCAACAATTAATCGATTAGTTAATTGACATCTATTTTGATAACCGATTCATCATTAAGGTCATTTTTCAAGCAAAGATAACAAACATTGATGGTCCCTGGTTCTCAAAAGTGAGAATTTGCTGCTTTTCCTTTTCCTTACATTATAGTAAATTTAATATGTTTGAGTATTGAAGTGTTGGCCGGATAAAACAAGACAAGCCTGGGGCTCATTTTTCACAGTTCTCTGATGTTTTATAGTCCAAACAGTTGATCCTAAAAAATGATCAAAAGATTAATGGACAGTGAAAATAATCATTAATACATTTATGATACAAAATAAAGGAGCTCCCGTCTCTGCTGTCTATTCAAATACATCAACTAATGAACTCTCTTTGACTTTTCATGTGTTGGCTTCCCTCCCTTGAATCAGTCATAATGTTGGTCAACTGCTGGAGGACTGTAGGGAAGAGGGTGAAGAACACATGAATGTCATTGATTGCCGAGAGTGTGATGGCCTCAATGTGTGTGTGTGTGTGTGTAAGTTCACTCCAGCATAAGATAAATGGCAGCCACACACAGGTCAAACACAGAAAGTTGGGGGTGGGAAGCACATGTTTGCATGTGTTCACACATATGTGTGTAAACTTGTGATTCAGCACACCTCTGTGATTGATGAAGAGGTTCACTACTGTCAGTTTGTGTGACTGACAGTCCTGCATTTTTGTCTAATGGTATTTGAATAATATGTAGGCCAAAAGAGTCAGTCCTGTATGGCTGAGTTATTTTGGTGTGAACAGACTCGACGAGCCGTCTCCATCTGACAAATGAGATGAATTCATGCTCAGGCTGGCCCAAGGGCCTGTTCAGGATGCTTTGAAATAATACAGAAATCTAATGTAACGCTTTGTTATTATAAGCAGCCTGCAGGCCTGATTCTCTGAAACACTGGAAATCCTGTGATAAATATGCAATATAAGACGTAATATTGTGTCTGTGTGAGTAACTCTGAACTATGAGCACCTTTTGGTCCTCAGTAGACGTTTAAGTGAAAATGGTCCTTTTTCCTGCTTTTGTTGTATAAAGTCCATTTTAAAGTCATTACACAGCAGACAGAAAGAAAATTCTTGCACCCTTGGGAAAAAGCAAGCTCTTGGTGGACTCACCAATATGTGTGTGTGTGTGTGTGTGTGTGTGTGTGTGTGTGTAGGTGTAACTCTTTCATGGGGAACACGGCGGTGCAGAAGAAGCCTCAGTCCAAGCCCAAGAAGCCCCACCTGTCGGGTCACAAGGGAGGCAGCAGCTCCAGAGAGCCGCAGCCTAAAAGATTGGAGGAGGTTTACACTGCACTCAAACAAGGCCTGGAGTGAGTAACACTTACACTGATGTACACCTACACTGTGTACACACACTTCACTCCGTCAAGTATAAAAATATTTTCCTCTGCGATATATAAACTCGCTGAACGTTGCAGAGTAACTTCTTTTCTTTTTAAGTGAGTGAGACGTGTGTGTACAGTTTCAGTACATAAATGTTAGTGACTTGTTCTTATCTTTAATTTGTCTATATTTCCACCCTGTTTGGGGTTGTGGACACATATATTTATATGAATCCACAAATATTTATATGCTAATGTGTTTATATTGCTGTCAAATACTGTTATACAGTATATACATTCATATTATTTATATTATACATAATCTAGAGTATGTTTGCATTCCTGCCTGCTATTGCTTTTGCCACAGCAATGTTCTAATTTCTCTCACATCGGTCATTAAAGTTGCGTCTTATCCACATGTTTTTTTTTTTTTTTTTTTTTTTCCTGTAGTGAGTATCTAGAAGTTCATCAAACAGAACTGGACAAACTCATGTCTCTGATGAAGGACATGAAGAGGAACTCTCGCCTGGTGAGAAACTACTATTTACATTCCAGCTACAGTTTATGCTGCATTCACGTCCGACAGATAGGATGGTAGAAACAATTTCCATGTGAGGGTTTAAAAAATACTGTGCATTGTCAATATAAAAATATATCCACTAAATTGGGTTTAATTACCTTGAATGATGGATTTCTGCTGAGGTTTGGTTTGGTTTTTAGGTACTTCATTATTATTAAACGCCTAAGTCAGATCTATGTTGGAGCTTTCAGGAAAATCCTATTTCCCAGTCATAATTACAACTTGGATGTTGAATTGAATGCTGTTTAGAAGTCAGAAACTAATTAATGTCCGATATGACGCTCTCATCTCAAGAGCCACAGAAAGTGTTAGCTTGCTTTTGTCTCCAAGAGCTCAAAGTGTGAATGTACAAATGCAAACAATTCATAACATAATAATTCATCCCATCATGTATATAGTTTATTTCTCATGAATATCTGTGTATGGAAGCAGTAAGAGCAAAAGTTTTGGCAGCCAGTATCACTTTTCAGATCTCGGCTCTGTTTTATTGTTATTTAGATTACATCATGATTATATCACGTACAACAATAATATTTCAGTCTCACACACATACTGTACACTCATGGGATTCTTTTTTTTTGATGCCAGACAACTGCAGTCTGCTTTGCTTAAACACACCCAACTATGCTGTACTCCTGTAGTAACTGTATGAATGTGTGTGTGTGTGTGTGTGTTTTTCTCTCCAGGGAGTTCTGTACGATCTTGACAAGGTGAGTTGATGGAGGGGTGGGTCCACTGTAACAACCGCTCCAAGTTTGGTGCGCGTTTACGGGAATCTTTTGATGTAGGAAAGAGTTGAAGGGGAGGAAGGAAAAAAAAAAAATACAGGATTTGAAGAATAATGCAGGTAGAGAAATGATGAAAGAGGGAGACAGTGGGTGAATCGAGAGGAAGAGAGGCAGCTTGAGAGGGACTAACTGTGAGAGGCTGCAAAGAAGGAATGAAGCACGTCCATATCATGAAAAGCATATTTGCATATAAGAAACACATATGATATAATTGGACATTCTGCCAATCTAATGACATACATTTAACAATCCCAAATGTCACTTTTTTTTGTCATGTAAGCTCCATCTTGCAAACTGTACCTCATTATATCCTGTAGTATGGACATAATTATTGATTATTGATTATGTTTATAGCTATCAACTATGTGTAGCCATGTTCTCATGAGCTCCGGTTAATTGTTGTGCCTGTCTGTCTGCAGCAAATCAAAACCATTGAGAGATACATGAGACGTCTGGAGTTTCACATGAGCAAGGTAAGAACTTTTTTTTGTCAATGTCAATACTGGATAAATTGTGTGAGCGTTTTGTTCTGAGTCTTCATCATCTCATCATCTTTTCTGCATGTTTGTACTGCACCTTGAAAAAGCAGTCACTAATTGCTGTTGAAGCTTTCAATACTTCTCAATAATTCTTCTTTCCCTTTAGCTTCTTTACATCTCTGACATCCACACAGTCACTCAGAAGCCACAATGCTGCCACATATTCCTCCCTCTTTCATTTTGGGAAATACGCTTATTTGTTTTCTTGCTGAGAGTTAGCTGAGAAAATTGCTCCCACATTCATGCCTAACCAGCAGACGGTTAGCTTAGCTTAGTTTAGCACAAAGACTGGAACAGAGGCTAACAGTGAGCCTGGCTCTGTCCAAAGCTAACAAAATCCACCTACCAGCACCACTAAAGCTCACTAATTAACAGTTGATATCTCGTTTGTTTCATCTATACAAAATCCAAAGAAAAAAAAAAAAAGAGGTTTCCCAAAATGTGAAACTATTCATTTAAAGGGGACATATCATGCCTCTTGGGATTTTTGTTATTTTTATAGTTATGATGTCATAACAAGTGTATGTAAAAATGCTCCCTGAAAATCAAAAGCCCAGGTTTCAGTTTGCAATGTTACCTCTACTTCCTCCTCATGATGACATCAGATTGTTTGCACACAAATGTCCGTTCTGTGATCTTTGTTGCTAAGCATATTTTGCAATATTTCCTGTTTCCATTTCGAGTAAAGAACAAAAAAGAGAAGTGAAATCCTGCTACTGTTTGTTTATGTAGTGTCCCGAGCTGCCAGAGGGCTGCCGATGGGCAGCTTCCTGAAGCTGGCCAATCAGAACAGAGTGTGCTCATCAGGAGGGGTCTTAAGGAGACAGGAGCTACAACAGCCTGTTTGAGACAGAGGCTGAACTGAGGGACTGCATAAAGAGACAGTATAAGATAAATAAGGGTTTTTTAAAACTGTAAATATATGCCAATAGAGCCCCAGAATATAAATATAGACCTGGAAATTTGATCATTCTGACAAAATAGGGGTGATAATTTGCCTTTTCGGGTCTTTAGAAGTTTCTGGTTTCATGTTGAGTTATTCAGTAAGGTTGCAGTTTTACGCTACGCTCCACTGACTTGTTTTAAGTTGGTTTGACAGGATTTTTGCAGCCAGATTTTTTCCAGCTCGTTTCTGGTTCATGTGTTGACATATTAGGAACGGTTCCAACTGTTTGATGATTTAGGCAAAAACTTCCCTACCAAGGTTGCCAGGTAGGGTAACTTTTTTTTCCTCCTCCATCCTCCTTTGTAGTCTCCTCCCAGGTGGCCAGGTGGGGACATTAATCCCCCCTGCATGGTTGCGAGGTTCTGTGACTTCTCTTCCACGTCCCCTTTTGTAGTCCTGTAATGGTCTCCCTCGCTGTGCATCAAATCAGACGTGACAGCAGGCAATCAGAACACACACGCCCAAACAACAGCGCCGTTCCAAAGGTAACCATGGTTACCCGGAGACGGAGCCTTTGAAGTCCTGAGGAGCTCAGAGGAGCCATCTACTGGGTGACGTTAACCCTTTATGTTCCTATACACCCAGACGGACAATAAAATCTCACCTTCAGACGTCCACACATGTACGTAACAATACGACAGAAGACAAGCAGACAGATTTGCGCCTGAGAAGTGTTTCTGAAGGGTTGAAGACGACAGTGAATCTAGGTCAGGCCATAGTGGGGAGCCATTGACATAGTCCTTAAACACAAGAAGATGAGAAGAAATGGAGAAAAAAATGTCTGATGAGAGACATTTGGTTTTTTGAGGAACTCAGGGAATGTATCTGCATTCGTGCTCCACTTTGACTTTAATAACAAAAAAACCCCCAAAAAACACAGGCAGATTCTGTCCTCTGAGTTTAAAACAAACACACACTCAAAGCCTTTCTCCTTAACATCCACCATCATTCTGAAGCAGACAAGCCTCTTGTCCTCTGTTCTTCCCAGCTCTGTATAAAAATAGATTTGAACACACTTGTAAATATTTGAAACAGTGAGGGAGTGACTGATTTATCTAGTCAGGCAGGTAAAAAAAAAGCCACAAAAGTAAAAGCAAAGAGAAAGTTAAATCTAGCTCTCTCTCTCTCTCTCTGTGGTCTTTCGTTACAAATATAGACCAGTGCCCTTTTTAATAAATCCTCTTCTTTTCATTGAATTGACTTTGTGTAGTCTGTTGGCTGGAGATCAAATAGTTTCAATAAATTCTAAAGGCTTTGTGTTAAAAACTTGACTCAGTAATTCTTTGTCATTATTTGAATCTGTTGGTTTTATAAACTAGTTTTTCCATCAGAGTTTCTGCATCAAACAGTATTATTTGACTGCAGGAAGTAGGCATGTTGTGTAGTAAATGTTCTGGCTTTTTTCTACAGAGGAAAATGAAAATGTTCTCTGAAAATGTTGCATGCAACATTACAACAACGAATTATCATTGTGCAGATTTTATAGGAACTGTGAAAGTTTGGAATAACTTTTGTAATTTATGATTTGAATTTTAGGCAAATTGCAATCATGAATAAAACTCATGTCAGTGCCATCAATGCCAAGTTAACTATCAGCCCTGGAAGCCCTCTGCCTGCCTCGTAAACTATTGACTTTACACACACATGTACACACACACATACACACAGACACACTAGACAGGTCCATTTCCAAACCTCAGCATCAGCAGATAGCTATCGAGTGAGATCAATTGAGTGTTCAGCTAAGAGAATCAGCCAACCACAAAAGCATTGAGGTCAGGGAATTAAAACACACGCACACAAAGAACTGGCCTCATCCTCATATAAAGATATAGAGAGTGGTGAAGTTACAGTATAACTGATGCCTGAACTGGTGCTGCTGTGATGATCTGTCTGTTAATGAGACTCTGACAGAGTTTTGTGTGTTTATCCAATTATCAATTCCCACACAGCTGTCAGGTCTATCAATTACCTTCAGACAGACTAGAGGTGAGGTTCCCAACATCTGGGCTGCAGACTGGCACCAAGCCTTGGAACATTTGGCTTTGGGTTGTGAGGAAACTATATTATTAGCCAAAAAAATCTGAATAATTATTACATAATTTTACAATCTATCATAGGCTGTTTTTGTGGTAATTACCTTGAATTTGGGGCAATCTGTGCTACATTTTCCCCTCATCTCTCTTCACAGCCCCGACAACAATATACAGATTTTTATTTATTTATTTTTTTAATTAGAGGTTATCAATATGTGAGGTAACCAGTCTGTCATCACCCACTTTCAGCTTTCAGCAGCACATGAAATCTGTGAGGACACTATCTGAGTGTTGCTGAACTGTCAGTCTGAATTTCCTCTTATTTAGTCAGTGAACACAATGAAATACATCATGTGAAGTTAAGTTTCAGTGTCAGCTGTGTTTTGTTAAACCACACCTGAACCAAAACTTTCACTATTTGTAAACAATAAGAAGTAACCTATTAAAAAGGTTTATCTATGAATTAGAAAAGACAGTTGTATTTGAGAGGTGTGTGTGTGTTTAGGTAGGGAAGGATAAAACATTTAATAGGCAGGTGTTGCTTATAGACCTACGGAGAGGAGGAGAAAGATGACAAAGGAGTCATCATCACCTTTTATATTTTTGCTATTGGTACCAACAGCTGGAGAGTGTGTGTGTGTTTGTGTGTGTGCTTTTTCAGACACAAAAGTTGCTGCGTCAGTGGAGGGATACAGGAAATAGGCTGAAGTCTGACCTATGAATGGATTGTAAAAAGAAAAGTAGATTTTATTTGCCAACTTTTTCTGACAAAATAACACAGGACACCCGGAGTACCTGATATGAAAATGAATGTTAGATGAGTATTTTGTCATTCAGTTGAGTATGTCAGCATCATACACATGCATACATCATATATGTGAACAAAAACATACAGTATGAATTAAACTGAAAAGAAAGCAGGACGATAAAAACACCTCACAGTTAATTAATCTGTAACTCTGAGAGGATGTTTAGTGTTTCAGCAGCTGCGAGCTACAGTAAGTGTGCACTTGTTTGTCGGCGCTTGTGCTCAGGCGCAGGCGTGGCTCTTTGTGCAGGACAGCTGCCGTGAGGGACGACTTAACAATCGTCTATCAGCGAGTTGTTAGTGAGCGAGTGTGTGTGTTTGTGACTCACATCAGCCGGGTCTTTTGTTCCTGTTCGTGCTGCTGGCTGCCTGCAGATGTCTGAGCAGTAATTGGCACACATGGAGGAAGCAGGTGGCACAATACAACCCCTATGATGTCCTGCATGGGATAGGGTCCATGGTGTGTGTAAGTGGCTGTATATATATATATATATATATACATATATATGTGTGTGTGTGTGTGTTGGCCTCTAGTATCAGCAGGGCATCATTAAAGAGATGAGTGACAGAGATTGAAGGTGAGATGTGTGGCTGCCAGGCGCCTCCTCTTCCCCTGAGAGAGAGGGAGTGTGTGTGTGTCTGTGTGTGTTAACCGTGTACTAAATTCAATACAAAATGAATGTAAGTACTTTGCATGTGATTATTTTTTTCTTGCCTTCCACTCCTCCCTTGAATTTTAACACTAACACACACACATACACAGACACTCTAAGTTCCCCAGAGAGGGTCGTGTGTGTTTGATGCTGTTTGATGTGGCCCGCCTGTTTTAATCTCCTTATAATCACTTGCCCCCGGGCAGAAAGTGTGTGTGTGGATGTGTGTGTGTGTGCACCATTATCCTCCGATGGCCATATCTTAAGAGGATTCCTGCCATATCCTAAAGATTCTCCGCTTGTATTCAACATTCCCCGCTATTAAACTCAGATATACAGGAGAGACAATCCTTTAAAACTCCCAGATAATCAAAAAAAACACCACATTTACCTCTGACTGCACCAAACAAACATCATTAGTTCATATTTTTTTAAAGGATTATCTTCAGCTGGACTTGAAAATACAAAAAACAGCAACAGCGAATGTAAAAGAGATATTTCATCCTCATAAATGTGAACACTGTATTATCCTCACCCGGGGCATAATTGATTCCCCAATAAAGATTTTCCCATAATCCCTCACTAGGGCTCTGAGCCGAGCAGGTTTTGTCATCCCACTGAGCTGTAATTAATACAGGGACTCTGAGTCCAATAGAGGATGTAATTTAGAATACATTTACATTTAATATCTCTTTAACATCTGGTAAGAGTTAATTAAAAAAGGTTCAGGTGTTTTTTTGTTATGGGATGAATTTTAAACAAGGATTGATTTTTGTGTTGAAATAGCCCTTTAAATGAGCACACTGGTGTCACATTTTATGTCCTCGGCGGCTTTTAAAAGGGGACTTCACACATTGGTTTACTTGTTTTATAATCACTCGCCCCCTGACATAAAGTGTGTGTGCAAAGAAGCATATTAGCTGCTCAATATGTGTGTATGTGTGTATTTTAATACACATTTTATGTATATGCCTGTGTTGCAGTTTCTGTATTTTCTTTGTTTGTGTTTTCCTGTTTCTTCTTTTACTGGGGGTGAAATGAGCCCGAGGCACCGCAATATGCTGATGGCTGACCTTCAGAAGGACATTTCCTTGAAGGCAGCAAGGGGCTATTGTAATTGGGGGCGAAAAATTAGCTTAATTAATTGATAATGATATGATTAGTGATGGCTTGAGCAGAATGATGGCTATTCATCAGCCCCAGTTTGTGAAGGCCTGTTTTTGTTACCAAAAAGCACAATTTTCTCCAAATGAATTGAACTCATTGTAGTCACCTACTCATTCAGGAGTACAATAACATAGTATTGCTCGACTTACTCAGTGCAAAAGTTCACTTCTTTCGACACAGTTTAAGTTCCTCTTCTTTACCAGTGAAAATTCAAAAATATCCATAGCTCATGTTTTCCTTGGTTACGTTGTAAACAAACTTGTTTTAAAGCTGTCGATTGTTGGCTCTGGACCAGCTCCATAGCAGGCAGAGAGCTGAGAATAACAGTCGTGGTTGGAGGGTGTTATATAGCTGGCTCAGTTCAGCTGCTGCAGCCGCACCATATACACCACATACCACAGACAGACAGACGGGGCTGGGTCCCAGTCGGGGGTTGGGGAGTGCTGAAGTGGGCTGGTTGTCTTTTTGTATGTATGTAAGCCAAGATAAGTCATTATAACTTTACAGACATTACCCATCCTGAACAGAAAAAACCCCACTGCAAACCACAGCAGCATTTCACTTTTTATCATACATTAAACCTTCATGTGAGTGTGCCCATCCACCACAGCAAAAACATTACACTCTCTCCATTATACATCTGCAGTCACAAGCATGCCGGCGGTGTGCGCTTCAGACATAAAGACACACAAACAAACACTCAGAGAAGCTGCTAGGACAGCACGAGCCAGAATGGCCCATTTTCTCCCACTTCTCCCTAATGAGTGCCATAAAAAGCGAAGCATCAATATTTCAGCGCTCTTGTCAGGCAAGCTGCAATATTTCCCTTTGATGAGTCTCACCAGAGGTGTTTTGTTTTGCCCGGATGTCACTCCGATCATATGTGAACTCAGGAAGACAGAAAATTAGACGGACAGGACGCTTAAAATCTGGATTGTTAGTTGATTGGGTTTTGTGAGAGAAATGACTCAGCAGAAGTGCATTTTTGTCTCTGTTTCTCAAGGACACTTACTTTGATTCCGTAGAGTATAATTTTAACTCTGTTTTGTTTGATCCTGCCGATTTTGACACTTTTGACATGAACATAGTGATTCATCCTCACGCTTTTTAAAAAAAAGCTATAGTACGCTTTGTTAGATGAAAAGATGATAAAAACAAACACGAACACACTAACAAAAGAAAGTGTCAGATTTTAACACCTTTTTAACTCTGATGCTCTTTAAACAGAAGTCTTCTGCCATGGAGTTACCTTTTTATTCATTTTCATATAAACATGGCTATATATTTTTTATTGCACTTTTCTGAACATAGTTCCAAATAACAGAGTGAAATGATAAAATAAAGAGTTTTCCAGTGTTGATGATTGGAAAGTGAATACATATGTAATAGTCTTGACCCCAACTATTTCAGTATTGTATTAAAAACGCTGCAAAATGCTTGTGATGTAACCATTACTTCCCGATTTTTGGCGTTCCCATGACAATAATCTGTGTGGGTCATTGCAAAAGGTTTTGACTTTAACTACCATGTTGCCCAGTTACCTTATTGTTCTGACATGGAAGCATGTTTCATCCCCTACATTTGGAGATTGGATCAAGGAGGCACTGAAGTTGGAGAAAATAACACTCTATGAAAGCTTTGAACACAATCTGGAAGCCTTAAAATCCTTGAAACAGGTGCCTGACACATCCAACACGTCTTATTCTGATCATTTCACATCACATTCCAGCTCACAGTAAGAAAAGCAGGATATCGATGGAGTCGTTCCCTCTCCCCCTGTGGGTTTGGATGAGATCAGGCTGGCGCTGCAATCTGAAGTCGGGGCAGACGTCTCCAAATGAGCTCTAAACGCCGTCTGTTGTTCCCCCGCTTTGGGAGTGTCCCACTGGGGTCTCAGACTGGGACGGCGTAGCGTCTGCCACTGGAGGCTACAGTCATACTGACACATACCAGCTGTATCTGTTCACTCTGGCAGTTTAGGAGTCTCTGCTACTTATCTGTTCATCTCTATCTTGTCTCTTTTGATGTCTTTCTCTCTGTCTATGAATAATTTTTGCTTTGATACTACTCTAATTTCTTTTCCTATCACCTCTTTTGTTGTTTTTACCTTGTCAGCCTCTTCCTCTTTTCTCCTCTCTGGAATCTAAAAATGTACTCTCAGTCACATTTAAACCTTCTTTTTATATATTTTGTCAGTGTTTCATTGTCAACAAAACCTATTTTTAGCTGTTGTTCAAAACCCAACATCAGTGCTGAGTTACTGTTCAAACCTAAAGCCATGTCAGGCACCCTTGAATGAATCCCAGTGAGATGTGAACACATCTAGAATAATTTAGATGGCAGTTTGAAGTTTTTGGGGGAGTTTGCGTCCTGCCCAGGGATGTTTTGATGTAATGTATGGAGGGTTTCAAACTTCAAAGACTCGCTTCATTTGATTAGTGCAGAAGTTTCCCCTCGTGTGTGTGTGTGTGTGTGTGTTTGTGCATTAATTAATGTGAAACTTTGCATGTGTGTGAATGCATGCTTGTCCTTCTGGTGCACTTACTAAAGATGGGGGGGCCTCTCTGTGTTTGTGTGTGTTCAGGTGGACGAGCTCTATGAGGCGTTCTGCATCCAGAGCCGTCTGAGGGAAGGTGCCAGCCGGATGAAGCAGGCTTTCTCCTCATCTCCCTCCACTAAAGGCACTAAGGAGAGCATCGCAGAGGTCAACCGCCGGTACAAAGAATACACTGAGGTACTGACATAGAGCATCAACAACAACATAAAGTACATTTACTCAAGTAGTGTACTTTATACTACTTTATACTTCCATTCCACTACGTTTCAGAGGAAAATAATGTACTTTTTAACTGCACTACATTTATTTGTAAGTATGTAAAGTAATGGTTGTTGACTAATATGGTCTGTATGGCTAATGATATAGTGAAGACGCTGGCTTTAGTGTAGTTAATAGATATTATTGTGAAAACATGAAGCACCTGAAATACAATTGGAACAAAAACATTTCAAGATGTTAAATGACACATTTGCAGATATAAACACATGTAAACAATATGCCATAAAGAGTTGAACCCACCTGACAACACCCACAATATACTCAACTGTAAACATGAACACGTAAAGCCAAATACTTACATAATGACCTTTAAATCCCAGTAACACACACACACACACACACACACACACACACACACACACACACCTGTCATCATCTGTCCTCATCTGTCCTCAGGGCTTAGACCAGCCATCCTGCCTCCTCTGCTGTTTAGTGTTGACTGGCATTGTCAAAATCTCCAGAGATAACATGATTGCTATTGTTGTTCTTGTCTTGTGTGACAAAGGGCTTTTATGCAATCTGTCTTATCTTCTTCCTTTTGTCTTTCACAGAACATGAGCACGTTTGAGAGCGAACTGGAGAACCTGCTCGGGGAGTTTCATATCAAAATGAAAGGTGAGATAAGAATTCTTCTAAGAAAACCCATCCACATATTGATACATTCCTCTGAAATGGAAGGCGTTACTTCTTTTATTGTTTTGAATGTTTTGTTGATGTGTTGACAGCTTATTATTCAGAGCATGTCCACACTGTCCTATTACAAGTAATATGTCAATCAAAAGCCAAAAGTCATGATTACTGTAGCGGAAAACTGAACCACTGTGTTGTCACCCTGGATTAGAAAGTCAGCTAAGGTTGCAGAACTTGTGGTTATCCACATCATGTCAGTTTCCTGTTTCTTCTGCCTGTTCTGTGTGAATAAAAAAAAAAGCTCCAAAGATCCATTTCTTCTCTCTGACAGGTTTGGCCGGCTTTGCCAGGCTCTGTCCTGGAGACCAATATGAGGCAAGTTCATTGTCCTACCTTTAACACTCACACTGACATCTCATCATCATGTGAGAGGTTTCTCAACAGAGTTTTGTTTCGATGTAAACATTTTGCAAGCGACTTGTTAATTTCTTTCCATTTGCTCACAGAAGTTTCCGAAAATGATCTTACAAATGCAAATTGCAGAAATGAGACAGCAAACAAACAAACAAACAAACAAACGGAAAATTCCCCAGAAAAGAAAAAATTGGGCCAAAAAAAAAACGATGGAAAAAAAATAAGAAAGGGAAAAACAAACAAGTAAAAAGTGAGTAAGTAATAAGAGAGGATGGATCAATAAGAAAGCTGCATTATAACACAACATTTATGTTCATTTCATGGGCATAAGATATTATTTCTGATCAGTGGGTGTCCTTGTTTTATGTTTTTGTCTGCAGCTTTAGTTTGTAGGTAATTCTTTTACCATTTTCCTTTTAATCTGCTCATCCATTCTCTTGTGGAACGTGGATCCTTGCTGAGGCAATGTCCAGTTATACATGTCTGTTGCTTTAACCAAAAGAATATTTAAGTATGAGTATATTTATATTTATGAATATGTCTATGATCTCGGGGGATTACTCCCAGTACTGTTTTTTTAGGATTCATCTGCAGGGATATCTCCAGAATGTTATTTATAAAAATTAAAAACTTTGTTCCAAAAGTTCATCAGTTTGGGACACGACCAAAGAACGTGTATACAGATGTTCAACATTTTGGACAATTACATTTGTCACTTTAAGGTTTCCATCTCCATTATTGAAACAATTTGCTATTGTACTAACTCGCAGCTATCAAAGCTTTGTTCTTTCTCTGGATTATGACTCATTTCTTTCTTTTCTGTCTGCTGCCTTCTCATTTGTTGCCTTTAGATCTTCATGCGGTACGGTCGCCAGAGGTGGAAGTTAAAGGGGAGGATTGAAGTTAACTCCAGACAGACTTGGGATGGAGACGAGATGGTCTTCATGCCTCTCATCACTGACCTTATCAACATCAAGGTACTGATAACTAGTTAACTTAGTGCCTGAGATAGCAGTAAATAAAGAAAGTGAAAGTTGAAAAGCAGACGTACAACACAATATGCAGGTTTGTTTTTCCATGCACGTTATCCAGGACTGATAGGCTTATCAGGTCCAACCGATGAGTGGATTCTGCACAAGTCTCTGTTTGACTTCTTATCTGCAGTCGAATGTGATAGTTTACACAAAATCACGGCTGGTGCAACGAAACACTTTATCAACAATCATCTGACTTGTGAAGAACTTGACTATCATTTCCCAAACACAAGTAGTAAATAAATAAATCCTGTTTTTGGCCCAATCAGGTGACAGAGCTGAAGGGCTTGGCCACTCACATGCTGGTGGGCAGCGTGATCTGCGAGACCAAGGAGCTGTTCACTGCCATGCCTCAGGTGGTGGCTGTGGACGTCAATGACCTGGGAACTATTAAACTCAACCTGGAGGTCACGTGGTAGTAAGTATCCTTTAATACATACAACAAGCACCATTTTTTATGTTGTTCAAGCATTTTTTTTGGTTAGACTGTAGATTTTTATGTAGGAAACTGTACTGTCTTCAGCAGAATAATAACAATAAAGCCAGCCAAAATATTCAAGCAGTAAAAAGCTGTTTTATTATTGCATAATTTGTATGGTAGATTGTTTTACTGATACAGATACTGTAGATTCATTCAATTGCACATCATGCTCACGCCAGTAAAGTTTCAATAACATTTCAGTGAGGTTTTATAAAAGGGACAAATATTACTTCATGTTCCAGTCTGATATATTTAAAAGACTTTCAATGCTTTGATGGTGTCGCTGCTGGGTCGCAGGGTTGTGAGGAACAGTCTATAACTATTTTGATCCCTGCACAGTAAATATCTCCATCACTGGTTGTATGTTTTGTTGCCAATGAATGCCTTTAATAGCTGTTACATGACTTATGGTTTCCTGCCATCTGGTGGGGAAACATGGTCATTACAAGTTATGTCAAGCAACTCAGGTCTGTCCTGCAATGACCCCGAATTAAAGAAATCCCTTACACAGCAAATAAACAGAGATGATTGATCTGCTGTCTCCTCTAGCCCCTTCGATGTCGAGGACCTGACTCTGTCATCTGGCAACGTGAGCAAAGCCACAGCACTCCAGAGACGAGTATCAGTCTACAGCCAGGGCACGCCGGAGACCCCCACCTTCCAGGACACCTCCTTCTTTGTGAGTCCAACACACAAGCCTCCTTTCACTTGATAGATGTGGTGGGAGACAGTAGCTTTTATCTCATTCTGCTGCTGTTTCTTCCCCAAATCAATGTAAATAGACATCTTAGCTACAGTAGAGGAAACTGAACTGTATATTTTGCAGACCTGTAACTGAGAGAATTGAGCTGACTCCATAGTCTCTGCACACTAATTTGACTTTTGCCTGCACCCTGCTATATGGACATTTTAATTATGGCCCCAAATCTTGCAGTTTTCTTAGTTAATGCATGTAATGTATGTGAGTAACGCTAGTGCTAATAAACTAACCCTCACCCATTTCCCCGCTATCCCCCCCCTTGCATTTCTGCATTAAAACCCCTTACCCACACTCTGTCCCACTTTACACGTTTATCCCTCCTTCTTGTATCTCACTCACCTGCCTTCACTCGAATTACCCAACACCTTGTCCTATTTGCCTGCGTGCATTTGTGTAAAGAAGTGGCGGCCATATCCTGTGGAGCGCCAGCGCCTGTCCTTCCTGCACATGCTCCGAGACACCCTGCTAGAGAAGCTAAGGCGCAGTCGCTCGTTTGGCGACCTGGCCTCACTCCGGCCAAGGCCCAAATCCAGTCTGGAGGTCTATGTGAGTGTGTTGTGGCCCCTCAGCCCTCCTAACCGGACTCTTGTGTGCCCCCTTCCTCACTGACATGGTGGGGATTTTACTCTCCTGCTGCTGTGGACACATTTGGGCTTGTTCAGTCCCTTTCTGTTGTTGTGGCTGCAAAATGCCATGTGTGGCTATGTGCATGTTTATTTGCATGACATGCTTTAAGCTGTCTGTGTTGTTGTTATCTGTTTCTGTTCAGATTTAATTTACTGTCTTGGTTGAGAAGAACTGGTCATAATACTTTAGAGAAAACAGTGGAGTTGGAGTAGATCTTTTAAATAAGTTGCCATTACTTTCTTCACTTGAGAGAGCTTTCTCTTGTACTTTTTTGTCTTACATGCACTCATTTCAAACTACATCTCCGGATTAATCTCCCATACTTTTCTGCCACACATGTTTACTCCCCTGTCTTCCCTTTCAGTCCACTTTACCAGATGATGTCTTTGAAAATGGCGGCTGCGGTGTGGCTGAGTGCAAGCGTCTCTCTTTCACCTTCTCCGACACCTCTGGCTCCACGCCCAGCCCCAGCCCTGCACCAAGCTCCCACTCCACAGGCCAGTCCAACCCTGAGATCACCGTCACTCCGCCAGAAATAGACCCGTCACCTTCACAAATCCTCCCAACAAGAGGTGACTCCATCGCAGAGGAGCATTTAGAGGAGGAAGAGGAGGAGGAGTACGAAGAAGATGGGGAGACGGGTAGTAGAGGGAGCAGGGCTAGCGGGACCAGCGCCAGCCTCGCCAGTGACGAAGCGGAGGTGGCAGAGGATTCAGAGTGGGAGCGCACAGAGTCCCAGCGAAACTCAGGTTCCAACTGTGGCTCGGCTGCTCCGTCGTTGTGTTCTGACGGCCACCTGTCTACAGTGGCCCCAGAGGATGTTTTCTTGGACCACACCGACGAACTGAAACCTGTGGAGCTGGACACAGAGGAGGGAGGCAGCCTGACGAGGCAGCTTGTGAAGAGGCTGACTTCTTCAGACATTGTGCCACTGAGTGGAAGCTCCATGGAGGGTGGAGGAAGCCTGAGCTGGGCAGGAGAGGGAAGCAGGGCCTTCTTGGAGAGCAGCCTGGAGGAGGCCATCCACAGTCTGCTGATGAGGCTGGAGTCACTGACTCACCGCTGCAGAGAGCTGCAGGACCTGGAGCAGGAAGTGATGCGCCTGGAGGACCTACTGAAGGTGACCTACTTACTGCACTGAATGAACAAAGAAGTATTTTATATTGAGTAGTTTCAGGGAGTGACACTTTTTAAATAAACTCGACCTTTTACTGTGTTCCTCATCCAAATTGTTAACTAGTTACAGTACATACTCATTAAATCCTCCTCCTTGCCACATACTATGTACCTATATTTTTTATTTTTACTGTACTCTGATAAAGTAATACAGAAGGTAGATGATCACATAGAAATACTCACCAAGAGTTTACCCCTGATTCAGATGTCAAAAGATAAAGCAAGAACGAGACATGGATTAGATATCATGGCAAGAACTGTGGCAGGTTTACTTTGATCATGTGTGTTAACCCAATTTTTAAGGGTTAACACACTTTTACCTCCTCCTGTCTGTAGTGTCGTCTCCCGGGTCACAGGAGCCGGTCATCCAGCCTCAGTCTGACAGTGGAGAGCGCCCTGGAGAGCTTTGACTTCCTCAACACCTCTGACTTTGACGATGAGGATACAGGAGACGATAACACTGTCCTCAGCATTCCCCCACAGAGGTCTCCGCTTTTTGATGCAGACGGAGAGAGGATCGGGTAAGTGGAGGACAGAGGGAGGAGGACAATGACGCCGAGTACATTTTCCGTTGTATCATGGCCTTCTAATTTATAAATGTATGCATGGTACATTTTAAGAATGAAAATTAAAGTTTGTTGTTAAGGTATCACATATGAAAAAGCACAGTAAGACACAACAGCAGTATAGTTTTGCTTTCTTGTGCTAAATGTAAAATCAGCTACTTGAAGGTTTGGACAGAAAATCTGCATCATCTTGCATCAGGGCAGCAGAGTAGTTTGTCATTCTGTGTTTCTGCTGCCACTCGGTGGTGACTCTGGTTATGTGCCTCTCAGTGGCCAGCATCCAGAGGCCAGAGGACACCTGAGCGAGGCCTTAACAGAGGACACCGGGGTGGGCAACAGCGTGGCGGGAAGCCCCCTGCCGCTCACCACCGGAAACGAGAACCTGGACGTGGCTATCGTCATCCACCTGCAGTACTGTAATCACCTCATACAGGTAGAGCTCCTTTTGATAACTGTTACAAAATGATTTATGTCAGTCACAAACCCAAAGCCACAAACCCAAATTTGACTTCTGTGTATCAGACATCTAATTTGCTTTTGTTTCTTTGTGTAATGGCAGTTGTTGAGCGGGGTGGGTGTGTGGCAGCGTCGCAGTCTGCTCCTCAAACTGTCAGGTCAGACTCAGCTGTTAGAAGAGCTAGCAGAGATCAGCGTTGACAGACTCGGAGCAATTACATCTGCTGCTGATGGTGCGTACCAACAAGTGAAAACCTTTGTTTCATTGGTGTCTTATGTGTTTTACCAAACAACATTTTATCTGCATACACAAAGGACTTTCTGGTTTGAGTTTTTTTAGCGTCTGACTTTCTTTTTTGTGGTTGTTGTTTTTTTTCAGTTCTCCCGGGACTCGCAGAGCGCCCTGAGTTGATGACTCTGTGGTCAGAGTGCAGTGGGTCTGCAGGGCTTTTCCACACCACACTGGACAGAGTGTTTAAACACATGAACCAGCGCTACACAGCAGTGCTGCAGGAGAGAAACCCACACAGTGCTGACACAGGTTGGCTCACATTTATTTTGTTCCTGCAAACAAGCCAAAGGTTACACTTCTACACATTCAGTATTAGTCTATGGGTGCTTGTTTACACTTTTTTCTTTGTCCCTCTCTAGTGATCAGTACAGTCGTGGGCGAGATGGTGGACAGGAGCGACCTGGTAGCTTCACACAATCCTCTGGCCTCTGCGCTCTCCCAGGACGTCCTGACCGTGTTTCAGTTCTACGGCTACATCTTACAACATGAAGTACAAGACATGGAGACACACCTGCTGCACCTGGACAGGGAGGGTGAGCGGGATTCACCCTTTAATAACTTAATACCCCAATGTTTAAGTGAGGATATATATTTTTTTCATGCACAACAAAGATCAAGCTGGATTTGATATTTGTACTGTACTGTGCATAAGTTCTGACTGATCAGCAGGACTGTTTGCAGATAATACGAGCAGCTGGAACTGTGTTGGTGTAAACTCTCCTACATGTTATACTGTATACAAACATGAGCAATTGCGCAAGCTAACAAACGTTTTGATGGTGATAACAGAGAACATGTGTTTGAATGAAAGTGCTGAGTGTGGGAATATGGTCCACATTGCTTATAGTTGCATTACAACATGTGTTTAATAAAGAATAATAATAATCATGGATTGGAGAGGAAGTTATACAATATACAGTAGTTGAGGCTAATCATTTTTGTTTTTTACTGATTATTTTTTACAGAAAAGAGCAAAAAATCAATTTCCACCACAAATTCATGTCCCCATGCATCCAGAGGTTTTCAGCTCCAAGAAGTCTCTAATCACCAGTCAGTCACTGTAAACAAGGTCACCTTGCATTGTTGACAGCTCAGAAAATCCTTCTATGATTAGAGAGATAGATAGGTAGGTAGCAGAAAAGACTCCTCTGCATGGTTTAAACTTGGACATGTGTGTTTGTGTCTCATCTTCAGAGGTGTTTGCAGAGGGCTTGTGCAGTGGGGATTATTCTCGGTGTCTAGCAGAGCTGGAGGAGGTGCCCCTGTCATCCCTGTGGCCTAAAAACAGCACCCTGAGGGCTCTGGCCTCCCTACTCACTGCAGAGGATCCTCAGGTCAACAAGGCAGCAGCTGACTACCTCTCCTCTGCAGCATCACACAGCCACTTCAAGACCAGGGTGAGTAGTGTCAAAGAAAGGAGAGTTAAGAGAAAAGGAGAAAAGAGGTAGAGAAACACCATCTCAGATACTCCTGACAGATGCCACAAGCCACATTTGAATGTTTGTGTGTGTACAGGCAGTGGAGTGCTACACCCAGGCGCTGTCAGAGGCCGGAGTTCAGAGCCAAAGGGCAGCGTGTTCAGCTCTCAGCTGTCTGCAGGTCAGTGGCCTTTTGCATCATGTGACACTAAGAATGTGGTACTGATTTTAGGTCTCTGTTTGTGTTTTTTCAGGCTAAATGTCTTTCTAAGCAATACTGTTTAAAGAAGTGGTTTGTAATTTTTCCAAGTCTGTCTTAACGAAATACCCACTAGCTTTATTGTGAAATATGCAGGACAAAGCCGCAGCCCTATTTCAATGCAAAAATACATTCTAAAGTTCACCCGAAGCTAATGTGGGCGTTCAACAGTCTAAGATACACAAATCCAGCCTGTTTCCCTTGACAGTGTTTCTCTGCCAAGCTGCAGCTGAGGGATACTTCCTCATAGCTGCATGTAGATTAGGTTTGTTCCCAGGACACAACATCAGCAATAAACTCACACTGCCAGCACAAAAATACCAACTCGATTTGGCTAATGGGACCACTGGAGCTTCATATTAACCACAGCTGAACTTTAAAATGTGTTTTTTCACAGAACGAGGGACTGTGGATTTTGTCCCTCAGTGTAGTCGTTTTAGGAAGCTTCACAGTCGGTGTGGATAGGAGGGGTCATTACAGTGATCAGAAATTACTGAGAAGTAGTGAGTGGAGCATGAAGAATTTTATAAATTCAGCTAAACTGTTTAACATGTTATTGCCATGTTATGAGACTGAAAGAAACACTGATTC